>NC_135716.1:181688123-182888123 GCF_964656455.1 Halichoerus grypus
AAAAGGGCAAAGCTTTTTTCTGCTTTTGGAATGAGGAGTCCTGCACTGTTATTTTGCACTGGGGCTCCCCAAATGACATAGCAGCCCTGCCTCTGGACCTACCTCCCTCCGATGTGTACAACTCGCCTCAGCTGGAGATGCTAGCCAGGTGGACACGGTCAAGTTCCTGCATTTTAGAGTTTTGTGTGTTACAAAGCAGAGGGCAAGCTGTCCTGTCATCCAGAGGCCACGTGGAGTGTTGAGCGAGGGCTTTGTAGTCCTGGGGGCTTGTCACTTGCCCCAAGCCTGACTTTCTTGCCTGTGAAGATTATAGGCAGTATGATTTTCAAGATCATTCCCGTCTCTAAAAATATCTTATGGTTCTGGGTGCATGATAAGGCCCATTTCCTGTGAAATGGCTCATTTTCTGTGAAAATCCAGAGCAGTAGATAATACAGGATCCTCCAGTATCCTGGCAACAAAGATTTTTTGTTTTTTATAATTACTGGTGGTGGAAAAACAACAGAAGGGGACCTGTGGTTGAAGTGCCCTTCCATGATCCAGATTGATTGAGAAATTTCGCAGCAGCTCAGACCTGGGCTTGGTGGGTGGTGGAGGAGAGGTTAGTAAGGACTCCTTCTGCTGCTGGGCAAGGTGGAATAGGAAGGTGAGGTATAACTCGGAAATATAAGAATTACTGAAACCCTCTCTGTGACAATGTGCTGCGATTTTTGCTCTCTTTTAAAAATTTCATTGTTGGGGGCTCTGGCTGGCTCCGTCGGTGGAGCATGGCAACTTTTGGTCTCGGGGTTGTAAGTTTGAGCCCCACGTTGGGTGTAGAGATGACTTAAAAATAAAATCTTTTAAGCATAAATAAAAAAATTAAAATTTTGGGAATATTAGGAAGTGTTGTTCTCCAAAAGACCACGGAAATACATCTAGAAAGGGTAAAAGGAAGTTCCAGATTGGTGGCTGAAATGTCCCCTTCCAGATCAGCGCATAAGTCCGCAGTCACCCAGGAAAGAAAGTCCCCGCCCTTGTCCATGTCCCAGGTGTAAAAATGCCCACACAGAGTCCTTTGGAACATTGCACTCCGACTGCGTCCATGCAAAACCTTTCCTGGGCTGCAGATGAGCAACTCAGCCCGTCCAAACTGGTATGGGGAATGTGAGCCACATCTCCGGTCTGAGACCTTTTCCTCTACCCAAACCAGTGGCAGACAATTTTCCCCCATACGAAGGAGACTCGTATTCAAAATTCCCGGGTTACTTTTATTTCTCCTTACAGTGGGATGTAGATTCTAAGAAAAATGTTATCACCTTTTTAAGTGTGCCAACAAATTTTAAAATCCGGGAGAGAAAGTTAGTACACACACGGGACCTGTAATGTTTGCCTGTGAGATTTCTGGGTTATGATGAATACTTTCCTATCCTTGAGACCGTTTTTATTTGTATGGTTCGAAAGGGGTTTCGATGACATGGAGGATCACGCCACTTCTATCTGGCATCTTCTGAGGAATTACCCTTCGTGGTGAGAGTGTCGTCGATCTTTGCCTCCTTATGTGCCAGAGACCAGTGTTCTAAAACAGCTCCCTGGGCCCCCGTGAGCAAAATCATGTTTTAGGATAGAGCATGGCTGGGATTTCAGAAATCCCGTTCCTTCAGAGTGTCAGGCTGGCCCAGGAAAAGGGCCAGACAGCTGTGGAGAAAGAATATAAGGGGGAGATAATCATCAGGAAAATTAACAAAAGGCCTCAAAGATTGTGTCATAACAGCAGATGCTTAAAAACAGTTAAAATCACACATGCTGTTACTCCTTCTGGTTCAAACTCTTCCCTGAGCCAGTGAAATTAGCAACAAAGGAATTTGCTCCTTTCCTCTGAAGGAAGCTGGGCAGCAGGTCCAAGATGCCTTGAAAGAAAGTGAAAAGACAGAGGCTTCCCCTTCAGCTCTCAGAAAGCTGTAATTTCAGGGCAGGTGCAGCAATCTGGGGCAAATATTTGATGGAAAGCAACAAGTAACTCCCTTCTCTTCAAAGATGAGATTGGTAAAGAGCCCGAGGGTTGCTCAGCTAGGATGGAGCCGGTTCCAGAGCCAAAACTTCTCCCCCTACTCACACATTCTGGAAAAATAACTAAACCTGCTGGTACGTGAGTTTTTCCCAAATGCAAAATCAGAAGAAAAAATATCTTAACCCATTTTGCAGAATTATTGCAAGGGAAACACAACCACCAGTGACACTTGAGAAGGACTTGACTTGTAGGTAATTGTTATATAAATGCTTAACATTGCCAGGCTCGGGGCGGGGGGAAGCCTGCCTGGTGTAAAGTCGCCGCCTCTAGGCCGATTCACCTGTATGGAATCTCTTCCGGCGTTAATAAATGTCCGGCGTTAGTAAATGTCCCATTTGGGGGCCTTGTTGACATAAAAGTATATGGAAAGCAGAATGCGCGTCATGCCAGAGATCGAACTTTCAATTGGGCAGCCGGTACTTCTGAGGGCTCTCTTGGCCCATCAGAGAAGTTCTTTTTATTTTATTACATACAGTTTCCTCCTTCCCTTGATCATGAATCAGAACCTTTTCCAGCTAGAAGGAGTTTTAGGGATATTCTAGTCGTTTCTCATCTTAGCCAACCACAGGTGCCGGAGCTGAGCGGTGGTACCGGGCTTTCTGACTCAGAGCATTGTTCAGAGGGATCACTTAGCTCAACTCCGCTACAGCCCAGGGCATCAGCTGCGCGCACTCGCCCCCCCACAGGCCAAACGCAAGAGCATTCTTCCTTGGACTCGGCTGCAATGTGTCCTTTTATAGAAACACCCTCGCCGGCGGAATGCCACAGTGCCACTCTCAGGATGGGACCCTGAGTCTGTGGATGGAAAATATCGGTCAGCCATTGTCTGTGATTTCCCGAGTTAGCACATTGCGATCTTCCCCACAATCTTTCGAAACAGGCATCCACAGAAAATGCGGGTGAGAAGTGTAAGCAACTTCTTCCAACGGTGGGAGGTCAGGCTTTAAGCCCAGTTTCCCAGGCTCGCCCTCTTGCCCCTCCCCGTAAGGCATTATCAAGAAACTGTCCTGGACAGGTGACCGAGGCAAGCACTTGGCCTCACGGGGGAGGTCAGGGCTGGACTCCTGAAACCAGAGGGTAGGCTTGAAGGAACAGGCAAGAAGCCAGTTCACAGACCCGTGCCCAAGGGGGGCAGAGCTAAGTGGATGCCAAGGCTGGGGGCATGGGCCCTGAAGTGGCACGTTTCCCTTGCCCTCTGCCCTGAGCAGACCCGGACCTGGTTACTGGTTGACCGATGGGGCCTTGCCTCTGGGATCCAGCAGCCCTCCTGACTTCCACCAGAATGTTATATGCTGAGTCAACTGCCTTGCACACTCCTTTTAGCACACAACAACTGGTCACTGAGCCGGGCCACCCGGCGAGGTTACAAGCAGGGGAGTCAGGCAGCCTGGCTTTAAGCCTGCCTCCCCCACTTCTCAGCTGCACCAGCGAGGGCAGGTCACAAAACCTCGGTGTGTCTCAGTTTCTTCATCTGTAAAATGGAGCACATGATAGGAGATAACGGGACCCGTCTCATAGGGCTGTTTGGACAGGCAATGAGTTAGTCTTCCCGAAAGTGCTTGGAATGGTCCTGGCACATGGTAGGTGCTCAAACTGGATGGCTATCATTGGTTTCTTTTTCTTTTCTTTTTTTAGATTTTATTTATTTATTTATTTATTTGAGAGAAAGAGAGAGAGAGAACACAAGCACAGAGGGAGAAGCAGACTCCCCACTGAGCAAGGAGTCCGACACGGGGCTCAATCCCAGGATCCCAGTAACATGACCTGAGCCGAAGGCAGATGCTTAACTGACTGGGCCACCCAGGTGCCCCTGTCGTTGGTTTCTGCACACATTGATCACGGCCCCGGGCAGCGCTCCCCTGAAGGGACCTCACCAGGACCTTACCCAGGCCGAGGACACGCTGTGTTCTGAGTCAGGCCATTCCATTTTTGGACTGCTCTGACTAAGAACATTCCTCCTTGTGTTTAGCCAAGTCCACCTCCCTGCAACTCCCACTCACGGGTCCCAGCTCTGCCAGAAGGCAAATGTCAAAAAAATATTCTTGAAAGAGAGGACATGGAAGGTAAATAATAATGAAAGAATCGGGTTGAGGGATTACAGTCTCTCTCCCAGCCATTCCCACAGCTAAGCACAGCCGGAGGGAGTCAGACCTTTGAGTTAAATTTGAAAACCGGCAAAAGTTCTTAGTTCTTCTGTGCTTCCTTCAGAAATGCACGAAAACAGCTTCTTTCTCCATTTTTTTTCAGACCCAAGTATGCTGTCAGACCGCCATGAGATCAAGTGAAATGTCACTCCAAGTGTGCAAAGGTGACAGTCACAAAGACTACAGAGCTGTGACCTGACCTCACTTCATACGTGCTGTCCACCCCGTAATCACTGTGCTTCGGGGGTGTGCCCTGGGAAGCGGGGACGCGTGGTAGGCCTCCTGTTTGCTGAGCCTTTCTGGCATCGGGTGTAAAATCACGGCCCGTATGTCCCTCTGTCCTGCCTTCCGCGGTGTGTGCAAGAGGTAAGATGAAGTCACACATCTTTTTCTGTATAGATTTGACAGCTCCCCAGTGACTCCCATTAAAAAGGATTCGAAATAGAGTTTTTCAGTGTTGCAAGATGAGAAAGTTCTGGAGACCTGTTGCACAACATTGTGAGTATCTTGAACACTACTGAGCCCCATACTTAGAAATGACGCCGTGAGCCCAGTGCTATGTGCTTCCCACCACAATAAAAATGTATATGTAATGGTGAAATAGAGAGATGAAATCATACGACAGATGTGCTGCAAAATGATACAAGAGGATGCAGAAGTTCATCAAACTATAGATGGATGACTTGTGCACTTTTCTATATTATCAGACTTCGTCGAGAAGTTTACATATAAAGATAATAACAGGAAGCAGAAGTAGAGGGGGTTAGAGTGGGAACAAGTTTATCCACAGGTTGGCACCTGTAGAAGGTGGATGTGTACTAGTCTATTTCTCTGTGTGTTTGCAGTCCTTCATAATAAAAAAAAATAGAAAAGCATAAAACATTAAAAATGTTAGAAAAAAAATGACTTGAGCATTTCAAGAATAAATCAGTGAAAACTCAGGACACGTGTTGGGAGTCCTCCCAGCTGTTTTAGACAGGGCAAGAGTGACTTTTGTCCACAGCTCTTGGTGGTAGAATTGTCATATGATGTTCCCAAACCAAAGGTGACCTGGCTCTGAACATCACAGGGCCAAGCAGGTGGCAATATGGGTCACTACTAGGGCACTTTGTGCCCCCAAGGGCTCATCCAAGAATCCAGGCTGAGCAATGCCATAGTCTCTCAGGCTTTGTGGACCCCAGCTCTCCAGCGCTCTCCAAGGACTTGACCCCAGAGACCCTCCATGCCCCTCTCAAGGTCAAAGGGCCCTCTATCCACTCCTGGTGTGCCCGTCCCAAAGCCCCAGGGGTGCACCCCCTCCCCGCACACAGAAGCTTTCTGCCACATTGCCCGGTCACTTGGGGTGGGCCTCCCTCCTTCACCACAGGACAATCCATGTTATCTCCCTCCTCGGGAGCCTAAAGCCGAAAAGCTTCTTAGCACCCCACCCCCCTCCAGTGGGCGCTGCAAGAAGCTCAGACCTCTTAGACTCAACAAGGGGTTTGGGAAGGAAATGGTCTGCACTCCCCTGGTGCCTCCACCAGAGTGGAACCCACAGAGGCAAACAGACACCCAGGATGTGGGTCTGTCCCTAATCCTCACCAAGTCACATGAGTGAAGACCGTGCATGCTTAGAAGGCCACGTGATTACTCCCTCTCCAGGTCTCCAGTGACAACCCAGAGTGTGCCTTCTGGGCAGGATGGTCAGTCCCAGCGGCGCCCCCTGGAGTCATGCTTGGGCGGGGCGGGGGGGCACCCATCAGCCTGGGTTCCTTATGGCTCAGAAAGAGACACTTGTGTTTGCCTCATAGTTTGCGTTTCCCATGTTTTCAATATTAACTGGTACCAATGCCATCTCCTCCCTCCAGGTCGATCCTTCATCCCTTGGAATCGGGCGACAGAAACAAGTGGAGTCCCAACGGCCTCCCAACCTGGCTCCGGGGACCACTGTCTCTGGGGCTGAACTCCCCAGGCCCCAGGAGCATAGCGGCGTCTGGCTCACTTCCCGCTCCTTCCTCCTCCCGCCTCACAGCACACAACCCACACAGCTGGGGCCAAAGTTTCTGGCCTTGGACCTCTGTCCCCCCGCCCTCCTGGGTCACAACCGCTAGTTTACCGAGGGCATGAACTCTCTCCTGAATCAACAAGGGGCACTGAGTCAGCAGTCAGCGTGCAGGTGGCTTTCCTGGGCACCCAGACCCTCCCTCCGCCCAGAGCCTGGCTCCACCACCTTGCTGCCTGGGGGTCCCTTCCTCACCCAGCCCCTCAGGGGTCCTCCCCCAGCTCCCAAGTCACAGAAGCCCGGGGGGGGGGCACAGGGCTGGCCGCCCCACCAGGTCATCCTTTGACCCACCTGCCACTTTCTTCCTCGCAAATGCCCAGCTCCTATCATTGGAGCCTTTTGTTCAACCTCCACTACCTCTCTCCTGCAGGGAAACTGAACCCAAAGGGGGGACTCCCCTCGAGGGTGCCACGCACCCCTACCTGTGGGGTTGCAGAACCGAGGGGCTTGGCAAGGTGCTCGGTCAGCTCCACACGCAGTCTTGGGAGCCTTCCCTTTCTCCTGGGCGCTTCCACCACCTTGGATACTACCCAGCGTTGCTTCCCCAGCCTGGACTCTGTCTCCAGCAAGTATTTTACGGAGCACCTGCTGCTATGTCCTGGGTGCTAGGCTAGGCAGTGCTGCGGGGTGCTGGCGAGAGGGAGGGGGGCTGGACTGTGGATTGGGTGATAGCTTTCTGTTTATGTGGACTTTCCTGATTTTGGTCATCGCGTTGTGGTTGTGTACAAGGGTGTTTTAGTTAGGGAATACACACTGAAGTGTACAGAACACAATGTCTGCTCCTTACTCTCAAATGGTTCAGAGAAAATACACATGTGTGTGTATGTGTCTATATGTGTGTGTGGGTTGCATGCGTATAGATGTGCATATGTGTGCATGCACGTGCGTGCACACGCGTGTATGTGAATGTGGGTGGAAAGAGACAGAGCAATGACATAGCAAACAAAGTGTGAATGAGTGAATCTGTGTATAGGGTATATGGGAGTTCCTTGTACTAGTAGTCTTGCAAGTTTTCAGCAAATTTGAATTATTCTAAAATACAGAGTTACCAAAAATATATGAACTTAAACAGCAGTACAGCAAATTATAAAAACCAGACAATCCCCATCAAATATGTTAAAGGGATTGCCTGCAGGAAGGAGGGGGTACAGGTGGAAAAGGGATAAAAATGGGGGCACTAAATGAAAGAAAGGAATAGAGAGAGGGACAGAGGGAGAGAAGGACAGAGGAAAGGAAGAAAGAGGAATAGGAGGGAGGAAGGGATAAAGGGAAGAAGGTGGAAGGAAGGAAGGAAGGAAGGAAGAAGGAAAGGAAGGGAAGGAAGAGAAGGAGGAGAAGGAAGGAAGGGAGGAAAGAAGGAGGGAGGGAGGGAGAGGGAAGGAAGGAAGGAAGAAGGAAGGAAAGAAAGGAAGGGAAGGAGGAGAAGGAAGGAAGGGAAGAGTGAAAGAAGGAGGAAGAGGGAAGGAAGGAAGAAGGAAGGAGAGAGGGAAGGAGGATCAGAGAGAAGGAAGGAGAAAGCCTGGGTTCTTAGAGCTCATTCCTTGAGTGCACTCATCCTGATGCCATCTTTTCATTTCTGGAGGATGGCTCCTAAATCCTCACCCTAGCTGGGTCAAGCATGCCAATCCTGCAGAATTGCTTGGTACAGGTACCCCACTATTAACTATGATTCACAACCCCAAATCCCCTTTCCCCCTTTGTCCCAGCAACCTTACTTTGCCCAGGGGCTGGCACCCCCCCTCCCACCGCCCCTGCCCCAGTCTCCCGCTCCCCCTCCTTCTTCCCTTCATCCAAGTTGCAGCCAGGTCTTCTTCTTTCTTCCTCTGACCTGCTCCTCTGCATCTCCTTTTCTGTTCCAGTTCTCAGAACCTCACCCAGGATTGCTTCAATGGCCTCCCACCCAGGCTCATGTCCCCCAGTCTGTGCACCTGCCATTCACCGACATTTGTGGTCAGCCCAACTTCCTATAACACCGCCTCTCTCCTGTAACTCAAGAATACACTCCAAAGCAATCCACTCCTCTCCCATCTCTGATTTTTTTCACAAATATTTGTTTCATCTTCCAGCTTTCTCAAAAGTCCTTGGAAGCAGGCACTGCTCCGACCTGGGACATCAATTGTCCCCTCTGCGGTGCCTTGCACGTGGCTGGATGCCTGGCAGCGGGAGTGTAATAGACGTCTAATCCATTCATGGGTTTTTCCTTATTTCTGAGTAATTCAGTGATACCAATGCTCATCTTACATGTTTGGAGTGACAATAAAAGAGAATAAAGGGCAGGATCAGGACCCTAAGGCTGTTTGGGGTCCCACCCCAGGGTGCCCCGATGTCGGGGGCAGTAGCCCTTGGGGATCACTCACAAGACTCTGCCAAAATCTGCCCCGGGGCAACTAAAGGCCAATTCTGGGCAGCTCTGTATTTTCATGTTGCTGATTGAAAGGATTTAAAAACTCACGGTACGGCTTTTAGAAAATACATTTATTTCTGTAAATGTTCCAAAGCTTAACCCAGTTTAAAACACACTCCCGAATCGGGTACTGCCTCTTAGATTTCTCATTTCCCAGCCCAAGACATATATTTTTTTTTGTATCACACAAACAGCAATTGATTCTATTTCTAGTTGCTTCAAAACAACTCTAATGGCCCAGTCACTGTCCAAACAAGGAAAGAGCCGGGTGGGTAAGCCCACTTCTGTCATCATCGGAAGTAAAGTCATCCAGCTACACGTCTCACACCAACCCCAGTCCCATATATTTAATTCCTTGTTTCTTGATATTTCATAATTTCAGTTCATAAAAGAGACCATGATGTCATGCCTAATAAATGCCAAAGGAGCCTTCTGGAGAAGCGACACCAAACATGAGCAGGATACCTCAGCCAAGTTTGCTCAGGCAAGGGTTCAGATATCTGTCGTCATGTAAGTTTTCATCTGAGAAGCTGGTTCATAAACAGGGTTCGAAGAGGTTTTGATCTCTCTGAACTTCAAAGCACTGTGGTTTGAGCCCACACAGGATGTCCTCACTAGAATCTCTGTGTCATTGGGGGCCGGGTACCAAGACATGTATATCCTCCCAGAGCCAATAATATCAGGGACCGCTTCCTGTGAGTGGATTTTCTTTTCACTACAATGTAAACTTCCTGTTGCGATTTTAAGCAATTTCCTCTTGTCCAGTTCTCAGGGGAGATGGTCATCGTTTCGTCATGACCCTCTAAACAATGCTTTAGCCTTTCTATAGGAACATAGTGTGACTGATCTTTGTTCGGGGGACCATCTGCTTCGATTTTGTTTGTCCAGGTGTGATGCATTTTTTTCCTCCTTAATTCCCGAATTCTCTGTTTACTTTTTAAAATTAGAACATATACTGGCCATTCACAGATCCAGAGCCATAGAAGGATGTTCAACCTATGATTTAGGCTCATCAGATGCTATACTCAAGACAGCCGGCTGAACGAGCCCCGTGCTATCGCCCCTCAAAGATGTTATTCGCAGGAGGAAGAAATCTCAGAGATTCTCAGGTCCAGCCTTCTCCCGAGTGGGCTTCCTTGGAAACCCCAGTCATCCACAGTTATGGTCCTTACAGACACAAGCGAGAGACACATCCAGAATTACCCACATACTGACTTCTGCGTCCTCCTGATTTTCTGCTGAAATAACCCAACAAATGTATCTGGGACGATTCTAGACCCTTCTAACCACCGCCCCCCTCCCCCACACAGCCCCAGGGACCCCTGGCATTGAGGTTGCACAGGACGCAGGTGACTAAGAGAGAAGGTCCACTGCAGGGAGTCAGACTGTGGCTCAGCGGAGGGCGCATCCACTGAGGCCAGGGGGCGTCAGGCTTCATGGAGAGATTGCTTCCACCCTCAGACACCCTCTCCCCTCTTCTCCCTGGACTGCTGAAGAAAAATTAAAAGGCAGCTGTAAAATATACTCCACCACCCCCCGTTTTTGATTGGATCTTAACAAATGACCAGCGACCCAACCAAGTGGCTTTCAAGCTTCCATTCCACTGAGGGCCTGATACGTCCTGGATTCTGTTCTAGGGCTGGGGGCAATTTACCTGCTCTCATGAGCCCAGGCCAGGAGGGACCACCAGGCTGCCAGATAAAAGATTGCAAGGATGTTCTTCTACTAAGGAACCTTGCAGAGTTTATCTGAGATTCACATTTAACTGGGTGTCCTGCATTTCCATTCATTAAATTTGGCAACCCTAAGTAAAGAAGGTAGACATGATTGGGGAGAGAAAAGGGCTCTCAGAGCCCATAGGGAGGGCCCCCAGCCCAAGGCTAATTGGGATTTCATAAAGTTATGGGATCCTGGCAAAGCAATCTCCCTTATAATTTTTTTTTAACTTTCTCCTCTCAACTTTGAATATGTTACATGCAAATGACCTTATATTGCAAGGCTAGTCATGTTCCCTTTGCCCCTTAGGCCACTCTCCATCCTTCCCCATCCTGCTGATCCTTTGCCCTCTGGCTTCCGTTGGGTTTGGCCAGTGGGAAGCACCTGCCTCAGTGCCCAGCCCCAGGGCATGTCCCATGCCTTGCCAAATATATTCCGCTGAGATTTCCCAGTTTAACCCAGCTACCGATTTCCTGCGCAGGACGGGACTAACACAGCTCTCATTGCTTGCCCAAATTAATCTATAAGTACAGCACAAGGAATCCAAAGTCCCAATAGGATTTCTCGTTTTATTTTGTTTTTTAAAAAATGGATTAAGGGCACCTGGGTGGCTCAGTTGGTTGAGCGACTGCCTTCGGTTCAGGTCATGATCCTGGAGTCCCGGGATCGAGTCCCACATCGGGCTCCCTGCTCGGCAGGGAGTCTGCTTCTCCCTCTGACCCTCCCCCCTCTCATGTGCTCTCTCTCTCTATCTCTCATTCTCTCTCTCAAATAAATAAATAAAATCTTAAATAAATAAATAAATAAAAATAAAAAATGGATTAAATTATTATAAAATTTGTTTGGAACAAATGTATGAAGAATAGCCAAAACTTTTTTTATTTTTATTTTATGGAAAAATAGTATTAAGAGGGAATTTACCCCAAAAGTTTTAAGCCCCAGTTTTAAGCTACAGTAACTAAAATAACAAGTAACAGAGAAGAAAAAGCTCCAGAAACAGACCCACGTGAACGTGGGAATTGAGTATATGACAAAAGACAGCAAAAGATTATTTAATTAATAGTTTTGAGACAATGGATTCATGCGCAGGACGGGACTAACACAGCTCTCATTGCTTGCCCAAATTAATCTATAAGTACAGCACAAGGAATCCAAAGTCCCATTAGGATTTCTCGTTTTATTTTGTTTTTTAAAAAATGGATTAAGGGCATTGGAAAAATGGAAAAAGAGAAAAAGGAAAAAGCTAGATCCCTACCTCATATCTTTTTTTTTTAAGATTTTATTTATTTATTTGACAAGAGAGAGACACAGTGAGAGAGGGAACACAAGCAGGGGGAGTGGGTAAGGGAGAGGCAGACTTCCTGCGGAGCAGGGAGCCCGATGCGGGGCTCGATCCCAGGACCCTGGGATCATGACCTGAGCCGAAGGCAGACGCTTAACAACTGAGTCACCCAGGCGCCCCGTCCCTGCCTCATATCTTACACAAAAGTAAATTGTAAATGATTAAAGAATAATGTTTTAAAATATATTATAATATTTGATGAAAGCATAAGTAAATATTATAATAATGTCAGGATGAGGAAGAGCTTTCTATACCAGAGCAAGAAACCATAACTTTAAAAATCCTGAGATTCAAATATGTAAGTATTTATACTTCTGAATGCAAAAATGCCATAATCAAAGTTAAAAGACTGATGACAAACATATTCTCTGCAAACATTAAAAAATATCACAGGTTAAATTATAAAGAGCTCTTCCAAATCAATAAAAAAAGATGACTTCTCCAATAGAAAAAAAAATCTGTCTTTGTCCCAAAGACTGTGACTAGCCAGTTTTCTAAACATGGCTGATAGGTTACAAAGAAGTGTTTTATCACATTAGTAATCAAAGATATTCAAGTTAAAATGGGATTTTTTTAGACAATTACATTTAAAAATTTTAAATACAGGAGCCCTATGGATAAGGATATGGGGGAGGTAGAAAACACACTGGCAGGATCTTTGTGGAAGGATATTTGGCAATATTTATCAAAGATCTTAGAAAGGTCCACATTTTAGCCTGCAGGAGAAATCCAGAGACAAGTGCACGAAGATACACACAGGTATGAGGCTGGCCACTGCAGTACTCTGTATGGTTACAAAACTTTGAGAGCCGGTGTAGCGTCCAACAGTAAGGGCTAGCGCCATAATTATTGGACTCTGCCAATGGAATGCCATGCAAGTATTGGCAACTATTGTATTGGTTGACATGGAGAGATGTCTACCGTTAAATGTTACATGAAAAAGTAATAGACAAAACCATGCATATTAAATGATCTCAGCTCTTTCCTTCCTCCTTTTCCTCCTTCTCAAAAAATCTAATCCTTTGCCACTTTGCACTCACTAGGATGGCTATAATCAACAGAGAAAGTGTCGGTGAGGATGTGGGGAAACGGGAATTCTCGTACCTTGCTGGTGGAAATGTAAACTGGTGCAGCTGCTTCAGAAAACAGTCTTGCTGTTAAACACAGAGTAACCCTATGACCCAGTAATTCCACTCCCAGGTACATAACCAAGAGAATTTAAGAGTGTATGTCCGGACAAAAAGGTGTATACAGATGTCATAGAAGCATTCTTCATAACAGCCAAAAGGGGAACAATACAAAGGGTCCATACATAATGGATGAATGGATAAGTAAAATGTGGTCCATCCCAATGATGGAATACTATCTACCATAGGAAGGAATAAAGTGCTAATACATGCTACAACATGCATGAATTTTGAAAACAGGCTGAGTGGAAGAAGTCAGACACAGAAGACCATGTATTTTCTAATTCAGTTGATATAGAAAGTCCAGAACAGGCGATTCTGTAGAGACAGAAGGTTGATTAGTAGTTGCCTAGGGTTTGGGTGGGAATGGTTTGGGCAGAAAGGTGAAATGACAGCTAAAGGGTACAGGGGTTTTTTGGGGGGAGATGATAAAAAGATTCTAAAATTCATTGTGGTGATGGTTGCACAATTCCATGTATATACTAAAAACTATTGAGTTTTACGTTTTAAATGGGTGAATTAAATGGCATGTGCATAATATCTCAAAAAAGCTGTTACAAATCTATTTGTGTACTGAGGCGTGGAAAAAAACTTTGGAAAGTATTTTTTTTTTTAAAGATTTTTATTTATTTATTGAGAGAGAGAGAATGATAGAGAGAGAGCATGAGTAGGGAAGAAGGTCAGAGGGAGAAGCAGACTCCCCGCTGAGCAGGGAGCCCGACGCGGGACTCGATCCCGGGACTCCAGGATCATGACCTGAGCCGAAGGCAGTCGCTTAACCAACTGAGCCACCCAGGCGCCCCTGGAAAGTATTTTTAATCAAAATGTTGGTAGTGGTTACCTCTAAGTGTGGGATTATCCTAAATTTCCATTTGTGTACCCTCTAGTATCTTTTGAAGTATGCAAAGATTGTATATCTATGTAACCAGGAAAACAAAATAAGTCTCTCATCTTTCCAGCACTTGTTTTCAAGCCCTTAGGTCTAAGGATTCCTACATGTGGGGACCCCACCCCACATCGTTATCAGACATGCGCCAGAGCCCCACATTAGCTGTACTTCTTTCTGTGAAATATCTGAAACAACTTTTATAATTTTGTTTTTGAAATTATTAGGCTACAAGTAACTAATTTATGATTGGCTATGACTTTCTCAGCAATCACCATGCAAACTTGGGAGTTTGGACAGGGTAGAAATTATATAGCCTACAGGTAGCATTCCAATGTGATGAGTTTTTAATTTTTTTAGATTTTATTTTTATGTAATCTCTACAACCAATATGAGGTTCAAACTCACAACCCTGAGATCAAGAGTCGCATGCTCTACTGACTGAGCCAGCCAGGCGCCCCTCCAGTGTGGTGAGTTTTTTACAAACTATAAATTATAAACTAATAATGTTGCATTTCACAGATATTTAAACATTCATTTTTTTCAGGTTTTGCCCCCCTGTATTTAGTAGCCAGTACAATTTTTCATGTCCCCTATATTGCAGTATGTCTGAGATGGGCTCAGAGGCCTGAGCCCAAGGCCTGTGGGGCCAACATCTAGGGCAGGAGTCCTCCCCATTTTCTCACCAAGGGGTATGTCCACTTGCCCGTTTGCCCCCAGTACCTAACACAGTGCCTGACAAATTATCTGAACTCACTAAATATCTTTGGATTGATCGATTTATGGAGGCTTCAAATCTTTCAAACCTTCCTTAAGAAGCACAATTTTATTTAAAATTCTTCCCTCCTTCTCACACCTCCATAGAGAATGGAGGTCATATGTTTGCATTCTTCTGTTAAAAATCCTTCTCATTCTTGATAAAGGAATCAAGTTGCCTCTTAGTCAATTGTTTTATTAATGAGACAATTCTGGCTTGTTTACTCACTAAAAAAAAAAATTTATGATCAGTCTACACCCGGTCCAGTGTCTATATGTCATTGTCAACACTTACTGGGGTAACATTTCATAAATGTTTGACTGTTGTAATACACACGTAATATGATTACCCTCTAAATCATACTAGTTGTTGTTCATAATGTCAACTGTTACTCAGCTTGTGGTTCATCCCTGGTCCCATGTTCTTTATCTTTCTACCTTGGATCTAGTTATTCCCTATTCCAAATTGGAATGATTGCATTTTCTTCTGTAACTTCTGTCTTGTAATTTTCTACCAAATTTTATGATTTTTAAGATAATATTAAATTTCATTCCTGTTTTACAGAAATTTTGCTCCTAGAGGGTCAGTGAATACTGGGCCAGATGCTGAAGGTTCAGTTATTAAAACCAATATTTGACCTAAAATAAATAATTCTCATAAAATAAACTTCTAGGATATAACAGAACATCTGAAATTTTATTTTAAATATTCAAGAATTAGAAATTTTAAATTTTGATAGTTATATTTTATTTTATTTATTTATTTTTTAAGATTTTATTTATTTGCGAGAGAGAGAATGAGAGACAGAGAGCATGAGAGGGAGGAGGGTCAGAGGGAGAAGCAGACTCCCCGCCGAGCAGGGAGCCCGATGTGGGACTCGATCCCGGGACTCCAGGATCATGACCTGAGCCGAAGGCAGTCGCTTAACCAACTGAGCCACCCAGGCGCCCCTGATAGTTATATTTTAAAGGCTTAACATTACAGTGTGGAAAAAATTTCTCAGCACTGGCAACTACATCTCTCTTGAAGTTGCATTTGCCATGTGCTCACCTTCAGTTGCTGATGGAATAGCAAATAACGTTTCTCTTTTCTCTAACACCTTCTTCATTTATTCACACTTTTTATGTTCTTGGCTGTGTCTGGAGAGAAAATAATTTATCTTTAATAAATTATACATGAGCTTAGAGACTTCTTTCTCGTGTGAAACTTTGATGTTTTGCTTATAATTCACCCTGCAAGACGTGGAGACTTCCCAAATGGGGCTTCTCTTGAAAGGCTCATCACCTAGATAGATTTTACTATAAATTAAATATAGCCCTTAAATATTTTGCTTAATGTTATGAATGCAAGTCTCCGAGAAGTTCCACAATGCGCATTACAAAACAATCTGATCTCTCTTGTTCTGCCTTATGCAATTATTTATATTTTAATAGACCCTTACAATGCTCTTCTTAAAGTTATCTAGCTAACACACTCTCCCTGTTCACATTAAGTGTCAACTTACTTCCCTACTTATTTATTTTTTGATTGTACTTAATCATTATTTTTGCACATAAAATTAACATCTCTCACATCATCAATTACTACAGCATCTTTTTCTTGCAATAACAATTATGCATTGATTCTTCAGCTGATGGAATTTTAAGATAAAGAACATGTAGAAGATATTTCCTCCAAGGAACATCTAAAATACTTACGCAGATTTTGAAAGGGAATATATCAATATTAACACAACATTCTAATTATAATCCTGTTTATATTCCTGACATGAAGCTGATGAGTTATGGTGGCAGCCTTTGCGATCACACACACCAGGTCAAGGATGCTAGAAATGGTATGGATGGAGGCAAGCGTTTGGCTCCCCTGCCAAAGCCAAAAGGCGGATTTGGGGCAAATACTAGAGCCAAGGCTAAATTCTGGTGTAACCCTACATCGTCAAAGAGCATGGATTTTGGAGCCAGATGGCCTGGGTTTGAATCCTGGTTCTGTGTGAACTTGGATGAGTTACTCTCTGTGCCACTGTCTCTTCATCCATAAAATGGGGATAATAGAGTACCTACCTCATTGGGTTGTGGTGCTTAAAAGTGTGCCTGTCATATGGGAAGTGTAAGTGTGTAAATGTTTGCCACTGATGCTCTTATTTTTAACTGACATCAATGACGCTTAACTCATGATGTATTGCTTTTAATGAACTCTACTCTCAAAATGAAAGAAAAGAGAGAAATCAGGTAAACAAGAAACAAGTGACCTTCTGCGTTGCTTAGAAAATTTTGTAAGACTATAAAGAACAGAGTTAATCATAATTCCCTATCATTCTTTACCCTACATAAGGGATTTTAATTACCCGAACAAATGTTTAATGACTTTAATTGTGGAAATTGTCAAACATACACAAAGATAGAGAGAGCACCTTAAGGAACTGTATGTGCCCACCCCCTCCCCCTTCCACAGTGAGCGACACTCTGCCCTCTGGTTTAACTGGGCGCATTCAATCCAAATCCCCAAATCCCTAGCGTCACTGGTTGCGTGACAGACAGGGTGGCACGGAGCCAGCTGCACCACAAACTCACACTCTTCAAGGTGTGACAACTTCTAACTTACCGGAGAGATGGAAGGAGGAAGGAGGAATTTAGCCCCTAGTGCCAAAGTTTATGCTAAAGAATCATTTTTCATATTTTTCATCCAAATTATATTCCAACTCTTGATAATAGAAGAGGCCCAAGTCACTTCAGTTGCTCACAAGTGTCAAACACTTTTGCTGCCAGCAGATCAAATAAAAGCTCAAAACCTCTGATGTCAGTGGACCAAATACAGACTCTCAGTGGTGGCCTCATCTTGCTGCACCAATTCATTCCTCTACTGAGACACCCACACCCTCAGGCCTAGAGAGCCAGACCTAGTAGCACCCTTCAGGCTTTGTCATATCATGGCTTTCATAGAAAATGCAGTGTCTTAGGCACACTGGGGTAGACGGATGGGGATGCTCATAGCCAGGTGCCTGGCATCGATAGGTCTGCCACCCATGTGAAGTCTGTGTGCCCCGCACGATGGTTGGGAAGCTCTAGGCTGCAGCAAGTGCTTTATCTACACTGACTGACTTAATCCTTACAACTACCCTGCAAAGAAAGTACCATCGTCCTCTATTCACAGTTTAAAAAGACAGAAGCACAGAGAGGTGAGGCCACTCACCTGAGATCACACAGCCAGAAAGTGGCAGTCATTGCTGGTACAAGATTCTGTGCGCTATCGGCCTCATTAGTAAATCTTTCCTGATTACCATGTTTCCAACTTGGCCACACCATGCCATGCGTGAAAACCCACATTTATGGCCTCGTTTTTGATGTGTTCTCACTTTTCCTCCATCTCATCTGTCCTTTGAGATCCCATCCTAGGCTCCAAAGTGCTGAAGAGCATGAGCACAATGATACTCAAATACCTTCTGGCCAAATGACCCAATCGCATAAAAACTATTTAACCCTTAACACCTACAGACGCTCAAAATATTTGATGATGATAAAAATGAGGCAAAAGTGGCAAGACAAGATCTGTGAGAGATGATTGATAACCTGTTTTATCAGCATTGGATGGGTCAAAAAGCCGAGAAAAGAGAACACTTCTACGTTCCTCACAAGATGCAGTCTCTGAATGCTTTAGCGTTCTCGTGATTTTCTACTCTTATTCCTTGTCCTGGCATCATTTCAGATCTGTGTTTTCATCTCTGTGAATTCCTGAGAATGCAATCATATTACCTAAGTCACACTCTATCTGCCCGAAAACAAATATGCAAACAAAAACCTTCAGAAAGCTCAGTGATTACCTGAAATTGATGCCAAGGGAGACTGACATCCTGACCAGCACAGAAGAGGCTGATGAAATGAAGCAATCAATCATTGTTTTGCAAAGTTTTTGTCATCCAGAACAGCACAAATCTTTCCTTTGGTTGAGATGAATCACCTAGCTCAGGAAACAAAGTGATTTTAATAAGTAATAATCACAATGACACATCTTATTTGTAATATTTACAAAATGTTCTTGACATTATCAAGGCCATGGCCTTGAAGAAGAAAGAGCATGAACATTCACTGAGCACCTGCTATATGCCAGGCAATTCCATTTGCATGGTAAAAATCTTGGGGAGGCAGGTGTGATTATTCTTCATTTGCAGATGAAGACACGGACTCAGAGAGATTAAGGAGTATACCCCAAATCACACAGCTAGAAAATGGCAGAGCAAAGATTAGGAACCAGTTCTGCCCGGCCCTAAAGCCCATGTGTTCCTGTAAGCAGTCTGTTGCCTCTTAGAATATCCTGAGATAGAATATCCTGAGAAAAGCTTTGGGAAATTATGTGGATTCATTAATTTCCCAAAGATCTGGTTTTAACCCTATGCCTACTCAGAAAATAACATTTTCTCAAGATACAAAACTTAATAGAACCACCATTGAGGAAGAGTCAAAGACAATCGACATACCTGAGTCATCAGATCACTGGCTTTGATTCCTGGCAAAGGTATGTCATCTTGGCACTCGTATTCTCCAATGCTACCTGGAAAGATTATGGAAACCCATATCACAATATTCATAATCCTCCCAAATATAAATGGATTAAATCTATCTGTTAAAGGGCAGACATTATTATACCGGGAGAAATCTTGTTTGGGAGACACCTAAAGCAAAAAGATATGGAAAATCATAAGAATAAAGGATGGAAGAAGATATGCCAGGAAAACATTAACTGGAGGAGAACTGGCATGACTATGTCAATGGCACAAAAAATAGACTCTTAAGACAGAAAATGTTACTCTATAATGATACAATTTTCAACTCACCAGGAAGACATAAGAATTCCAAGTGCATATGCCCCTAATAAAAAAGTTTCATCCCATATAAGTAAAAACTTGAAATATAGGGAGAAATTGACAAATCCACCAATAGTTCTCTCTCAATTACTGCTAAGTCAAGCAGAAAAAATACTCAATAAATATATTTGGAAAACTGTGATCTAATGGACATATGTAAAATCCTGAATGTAACCATCAGAGAATATCCATTCTTCTTAAACACCCATGAAATGGTTACAAAAATTAGCCACATGTAGGTCATAAAGCCCATCTCAACAAATGTCAAAAAATAGGGCGCCTGGGTGGCTCAGTTGGTTAAGCGACTGCCTTCGGCTCAGGTCATGATCCTGGAGTCCCGGGATCGAGTCCCGCATCGGGCTCCCTGCTCGGCAGGGAGTCTGCTTCTCCCTCTGACCCTCCTCCCTCTCATGCTCTCTGTCTCTCATTCTCTCTCTCAAATAAATAAATAAAATCTTTAAAAAAAAAAAAAAAAAACAAATGTCAAAAAATAAGCATCACATCCATTACATTCTTTAAATACAATATAATTATGTAGAAGTCAATAACAAAAAGATAGGAAGTTTTCATATATTGGGGAAAAAAATAGAATTCTAAATAATTCATGACTCCAAAAAGAAATTATCATGAAAATTTAGAAATACTTAGAACAATAATGAAAAACACATATTTGTGTGTTACAGTGAAAGGGGCACTCAAAGGGAAACGCCTAGTCCTAAAGACTTATATTTTGCAAAGAATAAAAGCTCCAAATTAATGAACTAACTCCAACTAAAAACATTAGGAGAAAAAACACAACATCCATCCAAAGAAATAGAAGGGAGAGGATAATAAAAAAGAGCAAGCATCAGTGAATGAGGTGAGGGTGGGAATGCCATACACGGCAAAGAATTGACAAAACCAAATGCTGGTCCTTTGGAAAGACTAACAAAATAGACTAATTTCTCATGATACTGCTTAAGAAAAAAAAAAGGCACAAATATTTAAACACAAATCCAGCAGAAGGTGTTTAACTACAAATATAGCAGAAGTTAAAAAGTGGAATCAATAAACAGTTTTATATCATATACTTGACAATTAGATAAAATAGGTACATTTCTGGAAAATGCAATTTATCAATGCTGACTCAAGAAGAAATAGAAAGTTTGAATAGTCCTACAATTATTCTAAAAATTGAAGCAGTATTAAAAGTCCTGCCAAAGCAAAACAGCAGGCTCAGATGGTTTCATAGGTCAGTTTCTCCAAATTTTCATGGAACCAATCATTCCAATCTAACAAAGATTCTTCTTATATTCAGGAAAAAAGACATCACTCTCCAACTCATTCTATGAGCTCAGTGTAATCTTAATTTACAAAATCAGGCAAGGTCAGTAAGAAATGGAAATTATAACTCAATCTCATTCATAAATATTGGTGTAGAATCCTTTTAAAAATTAGAAAAATAGGGGTACCTACATGGTTCAGTCAGTTAAGCATCTGCCTTTGGCTCAGGTCATGATCCCAGAGTCCTGGGGTCAAGTCCTGCATCAGGTTCCTTGCTCAGTGGGGAGCCTGCTTCTCCCTCTCCTGCTCCCCCTGCTTGTGTTCTCTCTCTGTCAAGTAGATTTAAAAAAATCTTAAAAAAAAAAATTAGCAAAAGAGATCCAGCCTTGTTTTTAAAATATATTAAATTATTCCAAGAGTGCAAGGTTGGGTTGACTTCAGGAGACCTATGAGTGTCATTGCCTAGTGAAGAATTCACTTTACCCAAAGAGAGATCTGGCCTTTGTTCCAGCTCTTGGGAAGTATCCCCTAAACTCTTGAAATTTCCTGAGTAAGAAGAGTGTCTTTGTTATTCATGGGCCACACTTGAGAGTTTACCCTAATAAGATGACTCAGGCTGGGAACTTTTTGTGCCAGAAAGACCAGCTATGTGATTAGAGTGTTGAGGCTTTGGGTTACTTGAAATCAGCCTGACTTAGGTTGGGGTGGAGAGCCGGGGTGTTGCTGGAAACTGAAGTCAAAACCGTGTGGGCAATAATTCAGCCAATCATACCTATTTAAGGAAGCTTTGATCAAAATTCTGGACACCAAAGCTTGGATGAGCTTCCTGGGTTGGCAACACTCTGTTTATTCCCATACTTGGATGCTGGGAAGGTAATGCCTCCCTGAGGACACAAAAGCTTCGTGTCTGAAACTCTCTTGAGTTCCAGATTCTGCCTTATGTATGTCTTCCCTTGGGGGATGTGTTTTGCATCCTTTTGCTAAAAGAAAACTGTAATAATAGGTATAGCACTTTCCTGAGTGTGTGAGTCATCCTAGTGAATCCAGGGAGTCCACACCCCCAACCATCTAGCCAGCTGGTCTGAGAGGGTGGTCCTGGGGACTCCTGAACTTGCCACTGATGTCAGAATTTTTGGGAGACTTGACAGTCTGGAGGACTGTGACCTTCAGCTTGAGTTTGGACAACTCTGGGCTGGCATCTACCACCGTAACAGACTGAACAGGAAAAAACTTTTGATAATCTCAACGCATGCAAAAAAAAAAGTACTGATAAAACTCCTCCTCATTTTGATTAAGAAAAGAAACTTTTAGTAAACCAGGATTACAATGAAACTTCCTTAACCTGACAGAGATTACAAACAAACAAACAGTAGAAATATAAAAATGTTCAAAGTATTTCCTTTAAGATCTGGAGCAAAAGACAAAGTTGTCACTATCACTGCTTTTCCCCGCAAACTGCTGGCAAACTACCCGGTGAATGCAATAACCAGAAAAATAAATTCAAGGATTAGAAAGGAATAAACAAGGCAGTTACTATTTCCTGGTGATGTAGTTTTCTATATACACAACCCAAAAGAATATATAGATATACTTTCTAAAATAGTAAGCTAGGGGGCGCCTGGGTGGCTCAGTTGTTAAGCGTCTGCCTCCGGCTCAGGTCATGATCCCAGGGTCCTGGGATCGAGCCCCGCGTCGGGCACCCTGCTCGGCGGGAAGCCTGCTTCTCCCTCTCCCACTCCCCCTGCTTGTGTTCCCTCTCTCGCTGTGTCTCTCTCTGTCAAATAAATAAATAAAATCTTAAAAAAATAAATAAAATAAAATAAAATAGTAAGATAGTTTAGCAAAATGGCTGCCTACAAAAGCTATATTGAAAACTCAGCTGAGTATCATAACAGATACATCCCGGACACAAGGTGCGAGGCAGGGAAAAAGGTCCCAGAAGATTATATACAACACATTGCCATTCCTATAGAGGTCCAAACCCAGCAAAACTAAATAATAAACAAGCATACATACATTTGAAATAAAACCCCCTGGCTCTAGATTTTTAAAAACACTGATGCACACACAAAAGAGTATCAACCATGGTTATTCGTAAAAGCCGCAAACAGGAAACACACCTCATATCCAACAACAAATAAATAGGGAAACAATGGGAAGCAAAGTGTAGCATGTTCCTACAATCAAATGTTACTCTACAATAAAAAGAAAGAACTCCACATACTCTCAACAACGTGTATGAATTTCAAAAACATTATGGTGAACAACAATTTTTTTTTAAAACTAGACACAAAGCATAGATATTGTATGATTCGGTGTATATGGAATTTTAAAACAAGCAAAAGTAATTTATGGGGGAGAGGAAAGAAGAGTGGCCACCTCTGGCAGGAGAGAGAAGATTGACTGGCAAGGTATACAAGGAACTTTCTGGGGTAGGAAATATATTTTTTGAATGGGAGACTGGTTCTGTGGGTGCAAACATTTCTCAGAATTCCTCAATCTATACACTGAAAATCTGCACATTGTTTTGTATATAAATTACACCTCCATTTTAAAAAAGGAACATATGGGGCGCCTGGGTGGCTCAGTCGGTTAAGTGTCTGCCTTCGGCTCAGGTCATGATCTCAGGGTCCTGGGACTGAGCCCCGCATCAGGCTCCCTGCTCAGTGGGGAGCCTGCTTCTCCCTCTGCCCTTCACCTCTGCTCGTGATCTCTCCCTCTCTCTCTCTCTCAAAATAAATAAATAAAATCTTTTTAAAAAAATAAAAAAATAAAAAAGGAACATATGAGGGAGCCTGGGTGGCTCAGTCGGTTAAATGTCCGACTTGGTTTCAGCTCAGATCATAATCTCAGGGTCCTGGGATTGAGCCCTGGGTCAGGCTCTGCGCATGGAGTCTGCTTGTCTCTCTCCCTCTATCCCCCACCCCCCGCCGCCCCGTTCTCTCTCTCTCTCTCAAATAAATAAATTAAAAAAAATTTTTTTTAAAAGAACATATGGAAAGAAATTGTATAACCTAGAAAAAAAGTGAAGTCTTAAGAAACACAAAATTTAAGATTTTAGTTACTTGCGTTTTTAGGGGGAGAGTACGTAAATAGGGAAGAGGAAGGATCACGATCATTGGTGACATTCTAGTTGCTGATTTGGGTGTGGATCCAAGGATTCATCATATTATACCTTATTTAACATATATGTTACATTCAATATTTCAAAGTATCAAATAATATGTTTTTTAAGATTTTATTTATTTGTCAGAGAGAGAGCACAAGCGGTGGGGGGGGGTGGGCAACAGGCAGAGGGAGAAGCAGACTCCCCGCCGAGCAGGGAGCCCGATGTGGGACTCGATCCCAGGACCCCAAGATCATGACCTGAGCTAAAGGCAGAGGCTTAACTGACTGAACCATCCAGGTGTCCCTCAAATAATATATTTTTAAAGATACTGAAAGCAAATGATCACTTTAGGATGGAAAAAATAAAAAAAGATTCATGAAGGAAGTAGTACCTGAAAGAGAGAGAAAATTTTTAACAGGGCTGGCAACAGAAATTCTGGATAGAATGCCAATTTTAGAATTGGCAAACTCTGTGCTCCCCTCAGCAGCACATATACTAGAATTGGCAAACTCACAGAGGTAAGACAGAGCACGTTCTTGTCGAATGACTGAAGCACTTGATTATAGCCTATTTTGCATTGTTCGTGCTTCTAGAACAGAGGTCTTAGGCCACCAACATGATGGACTTTGTTAAGCACGCGGACCAGGTAATATACTATTTTTAAGCATCTCTCAAAGAGCCAAACATTTATATAGTAGTTGGTTAATAAATGTGTCTGGCATTGGACCCAAGTCTACAATTGGTTAAATAGAACCCTAAAAATTAGGTGTGCTTTCTTTCTCGGGTTATTACTGCATTCAACTTACATGCCAAGCTGATAAGGCAACATTTTCATTGATGTTTGTGTGCCTGTGTGTGTGCATGCATGTGTGTGTCTGATGAGGACATTTACACGGTATTGGCTCAAAGAATACTGCCATTTTTGATAAGCACGTAGAATTACCGAACGTTGTTTTGACTCACTACAAAATATTTAAGAATAGTAGAAATCCTAAAATCTAACGTGAGTAGGACCTGCAGTTGGTTGGATAATTGGAATTGAAAATTTGGGTCAAAGCAAGCCACCATGAAAAGTGAAATGTACAACCCATAACCATTTTATTATCACTTAAACCGAGCGTTCTCTTCGCACACGGGTCTGCACACCGGACCTGAGTTGGGTTTTGCACAATCCCTCATGCTGGCCGTCTACAGGGGTCCACAATGGCCATACATCTCCAATATGGAAACTCCACCCTGCTGTCGCAAGTTTGCTCTCCGTCCTGCCCTCTCCTTAATTGTGAACACCAAGTGGGAGCCCTGGGACAGCAGCTCCGCATCCCCTGGGACCGACCGTGCTAGAAACACAACTCTTCAGGCCCCGCCCCAGACCTGCTGAATCAGAAACTCCTAGGGTGGGGCCCAGCTATGTATTTTAACACAATCTCTTCATGATTCTGACACATGCTAACGTTTGAGAACCACTGTTCTTGATTGCAAACTTTCTGTCCCTTTCAGTTCCTCAGACTTCACTGTAAACAACAACAACAACAACAACAACAACCAGAAGTAAACAAACTTGCCCCTGTCGGAATCACTACCAGCTCCTGCCCCAAGAAGGGAAGGCTCCTGCTCACGCAGCCTTCTTTTTGTTCTGATGCTCAACACACCAGGGAACTATCCTTGATTCCTTTCCCTCCCTGATATCGAGTCCTGTGCCAAGGCGTGTCCCAGGTCACCCACTGCCGTCCATCTCCTTGACCACACCCCAGTCGGAGCCACCGGGGTCTCATGACTGGATTCTGCAAGAGACTCCTCCCTGGTCTTGCTGCTTCCATCACCGACAGCCACAGTCCATTCTCTGCCAGTACCCAGGACGCTGTCTTAAAGCACAAGTTGGATTCCACTGCTCCCCTGCTCAGACCCCTTGTGATGGCTCTCCCATGAACCTGGAGTGAAAGTCAGACCCTCTCTCCAGGGTTAAAAGCCCTCTCTGACCGGCTCCTGCCAGCCTCCCACACCGCTCACAATGCTCCCGGAACTATTCCTCCCCACACTTGGCTACATTGACCTTCTTTCCTGAAACATACCAAGGCTTGTTTCCACCTCAGGACATTTGCACCAGCTGTTCCCACCTGCCTAGAAGGTTCTCCTCAACTCTGTAAAGCTGGGTTCTTCTTGTCATTCACATCACAGTTGAAACAACACAGAGATCCTGCTGCCTGTCCAATCTAAAGTAACTCTACCCGACACAATCTAGCTATGGGTTTTTCTGTCTGCCTTCCCCCACTAGAACCTCACAGGGCAGAGATCATCAGGGTCCTCTTTACCATCCCCGCGTCTAGAGCAGAGCATGCAACGGGTGCTCAATTACCATTAGCAAATGATGAACACTTGTCGATGGGAGAATTGGGGAGAGCTGTTTCAGAGCTGCCCTATGTACCTCTATCTTTCCCAGCTGCTCACAGAAGCCTTCCGAGTAAGGGATGCACCTGCCTCTTGAGAGGCTTCGAAGTCAGATTTGTGCTTCTGTTGGACGCATCACTATCCAAGTTACACTTTATTTAGAATTTCTGCAGTCTAGAAAGCTACCGCTCTCCATAGACATTGAAGTATAAAAAAGTCCTCCAGATTCTTACGCTTTGTGCTTAGGGTTAAGTAGAATTCTCTCATCTCCATGCTTAGAAGCCCATGATTATATAAATTTCTAAAAAATAAAAAAAAAAAACCCAAATCCTATATATCCTTCTTCACGGATTCCTGCACTGTTCCCAACTCCCTTCAACCTCCCTGCCGCCTCTCCCCAGTGGCTTTCTGGCCCCGGTGCAAATCCTCCCTCCTCAGCCCCCTTCCCCTGCAATGGGCAGCCACTGCTGGACCAGCCTTTGAAAGCAAGTATCTCATGAAATCGATTCCCTGCTTTGAGGCTCCAGCAGCTCCTCTCTGGCGGTGGGGAAGTCCCTGGGTGTCGCAGGGCGCTTTGCCAGCTAGCTTTGGCCCCCCCACCCGTGCCACCACCCCTTCGACTCCAGGAGTGTCCTCACTGTGCCTAGTCTCGTGCTGCCTTCCCTCCTCGCCCCTGCCCGTGCCTTGCCTTCCCTTCCTGCAACGGTCTGCGGCTCAGCATCCCCTCTGCGGTGAGGCCGGGGTGTCCTGGCTCAGCGTGGCCCTGGCAGCGAAGGCAGCCTCCTGGGGAAGGAGCCTGACTCAGGACAACAACAACGGTCATCTGCATTACAAGCACTTTCAACGGTCAGCTCAGCCGCCTCTACCTCCCCTCTCCATTGCTTCCCCCCGAGAGAAGAAGCACTGTCACAATCCTACAGTTAGGAGCACTGAGGCTGACTTCAGTAAGGTGTCCCACCAGTGGCGGGGGCAGGAGATAGGCTTCTGAGCCCCATGGCCCTGACCATGGCCTCATGCTGCCAACAGCAGAGCGGGGCTCTGGGTGACATGTCCACAGCTCTGGTGTGGACCTCCTTAGGACCAAGGTGACACCGGCCACCAGCTGGTGTGCACTCGGAATCCACTGTGTGCAGGCCTGGTCCTCACAGCCTCTAAATTCCCTGCAGCTGCACGTCTTCCCCAGGAGGAAGAGGAGAGGGATGGGCCCTGTCCTGGAGCTGCCCGGTCGGCTGTGGGCCGCAGAACCCGGGATCAGATGACACGGATGGCCACCAATCCGTCACACTTCACCCACGGGCAGATATGTGACCTGCGTTTAAGGGCAGCCCCTCAGCATAGCTGATGAGCTTGCATTTAAACTTTGGCCTTTGCCACTTTTTATTTTTTTATGTTTTTAATTAAATTGCCTGGGTCACTGACACCCTGCAGAAACTATGAAACACAGCCTTGCATTTTGTTAATGATACACCATCTGTTTGTTCACACTGTGTGGTCACATGATCTTTGCTCTGCAGCACATCCTGTCTCACTGGCCTAAACCAGTTTGTGGGTGAAATGCTTGGGATGGGTGCCAGGAAGTCTTCTCTTCTCTCTTTCTCTCTCTCTCTCTTTCTTTCTCTCTTTCTTCCTTCCTCTCTTTCTTTCTTGCTTGCTTTTTTGCTTGCTTTCCTTCCTTCCTCTCTCCCTCCCTCCTTCCTTTTTTTCTTTCTTTCTTTTCTTTCTTTCCTTCCCTTTTCTTTGTTTCTTTCCTTCCCTTTTCTTTCTTTCTTTTTCTTTCTTTCTTTCTTTCTTTCTTTCTTTCTTTCTTTCTTTCTTTCCCTCCTTCCCTTTTCTTTCTTTCTTCCTTCCTTCCTTTTCTTTCTTTCTTTCTTTTTCTTCCTTCCTTTCTTTCTTTCTTTCTCTTCCTTCCTTCCTTCCTTTCTTCCCTCCTCCCTTCCTTCTTCCTCCCTTCCTCCCTGCCTCCCTCCCTCTCCTCTGTCTCACCCATTTTAAGATTGGCTATTGACCCCAAACTTGTCAGCTGAATTTGTGTTACTGCTCATGCCCCCCAGCTGCCCCATTTCTGCTGCAGTCTTCTGGTCTGACTTCGGACAGGTGCCCGTGGAGACCCAATGGGGTGCAGACAGCTCAGACAACAAGGGGAGAGCCCACAGCAGACACTGGAGGGCAGTGCTCCCCACCCAGGCTCAGAGGTTGCAGAGAAATCCGCTGACAGCCCTGGGGCAGCAGAGGCTGAAGCCGGAGAACCCCTCTGACCTCACGCAGAGTGTCACTGACTCATCTTCACCTGTAACATTCATGACGGTTGGCTCATCTCACACGATAATTAGATTAGATCCCTGAAGAGTGTTGTAGCTGGGTATGTTTAAGAGCTTTAAATTTTATGCACTTCCGTGAAGACTGTTCCACAAAAAGAAAAAGTAACGGAAGCACCGATTTTGACCCTCTGGTGGGAAGTTCCATCGCTCTTGGACCCCAACATTGGGGGGGGCATGCTACTCCGCGTGTACCTTCCCTCACGCGGGTGCAGGTGTGGTGGGGGGCACCACCATGGACGAGACCTGAGTGCTGGCCTCGAAGAACCCCAAATTCGTATGACATTTGTACATCCATGAAATATTATTTATGAAACATTCAGAACTTCGACATTCCAAAGCGTTGGAATTCTCCTACGTTTGTAGTCTGAGAAACTATGCTTCGGTCCCTGTGTGACCATGTGAGAAGGTGACAAGCTCCGGGAGGGCTCTTCTGAAGGGACCAGGTGCCCAGAGCACCGAGGAGGCTGCGGGTAGGAAACCAGGAGATGGTCCAACACACTGGCATGTAAAAGCCTGGGATGCTCCTAGGCGTGGAATCCCAAGGATGCACCTGTCAACAGTGACCCCTTGTGCACATGTCGCTTGATCTCCTGGCTTCTTCCTTATGATGACGACTCCCTCGGGGCTGCTCTTTTCCTTGCCTTCTATCAGATTTCACTTTCTGGTTGTAACCGGCGAGGAGGGGTGCCACACACTAGCCGTCCGGTTTCCCCGCTTCCTCGGGGGCCCTGATGGCGAGGTTTAAGGTGTGTGTGCATGCGTTTGTGTTCATGTGTGTGCGTCTGTGTGCGTGTGTGTGTGTGTGTTTACGCCAACAGACAGATGATTTTGTGGAGAACATGGCCCATGTGGATGACTCATCCTTAGGTGTTTCACACATTGAGCTTAGGAAATATTTCTCCAATCAGCGGAGAACCAATAACCCAGAACCTCTCTTATCAGCTTCTGATAGGAGTTTGCAGCCCATAAAACCCAGCTCGCACACTCCCTGCCGAGAAACATCTGCACCTGTGCTTCTTGGCCCACAAGGTTGTTACTGAATCACTTTGTGAGTCAAGTGCAGCCATTGTTCCTCCTGTCCCTTCGTTGCTGAAGAAGAGCAGCCCTGCTCCACGAGAGGACTCCCTGCTGGACCTGCGTTTCTCTGCACGGCTGTTAAGCCCTCACAGTAAAACAGCAGGGCAGGTTTTCCTGGACACGCAGTGACAGATGCTAAGCACGGGGCTTTCCTGAACTCCCGTCAACACCTCCGTGCTAACTCAGCTGTGGGAGATCAACCTTTCCTGGCACTAAAATGATGTGTGTCGTTCTTTCTAAACGATGAGGCGAATGAAAGAGAGAACAGTGGTCTGTGACCTGCACCAGGAAAGGAACACGACATACTTTTCAAACTTGGTTTAAGAATTCCAGCCCTGGGGGCGCCTGGGTGGCTCAGTCAGTGAAGCGTCTGTCTTCAGCTCAGGTCACGATCCCAGGGTCCTGGGATCGAGCCCAGAGTTGGGTTCCCTGCTCAGTGGGGAGTCGGCTTCTCCCTCTCACTCTGCACCCCCGCTCACGCTCTCTCACTCTCTCTCTCTGTCTCAAATAGATAAATAAAATCTTAAAAAAAAAAAAAAAAAGAATTCCAGCCCAACTTCAACAGTGAGCACTTGGTTTGATGTACAAAACAGGCCACGTGCTGCTTTCACCCAGGGGTGGCTCTTCGGGCCAGAGCGTGATTCACTTCGAGAGGCCGCTGACCGCAGCTACGCTGGGCTTGTGTTGTTTTCCTTTTCCCTCCTCTGCACAGCGGGACTGGATGACTTTGGAATCCAAAGAAAGCAGAACTTGTTTTACTCCCGGATCTGCTACAAAGTCATATAAGAGGCCGAATGAATGACCGATGTGTGTTCACCCAGGAGCCACAGACAAGAAAATGCTCAATAGGGAATCTCTTCCTCAGGAGGTACATCGAGGAATGGTTATTCCTGAAGGAGCTTCAGCCCTGGGAGAAAATTAGAGCAGAAATGTGGTCTTCGCAAGTGTCGACCTCAGCTGAAATTTATTAGGGGGCAGCACATCCCCCTCTTGGGTCCTTTCCAGAATTCTCTCTCCCCCAGCCCTCTGCCCACCCGTGCTCTGCTCATCCTTCAGGGCCTGGGTCTACCCTGCCTCCTACAGCAGCCACCCTTGGGTGAACTCCCACGGGACGTGGGGTGTAGGATAATCTAGGCCAGGCCGGGGCCCTGTACAACCTCAGATCTTCCGTGGCACGTCCAACATGGTCGGCAAGGTTCTGGTCGTCAGCAGGCAGGCCAGGGGCCCCATGGGTCATTCGTTCCTGTGGTCAGCGCAGCATGGGAAGGAAACGGGGCACAAAGCACACTGGCCTTCGAGTGTCCACCCAAAGTGATACACGTCACTTCCGCTCATGTCTCATGGAGTCAAATGGCCACTCCAGCCACAGCCTCTGAACTCTGCGGCGCAGTCCTGGGATGTAAGTTGTGTTGTTCTGATTACACCTCTGGCTTCCTGAGGGCAAGGAGCTTGTCTTCCCCTCCCGAGCCTTCATTAATTCAACAGCATGTGCTCAGCACTAGACTCAGAACAGAAAGAGGGAAAAACAGACAAGCCCCAATCTCTGTCGTCAAGGGTCTCAGACAGACTCTACTGTAAAACACAGGAATGACGGGCCGAATACTGTAATCCTACACCGCAGACGTCTTCACGGAGCACCTGCAGAACCAAGTGGGAGGATGGGGTGACCAGGAAAGGGCTCTGTCTTCTCTCGAGAGACCAGTGAGCAAAAGCGCAGAGAGCTGAAATTGCTTTTTCTCCGCCTTCGAAGGAGGTCGGGAGGGCCAGCCAAACTCAAAGGGTGGATAATGATGTTCTAGCTTTGTGAGCCACATACTCTGACACATTTTCTTTACGTGTGTGTGTGTGTGTGTGTTTTATAACCCTCTAAAAATATAAAAACTATTCTTAGCTCGCAAGTCATACAAAAACACAAACAGGCTGGGGCACACCCACTAGGATGGCCAGAATCAAAAAGACAGTTAATAACAAGTACCAGGGAGGATGTGGAGAGATGAGCCTCATACATCGCTGGTGGGGATGCACAAGGGTGCGGCTGCTGCAGACAGCGGTCTGGCGGGTCCTCGAAAGGCGAAACAGTCACCACGTGACCCAGTGATTCTACTCCGAGGCATAGACCCAAGAGAACCAAAAATCTATGTCCACGCCGCACGTGTGTTCATAGCATTATTCATAATCGCCAAAAGGTGGAAACAGCCCAAATGTCCATCGACCGGTGAATGGATCAGTGAGATGAGTTATATCTGTATAATGGAATATTATCCAGCAATAAAAAGGAAGAAAGGAAGGACACCCACTACAAGGCGGATGAACTTTGAGAACATGCAAAGTTAAAGAAGCGGGACACAGGGAGCCACGGACTGTAGGAGTCCATTTTTTGATAGGAAATGTTGAGAACAGGCAAATCTACAGAGATGGAAAGTGGATGAGTGGTTGCCTTGGGCTGGAGGGTTTGGGGGTAAAATGAGGAGTGACTGCTAGTGGGTACAGAGTTTCTTTCTGGGGTGATAAAAGTGGTCTCGAATTAGATAGTTAGGTTGGTTGCACACCTCTATGGCAATACACTGAACACACTGCATTATATATGTTGAGTGTAAATTCTATGGATGTGAATTATATCTTGATTTAAAGAAAATTTTTTTTAACATCCCAAGGGCGTTGGTTTGCCAAACCCTGGTTCAGTGAATGAAAGGGAGCAGAAGGAGGAAGGGTGCACAGAGAGTTCCAATCTTGGGGGTCACCCCAAAGCGTTGGGCTTGGTCCTCCAGGTGATGGGGAAGAGCCATCCATCCAGGGGCTCAGTGTGGAAGGAATATGACTGGAGGCGCTCAGGAGAGGCCGAGGCGGGAAGACCAGCTGGGTGGCTGTGCTGACATGGCAAGAGGGAGGATGGGAGACTGGGATTACGCACCAGCAAGGGGAAGATGGGGGAGGTCCCAGGGGAAGCATCAGCAGGCTTGGAGACAGAGTAGTTAGTTGGCGAGAGTGAAGGAGAGGGAAGGCAATGGTGCCTGTCATTTCTAGATTGAGGTCGGATGCTGATGCCTGAGTCCCAGGGAGAGAGGCTGGAGATAAATACACGGACTGGAGGCCAGGCAGTGTGCAGGTAAGGTGCATCACAAGAATGCCCAGGGACCGCAACAGCAGCAGGGTTTCTGCTAATGGGGCTCAGGATGGGAACCTCGGGGGCATCCACATGTGAGGAGCAAGGAAAGGGGAAGAAGGGGTCTGGGCGGCAGGAAGTGGAGATGGTCAGGGAGCCAGCGGAGGGGAGAGGCAGGTCTCAGAGGAGCGTGTTGGATACTACGGATGTTACGGGATGGTTGGGTAGAGGCTAGGGGCGCCATGAGCTTTAGGAGAGGCATTTTCCCAGCCTGGTGGGGATAAAGCCACCCGTGGTGGGCTGCAAGAGAAGCCCAAGCCAGGCAACAGGAAGCCGCAACAGGAGAAGAGAAAGCGAGTGTACCCCAAGGCGGAGCGAGCTGGAGGGAGTGGTCTTGTTGGAGGGGAAGATGTTGCATCCCACGTGAAGCTGAGGAGGAAACGCAGGTAAAGGTGCTCACCGGAAGTGATCCCCACCCTTCCAAAGAGGAGAAGGAACCAGAGATGAAAGGTGTGGAAACTTCCTGAGTCTGGTGAGGGAGGCACACGAGTGTGGCTTCTTAGAAGCATCTCAGGTCATGATCTCAGGGTCATGCCATCCAGCCCTGTGATGGGTCCACACTGGGCATGGAGCCTGCTTGGGATTCTCTCTCCCTCTGCCCCTTCCCGCCCCACTCCCCACCCCTGAGCGTGCTCTCTCTCTCTCTCTAAAAAAAAAAAAAGAGAGAGAGAGAGTAGGAATGTATGATTATACACACATCACATATTTGTATCAAGTGTAAATTTTAACAGAATCACAAATTCGGATGTACACACACACAAAAAATCATTGTGATGGTTAGTTTTGTGTCAACTTGGCCAGGCTGTCCTACCCAGTTATTTAATCCAACACTAATCAGGGTCTTGCTGTAAAAGTATTTTGTAGAAGCATTTTTGGGGCCAACATCTACAATCGCTTAGCTTCAAGTAAAGGAGATTGATTACCCATGATAATGAGAGTGGGCCTCATCTAATCAGTTGGAAGTCTTAAGAGCAAAAACTGAGGTTCCCCCGAGAAGAAATTTGGCTTCAAGATGGCAGCATCAGTGGTTGCCAGGGGCCAGAGGTGGGGAGAGTGGGAGTCAGTGCTCAACAGGGACAGAGTTTCAGCGTGGAGTGACGAGAAAGTTTCCGGAGGTGGATGGTGGTGATGATTGCACAACAGAGCAAATATACTTAATGCCCCTGAAATGTACAATTAGAATGGCTAAAATGGTAAACTTTATGGTATGTTTATTTTACCACAATTTTTTTTTTAAAGCCTGCATCATCAGCTCCTCCCTATTTCCATCCTACCTAGCCCTGCCCTACGGATTTCAGACTTGCCAGCGCTCATGATCACTGAGCCAGGGCCTTGAAATGCACCTCTTCATGTAATTATTCTGTTCTGTTGGTTCATTTCTCAGGAGAACCCTGACCTATACAGTCACATTGTCTACCTCTTGACAGGTGAACTCAACCTTTAGCCATTTGGTTTAACTGAAAATCTAATATTACAATCCAAAGGAAGTCGGATTCCTAGTTTAAACTCTGTTTATTTTGCATAACTAGCTCCTCTGGTTAATTTGGGATGCTCCCCGCCCTCACCCCATTCATCTGTCCTTATCCTGGGGGAGACCTGGATTCAGGGGAGTTTTACACGGTGTCTGAGTATCACAGAGAGAGAGTTCAGGACCCTCTGTCCTTTCTGGCCTCTCCTGAGAGTGACCCGTCTCACCAGGTTTGGGGCATTGCCCTCCATTTGTGGCCCCTGTGACGAGATTCAAGAGTCTGTCGGGGTCTCTGGTTGTCAAATATTATACTCTTCTTTCTCAGTGACCAAGTTTGAGGCTTCTTCCCATCAATCCACCTGTCCTCAAAGTCACTTCTATGTCCCTCTCGGGGTGTTGGGACTTCTTGTCTGTTTCTTCCCAACCACTGTGTGTGTGCAGGTCTCTGTAAGGTGCCCGTGAGCCCATCTGCACAGATAACGTCCATATCCATTGCTCCAGGAGCTTCTCGGCAAAGCCTCCACTCTCCAGGGCCAGGAGGATATAGAGTTAGGGAAGAGCATTTTTAGGGTTGAAAATACCAGACTAGGGGGCGCCTGGGTGGCTCAGTCAGTTGGGCATCTGCCTTTGGTTCAGGTCATGATCCCGGGGTCCTGGGGTCCAAGCCCCACATCGGGCTCCCTGCTCAGCCCACTCCCCAGCTCAGCTCTCTCTCTGCCTCTGCCCCTCCCCCTGCTTGTGCTCTCTCTCTCAAATAAATAAATAAAATATTTTTTAAAAATTTCCAGACTATATGTGTATGGTACAGGTAATGATAAAAAGCACTGTTAGAAAAGCTTCATCTTCCAAAAAGCCCAGACCTTCCTCTGGTCCTGCTTTCTTCTGAGAAACAGTGTGTGCAAAGAGCATAGAATTAACAATCAGGGACCTGGATTGGACCATCCTCTACATGATTTGGGGCACATTCCTTAATTGTCTTGTGTCTTTTTTTTTTTTTTAAGATTTTATTTATTTATTTGTCAGAGAGAGAAAGCACAAGCAGGGAGAGTGGCAAGCAGGGGGAGTGGCAGGCAGAGGGAGAAGCAGGTTTCCCGCTGAGCAGGGAGCCCGATGCGGGACTCGATCCCAGGACCCTGGGATGATGACCTGAGCCGAAGGCAGCCGCTTAACTGACTGAGCCACCCAGGCGTCCCTTGTGTCTTGATCTCCATCCCAACAAAACAAAAAGGATAGGGTGGACCGCTGGTTATTGTAAGCTGGGTCTCATCTCATGTCCCTTGGTGAGAACTCAGAGGTCCTAGGATATGGCCAGTGTATGTTTAAAAATCTTTTTCTAGATTGGTTCACATTACTATAATCACAGAAAGCAAATTACAAATTAATAAACCAGAATAAGGACTGCCAAGTCCTTACAATCCTGCCAAGTGAACTGTTTTTATCCACACCTTCTCTGACATCAGATATGTGAGTTTTTCCCACACCAACACCTACAGAGCGTCCAAGAATTTAATTCAATTCTGGCACTACTTGGAGTTAGAGCAGACCCCACGGGTGAAGGCCTCGTCCATATGACCGTCCTCACGTCAGATGCCAATCACAAGTCCCGGACCACCAGTCCTTCTTGATCAACTGGTTATAAGAGAGGGATTCCCACAACCCTCTCCTCAGGTTTGATACTTTGCTAGAACAGCTCACAGAACTGAAGAAAGAGCTTTACTTACTATTATTACTGGTTAATTATAAAGGATATAACTCAGGAACAGCAAAACGGAAGAGATGCATAGAGCAAAGTGTGTTGAAAGGGGTGTGGAGCTTCTGAACCCTCTCACGCCACCCTCCCAGCACCTGGATATGGTCACCAACCCAAAAGATCTCCCAACCCCTTGGTTTAGGGGTTTTTATGGAGGTCTCATTACATAGGCGTGACTGATTAAATCTTTGGCCAATGGTGATTAGCTCAATCTCCAGCCCCTCTCCTCTCCTTGCAAGTCCCAACCCTCTAATCATGCCTTGGTCTTCTTGGTGACCAGCCTCAATTCTGAAGCTGTCTGGGGGCCCCCAGCCATCTCATTAGCATATAAAAGCCCCGCATCACTCCAGAGATTCCCAAGGTTGTAGGAGTTATGTGCCAGGAACAGACAAAGACCAAGTATCTCTTTCCCATTGTACCATACCAAGTGTACTGGATACGTGTGTCAACCAGTCAGCCCCTCCCCAGCCAAAAGGAAAGCTTAACCCAGTCATCCAGAAAAGTATGGGACTCACAGAAGAGCATCATTGGGGTGCAATCAGAGCAGGAACCCCCTTTCACTAGAGATGAGATAAACCCAATTTCCTGATAAGATTCCTCAAGTTTTAAACCCCCAGCGCTTTTTTTTTTTTTTTACAACGTGGTTGATTGTGTTTAAAAAATAAATAAATAAATCAACATCAGTTGCAGTGGTTGGAGGCCTGGGTTTACGGGATCAAGGCTGCAGTAGGACCAGCAAAGGGGAAAGATGGGGAGGGAGCTTCTGGGGGTGCGGATGGGAGGCACAGGATGAGGCGCGTGGAGAGGCTCTCGGGCTCCTGGAGAACCAGATTGCATTGCTGTGTGGTGCTTCACAAGCCTCCCCCATCCCCCCTCCTCCTCCACCAAACCACATTCCCGGAGAGGTGGAGACTGAAACCAATTTTTCCTGTTGGGACTGGGCAAACTTGGGCCTTTGCCTCCAGCTTCTGGTTCTTCAAGGGCCTTCCAGGAACCACAAAGTCTAGCTGGGTGAACACAGCGGAGGCAGGGCAGAGCACAAAAGAAGCGACTCATGAGTTAATTACTTGTAAATCTCATCGCAGAAACCACATTGCTTTACCATTTTCTTTAAACCACCTGAACATAGTAAAGTCCACCGGGGGATGCCTGGGTGGGCTCTTTAAAATCATTGGAATGAGAGTAAGTACAGACATACATACACACATAAAATTGTATTGAGGACCCTTGGATCCTTGCCAGTGCTTCAGATGCAAATTTCTCTGACCCTTGTCCTAGGATAAGGGTCAGAGGAGATGCTTTCCCTCTTTCTAATAACCAAGGATAATGTCATTTTATTACTTTTTCCCTTTTAACCCTGTTTTCCTTTTTTTTTTTACTATTATTTAAAATATATGCCTATTTTCCGATAAATCTATAAATTGAAAAAAGTTCTGACTGTGCATATAGCCTACATCTTCCCTTTTAAGAAGACCTATCCTTCCCCAAGAGGTAGTACAAAGAAATGTCTTCCTTCCTCGTCTAAAGAAATGGGAGATCTCAAAGTATAATCATGTCCATCTTTTTCTTTAATAAAAATACAATTTACATTTCTCACTCTGACAATGGGACTACTTCATACCTAGTGTGGATTTCGTTTTCATGCGAGGACATTTGTATTTGTGTGAGGCATGCCACACCCTGGGCTCTCTGTCCTGAGCGAGAGAGCCAGCCTCCAGGAGTCCCCCCCGCCTGCTGGGCCACAGTCACAGAGATGGCACGGTAACTGCTGCAGGGCCACCAGTCAGTCACCCATCGCTCCGGGCAGCTCAGCCCCCCAACCGCCGGGGGATGCTCATGAACTAGTTCTTTGTCCTCGAGGGACGAAGAAAGTCCAGGCGTTCATTTACCCTCGAGTTGCCGTCAGCATCAGAGTCTAGAGTCTTCAGATAAAATAGCAAGGGAAGTCACCAGCGGAGATCTAGAAGTCTAGAGTCTTCAGATAAAATAGCAAGGGAAGTCACCAGCAAGTATCTCCATCCTCTGTTGTATCTCTTTGGGGACTGAAAACAAGCCCAAACTGGGTTTTCAATTTTAATTTTTATCAAGGCAAAACATGAATGTCTAGTTCTTTGGTGTGTGGGGGGGTGTTGATTGCTTGTTTTATCAAGTAGTGTTAAAATAAAAAAAAATTTTTATTTTAATAAAAAAATAACTTTTTTATTAACTTGTTAATAAAAAGTTAACACTATTTTATTTCTTTTTTTTTTAAAGATTTTATTTATTTATTTGAGATAGAGAAAGTGAGCATGAGCTGGGCGGAGCTGGGGGCAGAGGGAGAGGGAGAAGCAGACTCCCCTCTGAGCAGGGAGCCCAATTCGGGGCTCGATCCCAGGACCCCAGGATCATGACCTGAGCCGAAGGCAGATGCTCAACTGACTGAGCCCCCCAGGTGCCCGAATTAACGTTCTTGATGAGACTTGATTTATTAGCCTTACAGATGCCTAAGTACCTTCATCTTCACCACCTTTAGTAACAATGTTTCAAACCAGTGTCACAGCAAAAGGGCCCCCAGTGGCGGCTTCTTCAATCGGGCAAAATACACGTGCCCGCCGGGAATGTCAGCACAGGCCAGAGCAAAAACCCACGTCACAACAGCCAGGACTCTGCTGCCAAGCCCGAAGCAAGTTCATGACACTCAGCGGTGACACCGGAAGGAACTGACAAGATGTTCCTTTTAGGGGGCCTTACAGAAAGCTGCCGTGGCTGGTCTGGCTGGGAGGTGAAGGGTGTTGAGATAATCAGGAGATGAGAACTTCCTAGTCCTCTGAACCAGCAGCCTATAACCCTGTACCCATCAGTCCACCCGTAGCTCTGTGGCATCGTGTGAACGGGACTTCCTGCGTGGCTGCTCAAGAGCTCGAAAGCCCAGATAGCACACGTCCTCCCGGGAGGCGGGCAGGTGGCTTGCGGAGGATGACATGGTCGTGTAGATGGCAGTCAGGCAGCCGGCTCCAAGGCAGCCCCCCAGTCTCCTTCTGGGTGTTGCCCCCTGCCTGACACCATGGCGAACACCCTAGAACTTGGCCTGGCCCAAGGCAGTAAGTTTATGTTAGTGGAAGGGTCAAGGCATATCGCTTAACTCATAAGAGCCTGAGTCCTAGAACCAGGTCTGGTGTTAATTAGCTGTGTGCCAGCCAGCAAACTGTGTACATTTGTCTGGGCCCCTTCATCTGTAAACGAGGCGGGCTCCCTGATCTTCAAGGTCCCTTCAGTTCTAACATGTATGGTATCGTGGTTGCCTTTGCTAATGCAAGGAAAGGAGCAAGAAGATTATATCCTAAAACTCCGAATCTATCATAATAAGAACATTGTGCATTGAGTTTTTAAAGCAGGCCTTTAAAAAAAAATTGAGCAAATAAGGAAATAAATAAGTATACAAGACATGTCTGGCCCAGCCTTGGCTCAGCTTGGAAGCTGAGGGACAAATCAATATTCATAAAATTTGATCATGGTAAGCACTCATCCAGAAAAGGGATGTCTCCATCCTCTGCTCTATCCCACAGATCTGTCTCTATTAACTACAAGGTCACATCAGGCCCTCCCAGATGATTTAAATCAGGGGGCTGCTAAGAAATGGCAATGTGTAGAACATCTAGTGGAAGTCCAGTCAAGGTCATCACCCATTATGTTGTTTGTCCCTTTGGAATGAAAACTGTGGGACAAGTTCACCTCTGAGCTGGCCTGTGTCTCCTGACAAACTGATCTATTTCCTTTCGCTATCCTACAGAATCCATCCCTCCATGGACCTGCCTGTCGGAGAACTTCAGAGACAAGATCTGTGTTTAGCTGAGTACTTTTTCTTAGCCCGAGTTCTCCAGTGGAATCGTACCTGTCACTTCATTCTTGTTTTCATGGTTTAGGTTTTACTGAGGGACTGATTGTTTTTAATAAGTTACTTCATTCAAGCAGTTTCAGGTTTACAGAAAAACGGAACAGGAAGTACAAAGAGTTCCCATATATCCCCTTCTTGTCCTTGTATACAGTGTCCCCTATTATTAACACCTTGCTCTAGTGTGGTATGCTTATTACAGTTATGAGCCAGCATTGATACGTTATTATTAACTAAAGCCCATAGTTTACATGAGGTTCACTGTGTATGTTGCCTTTTAAAGGTTTTGACAAACACGTAGTGCCCTGTCTCCACTGCAGAATAGTTTCCGTGCCCTAAAAATCCCCTGTGCTCCACGTACCCACCCATCCCTCTCTCCCCCTTAACTGGGGGCAACTGTGATCTTTCTGCTGCCTCCAGAGTTCTGCCTTTTCCGGGATGCCCTGTAGCTGGAATCATACGGTATGTTTGTAGCCTTTTCAGACCGGCCTCTTTCACTCAGCAATAGGCGTCTGAGTTTCCTCCATGTCTTTTTGTGACTTGATAGCTCATTTCTTTTTATCACTGGATACTATTCCATCGTACAGATATGGACGGTTTGTCTATTCCCCTACCAAAGAACATCTTGAGTGCTTCTATTTTTTGGCAATTACAAATAAAGCTATGATTTCTACCGATTTTCCTTGCTATTATTTTTACTCTGAGCCACCTCAAAACCCTTTTGGAAGCAGATGGGAGTATAAATTAGTATTGCAAGAAGTTCTTCATGGGGCACATATTGGGTTAAGCTTGCCTCTGTGAGATCAGAACCAGAACTGGGGACTGAAAACAAGCCCAAACTGGGTTTTCAATTTTAATTTTTATCAAGGCGAAACATGAATGTCTAGTTCTTTGGTGTGTGGGGGAGTGTTGATTGCTTGTTTTATCAACTAGTGTTAAAAGGCTTATGACAAAGCAGAAACAAAACAAAAGAATGATCTATTGCCCTGCTCAATTTCTTTGGGTACCTTCAACACTTAGCGGGTTCCTCTGATAGTTACTTCCATATGTTTAAGTACAGTTATACCACTCTGCCTCAATTAATCCATTTTAGAATCAACTAGTATGATAGTGGAGGATGCAGTGCTCTTGCATCTGAACATATTTACAACATTACTTTTGATTAGATTGGTATTCAATACTTAACACTATTAGAGCCATGTAAATATTCTTCACTGCTGAATAAAGCAATAAACTAGGATTATATTTTCTTTCTTTTACCACTTTTTTATTTATCCTGAAGTTAATAGTTGCCTTATATTTGCATTTACTTTGTCTCATTTGCACCTGTGCTGTCTCCCCACACCCCTTAACATCTTCTCATGCCACAGGACTAAACCTATCTGATGATCAGTTGGTTCCATTTTTGTTTCCAAAAGACTCCTTGGGTGCTGGGCTCCCTAATCCCAGCTAGTCTGTTCCCTTGGTGGCTGCATAAATTAGTCCTTGGACTTCCCATCACCACCACCCTGGAAATTCCCTGTGCTTCCTGAATCCATCCTTTCTGGGATTTCCTGTCTTCCTTGCTCTTGGCTATTCTTGGTTACTCCCCCATCCTGATGGACCACATCTTCCAGTAGCTTCCTGAGAAAGTATGCAGAGCTAGCCGAAAGATGGGTGCTGGAGCCAGAGAGATGGGGATCAAAACACAAGCTTTCTTACTGCTGAGGCTGTTTGGACAAGGCGGCTTCTTGTCTGCTGGCCAAGGAAGCATCCTCCCACTGCACCCTAGAATTAAGTGCACCCACTCAGCTGTGCTGGAAAATGGCAGCCTCCCCAACGGGCGAGACTGGCAGGACACCTGCTCTCTGCAGGCCAGCAGAGCCCAAAGAGAAGAGGGGGAAGGGAGCAGGGGTGGTCCTTCTCAATATCCCTAGTCACCTGAGTGACAGCCAGTGCAGAGGAGTGCATGGAGAGGGGTGGGCTGGCCCGGACATCAGCATTTCTAAGGGTCTTTAGGTGATTCCATGCAACTAGGGAAAGAAGCTGACCATGAATCTGGCAGAAGCAAGAGAAGTGAGAAGGCAGTACCTAATGCTCTTATAAAATCCCCACTCTCTTCAGCCCTCACCTCGCCCTGGCCCTACCCCTGGACCACCCCCTCTACTCTCCAGGCTCAAGGAGGCTTCCTTGCCCTCTTCTGCTCCTCTTCCTCATCAGTGACAGTTCAGTTGTATGATTCTGCATGAGCCAGTTTCATCTAGGACTGAGTTTGTGTTTTGGTCTCTTGTCCTTCTTGTTTTGAGAGGGATTTCCAAGAGTTGGTGGAGGGGAAGAAAGTTGTCTGCTGCCATCTCAAAGCAAACTATTGAGCAAAGCCAAACTGTATGGTTTCTTTTACCAAGTGTTTTGCTTCAACTTTTGAGAAACGACCCAGAGAGATAACAAATGGGTTTATCTCTATGAAAATATTTATTGTTTTGAAAAGGAATTAAAGATAAAGGGTTATAAGAGTCCAGAGCCAAGTGTAGATGGCCTTCAGCCCACACGTGACCTGGGGGACCCAGACCTGCCCGTGCCGGTGTGGGAAGGACGCAGGTGGCACAGGGTGGTGGGGGTGGGGGCACTGAAAGACACTCTCCTCTTTAAATTGTATGGCATAATTCTGTGTATTATAGCAATTTCCAAAAATATCCCCTTTATATAGCACTGCACAGCATAGCCATCCCCCTCTTCCCCAAGTGAGCAGGGAGTCCTGACTCTGGCACTCACCACAGCTGTGTGATCTCGACTGAGGCTAACCAGAGGCACCAATGTGATCACATATGAATGGGTGTTTGTGAACTGGAAGGCGTTAATCAGAGGTGTTACCATTATAATAATCCGCCCAGTATTTTTTCCTTCAAGCCAAACAAGTAATCTCAACTGTCTGCCAGTTTCCCCACAGAGCATACCCTTCTGCATGGCCGAACAAAGAAGAAGACCAAGACGTAGAAGGCCTGGGAGGGGGAGGGGAGAAGGGGGAGGAGAGGGGAGGGTGAGGGGAAGAGGAGGAGAAGTAGAAGTTCTCTACATTCACATTCAAATACAATCATTAGGGTAAGTTCTCTACATTCACATTCAAATACAATCATCAGGGTAAGGAGAGAACAAAACATAAAGACAAACGTGAAATATCCTATATTTTTAAACCAGTTGGTACAGCTAAATTCTTACACATATTTTGGGAAGGAAGAGTTTAGGGAAGCACAGACTAGATTTCAATGAGAAAGGAACAGGGCAAACCACTCTGCAGGAATCAGCCCCGGGGCCACCATAACAGAACACCACAGACAACAACAGAAATTTATTTTCTCAAAGTTCTGGAAGCTGATGGCCCAAGGTCAAGGCCCAGAATGGTCAGATTCTGGTGCGAGCTGTCTTCCTGGCTTGCGGCTGGCAGCCTTCTGGCTGTGTTCGCAGGATGGAGAGAGGACTCTATGTGTCTACTCTTCTTATAAGGACACTGGTCCTATCAGATCATCCCCACCCTGATGACCTCATTTCACCTTTATCACCTCCTTAAAGGCCCTATCTCCAAATGCAGTCACATTGGGGGTCAGGGTTTTAACAAAGGAATTTGTGGGATGGGAGGGTGGGGGTGGGGACCCAATTCAGACCACAGCACGCAACCTCCTCTCACATGTGAGTTCTGAACAGGCGGTGACTGAAGATAGTAATGTTCTGAGGTTGAGACAAAAGCTTAGTCTGGACCAGAAGTAGAAAAAAAACCTGGAATTCACATCGAAGCCAGGCTGGTCTCACAGGCTTGGAGAGCTTTCTAGACTCTGGGGCATCAGTTAAGAACTGTCTCCTAAAAGCCCCACTATCTGCTGTCTGCACAAGAACGCTCTCAGATAGAGTCTGAACCCTCAGAAACTTTCAACCGCTCTTCTGCAGCCTGGCTGCCCTCACACGATGATTCTGGAAGCATTTCCCTTTGACAAGCCGTAGGGGAGGGCCACGGAAAGAGTGCTTTTCTGATTCTGAAACCACAAGAAGATTGAAGTCTCTGTATGTTGGCGGTGAGGTCAGAGGATCTGCCACCACGGAATTCAGGGTTCTTTGTGGTTTGACATAATAGCTACCTATTAAGTCCGCCTTCTGCCTGACCTGTGGGACTGCCATTTAGGAAAGAGAAAGCTATCATCCATCATGTGTCTTTATAAAGAACTTCTTTAACCTTTATCTTATGAAACTGTACTCATAATTATTTAGGCTGAGCTTGGTGTCCAGAACAGTCTACAAGATGTACGAAGAGAGGAAAATTGCAATCCTCTTAGGATCCCCCCCAAAATACCTTCCAAACCTGCAAGAATGAAAAGGTTTCGTCCCTTTTTTTTTTTTTTCTTGAGAAGGACATAAATCATAATGAAATATGCCCAAATTCAAGATTTACTTCCAACCAAAACGCCAGATTATGTCCTGGTATTAGTCGGGTTATTCATTCTGTCGACCTCATCCAACATCCTTCTGTCCACACCCCTCTACAGTGATAATTAACACTCAAAGTGAACACTGATTCCAAGGCACAGTGAAATCCTGAATCATAATTCATAATTAAGTACTGTGCAGTGGAATACAGAAAAGTATACTAAAATATTTAGCTGTCTTTGATAGTTTGCTGACTTTAAGTCATATAAAAATAATGGCTTTATGTGTACCTTTTAAAAATTTCATCATTATGAAGTGTATTGTCATCTAGGAGGACAGGACATATTTTCTTTAACGGTTTGTCAGCTTGATTGATCATTTCTTAAACTTGGACACGATGCGAAGGCCTCCATCGGTACCCTTGAGCAGGCCCCGCAAAGGTCAGGCAGGCCTACCCACTACAATGGGACATTTCAGGCTCCTTTTATCTTTCTGCTCCACTCCCCTGAGCGTAAGCCTTTTTATCTCATGGCCTCAAGAAGGCTTCTCCTGCTCCAGTCTCGTGTCCATATTCCAAACAGGAAGAGGAAGACAAAGAGAAGAGGGATAAGGTGGTGCTATATCACGAGAACAAAGAATTTCCAGAAATTCCTGGCAGATTTCCCACACAACTCAGAATCATGGCACCCGGCCGCCCCTGGCTGCAGAGACCTCAAGAAATGTGGGTATTCTACCGGGGTACCCATGCTGCCCTGAACAGAACTGGGCTTCTAATAATTAGGGAAGAGGAGAGAATGGTTATCAAGTAGGCAAGCAGCTGTGTCTTCCACACACAAGCACCAAGACACAAGTGACTTCTAGGAAGGCTTGGTCTCAGGCCGAATGGGTCACGCAAGAGATAGAATGGCCCATGAGTCATGCCTGGGTGACTGTGTCCACACCAGAAGCTACTGGAAGGTCAAGGTTCTGATCAACCTGTATGTGGAACGTGGCATAGGGCTCAGACCGCCAACAAGACACCATCTGGGAGCCCTGCTTAGAGCAGCTACAGAAGGAAGAGGCAAAAGGCACAAAGCTCCCAAAATTGTTCTAGAAGGTAATATGGCAACTTGTGTCAAAAGTTTTGAGAAATGGGAACTTCTGCTTTTGAAGAAGCTGCTCATTTGTTTCTGCTCCCCAGGGAGTCCCTGGAGCTGTTCTGAGACCTGGTGACTCAGCTTTTTCTCCATCCTTTGATCCCCCAAGACCACCTGACATGTTCTTTTGTGCCTTTCCTCAGTCAGAGCTGGCTTCAGTGGCCGCCTCAGATTTCCCACGCCAAGGGCCTGAGGAGGGGCAGTATTCTGGTAGAGAGTGCAGGATTTGCACAGCCAGATGCTGGCATTTTCAGATTATGGATTATTTAGGTTGTCTGGGGGTGAGTGTGGGTCAGGAATCAAAGTCCTCCTCCCATACCAGCTCTTACTGTTGTGATTGGCCAATTTCTGTGGCAACCCCGAAACCCAACTTATGTAAACATATTTATTTCGACTTTATCATATTTAAGGAGAGACATATACTATTTTACTTAAAACTAAACACATTAGGAAAAGTATGATTTATCAACAAATTTTGAAGTGATCTATTTTGTGATAAATGTAGGCTCCAGACGTGGATTAGATGTTACTATGTATTATGGCATCAAAAAAAAAAAAAAAAATCTGGTTCTATGAACTGCTTGGAATTTTTATACTTTTTTTTTTTAAGATTTTATTTATTTATTTGAGAGAGAGAATGAGATAGAGAGAGCATGAGAGGGGGGAGGGTCAGAAGGAGAAGCAGACTCCCTGCTGAGCAGGGAGCCCGACGCGGGACTCGATCCCAGGACTCCAGGATCATGACCCGAGCCGAAGGCAGTCGCCCAACCCACTGAGCCACCCAGGCGCCCGAATTTTTATACTTTTAACTGAGGGGGTTTTTTGGTATACATAAGTATCCTATTTTGCTTCTAAATGACAAGTAAAGACAGAAAGTTCCAGACGGCTTGTGGTAAGTGCTCCTCAGCAAAAACAGAACGTGGGTGTGGGTAATCTTTATTCCTAAAGAATGACGAGCAACACTCGACGTCATTGTCATTTTACATTTTTAGCTTCTCATATTGGACACACTTAATTTTGATCCAGTGAAAATGACTAAGAAATCTGGGAAAATTCACGTGGTGGCCAATTTGTAGAAATGTTAGCATTCTGTTCTCTTCACCAGCCCTCATTTTCATCATGTTTCTTATGTTTGCTTTTAATTGGAGATGCATTGTGGGTGTCAAGTGTTACAATGAAAATGGCTTCATGGTATATGTTAGCTGCCCTGGGGGGTCAGTTCAAGACTCAGCTGGAGGGCCTGATGGGTCAGCACCACTAACTGCCCCCTCCACCTGAATGTTAAAAAAACTTTAATAATTGTTTAAAAAATCAGCATCAGGAGCACTTTTCTGTCTTCAAGGATATGAACCTTTTGGTCCACTTTGACAAACTTCATTCCGCCCCAAATCTCTGTTTACTAATCCCAAATTGAGGAGCCATCCTTTACAGCCGGCTGAGTCTTCCCCAACCCAACTCTGGTCAGACATGGTGAGCAATGAAAGCCATCCCTCCCGACCAGAGAGAAGCATCCAGCCACGCTGGCCCTCGGTCAGGATGAACTCAGCCTGCTGTCCCCCGGGAGCTGGTTAGTCCGCAGCTGTGGAAACATACGGCTCTGTGTTTCAAAACGCAAATGACCACATTTCCCTGACCTCGGCTGTTCTCTGAAACATTCCCTACGAATGACTATAAATCCTGCTCTCGGAATGTGGTAAATTGAGGAATTTAACACAAATACCCCAAGCAGATAACCTTCCTTCTGGCTTTTCCCAGTATTGTTCATAGAGCTGGATTTTAGAAAATGAATTCCTTTAGGTTTGAGGTTTTAGGCCTGTTTTTTGTTGTTGTTGTTGTTAAGCCAGAAACTGTAAATTTGTGCGTAAGAGGAAGCTCCTCTTCCTTTATGTCAAGGGACTGTGGATCGGTGTCAGGTTTCAGTTGTCCTATAACCATTCTTCCATGCTGATAGCACCTGGATTTCCTTTTAGGGGATAGCTTTTTCCCCTGGGGGCAATCTGATGAAATGAAAATCCCAGCACGCTCCTCCCACTGAGGGTGTGGAAGGGGACGGACGGTGCCCCCAGCTCTCCGGAAGCAGATTATTTCCATTTGCAAACCCACTGCCTCAACCTCACATCCTGTCCTAGAGTTCCTGAGACCTTTCCAATTCAGGCCCTTTTGCTTAAACTAGACTCTGAGGATCCTGGTGTCTACCATAGGAGCTCACCCCTATCTGCCCTGAACCAGCTTCTAGAACCTTGTTCTACCTCAAATGTATATTCTTTGGTCCAAATGCGTGTGTTAGATGCAAACTGCAGTTTCTCAGACTTGGTCACCCAGGCGCCCCCGACAAGGTCTTTACAAAAATATTTTCTTTTCGATGGAAAATCTTCAAAGGATTAATACAATCATCTGCTGGTGCGATGATGGTGCTGTCAGCACTCTGGATCAACCTTCACATTAAAGGGTACTGACACAGAGTTGCAGGGACAACTGCAGGGACCCTGGCTTTCTAGAACAGTAGGGATCTGGAGGCAGCGATGGAGCTTGGGGAAGCCCAGATTTCCAACGTCTCTTCCCCCCTAAGGAACTGCCCTTCCTGAAGCTGAGTTTGGTTGAGAAACAGGAGAGTCCAATGTTGGTAAACATTCTCTTGAACAAAAGCCATTGATTGCTAGAGCAAATTCTCCTACTTGAATTGTAATGGTAAGCGCAGCATATAAAAGTTCAAGGGCATAGCAACACCCGCGGATGGGATGAGGAAGTCCCATGGGACTTGGTGGGGGAGGAGAGAACAGCCATAACTCTCCCAAGATTGTTATGATCTGATGCAGGACAGAGAGACCCAGAGGGGTCAGTGAATTGCAGCTTGCCCTCCCTCTCCTGTGTCCCCACCCAGCCCTTCTCCCCGACCACCAGCTCTGCTGACCAACCTCTGCCCAAAGCCAATCCCCAGATGCTTGGCTGTGGTCCACTGTGGCCCAAGTAGTCCATATGAAAGGACTCTTGTGAATTGTGTTAGGTTGATAATGGTGTTGCACTCGCGTTGGAAAAAAGAGAAAGTCCTCATCTATTATAGGTACATACTGAAGTACTTAGGGGTAAGATTATGCTCTGTGTAGGATTGGCTGTACAATGGTGCTGGAAAACAAGAAGAAAGGTTGGGTTTTGTAGGATGCACGCACCACACCAAGCAATGGGAATGACTGGGGAGGCTGGGGGGGCCGTATCGGCTACCTTAGTTGCCCTGTGCATCTGCTGTGCTTGTGTGTCTTGGAGGGGGGGATGGGGAGTCAGGAGGCAGTTGAGGAAATGGAAAAGATCCTCAAGGCTCCCTCAAGAAACCCCCACCCCAGGGCGCCTGGGTGACTCAGTTGGTTAAGCATCTGTCTGGCTCAGGTCATGACAGGTCATGATCCCAGGGTCCTGGGATGGAGTCCCGCATGGCGCTCCCTGCTCAGTGGGAAGTCTGCTTCTCCCTCTGCCCCACCCGTGCACGTGCACGCCCACTCGTGCTCTCAGGGGGAAAAAAAGGTAAATAAATAAAATATTTTTAAGAAAGGAAGGAAGGAAAAAGAAGAAAGAAAGAAAGAAAGAAAGAAAGAAAGAAAGAAAGAAAGAAAGAAAGAAAGAAAGAAAGAAAGAAAAGAAAAGAAAGGAAGCCCCATCCCAACTAGCACCTGGCAAACTTGCACAATGGCCTAAGTGTGCGATAAGGGGAGGGGGAGGAGGAGGGACTGGAAAATCCTTCCGTGCTCCTTGAGCATGTGTGTTAAAAGTGGGGAGGAAAATCTAGAGGTGGCAGGAGGCGGATTAACATGCTCACACCCAGGAGAAAAAAGAGAACCAATTAAGCCTCACGGCTATTTTCAACCCGGAAGGATACATTTTAACGTGTGTGAGCTGGCCCTGTGGTTCTTCCAAACGAGGCGAAAGCATCTGTGACCTCGGGATCCTGAGATGCATTTGGGTTATTGAGTTTTTTTAAATGATGTTTGGAGGACAGGGTTTCAGACCGAAGGATGCACTTTTTTTTTTTTTTTAGATTTTATTTATTTATTTGACAGAGAGAGAGACAGCGAGAGAGGGAACACAAGCAGGGGGAGTGGGAGAGGGAGAAGCAGGCTTCCCTCTGAGCAGGGAGCCCGATGCGGGACTTGATCCCAGGACCCTGGGATCATGACCTGAGCCGAAGGCAGACGCTTAACTGACTGAGCCACCCAGGCGCCCCAGGATGCACTTTTTAAAAGGTACCTTTGAAATTGAAATTTTTACATATTTAATTGAGACACAGAAGCTCTTTTTCCAGGAAAAATGTAGAAATCCTCATTCTCTCGGGCATTGTTTTGGTCAGGGCAGAAGAAGACGGTGCAGGACCGGCCAGGACCGGCCAGGACAGCAGCCAGGAAGGTGGCAAGGGGCCTGCACTTCTGCGCACGCATCTTCTTCTCCAAGTCTCAGCTTCTTGGAAAGGGATTTCTTTTACACTACTCCCCCTTCCCCCACCCCCCACGCAGCTCCACTTTTGGGTCACTTTAGGATCTCAGCTGGTGGTCACACGGCGTCTTCAGGCTTCTGAGCCAAACTCCTTCTTCTAAAACAGTGAGGATTACTTAAAATGGGAACCGCTTTCGAAATGGGGATTATTTACGTAGAGGAATGTTATAGGGACAGGATGAAGCAGAAGGGAATATTTTGTGTTGGAAAAATAAATGATCGGTGTGCATCCACTGGGCAAGGTCAGTGAATTCAGACAAAATGTGAACCCCATGGAAACAAAGTCAAGAGGAAAACTACTGCACGAGGTTCTAGAAGAGAGAAAAGCTATTCCGTGTGCTCTATCTCAGGATAAGAGAGCAGGGAGGGAGGACGTAGCAAAGGTGGACGGCAGGAGGGGTGCCCAAGGCAAGAGAGTGGCAGGTGCATGGAGGCTCGCAGTCAGAACGAGGAGAGACTGAGACTGCAGAACGCCAGCACCGAGAGGACAGCCTGCTCAGTCCTCCCGGCGGACTGACTTCAGGCTCTCAATCTCCTCGTCCCACAATGAAGTGCCAATAAAATGGTAGGGCAGTCGGGGCGGGGGGAGCACCAAGTCTTCTAAAAGGTTTAATTGCTGATGGTTTTCCCTGTGAAGGGGATCGCAATACTCCACCCCCACATTTGCCTCGTTGGCATAAGTGTTATTTTGAGTTGAAAGCAATTGAGAATCAACAAGATTCTCTGCTCTCCCGTCAACTGTCTAAAAGCAGGGTATAAATTTCCCTTTGTGAAGGTGTCTCCCCCCATCCAAACTCTCCAAATCCCATCCCTCCCCCACCCCAAGCCCCCATACCAGGAAGAGGACAGAACTCTTATCACCAGAGACAGAGACAAACAAGTTTGCAGAAACAGACTTTACTAAAAGAACCCTGATCTTCCATTAGTCCCCCCATATGTTTTCTAGTTAACCTCCTCATTATTCCTCATCTCTTGAAACCCAAACTCCCTTTTCTTTGTTAAAATGGTATATAAGCCCCCCAAGTCAACTGCTTCTTAGAGTTTCACTTTTTTTTTCTCTGAACTCTCATGTACGGAAATGTTAGTAAGAATTGTGTGCCTTTTCTCCTGTTAAGCCATCTTTATTTTTTTTTAGTTTAACTTGCAGGCCCTCAGGACTGAACCAAAGAGGGTAGAGGAAAAGTTTTCTTCCTTGACAAATGTATGCAAGGACTAGTTAAACATACAAAATGGAGACCGCTGGATTAATTACCAGCCCCCATGAAAACAATTCATCTAAGGTAATTAAGGTCCTTGAGGCCACCCATATCCTGCTGACAGCAGGTGGAAATACCGGCCCAAGCCCAAACAGAAAATTTGATACCAGGTGCCCGGGTGGCTCAGTCAGTTAGGCATTTGCCTTTCAATTGGGTCATGATCTCAGGGTGCTGGGATCAAGCCCCGTATCGGGCTCTCTTCTCCCTCTCCCTCTGTGCTCTTTCTCTTGCACTCTCTCAAATAAATTAATAAAATCTTAAAAAAAAAAGAAAGAAAGAAAAAAATTTGATACCAGGTTGACTTGTTTAGACTTTGACACAGCTAGTGATTATAGTACTCATTTGAGCATTATTTGTACCATAATTTTTTAAAAACGGTTTTATTGAGACATAAAACAAACATAAACTGCACATTTAAAAGTGTACAGTTAGAGAAGTTTTGACATATGTGTACACCCATGAAACCATCACCACCATCAAGGTAGTGAACATAACAGGGTTCTTGGGTGGCTCAGTCGGTGAAGCATCTGATTTTTGATTCCAGCTCAGGCCTTTCTCTCAGGGTTGTGAGTTCAAGCCCCACATTGGGCTCCACGCAGGGTGTGGAGCCTGCTTTAAAAAAGAGAGAGAGGGGCGCCTGGGTGGCTCAGTCGTTAAGCGTCTGCCTTCGGCTCAGATCATGATCTCAGGGTCCTGGGATCGAGCCCCGCATCTGGCTCCTTGCTCCACGGGAAGCCTGCTTCTCCCTCTCCCACTCCCCCTGCTTGTGTGCCCTCTCTCGCTGTGTCTCTCTCTGTCAAATAAATAAATAAAATCTCTTAAAAAAAAGAGAGAGAGAGTGAATGTACCTGTCACTGCCTAAAAGTTTTCTCATGCCCTTTTGATACCATAGTACTTTTAGGTACCAAAATAGCAGTATGTTTGTGGGTGTAAAACCCTTGTTTTAGACTTTCATGGGCAATTTGCTTAGATTTCTGGATCTCTCTTCAATCCCTTTCCCCGGTGTACCCTCCCAAGCCTGACACCCTTACCCTAAACCCTCCCAGCTGTCATCACCACTTGCCTCCTGAACCTCCCACCAAACCCTCTAGCTCCATCCCACAGGGGCAGTGGCTAGTCTGTGAGCTCACGCAGCCCTGAGGGGGCCTTGAGGAGGGCTCTGGGTGGGAAGGAGGCAGCAAAGTCGGGGGAAGCCAGACTCTGGGAGATGCAATGTCTTTATGGAGGCTAGGTTTGATCTAGTTCCACATTACATGAATTTGAAAGGTTTTAAATAGAATACTGATGTTATTTAAAATGGCATTTTGATATTACTTGAGAACAACACTACAATATCAGTATTGTCGTTTTGATGTAATACCAGCAAAAGTGGATCTCATGAATAAGGTACCTTTGATCGAGGTGCTTATACAGTGAGCCCAGAATAAAAAACTGGGAATGAGACACTGTAATCCACACAAGGATCTGACTGTTTAGAGTAGAACTTTCTGTGGTTGTCCTGGTCTTGCTTCTATTTCAAAAATCCCTAAAATGTGCCACTTTCCAAATGGGTATATTTGGGAAGGAGGTACGTGTAATGTAAACTTAAAATTTCAATGGAAATATGTTATGGCTACAATTGTTCTGAGGGCTTTTTGGTTCTGTTTGTTTATTAATTAATTCTAATGGAACCAGATAATACTGGCCCAAGCTCCCTTTTGAAATGTCACACTTAAATGTAGGGGGTACACTTAACACTTAAAGTTTCTAATAATTTTTAGTATTAACTTTAGCATTTTTCTGACATTTTTAATTAGCTTTAAGAAAATTAATTGAGGGGCACCTGGGTGGCTCAGTCAGTTAAGTGTCTGCCTTTGGCTCAGGTCATGATCCCGGGGTCCTGGGGTTGACCCCCATGTCGGGCTCTCTGTTCAGCAGGGAGTCTGTCTCTCCCTCTGTGATCTCTCTCACTTTCACTCTCTCTCAAATAAATAAATAAATAAATAAATAAATAAATAAAATCTTAAAAAAAAAAGAAGCTAAATTGATATAATACTCAGGAATGAAAACCTGACAAAACTATCTGAATAAAAGATAAACAATGGTGCTAATTCCCATTTTTAAAAATGGACAAAACCTTTAAAAAGATACACTTATCTGTATTTTTTTTCCTCTCAGAGATATGATCTCATAATTGCATGAAATTGCCTCTGAGATATCAGATGTCCCGAACCTCTGTCCTTTGTGCTCCTCTGGAGGGACGTTAAAATTCTTCATGCTTTTCCGACATGAAAGGCTCCTCAGTAAAGCTGACAAACTGGATGTTCCGGAACTGCACAATCCGGAGTGGATTCCAAGATGGCTGAGACCAGGACAGATGGGTCATCAGATACAGAAAGAGAGGTCGAGGGAGGGGCGCAGAGGTGGCTAAATCGGGGCATCTGAGCCACGTAAGCATAGTTTTGAAAGGACCATGTATAATATAGTGCTCCCAAGGTGAGAAACCAGAAGTTAAAAAAATGTAATTGGCCCTTCCTGTTCTCCTTCATGTGCCTCTCCACTTCCTTTCCTCTTCCCTCCCCCTCCTCCCCTTCTGCTTTCCTTCTCTTCCTGTTCCTTTCCTCAGCAATTCTGCCCTAAAGTCCCGAAGGGTGGTAGAGCAAGTTTCGTGTCTGTGAGGACTTGGAGCCCAGGTGGGGCAGGGAAGGCCTCCGTGCATGTGGCAGATGCGGCTGGGCAGGCAGGCTGGGCAGGCCAGGCAGGTATGAGGAGGGCGTCCACATGGGGAAGGGGTGGCAGAGATGGATTCCACACAGGGGCTCGATCAAAGAAGTGAGTATACTTGGAAGAATGGGAGCTGGGCCTCTCACTGTTGGAGAAAGGAGTTACAAATACAGAAAGGGAGAAAACCAGAACAAACCCTGTGGTTTGGGGTCGGAGCTTAAGGTATTGGTATAAACTCATGGATTTCAATAAAAATTTAGAAATAACTGTGTGTGTCTGTGTACATATATTTCTAGCATGGTCTGTGAGGAGGGCCTTGGAGCAGCAAGAGCTCAATAGCAGTGAGCACATCTGATGCCCAGATCTTGGTTTCTAAATACCATTTGCCACGAGAAGCCCCTTGGAGAAGTCGCTGACCCCAGGGCCGGCACAGAGAATGTAGAAGATTAACCTGGAACATACATCTGCATCAGAAAAAAATGGGAATGCTCGGAGGGTGATTGGAACGTGCGAAAAGGACACAGAAGTCAACCTGTGGGGGTTGACTACCTCTAGGGGCTACCAAATATAGGATGATTTGGGCATCAATGAAAAGATGGTGACAGATTATAACCCAGTGAATAAAGTAGGAAATCATGAGTCCATACTGAATCAAGAGTCTGATGAGGAGTGGGATGTTTTTCAGTACCTCTCTCAAAATACACATTAATTACAGAGGGCAAAAGAATCACTTCATGGTGAAGAAGTCTAGCAGATGCCACCTAGTCAGATGATTGGTAATGAGAGAGGTCGAAATCCTGCACCTATGCGAGGAGGCAGTGAGAATGTACCACCATCTCTGTTCCTGCTACAAATGTGCACTGAAATCCAGTCGTGAGGAAGCCTCAGACAAATGACAACAGAGGGACATTCTCCAAAGCAACTGTCCTAGTCTCTCCAAAAGTGGCCTGATCACCAGGGTCAAGGAAAGGCAATGTTGACCATGAACTGGATCTTTTCTCCATGAAGGCCATTCTTTGGACGACTGGCAAAACTTGAGTGGGGTCCAAGGATTGGGGGGTATGAATGAGTCACTGCCAATCTCCTGATGCTGACAGTCGTGTGTCAGTTACATAGGAGAATGTCCTTGTTTGCAGAGAATGCACACGGAAGTGTTGGGTTTGATGGACCATCAGGTTGCCTCAGGGGGAAAAAAAAGTTTTTTGTACCATAATTGCAGCTTTTCTGTAGGTTGGTGGTGGTTAGTAAAAATAGAACAAAAAATTAAATAAGCCATTGTATTCTTTTTTCTTTTTTTTTTAGACACATGTCTCAAAGGGAATCATTCACCACCTCACAGAAGTCGGCCTTGAAGGAGACAGACAGTAAGATGGAGAGCTCTCCTGGTCTGGATGAATCATTCCCTCCATTTCCCCTTTCCTGACTCAAAGTCCAGGCAGAAACCCTCAGCAGTTTTTGCCTGACCCTCGACTTTGCCCATCACAGCATTTATCATACTATAATTGTAACTGCCCGTTTACCTATAAATTCCATGAGATTAGAGACATTGACTTGTTCACCACGGTATTCCTTAAGATCAGCACAATTTGTCGGTTGTCTAGGAAAACCATATTTTTTCTCCTCTCAATACTTCACTTCTCACCCCAGATGTGGGGAGGGGGATTCCTACACCAAATAATTCTTCAACCCTCCTGCAGACACCAACTGGGTGTCCTACCATTTCTGACCCCATCAACATGGAGGGACCATCAGATCCCACGGGGGAAGGGCTCAGTCCCTCAACTCTGTGCCCACGTCACAGGCCAACTGCCTGTCCAGGTTCTCCCCTGTGCTTCTGACAGACTGGCCATAAAGCAGGCTTCCCACAACCTCCTCCTCAGGTTCCATCATACACTAGAACAGCCTACAGAACCAGGAGAACACTCACTTGCCAGTTTATTATATAAGAGAGGAAACGGATGAATAGCCAAATGAAGAGGTGTTTAAGGCAAGGTGCAAGAAGGGTCCCAAGCACAGCGGCTTGTGTCCCAGGGAGCTGTCACCCTCCCGACATGTGGATGTGTCCATTTGTAGCCCTTCTCTCAAGAATGAGGGCAGGGTGGGGGGCAATGCTGAAAGTTCCAAGCTTCTAATCATGGTTTGGACTTTTTGGTGATGAGTCCCCATCCAGGAGCCATCCAGGAGTGTCCTCATCAGAATGGAAGACACTCCAATCACCCTGGAAATTACATGGGTTTTAGGAACTCTGTGTCAGGAACTAGGGTCAAAGACCATTAGAACAGAGGACAGAGACACACATATATATTTCTTATTATTTCACACAGATATTCTTTTCTTGCTGAATGAAGGGAAGAATAGTTCATACTGACCCCAAAGAAGTCTTTCCTGTAGTTTTAGAATATTTTTCATTCGATAATTAAAAGGCAAAGACCAAGTGATCCAGCTGAATGATTAGCACGCTCCTCAGTGCCGACGGGGCCCTTTGCCTTCCATCGTGGAACTCTTACGAAGTTTTACTCTTGAGTCTTTGCAGAGGAGACAGGGCAAAGCCTGGTGTGAGTCACTGCCGTAGATCAACATGACCTTGTTCTCTGAAGGGCTCACCGTGGGGAAACCTAAAAAGGAAGAAAACCAGAGCACTGCCAAAGCTCCTGAGCAGAGTCAAGGGCTCCGGCCCAGACACCAAGTTCCAGACTCTTAATAAATAAGGTTATCAAGGCTGCAAGCCCTCTCTCCCCACCCAAACCGCTGAATCATGGCGGGCCTTCGGAAACATGCAGAATGAGTCCCTTTAAAGAAAACTCCGCTGAATAACCCAAAGACAGACATTTCTGCCTAAACCTTGAAAATGCCTACAAGCTGTCCACAGAGCCAATCTCCCTGCATTTTCTCACTGCAAATCCGGGCAGCCTGGCCGGCCCTCGGGGACAGGGCTGACTTTCTCTTCTGCTCAGCCTCTCCTCCAGAAAGAGTTTGGTGTGAAGAGGAAGAGAAGCCTGTGTTCTCCCCACAATAGGGGCAATTATTCGGAGCTGCCGTGGACCCGTGAAGTGTTTACCTTTTGTTTCACAACGTCACTGGAAGTGAGGGGCCCGGTAATTCTGATTCTCATATTGCCCTCTGGTCAAGAATAAAGGCCGTGGGTTGTTTTTCCAGTTGCTCGAAAAGGAAACAGTAACAGGTAGGAAGTTAGCACTTGGCCAAAGACTCTGGGTCACGACTTTGGGTTTCAACCCAATTCTCAGGCTATTGCATGAAACGCTTCCCAGGAATGACATCAAAATGAGCCTTGGTCCCCCTTCTCCTACTTTCCATGTGCCTCGGGGACCTTGAGAGAGTAGGGCTGAGCACTTTAACCATCTTTCTGTTTGGTCTACTGGATGCCATCCGTGGTCAAGATAAGAAGCTGGACAGAGCTTGGGCTCTGAGGGTTTCAGGGTGCTCGGCCCTCCGTGGCAGGTGCGTCCCTCCAGGCCAGACTGCCACCCCGCTTTGGCTTCTGGGAAGGTCAGTGTTTGCTTCAAGATGCATTCCCAGAACGGTCCAGCCAGAATGGGCATCAGAGATGGGGATGCTAGCACCAGCTTGGACACTGAAAAGCAGAGCGAAACCTCTCTGGGCTAACTCTTCTCACACGCAGGTTCAAGTCAGTAGAGCAGAATACCTTTGAGGGCATGCCCAGCTCTTTCATTGCCTTGAAAAACAGCGAAAGTTATTTCAACAAAATTAAAAATTCATAATTCAGTCTCAAACGAGATTGTCATAACTAGAAACCCATGGTTTTCAATACTTTGATACATTTCTGGATTCAAATCCCAGTCTCTGAGCTTGGGAGGTTGGGGTTCAGATCCTGTCTCTCCCCCTTACTGGTTGTGCAACCCGGGGGAAACTGCTTAACTTCTCTGTGCCTGTTTCCACGTCTATAAAATGGGGGAGGGGGAATGACAAGATGAGTTTCATAGGTTTTTGTGAGGATGAAAAACATTAAGTACACATTAAGTAGTCCCCGTCACATAGTGAACACCCAGTAAACGCTGACACTCATCATTATTGTATTGCTATGACGTTTTAAGAATTTTCTATTTGAGAAAGAACGTGAATATGTAAAGCAGAATGAAACTAAAATGAACAGATCTGCACACGGAGCAAAGACTCGCACTTTCAAACCTCAAATAACTTCTTGTGAATATTAAAGTTCGATCTGGTTTTTCAGGCAACAGGGAATTCACTTCTGCCTTCCCAATGATGTGCATCTTGTATTAAGTCTCTTTCCATTGAAAATGAATTCAAACTAGCTTAGGCAAGAAGAGGTACAGTGTGGGTGGGCAGAGAAGTACATTGCAGCAAAGGCAAGGACCGAGTTGGAATCAGGAGGTAGATGAGACCCATGTCCCCTGAATGTCCCCTCGCTCTCATCTACCGAAGCACTGCAACTGGCATTACTCAGGCTGCCTGGATTTGAAGCCGCTTAAAGGTCATTCTTCTGCAGGAACCCCCCCCCCCCAACATGCGGGAGCCCTGGCCACCAGCAGCACCCAGCACCATACCCTAATGACTCGGAGAGCATGAAGGAAGATGGGTTTCCTCTCTCTCTTGGATCCAGCTTGAAAACTCGTGAGAAGAACTCTGATTGGTGTACCTTTCGTCATCTGGAACCTACACCAAATCCCAGAGCTGGTCCTTGGGGGTGAGGTGGGTGGGCAGAGGAGGAAGATAGATTGATCAAAATAATGGCAGAGAGGGAGGCAAACAAAACCATTGGATGTTCAGCACGACATCCCCTGATTCTCAGAGGAAACCAGGCCCACTTTTATAAGTGCTTTATGAATCAGAGTGCCTATGGGTTAAATGGACTTTCCAGCCGGAAATCACAGTTGGAGTCTACAGCGTGGATTCGGCTCTCCCAGGGACACCACCTTTCATGACCATCCATCCACTCATCATTCACGGAGAGGCCCGCAGGAGGTAATGTTTTGTTCATGCGACAACAGGCTGCTTCCCGCCCATGGGGCCCCGGACAAGCCCTGGGCAGAAGGAACACGGACCAAGTCCTGCCCTCCCTGGGGGTGAGTCTCGAGAGCCAGGGAGCCGCTAACCCGGTCCCCGGGGAATGACTTCATTACTAAACTGGGAATTGATGAAAACAAGCGAGTGTTTCAGATCCACTTCAAACTGCCCGAGTTCCGTGGACTTCATGTTTATATAATTTCCACTATCTAAATCAGTTATAAAGTTGGGTGAAATATTTTTTTTTTTTTTGTCTCGCTCTGCACTTTGACTTCCTCACACTTTCAGGTTCATTTCTGCTCCCTCAGGTCCGTCTAGAAGTTCTAAGAAAGACCTTTTTTATAGATTTTGCTCAACGCTGCAAAGGAACGGTTTGTTTTCATTCGTCATGTACCGACACAGGCCCACCTCCAGGTCTCTGGGGAACCATATGAGGCATTTTCCAGAGTTATTTCCAGAATAAACAAGGCTTGAAAGGCAGGCCTTGCTTAACCACTGTCCACAGCTTTGCTTCGCCACTCCAGGCGGGAGGGGAAACTCCTTGACCTTCTGTAAATATTTCAACGCAACCAATTCTCTAAGGAATTAGAATTTGTATTTTGTTGTTGTTGTTGTTAACTCTGAAACATCCACAGAAAAGACACCTTTTTTTATTGCTATGTGCACATTATTGATGGTGAAAAGTTTCAACGCTGTATATTTACGGCCATTCACAAAAGAGTTTCACATTCCAAGACCCTCAGGCAAAAAGGGCACAAAAGAAGAGTCTAAATGATCAGAGTGTAGGGGTTGCTTTTATGCAGCGATCCACATGGAAAGAACTCGGACACACTGCGTGTGATTGAGAAATATTTCTGGCCCCCGGCGTGGCCTGCTACATTGGAAACACCCAATACCCTGAAAATGGAACTGATTAATGACAGACAAAGATGGCAAGAAGGCAGAATGTCATGTATTAAAAATATGTAAACTGCCCAATTTGTCATGGGCACATACACCTGGGGAGAAGCTGTGGCTTGTGTTCAAAAAGAGATTCCTAAACCTTCTGCTGATCCCCAAGCCATCCACAAGTTTGGGGAGGGGGAATCCTTACATGGATCATCACGGGATAAGGGAAGCCCGAGGCATCTGGGGACTAGAAGCAGTTCTGTGTGTGTCAGAATGTGGGAACTTGAACTCACCTTTGCCTTCCACCCTCCTCAGTTCAGGGAACATTTGATGAACCTCGAGTAGTGCAGACCACGTGTCAATGGCGTCAGCCTCCTGGTGTCGGTAAGCCTGTGGGTGTGGAGGGGACCTTGGTGAGCTGGAGAGGACACGTCTGCCCCAAAAGACAGCCCTGTTCACCTCCAGACACTTGCTGGCAATGCATCATTTTGGCAGTCCCTTCTGATTTTTAAAGAGAAATCAGAAATCTCCAAGCTTTTAATATTGCCAACTCATTAAAATTTAAAAGGCTTTCAGTGCCAACACTGGAAGAGCATGAAGATGACCAACAGAGTTCTGATCTCACGACGACTTCTTAGTTACTTTTCCTGAAATCTCAAATACAAAGTTCCTTCAAAGAATGCTTTGGTAGCCAGCCTGTGTGTCAGCTGCTTTATCCCCATGGGGCCGGCACCAGAAGGGCACCTATGGACTAATGTGAACTACTTGGTCTTTTCCCCAGTTCCTGGCATGGGTAGCTCCTAAAACCCTTGGAATTTCCTGAGTGATAGGAGTGCCTCGTTATTCATAATGAGTCCCCTTTGATCACACCTGAGTTTATGCTAATGAGGTGACAGGCTAGGGCCCCTACATGGCTTCTGATGGGCTGGTCCCCAGAAAGACCAAGAGATTAGAGGGTTGGAACTTTCAGCCCCACCCACCAACCTCTGGGAAGAAGGAGGAGCTGTGGATTAAGCTCCATGAAAACCCTTGAACAAGTTGGTGAACACTTCGAGGGGCCAGAATAGTGTATCCGGAGAGGGCACAGAAGCTCCCAGCAACCCACCACACCCCCAGACTGTGCCCTATACCTTTCTTCCATCCAGCTTTTCCTGACTTGTGTCCCTTATACTTAACTGGTAAACGTAAGTGCCTCCCTATGAGTCCTGTGAGCCATGTCAGCAAATGATGGAAACTTAGCAGGGGGTCCTGGGAACCCCCGATCTATAGCCAGTCCATGAGAAGTACAGGTGGCCCACAACTTGCGACCGGCATCTGGGTGGGGACAGGCTTGGAGTGAGCGCCTACCAGCAGGATCCGCACTAATTCGAGGCAGTTAGCGTCTGAATTAAATTGAATTGTTGGACACCCAGTTCGCGTCAGAGAATCAGAGGATTGGTGGTTGGTATTGGAAAACACTCCAGAGCACCCAAATCTCAAGGTTTGAACTTGGGCTTTGTACGTCAGTGCATCCAGCATCCGGTTTGAAGCTCCTAGGGTCATTTTCTGTTATACCAAAGCTTCAGCTTTTGTTTTGTTTTTTGGGTTTTTTTTGGAAGTAATCGTCTTTGCTCACCCTAGCAAGTCATAGCGGCAGCAGGCATAAACATCCACCACGGCATAGGTGTCCACCTAGACGTGGTCTTCCTCTGGTCTTTGATTATTCTGTCTCTCTTCTGTCTCTAGCAGGTGGAGTCTGGAATCGTAGGACAACGGCTCGCTCAAGTAGATTTGTAGACGAGTAAGTAGCCTTGGGGAGAAGGACCTGATAACCAACAATCTCCTGCAATCAGGTAAGTCAGAAGGAGGCTGACTATAATTCCATCACTAAAGAAAGGATGACATCACAGGACAGCAAACGCCAAACATATGGGCTACATGAAAAACATGAAGACACAGCTGTCCCTGGTCCCTGTCTGCACCTCCTACCTTCCCTGGCTCACCTGCTGGGGCCACGCTGGCTTCAGTCAAGCTCTGGGATATGTTATACATCCTGAAAAATGAAGACTGCAACCCTGAATAACCTCAGTGCCGAGCAGTGGTCTAAAATGCATACCACTATTCATGGTTTCTGTGGGTTTTTTATTTTTAATTTTGTATTTATTTATTTTTAAATGAATAGACCTTATTTTTTGGAGCAGCTTTAGGTTTATAGAAAAAATTGAGGGAAGGGTCCAGAGTTTCCATATACCCCCTTGGCCCTTCCAATTTACCCTCTTATTAACGTCTCTGATAGTGTATATTTGTTAACGGTTGATGAGTCAATGAGACACATTGTTTTTAGCTAGAGCCCATTTGCATTAGGGGTCACTTCTGGTGTTGTACATACTATGGGTACATAATGACACGCACCTCCCATCCTGGTATCACGCAGAGCAGTTTCTGTGCCCTAAAAATCCTTGCACTCATCCCTCCCACTCCCAGGGCCCTGGCAGCCATTGAACTTTGTACTGTCTCCGTAGTTTTGCCTTTTCCAGAATGTCATGGAGTTAGAAGTCATCTCGTATGAACACTCTTCAGATTGGCCTCTTCCACTTAGTAATATGCATTTAAGATTTCTCCATGTCTTTTGCTGGTTTGATGGCTCATTTCTTTTTATCACTGAAGAAAATGCCATTGTATAGGTATACCAGTTTGCTTATTCATTTGCCTACTGAGGAACATCTTGGTTGCTTCCAAGTTCTGGCAATTACGATGGAGCTACTGTGAGCATCCATGTGCAGGATTTTGTGTGGACATAAGTTTTCAGCTCATTTGGGTAAATGCCAAGGAGTGCGATTGCTGGATCATGTGTGAAGAGTATGTTTAGTTTGGGAAAAAACTACCAAAGTGTCATCCAAAGGGGCTGTACCATTTTACATCCTTTCTGTGCACTTTTAAACCATAATATCTTTTGGATTTATAAAACCTACACATATCTATCTTTCTCTGGGGTTCATTTTTTTTTTTCATATTCTAAGATAGGGGACAGACTGCCTTACTTCAAAACGTCAGTCATCACGTAGAATTCATGACATCCCTCCGACTCATCATCCTTATGGACCATGCCATCTGAGCTCATCTCCTGTTTCAGAAGTAGGGACTGTGAAGGGATTTCCTCCCTGGCACCACCAGATCCACGAACCCAGTCCCGTCAAGTTTCTCTCTCCTCCCTGCCATGCCCCTCTTCCTATGTGTCCAAGTAGACGTGCTCTTCCCCTGGTCTTTGATTTTTCCATCTCTCTTCTGCCTTTTCCTCAAACTCTTCCTCTCTGTGGGATCATACTTGTCAGGGCTCCAACCTTCTCCACTGTCTCCCATCCTCCAACAAGAAGATAAGAAGCAAATAACCCAACAAGATGTCCTGGGTCCTACACCCTCCTTCATGACCTTCTCCCTCTGCCCCCTTTCGTAGACAAGTCCTCAAGAGTGGTCTACACATCTCTCCTTGACAACTTCTTCTTAATAATTTTTAAATCTCTCCCCTCTAAAGTCAAAATGCCTCCTTATCTCCTTACCTCCAACCCAAGCTTCTATTCCAGACAGTACCATGGATGAGTTTTTAACAAACATCCAATGACAGAAAATCCCTCTTATGCAGATTGTTTCAGAATTAAGAAAGAAAGAAAGAGACAGAGAGAGAGAGAAGGAAAGAAAGGAAGAAAGAGAGAATGAGAGAAGAAAAGAAAGGAACAAGAAAAATTGAGGAAAAATTACCCAACTGGTTTAATGAGAAAAATATAACTCTGATTCCCAAACTGCAGACTGGATGAGAACATTAAAAGAAAAAACAAAAAGGCCAATTTCACTTATAAACAGAGATGAAAAATTTGGCAGTGGAGATGGATATGTGAATTATAGAAGAAGATTCACTAGCAGTCAGATAAACTGAGAGAATATTTAAATTTTATTTAATTTTAAATAATTTTAATAATAGTTACATACTAAAACACCATGTTCCATAAATGTACGGGTGGATTAACATCAGAAAATCCACAAATGTAACTCACTACATTGATGATTTAATAGAGAAAAATTATATTATTTTAATAGATACAGAGAAAACATCTGATAACGGTCAACATTTATTTAGTGGGGCTGTACACCAAGAATATAAAACAAATATTATGCTTAATAAAGAAATTTTAGATATAAAAAAAGATCAATTGTAAGAACAATTGTGAATTACAGTTTTAAAGGAAAAATTGTAAAATACATAAAACACACACACACACCCATAGTCTCGCTGTAGTTGTCAGAATTCTAAGACGCAGTCTCCCCACCAAAGCTCCGGGCCCTCGGTGCAGTAACACCTTCTTTCCCTTATTCAATTAAGCACTAATCTAGGTGCTGCCCTGCAGTGGATTTGCAGATTAATTAAGGTACCAAATCAGCCTAAAGTAGGGAAAGTATTAAGTCGGACCTGATCTCATCACACAAGCCCCTCCCCCGCCCCCTTTTTAAAGTATTCTCTCTTTACCCAACATGGAGTGGGTAGAGTCGCGTGCTCTGTCCACTAAGCCAGCCAGGCACCCCCCACGTGTAAGCTCTCTGAAAGCAGAGTTTTCTCCGACTGGTCACAGAAAAGGAATCAGAGATTCCAGGCAAGAGGGGAATTCAGCACGCGATTGCTGCCTTGAAGATAAAGTAGACCCTGTTGGAAGGAATGTGGGCAGTTTCTATGTGCTGAGAACAGCCCCCAACTGACAACCAGCAAGCAAACAGGACCTCAGTCCTCCAACCCCAGAGCTGAATTTCACCAACAAGAATGAACTTAGGAGCACATTTTCCTGCTGAACCTCCAAACAAGAACTAAACCCAGTCCGCACGTTAATTTCAGCCTTGTGCTATTCTGAACAGAAAACTCAGCCACACCATCCATGCCAGACTTCTGACCTACAGAACTGTGAGCTAATAAACAGGTGTTGTTTGAAACTGCTACGTTTGTGCTAATTTGTTACATAGCAATAGAAAACAATCCCTCCATCCACATTTTTTCCAGAGCATTTATGCATGCAGTGAATGTGCATATTTTCCTTTTACAAAATGAAATCTTATTGTATATAGTATTTTATAACCAGATAATTAAAGATTCAGTTTGCCAGTTTCCACCAAAACCAAACAAAACACAAGCAATTTGTTGACATTTTCATTGGAATAACAGTGAACCAATAAATCAGTTAGAAGACAATTGACATGTTTAGGAGGTTATGGAAATAAGTCAGAGAGAGAAAGACAAATACTGTATGATATCTCTTATACGTGGAATCTAAAAAAGCCAAACTCATAGAAACAGAAAATGGGAGGTTGCCAAGGGATGGGGGAGATGGGGGGGGATGTTGGTCAAAGAGTACAAACTTCTAGTTAAAAAGTGAACAAGGTCTGGGGATCTAATGATAGCACTGTGATTACAGATAACAATATTGGGCTAGACACACTGGTAAGTAGCTAAGAGAGGAGATCTTAAATGTTCTAGCCACAAAGAATAAATGGTAATCATATTCCAAGATGTATGTGTAACAAATCAACACGTTGTAGCTTTAAAGTTACACAATAACATATGTCACTTATATCTCCACAAAGTTGGGGGATGCAAAAGAGATTATGTCTTCAGTAAGGTAACTCTCCATTTATTTAGGTTTTTAATGTCTGTGGGGCGAATTTTATAATCTTCTCTCTAAAAGTCTTGCTCATTTTCATTACGCTTATCCTGAAGCCTTATTGCAAATGGTATTGTTTTTATGACCTATTTTTCACTGATTGTTGTTGGTTTAGCAACACTGTAGAAATGTAATTGAGTTTTGTATTTTGATTTTGCAGCAACCTTTCTTTTTTCTTCCCAAAGATTGATTGATTTTAGAGAGAGAACATGAGTGGGGGAGGGGCAGAAGGAGAGAATCTTCAAGCAGACTCCCCACTGAGCGGGGCACCCAGGCAGGGCTCGATCTCATGAACCATGAGATCACGACCTGAGCGGAAACCAAGAATCAGAGGCCTAACCTACTGAGCCCCCCAGGTGCCCCTGCAACAACCTTTCCAAAACCCTCTATTAATGTCTGTGTACACTCTTTAGGATTTTCTAAGAAGCCAAATACATCTCGAATGGTTTCTGTTTTACTTTTTCCTTTTCAATTCTGTAAGTTTTCCTTTTCTGCTCTCTTGCTGGGCTGACTAGCACCTCCATCACCATGTGGACTAGCAGACGTAGAACTTGGTGTCTTTGGGTTGTTCTGAATTTTAAAGAGAATGTTTTTAGTGTTCCAGCATTAAGTTTAAGGTTTGCTGTAGTTTCGTTTGTTTGTTTAAACCATCTTTATTATGTTAAGGATATTCTCGCCTACTTGTAGTCTGCTAAGATTTTTTTTTGGGTCATGGATGAATGTTAAATATTATAATTTGCTTTTCTGCATTGATTGAGGCAATCCATAGTTTTCATCCTTTAATCAATTGAGACGGCAGATTACAGTAGATTTTCCTAGAATCGAACTTCCTTGATTTTGTTTGTTAATGTTTTGTTTAGGATACTTACAACTATATTCATGAGTGAAGTTTGTTAGGAATTCTCCTTCCTTGTACCATTCTTGCTGGTTTTGGTGTCATGGTTACACAAATTGATTTGAGTTTCAATCAGTTAGTTAAGGTGTATTCTCATCATCCCTATTACTTGAAAGAGTTTGTGCGATGTTGGAATTACTTCTTCCTTGAGTGTTTGGTAAAACTTCTTCCCTGCAGAATCATTTGGCTTGACATTTCCTCAAAAGAAGGTTTTAACTTGTGTTTCAATTTCTTTAATGGGTTTACATCCAGTCAGGTTTTCTGTTTCTTCCTGAGTCACTGTTGATAAGTTGTATCTTCCTAGGAATTGATCAACTTGTAGTCCTTAAAGATGTTTATAATATCCTCTGCCCCATCTGTGTTTATGTGTCCTTATCCAGTCTTGGTACTGTTTATTTGCCCTGATCAACTTTATTGGGGTGTGTGCTTGGCACAGGGCACGTACAGTGCTTGTAAAAATAATGAACAATTCTCCTATTACAGCATGTTATATACATTATGGTTAGCTATGTTATATACAATATGGCTAATGTATTATTATATCTCGTACCAGTCATTAAGCTACACTGCTGTTTGGGCAGAAGGTGGGAGGGAGGGAGGATCGGCACATCTTCCTGGTGATAGTCAAAGCCAATAACCTAGCCACAAAGGACCATATCAGTGATACAGAGCCTGAAGACCAATTCTTGTCACCACATGGGCCAAGATCTAATTTCTGGATAAAAGACTAGAAAAGTCTTTCATTTTACTACATACCAACTTTGACTGGATCTTAATGATACAATTCCATTTTTTACAGCTACTGAATACATGTATTACTAAATACTAAGTATTAGTAAGTAATACTAAGTACTACTAAATACTAAGAAAATAACCTAAATTTTAGAAGTCTACATATATTCTATGGATCTCAAATCTATTTTGATTTTAAATGGGGGGGAAATCCCCCCCAAAACATTTTCCTTTTTCCTGACCTGGCCTCACACAAAATGGGTTCTCACTGCTGGACTAAATAATCCATTTATTAGTCAATTGTGGCCTTCCAATCAAGAGGCTTCACATTGGAAACCAAATTTAAAAAGATAGACTCTACATGCCCAAGAATCTTGGTTCAAGGAATAAGAAAAGGTATACATTTTAAGTAGAAAAGCTATTTTGGGGTTTGTCCCAAGAGCCAGGAAGACAAGTAATTCACTAAATTTGTTCATTCATTCATTAATTCATCCATCCGTTCACTATGTATTCATTTAATGGCATGATAATATAATTTATTTGTCTCCAACATCCCTACAAATGACCCCCAGCATTCTGTTTGACTTGATAACTATGATTTATAGATCTCCTTCCTGGGTTATAATCAACACCTTGAATTGCATCTTCCTCCTAAATATAGTTTAGGTTATATTTCCTTAAACATATGTACTACATACTTATCCACATGATGCTCATCTACTATTTGTCCAATCACTCACGCTGCCCATGCAACTGGTCTCCATTACCTTGAAATTTTAAGGAGCTGTGGCTGCATGGTGTCTTTGTGCTGTTCCTTTATTTGGTAATCGTAATAAGTGTTTAGCACATTAGGGTCCTCAATAAACATTGAAATAATAACAGATTCCATCCTTGATAACCACTGACTTCACAAAATTAACTAGGCAGTGGCCTTTGTATCTCAATATATTCAACACAAACTGTAATCACTTGCTGCTATGAAATCTCTCTGCCAACAACAATATGAAATTGGCTGATTTGGAACCTGTGTCTTAGCTGCACGTCACGCTGTGAATTCAGGCTTATCAGGGTTTGTCTGTAAAGGCAGATCTACTGGCACAGGAAGTCAGTGTCCCTGGGGCCTCAGGCAATGTCCTGATCCCAGTCTCATTCCCTTTGACTTACTCTCTTCCCCTAGTGAAAGGACTTTCACTTCTCCTTTCTGTCTAATAGAAATTCTCCTTACCTAATATGCTCTTTCCTCCCAGCCCTTGCACTTCATTATTCTGCTGTCAGTTTTAAACCCAGTGGGGTGGGGGGAGGGGGCGAGAAAACAGCTCCACTGCAAGACAGTAGAGTTGTGACGGTGAAAAGCAAGAAATAACAGCAGTGATCGCAGGTACTACGAAAAGTGATGTCAATGCAGAAACTGGGACGTGGGGTGAGAGACAGGGCGACGGGGCCAAGAGGAAGGCTACTGTGCGCTGCAGGACATCACTCTAATGTCTCCTCAAAAATTATATTTGAATGGGTGAACCTTGAGGACATTACGCTCAGTGAAATGAGCCAGTCACAAAAAGAGAAACACTGTATGATTCTACTTCCATCAAGTACCTAGAATAGCCAAATTCATAGAGACAGAAAGTAGAACGGTGATTTCCAGGGCCAGGAGGAGGGGAGAATGGGAAGATGTTTAATGAGTATTGAGTTTCAGTTTGGCAAGATGAAAAGAGCTCTGGAGATTTGAACTTGTACAGTACATACGCTTTTGTATCTGGCTTCTGTCACTCAACATGTTTTTAGAATTTAACTGTGTGAATCATCAGATGGTTCCTTTGTATGGTAAAATAATATTTCATTGCAAAGATGTATCATGATTTATTTATCCATTCACCTGTGGATGGACATTTTGGTTGTTTCTAGTTCTTTGGCAATTATGAACAAAGATACTATGGACATTCGTGCCCAAGTTATTATGTAGACCTATGTTTTTATTTACCTTGGATAAATACCTAGCAGTGGAATTGAATCATGTATATAACTTTATAAGAAACTACCAAACTGTTTTTCAAAGTGGTTGTACCATGTTATATTACTACCAGGTATGTATGAGAATTCCAGTTGTTCCACATTCTTATCAACACTTGGTATTGTCGTGTTCTTAAATTTTAGCCATTCTAGTGGGTTATGTGTGGATTTAGTTTGTGTTTCCCTGATGCCTGATGATGTTGATGTTCATGTGTTTATATATTGCAAAAAGTGTCTCCCAGTCTATGACTTGCCTTTTCTTTTCTTAACAGTGGCTTGCCAAGAGCAAAAGTTTTTAACTTTGATGAAGTCCATTTTTCAACTTTTTATGGTTCATTATTTTTTTGTGTCTTTAGTTTATATTATAAGATATGATCTATTTCAAGTTAATTTTGTTTAGGGTGTAAGGTAAACATCAAGGCTCTTATTTTTCATGTGGATATCCAGTTTTTACTACAAATTTGTTAAAGAGCCTCTCCTTGCCCCCAACTGAATTATCCTGGCCACTTTGTCAAAAATCAACTGACTATATATACATGGGTCTATTTCTAGTATCCTCTAAATTGTTTCACTGATCTATAAGTCTATCTTTATGCCAATACTACACTGTGTCATCGTGCACTGAAATAAAGTTCTCAGACACCAATCTGGGCAGCCGTGCAGGGCTGCCTCTGCAAGGGAGAGCAGCAGCAGCTGAATTCTGCACATAGCTTTTATTTTGTTGTTGTTGTTGTTTTTAATCAGCAAAGCAAGGACAGATGTATCAAAGCATGGCGAAGGAATACAAAGAGATGGCAGTTATCTTGAAGCTGGAAAGCAGGCCTGTACTTCCCCTATGCTCAGGCATGCAGGGAGGGGGTTAAGGAATAAGGGAGGAATGGGATGTTCGAGTTAGCAATCACCCGAGGCAGGAAGGGGAATTGAGGGTTATTTTATTTCATAGCTCCTTATCTATGCCCTGCCCCAGGAGATGATGGGATGCTGTTCCTTCGGGCCATTGCATTCAACAGCCTGAGAACAGGAAGGCTGCTGATGTTTCAGCTGCTTCCACAGTCACCCCTTAGGGCTTACAATACACTTTCTAGGAATAACCCCACACACTGTCTTGATTACTGTAGCTGAATATTAAATCCTGAAACCAGATAATGTGAGTCTTCTAATTTTATTCTTCATTTTCAAAATCACTTTTGCTTTTTGTAGGCTCTTTGCATTTCCATATAAATTTTAGGATCATTTTGCCAATTTCTGCAAAAAAAAAAAAAAACCTGCTGGAATTTTTAATTGGGATTGTATTGAATCTACAAATCAGTTTGGAGATAATTAACAGTTGTTTTTTTTTTTAAATTGAGTCTTCCCATCCATGAACATGGTCTAGCTATCTATTAATTTATATCTTTTAAAATTTCTCTCCGCAATATTTTGGAATTTTCTGTGTACAGGTTTTATATATACTTTGTTAAGGTTATCCCTGAGTACTTTATGATTTTAGAAGCTATCATAAATGGTACTTTTATTTGAATTTTCAGTTGTTCATTGTTAATATATGGAAATTCAATTGATTTTTGTATATTGACCTTATATCTTGCAACATTACTAGACTCAATTATACCTAATAACATTTTTTGTAGATCCTTAGGATTTTCTATATACAAGATCATGTTATCCATGAATAAAAACAGTTTTACATCTTTCCAATTTGTATACCTTTTATTTCCTTTTCATGGTTTATTGCACAGGCTAGGACCTCCAGTACAATGTTGAATAGGAAAAGTGAGAATGGACATCCTTGTTTGGTTCCTAGTCTTAGGGAAAAAGTATTCAGTGTTTTGCCATTAAGGGCATTGTCAGTGCTAAGGTTGTTGATATCCTTTAGCAGGGTGAGATAGGTCTTTTCTATTCCTAACTTGTCAGCAGTTTATAAATATGTATTTTTGCCAACAGTTTTGGGTGTTTTTGTTTTGTTTTGTTTAGGTGGGAAGGGAGTGCATCAATGGAGGTCTGAGCCCGCTACACTTTGAAAGACCTGTTTACAAGGTTGGCCTTTAGCTGCCATCTAGGGACTTAGATTTCAGGAGGGTTCCCACCATTCCCAGAACTGGTAAGGGTGGCTTGCTGTGCCTGAACTGTTTGTACAAGCAATGTGGTTTATGCTAAACACCTGCTTTCTTAACTTGGAGTCTGGAATCTTGGTATATGCCACACGGTGCCTATGTGACCAGTTCCCAATAAAAACCTGGGCAGAGTCTCTAATGAGCTTCCTTGGAGGACAGCAACTCACAGATGCTGTCATAAGGTGTTGCTGGAAGAATTAAGCACAGAGAGGACCCCTGGAAGGCTAAACTTATTGTCTTCCAGACTTCACCTCATTGCTGATTTTGCTGTATATCCTGTCACTGTGATAAATCTGTCATGAGTATGACTATATGCTGAATACTCTTGAGTCCTCAAAATCACAGAATCTGAAGGTGGCTTGGGGATCACCTACACAAATATATAGTTTTTCTCCTTTATTCTGTGAATTATATTAATTGATTTTAAAAATTAAACCAATCTTGAATTCCTGGATATAAAATTAGATTTGATTTGCTCATATGTTGTTAAAGAATTTGCCTCTTATTAATAAGGGATATTGGCCTATAACTTACCTTATTTATAATAATTTTGTCTGGTTTAGGTATCAGAGTAAATGAGCCTCATGAAACTATTTTCTGAAAGTTTGTGTAAGAATAGTATTAATTCTTTCTTAAATACATGATAGAATTCTCCAATGGAGCCATCTGGGCCTGGTGTTGTCAGCTGTTTTAAAATTACAAATTTAATATCTTTAATAGACATAAACCTATTAAGATTTTCTGTTTCTTCTTGAGTCAGTTTCAGTATTTGAATCTTTCAAAGAATTTGTCTCATTTAAGTTGTCAAATTTGTTGGCATTAATTATTCAAAACGGAATTATGGTGATGTCGTTCTTTCATTCCTGATATTGATAATTTGTGCTTTCCCTCTTTTCTTCTTGATGATTCTGGCTAGAGTTTTATCACTTTTATTATTCTTTTCAAAGCCCTGACTATTGCTTCCATTGATATTTCTCTGTGATTTCTATTTCATTAGTTTCCACTTTTATTTTTACTTATGCAAATGTTTGGTATAATTTGTCTTTTTCTCTTTTAGCTTCTTAAGTTGGAAACTTATTCATTTTAGATGCTTTTTCCCCCGATATATGTATTTAATGCTATAAACTTCCCTCTGAGCCCTGCTTTAGCTAAATGTCAGAAATTTTTATATATTGTGTTTTCACTCACCTTCAGTTCAAAATATTTTTTAATTTCCACAGTGATTTCTTCTTAGACTCATAGGTTATTTAGAAAGATGTTGTTTATTTTCCTAATTATTTGGAGACTTTTCAGAGATTTTTCTGTCCTTTGTTGTTTAATTCCTTAATTTTAGCCAAGTCCCAGGTGGCAGGGGATTGGTGAAAGTTGGTGCTGTCCCTTGGCTGAAAGCTTCTCAGACACTTAAACTGTTTAATTTACTTAACCAACAATTTTTTTCCTATGGCCCCTGAAAAGGTAAATGTCAGACACACGTTCTGAATTAATGAAATCCTAATGTTGACATTTAATACTTGATATTGTATACTTTAAGCAAAAAATATTCATGACTTTAAACAACCATTAATTTTAAGCTCAACACTCGGGTTCTTGTACTTTTTTAAACTTCTGGATTTTCACTCATATTTAGATCACTTAATTTGAAACTAAAAAAATAAGAAGTCTGAATAGGCAGAGCACAGAGGTTTTTAGGGCCATGAAACCACCCTGGATGCTGCTATACTGGTGGATACATGTCTTTATCCATTCGTCAAAACCCATAGAATGTACAACGCCAGGCGTGAACCCTAATGTAAACTCTGGACTTTGGGTGATTATGATGTGTCAGTGTGGGTTCATCGATTGTGACAAAGGTACCACTCTGGTGTAGGACACAGACAGTGGAGGAGGCTGTGCGTGTGTGGGGGGCAGGGGACAGAGGGGAATTCTGTACTTTCTACTCAATGTTGCTGCAAATCTAAAACTGTTCTAAAATAAAAATAAAGTCTATTTTTTAAAATAGTCATAAGATCTTGTGACATGCTGAATATTAGGTTAATGTTTCATAATGTTTTCACCTTTGTTACTGCTACTAGATTAGATTCTCGAATCCCATATGGTTTCAAGGATAACTTTTAAAAATCCCCCTTAAGCTTTAATAAGCTTGACCATTTTATAGTAAAATAATTTAGGTTAAGCTATATTATTTTAGAAATGAAGCATTTTGAGGACTCTGTCAAGTCCCTGGGATGTGAGTCAGCTATTAAATTAATTATGATCTTAAGGAAAAAGCATCCCTTTTACTACTCACTCATTTGCCTTCCCTGCTGAGTGTATAAGATTAGCATTACATGTGTCGTAGAGCTGCCTCTCCTAGGAGTCCAGTGGAGCTTGGTAAATAATATCAGAACTGAGTCATTTATGGTTGAATGACACAGAATGAAAAATAAATGACTTTCAGGCAGTTCCTGTTGCCTAATATGGACTAAGAAGTAGACACTTTAACTAAAGCGCCCCACCTGTGACCCAAATGAACCTTTCCCTATAAGGATATTGATCTGATTTCCTGATCAAAAGAAGGAATCCAGAAACACAGTAAATGATCTGCCTGGCCCTGAAAGCAGGCCACTTTTCTCTTCCCAAAGGCTTTGTCAATGTAAATATACCACGTTTATTCCTCGACTAGCTGCAGGTGTTTTGTCTTGTTTTGAAGAATTACAGTTAAAGCTGCCATTCCATCCTCGTGAAAGGTCATATCACCCAGCGGTTGTCCAGGTGGCTTGAGTTTATTGCACTGGGAAGCAGAAACAAGATAACTGAAAAGAGACTTCATATTTAGAACTTAGAAAACCAGGACTGCTATTTCCATAGGGTTTGTTTGTTTGTTTGTTTTTTCCAATACAACTCTCCATTCTGCAGTGACTGAGAAGCCTAGAGCAGTGACGTCTCATACAATTTACACCACTAGTCCCCAGCCTCTTACCTGGCAATAAAGGCGAGATTGGTATATAACATCCTCTTTCTTTGAGAAGTAGGAAACATGAGTCGACCTTGACAGCTTTCAGATAACTGAATCAAACTTTAGAAAACCATAAGGAAAAGGGAGACCTTCTCTCTAAGGAAGTGACAGCAGATTCGTAAACTGAATGATTCATCAACTGCTTTCAAGTTGCAAAACTGATTATGAATCACCAGAGAAAAACTTAAAGTCTCACCAAATCTGAGTTTTCTTTTAAGAATCAACAAATGTACTCTCTGCTGTTCATGAACATATCCTTATTCACTGACCTGAAATAACCTCTGGAGAAAGTTAAAATATGTCAACTTGTACAACACACTCCTTAGAAATAATTGTTTAAAAACCTTGATTTGGCTCTGGATTTCTTTTGAATGAATCATAGGAGTCTGGATGATAAAAAGGATTATGTTTAGGAAAATGTATTCAAAACAGGCATTGGATAAAAATATAGAAATTTCTTTTGGTAGAAATCTGTGTATTTCTGAACCCTTCTTCAGAAGAGTGTTCCCTTGAAAAAAAAGACTCTGGTTGAATAACAACCTGATAAAGGAGGAAGTGACCTTGACAATCATGACTACCAGTTAAGAGGGGAAATGTTCAAAAGTGGAGATCTACAGGTGGTTCTTTATATAAAAACCATTAACAATAGGTGGAATTCTCTCGAGATCAGAATCCATACTGTGCCATTTAAGAATCTACCTTATTCTGTTTCAGAATTGCAGACTAATGGATGACCCTAGAATGCTCCCAAGAAATGATGAATAATGTCCACTCGAAGATTTTAATCATTAACTTCAGAGCAACCTTAGACTTACGTCCAGCTTCAGGAGCAGGTGCAGAAGGATGGTGGTCAGAAAGATGACATATTTTCTAACTGACTAGAAGCTTCAAGATAGTGAAGGTAGATGAAAATAATATTTGAGTGTTGGGAATTTCTTCTCGTGTTTATATAAGGGCAATTTTGCTATCAGCATTTAGGAAATTGAAATATAAATAGACAATAAAAATTTATCTAGACCATGTAAACATGATGGGTTTTACAATTTGGCCTGAAAATCTCCTAAGATTTGCCTGCTGGATTTCCATGTGATAACCTCGTTGAACATTAAACCCCAAAATGGAGAGGGTGGATAGGTGACAAGGGATTCTGAAACCAAACAGCCCTCAGCTCTGAAGTCTGCTTATCAAGAGGATTTTTAATTCCCTTCACTTTGGGGTATAGGTTCTTTGTTTCCATAGGCCCCGATGAGTCTGTTTCTGGCGTCTCTTCTCCTAGAGCAGCCTTGGTAGGGTAGAAGAGAGAAGAATTTGCAATCTGAGCACCCGACTTCAGTCCCTGTTTTGCCACTCACTAGTATGAGGTTGGGGAAGTTACTCAACCCATCAGAGCCTCAGTGTCCTCATCTCTAAAATGGGGCTGATAAAACGGCCTCACAAGGTTGTTGTGGTCACTGAATTCGGTAAGATTTGGGACCTTGAGATGTGGGCACCCCAAGAAGGTTCAGCCAGAGTAAATCTTAAAGCTCATGGGAATCCTTATTTTATGTTTGTAGTATTTCCTGGTTAAAAGTATTTTAAGAATCGCAGTTACGGAAGGAGGGGGAATACTTTCAGTGTCATTACCAACCAAGGATGCTGGTTTCCAGGACTGGTTTTGTGAAGGCTGCATCGCATGCCTACAAAGGATTCTAAATTCTCTTCTGCAAATCCCTCTAATGACCTTAGAAACTATTCTATGTCAATAAGTAAATTTATTACAGCAAAGAACAGAAACTCTCTCTTTTGTGCTGAAAACAATCTTCTAACCATAGTCACTACTCAACAAACACATGTTGAGATGAGTGTACACAGGAATTTGAAGGGATTCCAGTGTTTTCTTCTACCCCTCCAGTTCACTGCCCTGTGGAAAGTGTCCCTGTGCTGGACCACAGGACCAGCCACCACCCTGTCCTGATTTATAGCCTTTTCCTGTGAACTGCTTCTCTCAGAGCTAAAAGCAGGATGTTACGCTCATATTTGTTTTACTTCTCCCCACTCACCAGGCATTTAAATCAACTTGGATTAAGAAACCAAAATGTCCACCATGCTTTTTGATCTTTGGTGGAAGTGTAATGGGTGAAACATGCTCACTAGCTACGGACACCTTGCCCTGATCTTACCTCCAGTGGATGGGGTGGAGGAGGTCACCGCATCTCAGTGAGAAACACAGAACCCGCTCACACTTGGAGAATGGATGTGTCTCCCTACAAGTCCTTGGTGGCTCTCATGAGAGTGTGGTATCCAAACTTTTGGGTTCCTTTAAAAAAAAAAAAAAGTCATTAAATCTCTGCCAAGACTTAAAAAGTGAAGTGGACGAAGTGACTTCATGTTTGAATGAAAGAGGCAGTTCATTGGGTGGAGTTAATGAGGGCAGAGGTGAGTCATGGAGTCCTGAGTTGTGCATATAATTACAGCTCATTTAGAAATAAGCACGTATGTACATGACCTTTATTCTCCACCAAAGCTGCACAAACGTCCGCTTCCATGCTGACACAGACAACCGATGGAAATAAATTCAAACAGCAGGAGCCCGACATCTGATCACGTTCCAGGAGATTAGATGGCGCTGAGCGGATGAGGCGTTGAGAAATACCACGCGTACATTAATCACACACCTCCAGAGGTCAAGGTGCCCAACTGACGGCGGCTGGTCTCCGAGACTCTGCTGGCTTGAGTTGATAATAGTTGGCCAGACTGACACGGCATCTCCGAACTTCCCTATTCCGTGTCACCATCTTCCAGTTTCCTGCACAATCAGCCCTTTAGAGGAATCTTTGCCTCTTCCTTCCCTTCAATAATCCCTGATCTTTGGATGTCTTTTCATGGTTCACGGTCCCCGGTCCCCAAGTCGTGTTAGTCTTTTCCCCTTAAAATCTCATCCTCGCCCATCCCTCCTGTTATTTCCTATTCCCGATGATCCTCTCCCCTCACCTCTAACTTCCTCCACCCTTCAGTTCATCCTCTACATCACTGCAGATTTGTGTCCCCAAAATGCCCTTTGCAAAGATCCCAGCTGAGCTCAGAGATCACCTCTCCACTGCCTGCAAACATCTCAGCCTGACTTTCAAATATAAAATCTGGCCCAAATCTACTTCACCAGGGTTTTCTCCCAGAGCCACCTCGCTCCTGTCTAACTGGTGGCCACCCTTCTGTAATACACCCAACGGATTTCAGGTGGGCCCTTGGCCCCATAATGTCCTCCTCTTGTCTCCCCTGTGCCCGCAAAGCCCTCCCTAGGAGCCTTACCAGGCATCACTTGGCTTTTTTATTTCCTCTGAGAAGCCTTACCCAGGCATCACTTGGCTTTTTTATTTCCTCTACTTGAATGCACTGCTGCCCGCCCCCCGTCCCCAGTCATCAGCTCCTCCACAAAGCATTCCTGATCTCTGAGCCAGAAGGAGTCTCCCTGCTGTCACCTCCATGGCACCCTCATGGCTGCTCATGACACATGTCACAAACTGCTTGATTTTATAGTTATTTCCCTGTTGGATTATAAGCTCATTGACAATAGGCACCAAGTCTTACTCATACTTTTATGCCCTGCAGCACCCAACACAGTATATTATCGAAAAATATCTGTTGAATGAATAAAGAAAGCCTTTAAAGGACCTTATCAGAGCAACAGACATCTTGACCCTAATGGACAGAGGTCCTTTAGTCCCATCTTCTGGCAACGTTGTTCTAATCATCCTGCATCTTTAAGGAAGATCCACGTGGTCCACCTCGTTCATCAGAAGTTGTGCCAACTTATTTGAGATTTCACAGTTTTGTGTGATAAATTCATACGTAATAAGGAAAATAAGTATCATGTATCTCAATTTACCTACAGTGACCCACGGTATATCTGTTAGAGGTCAACCCTGCCAGCCTTTCGAATACACTGCTCAAAACCACAAATTATTCAAGTCAAATACAACAACTGAGTATGAATAAGGTAGAAAGGTGACACACACACCGGGTGCCAGATCCCGGGCCCAGGACGCGATTCACCTCAACATGCACTCTCTCTGTTCTGCATCCTGCTCAGTGACCATCCCTTGTTAGCAGCATTGCAAAATCCCGGCCCGAAAATATCAAAAGGTCCTGAAATTAAATGTCATTCTCCTCACCACTCATCTCTTTCCAGCTTCACACCAGTCACCCCCCATCGCCCACAGTTTTTCCTGTCCATGAGCCTTTTCGGGCCTAAATTCTATGTGTTTCCTATAATAGCAACACTAATTGGTCACGACCGTGGTTCTGTGTCATGCCTATTTCAAAGACACTCTGAGTACTTTATAACCGTCGCACTTTTAACATGTTATTAATTGACAAAATAATTCCATACAGTAATTAACAATTATGCTCCCACTGAGGAAACTAAAGCTCAGGAAGATTTACGTAACCAACCTGAGGATATTACAAGGTCAAAATCAGGGCCCGAACTGAAAACAAGGCCTCCTAATTGGTGCTATACTTGGAAGGTCCTGCTTCCTTATCTTTCCCCCATGGTGTGCTCTAAAAGATACAAGAAAGCAGTAGCAGAGCATTAAAAAAAAAAAAAAAAAAAAGCTATCTTCTAAAAATAACATCACACATTTAATCCCCAACTGCTCAGTTATCTGAACAAGTGCTCTGCGCTCCTACTTTTCCTTGTCTGGAGAGACCTAGCCTGTCTATAAACACTGGAAATGGTCTTTCCCTTCTTCACAAGAGTTTCTGTGCTTCAGTCCCTGGTTCAACAGAGCCTCTCAACTGCTCTTTCTGCTTTGGGTGCTGAGGCGCAGTTCAGGTCCGTTCCCTTCTAAGCTCAAAACTTCCAATTGTTTCCTCCATCCTTCAGAGTAAAAATCAAAGTCCTTATCATGAAGCTTTTCATGATGTGGCCCCCGTTCCCTCTCTATCCTCATCCCTCACTCCTCTCCCCCTCATTCGTTACATCCCAGCTCTGCCCTTCTGTTCCTCAGGCACACTCTGGCCTCAGGGCCTTTGCACATGCTCTTCCCTTTGCCTGGAATGTGCTTCCCGGGATGACTCAGACGCCATTGAGCACTTTACACAAATATCACCTCCCCAGCGACGCCTTCCCCGGCCACCCAATCTATCATTTTCAGCCACTCTTCTGCCTCTACCCTAGCATGTTCAAACTCTGCCTTTGCCCAGTTTTTTTTTCCCCTAGCACTTGACATTATCCCACATATTCTACTCATTGATCTTGTTTGTTGTCGCCACCCGGTACAGCAGCCCAGTGAACGCAGTTGGGACAGAAACACACATCTTTGTGTGGGGGATACTGCGTACAATGGTGACTAACGTTGTCATAAATGGTGCTGGCTCCCTGGCTCTTTAGGTTACTGCAAAGCACTATGACAAAGTCACTGGTGGTTTGAATTACTTGAAAACTCAGAATACTATTAATTTCCGGTGAACAATTCCAAGAAACATGGTACTTGGGGAAGAATTAAGATGTTTTCAGAACAGCACAAAGGGCCGCCTGCTGTGGATCTAGGGAAAAAAAGACCATCCTGCTGAAGTCATTTTCCTGTTTAGCAAAACCACAGCAAGCAGTTCGGTGGATATTTTGAGATTTACTGTACTCTGATTCATTCAAAATGAGATTCCACATGATAATTTGTTTCTTTAAAGTGTTTTGGAAGAAAGTCATTTCCATTCCAGCTCGTATTTTTGTTTAAAAAAAAAAAAGAAAGAAAAGCATTTATCATTTCCAAGTCTAGAAGTTACTGACTTTCTACCAAAAAGTTTCTTACAGGTTACTCAGTAAGACTTTTTAAAAAGAGAGCGAGAGAGAGATTTTGTTTTTTATTTTTTTGTATTTATTTGTGGGTGTGTGTGAGAGAGATTTTGTTTTGTAAAAAAGATTTTTATTTATTTATTTGATAGAAAGAGAGAACACAAGCAGGGGGAGCGGCAGAGGGAGAGGGAGAAGCAGGCTCCCAGCTGAGCAAGGAGCCTGATGCGGGACTCGATCCCAGGACCCCGGGATCATGACCTGAGCTGAAGGCAGATGCCTAACCAACTGAGCCACCCAGGTGTCCCTAGAGAGATTTTAAATGGCTACCTCTTTCCAACTAAATTAGCATTCATCAAGTGCCTTCCAAGGTGTGTCTTGGAGCAAATTATTGAGCCACACTTTGCCTCATTTTGTGCATGATAAGGGGTGAAGGGGCCTGCGGCCTTTTGTAGATGCCGACTGCAGGTACCCCCTCCACACAGTGCCATTGTGGGGTGGAGGATGGAGGCCCATGCGGTCCTTGGTGGCCCCGGGTAGATGCTGTGCCCTGCTCCCACCTGCATTTCAAGGGCTGTTGCCAGAGGTGAGAGCTGGCCCCACATGCTTCAGAAATGCTTCCTGATGCCATCCCCCATTTGGCAGCAGAGTTCCGGGCCTGTGGTAGCTCCCCTTGTCTTCTCACATATTCCCTGCTCCCGCTGATCCCTCTCCACGACCCTGAGCCCACACGACAGCTGCAAAAACCATGGCCAGCCTCTCTCCAAGGACTACCGGTTTGGAAGATCACTGCATTTCTCACACGATTTGGAGCAAACAAATGGGATTATGATTGGGGTTCTTCACAGGAAATCCTCTCTCTGATGATGTCCCAGTGTTCCTTGAATGCCCCAAAATATCCATAACCAAGCCTCTGTCTTCCTTGTGCCTGTGTTCCCAAACATCTAACACAGTAACTTGCATGTGATAAATGTTCAAGAAATAGGTACTGAATTAGGGCTTTTGTTGGATGAATTTTTCAATGTTAAATGTCTTAAAGGACATTTATTTGTCTATACAGAGAGCCTCTACTCGTGTGTTAACACTGAGCTTTTTGAAAGAAAAGCACTATGCGAGACACCTGGGTGGCTCGGTTGGTTGAGCATCTGCCTTTGGCTCAAGTCATGATCCCAGGGCCCTGGGATCAAGTCCCAAGTTGTGCTCCAGGGAGCCTGCTTCTCCCTCTCCCTCTGCCTCTCCCCTCAACTTGTTCTCTCTCTCAAATAAATAAATAAAATCTTAAAAAAAAAAAGAAAAGCACTATGCATATGTGCACAAGGCAATATGTTTAAAGCTAAATTATTTAAAATAATTTAAAATATATGAAGCACGGCACTGTAACACCAGAAGATTCTGAAGCATCAGATAGAAAAAGGCTCACTCCATATAAAGGGAACATCTTCACAGTCCATCCTGCATACTCTGGTGTGTTTATAGTAGCATGCTAATGCAGTAGAAGGAGTGAATTAGGGACGCACACATCATGGATGTATTTCAAAGATAGGCCGAGTGAAAGAAACTTCATACAAAAGAGTACACCTTGTATAATTCCGTTTATATGAAGTCTAGAACAGACCAAAGCAATCGATGGTAGAAAAAATTAGAATACTGGCTGTCTCGGAGCTGGAGCAGGAAGTAACTGGGAAGGAGGACGATGGAACCTTATGAGGTTATGGTAACGTTCCACGTTTTGTTAGGAATTTGCATCACACAAGTGTATACATTTGTCAAAACGTATCCAATGGTACACTTGAGATTCATGAGTTTTATTGCACATGAATTTTACCTTAAAAGAAATAAAAAGGGAAAAAATACACATAAATTGGAGCCTAGCTAATGACAGGCATGCCAAAGCGTTTAGGGTAAACACATACTGACAGCTGCTACTTACTGTGAAATGCGTCATAAATAAGATGGATTCACGAAAGAGAGAAAGGGATGCATGGAGGTGTTCATGAATCTGCTAACGTGTGCAAAGGAAATATAGGAAGGATAAGCCAGGCAAAAATGAGATCCGGCACCTGCGGGGAGTAGATGGGAAAGTGGAGGAAAGAATAGGGAAAAAGCAACACTTCCCCGGGTTGGACATTCCTTATCATTCCAACTTTAGAATCATGGCAATATTGTTCCCCACACACCAAAAAAGTAAGTATAAATATTTTGAATCAACCAAGCTGGGGAAGAAATCCAAAGCAGAACACAAGCAGTAACAAGTGAACCTAACTGTATTACAAATGAATAACAAAACCACACTGAAGGGGGTAGGGAAGAAAAGAACTAAGTTAAGCAACTTTTGGCTACAAACTATAATGCTAAAGAGGAAGAAATTTGTGTATAAGTATTGGACTCTGGTTAGTAAATTTGACTCCCTGCGCCGGGATGGTGGGGGGGAGGGCATGAATTAGCAATTCTGAAACTACTTTATGTGTGTATGAGGATTGGACAAATAAGTAAATACACCAGCGGACAATGAGAGCCATGTTTTTCACCTGCAGAGCTAGAGGTTGGTCAATTATATGGGAATATGTATTTGTAAATACATATGTGCACGTATCTACTCACACACACAGATGGATAAATACAGAAATACAGATGTTACATTAATAACAAACATATACTTCCTACCTGCATCTGAGGGGAGGGCAACGGGACTCTCATAGCATTAAGCACACTTAGTGCCCAGATCTTGGTTTCTAAGCAGCATTCTCTCATAAAAGAACCTAGGGCTCCTTGGAGAAAATAGGGAAAACACAAAATAAGCCTGCAACATCTTGTGTTGCCAGAAAGTAAGAAAGTGCTTCGAAAATGTTGGGGCAGGTCAAAAGGATGCAGGAGTTCATCTGAAGGGAGCTTCCAATGACCCAATAGACAATTGGAGCAACAAAATAAATTGAGATAATACTGGATTATAATCCAAAGAATGAAAGATCCTTGACTCCATCTTGATATAAATAAATAATTGAACAGATAGATAGATAGATAGATAAATAAGGAAGAGAGGACACCTTTTCCTTAAGGTAGAATCCCAGCCAATCTATGTAGAAAGAACGAGGGACATAGGAAATCACTATCAGAGAGCACAGGCAAACCACCCCCCCAATGGCTGTTAAAATTAATAGATGAAATTTAAGGAGAAGCAGAATATTTGCATAGTCTCAAAGTATCTCCTCCAAGACACTTATTATTTACAAAGGGAAATTTGTAGTGGAAAAGCCTGGCACACAACCCCTTAACCAAGGGATAAAAGATACATCAGTAGCAATTATATAGAGTGCCATGATGCCCACCCCCGCCATGTGATGAACAGAGAAGGGCATAAGCTCATTTCTGTGGTCTTCTTGCAAAAATGCATAATCTCCATTTAATCAGGAGAAAACTTCAGAGAAACCCAAATCGAAGGAGCTTCACCAAAATAAGTGGCTAGTACACATCAAAAGGGTCAAGGGTAAGAAAAACAAAGAGGAGCTGTTATCAATTGGAGGCTAAGGACACGCAGCAACCAGATGCAAGGTGGGATCCAGGATTGTGTTCTGCAGGAAAAAGGACCTTAGTGGGAAAATTGAGGAACTTCAAATAAGATCTGTAGATTTGTTAATTGTGTTGTATTTTTTTTCAAATTTTATTTAAATTCCAGTTGGAAAAACAATTTTTTAATAAAAAAATAAAAACTCACGGAGCACCCATGTGGCTCAGTTGGTTAAGCATCTGACTCTTCGTTTCAGTTCAGGTCATGATCTCAGGGTTGTGGGATTGAGCCCCACTTCCAGCTCCAAGCTCGGCATGGAGTTTGCTTGTCCTTCTCCCTCTGCTCCTTCTTCTTCTCTCTCTCTCTCTCTCTCAAATAAATAAATAAATAAATAAAATCTTAAAGAAAAATAAAAACTCACTATAAGAAAGTTTTAAAAACTAGTGTTGTAATAATGTTAATTTTGTGTTAATTAATTGTAATGTTGATTTGGTCATTGTATTATGGTTTTGTAAGATGCTAACCTCAAGAGAAGCTGCTGAAGGGTATTTGGGAACTCTATGTATTATTCTTGCAACTTTCTGTTATTTAAATTAAAAATTATTAAAAATTTATTAAAAATTTATTTAAAATAAAAAGCTAAAAAGATAAGGTGGATTGATGGATGGATAGATGGTTATATAATAAATGCATATATGAAAATGATCATTGTAGACTCTGAGCGATGGGTACAAGGATGTTCACTCTACAGTTCTTTCGACATTTCTGCATATTTAAAGCTTTTAAAAAATAAAACATTGAGGGGCGCCTGGGTGGCTCAGTCGTTAAAAGTCTGCCTTCGGCTCAGGTCATGATCCCAGGGTCCTGGGATCGAGCCCTGCATCAGGCTCCCTGCTCAGCAAGAGGCCTGCTTCTCCCTCTCCCACTCCCCCTGCTGTCTCTCTCTCTGTCAAATAAATAAATAAAATCTTTTTAAAAAATTAAATAAAACGTTGGAAACATCCCTTTTTTTATTAAGTTTTTAAAATTTTAATTCCAGTGTGATGTACAGTGTTGTATTAGTTTCAGATGTACGATGTAGGGATTCAACAATTCTATACGGTACTCGGCGCTCATCATGATAAGCGCAGTCTTTAATCCCCATCTCCTATTTCCCCCACCCCCCACCCAGAAACACCCAATTTTTAATAAACACAACTTAACTTTGATTCCTTGGCAAGTGGTAGCTTACTTATTCCTAATTGAACATCAAGAGTTTTGTGACCAGTAATTTGACACCAGCGGAGTGGAATAAAATCCTGATCAGGATGACACGGGACAGGAGAACCTCGTTCCGGGTCTGGCAGTCAGAACAATGTCATCCAAACAACGAAGGAGCAAGTAAACAATAGCAAGAGGAGAACACCCAAGACCTTAAAAGTGAAAATGAAATCATTAACAAGAAGACTGCCTCTGTTTTTAGATGCACAGCATCTTCTCGTTCTCCAAGTCCCTGAGTAGAGAGAGGGTGTGTTGGGAAGTTCGAGCTCCATCGCCCCCGAGGGCCCATCCCTGCGAGTGCAGATTGACCTTATCAAGCCACTGATTAGGAGAGGGCAGAGGTGGTGGACCCGGTGAAGCCAGGGCTGGTATAAGTTGGTACAGTTGCCTTATTTAATATTCTTTAATTGCTAAATAAACTGATCGAGTGAATCAGCCCCACAGTAAAATGATGTAATGAGCAATAAATCCGTACTGGTAACCTTTGGTGTTGTGTATGAATGTCCACACTGTAACCCACATATTTATCACCCAACGCGGGAAACGGTGGAGTTGTAATGAAACACACACATGTTCCTTGGAGTCTGAGATCAGGAGATGATGAGGGGAAAAACACGATCTTCATGCTCTCAAGATTCACAGATCAGGAAATGTCCTATGAGATAATTCAGAAAGCTTCTGGTTCCCAGTACAGAACAGGAAACGCCAAAGGTTCGATTCAGCCCTAGGAGGATAGACATTTAGGGAAAATTCCAAAACCTAGTTCTCCTGGGAACTCAGAAAGGAATCGACCCAGAAGGGGGAGATTCTGTCGGCTGCTAAACTTATCTGGTTCTACCAGCGAATTGTGAGCGCTTGAAACCTTGAAATACAGAAGCCAGTTTCAGAGCCGCCGTGGAACTGAAAAGCACTTTCCCAGCGGTGAATGGTCTCCTTGGAACGCGTGTGGTATAAAACCTGGGTATGTCAGCCCCTAGAACCGAGAGACCATATGCTTGGAGAAGGAAATGTGGTCTATAATTTGTACCCCTTTGGGGGTACAAATCGAGTCCTAGGAAGTGAATAATCCCAAATAATCACCATGTTTAAAAATAATAGCTAATATTCATCAAACACTACAAAGTGCTACGCTCAGCAATTAGATGTATTAACTCACTCAGGAAGAATAAGTTCTTCCCAGAGTGCTAACTGAACCTCAGCAGGACGCAGAGCTGACCTATTGTTTACTGGCAATTCCAAGAGACAGAATGATGACCGCTGAGTACATCCAGGCTTTGAGCCTCCTCCACAGGTCTGGGGTTGAGGGGGGGGAGGGTTGTACACACTCAAGGTTTGCCAAGGGTTGAATCGAAAATTATTCCAGCTGCATTTATTTCGAGATTGCCAAGCAGGCCCACTGCTGCAGCCGGTACTGCACTGCTCATTTCTAATCCAACATGGCGCCTTCGTACCACGCTTCTCCCTCTGACCTTCAGAGAAGACCCATCTTAGAGTGAAAAGCCATTTTTGTGACAAAGCTATGCTCATGGAGCCTGGAAAAGACAACAAGTCCCCACAAACTCATAGGTCCACTCAGAGATTCTACAACAAGGATCTGATGTGTTGAAAAGAGTCCAACTTTCCCACAACCGTATCAAGAAAAGGGAGGCAGAGGAGATGCACATTAATCCCTCATAATTTTTTAAAAAGTCAACTAAAAACTCTAATTCTTTTTCTGAGCTAGGACATTAACTAAGCACATTTGTTTGGAGAGATCTGACACACGATTTCTCACTGCATCTGTCTCAGTAAACTGAAAATCAGCGTTGACTTTTAAAGATTGATTGATTCTACTGGTGTTCCTACAGCTGGACTTAATTGGTAGTATGAAATGCAAGTGAACGTGCCTTTGGAAATTCAGACTTGTGCGGCTGCCTCATCTGTAACATAATGATCCAGTTCTCCTGAGTAATAACTCGAGTGTCTGAGATTTGAGCTCTTTCTCATTGTACCACATCCACCCACCCAACCCCAAGCCCAGCTGTCGAACAAACCATCTCGTGGATTTGGGGGAAAAGAAGATTTCTTAATACAGCTCAAGATAGCTGCTTGACATTTGGACATATTAAACCCCCCTGACTCTGTTTCCAATTATAAAACTGAAGTACTGACTCGGTGAGGTGCTAGGAGGATCAGGCGATGTTTGTATACATACACAGATGGTAACTGTGCCCCTTCCATGAACCATCTCAGAGCTTCTTGCTGTTCATCCTCCACAGCCCAGGGCCACCCTATTATTTGCGGGGACACAGCCTCACCTCAAAACACATGTGAACCCCTCTTTGTGGATCAATTCTTCAAGCCTCAATTTGCCTCCTTTCTACCCATAACCATACCTGCTTATTCACCCGCCCTGTCTTCAATCTAGAGAACAGTATTTCTGATTCTAGGACCCGTGTCTCCCTCCCGTGGTTAGTATTTCTTCAAGCTCCCTCTCTCCTCTGCTCTTTCCCGTTGCCTACAAAGGAGCTTCAGTGTTCAGCCCCTGAAGAAAAACTTGACCTTTTGCGGGTCCTCCCTAAATCACGGTGTTCTCTCTCCTGGCTTCCGGGGCTGCGTCAGCTCCTGCGTGATTCCTGAATCCTTCCGCTTCTCTTCACCTTCGTTGCCAGGACGCTGGTCCAAGCTACCATTATTTCTCACCTGGATACTTCTACTTTATATCGAAATACAAAACTGTTTGACCATCCACAAGTTAGCAGCTTCCTAAATGTTCTTAGACTCAGATCCTTATTGTCATTTAAAAGACCCAGCATGGGCTCCTGTCACTAGCCTTCCTTTCTCTACACTTCGCTCTGACTTCCCTCATTGCCTAGAATGTTCTGCTCTCTGCTTCCACCCCCAACCATTCACTCCTGTTCCCCCTTCAGGTCTGAGCTCAAAGATCACGTCCTCAGGGGTCCTTCTTGGACCCCAGATTGAGTCATGTTTCAGTGCTGGGCACCATGTTTTTTCCCATCAAAGCACTGACCCAGTTTATGACAATACACTTACTTTGTGTAATGCTTATCTCTCCCATGAAACCCTAAGATCCTTGAGAACAAAGCCTATGTCACCTTGCTCACATTTATGTCTACAATGAATGGCCTAAGTTCCAGCCCTTCTCAGGAACTCAGTAAATATTCACTCTTGTCACATGTTAACCTTCCAGAAAGAGAAAGCTTACTCCCCACTCCCCAATTCCCATTCTCTGCTTATCACAATGTGCCTTCCATTCACACTGCTCTCCTGAAAGTCACCAGTGACTTCTAGCAGTCAATCGAACGTGTTCTTTTCATCCTATCTGATTTTAAGATACCATTGAACCTTGCTGCCCACACTCCCACACGTTCCATTGCCTTCTGCATCCTCCTGACTTCCGGGATAGATTTCTGCCTTCCTAATCTCTTTGGCCTCTTTCCATGGCTCCTCTCTGCTAACTCCTTAAATGCTGATTTCTCCTCAGAGTTCTGACCTTCTTACTCTCATCTTTCCATTCTACAGCAGTGATTTCTTAACCTTTGAATACCTCTAAGAATCCGACCAAAGTTACGGACACACTCCATTCCAGCACGTCAGGTGGAAACCCACAGAAAATACTGCTCACAATTTCCGGTGGGTATAGAGCCTTGAACTTCAGTCACTGGAGTCACCGTGGACCCCAGCTAAGGACCCCATTCCAGGGACACCTGGATAGCTCAGTTGGTTAAGTATCTGCCTTTGGCTCAGGTCATGATCTCAGGGTCCTGGGATCAAGTCCCACGTCAGGCTCCCTGCTTGGCAGGGAGCCTGCTTCTCCATCTGCCCACTCCCTCTGCTTGTGCTCTCTCGCTCTCTCTCTCTGACAAATAAATAAAGTAAAATCTTTAAAAAAAAGAAAAAGGACCCCATTCCACCTGCTCTCCCCAGGCGTTGTCCCCCACTTCTAACTACCACCTTTGCGGCTAAATCTCTTTCCAGCTCTGACTTCTCTCGAGTTCGAGCCCTGATTCCAAGTGGCAATTTCCAGCTCTTCCTTGATGGCCCACAAGTACTGCCAACAGAGAAACTCACTTATTCTCCCAAACCTGCTGTTTCTTCCTGCTTTCCCTGTCTCGAGCAGTTGCCCCCAGCTAGATATCTTTCTGGTTCCTTTTCTTCATCTGTGGCCTCTCTATAAAGTCATCCAGGGTCCCAGGAAAAATAGAAAAGAGGACAAAAAAGGGGAAACTTTCATTTTCCCAATCCGGTTTTCAAATAGCTTTTCCAAATGCATTCAACCTCTTTCCTGAAAACCAACCAATTCCAGAACAAACTAATTAACAAATAAAACATAAAGAAAGGACCTATGAAATCCTCCGAACACACCCTGCCCGCCCTCCCCACCAACACCACCAAGAATATAATAAATGCGCTAAGGTACAAATGAAGAGCGTGTCCTTAGCATGAAATGGGGAGAGAAAGACATGCTCTTGCTTGGGCGTACGTCCACCCACAGCACCTCTGTAGGGGCCTGCCGTTAGAGCTAGCCACACAACATCCCATCCAGAACGTCTTGGCCGGCCTCCTCCCTGACCCTGTATTTCGTCAAACTAACACTCCGCTCTGTTGTAGCTCATTCCTTCAACCTGGCATGTGTCTCCGCTCTGTTTTGACTTTGCAAGTTCTTCCTCAAGGCTCAGAACAAATGACTCATCCATGAACAGTATGTCCCCGCCCCACCTCCTCTCTCTGTCTCAAGCTGGGCCCGAGCTCTGCCTTTTCCACAAAGCCTTCCCCCATTCAATGATGTCAGCAAACACTGACCCGGCACGTGTTCTGTGTAAAGTGCTGTGTACCGCGTGAGGGCCGGAATGTACTAGAATAAGGGAGATACTCGGCAGAACAACTTCTGTGAAGCCCTGCTAATAGCAAGTAAAATGCGAGGCTGGAAGACACAGGCACTGGGGTATAGACTGACAACAAAAATATAATCTCCACCTTCTCTGAAATGGCATCTTATTTGCACTCCCTTGTGAACCCATGATTCTCACATGCTAATCTATAGCGGCAACCAGCTTGGAGGCTTTCTGAGGGCAGGCGCCTACTCTCCCTGTCTGTAGGGAAGCCTCGAGAACTGGTCTTTGTGCAGAGGAGAGGTATGCCAGAGGGCAGAGGGAATGCAGCAAGAGGTCATCCTGTTTAAGAAACGAGTTCTTATGAAGTAGGCTCACCTCACACTGATCGCAATCGTAGCAAAGAATAACCAAGCCTCAACCTAAGCATAACCTTTATTCTTCAAGAAAGCGGTCACTTAAGCAGCAGAACATACGTGGTGGAATTTTTTTTTTTTAAGATTTTATTTATTTGTCAGAGAGAGAAAGAGCATAAGCAGGGGGAGGGCCAGAGGGAGAGGGAGAAGCAGGCTTCCCGCCGAGCAGGGAGCCCGACTTGGGGCTCGATCCCAGGACTCCGGGATCACGACCTGAGCCGAAGGCAGACGCTTCACCGACGGAGCCCCCCAGGCGTCCCTCATGCGGTGGAATTTTGAATGATGACTGGCCTTCTAGCAATCCTAAATTGAACTGAGGCTTCAAGATGACCTCCAAGATCTTGTAGTAGCAACTGAAAAAATACGGTTTAGGAAAAATGAGTTAACAGCATCGATGCATCTAAACCCCACCTCCGCTATCCCGTCAAGGTGAGAGCAACGGTCAACGGCAAGGGCGCGCGGGGTGAGGCCGAGCAGCTGCCGTGCGGCGTCGGCCAGGTCTGCGCCGGCTGTTGCAGTAGGTGGTTCGCTCCCGCCTGTGAGTCACCCACGAGGGAAGCTGCAGCTCTTGACCAGCACTGTAGGCGCGAAGATCCGGTCTTTGCTTCTAGACCGTGGGAGCAAAGACCAGTAAGGAAAATACGCCAGAACAGCTGGGAAACCAATTCCCTTCTGACTGCACGAAAATCGCTACTGCCAAGACGTTTTCTGTCCTCGAGACAGGGGAGGTCTTCGAAGGATGCGTGCTTTTCTCTCTCTCTCTTTTTTTTTTTTTTTTTTTGGTCCCTCAAGTTCATTTCTTTTGCCTTTCCCTCCAGCCTCGCGTATCACTTTCCGTCCCATGCTTAAAATGATACTGAGCTTCAGCTCTGTTTTGTAACATGAAGGACGGCAGAAATATATCATTGGAGAAGCAGCTAAAAAAAAAAAATCTTTTTAATGTACTTCTTTTATCCTTTCAAACGCTGCGTATTCAGTGACTTTGAGATTCCAGATACGGGCCATGTGTTTGCTTGCATGGCGGCACCTCGTCCCACCAAGACAATTTCATAACTTCACACAGTCTTGTCTGTACAGCAGAAATGAAAATTCAGACCTCATCGAACACTACCGGCCTGAGAGAGAATTCTATAGCCTAAGAGAATGCAATTTTTTTAAAAGATTTTATTTATTTATTAGAGAGAGAGTGTGTGTGCGCGCGCGCGCGCACAAGCGGGGGGAGGGGCAGAGGGAGGAGCAGACTCCCTGCTGAGTGGTGGGGGGGCGGGGGCTTGATCCCAGGACCCTGAGATCCTGACCTGAGCCAAAGGCAGGCGCCCCTAAGAGAATGCGAATCAATCACCCCTTCTCTTGGCTTCAAAAGCAAGTAAACAGCTTCATCAGAAAACAATCAGGTCTCTTGAAAAACCACTTGGATTCCAGCAAAAACCCAAACAGAGTAAACCCGCTGTCGGAAGAGTGCATCCATTTTAGGAACTATGGTTTATCATTCAATGCTTAGAATTAAAAGTAATTTTTTGACCAGGCGATATTTTTTTAAGTTAGCTCAGGGATAAATCCATTTTTCTGGATACAAATATCTAGCAACATAGCTTACTTTAAAAAAAGATTTTATTTATTTATTTATTTGAGGGAGAGAGAGAGCAGGAGGGAGAGGGAAAGAGAATCTTAAGCAGAGTCTGCACTGAATGCAGAGCCCAAAGCAGGGCTTGATCCCATGACCGCGAGATCATGACCTGCGCTGAAACCAAGAGTCAGATGCTTAACTGACTGAGGCACCCAGGAGCCCCACAATATATCCTACTTTATTAACATTAATTTTCATGAAATGTGCAGTCTTTTAGTTTCAAGAACACTTCCTCCGACCTGACTCTTCCTGCTAGGTGTTAGTTATCAGCAACAGAATTGGGGCATCCTATGTAAAGAATACTCTTCTTGGGGAGGGTATATGAAACCATCTAGTTGAGGAAAAGGATACAAACTAGTAATGCATAAACATAGTAATGAATATACTTTTGATTATCTGCCTTCAATTATCTACCTGCCTAGGGTCTGATCGACTAGTAGCTTTTCAGCATCAGCCTGGCCCTTCAGCCTTTCTGGCCTGTAAGTATGTTAAAATGACCCCCAGGAGCTTATGCAAAGTGTAGTTTAAAGTTGCCGAAAGGAAAATGCAAAATGAGTAAGAGCTCACTTATCCGAGAATCACTTACAGGGCAACCTCAGCTAGTTGGAACTCTGCTAAGAAAGACAAGAGAAGGGAAAGGAAAAGGAAAAGTTATTTCAATGGTCAGAACAAAAGGGACAAAGCAGGTGCACTGAATATCATCTAGAGAGGAGCGGACACAAGGAAAAGAAGTGGGAAAGGTAGAATTAACCAGGGCCGTGGCAAAAACTCCAACATGCTCCAGAGTCCTTGCACAACTGTAATGGACTAGAAGAACCACCAGCACACAGTAAGCCTTCAGCGTGCATGATGGACAGCTGCTTATTCTGTGCTGACCCAAGACCTCAGTCATTAGAGAAATGGTACATAATGTGGTTTTACTCAGGTATGGCTAAAAGTAGAGTGACGTTTTACTTTTTTTCCCAACAAGCTTACTATAAAAATAAGTTTCTTTATATAATGAAGCAAACATCAGCTGTGGACAACAGTTCTGTTAGTTCCAAAACAGAATCCGGGTTGACATCTACTCTAAGAGAAATGGAATCCTGGTGTGCCCCCACAGGAAATGGCCAGGTGTAGAATCCTATACAAGAGGGCAATGTTAGTCTTCATTCTTTGGGGGCAATGTATGATATTTCTTTACTCCCATGTACAGATTAAAGAAAATTGCTCTCTTAGATTCATTACTTTAGAACTCAAACACACGCTGGGTAACTAACAGGCATCTCAAGTATGTGGAAGCTCAGCTCCTCCTCTGTCCCCCGAAACCTGCTCTACCAGCCACCTGCCCATCCCCTTCCTGGCAGCTCCATCCTCTGGTTACCGAGGCCAAAGCCCTGGGCATCATCCTTGACTCCCTGCTTTCCCTCACATCCCACATCCAGCCCATCAGCAAATCCTCTTGGCCCTTCCTTCAAAACACATCTAGAATCTAACCATTTCTCACCACCCCCACTATGCGCTACGAAGTCAAGTCACCACTGTCCTTCCGCCCGGATTCTCTCAAAGCTTAACTAGCCTCCTGGCTTCCCGCCTTGCCTCCCTCGAGTCAATTATCTATACAGAGGTCAGAGGGATCCTTTTAAAACGTAAGTCGGATTTCCCCCACCTCCTCTGCTCAGACCCCCATGGCCTGCGGAGTAAAGTTCGAAGTCCTCACTCCCCTGCCACCCCCGTTTCTCCCCTAGCTCACCGTGCTCCTGGCCTCCAGGCCTCCGGGCTGTTCCTTGAAAACACCTGCTCTGCAGGCTTTCCCTCTGCCTGAAATGTTCTTCCCCAAATGTCCCTCCAGCTCACTCCCTCACTTCCTGCAGGCTTTGACTCAAATGCCACCTCCGTGAAGCTTTCCCTACTAACCCACTAAAAACTGAAACACACCCGCCGCCTCATCCAGCATGTCTTATCCTCCTCTCCTGCCTTCTTATTCTCCATCATGTAGCATTGCTACATATTTTACTTAATTTATTATCAGTCTCTCCCTACTAGGATGTAAACCCCATGATGGCAAGAATCTATGGCTGTGTGGTCACTTCTGTGTCCCCTGCACCCAGAACAGTGCAGGCACAGAGTAGGGGGTCAACAACTGAATGCATGAGTATAATCATAGGAGGGTAAATGGTACATCTTTGGCTAGGTGGCACTTCCTTTTTAGTAAAATGAACACATAACAGGCACACTCCTACGTGAGGTGCACGGCACTCGGCAGGCTCCGGGGGTGCAGAGGTGAATAGGAGAGGCATGCCCCTGCCTTCATGGCGCTTCCAGACAAGTCTAGAGGAGGAGACAGAACAGTGGAAGAATTGGGAACAGAGATGTCCAGGAAGCACGTCACAAGGATGCTCAGTTTGGTCTAGGGGCTCAGGAAAGGCCCACCACCAAGAAGTGACCTTAAAAGTGAGACACCCCCCCCCAAGTGACAGTAGAGTGGGCCAGGCAAAGAAAGAAAAGAATATTCCAGGCAGAGGGAAGGGCAGAACAGGTCTGGGATTGAGAGAACTGAGTCCAGCTGGTTGGCGGAACTCAAAGAGAGGACAGTGGCAGAGAGAGAGAGAGAGACAGAGAGAGAAGAGAAGGATACTGAGAAACAGCCCTGGGCAGGCAGGGGAGGATCCTGAAGGGATGCTCAGTCAGTAGGGATATGATCAGATCTGCGTCCATTGGACATTTGCCCTGTGCTGTGAAAAGTGAGTTGGAGGCAGGCAAGAAGGGGCACAGGGAGGTACGTTAGGAGGCCAGAGAGGACAGGAGCTTGCACGAAGGTAGTGGTCGTGGAAAGTGTGTTCTAGGAATGAAGGATGGGTTCATATAAAACCATTAGCCTTACAATTTCACCAATTATTTTAGAAACATTGCAAAGTAGTTGAATGGTATCGTTTTTCAGGAATTATTGAAACAAAACATTTCAGAGCATTTGCCAGATTAAAGGTGCCCTTAACAAAGAACAAAAAATGGCATCTTAAGGATACCACTGAAGAAGATACCACCTGAAGGTGTTTTTACCCCATTTTACAAATGAGGACATTGAAGTGCAGAGAGGGTAGGTCACTCCCCCCAGCTGGGAAGTGATCGCACACTTAGCGAAGTCACAGTGATATCCTAGTGATAACATAACTAAGCAGCGATACCACTAGGACTTACACCTAGCCTTCTGGACCCCTAACCTGGTTTCAATCCACTAACTTTCCCATATAGCAGAAGCGTCCAGCAGAATCCTTTGATGTGTGACCCTGTCTGATTGAATGCCTCATTCAGGACTTGGCTCATAAGAAATCCTTCCACTTGTCTCCTCAGTGTCCCTATGTACACAGTGCCAGGCTCTGTGGACACAGCGATGGATAAGACCAGGTCCTGACTTCATCAGGCTCACAGTCTTGTAAATGGACAATGATAACACCACCTGCAAAATGCTACTGGACAAAAATTACGGAGTGTCAGGGACACCTGTCAGGGGCATGGACCTGGATTTGGGGAGGGGTAGGGCCAGCGAAAACTTCCTTGATGAATTGTCATTGAAATTACCCAAGGAATGGGGCACCTGGCTGGCATAGGCTGTAGAACAAGCGACTCTTGAGCTCGGGATCCTGAGTTCGAGCTCCCGGTGGGATGTAGAGATTACTTAAATAAATACATAAATATTAAATTACCCAAGGAAGACTCTCTCCAACAACCACCAAAACCTTGCTCCAGAGTGAATTCCCAACGTGGATGCCCTTTCCTGCTTGGCTCATATTCTCCTTCCAAAATAATAATGGCTTAGTGCTTTCAGAAAGAGCTTGAGTGTTTATGGAGTATACAGTATCTCATCTGATTCCCACCACTGTCCTAGGGAAGCGGGCCACATGGGTGTTAGAATTCCCATTTTACAAGTGAAGGAAGTGGGGACTCAAGAGCTTCCATGAAATGGTGCCGTTTCACACAACCGATAAGAGGGGAGCTAAGCCTAGAGCCCAAGAGTTAGACTTCCGGTCCATAGCTCTTTCCGCCAAATCACAAATTTCTCGTTTAGTTTACATTCCAACCTCTCTACTCTTTCTCTTCTTCCTGACAGGTTTCTTCTCCTACCCATGGCTTCCCTTCATGAGCTGTGCATGGACAGGAGGATTCAAGGAGTCCAGGAGCTGGCTGGGGGGGAAATTTCCAGAATAATGTGCAACGAATGAAAGATCCTGTGCTAGATTCATGAAAAACTTTCCAGCATGACTTTTGATGATAGTTTTGCAGGAAAGGGAGAGATAAAGGATGACAGGAATGAACAGTGCAATTTACTCCCTTTTATCAGGTCTGGAACGAAATGTACTCCTAAATTCCAGGAGTATGTGTTGGTTTTATTTAACCAATTAGTCACAGGTTAGATGAAGCAACTTTTTGAAAAAATGGCGCAAGAAGGAATCCACACACAGATACTGGTCATTAGAGAAATAGAAATAGAAATAAATGTACTCCGAACGATGAAAAGTAGGAAAACAAAATCACCTGAAATAAAAAAGGCAGTGTCAAGGTCACTTTTACTAAAGAGCTAATCTCACAATAAATGTGAAGGGAATCAAGGGCTCTGAGCAAGGATTTGTAGAGTTAATCACCACCATGGGTGTCCCGTGGCACCAGGCCCTGCAGGGTCAGTTACCGTGGCTGTCAGGGCGTACAACCCGAGGGAATCAGGAACACCATCTCAGCTTCACGGGTGAATTCTGTTCAGGGTACTGGAGGGCCACCTCACTTTCCTATGCTAGAAAGTTCTGGAATTCATTTTCTACAAGTCTGAGACTGCAGCCAGATCTAATGCACTTTTTTTCTTGAACAAAGGAGCAGCCATTCCCAAAGCCCAGTCCAACCTGAAATACCAGATTTCCTAATGAGAAGTCAGCCCAGAGGCCTGTCCCAGCACCCTCCTGCCATGTTTAACCCCTTCCTTCCCTCCCACAGATCCCCAGAATTTTACTTTCAAATATCATGAAGGTTATTTGATTTAAAAAAAAATATATATATATAGGGGCACCTGGGTGGCTCAGTTGGTTAAGCAACTGCCTTCGGCTCAGGTCATGATCCTAGAGTCCTGGGATCGAGTCCCACATCGGGCTCCCTGCTCAGCGGGGAGTCTGCTTCTCCCTCTGATCCTCCCCCTCTCATGCTCTCTGTCTCCCATTCTGTCTCTCAGATAAATAAATAAAATCTTTAAAAAAAAAAAAAAATATATATATATATATATACACACACACACATTTTTCATGTCTAACTCCTTTTTAGCTATAAATTTGCATTAACATTCCTTTATAAATATATATACATAATCATTCCAAAGAGTACCTAACAAGAAAACTATAGAGGGTAATAAATAGTACCACCAATCATCACAAAATTATGCATCAATCTTTCTAATTCATATACCTTTTTGGATAAAAAGAGAATGAAATGAACAGTTCTGATCATTTTTCAAACAATGTCACCAAGAGATTTTGGGTCTCATTCCAGGCTGAGTTTCTTTGAATACAATTGTTGGTATTCCTGTTGTACTTTTTTAAAAGCCAGTCTTTGGATTCTGGAGTTTAAAGTCTTTGGGATTCTTCTTAATCATACTTAATACACGCAATGGCAATATTAGCAGACTTTTTGTTCTCTTGTGTTTAATTTATGAAGATTTAAAAGCAACTTACTGGATATGAAAAGTTTTGATTATTAAAAATTCCTGTGATCAGAAAAATAGTGGAATCTGAAGCATAAATCTTTTATTAAAAACGAAGAAAGAGGGGCACCTGGGTGGCTCAGTTGGTTAAGCGCCCAACTCTTGACTTCAGCTCAGGTCTTGATCTCAGGGAGAGATCGAGCTGGATTTCATGACCCCTGCATGGGGTTCCGCGCTCACTTCGGAGTCTGCTTGAGATTCTCCCTCTCCCTATCCCCCTCCCGCCCCCGCTGAGCACACATATGCTCTCTCTCTCTCAAATAAATAAATAAATCTTAAAAAAAAAAAATAAGAGCAAATGAGGGTGAAGATTTCCTCCCCTACACAAGCAAGGCACCTTCTTCATTTGTCTTTTCTTTCCTTTAGTTTATGAAGGTAGGAAAGATGAAAAACAAGATAAATACTCAGCAATAGCAAAAGTGTGGGGGAAATGGACATTTCCAAGCACTGTTGGTAGGAATACAACTGAATAAAACCTGTTTGGAAGGTAAGCTAGCAATTAATATCCAAAGACTTAATTATTTCCTTTGATTCAATCATTTTACTTTGATCAACTTATTCTAAGGAAATAATTAAAGGTGCACAAGAATTTTGGGGTAAAGGATGTTCATTTCAGCATCATTTATAATAGTGAAAAATGGAGTCACCCATGGTGAACTGAGGAACCACACAGCCATTCCCTGAATCACATGGTCAAGGAACAAACACCAGACATCTTTACTTCTTACTCACAGTTCTGCTGTGTGGTTAAGGTAACTCCACATGAGGCACTTAATCTACCCACTTGATTCTTCAGAAACCGAGTAAATGAGCTGAGTAAATTGCAGATAAGCTACCAATCAGCCAAGGCTCTGACTAAGATTACTAAAATCCAAGAACTGCAGTAAACTTCTCAGCCCAGGAGTACGACACTCCTTTATTTTAAAAGATTTTCATTTTTCTAAGAAGTCTAACAACAAAAAGCGATTTGTTGCAATGGATTTTAACATGATCCGATTAGTTATCTTGCAAATAAACACAACAACAACAAAAATAAAATGTTTTTAAAGTATTTTCTCAAGTAAAATCTATGCAATTCACATAATGGCTTCTTCGTGGAATGAGTGAAGCACTCAGTTTGCCCCAGCCAGTGTTCCAAGCACTTTACACACATTAATTCACTGAATCTCCACTACAATCCCAAGAAGTAGGGGCTGTTATTATCCCCATTTCACAGATGAGTAAACCGAAGTACAGAGAGCTCAAGCAATTCGCCCACATAACCCAGCTAGGAAAGGCAAAATTAGAATCCAAATCTAGGCGGTCAGCATTTAGAGGCCAAGGTCTCAACCACCATGCACACTGGTATTAAAATACAATAATTAGATTAAAATGTAATAATTAAAATCTATGGCACCCAGATTAATATTGGAAACACATTGGGATTTTTGTTAAATAGAAGCAGAGGAGAGCAGGAAGAGATTGTTGGAAGGCTTGTCGAGAAGGTGATGATGCCAAAACCTTCACTGAGCCTGGGAATGGGAGGCAGGCTGGTGAAGAACATTCTAGATCAAAGGACAGACCTAGGAGTCACCGGCTTGTCCCCGAGGCTAGAATACCAGGGATGATGAAGGCAAGGTGGACAAGGATTATGAAGCAAAGTTTCTGTGCTTCATCTTGTCTTTGTCTTTCTTTGTCTCCATGTTCTACTTGTCTTTTTCTCCTTCCTCCTCCCCCTCCTCCTCCTCCTCCTTCTTCCTGTGAGAAATGAAGGATTCTCCGTGGTACAGTGATATGATCAGGTACATATTTTCGAAAGAGCCACCACCATGGCAGCAGGGCAAAAGTCAGATCAGAGAACGGAAGATCCTGAGGTCAAGGAAGACCAATTCAAGAACCAGAGGTAAAGTAGCTGCAGGGCAGCAGGATTGGAGAGGAAGGTACAGATTAAGAGCTTCATTTAGCAGATGGAATTCGGGCTTTGATCACCAATTAGATGTGAGGGATTAAAGGAACAGTGATGTGACAGAGATAGTTGGCTAAGGAAAAATTACTTAAGCCCATGCACATAGATTTTAGAGGAACCATGCTGGGTAGATGACTTTTCAGTGGACATTTGAGTTCTGAAAGGGGAATTTACTTTCTTTGTTCCTTCTATCTCCCATCTTTATATGAGCTTCCTGAATTACCATTATTCCGTTTTTCCTTTTAATGACTGGATCACCTCAAAATAAACAAAATATAAACAGAGTTAGTTTCTCAGCCACCTTTCCATAATCAAATTCCCTTTGAATTTGTTAGGGACCAACAAACTCCCATTGAATGAAGACACTTCCTAATAACCCTTGTTTTTTGAAACATAAAAATCGTTTTTAAAGTATAGACCCAGATTCTGCTTTAGAAATTCAAATACCATAAAAATCTCCATTCTACCTCATTCAAACTTTACCCCAAAAATAGTCAGTTCCATTTTCTAAAATACATCTAAAGGAATACAATTATAAATCTATGGCCTGGAGGATAATTAGATAACCAGGCTGAGTATCTCAGTCTGCAGTAAATGTGCCCTTGTCTTGTCTACACCGCAATTCAGTCTAACTCAGCGTAGCAAGTTGTTGAAACCATTTTCAGAGATTGATTACATTATGAGCTGAGAATTTATACATTTAAATTAAATAATAAAAGCCTTTGAAAATGACTAAAAACACTAGAAAACAATTCTCCCCAAAGAACCAGAAAGCGGCATCTGAAAAGCCCATACTGGACGCAGTTTGGATGACACACCGCCCAGGCATGTAACCACGCTGCTGTCCCCAAAGACAGGACGCAGATCTCTGCGAAAGCTGCATGCCCCGACCTCCGTGGCTAGGACGCTAAATGACAGCCTAATTAGACCCCAAAAAGAAGGCTTTGTCTTTCTTCTCCCAGGAGATGCAAAGGTAAAGCTGGAATTGTAATTCGCTGGAGAGCCTAGACTGAGCGTAGCCTTTGCACCACCCTCTGAAGTAAAAGCAAAGTATATAAAGGAAAAGCTTTAGTGGAAATATGAGACATTGCAACAATGACCAAACAAGCTATTCTGGACAAATGATATTTAAAGTATATTTGAAGTATTTTCTAAACCCAGTAACATTCCCTCTTAGCAATAAATGCTGTCGCTAAGTAATAATGGGAATAAGAAAAGTACACAGGCTCTGAAGTTAGACAGACCACCACCATTTGTAGCTGTGAGACCTCATGCAATTTATTCAACCTCTCTGACACCTCATTCCCTTCATCTGCAAAATGGTGGTAAGGGCATCTACTCTCACAAGATGGCAAAAAGATTAAATGAAATAATATGGGTAAATAAATACAGCCTCCAGCACAGTGCCTGGTCTGTGACAGGTTCCCATGAATGGTTATTACAATAGCACACCTGAAGCTTCTTCCTTGACTTTGCGTTTCTAAAAACTAAGTTATGAGAGTTTCCCCTTTTTACACCAAGTGAGGCAAAGTTGGCCCTTCTCCTCCTGCCTGCCTCATCTCATGATTTGAATCATGGCAAAAACAAAACAAAACACTTGTGTTTTTTTACTGTGTGCGGCTAGCATCTTGCTAAGTGTTGTGGTAGATTCGACAGAAAAGAAGGGACAAGCTGTGCCATCCTAGGTCTTGCAACATGAGCAAGGAGGTGAGACCTCCACAGATGAAACAACTAGAATAAAGTTTAAAAAATAAAGTCTAGTGCCAGATTACATGACACACACTGACTTGCCATGATGAGTCAAGTGGGATTCTCGAACTCTGTGGTGAAGAACCATTTTTGTTTTCATTTCCAATCCATCGTGAACCAACAGGGGGTCCTATTGCCATTCTTGTAACACAGCTCATGCTGCATCCAACTCATCATCTGAGTCTGACGGCACCCAGAGGGGACTATGTCCCGTCCCCAAGACTAACTCACGGACCACATCCTTGGACGTTGTGGTAATGCCAAATTGCCCAAAGTCTCTCCATTTCCCTACTCGTCTTGTCGCAGACCGGTAACAATTTTCAAAATAGTTTTGAACTAGTAACCCGTGGACTACTTTTTGAGTCATCCTGAGCTGGACCTAACGGGGTAGGGTTTCCGTTTTTCCAAGGGCATCCCAGGAGGAGCAGTGGAGGACAGACAAAGCAAGCGCCCAGAAACTAGAATAAGCCCTGCATGTGCTTGGGATAAATATTTTTATCACAACTTGGAACAAATCAATAGACATTGGGTCCGGGTCTAGAAAAGAGCATCAAGAACTTCTATATCTCATGATGCAAGGGAACAGTTCATTCAGTAGAGGTCCCAAAAAAAATATAAAGGAGAGGACCTCCATGAAGGTATGCTAAAACTATCACCTAATTGGCTTATCAGCTATTGAGGAACTGAATCCAGAAGTGCACTCTTTGGTAAGAACAGTCAACATCTCCTGTTTGCACACACACCTCAGCAGCCCTTTTAGGCATCAAAGGGAAGGAGACAGGAATGAGTCCAAAGCTTGGGTCAAGCCCTGCCTGTCATGAGCTAATGAGCTCAGGCTCTCAAGCCACGCTACCACGCTTCAAATCCTGGCTCCTCCATTTACTAGCTATGCAATCTTGGGCCACTGGCTTGATCTCTCTTCGCTTCAGCTTCCTCAACTAACTGGGGACAACAATTGCGCCTCCCTCAAAGGGCTGTCTCGAGAACTGAATGAGGTCACAGATGTAAACCCCTTAGAACAGTGCCTCGATGGGCCACCTGGGTGGCTCAGTCGGTTAAGCGTCCAACTCCTGATTTTGGTTCAGGTCGTGATCTCAGGGTCATGGATTGAGCTCCGAGTCAGGCTTCGCCTTCAGCAGGGAGTCTGCTTGATATTCTCTCTCCCTCTCCCTCTACCCCTCCTGCTCATGCTCTCTCTCTCTCTCAAATAAATAAATAAATCTTTAAAAAAAAAATTAAAAAGAACAGTGCCTCGCACACTGCCAGGGCCAGCTGCTGCTATTAGACTTTTCTCCTCCAGCAGGTTCATCCTCAAGTCCAACGTAGAGGTATTTAGGAAATTGTGGTCCGATATCCTTTAACCCAGATGATGAAGCCCTGATATTCAAAAGCCCTAGGTCTAAGCAGAGCCCGTGGGAAGTGCTCCTTTCTTGGCCCCCTTTCTCAGTTACTTGCTACTCATATCCTTCAAAGCCCAGTTCAAATGCCACATCCTCAAGTAAGCTGTGTTAAATAGGAACTGCACGTAGCAGAAACCCATCTCCTGTGGCTTTAATCAAATAAGGGCTCCTTGTTAGCACCTCACAAGGAGTCAGGGGATTGACACCCTAGGGCAGGCTCAGCAGGTCCCAGATATCATCAGTACTCCAGGCTCTTTGGGTTCTACCATCTTTAGCATGTGACTTCAATCTTCATATCACTCTGCAGACATCCCCTATCAAGGAGTAAGCAGAAGGAAACACTGAGGATGAAGAGTTGGGGCCTACACCAGGAAAGCCCTACTCAGCGAGCACCATGCAGTCCACTCCTACCATGTGAGTAATCAACGCAATGTCAGGCGGCCATCCCTAATTGCAAGGGAAGTACAGAAATGGATACTTCGCCAATCCAAACAAAATCAGACTTCTGTTCATAACAAAAAGGAGAAGAATGTTTAATGGAGAGGAAACGAGCAAAGCTTTCCCTGACCACTAAGACTAGCTCAGGTCCTACTGTAAGATACTTCCATAGCGTCATATACTCCTTCTTTGTGTCACTTACATGTAAATTGTAATTCAATAATTTCTTATGCAAATAATGTTTGGTATCTGCTTCATACCAGAATATAGGCTTTGGAAGGCAAGAACCATGTCTCTCCTGCCCAGTTTATCCCAGGACCCCCAGAGTCTAGCCCAATGCCTCGTAACCAGTAAGCACACAATAAATATATGTGGAATTGGTAAACAAACCACTTAATAAAAGTTCATTGATAGACTTACTAACTCTAGACAATTAGCTTCACTCTTTTCTTATTTAAACTCGGACTAGAAATATTTATATGCCTTATAAGGTTAATGTTATGAAGAATATGTGAAAAGAAAATCAAGAAACACTGGGAAAATATGTTGGGTAAAAACTTGATACGTGTGGCAAGAGAGAAAACAGAGCCTTAGAATTCATAAGGGATATGCTTTAAGGTCATGGGAATAGAAAAATGTCACACAGGAGAATGCCACGAATATAGCTGTATTATTTGGTGATAAATACGGGAGGTGGGGACATATTTAGATATGGCTGCCTTTTCTCTTTCTTCTCCTCTTCTTCTCCTCCCAGGAAAAGAGAAATGTGTTCTTATAAACTGAATTAAACAACTCAGCAGAACACATTTACCAATAGAAGTTCATCTCCATTCACTCACTCAACCGAACAAACCAACGTTTGTGGGACCGTGCACCATCTTGGATCCTAGGAACACAACAGTTATCAAACAAACATGGTCTTGACCCGCACAGCAACAGCACTTCTGTGCCAGTTGGGGCAGTGGGACAAGACAATAAAGAAATAAATAGATTTACTGCTGGTGATAAACGCTACGAGATGCTGTGGCAAAAGAGTAATGAGAAAGAGGTGATATTTAAGCCGCCACCCAAGAATGAGAAGACAACTATTAGAATAGCCAGGAAAATGAGGTGACCAGAACATGGTGGGAAAGGGGAGAGCGGCTCGATATGGTTCCTTTCTCTGATCGCCTCTCCTACTGCTCTCTTTCACTCACTGGCCAACCCTGCTGTTACTTGAACATGCCAAGCATGCTCCTGCCTCAGGCCCTTTGCACGTACTGTTATCCTATGCTCCACTTAAACATTCCCATGTACATCCTATTCACTCTGATTCAGATCTCTGCCCAAGAAAGGGATAGGGAAATGGATGAGGCTAGAACTATATCCATTCTCGCATTAATTCAGCACATGTTGGTTGAACTCCTACTGTGTGCCAGGTACTGTTCTAGGCCCTGGGGATATCTGGTTAGATGCAAGGTGAATCTCTTGCTCTTGCAGGTCTTACATTGGACTTGGGGAAATGACAAACAGAAAATGTCATACAAAATAAAATCTTAAAAAAAAAAGGGTGCCTGGGTGGCTCAGTCATTAAGCATCTGCCTTCGGCTCAGGTCATGATCCCAGGGTCCTGGTATCGAGCCCCACATCAGGCTCCCTGCTCAGCGGGAAACCTGCTTCTCCCTCTCCCACTCCCCCTGCTTGTGTTCCCTCTCTCGCTGCGTCTCTCTCTCTCTGTCAAATAAATAAATAAAATCTTTAAAAAAAAAAAAGAAAGAAAATATTATACAGTGACCCCGTGTAAGTGGATGGGAGTTTATATTTGAGAGAGGGTGGTCAGAATAGGCCTCTTGGGAGAAGTTTTGAGCAGAGAGCCAAACGATCTAAGTAAGCCATGAAAGACTGGAGCAAAGATACAAGAAATGCAAAGGTCCTAAGGCAGAAACTATGTCAAAAAAAACACAAGAAGAGATCTCAACAAAGCTGTTAAAAAAATGATGTGAAAACTATATTAAAAGTTTGTGTCCCCCTCAAAAGATATGTTGAAATCCCAGCCCCCAGGACCTTACAATGCGATCTTACTTGGAGAAAGGGTCTTGCAGGGTCTTACTGCATACATTTACATACTGAATTCAATATGACCAATGTCCCTACAAGAAGGTCATTTGCAGATGGAGCATAGATTGGAGAGATGCAGCTTCCTGTCCAGGAATGCCGAAGATGGGTGGCCACCACCACCAGCATAAGGAGGCAAGGAAGGATTCTCCTTAGGGTCTCAGAAGGGGTGTGGCCCTGCTAACACCTTGGTTTTGGACTTCTGGCCTCCAAAGCTAGATGACAATAGATTTATGTTATTTTAAGCCTCCCGGTTTGTGGTACATTTGATGGCAGCCCTGGGAAACAAATACAGATGCCTTTTAGACATCCAGGTTCTGGAGTTGAGGGGAGAATTTGGGGCCGAAGACATAAATTACAAGATATAATTATAACACGATGAGCAAAGAGGCTAGATTTCACTCCACAGCCAAATCCAACAATCCGCCATCTACAGGAATGAGCAGATGCCAGCCTTTGAAAGAACAAGATGGTCTACATTCTAAGACGCCTGTAGAAATTTAAGAAAGCCGAGGGGATCGCCATAGTGTTGGATTAAACCAATGCCACAGCAAGAACCATTGGCAGATAAAATCTCCACGTAATGGTAGACCATTAAACAATAAAACCATAACACACAATTCATGATCCAATAAATATAATAAAAATGTCTTAAATGGTGAGATGTAGCCAATAGCCATATGTAATGGTAACTGGTGACCTCAACAATTACCAAAGTGACAGAATTAAGTATCAAAGAACAGACAAGGAAGTAGCCCAGGATGATACATAAGTACAATGGAATTAGCAGGTATAAATGGAGAACAGTAAGGAGGAGAACGATAAACTTCCTTTGCAGGTATACGGGTCTCCCCAATAAAAAATCATCAAATTTTAGAGCAGACGTTGGATCACATTCATAGATCCAAACCACAAGAAGAACAAAAAAATGAACAAAAGGCAAAGGTACCTTGAAGTAATCAAAACTTCATAAAGCATGAAACAACAAGGAGGATGGGATAAAATTCAGAACATGTCAGACCATTCTCCTCGAAGTGGTCAAGATAAATATAATACCTCAATTTGTAAAATGCCATCTTAAATTAAAAATCATGTCCTTTGGGTTCTAGGGTGTGAGAAAAGGCTGCCTGGGAAGGGCGTCATCCGTCTGATCGCCAGGGTCGGCTTGGCGGGCCCTCCCCGGAGCTCAGGCCCCACCCGGGGGGAGCAGGCTGGGCTTTTCATGAAGAAGCTGTTGCCCCCACTTACAGAAAATCTACTATGTTTTCTTTTGTCTTTCTCACAAGTCCCTTCAAGTTGCCCATTTTTAAAGAAATCTCATTGCCTCTAAACTCCAGGTCCAAATTTTTATTCCAGCAGCCTGATAATCAAATTAAAAACTGTGTAGAAACCATTTTTAACAAACGATGATCCTCAGACTCAAGAGTTTAAGTGGGTGTCCAGCAGCAGCAGGGATTTCCTGCCTCTTCTGTTGGATGAAATCTCTAGTTATGACATTGTTATGTCACCAAGACACAGAGCTTGCCAAACCTCATCTTAGACATTTATGTGGGTTTTCCTGAATTCCCTTCAGCAATTTAAATCCTAGATGTTATTGCCAGCTACCAGGAAAATTAAATAGGGAATATTCAGGAAATATAAAGTGACTAACAGTTAGCATTGCACAATTCTTTCTCATGGGCATTTTCCATGGCTGGGAAACAAACTCGAGGGTAGAGTGGAACACAGTAAAATGTTCACAGACATCCTGAGGTTCAGAATCTACAGACATATGGAGAAATTTCTGGTCCTGTTCCTGGAAGGACTGAATGTTTTCACAGTAAACCTCTCTGCCTAGGGCTTGTTCGATTGTATCTTAGTAGTCATGATGAAATACAGTCAGAATTGGGCATTAGCAGAAGTCAAGATTTAAGTTTTATGGACACACAGTCACCCCTCTCTGCTAAGGATAATGAATTCCTCATCACCTGAAGTCAAGAATGGTCATTAGAAACACATTTAGACCTTCCTATTCAAATGTAACATCCCACAATCGTTTGAGATTGTATTATTATACCTTCATGAAAAATAGGAAATCTAAATAGCAAGCGCTAACTTGTTGCCTAAACAAAGAATGCATAATTGAGAGATAACCAAGTGTGCACCTTACTCGACAGTGTGATGACCCTGTAGGGACAGGACCCAGGAAGGGAGCACGGTTCTTAGAGGAGCAAAGAACATGAACACTATCAACTAAGAGCGTTTTCACGTGTATAAGATAGAACAACAAAGGGCAGAAAACAACTATGTGCCTGCCTGACATGGACTAAAAAGATACATTCCAAAAAATAGAAAATAGAGCTTTTTGGCCAGGATCCTTTACATCTGGAATCTCCTTGGTTTTCCAGGATAATAGGAAGTAAAACCTTCAGTGAAAACTTTACTTTTAAAACAGGCTTGTTTTATCTTAGACTTTTCTGTGGTGGTTGAGTTTAGTCGTTAATGTCAGTGTCAGTATCTGAATGCACCCAACAAGGGGAAGTTGTGAAAGGTGAATAAGTTTGTCCTCTCTCTCGCTCGCTCTCCTCCTGCCCCTACATATATTGTATATGTATATGTATATACATATACAATAAAACTTTAAAAGCATGCTTGTTATTTTCGCAAAACGCGTTTATCTAAAGTGAAATGCTGTGCCTTATATCTTAGAACAAGGAAACACCTACCTCTCTGCTAGATATCATTGTATCTGTAAATTTCTGATTTCCTTAGAAGACATCTATCTACAATCTATTTTTGTGTGTTCAATCCCAAAATAAGCAGCACGTGCTTTCTCTGGCCCCATTCATCCTGTAGCTACCAAAAACAGGAGGTGGGGTTTGCAGGGGGACGAGGTGGTACTCAGAATCTATAAAATCCTGCTTCTGTGAAATGTTCTTTGTACCTACTGGCCCCATCTCACAAACTAATAAACTGTCTAACTTCGTGCTGCTCTGCCCTCCAGAATACACATCAGAGCCAGATGGAAATTCCACTGACCAAATTAAAACACACTAATTGGGCATCAAATTTCTTCTGAAAATGTTCCTTCCCAGCATCATAGATGAGGTATCGTGTGGGTGTCGGATGTACAACTAAGAGGAAATTCATTCTTTCTGTACAAATAAATCATCCAAATTCACTTTACTAAGCTTTCTTATTGGCTCCTGGAAATGATCAAATGTAGGATTTGTAGTGGGGAATTTAACTGCTCAAATATTCAAAAGGTTTATTCAGTGAATGGACACAAAAAAGTGGAAACAAGACAGCTAAATCATTTCTTAGATAAGATATGTTCCTTTGCAAAAACAATTCTAGAAAATCAAAGGCTACATCTGGGATACAGACATACAGATGTTCTTAGCTTCATATGAATGCGTGCAAAAATCTCTGCCGTCCAAATATGCTAAATGTTTAAAGAATTGATCTTAAGACTTTCTGCCGTAACATTAACTCCTAGTTCATAGTATCACCAAAAACACGCTGTATAAAATTAACCTTACAGTTAGGGAATTCCCAATCAACATAGTCAGGACCATGAATTGCAATGAACTTTCTGGCTATTGTACAATTTTCACGATGATTCAAAAATAATCGAACATCCAAATTTTTTTCAGAAGAGTTGACCTGAACTAAGTGCCACTGATTATGTTTATAGAGGCCTGAAATAACTCTGTATTCCTCAGGTCAAGGTAAACATCAACAGTGACAAATCATGTTAATAGCACATACCCTTGATATGATGTGATAAAAATGGCACTTTACCTCTATATGGTCTTCCTCTTTCAAACCAGTAACATCATGAGAAAGATATTAGATAAATTCCAATACAGGGACATTTGACCACATACCTGACCAGTCAGTCATCCTCAAAACTGTCAAGGTCATCAATAACAAGAAAAGTCTGAAATTGTCAGAGCCAAGAGGAGCCTAAGGGAGACGTGACAACTACTGTTATCTGCTTCTGTGGATGGGCTCCTGGAACAGAAAAAGGACATCAGGTAAAAACTAAGGAAATCCAAATAAACAATGGACTTTAGCTGATAATAATGTATCAATATGGGCTCATTAATTGTAAGTAATGTCAACATGGGAGAAACTGGGTGCAGAGTATATGAGAATTATGGACTGCTTTCTCAATTTTTCTCTAAATCTAAAACTGTCCTAAAAAATAAAGTCTATTTTTAAAATCTTTACGGCTATTGTTTAAAATGCCAGCTTCGCATCGGCAACTTATCTGTAAATGGTTCAAATAAAAATTATATAGAGAAAAACAGGAAGAAAAGAATAAGATAAATGTAATAAAATGTTAACATATGAGGACTCTGGGTGAAGGTATCTGAGAATTCTTTATACTAATCTTGAAACTTTTCTGTAAATCTGAAACTATGTCAAAGTAAAAAAAATTAAGGCAAAGAATTGCCATAAACCACAACAACAAAAAGAGACATATACTAAGTAGGGGAAATATTTGTAACATATGTGATAGACAATGAATTAATTCCTTCATATGTAAGTCATAAGAATAAGGCAATACCACAATAGAAAAGATAAATAAACAAGTAAGTCACAAAAGAAGTATAAGGGCCAATCAACATGTGTATGTATGTATGTTTATGTGTGCATACATACACACACACATATATTCTCAACTTCAGTATCAATAAGAGAAATGTACATTTTCCTAAAATAAAAGTTTGCCTAATAAATTGACCCTCAAAAACAAATAAACAAAGAAAAAACACTAAAACTAATCAAAAATTCCAAAGTTGGAGAGTGTATTAATTAAATGAGCACTGTACTGCTTGTGGGTGTCCCAACTGGTCCTATAATCTGGTTGTAATTTGGGAGTCAAAAAAGTTTTTAAAGACGTTCGATCCCTTTGATTCAGTATTTCCTCTACTTGATAGCATTTATTCTGAGGAAATAAGGGGAGAGGTAGAAAAATTACATACAAGGCAGTTGATTACAACATTATTTGTAATATTATGTAAAAAGCTTAACAATTGGAACTGGTCAGGCATGAATCATGCTATATCCGTATGATGGATTACTAAGTAGCTGTGAGAATATCATATCGTGAAAGAGTGCTTATTGACAGTGGGAAATGTTAACAATATACACACTGTTAACAGTATTTATCTTTGGGTGGTGTCATTACTGTGCTGGCAATAACCTCAGACATATGTAGGACATAAACACAGTGGTAATTCTATTTCTGAGGGAATGCAATGGCTACAATAAGCAATTGATAAGCCTAAGGATCCACCTCTGAAAAATGATGTGGACTTTACAATAAAATATTGAGTTTTCCCAATTTAAAAAAAATGTTATGTATTCGTTCATTTTGCAAATATTTAAGTACCCGCTATATTCAAAATATTATGCTAGGTGCTCTGCACGGAAAGGAGAGAAGTCTACAAAGCTGGATAAGGGAATCTCTCTGTCCTCCATGAGCTTACAGTCTAGCAGGGGTGCTCAAAACAGTTTTACAAATAACTGGAATATAAAGCAGAACACTGGATGAGGGAAGGAACGTGTCCAATTGAGATGACAGCAGAGAAGATGGTATCTGAGATGAAATGGAGTCATCTTTTAACCAGTTACTATTGCTATGGGGAACACCAGGAATGAAACATGTAAGGATAGTGCAGGGAACAGCATGACCATGGAAGAGAGGCAATAAACAGAAAGCTTCTCTAGGAAAGTGTGAGTTTTCTAATTTGGCTGAAAGTGTGAAGTAAGGTGAGCTAAGAACTGGAAAAGATAGGCTAAAGACAAAGACCAAAAAGCCTTAAACATCCATCTGAGAAGTCTAAACTTAATATGTTAGGCAACTGTGGTTATTAAAGGTCTCTGAGCAGTTTGAAAATCTGAGAAAATTTGTACTGACAAGAGGAATCTGACTTTCATTGCAGGAATAAGGTGGACTAGATATCCAGAGAAACTCTCCCAGTTGCAGAGCAACTCAACTGCAAGTAAAATATTTGAAAACATCTTTATAAATACATGACTGGACTGGCAAAATAGTAGGTGAAATCCTCAGAGACCTGACATGGGAAAAAGCATGACTCCAAATGGGTAAGAAAATGATGAAGTTGCCATCTGCCAACTCCTGATGGCCACGAGCAGGGGGTCAGCAAACTACAGCCCACGGGCCACATCTAGGTAGCCACCTGCTTCTGTAAATAAAGTTTTATTGGAACACAGCCACCTCCATTCATTTATGTATGGTCGATGGCTGATTTCAGGCTATAATGGCAGACATGAGTAGTTGCAACAGAGACCAGATGACCTGCAAAGCCTGAAATATTTATGCAGAAAAAGTTTGCTGACTCCTGGCCTTGGGTTTTAATGGGTTGAGTCTGTGGGATTTGGGAGACAAAGCCAGGTATCTGCATAGAGCAGGAAGCCATAGAAAAGACTACAAGAAGTTGGGACCCTAAAAGGCGACACTTCCAGTAGATGGATTAGGAAAATGTTTGTTCTGAAGAGAGAGATGGAGAGGATACTAACTTGCCTATCTTGGCTGTGATGGAAAGAAAAAAAAAATTCCCCCGAAAATTTCTTTACCATTAGCCCATCCTCATACATGTCAGAACTCACATTATCTGTGTGGGAGTCCAAAAAACCCTTAGCCAAAAATTCAGTTTATTCAAGTAATCCTGGCTCGGTAGTGCCTCTTGGTGTCTAGCATAAACAAAGACCAATCTTTGAATTCCCACAGATAAAGCTTCAAAAAATATAAGCTTCAAATCAAAAAGCACAAAATGCATGAGTAAATAAGTTAGTAAAAGTCAAACTAAGCAGAAAAAAACAAACATCAGGAGTAGACCCACAAAACTGCAGATATTAGAATTATTAGGTACCAATATAAAATATTATGTTTACTATAATATAGTATTTACTATACAAAATAAAAGAAGAGGGTGCCTGGGTGGCTCAGTCGGTTAAGTGACTGCCTTCAGCTCAGGTCACGATCCTGGGACTCCAGGATCGAGTCCCGCATCAGGCTCCCTGCTCAGCAGGGAGTCTGCTTCTCCCTCTGACCCTCCCCCTCTCATGCTCTCTCTCTCAAATAAATTTTAAAAATATAAAAAAAAAAAGAAATAAAAGAAGATAGCACCAAAGAAAAGAGATTATCAAAAATGACCAACCATATTTAAGATCAACCAAAGAAAACATTGAAAAATGATAAATATAATAATTGATATTATAAAGTCAATTAATGTTAAAGTAGCAGATACAGATGGAAAGTAATAACAAACTGGAAGATAGATCTGAAAAAATTACACGGAATCCAACACAGAGAGACAAAAACAGAAAGTACAAAAGAGTTAAGATACACAAAGGACAAAGTAAGAAGGTCTATTACTCATCTAATCAAAGTTATAGAAGGAGAAAAAAGAACGGGGAATGTACAATAGAGGTAACAGAAATAATACCTGACAATTTTCTAGAACTAATGAAATACAGCAATCCTCAGATATAAATGAAAGAACTTCCACAGACCAATTATAAGTAAACTGCAATGCACCAACAAAAAGAAAGGCTTTAAGGGCACCTGGGTGGCTCAGTCAGTTAAGCGTCTGCCTTCGGCTCAGGTCATGATCCCAGGGTCCTGGATCGAGGCCTGCGTCGGGCTCCCTGCTCAGCGGAGAGCCTGCTTCTCCCTCTCCCTCTGCCTGCCGCTCTGCCTACTTGTGCTCTCTATCTCTCTGTCAAATAAATAAATAAAATCTTTAAAAAAAAAAATCTGCTTTTGGCTCAGGTCATGATCTCAGGGTCCTGGGATCAAGCCCTGCTCAGCGGGGCCTCTGCTTCTCCCCCTCCATTTTCTTCTGCCCCTCCCCCCACGTGCTCGTGCATGCTCACTCGCTCTCTCTCTCTCTCAAATAAATGAGTAAAATCTTTAAAAATAAAAAGAAAGTCTTTAAAAACAGAAAGAAAAGATAATAATAATGTAACAACTACCCAAAAAACAAGAAAGAAGAAAAAAGAAATTCCTTAGAGCCAAATAGAAGGTACAGAGTTATGTGATAAAAATAAATGATAATTGGGGCGCCTGGGTGGCTCAGTCATTAAGCGTCTGCCTTCGGCTTAGGTCATGATCCCAGGGTCTTGGGATCAAGCCCCACATCGGGCTCCCTGCTCAGCGGGGAGCCTGCTTCTCCTTCTCCCACTCCCCCTGCTTGTGTTCCCTCTCTCACTGTCTCTCTCTCTGTCAAATAAATAAATAAAATCTTTAAAAAAAAATGATAATTATCAGTAAATATATCAGTAATCACAATAGATAAAAGTGAACTAAACTCTCCAGTTAGAAGACAAATTAAAAAAAAAAAAAAAAACTAGCTCTGTGCTTTTTACAAGACACACGTAAAACTTAAGGAAACTCAAAGATGAAAAAGAAAATTTTGAAAAAAGATTCACCAAAGTACAAACTAAATAAAGCCAGTGTGACTAAAGCAATACCAAACAAAACAAACTTTAAAGCAAAAGCTATTACTAGTAGAGGCTCATTGTATATTAAGAGAATGTTCAATTTACCAGACAGGTTTAACAATTCTAAACTTATATGCATCTAATAACATAGCCTCAAAATAGCTAAGTAAAAATGTCAACAAAATTACCAGAATAGAGTGAAGGAGAATAAACCAACAGCCAGAGAGAACAAAAGGAAGCTATAATGAGCTACCCAGATCCCCCTTGAGGGCTGAAAGTCTTACCTCTGGGATTAGACCCCATACTTCTATGATTGATGCCAGAAAATAGTCCTTACCTGTCAACCCTCCTTAGAGAGTGTCTCAGGTGAACAAAAAAAACCTGCTTTGCCCAAAATTACTCTTCCTCCCAAGGGCAACCCACATCCAATGACTGGCCAAAGGGGGTGGAAGGAATAAAGACACAGCTCCCTTGCCCAAGTTGGGACACCTCTGGAGGGCCAGTCCAGCTCCAAAGCTTTCCACAAGATCAGCTAAGGCCTATCTTGGGCCTGCTTCACAGCTCAACTTCTCCTTCTGCCCAAATCTGCTCCTTCTTCCTCCCTTCAATAGATTCCAAAAGCAAACTCTAATAAATTATCCTCCATCCCAAAGCCTAACTCCCAAGGAAGCCAATCTGCAACAAATATCCAAGGGGGAAGCATTTGTAAGAAACCAAAAGTGTGGAATTAAAAGTCAGGAAAGAAGATAGGGCTACAAGTAGATTTTGGCACAATTCATATAGAGGTGATAATAAAAGTTCAGGAATTGAATGAGATGGCTAAGTTAGAAACAAATAAAGAGAGCTCCAGAGGATGCCTGCAGGGAAGCATCTTAGGAAGAGAAGACTAGAAGGCTGAGGAGGACTGAGGAGGGACGCCAAAAATGTGTGACAGTGTAGAGTCATCGAGGTCAAAGAACAGAAAACTTCGAGGTATTTGTAAGTTACCGTGCTAAATGTTTATCTGATAGACAAGAAAATTGTTGTTGCGGACTCGCTGTGTACCAAAAACATCCATTTCCCTTTTCTCCTGGTCAATTGTCCAATTTGACAGGAGGAGACCACCACCTCCTCTGGCTCAAGTTGATGTTCTTCAGGTGGAGCTGATTCTACCCATGGTTCCCACGGGGGGCTCACACTCAGGCTTGGCCACTCAGAACACTCATTCCCTGCCCCTCTGTTTGAACTAATGAGACTCAGGCCCAGGGTTTTTGTTCGAACCATTAAATAAGCTCTTTTTTTTTTTTTTAATTAAATGATCCAGAGTTTGCTGGCAGCCATCATGCCACCGAAGAACCTCAAGATGAAGTCACTACAAAATAGAACAAAGCCAAAAGTGAGAGAAAGCCCTGATGTGGATGACATTGAGCACCTGAATAAAGCAGTGCATACAGCCACACACCCTTAGACTTGTCCATGACTGAGGCACTGAATTCCCTTTTTTTTTTTTAAATGAATTTGAGTTGGATTTTTCTGTCTTGATAACATGAGGATAGGTATTCCATATTTTCAATTTCATATTCCACTTTTTACACCAAGCAGGATAATGGAAGAATTTGTGGTGCTTGAAAGTAACTGCCTCAGTTTAAACCCACAGTTACCAGCTTTGTAACCTTGGGCACATTACTTCACCTCAGTCATAAACTGGGCATAGTAACAGCGTGGACTTCACAGGGTTGTGTGAAGGTTTAATTAACTCATATAGGTAAAGCCCTAGAACAGAGCCCACTTCCTAGTAAATGCTATAAAAGCTTTAGCTGTTATTAGTGATTATTATTCCTAATTACAAAATCTGCATAAGCGTCATTTTTAATAGCTGAATAGATATTCGATATTTTACGTGCCGATCATCCTATTAACAGGTCAGTTGTTCACTATTATGAACTACACTGCGTCAAACAACTTGAGTGGAAAGCTTTACTTATTTCCTTAGTGTAGAGCTAGTGAAAATATGGGTTCAAAGAGTCTATTTGAGTCTCGAAGTTTTTTAAGGAGGAAGAATCTACAGTCTTGCTATGAAGACTCTTTTGCATTTTTATATCAATTAGGTTTCCTGTGTGCTTGTCTATAATCCCCACCACCCCACATTGTCTGAACGTTTCTCTGGCTCACTGCCCAGTACTTAGCATGGATTGGCACATAGTAGTTCAATAAATATTGATTGGTGAATGAATGAATGAATGAATAAAGGTAGAACCGCGAGAAGTGTTGGCATTCACTGAGTTCTCACAATGCTACTATACCTAATCACTGGGTATATCCCCTTGTCCTTGCATTACGGAGAAAATAGTAAAGCCGTTCATATTTAGAAGTTCTGCAGGGACTTTACGTTTATGTACAAACTAAATCTATTTTTCAAAAGGACACATGCCAGGGCACCTGGGTGGCTTAGATGGTTAAGTGTCTGCCTTCAGCTCAGGTCATGATCTCAGGGTCCTGGGATGGAGCCCCACATCTGCCTCCCTGCTCAGTGGGGAGTCTGCTTCTCCCTCTCCCTCTGCCCCGCCCCCCACTCATGTGCTCATTCTCTCTCAAATAAATAAAATCTTTTTTAAAAAAAGGATACACGCCTATGGATGTTTATGAGTATGGGTTTACAAGAAGGTACTCATAGATTTGTGGCTACTTGTTACCTTCCCTTCAGAGATGCTGAGATTCTTCCCACCCCTAGCGTATTTCCCCAAGGATCACTAGTGCCTGAAATTTCACTATGGCAGATCCTCTTCTTTGGCTTAAGGTTTTATAGCCCGTTAAGTGGAAATACTGCAGATCAAGTAAGACATTTTATCTTATAAATCGTTTATGCTCCTGGAATTTAACGAAACAACCTCCCAGACAAATTAAATCATGCATACTAATAAGCAGTAGAGAATTTTGGAATCTTGCAAAGAAAGGTGTTCAAAAATCTCTCAACGAGTATATTACCGGCAATCACAGTGAGAATATAGCAATAATGACAAAAACAGATATTGTTCTTGAACCCTGACTGGGGCCAGGCTATGTCCTAAACACTTTCCCACGTACAATCTCATTTCTCTGGTCCAGGACCTTATGGGGTAGGTACCATTATTATCACTGTCTTACAAAAGGTGAAGTAAGTGCTTGAATCACTCAGCTGGTGAGAAAGTTAGGATGTGAGCCCAGAGCCTGGGCTCTTCTTCACTGCATCAGATTTCTTATTCTCATTCGACCCAGAATAAAAGAAAAAACCTGTCACCGACGGATCGATCTGGTAAGATAATAGCAAATTATTTCGGAACTAAATCCAAAGAAGTAAACCTTTCAAATTTTTCTTTTAATGGTACAGTTTTGCTCTCCATATATGTTGTGTATGCTGAGCGATTCGCTTGTGTCTATATCAACAGACCTCATCTGTGTTGGTGGCAGTGAAGGAATGGAATAGATTTCTGAAATCTCTTAATGAAGGGTTTACATTAATATTTTAATTAATTTATTAATTTATTAATTTATTTATCTGGCAAGGGACTAGAGCGCACCCTACTGGCCAGCTAATAGGAAATACAGCATTTACTGGGAGGGGAATGTAATGCTAAACTTTGAAGATAAAATCAGATTCACGTTTAAAAGAAACCTGAAAAACACTGTCTTGCAAACATCCATGTATTCAATTAATGCGCCTATTGGACACTAAAAAGTTTCTAATAGTTCTAAGTTCCAGAAATGGGCTAGAACTGGAAATACAATAATCACCAAATAGCATCAAAGTTTCTTAAGGGAGAATGAGATCAATGAAAAGTGGTTCAATTTAAAAATAAGCAACTATACAAATAGCCTCTCTAAGACTCGTACTAAGAAAAAGGTAGCCTCACAGGCTGAGTATACTGCACATATGTTTTTTTTCTCTCTCTTTTTTTTTTTTTTAAAGGGGAAAATCTAGGAAGGGAGAGGAGTATCCCTAACTACAGAAGGGAAAAATGGAAGTTGTAAAGAAATCTTTTACTGTGCAATTTTTCAAATGGCTGCTACAGTTGGAAGCTCAATGGAGAGAGACTTCCTTGGGCTGTGGTGCCCTTCATGAATGAATCTCAGCTCTCACCAGCATGGATGTTTTGCAGTAACCCACAAAGGCTATTGGATATATAAATATATATCTGTGCCTGGATGGTTCCAAATCATAAAGTGGCATACTAACAAATGACCTCTAAGAAATGCAATTCTTCCATTGTCGTGTATTCTTTATTGCACACTTAGCTATAAATTAGTTAAAAAAAAAAAAGTGCGTAGTCACATTTATATCATGAATAGACAAAAGTAAATGCTCTAGAACTAAGAGGGTGATTCAGAAAGTGTCTCACTTAAAAGTATTTCTTTATAAACAACATAGAAACACAAAAGCATCGGGGCACCTGGGTGGCTCAGTCGTTAAGTGTCTGCCTTCGGCTCAGGTCATGATCACAGGGTCCTGGGATCGAGCCCCCGCATCGGGCTCCCTGCTCAGTGGGAAGCCTGCTTCTCCCACTCCCACTCCCCTTGCTTGTGTTCCCTCTCTCGCTGTGTCTCTGTCAAATAAATAAATAAAATCTTTAAAAAAAAAAAAAAAAAAGAAACACAAAAGCATCTATAATCAAGAAGAATAAACACCAAAATGTGTATCCTCCTCTGCAGGATTCAATAATATTCAAACATAAATTTGGAAAGGCTGTAAGGCCCCTGTCCAGCATGTTCCTGCTTACACACAACTTGTGGTATTGTTAGACAGGAGGAAAAGGAACAATGTCTTTAGAGAAGCAGTGTCTGTGATTCTACAGTTTCTGAGCCAGAGCCTCTCCTTGTTCTTATTCCAAGGACAGCTTCTTCTTACACAGAAAAATGGGCAAGTGCAAAGGGACAATTTGGGTCAATGTGATGTAAGTCTAACATTTTAGATATTATGTTTAGTTTTTTTAATTAAAAACTAATCAGCTAATTATATTCCCTGGGAAGTGCATCCAAATTAAATAGACTGTGAGAGATGTAAAAAAAAAAAAAAAAAAGAATTGACCTTAACCTTCTCTCTTACTGGAGACAATTTAAAACAAGTTAGGTTCGGTACAAAGAGAATATTTTTACTCTAAACCTCTAGTCTAGTGTTCTAATCGTTAAAAGTCAATGAATGATCATTTGATGAACACCATATGCTAACACTATTTCAAGCTGCTTAGCATTTTCCTTTTAAACTCTTCCCAAAATATTCTACAATATCATTGACATGACCATGTTATTACAAAATATCACTAGTAGACTATTAGATAAAAGATTTGTGGGGTGAAAGTCTATTCATGTAATTCAGCCACAGCTGAGAGAGCTATATTACATGAACATAATTGTAAGCAGAATTCAGTAAGATATCAACTGTAACTGTTTTTTCCCCAAAATGAAAAAAATCAAGATGTTGATTTTGCTGGTTTAAAATAGATCGGAAGAAAAAAAATGGATTAATCATGTATTACTCGTGTGATTTTATGATTTTTGATAATTTACCAAAACAGCACACCGTACAGCTCACAAACATATAGCGAGTATCCTATTGATCTTCTTTCTCTAAAGAAGGGCTGTGTTTTGATGGTTGCTCTTGCCATTATCACCGGCAACGAAGAGGGGAATGTAAAAACATGCCAATAAGGCCAAAGCACAAATTACAACTGTATTGTAGTGGCTTGAAATAGCGTAACGAGGGTTCCTTTTGGATGAAACTTGAGCTCATCTAGGTCCCCATTCAGTAAATGCTGCACTGTTAGGTCTGAAAAGATGTTCTCTGGCAAGTTCTCAGGCTGGTCCTTTTGGTACGCTGATAACAGCATATGGGTAAGTCTTAAACATAAATGAAACCAAAATGGGGGAAAACAATCTGCATAGATTTTCTGTGAATCAAAAAACTGAATTTGGTTAAGAAAACCAGCAAAGAGTTGTGACTAATTTCCATCATCCTAAAATAATACTAAATGAAAGGGCAATAAGAACGTAATAGATGGAATAACTGAACTGTTGGTAAGTAGCACAGGCATGAAAATGACCCAAGAGACCCTGTAGGCCAGAAGGAGCCCATCAGAAAGACCAGAAAGGAGAGTAGAGCTCTCTGCTAAATACCTGTTGATCTTGCAACTGAAAGGGGGCAAAGGAATCCTTCAGGTGTGTGTGTGTGTGTGTGTGTGTGTGTGTGTGTGTGTGTGTGGCGAAGGCATTGAATTCAAAATTAGGTCTTTGAATTAAATTTACAAAGAATGTAAGTAAACAATAGGGGAGAAAAGGCAAATCATTTCATGGAGTGCGTAAGTTAATAGTTAACCTGAAAATGAGGTCAGAATCTCATTCCATATGTTAAACGACCCCAATTAGGTGGTGCTAAATGTGTAACTCTCAGGCACAATTGCTGAAACCAGAAGGGGCTCTACAAGACTAAGGAGGTCAGCCGGAGGTCTGTGGCCTCTACTTAATAGAGAGTACCATTCAGGGGACTGTTCTAGTTAAAACTGGAGGGTTTCTGTCTGTTTGCTTTTTTTCTTACTTTAGTTACTCTTGGTTTGTTATCATTTGTATTATTTATTTTATGGTTAAACTATAAGCCTAAGTTGCATCACCGTTGCGGGGAGAAGCCTCCTCCCGCAGGCTTTTGGGTGTTTTGTCCTTGGGCATCACTGGCTGCCCCGATGCCCAGAGATGCTGAGAGCAGCGTGGGTCTAATGCGTAAACACCAGATTGGAAACTGAAGGAGAGGCCAGGCTGCGGTTGGGGCTGCTCCTTATGGAAGCCCGTGGGCTGCCCTGGGCAGGTCAACTGCCACCAGAGACTGGCCTTGATTTTCAAACATGTGGTCGGTCAGAGGAGAGGGGGCTGGGCAGACCCGCGTTCAGCGTTCCCATGAAAGGCCCTCAGCAGGGTGGCCTCACTGCCTCTCACGGTCTCACCCTGTCCCATGCTGTCCCACTCTGCCCCACACTGCAACTCTGTCCCTCGATGCCTCTTGCTGTCCCACACCGTCCGTCAATGCCCCACTCTGTCCATGCTGTCCCCTGCTGTCCCTCCCACGCCTCTCCTGCCCGCAGAGGCTCTACTGGCCTTGGCCCGGGCGTCCTCCGCCATCCCCGCGGCGGCGGACCAGGTTACACCCGCCAAACCCCGCCGGGGCCAGGAAACTACGGGAAACCCTGCGCGACGCTCGGCGTCCCCGTTGGTTTGGGCGGAACGAGGGCCGAAGCCGAGCTGCCCCCACGCTTCGGAAAAAAATTCAACATCAGGATTCTGGGGGCTCGGCAGCTGCCGCTCGGATCCGACAGAGCCGAGGCGCGGAGGCCGCCGAGGCCCAGAAACGGTTCCCCCGGAGACAAAGGCCGCATCCCCGCGGGCCCGCGCGACGCCGGTGGACCCCACGCCAGCGCCTGGGCGGCGGCATCGCCCCTTTAAGCGGCGCGCGGCCGGGATTGGCTGAGCGGGAGAGGTGGGGCGCCGAGCGTCGACGTCAGGGCCCCGCCACTCGTTATATATTGCGGCGTCGGCCGCCGCGCCGACCGCGGCCGAGTGCGAGCGGGGAGCGCGGTCGGAGACTGGCGGCCGGCGAGTGGCGAGGCGCCTGCGCGGTGTCCGGGCCCCTGAGCCCGCGGCGCTGAGCCAGCCGGGACGGACATGCGCGGGAGGGCGCCGTGGGGCAGCCGCGGCTCCGCGGGGGTAAGGGGCCTGCGGGCCGGGGGTGGGGTGGGGAGAGCGGCGCCGCTCCGCGCCCCGGCCCCTGCCGGGCCCCTGCGCCGGGCTGCGGGCGACTCCCGACGCTGGGCGGGTCCCCGGGGCGCGGAGAGGGTCGCCGCGACGCGGGGTCTCCCGGGACGGACAGACAGACGAACGGACGGGGGGTCGGGGGGAGGGGCCGGTGCGGGGGCGCTGCGCGGGGGCCTGGGCTTCGGGAGCGGCCGGCCGGGGTCCTGCGCCCGTGAGGCTGGCGGCGGCCTCGGCGTCCTCCCTTCCACAATGGGGCTGCGCTGCCCCGGCGCGCACCGTGCGTCCGTCAGCCCCGTCCCGAAGGTTGTGCTGGGGGATGGCCGGTCCGCGCGGTCCCTCTGCTCGGTCCCTCGGCGACGGCGGTCGTCCCCGGTTTAGGGTCCTTGAATTCCACGGAGTAGTTCCGAGCCCCGCTTCCTCCTGCCTCGGAAACGCGATCTTTTGGTCGGAGCGTCCTAAATACTGTTTCCGAAGGAATGGAAGTGCAGAATTCTGTGTTCGGAACGTGACTGCTTACTGGGTGTTTCTCGTGTGTAGGTGCGTGTGTATTTATATGTATATCACAGCCTCGTTCAAATTAGATGACTTCTTAACCGTGATTGGTGCTGTATTGGTGCTTGCAAAGTCTTTATTAGGATTTCGTCATTGCTTGAAAGGAACCAGTCTCTTACCTGATAAAAAAATATGAATAGATTGTTAGTCATAAACTTAAGTGCAGTCAGAATAGACTGTAGCTTTAAAAGAGATGTGTTGGTGACTTTAGGTACCTGCGACACAGGTAGGGCCGGACTGGTTTCTAAGCAACTGTCAGAGGTGAAAAAAGGGGAGGTTAAAAGGCCTTTTTTTCCCCCCCCCGAAGAACAGTATTCTGCACGGTTTTCAGCTTTTAGAAATCTGTAAGAATGCAAAGGGTATGTGTTTGTTGGGATACTGAAACACTCACCATACCACGTCTTTTTTTTTTTTAACTCCTTTTTTTTTTTTCTTCCCCCATTTCTGTAATTACACAGTTTTCAGCAAAGTTTTACTTAAACAGACCAAAGACAGGAGGCCAGGTACCCATTTCAGCAATTGACCAAATTTTGCTAAGACAGAATAAAAGTTGGCTTCTTGTTAATTGTGCTATGATTGGTTACCATTATGAACTGCTGTCTTTTCCAGATATTAGCAGATTTGAAGAGAAATACATACAGCTTTTAGCCTGAACTTCAGATGCCATTTGTCAGTTTCTTCACTTCACACAGAGGTTTATTTTCAGCTGCATGTCTCAGTGGATACTGGCTAATAGGTGATAGAGGTCCTGGGCTAACAGTATATAACCTGACATGTATTAGATTGTAAACCCCTTAAGGGCAGGAACTCTTCCTTGTACAGCTTCTGTCTTGCGCAGCCTTGCACACAGTTGATGGTTGATAAATAATTGCATGGAAGCATATTTTACATCTTAAAGCTCAGCAGGATTGGACCAGTCACTGATAAGGGTGGAAAGCAAATCTTTTTTTATGGCTGTTATGAAATGTCTGAATTATTCATATTTTCGACAGATACGTAAAATTACTGTTTCAGTGAATTGTTTCTCCTCCTTTCAGTCCACAATAGCTACTGGTCACTCTTTCTGTGAGATTTAATTATACTGTAGACTTGGGTTTTTGTTTGGAAATAACTCTCGAACTGCTGCTCCTCAGAAGTTGAACCGGATAATACTCCCTTTCAGCTAATACTAATGGTAGCTTTTAAAAGCAAGTTGCCTAAATTACAGGTACAATCTAACATGCTTGAAACTGACCTGAATGTCTGCATACCATCAGGTTGCTTTAGAAAGGTGAGCAGAGGAGGGAAAGGTGGTGCCAAGGGTAATTCCAGGAATTTGAATGTCATCAGCTCCCTCTGCCAGAGAAACAGCTCTGCTTTTAATCTCGATAAATTTGAATTGGTACCTCATCATCAGGGTTCCTTTTGCGTCTTTTGGTGCTGGTGTTTGGCCATGCTTCATAAACGCTAAGGAATAACCTACTAGGTACTAGATAAACAAGATCCAGCTGTACCCGCACAGCATAAACGCATGCTCTGTAAAGGTGGATAAAACTGGTGAGTTTCAGGGTTCTGAATGTTACTTATTAGCATAATAGAGAAATTTGCTTTGAGATAGGGAAAAGTTAGTGTGGGACTCAGACTTCAGAAGGGGAAAAGGATTCTGCAATTTGGAATCATTGTTGATAACTTTAACCCAATTCCTCATACTGTAAAATGGGGCAGTATTACTAAGAGGTGAATCTTCCGGGCCTCAGTGAATGCATTTGTAAAATATGGGGCTCTGGCTACATGAGTTTTACTCCTTTTCCACTCCACAGTGCCGTGATTCAGCATTTCAGGGGAAGCAGTAGGTGGGTGAGGATGAGAAGACATTGATGCTCTTCTTGAAGACCCACAGAATATGAAACTGGCCAGGTACAGATTATTTAAAATAATCTGTATTTTATTCCCTCTGAGTGGAATGCTCTTCTGATTCTTCTCATGGCTGCCTCCTTGTCATCATTAAATTTCAGTTTAAAAAAGTCACCTCAGGGAGGTCTGCCCTAACTACCCTTGTCAATCCGGCCTCCCCACTCTGTCCTCCCGGGGAAGTTATCACAGTCTGAAATTGCTTCTTGTCTCCTCGTTAAATTGAGGCTTTCTCAGGCAGCAGCCACGTCTCTTTCACTACCATAGGATCTACTCCAGAATAAGCACTTGAGAACCATTTGTGGAAATAACTCATCCTTGCCCTCTAAGAATTTGCGGGTGAAACCCTGTGCACGGAGCTCCAGTTCCTATCTCTGCAGTTGGCTTGCACTGAGGTCTTGAGCATTTCACTTGGCCATCCTGCATCAGTTTTCCTACTGATAAATAAGAACATTACAGAAGTGAGGTTGGGGTGCCTGGGGGGCTCAGTCAGTTAAGCGTCTGACTCCTGATTTCGGCTCAGGGTCATGAGATCGAGTCTCCCCCTCTCCTTGGGCTCTACACTCAGCAGCGGGGAGGCTGCTTGAGATTCTCTCTCTCCCTCTCCCCCGCCCCTTCCTCATGCTCTCTTTCTGTCTCTAAAATAAATAAAATCTTTAAAAAAAAAGAAAAGAAAGAAAGAAGTGAGGTTTTTGCCTAGAATGAAGAGACGGTGGAGAGGACAGGAGTGAAAGTGTGGCGGGGGAGTGCTGGATCAGAGGGCAGAAGAGCCTCACTGGCCTTTCCGCTAACAGAAAATGTTTGGCCTCACATCCTCATCTGCAAAACGCAGAGTGTAATCCCTGCCTCCTCTTACAGGGATGTGGTGGGGATCAGGTGAGATGCTGTGTCAGAAAGTGCTTTGTAATTTGTAGAGTGCTTTACAAATGCAAGATATTCTATTATTAAATTCCAGACTTTAAAATGGATCCTGATTGTAACACCATTGCCGGGATCCATGCTGCGAGATTGAGGCCCGTTGGGTGTATGTGGGGACCCCTTTTATGGGTAAAGACAGACCTGCGTGATACCAAGTATCACGTTGTGATGGGCTGTGTAATGGTGGGGCACCAGTGTATTCTCAAAGATTGAGGGCTTCGAAAGAATTGCTTGAAGTAGTCACAGAATATAAAATTGATACCTTAACCCACCCTTCCAGAGGATACATAGACCAAATCTGCAATTAATAACTTTCACAGGAGGATCTGAAGGAGTTGAAGTAAAACAGGAACTTTCATAGTCTAAGGGTTACCCAAAAAAAAAAAAACTATTACCAAGCAGCAAATCCCCAGAAAAGTCTGAGCCAGACTTAAACACAAGCCTTGTGGTGGGTCAGATCTTACTCCCAGTTAGGAGCCTGAGGGGCTTGGAGAGGCCGGGTGGTGTGGTGAGAGCCTGGCTTAAGTCTCTAGGCCCCACCATTGACCTGGAACAAGTTACTTAACTTGGTGTGCCTCCAGTCCCTCATCTGTAAATGAGGGTCATAATAGTAACCCGCCCCACAGGGTTGTTAAGAGGATTAAATAAGTTATACATATAAATCACTTAGAACAATGCTTGTCGGATAAGTTTCCAAGAATTAGTTTATTTTTTGTACAGGTTTTATGTTCCTTGTAACAATCTGGAGTTACGCATTGGGTGACTCCAGTGCTCATTAAGTAAATTTCAAGTTTTAAAGACTCCCTTCCCATCATTGGACCATTGTGCTCCTTGTCGTTAAGATTATAATAGAACCCACGTATTTTTTCCATTTGGAAATCTATTATGTGTATGTCTAGAAGGAATAATATTTTCCCATCCCGTGTGTGTGTGGCTTCTGAGGTAGCATCTGTAGGAAGAGTACAAAGGACAAGAGACCACAGCCCCGCCGTGGTCTACTTCACCCCTGCACGAAGGCCGTGCAGGACACCAAGTGAATCAAAAGGCTATTGATGACGATGGCTGTGGAACGAATAGGTTTTTTGTTAGTTTGCCATTTCTTAAAATACTCAGCTAGAAAATTCTCTGAATTATTCAAGAAATTATGTCACTCAGCTTTGCTTTTGACAGTCTGAAGATAAATTATTTTCCTTATTGCCCCAGTTTTTACCACCTACAAGTGGGCCGTTACGTGCTGGCCCGCTGAAGGGACGATGGATGCTGCCGGGGACAAAATGTCCATCCTCACCCCGCGGAGCTGCGTTGCCGTGGGTCCTGAAGCCGTCACGTTGACCTTGAATTCATGCAGGAGCATTTCAGTGACTTAATATAAAAGATGTGAAGTCCTCTATGTTTACTATGAAGGCCATTTATGCTTCCTCTGGTAGCAGGGGGACCGCGAAGGACATTCCTGCCCGCCTCCCCCTTCACTCCCTGCCCCCAGAGCATGGTCTGTTACGGTGAAATCTGAGAAGAACCCTGAATTAGGGCCTTTGATTGTGAAGAGTCCTTTGCTCAGTAGGTAAACTCCGGTCACGCAGCACTGGATGTCATAGACACTGAATGTGTTACCTGAATGTGAGTGTTACGTCAGTAAGTCTTCTCGCGTTCTTAATAAAAGTTAAAATTCGGTAAAACAGCCACACTCAGTGTTCAGTGTGTCGAATAGCTTGGCTGCCAGTGCTTTAGACACTAACACAATAAAGATGATGGGATTTTGTTTTGTTTTTAATATTCTCAAAGGTGATTACTTTAGGCATTTTCAGACTGAAGATAAACATGCAGATGGTGGTTTATGTGGGGAGAATCTAAAATCATGGAATTAAAAGAAAAATTTTTTAAATAAAAAATAAAATCATGGAATTTGTCACGTTCCGAAATCAGTTTCTTTTTACAAATCTTGGCTTTGAATAGGATTATCTTCTCTTTTTGGTAAGGAAATAGTCGTGTAGGTAGTTGTTAAATAAGGTTGAAAAGACCATTTATCACCCTGAATAAACAGAAATCAGGTTCTAAAACCAGATTGAAAGAAGGAAATTACATCACACTTTTAAATAAGGAAGCACTGGGCAGAACTGGATGAGTTGTATGACAAAAATGTGCCCCTCCTCCTCTTGTGGATTGCTTTTGAGATTTATTAATGAGATCTGCTGGAAGGTAAGCACATCTAGGTTACTGTCTTAAGGTAGCCTGGTTTAAAAAAAAAAAAGTTTCAAAGTGACTTTCCTCAATCTAAAGGCATGTGATTTCACCTTAATGAAGCATCTACGGTATGCTTTTTGGTGTAGCCTTTTTTGTTTTGTTTTCTTTAAGGAAAGTGACCTTAAATTTAGCCACAAAAACAGTAGGTGCAGAAGGAATAGTGTGGAAGAGAAGGTGAAATTCATTATTTTCAGAAAGCTCTACCCTGGTTGCTTAAGTGAATGTGCAGTAATAGAAACCAATTTAGAAAGTTACATTGTTAACCACTTAAGCTTAGAGTTTTTACCCAGTCTGCAAACTGTCCACTTTAGATCTTGGAAAGGAATGTAATGAAAATCCTTTGCCTGCTATTTACCTAAACTTGTTGCATTATTATCATTGGGAGGTGTCCACCCACGTTAGGTTTATCCCTTAGTTCTTCACTGATTTACAGGACACGTGAGTCTGTCATGTCATTACTTTTTTAAAAAGTGAGATGAGTATTTTCTCTGTTTCGCAAATATCAGAAGCGAATGACACCACGATCTACACTGGAGGGGGGGGAAAAAAAGTCCTGTCCCAAAAGATTTGGAGGATGGGCAAGAAATCGGGGCATGGCACGAAATAACCCAAGAACATGGGGACCTGCGCTGGCTTTTCAGCAGGGAGCCAGGTAGTGGACAAGGTGGTGTGACAGATGGCCTCCAAGGAAAAGGTGCATTCTAACAGAGATGAGGGGGAAAGAGAAGGAAGAGCTTGAAGAAGGTGGATCAGGGCCTGCCTTCTTAGAGAGGCCTTAAGGCCAGCCTACAGAGCTTTTCTTTAGAAGCATTTGAAGATTTTTGAGCAGTGGAAGATCTGAATTTGCACTGCAGTTCAGGAATATGGATCTGGTACTGGTGTGTAGGGCAGGTTAGGTATTTTCAGACCAAGGGCAGAGCGGTGCCCGTGAACGGAAGGAAGAGAGGTTTGAGAAGCAGTGTAGAAATAGGCTATGGAACTGGGCGATTGAATGTGCATCTGTCATAACTCAGGTTATTAAAAATGGTGCCTGTAGGAGAAGCGGGATCTTCGCAGACCCTGAACTGGTTTGGGAAGGGGGAGGGGGTGTGAAGTAAATGACAGGAGTTTGGTTTGTAGCATTACAGATGCCAGAGGGCCGTCCAAGTGGAAAGATAATCACCAGACAATAGGAAATGCAAAGTGGAAGCTTGAGCCAGGGCTGGAGTGGAGACTCAGGAGATTGAGGAGCTGTCTACGCAGAGTTGAAGCCATAGAAGTGGATCCAATCTCAAGGCGCCGGGTGGGGAAGGGGGAGTTGTAAGGAGAGCAAATCAGAGGACAGCAGCAAGAAACAGATGGTTTTAGGGGATATTATTTTTTGTCTTGAAGTTTTCAAAAAAAGTGGGGTTAGTAGGAAGCAGTTCCCATCTGGGATTGGTATTTAACTGCATTTTTGACACACTGAAAAGGCCAAAGATTAGTTGATGAATTTTTGGGAAGTTCTTTTGCCCAAGGTCATTCCGATCCTGTTTGACATCATGCTGCCTGGGTCCACATTCGCTCTCACAGTTTGCATTTCATAACAATGCCATCTTGTGCTGAGAGATACTGATTTCCCCACATAGGGCTGTTCTGCAGTTGCTTTTCTAGTGAACTGTCAGGTAGAGCTGGCTTGACGCTTTACACAGAAACAACATTTGAAACACTGCGGCATTAGCGAAATTTCACCGGAGCAGTGGGTTTCTTTTTAACTTGAGGTTGGCTGGGCTGATTCCCACCCCCCACCCCCCCCAGGAGGCAAGGGCACACACTGCAGACTTGGGGCGTTTTGAGAGGGGCGTGGAAGAGTTGCAGGTGGCTTCCTGCCTCAGCTGGCATTCCCAGGAACACGCCGAAAACGTTTGCTTCCAAACCTGCGGCAGGTCCCCCTCCCTGAGCCTATAGTTGGAAGTTATTTTCCAAAAGAGAATATGCAGTTACGTTTCCCTCCTTGGCTTCTCCCATGCAAGCAAGTAGGAAGTTCGGACAGTTTCATAACACGTCCCATTCACAATTCCCCATTGAAATGTAGAGGCAGGTCACCTTCTATGAATACACAAAGACACTATTGTGGTCAGAAGTGAGCTGGCTTAGTGAACACAATTCTTTTTATACTAAAAAAAATTTTTTTTCTGAAGAAAGCTAACAAGTAGGTGATGGAAACAATGAATAAAAAATAACTTTCTAGAATGCATATATAATTTTAAGGGGCCACCGAAATGTGAGTTAAGAATTCCGAGGCCATTCCAGCAGAGGCGATAGTTACACAATCATTCTGTTGAAAGCTAAGATTTAGATGGCATTAGGAGGCTGACACGCAGTAATTACGAGGAGCACTTGCTGGCCTGCAGACAGGTGGGGGTTGGGTCTCCAGAATCCCCCGCAGCATTTTTCTGTAATCTGGATGAGCGATCTCCAAACGTGTGCTTTCAAACTACTTAAATACCATATTCTTCTTCCTATCTTGGCTTTTCGTTTTTTACATCACCACAGATACTTTCCCTGTGGTCTTGCCTGTGCTTGTAGGGTGCTGGGGGGGTGGGGCCCCACATACCACCAGGCCAGGTACCCGGAGGGGGCGCCGAGCAGTGTGTTCTAAAAATGTTTTGGGTTTTTTGTTTTTTGTTTTTAATTTTCTGTAGCTTTCCTTAATCCAGGTAAAGTAAAAACACGTGGGTTTCATCTCAAATGTCTGAAGACCAGAAATAATAAATAAAAACATCTCCCAATAACTTAGATTTCTAAAATGGTGGGGTTTCTTTCCCCTGTTCTTAATCATCTATCTTTGAGAGACTGATCACAGGAGAAGGCTTGACTATTTCAAATAATATTTGAAACCTATTTACGTCTCTGCCTCATGGATCAGAGGCAGCTGGCTTTGGGAGAGTAAAAAGCCGGGGATCAGTAATGGCCCTATCTTCGCTTTATCACCGAAACGTTACTGTTTTTGCATGAAAAACAAACAGTAAGCACTTGCAGAGTGTTTTTTAGATGTGTAGCTAAAAAAAAAGACCCCCCATGCTGGATTCACTGCGTACGTTCAGTTGATCCTGATGGTGGTGGTAATGAGATGGTAGCGTATAGTCGTTCATTCAGCGAGCACTCAGTCCTTGAGCCCTTGCTATGTTTCAGGTAGTGATGATTATGATTGGGACCTAGCCTCTTTCCTGGGCTCCCAGTTTAGTGGGTGACAGATCTGTCCATAAAACAGATGACCTGTGTACCCCCTCCCCCAGCACGCATGTCTCACTCATCTGTGTCGCCCCCCCAGTCCTCAGCACACTGCCAGCCCTGGGTGGCTGTGCGCATGCTTGGGGAGAGCGTGAGAGAGCGTTAGGAAGCATCTATGCTCATCCCAGAAGAGGTCAGTGTTACACAGAGAGTTGACAGATCGTGTCCTGGTGTCTGAAAGAAAAAAAGCCTCAACTCTAAGGAAGCGTGAAGATTCAGAGAAAGCAGAGATGGATGCTAATGAACACCTCTAGCAAGAAGGTGTGGGTCGAGCTACTGGTTGACCCCAGATGCAGACCATCTGATGAGGGAGAGGGTCCTCACACTGAGGAACTACTAGATTAAGAAAAGGGCACTTACTTAGCCTTTGTCATCTGTGCCTTGCAGCGAGGCATGAATCACGAGGCACTTCGTACAGGAGAATGTGAAGAATGTGCCTTTAAGTTTGTCTTTCAAAGGGAGGAGGAAGCTGTCCGTGGCCCCTGCTGAAGCCCGCAACCTTGCAGAACTTGATTTTTACAGGATAATGGAAATTGGGATCTTCATATCTATTTCTTTATTCTTGAATAGGTGGTAACTGGAAAATTTGTCCTCCCAGGGCCAACCCTGAACTGCAGAATCCAAACAAATGCTAGGCCGTGGGGTGATCCGGTGCTACGTAGGATCTCCTGTTCAGTTGAAGCGTTGGGTTCTAGTGAATGTTGGTTCTGCAGGTCTGAGTACAGTAATCCGTGAAATGACCCTATTGGCTTGGGGGACCGGGAGCTGCGTGCCCACCACGGCCACAGTCTGGAAGGTCGGTTCATGAACTGTGTGCGCTGTGGCAAGTGAGCAAGATTTGTTGGGCTGCAGTGGGAGATCTGCTTTTGCTCGCCGTGGGTTATTCCTTACTTTGCCGAAAACATTTAAGAGCTTTGATTAGTATCCAACCCCCCTCCCCAAAATTGTTCTCAGTGTCTGTGTTTAAGTACTGTCATGAGAAGGATGAGTTCATGCCAAAGGGTTGGGATCAAGTGAACGTCTATAACTAAAGTTTTCTGTCCCACATCCCCCCAAATTCTTTTTATGTCCCACAAGACCCCAAGTTCTCTGATACTAGCTCTGTGTGGGTATTTCTGAATTGTTTATTCTCTCCTCTCTTCTCTGCCCCCCCTCCCCCCAGGGAATGCAAGCTACTGGTTGACCACAGATCCCTAGGCCTCAAAGTGTGGAGACCTCCCAGAGTAAGACACCATGTCCACGGCAGGAGTTGCTGCTCAGGAGATTAGAGTCCCATTAAAAACTGGATTTCTGCATGATGGCCAAGCCATGAGGACCGTGAGGACCTGCTGGGGCGGCCGCAGTGAGTTTGAAAAGTAAGCGCAGGACAGAATGGCCCTGAGATCTCCAAGCCCGTGATGTTAAAATGAGATCAAGAATAGGATGGCTCCTTGTTTATGACCAAGATGTTTTTCCTTTCCTTTCAGTCACTTTTTGAACATGGACCCCATCACCATGGCCTACAGCCTCAACTCTACGGCTCAGGAGCACCTAACGTCTCTTGGTATGTGTCCGGAAATCCAAGCGGGGCTAGTGCTTGAGGAGCAAGTTGGCAGTGGGGATGGGGATGGCCCTGGCTGGCCCTGGCTGGTCCTCCAGCACCATGCTGAAGTGAGGAAGCCACCTGAGCCGTTTCCAGCAGGAGCCTGACCCCTGGTGGCAGCAGGTTCTGAAGAGAACCGTGCGTGGCTCTCGAGCCACCCTGCCCTCGTCCTGAGTCACCGACCTATTTGTGCAAGTGTGATCTCTCACAGTCAGTGAATTCTGATCCCAGCTCTGATCCACATTTAACTTTCAGAGACCTTGGGTGAGATCTCTCATCTCCCTTACGAGTATCGGGTACGCATCCGAGGGAGATCATCAAGTAGTGTCCATGTGGATAAAATACTTAGGAAAGTGTGTGATGGGCCGCCTGGCACTTCTGACGTGGACACTGTGTTCCTTAGATTTTGTCAGGAGCATTTAGCACATTGCAAGCAGGTCCGTGCTCTTCCTGACGTCACGTTGGCACTAACGGAGCGGACCCGGTGTCGCCTCACGCACACCCTGCCTGCCTCGTGTCGCCGCATCTCTTACCTGGCCGGGCTGGCGTGGTGCGGTCGTCACGGAAATTATACGCTGCTCGTCGTCTGTGAATTTTGCACACGTCACAAAACCTGCCGAGATGTGTGGGTGTGCACCGCGCACATGTCCGAGGGAGATGGAAGAGATAACTTGTTCTTTGAACCAGATCATGTGCATTAGCAATCTTCTGGCCCCTAATTACACCTGTGGCTGTCCCCTGGGTGTTCTCAGGGCGGCAGCCGTCAGGTGTGAGCTGCCTTAGCGGAGAGCTGTGGGCGCACGGGTAGCCGGGCTCGGCCTCGAGCGGCTGGGCTCGCGCGGGCCTTTTACTCACCCCTCTCGTTCATTCTAGGGCACGCGGCGACATCTGGTCCGAAGAACAGCAGCCACTTCGCAGAAAATGGCCCCGCTCAGAAGCCCAGCCTGGCCCCTCTTATTATTCCCCCGGGCGAAGACTTGGGGCAGCGTGAAGAGGAGCGAGTCGTGTGTGGTTTTAAGAAACTCTCAGTGAACGGGGTCTGTGCTTCTCCTCCTCCGCTCACCCCCATAAAGAACCCCCCGTCCCCCTTCCCCTGCGCGGCCCTCTGTGAGCGGGGCTCCAGGCCCCTCCCGCCGCTGCCCATCTCGGAAGACCTCTCTCTGGACGAGACAGACTGCGAGGTAGAATTCCTCACCAGCTCGGACACGGACTTCCTCTTAGAAGACTGTACGCTCTCTGGCTTCAAATATGATGTTCCCGGCAGGCGAAGCTTCCGTGGGTGTGGACAGATCAACTACGCATATTTCGATACCCCGGCTGTCTCCGCAGCAGATCTCAGCCAGGCCCCTGACCAAAATGGAGGGGTGCAGAATTCAAATTCTCCTCCGTCTCAGACCCACCGAAGACTAAGAAGGTCTCATTCAGGACCAGCCGGATCCTTTAACAAGCCAGCCATCAGGATATCCAGCTACATACACAGAGCTTCTCCGAACTCCGATGAAGACAAACCTGAGGTGCCCCCCAGGGTCCCCATACCTCCGAGGCCAGTGAAGCCAGATTATAGAAGGTGGTCAGCAGAAGTTACTTCGAGCACCTACAGTGATGAAGATAGGCCTCCCAAAGTGCCACCCAGAGAACCTTTATCCCGGAGTAACTCCCGCACACCCAGCCCCAAAAGCCTCCCGTCTTACCTCAATGGGGTCATGCCCCCGACGCAGAGCTTTGCTCCTGATCCCAAGTATGTCAGCAGCAAAGCCCTGCAAAGACAGAACAGCGAAGGATCTGCCAATAAGGTCCCTTGCATTCTGCCCATTATTGAAAATGGGAAGAAGGTTAGCTCGACACATTATTACCTATTACCTGAGAGACCGCCGTACCTGGACAAATACGAAAAGTTCTTTCGGGAAGCAGAAGAAACAAACGCAAGCCCCCAAGCCCAGCACCTGTGTGCTGACCACAGCGCCGTCTCGGCCGCAGACAAGCTGGACTCGAAGACAAAACTGGATCCAGGTGGCCACGTGAAGCGCAAACATCTGTCCTATGTGGTTTCTCCTTAGGCTCTGGGGTCGCGGTTCAGCAGGGGCTCCCTGGGAGCAAATGGTTCTCAAGCCACTTGCCCGTTTGGTTGCGGTTCACAGGGAAATGTTTCCGATTGCAGCATAAAGGAGTCGAACCCTCTGTGTTAGAGAGAGAGGGTCAGCAGCCGTGGGGCGCGCTCGTGCTGAGAAGCCCAGATCTTGTTGGCGTCGGAGAAAAGTCTGTTCCAGCGCGCAGTGTAAAGCTGTGCCGGCGGGGAGGGGAGGCTGGGGAACCATGACATGTGTATACGTTAGAGACCCGTAGAAGCCTGTGGGGCGACCTCAGGCCATAGTCGCAGGGTGACCAGTTAGTTGCTACCTTAGAGTAACACGTATTCAGAATGATAAAACAAGCTGGAGGACGACTCCTGACCGAAAATTGAGCAAATGGAAGAAAACACAGTATTGTTTAGATCGGAATCATAAAACAAAACAAAAAAACCCGTTTTTGCTTTGTCAGTTTGAAAGGGTCTGGCTCTCGGGCCCGTGAAGTCCTTCTGTCTCCTTTATTTCTGCAAGCAGTCTGTGCCCCCAGGGGCAGGGCGCAGGGTGCACGTCCGTCCGTCCGTCCGTCCCATGGCTCCACCTGCCCGGTTTAAAAATCGCCCCGAGGCCTGGGTCCCCCCGGGTTTTGCCTCCTGCTCCGTTGAGGGGAGGTTGGCAGTGCGCTGGGCAGCACGCAGGTCTCACCCCTTGAGAAGTGAGAAGATCCCAGAACCCGGAAACCGTTCTTGCTGACAGCTCATGCCCCGCTCTGCCCGCTGACGCCCGTTGCGCAGGCCTCGCGGCTGCGGTGACACACATCGGCTCCCGTGGAGAAGCAGACCGTGGGCCCGTGTTCAGGACGTCAGTTTACGCCATCGAGAAACAGCTGTGTGACTGAGAGTCACTGGGGGCGTGTGTTGGGTTTTTGTGTTGGGTTTTTTTGGTTTTTTCGTTTTTTCGTTTTTTTAGACTGTATTAATAAACAAATACAACACAAGCTGGCCTTGTGTTGCTGGTTCCTATTCAGTATTTCCCGGGGATTGTTTGCTTTTTAAGTAAAACACTTCTGACCAACAGTGCAGTATGTCAATAGCACAGGTCACATCAGCGTCTTCCTGCTTTTGAGACTGTCCCGGCCGGCTGCTTCCCCCGGATTCAGTGAGACCCACAGCATGCGCTGGGGTCGCCCTGTGCTTCGAGGTTTGGATCTTGTATAGATAAGCACAAAAGAGAAGGTGCTCACTAACAGAGGGACATTACTACAATGTTCTCTTAACAGTTAAACAAGCTGTTTACAGTTTAAACTGCTGAATGATATTATTTGAGCTATTTAAAGCTTATATTTTAGTATGAACTAAATGAAGGGTAAGACATGCTTTAGAAAAATGCACTGATTTCTGCATTATGTGTACAGTGTTGGACAAAGGATTTTATTCATTTTTGTTGCATTATTTTGAATATTGTCTTTTCATTTTAATAAAGTTATAATACTATTTATGACACCGTTAACAATGTTTCTTGCCTAAGCTCTTATAAAAGTCGATGTCTCAAGTACGTTGACAAGCATTGCTATCTCTAAGCACAAGGGAAGATTTTTGACAGCTTCCTAAATGCTTGAAATTCACTGTCATTCCCTAAAATAAAAGTAATTTGAGCGATTGATATTGAATCTTATACACATGCACAGTGAAAGTGGGCTCTTTATTTTCACCTTCAACAGTTCAGAGGAGGGACCTGAACTGATGCTGGGGTGTTTCTGTCCAAACAGGTGCTGCCTGGGGAGGGGCCCGCCCCTCAGGGGGAGCATACGGAAGAAATCAGCTCTCACACAGGCTTGCCGTGACTCACTGGGTTTCAGGATTAGGTCCGGGTTGCTGTGGGCCCTTTGGGAAGCTCTGCGGCTTGTCTGGTGTGCGGCCACCAGAGGAAGCCCAGCCTGCCCAGGCCTCTCACGGGGAGGACAGCCGTGCTTCTCACAGCTTCTGGATGCAGGAGGAAGCCGAGCCGCTGCGTGTGAGGGCCCCTCTCCAGCGCCGTGGGGCCCTGTGCTCAGCTCTCCCCTGTCCTGGGCCCTGTGGCCAAAACCCAGCCACTCTCACCTGTCCACAGGCTCCCGGGCAATGGTGAAGCTCTCCGTGACCTTGACTGAGCCCCTCCATGTGCTTGGTATCCTGCAGAGTCAAGAGGGAGGGCTTGGAGGTCAGTGAGCAGGGCTGGGAGTCCACCTCTACCTCCGCCTAATTATGAGTTGGGCAGATGCTTTAACATCTCTGCCCTTGGGTAAAATTGGGGCAGGGGCGTCCTGATCCCCACAATAGGAAATTATCTGTGACAACTGCATATAACCAACTGCCACTGGTGCGCGCATGGACTGTGGTCCCTGGTTACTGTGCCTTGACAGGTATTCTTTCGGACACTTTACAGACGAAGAAATGGGCTTGGGGAGTGGGTTCCACAGACATTCGCTGGGGAATACCAACCACATTCTAGGTCCTGGGAGGTGGGCATATCCTCTGCCCTCTAGAATTTCTTTTTTTTTTTTAAGATTTTGAGAGAATGAGAGTGCGCGCATGCGTGTGCGTGAGAGCGGGGAGGGGCAGAGGGAGAGAAGCGGACTCCCCTGCTAAGCAGGAGCCCGATGCGGGGCTCGATCCCAGGACCCTGGGATCATGACCTGGGCTGAAGGCAGACGCTTAACCGACTGAGCCACCCAGGCGCCCCTGCCCTCTAAAACTTAAAGCAGTCCCTAATTACGGTTTGCGGTGAGCGCCAACAAGGGGTGAATGGTGGGGCTCTACTCTCTAAGGTGATAAGATGCGAAGGGTCAGACTCAAAGCTGAAGGAGGTGGATTGAGTAGGAAAAGCAGACTGACCAAGTTACATGTGAGCCCCTGAGGCTGGAAAGAAAAGGCTGATGCTTCCATAAGCCAGGAGTTGTGGCGGCAGGAGGATGGACGCTGGGCAAGGTAGGGACCACTCAAAGATCTCGGTGGGGGAACGGCAGGATCTGATTGTCTTAAAAAGATGACAGTGGCTGTTGCATGGCGAACAGCTTGAAGAGAAGCCAAGGGGAATGCAGGGATGTCAGGACAGGCAGGCATCAGGACCCGGAGAGATAAGGGGACAGGGGAGATGTCAGGACCAGAGACAGAGAAAACTGGCTTTGAGAGATCCTTCGAGGTAGAAGCAGCAGCTTGGAGACCTTGGGTGGGACAAGCCCAGTGGTGCGTAGCTCTGGTGCCCCCGCCCCCCATTCCCACCCTCACCCCCTGTGTGGGCTCCACCAGCCTCCAAGGGTCTCAGGGTGGTCCCGGAGATGTGAATGGAGCGCTCCCACTGATCCTTATCTGCATCTCGTTTTTTGCCTCTCTTCTTTCCCCCTTCCATTGCCTTCCCTTGTATTGTGGTCAAGACCATCTTTTTTGCTTTCTTGGGTTTTTTTATTTTTTTAAGATTTATTTTATTTTAGAGAGAAAGCGTGCATGGAGAGAGGAGGGGCAGAGGGAGAGGGAGAGAGCGAATCTCAAGCAGACTCCCTGCTGAGCACAGAGCCCAAGGTGGGGCTCAATCTCACCACCCCCAGATCATGACCTGAGCCGAAATCAAGAGTCAGCCACTTAACGGACTGAGCCCCCCAGGCGCCCCAAGCCCATCTTTAATTAACTCCACATTTGCTTCCCTCTGAACCTTTGCATTTTTCCTTGATTTTGCAAGAATACGCTTTTTCCCTATCTTTTCGTGGCCAACCAAATGCACCTCACCGAGGTGTGAATGCCACGCAACTAAAATGCCATCCAGAGCACCAGCTCAATCCTCAACCCGCACCTGCACCCAGAGCCAGTGGAACTCTCTGGAGAGTTCTCCCGGCCCAGGCCTGCCCAGGCCCACACTCTCAGCTGTTGCTGAGACCAGCAGCAGGGAGAATCAGCTGTTAGCTACCACTAGATGCACTGTGATTAGGCGGGTACTATCTAGTGACAACGTACTGTCCTAAAGTCAGGAAATGGGGGCTCCAGTCAACCTGTCACAACCATGCAAGCTTCCTCGAGCCTGCCGTCCCCTCAACATGAGACCAGGCCCCAGCAGGCCCAATACCACACAAACCGCAGGGATTTATTATTAGGGCCTGTCTCCTGGCAGAGAGGAGATGCTAAGGTCAAGAGGACTCATTTGTCAGTCAACTCGAAATGCAGATAATATTAAATGGGAAGTCTTCCCAGGCTGTAATAATCGATCATGTGTTGCCTATCTTTTTTAAATGCCATGTGTTTGTATGTTGCTTATTTCTCTCTAGGTCTCTAGGGATATCTTAACTATGTAATGAAAAGAACTCTCCTTAAGAGGGTGTCTAGTCGCTGCTAGGGGCCCTGTTCCAAAAAAAGAGGCCAACAGATTCTTCCAGAGCATTTCATAGTTGGAGAAAAGAGAACGCATCCCTCTGTCTATTGGCTCAAGTACAAAATATATATTAAGTTATTCTCTACTGTAGTTCTTAATTTCATCACCTAATCTGTAGTTCTGAGGTACATGGAGACTTTCTCTTAAAAATAAGCTCCTAGCATGGGTATCTCATCCTTTCTTGTTTTGGTTTTTTATTTTGTAGTAATTATAGACTCACAAAAAAATTCAGACTTGCACAGAAAGATGCCCTGGACCCATCACCCAGATTCCCCCAAAGATTACATCTTACAAAATTATAGCCCCTTATCAAAACCAGGAAATGGACATTGTCACAATACTCGTATGTGGTATTTTGTTTAGAAAGAGTTCCTATCAAAACGGACTTGGGTCCCACTTTCTAAAATTAACTTAGAAATTAATTCTGGCATTCTGTTAGGCGTTTTGTGAAAAGCTAATAAAGCTTTAAGAATACATTGCCGTGTAAATATTTATACATTATGCTAATGGTAACTGAGATAAAGCTGATGTGTGTTAACTTTGATCGGCCAAGATTTTCTGCAAGATTAATTTGCATGAGCTCTAGTAAAGCTACGCCTTCAAACCTGGAGGATCCATGAATGGTTTCCCAGAGCCTTGAGGTGCCACAACTTTGAAATGTGTAACAAAGCAAGAGGTGAACTGAATTTGTAAGCCGCTACTAAAGCTTTGAGGTATCCTTGTCTTTAGAAAAAAGTCTGGTGCAAACTACAGTACAGAGACAAGTTTTCTTTGCAGACTAGACCATTTGACAAATGTTCTGGTCCTTCTCCCCGACACATGAGAATCACACCTTTTAAGAGAGGTTCTGGGGTCTTATTTGGGGGAAAGCAGAGAGGGGAGAGGTGAGGAGAACAGGGAAGAAGGTCCGAATGTGCCTGCACTTGGTGAGCCTTGCCTTTTATGCCTTGTGACTGAGTGAAATAACATGATGTAGGCATGTCTGAGGCAATTGGAGGGTGTGAATTTTCATGCTTGCTTTTCCCTTGAATGTATCGAACTTCAAGAACCTTCTGCCTAAGCCGCAGAGAATCTGTCAGTGGAGCGTGTTTAAACAAGCTCAGCTCAGCTTTCATGTTAGCTGCCCAGAACTCAGAGAGGCAAACATACTTAGTGTGTCTGACTTTTCGTATCTGAGGAAACCCTTCACATCAGAGCGGCCCTGTAAACCGTCCCTCAATGTCCACTGCCCACTGGCAGCAGAGGGGGTTTGAGGCTGGGGAGGGAGCTGGGGACGGTCGGAAAGGACTCTTCTGGGTCCTAGTTTCACCTGCTAGAAAGAGAGCTGCTATCAGGCTGTTGGGCTTAAGTGTGCCTCCCCAGTGCGGGCAGCCCTCACCCCGTGGTTCCCGAAAACTGCCAGGAACCCTCGGCAGGTCAGCCTATAGCAAGTTTACTAACACAGCATCCGTGACCATGCATAAATCTGCTCCCCACCGCCCCCCCCCCACACTAAGTAAAAAGGCCCCGGGGGAGGAGGCAATTTGTTGTAACCAGGGGACCAGTCTTTGGGAGTGTTTCTATGTCCCTCAACTTGACTTTGTGCCCTTATGGAGAAAGGCAGCCACTTCAGTCCCGGGAAGTAGCTTTGGATCCATGTCAAATAAAGGTCTTAATCACCTGCTTCATGCGTATTTCTTCCTTTTTACAGTCATGAGGGTTGAGCCCAGTGCCTCCCCCCAGGACAGCATGACTTTTGTACCCTCCCCTCTTGTGTAAGGCTGGATGAGTCTGTCTTTCTGGCCTGAGCCCGGAGCAGCCTAAGGCGCCACGGCTCACAGGAAGCTGTCTGTATTGTGTGTGTGCCCGACTGCCGGCCGCCCTAGTGTGCTTGCATGAACTAGCGTCCTTGTCTACACGGCTTCTGCTTAGTGACCCATCAAAGTTCTCGGCTGAGCAGAAGCTTGGACAGTTCCCGCGGCTCAGGGAGGCCCAGGCGCCGACTCACCAGCTCCAAGCTGTAGAGGGAACTCGCGCACCCACAGCAGCCCAGACGCATGATAAGACTTGTCTGCGCATCGTCCCGGCCCGGGAGCCTCTAATTACACGTCTGGGGCTTGCAGGAGCCCAGGTGGCCGGGCTCACATGATCCCAGAACTGTGAAGATAGCGCGGGCCGGGTTCTCACTGCCTGCGCAGCCAGGTGGGGGAGGCACCTCGGAGCCCCGTGCGTCATTTCAATACAAATTATAATAACCGCATTCCAAAGACAACAAGAGTTCATTTAACCGGGCAGTTCCTTCTTCCCAAAACATTGCCACAGTTTTATCTTCCCATCTACCCTTTTAGCTGTTCCATCTTCAACCTTCCTCCTGGCCCCTGTCTTGGGACAGCTACTTGGCACCGCAGCAGAATCGGTGTGCAAGAGAGCCCAGCGTCGGGTCCCCAGGCCACGTGGTTTGCTCCACACAACGTAGCTCTGGCCCACGGGGTGTCTCGTGTCACGGAATTCGGGGTGATCTAACTTGCAGCGGTCCTTAACAGTATTCACAGCCCCCAGTTATCAGAAACTTGTCACCTGCCGGGCGCTGTGCTGGGCTCGAAAGGAAACACACCTGTCCTGAGCCAAGTGAGAAAGTCACCGTCATCGGGGCCCGGCAGTGGCTCGCAGAGGAAAGCCGCGTGCTGTGGGAGTGTGTAACACAACAGTTGTTGATCCTGTCATTAATCAGCTGTGTAGGAGGATTTTGAGGACCGAGGCCAGAAATCTGTTTTTGTTTTTTTGTTTTTGAAGACACATTTTTTTTTCTTCCAAGCTCTGTGGATGCTGAATCAGTCCAATTGTTCCTTTTGCAAGAATCCACACACTTTTAACAGCAGTAAATAGATTGCCATTTGTCATCTGGTCATTGATAAGGATCTCATAAAGAAATTGATTTACCAAACTGAAATGCTTATTTGAAATGTTTCTCTCCAAAGCCTTCTCTATGAGTCTGTAGACAACTTCTATCCATGTCGGTTTTTTCCTAAGGATTCTATATATGCATTAATTACAAAAAGTTTTGTGAGTACAGTTTTCTCTGAACAGCCTTGGTATAGGCAAAAAGAAGTGTTACCACCCACCGGCATGCATTATAATTCTGTCCTTGCTTAATCCCCACCCAAATGCCCATTTCCATCTATACAAACTCATATTATTCTTTCTGAATCATACCTAAGTGCCACACCCTGAGTTGCACATAAAACTTGGCCATATTATTTATACACCAGTGTGTACTCACACAGCTGTGGCTGACTTAGAAGTCCACTTATATTTTTCTGGGATTATTTATCACCTTACTTCTCCATTACTGGATCTGGGTGGGAAATTCCCTGAAAGGTTTTCTTCTAAAATTTGGTAGCCTAATCTTTTTTTTTTTTAAAGATTTTATTTATTTGAGAGAGAGAGAGACAGCGAGAGCAGGAACACAAGCAGGGGGAGTGGGAGAGGGAGAAGTAGGCTTCCTGCCGAGCAGGGAGCCCGATGTGGGACTCGATCCCAGGACCCTGGGATCATGACCTGAGCCGAAGGCAGACGCTTAACGACTGAGCCACCTAGGCGCCCTGGTAGCCTAATCTTAAGGATATATTTTCAACTCCTTTTCTGGTTACAAATCCTGATGTTGGCAGGTCTCTTTCCTTTAAGTTTGAACCTCAACTGAGACAAGCTGCACTAATTATTCAGATCAGCATCCTATTTTATAGCTCACAGCCAGGAACGCACTGTAATAGAGTTAATGGAGAGTCCGTAGATAGCCTAACACATGGGGGCCTCCTGCCGCCCTGCTCAGCATCTCCTGAAATCTCCTGAAATCAAGGATCAATCTGTAAGTAAAACACAAAACTGTCTATTGGCATACCAGACTGTTTCAGGAATTCAGGAAAGATACAGAGCAGACAGATGTGATATGATGGAGAAATAGGATCAAAGGAAAAGAAAGACTAAAAGAGTCATAGGATATGACTTCTATGACAGCCCCTCCAAGAATTCTGAGAAAACTCTGCCTCTATGGATGCAGAACAGGAAGGAGCCCTGGGGTGGGTGTCAGGGTGATTATCTGGGCAACTCCTTCCAGAGTATCTGCCAGCCAACTTCTTCCCCTCTCCCCTTGTGTGAAGCTTTGTCAGTGAGTGTGTGCCTACAAGCTGGGGCATTGGTGACAGAGACACAGCAAGGCCCCAGGTAGCAAGAAATGTTGAGGTGGAGAGAGCCCATCCCAACTACACACTCTGTCTGGAAGCATGGCCCTTCCATTTCCAAGCCTGTGTAGTCAGACCCTGGATCCACAGGCAGGAGAGTGGGGATTTTCAAACACAAATATGAGCATAAAATAAAAAATCACCAAGCACTTGAGGAAAATTAACATCAAGAAAATAACACAAGTCAATAAACAGAGACCAGCACCCATGCAAACATCTCACAAGGCAAACAGATGTTAAAATAATCCTCAGAGATTAGACAGAATATTACATCCACAAAAACAGCCTATTGTGAAAAAGAGCCAAGGGACAGAAAATAGGAGGAAAAGTTAAGAGGCATTTAGTATCTGAGAAGACAAGAATAGAAAGTAGCATAAAAGAAATACTTAAAACATGTATATTGTAATGTATATAATTGTCAGATCACTATGTTGTATACCTGAAACTGATATAATGTTATATGTCAACCATACACCAATTAAAAATTTTAAAAATAATAATAGGAAAAAATTTTTCCAGATCTGAAGACATGGGTCTTCATACAGAAAGGACCCTCTCATACCAAATAATTTGCTTGAAAATAAGACATACCCAGGGGCGACTGAATGCCTCAGTAGGTTAAACAGCTGCTTTTGGCTCAGGTCATGACCTTGGGATTGAGCCCCATTCAGGTTCCCTGCTCAGTGGGGAGTCTGCTTCTCCCTCTGCCCCTCCCCCTGCCTCAAATAAATAAAATCTTTTAAAAGAAAGAAAGAAAATAAGACACACTCAGACACATTTCCCAAAACTGCAGAATACCAAGGATGCGGGGCGGGGCGGGGGGGGAGAACTACCTTTCAAAGGGAAAAACAAGCAGGAAGTTACCCACAAAGGAGCAAGAATTCTATGAGCCCCAGCAACACAGGATGCTGGAAGAAAATGGAGCCATATTACCAAGGTTCTAAGAAACAGTGATTCTGAACCCACAGTCTTGTACTTGGCCAAATCAGCATTCAAGTGAAAGGTCAGAATGAAATATTTTGGACATACAAACCTCAGAAAGTCTGTCATTCTCAGATTGGCTTTCTGAAAGAATTTCTCAAGGATTGCAACACAGCAAAACAAAAGGAACCTAAAGAGGAGGAAGATGTATCCAATGGGCAATGGTGAGCAGAAAAGCCATTATAACTTACAGAAAAGTTTAAATAATTTTTTATGCATAACTAAAGAATTAATAATAATGGAGAACTAAGATCCCAGGTTAATCCCAGGAGGAAGAGAATGAGGAGGAAACTGAAAACAGAAGAAGATTCTGGTCTTTGGGAGGAGAGGATACAATTGATTAATTCTGGATATTATTGAATACTATTAAATGTACATAAGAAATTTAGAGGCTAAGTTTCACTTCAGGTAGTAGCATAAAAACTTGCGTCAGATTAACCATCCTGCCTATGACAATTATAAAGTCAGGACAAAATATTTTTAAAAACTACTATATGAAGGTAGTGGAGAGAAACCAGTGCCCTGGAAAATAAGGAAACAAACTAGTACAGATCCATCTGTAACCATCTTTCCCCCAAGACAGTTCCTTAATTCTCTCAGCATACAAGAAATAGAATTCAAACTGAAAGTGGCAGTTTTACTGGGCTGAAAAGACAAAAGTTAGAGTTCAGGGTTCCCTGGCAGAGTAGACAGGAATTGAGGGAGGGCAGATCCTGGAAAGGAGGAAGCCCCCAGATCTGTGTACAAACATCCCCCAAATCCTTGGCTGAATCCTGGACTGCATGGCAGGTCACATCTCCAAGGGATCCGGTGGAAAGGAACTGAGTAGGAATTTCAGCAGCTGCCCAACTGTGGAGACAGAGTTTGGATATCAAGTACAGCCAAGTTCAAGGTGCTTGGTAAACCCACTGGCTTTCTACTAAAACCCAGAAAGGCCATATTTTAGAAGTGAGGGCCACATCCCAGACTGAGGGCAAAACTGAAATAAACAACCTAACAAAGCCTATAACCAAACCACCACAGAATCAAGGTTATCAGCTGGTAATTTATTTGCCTTCTAAAACAAAATTTATCACTTTTCAGAGGAAGGTGACAGAAACCATTGTTCTATACCATATCATCTGCAATGTTCAGTATATGATAAAAATGTATAAGACATGAAAAGCAGGAGAATGCATCTCATAGTCAAGAGGAAAAATCAGTCAATAGAAGCAGACCCACAGATAACCTGATGCTGAATTAACAATGATGCCAAAATAATTATCATAAATACAAAGATTTCACAGGAGAAGTGGATAGAATGGGCGAAGATATAGGGAATTTTAAGAAGTAATATAGAAAATATAACAAAGAACCAAATGGAAATCTTAGACCTGAAAAATGCTATATCAAAAATTTTGTTTTGTTTTAGAGAATTGATAGCAGATTGGATAAAAGAAAAAAATCATAACATGAACATCAAGACAGATGAGTAGAAAGTATTCAACCTACAGCACACAAAAAGCAAAAATGATCAGAAATTTGTCTCTGTTGGGATACTAGAAATTAGATGTACAACTTCTAAATCTTTTGAAGAAAGAGAAAATGAAAACTTTAAAAAAATGATGAATCCAACAAATGGAAAGAAAAAGGGGGAAATTTAACATTAAAAAAAATCATAGTAGGGGCACCTGGCTGGCTCAGTCAGTAGAGCATGCAACTCTTGATCTCAATGTTGTGAGTTCAAACCCCACATTGGGTGTAGAGATTACTTAAATATAAAATCTTTTAGAAAGAATCATGGTAAAAAGTAAGCGAAGTAAGTTTTCAGGAATAAGTCAAAACATATCAGCAATCACACAAAAAGAATGAATTAAATCCCTATTTTAAAATACGGAGATTTTCAGATTTAGTTAACAACAACAACAACAACAAAATCTATATGTTATTTACAGAAGATGCATATAAAAAGAAAGTTATGTGTTGGTTAGAACTACTTTTGAGAACAAATAACAGAAACACCACCTAACAATAGCTGACAAAGTGGGTTTATTTTTCTTGTAGAAGTCTGGGAGTATGTGGCTGCTGGTCTTTGTTGAGTAGTGTAGAGATAGTGTCTCGTCATTTCTCTTGACCTTTCCTTCATGGTCACAGAAAGGGTGCCAAGGCTCCAGCCATTATATTCATAGTGAAGGCAGGAAAAGAAGCAATACTGGTCACATTGTTTCCTTTTTCAGGAAAAACAAAAACCTTCCCAGAATTCTCAACAGACTTCTGCTTGTGTTTCATTAATCAAAACAGTTGTCACCTGGCAAGAGAAGATAGTCACTCCCACCCTATATAGTAAAAGTATACAAGAGAGAAGAGAATTCAAAATTAGTGCTCAGTAGCCAATGAATAGTGTCTCCCAAAGATTCAAAATAAGGGGATGGAAAAGATACACTAGGCAAATATTGACCCAAGGCTAACAAGAACTGAGCTGTTACAGAGCAGTGAGAAGCTATCTAGTGGTTCCATGCTGAATATAATCAACAGGACTCAGTACACATTACCAACTCCTGCATCATAGAGGCTAGAAAGTAAAAACTTCATTTCTGATGCTCTTTTGCAGCTAAGTTGTAGATGTGAATTAGGTTTGGCCAATTACACAGACCTGTGTGAGATCTGGCAGATGAAGTTGACGCAGAGGCTGTCTTTAAGCTCATAATTACGGTCATGAAGACAAGTGTGAAAGATAGTTGTGGCAGTGGCCTGACTCAGCATTTCAGGGTCTTATCAGCAGCTTTGTGGGTAGATATGGTTGTTATGGTAACAGCTTCAGTAGCCTTAGTGGCTTCCTAATCCTAGTTTCCTTATGTCTGAATTAAAACTATGGTGATATGGTCTTCAACTCAACAGTTCCAGGGAGGCCTCCTGATTATGACTCCTCCATTTTTCCAGGGATTTTATAAGCACTTAATTTCCTGTTTTAAACTCCTTTCTGCATAAAATACACTGAGTGGTTTCTATTTTCTGCACTGAACTCCAAAACTGATACCAAGTGTGCGTGCATGCAACACACACACACACACACACACACACACACACACCACCCATCATCTTGGGATAATAGGGCCCTCAGGTGACTTTCAGAAGCATATGCAAACCCTCTCTGGAAGAACTCAACCTCAGTCCAAACCTTAAAGAATTCCTACTGAATAAAAAATGAAATAGGGGGAAATGAATACTTCCTAAGCAAAAATCACAAGATACACAAGGAAACAAAGCACCATAAAGAAGAACAGCAGAAACCACAGACAGCAGACATAATTACAAAGATTTCTGATTTTATCAGATACAGAACATAAAATACATGTGTTTGGTATGTTTAAACAAATAAATATGTACATAGAACAAATAGATTTGAAAAAGAAAAAAATAAAACATTTAAAAATAAACTTTATATGTAATAATTACAACGAATAGTTCAGTGGATGCTCCAGCCACCAGATTGAACACAGATGAAGAATTAATGAACTACCTGATGGATTTGAAAAATATCACAGAGAATGCAGTACCAAAGCACAAAGGGAAGGAAAACATGAAAAAGAGTTTGAGACAAAATATAGAACAAAAGTTGGTAAGTTATGTTGTCTGGAAGGAGAGGCCAAAGGGAATGAGAAAGAAGTAATATTTGAAAATATAATGGATGAGAATTAGCCAGAATTGTTCAAATATACCAAGGTTCAAATTCAAAAATCTAATAAATCCCAACAGGTTAAAAGAAGGAAGGGAGAGAGGGAGAGAAGGAAGGAGGAAAGTAGATCCACAAATCATAGATTCGCAGTGAGACTGGAAGATACCAAAGAAAAGCAAAAATTTTGGAGGCAGCAAGAGCAAGGGGATGAAACAAATCACCTACAAAGGAATAACAAGTAGATGACTAACTTCTCAACTGCAATAATCAATGTCAGAAGAAAGATAATAGTTAAAAGAAAACATTGTTGAACCAGATTTTTTAAAAAATAATTCCTCTACATGCTGTTCACAAGACATGCTTCCAAAACATAAGGACACTAAAAAAATTGAAAATATAGATAAAGATAAATTGGAAAACAGTAGCCAAGAGAAAGCTGGAACAGCTATCAAACATCAGACAAAATAGATAAGAAAGCAAAAATTGTTACCCGTGATAAAGAGGACTACATAATGACAAAAATTTGCAATTCACCAGGAAAAGATAATGATTCTAAACTTTTAAGCACCCAATAATATAGCCTCAAAATATATAAAGCATATATTTACAGATCTATGAGAAGAGACTGACAAATCCACTGTTATGGTGGGAAAGTTTAGTATAACTTTTCTTAGCACTTGACAGATCAAGTGTGTAAGAAATAAGTAAGGATAGAGATTTGACCAGAACAATTAACAAGCTTGATTTAAAGAAATTTTTTTTTAAGATTTTATTTTTAAGTAATCTCTACACTCAACATGGGGCTCGAACCCACAACCTGGAGATCAAGGGTCACAGGCTCCACCAACTGAGCCAGCCAGGCACCCCTAACAAGCTTGATTTAATGAATATATAACTATTGTGCCCAGCAATTAAAGAATACACATTCTTTTTTTTAACTGAAATTTTTTTTAAAGATTTATTTATTTGAGAGAGAAGAGAGAGGGAGACCGCATGCATGCGCACGAGTAGGAGGAGGGGAGAGGGAGAAAGAGAATCATCAAGCAGGCTCCCCATTGAGTGAGGAGCCTGTATTAAGGCTCCATCCCAGGACCCCAAGATCATGACCTGAACTGAAATCAAGTCAGGTGCTTAACCAACTGAGCCACCAGGCGACCATTAACAACTTTTTTATTGAACAATAACATATATAGAGAAGAGTATGTGAATCAAAAATATATGACCTAATGAATTCTCATGAAGTTGACACACTACAGACCCAGGACTTGGATTAGATCAGGAAATAGAACTTTATGACACCCTCAAACCCTTTTTCTTGCCACTACACCACCCACAGTCACAGTCCATGCTACAGGAAACCACCATCCTGACTTCAAATGCTTAAATGATTAATTTTGCCCATATTTACTTATTATAAATGACATCATACAGTAGTACTCTTTTGTGTCTCTTTTGCTCAATATTATGTTTGTGAGATTTATGTGTGTAGAAATATCTTTTTCATTCTTATTTCATTGTATGAATAAACCACATTTATCCATTCTTCTGGGTTTTTTTTTTTTTAAGATTTTATTTATTTATTCGAGAGAGAGAGAGAGATCACGAGCAGGGGGGGAAGGGTAGAGGGAGAAGCAGACTCCCTGCTGAGCAGGGAACCCAATGCGGGACTCAATCCCAGGACCCTGAGATCACAACCTGAGCTGAAGGCAGACACTTAACCAACTGAGCCACGCAGGCGCCCTCCATACTTCTGTTGATGGACATTTAGATCGTTGCCTCTTTGCAAGTAGCACAAATGGTGCTAGGATGAACATTTTTTTTTAACCTTTATTATTATTTTTCTTTTAGTAATCTCTATACCCAATGTGGGGCTTGAATTCACGACCCCGAAATCAAGAGTCATGTGCTCTACCAACTGAGCCAGTTGGGTGTCCCAGGATGAACATTCTTGTAAATGTTTTCTGATGATCATGTGTATGTATTTCTGTTGGGTATGTTTAGCTTATGTTTAGCCTTTGCAGACATTGCCCAAAAGGTTTCCAAATGGTTGTAGCAATTTACATTCCCACCAGAAGTATGTGAATGTTCTAGTCGTCCCACAGCTCATCAGTGATTGGTAGTATTCTACCTCTTCATTTTAGCCATTCTGATGGATGTGAGAAGACCCATTCTTTTCAATCACACGTGAAATATTTACAAAAGTTGACCAACTGTTAGGTTTCACATATTTCACAGGATTGGTACCATACAGACCAGTCTCTCTGACCACACTACAATTAAGTTAGAAATCAGTGACAAAATATAGAAAGATAAACTGGAAAAAATGCATACACTTGGAAGTAATCAGAACTGAACGCTGACACAAACTGACATCAGTGTATAGAGACAATGTTTAATCTTTGCTATGTATGTTGGAAAAGAAGAAAATCTCAAAATAAATGAACCAAGCACTCAATTTCAGAATTTAAAAAGTTTGGAAAGGAAAGAATAAGAGTAGAAATTTCTGAAAAACTAGGAAAACATAAAATAGAAAGTATTATCGGGGCGCCTGGGTGGCTCAGTCAGTGAAGCTTCCAACTCTTGACTTGGGCTCAGGTCATGATCTCAGGGTCCTGAGATCAAGCCCCGCATTGGGCTCCATCCATGCTGGGCAAGGAGCCTGCTTAAGACTCTCTCTCTCCTTTTCCTCTGCCCCTCCCCACCCCTCTATCCCACCTAAAAAAAAAAAAAAAAAAAGTATTATTAAAGCTAATATCAACATTTACGCCAATACATTTGAAAACTTAGATAAAGTAGTAGATACCTTCCTGGAAAAAAACACAATTACTGAAACCATCTCAGGAAGAAATAAAGAACTTGAATAATCCTGTTACCTGAAAAGAATTTTTTTTTTAAATATGGAATGCTTCAGGAATTTGTGTGTCATCCTTGCGCAGGGGCCCTGCTCATCTTCTCTGTATCATTCCAATTTTAGTACATGCTCTGCCAAAGCTACTTGAAAAGAATTTGAATGGTGGTGTCTCAAAAAGTTAAACAGAGAATTACCATAGGACCCAGCAATTCCCCTCTTAGGTGTGCATACAAAAGAAGTGAAAATAGGTACTCAAAACAAATGGCTGTACATGAATATTCACAGCAGCACTATTCACAACTGCCAGAAGGTGGAAACAACCCAAATGACTATCAATGGATGAATGGATGAATGAAATATGGCAGACCCATACAACAGAATCTCATTCAAGCTTAAAAATGAAATTCTGACACATGCTGCAATGTTGATGAACCTTGAAACATTCTGCTAAGTGAAAGAAGCCAGACTCAAAAGGTCACACACAGCATAATCCCATTTATGTCAAATATCCAGAATAGGTAAATCCATAGAGACAGAATGTGGAGGAGAGACTACCAGGGCCTCGGGGAGGGGGAAGGAGTGACTGCTAATGGGGATAGTCTCCTTAGGGAACGCTGAAATGTTTTGGAATTGGATAGAGGTGATGGTTGCACAACACTGTGAATTTCTAAATGCCACTGAACTGTATGCTTTAAAGTGGATAATTTTATGTTCTATGAATTTTAGCTCAATTAAAACAAAAATCTCACCACAAAGAAAACACCAGACCCAGATGGATTCAGAGGCAAATTGCATTAAATATTCAAATAAATAAACATGCATATATTTATGAATGATTAAAATTATGTACATATATAATTTTAATCATTCACAAATGTTTCTGTAGAAAAGAAGGACTCTTCCCACTCAAGGTATGACTTTAGCATAACCTTGACACAAAAAATCATACAAGAAAGGAAAATACCAGTTGAACCTCCACATGAGATGCAAAAAATCCTAGATTAAATACTTGCCTAACAGAATTTAGTAACATATAAAAAAGATAAAACATTATAAACCAAGTTGGTTTATCTCAGGCATGTAAGAGTAGTTCACTAGAAAATGTACTAACATAATTCATGACATTAACGGATTAAAGAAGAAAAACCATATGATCTTAACTGAGAAACTTAGGACAGTCATTTAATAAATTTCAACATCTACTTATGACAACAACTTAGCAATCAAAGAATGGAAGTGCATTTCCCTAACCTAATAAATAATATTATGATAGTCGTGAGATGGGGAAACTAAAGGGACCCCATGAAAATGCCTTTTTTTGCTCCTTTTCCTGCTTCTGTTCTTGCTAGGATCTGCCCCCACCTTACACAGGCCTTATAGAACAGTTAATGTATATCCTCTTTTTGGAGGTCAAGGACTTAACAATTCTTTTCAGGCTTCCAGCACAATAGATAATATCCAAGGAGTGACTGGGAGGGGTTGTCATGAGCGTTTTCTAGACCACTGGCTCACCAAGACCCCTGGCTCCAGGGCATAAGTGACTTATGGATAACACCTAAACACTCACCTTTGTTTTAACCAGTTCCTGGGTGGTGGAGAAAACACATCACCAGATTACAACCCTCAATAAAAACCCCAAAGCCCGAGCAAAGATAAGATTCCCTCTCCTTTCCTTTCCAAGTCTCCCGGATGCTGTGTCCTTATCTGCACACTGTCTTCAATAAACTCTGCTCTCACTTTGTCTCGGCTCACATTTGATTTCCATCCTGTGCAAGGCCAGGGACTCTCTTGGCTGGTCTTTGTGGGACTCCCTCTGGGTCCTCAGACCCAGCCAGCCTACATGGGTTGGAATAATGCCCCCTGCAACCCGCCCCCCCCTAAAGATGTCCCATTCTTATCTCCAAAACCTATACATTACCGTTCATGGCAAAAAGGACTCTGAAGACATGATTAGGGTTCAGGACCTTGAAATGGGAGATTATCTTGGATTATCCAGGTGGTCCAGTCTGATCACATGAATCCTTTAATGTGGAGCACCTTTTCTGGCTGCAGTCGGTCAGAGGGAGATGTGGCTATGGAAGGATCATTGATGCAACATCACTGACTTTGAAGTTGGAGGGCGGAGTCACAACCAAGGAATGTGGGTGCCTCTAGAAGCTAGAGAAGTCAAGGAAGTGAATACTTCTCTAGTGTCTCCAGAAGGAAGCACAATCCTGTCCACACCTTGATTTTTGCCCAGTGAGACCCTGTCAGATGTCTACCCTCCAGAACTGTAAAATAATATATTTGTGTTGTTAAACCACTAAAATCATAGTATTTTGTAACAATAACAATAAAGATGGAATACGAGTATATACCAAAAATGACAACTCTACAACAAATGTTATATTTAATTCCCTTTAAAATCCAATGCGACATATGTTGCCCATTTTGATCACTTGAATTTAGCATTGCACTGAAGATCCTCACCAGGATAGAATGGCAAGAAAAATAAATAAAACATTTAAGGATTGGAAAGAGAGAAATAAATTGTCATTCTTTGCTGATGATATGAATAGATATATGAAAATTTTAAAAATAATTTATGGCTACATTATATTAGAATAAGAGAATTTGTAAAGGTTGGATACACAATCAATATATAAAAGTACATATCTGCATTTCTATATACCAGCAACAATCAGAAAACAATTTTTAAAAGGTCTTTATAACATCAGAAATAAAAAAAGAACTGAAAGGTGGGAAGGAAGGAAGAGCTAATAATAAATCTAACAAAAGATGTGCAAGCCTTTGCTGGAGAAATTAACAAAATTTTATTGAAAAGACATTAGATATTAAAGAAGACCTAAATGAATGGAAAGCAGATTATATTCTTGGATAAGACTCAGTAACAGAAAGATGTCAACTTTCCACAAGTTGCTCTACAAATTCAATGCAATCCCAATTAAGAATTCCACGAGTTATTTTTTGTGAGATTTGGCAAGCCGATTCTAACATTTCTCTGGAAGAGCTGAGGCTGCCAATAGCCAGGGTACGCCCGAAGAAAATGAGAGACTTGCCTCCACCAGGTAAAGAAATTTGGCTGTGGGGTATTGATGTCAGCAATGAACAACAGATTGTTGAAACAGGATAGAGCCCAGAAACAAAGCACTTACGGAAGTTTGCTTTCAGACAGAACTGGAACTGCAGATTAGTGGGGAATAAATGGATTCACCAATTGGTGCTGGGACAACTAATTAACCATGTGGGAAAATAATGAAATCAGATCCCTACCTCAACATACATAAAATTAATTCCAGGTAGATTGAAGACTTACATGTGAAATACAAACCTGTAAATAATTTAGAAAACAATAAAAGTGGAAGTCTTCATGATCTTTTTTTATTAACATATAATGTAATGTATTATTTGTTTCAGGGGTACAGGTCTGTGATTCATCAGTCTTACACAATACACAGCGCTTACCCCAACACATACCCTCCCCAATGTCCATCACCCAGCCACCCCATCCCTCCCACCCATTCATGATCTTGAAATAGAAAAGAATTTAGCACAAACTATAAAGACAAAAATTGATAGATTCTACTATATTAAAATTAAGAATTTCCGTTTTATCATGGATACCATGAAGAATAAAAAGGGCAAGCCACAATCCAGAAGAATATACTTGCAACATATATAAATAATAGGTTTTTTTGTTTTTTCTTTATTATTTATTTAAACAAAAGCAAAAACACTTCATCCATTTCTCCCCCATTTCTTCTCATAGGGAGAATTCCTACAAATCAGAAAGAAAAAACCAAAAACCCAACAGAAAAATAAGCAAAAGACAGTCATTACAGAGAAGGAAAAAAACACATGGAAAGATGCTTCATGAATAATCAGGAAAATGCAAATTAAAGTCTCAAGGAGATACTATTTCACACCCACCATATTGGCACTAATTTGAAAGCTTTACCATAGCTAGTGCTGTCAGGAAGTGAGACAGGAATCATTCGCCGTGCTCCAAGTATAAAGCACCATAACCATGTGGGAGATGGGTTAGCATTTCTTAGTGTGGGGATTCTTAACCTGGGGTAGACAGATGGAACTTGGGGCTCTGTAAACTTCAATGAGGAAAAAAAAGAAAAACTATGTATTTTTGCTAACTTCTAACTGAAACTTGGTATTTTCTTCTATTAGCAATCAAACCAAAGTAGTATTAGTCATGCCTATGACTTCCACCAAAAGAATATAGATTATCACATTATCACATTAAACTTGTTGCTGATATCTCAAAATATCATTTATGTTCATCACAACTTCAAAATTAGGGTATGTACGGGGCACCTGGGTCGCTCAGTCGGTTAAGTGTCTGACTCTTAATCTCAGCTCAGGTCTTGATCTCAGAGTTGTGACTTCAAGCCCTGCACTGGGCTCCCGGCTGGGTGTGGAGCCTACTTAGAAAAAAAAAATTAGGGTGGGTATGAGACTGATGACTAAATATTACCATTTAATGGTAGGAGGACATATATTTTATCATGAATTTGCTTTCTTAATATTTTGAAAACTATATTCCAATATAATTGGTTTTCTTTGTAATCCTATGTATTCTATTTTATATATTTTTAAATGTTATTCTAAGAAAGTGTCCAATGGTTTCACTAGTGTGCAAAAGGGGTCCATGAAACATAAGCAGTTAAGAACCCCTGTCAGTCCTACAATAAAGCATGAGCAGTCCACAGCAAAGTGTCTGCCCTGGAAAAGCTCCTGCACATGGGTATCAGGAGACATGTGCACAGCATTGGAAGTGACCCAAATGTTCATCAGTGTACAATGGACAAATTGTGGGATATTCATGCAGTGAATTCATGAAAGTGGTTACCTTTGGGTCTTAGGTTGTGGGTTATGACTGGGAAGAATCATCCAGTAAAACACTGGTAAAGTTCCTTTTCTTAATTTGGGTGGTGAGTAAACAACCATTCATTTAAAACTGTACATCTGCATTTTCCTTTTTTATTATTTTTAATTTTTAATTTTAATTTTAATTTTTTTTAGAGAGAGAGAGAGCATGTGCATGCGGTGGTGGGATTGGTGGGGGGAGAGGGAGAGAGAGAGAGAGAATCCCAAACAGGCTCCATGCCCAAAGCAGAGCCCAATGCAAGGCTTGATCCCAAGACCCTGAGATCATGACCTGAGCCGAAATCAAGCCCAACTGACTGAGCCACCCAGGTGTCCCATGACATCTGCATTTTCATCCACTCTTTGTATGTAAGCTATTTCACAAAGAATATTTTTAAATAAAAAGATGGATATGGAAGCAACCCACATGCCCATCAACAGATGAATGGATAAAGAAGAGGTGGCAAGTATACACAATGGAATATTACTCAGCCTTAAAAAAGAATGAAATCTTGCCATTTGCAACAACATGGATGGATCTAGAGGGTATGATGCTAAGTGAAGTAAGTCAATCAGAGAAAGACAAATACCATATGGTTTCACTGATATGAAGAATTTAAGAAACAAAACAAACAGAGGCACCTGGCTGGCTTAGTCAATAGACCATGTGACTCTTGATCTTGGGGCTGTGAGTTCAAGCCCCGTGTTGGGCATGGAGCCTACTTAATTAAAAAAAAAAGAAAAGAGGGGCGCCTGGGTGGCTCAGTCGTTAAGCGTCTGCCTTCGGTTCAGGTCATGATCCCAGGGTCCTGGGATCGAGCCCCACATCGGGCTCCCTGCTCAGCGGGAAGCCTGCTTCTCCTTCTCCCACTCCCCCTGCTTGTGTTCCCTCTTTCACTGTGTCTCTCTCTGTCAAATAAGTAAATAAAATCTTTAAAAAAATAATAATAAAAAAATAAATAAATAAAAAAATAAAAAAAAAGAAAACAAACCAACAAAGAAAAAAAGAGATAAACCAAAAACACACTCAACTATGGAGAACAAACTGATGGTCACCAGAGGGGAGGTAGGTGGGGGGAGGGGGGAAATACATAAAGGGGATTAAAGATTACACTTGTCATGATGAGCACTGAGTAATGTATAGAGTTGTTGACTTACTATATTTGCACCCGGAAGTAATGTAACACTGTATGTTAATATATTGGAATTAAAATTTAGAAAAAAAGGGTGGATTAAATAACAAGCATTGTTGAGGACGGGGGAAGCAGGCAAATTGGAGAACAACTTGGCCATATCTATCAAAATTAGTGTGCCTGCTTTTTGATCTTAAAAACTCTAATTTTTAGAGTTCACACTTGCACAAAGATGTATACACAAATTTGTCCCCTAAAATGTTTTCTTAAATATTGAATAACTGTAAAAAAAAAAAACTTAAAAATCCTTTAATATCACCAACAAAAAAACTAAAGAACCTGATTCAAAAATGGGCAAGAGCCTAAACAGACATTTCTCCAAAGCAGACATACAGATGTCCAAGAAGCACATGAAAAGGCGCTCAGCATCACTAATCATTAGGGAAGTGTAAATCAAAACCACAGCGAGCTATCACCTCACACACATTAGGATGGCTACTACCATTTTTTCTAAAAGAAGAAAAGCATACATGTTGGGGAGGATGCAGAGACACTGGAACCCTTGTGCATTGTTGGTGGAAATGTAAAAATGGTGCAGCCACTGTGGAAAACAACTTAGTGGCTTCTCAAAAAATTAGAAATGGAATTACCATTTCTAGAAGATCCAGAAGTCCACTTCTGGGTGTGTACCCAAAAGAATTGAAAGCAACCTCTCCAAGAGATATATGTACACCCGTGTTCACAGCAGCATTATTCACAGTAGCTAAAATGTGGAAGCAGCCTGTCCATCAACAGATGCATGGATGAACAAAACACAGTCCGTCCACACAATGGAATCTTACTCAACCTTAAAAAAGAAGGAAATTCTGACACGTGCTACAACATGGATGAACCTTGAGGACATTGAGCTAAATGACATAAGGCAGTCGCAAAAAGACAAATACTATATGATTTATAGTCATAATTCATAGAATTATTCATAGATTCAGAATATAGTCAAATTCATAGAAACAGAAAATAGAACGATGGTTTCCAGGGGCTGGGAGAGGGAGGGAATGGGGAGTTCATGTTTAATGGGGACAGAGTTTCAGTGTGGCAAGATGAGAAAAGTTCTGGAGATGGAATTTTGCACAATATGAATGTGCTTAATGCTATTCAACTGTATAGTTTTAAATGGCTAAGATGAGGGGCGCCTGGCTGGCTCAGTCAGTAGAACATGCAACTCTTAATCTTGGGGTTGTAGGTTTAAGCCCCATGTTGGGTGTAGAGATTACTTAAAAAAATAAAATCCTTTTTTAAATAAAAAGGGAAAAGGAAAACAAGGTGTAGAACTTCCTTTGGTGTTTAAAAAATTATTTAAAAAATGGCTAAGATGACAAATTTTATGCGATGTGTATTTTACCACATTTTTAAAAATTGGAGGAAAAAATCCATCGGTAGAGGATTGGTTACAATACATCTGTGCTGTTCAACTGTCACATAGACAAGGTAGACCTGGTATGGGCAGATCTCTAAGACATTTTAAGTTTTTTAAAAAAAAAATCGAATCTGCAAAACAATGCACACAATAGGATCCTATTTTATTTATCCCAGAATAATTTTTAAAACTCTAATGTGCATATCTATGTGTATGTGCAACCTATTAGAATGTGTGTGGGTGTGGATGTGTATTATTAGACATTGGGAAGTTCACAGAAACTAGACTGGAAGAGAGACCCCAAAGTGGGACTTTAGGGCAAGACTGGGGCGAGCGAGGGCAGGAAGGCACACTTCTGAGTCCTGCTTTGTGTATTCATGTATCATCTAAGTCTTTTCCAATGAGCAGGTATTGACGTATCCATTGTATAATTAAATTTTTTAAAAAGTGTTTTAAGACTCAGGTGGCACTGAGCTAGATGCCTCATGGAATAATGACATAGTATTATCCACAATCCAGAGATAATTTGCTCTGCCCTAAGTACGCTGAGTGACTGTCATTCTCGGATAAGGGACGGAGATGCATAACCAAGTATTAGAAAAGAAGGTGATCTCATTCTTGCTCGTGAACGTGCACGTTTTATTCCTGCATTGATTCACCGTGTAAAACAAATCCGAAGGGACAGTCTCAGGCTCTAGGGTGCGGCTATCAGCTTATGTACCGTCTTCTACCTGCCTCTCACCTGGTTAAGTCATCTTCACAGGGCTGGCACCTTACAACCCCCCATCCCCAGGGCCGGTCATTCAGCAACGGGAATGGAGAGAATTGGGCTTTTTGTGAAACTGACCACACACCACACCATGTTGGGGCCCCGAGGCTCGGGGCAGGCAGGGCCCAAGGCCTCCACCCAATGGCCGGGCTGGAAGGACAGATCCTCCGAACACAGGAATTCAGGACTGACACTGGCTACATTCCATCTGGTTGTAAAAACAAAGCACCACTTTCTCTTCAGTAAACTTGGTGAAATTATTCTCCCTTTGAAAGAAGAAACCTCAGCCAAGCATACTTTTTATGGCCTTTTTTTTTTTTTTTTTTTAAATACTGAAACAGAGATGTGGATCCATCCAGGCCCAGCGCCCTGATCCTGGTTGCTCTCTTGCAAGGTAGCTCCCCAGATTCTATCGTCCCCAACCCAAGGGTTGCATCTGTGGATGGCTACTGCATTACCTAGTTTTGTTCTTGTCTTTGTTTTTTAAGACAACGAACTTTTCATTCGAATGTTTCTTTTTTAAAGACTTTTATTTGTCTTTTTATTATTATTATTTTTTAAAGATTTTATTTATTTATTTTGACAGAGAGACAGACAGACAGCGAGAGAGGGAACACAAGCAGGGGGATTGGGAGAGGGAGAAGCAGGCTTCCTGCCGGGCAGGGAGCCTGATGCAGGGCTCGATCCCAGGACCCTGGGATCAGGACCTGAGCCGAAGGCAGACGCTTAACGACTGAGCCACCCAGGCGCCCCTGTATTTTTTTTTTTTAAAGTAATCTCTACCCCCAACATAGGGCTCAAACTCACGACCTCAAGATCAAAAGTCGCATGCTCCACTGACTGAGCCAGCCAGGTGCCCCTCTCATGTTATTTTTAAGCCAAGTAAAAATTTCCAAGAGCAGGCTGAACTCAAAAACAGAATACTTTTTAAAAAGAGAAGACCCTTGGGCGCCTGGGTGGCTCAGTCGTTGGGCATCTGCCTTCGGCTCAGGTCATGATCCCAGGGTCCTGGGATCGAGTTCCGCATCAGGCTCCCTGCTCAGCGGGAGGCCTGCTTCTCCCTCTCCCACTCCCCCTGCTTGTGTTCCCTCTCGCTGTGTCTCTGTCAGATAAATAAATAAAATCTTAAAAATAAAATAAAATAAAAAGTGATGACATGGTCACACACAGAACTGAAAAAGCAAAAGAAAGCAGCAGAGCCATGAGGCCCGGTGGGGAGACCTCATCTGGTTTGACAATCGTTGCAGCTGGCCCAGGACTGGTTTGGGAACCTGGAACAGCCCCTTCGGGTTGCAGGAAGCAGAGGATGGTGGTGATGAAGATGATAGTGATGGTGGAAATGGTGAGCAGGTGAAGCCTTCCTCCAGGCCCCATGGGAGCCCCCAGGCCTGGGGCCTCAGGTCAGAGCTGGGACAGCGCCAAGGGCCAGCTCCAGAAGGACCCCACGCTAGGAGCAAACAGGATGTGTCCCGGCCAGATGCAAACAGGATTTCCTGCAGCACCTTCCTGCACACCTCACTGCTGATGACTTTGCAGGCAGGTGTGACTTAGGAAGGTCCCCTAACTAAGGGCAAAGATAGGGAATTTCCTTAAAAAAAAAAAAAAAAAAAAGCTGAGATTATTCTGCAGGAAAATTTAATGTTCTCCTCATTCCTTAGGGAACCAACACCCTAGAATAGAGAACACATAACCAGACTCTAAGATGAGACAGTTGGTCACACTAAAAATACTACATTTCATGTTTCACAGTTTAAGAAAAGGCACTTCCCTTTTATTGTGGCCTTCGATCCTTCCGGCAATCCTATACAGCACAGGACAGACAAGTTCTCAACCTCTAAAGAGACGAGGTTTTTCTCCTTTTTGCAACGGATGGTAACTCCAGCCACGTGGTAAGGCTGCCAGCATTGAAGATTGGGTTGAAAGGGGCAGCACGCGAATCTCTCCGTACACATTTTCTCTACGACAGAATCAGTGCCCGAACAGGGGGCAGAACGGGGTGACATGCGCTATGATCCCTCTTGTGTAGAGTGTGAAAGAAATGAGTCACCTAGCTCAGTGCTCGGTACCCAGTAGGTGCTCAACAAGCTGTCCTACTATTCAGCCCTGGGGACCCAGTCAAAGCCTTTCACCTTAATATCCTACATCACACCGAAAGACAGTCACTGACTTCCCCTTCCGAAGAGCAGTCTGGCCGTCACTTCCCTGGACACGCCCCAGGAATGGAGCCTGGCCGCCTCCTGCCCAGCACTGGGCTGTGTCCCGCCAGGGCATGTTCTCCTTTCTCCGGAGGACTGAGCTCCGGGCTAGAGCTTGATTTCTGGACCCACTCTCCTCCATAACCATCCGGGCGACCTGGGCAGACTGAGGGAGCTCCCAAAGCTGTGGCTAGTGTCCCTAAGGTTGAGTGGACAAAGTGGGGGCCAAAGTCCCTCTAACTTTGACCTTCGGTGACCCCGGGCCTAGGAGGGGTCATCCAGTCAAGCTGGACGGGCCACACCCCTAAACTCCAACTCCAGGTACTTTCAAATGTTCCCAGGTTTTGTTTGCCTCCCCCTCTCCCCCTAGAAGGGCAGCAGGTGTGTTTAGCACAGAAAAGCTGCAGCTGGAGAGAGGGTGGAGGCTCCTGCCTGTTATCAATGTGCCTAAAGCCAGTAATTCTTGACCTAGCCAGAAACGGCCCTAGGTTTAGATAAGGCAGTCCTGCGGCCCCTGCCCCAAAAACTGTCAGGAAAAAACCCTTCCCGACAACACCTGAGCTCTGATAAAGGCTCCTCTCAGAAATGCTCTTTCATTGTCAGCCATTCTGGAACTACCTTTACTGGCTGCCCCAAGGGCACAAAAATTCAAATTATCTACTTCGCTGGTTCCCTTCCTGTCGATCCCTCTAAAATTCCAGGGAGCTTATTTTTTCAGAGCTAGGGGCTGCTAGTAAAAAACCCTGGTTAACTTGGGAGAGTTTACAAATGCTCACTGTTCTCAGGTCAGTAATTTGTGACATTCTGGTTTCGCGTTCCATAGTGAAAGTCGATTTTATAGACACCTCAAATTTGTCCATCTGATCTCTACATTCGCCCCACCCACCCTCAACCACTTCCTCCAGCTCCAGACACAGAAGCTCCATTTGACCTTGTGTTCCAGTCGGAGATGCGGCAAAATGCCCTAGACGCCTCTTCTCCCACCCACGCACAGGCCGCCCCACCACTGCCATCCCCCCCATGCCTCAAGCTTCCCACCCTGGGGCCTGCAGCAGCCCTTCTCAGCAGGCCTTTGAGCCAAGTAGGACGGTCCCTCCTCGATGGTTCCCTAAGTTCCAAGCCTTGGCTCAGGCTGCCTCCCCAACTTCACCTCCCTGAGTTTCCCCTCAACTGGCCCCCTTGCTGTCCCTCCACACCTCAGGCCCTGCCTCAGGCCCTTTGCACTTCCGGCTTCTCCTTCCTGGAATGCTACCAGACCTGCCTCATTCACACCCAAGTCCCCAGAGTTTCCGAGGTCCCTTTCCAGAGAGGCCTTCTCTGACCAGCTGCAGTGACCCCATCACTGCCTCCTTACCCTACTTGCCTCTCAGAACAGTCTCTCCTGTCCTCTCTCCCTTAGCAGTCTCTTTATAGCTTCATAGTTTATCAAAATGTGCAGTTATATGTCTGCATTTAAAAAAAATTATCTGCCTTGCTTCCCAGTCCAGGGGTCAGCAAAGCGCAGCCTGAGGGCCAAAGCCCCACAGCTGCCTGCCTGGTTTTGTAAATTTTGTTGGAACACAACCATGATTATTGCCTAACATGTGTCTTGTCTGCTGCTTTGGTGCTACAAGGCCCGTTGAGTAGTTATGACAGAGACTTGATGGCCCACATGTTTAAAATAGTTCCGGCCCCCAGCCATCCTTTCCACAAAGTTTGCTGACATTTGTTCTTTGCCAGAGGAGGGAAGGGGGAAAAGAAACAGGAGAAAGAAAGCAAAGATAACATGCGACGAGGTTGTTCAGCTGAGAGTTTTACTTAGTAGCTCAGCTCCGTGTTCTGAAGCCTTAACCCTATTCCACCCCTTTGGAGATGTAGCAGTCACTCGTCAGGAGATAAAAAAAAAGCCCAGGGACTCTGCTGGCTTCTGTGAACCACCAGGAGTCGTTCTTGCTCAGGTCCAGCTGGATCCCAAGTCCAGTACGGTTCTCAGCGTTCTTGGGCAGGCTCTCCTCAGTGACAGGCTCCCTGCCGTGCCTCTCAGCCACTCAGCAGACAGAACGCCCCCAGCAGGCACAGCAGAGGCTCCAGGATGGAGTCGCACGCGCTGGCAGGTCTCACCCAGGTCACGAGTTGCACGCGCTGGCAGGTCTCACCCAGGTCACATGGGCAGGGACAGAGGGGGGCTCTGGCTGGTGGGTTCAGGCTGTGCGTGCGGCAGCCCCTAGTGTCAGTTACCCAAAGAAGGGAAAACAGAGGCTGGGCCAGCCTCGAAAGGTTTTCCCTTCCATCTGAGGACCCTTTCTGCAATGGGAAAAGGAACTGGTCTACAAAAATTCACTATGACAGCCAACTTCATTGGTATTTTATTTTAAAGATTTTATTTATTTGACAGAGACACAGCGAGAGAGGAAACAGAAGTGGGGGGAGTGGGGGAGGGAGAAGCAGGCTTCCCGCCGAGCAGGGAGCCCGATGCGGGGCTCGATCCCAGGACCCTGGGATCATGACCTGAGCCAAAGGCAGACGCTTAACGACTGAGCCACCCAGGTGCCCCTTCATTGGTATTTTTAATAGCACATTAACGATACACAGTTAACAAATGGGAGAAAATCACAAGCTGCTTAAATCTTTGCTTTTGCGCTTTTCCTCCTTGCTGTGTCAAATGTGTTCACTGCTAATGTATCTCAGTAGCTCTATCAACAGTTAACAGATGTAAGTGAGGCTGCTCACGGATTTGGTTTCACACACACCAATAAGGGGAAACCAGCAATAAACAAAGTAACAATTGGTAGTTTGCTAAATGCCATTTGCTCTGCCATCAAGGTTCAGGACCGTGGGGACCCGGGCGCAGGCGGGGAAACTCTGCACGGGAACTGCGCCTTTTGCTTCAAGCGAACGCGCTGAGAATGATTACAGCCCGTTTATCTACTTCTGATCAAAGATGTCTGTTCTAATCTTTAAGAACAAGCGGGGCCTTCACTTGGTCAGCCACGTCCTTGCCGTTCAGTGCCTCGACGATCGCGAGAGCGAACTCAAAGCTGGTTCCAGGCCCGCGGCTCGTGAGGATCAGGCCGTCCCTCTCCACACGGTTCTCGGAGTAGCTGTAATGACCTTCAAAGTCAGAATGAGAAAGGGTTACATCCCAGCGTGCTCTGCCGGACAGCGGCGAGTACCACTCAGCACCTCCATGCCCTGATGCAGCGGAGGATTGGTCTCACATAAATTCAAACAAACCCAAACCCCAAACCGCCACACTGTGGCTGGCCACCGGGAAACCACCGGGAGGCACAGCGCGGGCAGCCTGGGGGCGAGGACGCCCAGCTGCTGACGTGACACCCATCAGTACACGCGGGGTAAATGCACCTGCGAGACCTCCTCCGTGTGAGGCTGAGTGGGAGGGAAGGCCGACCGTTCACATTTCTGTCACCCCCAAGGGCTCCAGGGGCCGCCTGTACACTGACACACGGACGGGTAAGCAGAACATGCCCCCCAAAACGTGCCGCCTCGCTAGGGTGATTATTTGAGCTGAAGACATCTGCAAAACAGCCAACGCTGGGAGAGGCTTTCTTTGAACCCCCTCTCCCGCCTGAACACAGGTCCTCCTTGGCTGTCGTGTGCCCTCGGGAGTCCATCAACCAGGGAGGACGGACTCGTGTCCCGGGAGAGGAGACCACAAGTCCACACCACACCCACACTGTCACACACGATCACACCTCCCATCTGTTCTCCCAAGGGCCCCTTCATTTTCCTGAAAATCAGTTATTCTCTCCTGAGAGGCCTACCTTCCCTTCCCCTTCTCTACAGACTGCCTGTCACGCAGACTCCATGTCAGAGACTGCCTGCCATGCAAACTTTCTATCATACAGACTCCGTGTCATAGACCGCCTGTCACGCAGACTCCGTCACAGACCGCCTGTCATACAGACTCCCTGTCACGCAGAGTCCCTGTCACAGACCACCTACCACACAGACTCCGTCACAGACCGCCTGTCACGCAGACTCCCTGTCACACACTGCCTGTCACGCAGGCTCCCTGTCACAGACCGCGGGTCATACAGACTACCTGTCACAGACTCCCTGTCACACAGATTCTATGTCATACAGACTACCTGTCACACAGGGTCCTTGTCACAGACCGCCTATCACAGATTCCATGTCATACAGACCCTGTCACAGAGTCCCTATCACAGACTGCCTGTATCTCTTTCTCTCTCTCTCTCACACACACACACACACACACACACACACACTCTCTGTTGTCTCAAAAACAAACAAGCAAAAATTACACAGGACACATAGGGAGGGGGAGAGGGAGATAGGTGGAGGGAGAAACCACATTCACTTCTTGGGGACCCCTTTCCTTCTGTGTTCCCCAATTGGCTTTTTGGAGACAAATACAATAAAACAAGAATGTGCTTCTCCTATATTCGAATTCAGTGAATGATATGACATCTGGGCAAATCACAGCCACAAAGCTGGGCTTCCTCGGCATCAGCTCCCAAGGCCTCACCCTCCGCACAAACAGTCACCAAACCCTGCCCGTGCACAGACCGACCAGGCCCGAACTCCTCAGGAGCAGCAGTGCCCCCACGACCTGGCCCCCCACCTTCCCCAACCTGTCCCCACCAGGCTCCCACCTGGCGCTCCCCGGCCCCCTGCTTCCACTGCGCAGAAAGCTCTTCTCACCTCCTCCCACCACCCCTCAGAGGAGGGGTATGGGATCCCTCCCCAGAGCAGGCCCCTTGGGTTGCTCCACCAGCGCCTCCCAGCACTGACACGATATGAAAACAGTCTTCTTGTTTACTGTCTGCTCTTTAAAACACTGGGCCTCCGCCGGCCTCCTGTGGCCTAGAACACTAACGGTACCATGGAGGTGCCCCCAAGTATCGGGTGAACCTATGAACAACACACCTGTTCTCTCCTCCCCGCACCTGCCCCTTCACGCAGGCTCTCCGCCTGCCAGCCCTCCGTCCGGCTGCCCTTCCCTCCACTCGCTGCTCAGCACCACAGAAAAGGTCACCCTTCCAAAGTGCACATCAGAGCATATCCAGTTCTGCCCCCAGGAGAAGGCTTTGCCAACTTCCTCCAGCACCTAAAGGTGACCCTGTACTCCACATCCTGGTGGGCATACCCTCTGAGTCAGACCTGCACAAAGGCTGGACTGGAAGGAACCAAAGGGGAAGACAGAAAAGAACTTGCCATCCTGGTGGGAGCTTATGGTGACCTGGGTGCGGAGAGTGTTGACAGGGGAGAAACGACGGTTTGAGAAACCTCTTAAGAGACAAAATGCAGGACTGAACATGGGGAGGTGGTGAGGATGACTCCCAGCTGCCTGTCCTGGGCAATGGAGTGGGTGCTGGGGCCACACTGATACCACTCTGCTTCTGCTGTATTCACGAGCTTTAGAGACCACGCATTGATGTTCACGTCCTTTCCAAGTGATCAAGAACCCCTAGAATAGTTTATATTTTACTATCCTCATTAGAAATCAAGTCACCCACTAAAATAACGGAATACAGCACATCACAAGTTTCCTAGTTACCCTACCACAGAAGAAAAGAGGGTCTGGTTTGAAGGGAAAAGGTTTTCATAATCTAACCCATTTACTGATGGTTAAACCGGGCCAAGGCAATTTTCGATGCTAAACCAGAAAAAACTGGCTGGGTCGAGTCTTCCAGAGCTAAGAGATGAACTGCCCAGACTGCAGCAGTGTGAGGCAATTTCTAAACGGCTCACCGAACAATCTCTTTGTGGGCAAAATATGACAAACACAGCTTAAACTGGTTAAAGACCTTTCAAGGTTCCACGGTTCTTTCCACAATTTCAACCAGGAAGAGCACAAAGACTACACTAACCAACCACCTCCACCTAGTGGCAGTGACGGACCAGGACAACGCGCATGCGCAGCGACCCGCGAGCCGGGTGCACACAGCTCCGCTGATTTGGATTTGGGAGCTCTGCAAATTTACACCCCACAGCCAATTGGCATAAAGCATTAATTATAAATTTCTTTTTAGCTTTAAGCAAGCACCCCAAATCCAGAAGTCTCTTCAGAGAAAAGGCAACTGGACCCGAGGGGTCAGCACCAAACAGCGGCTTTTACCGGCACACCTCTCATCCACTTGGTCAGTGGCTCTGTGACAGCAGAGTAGTTGCCGTCCAGACCCGAAGTCCCTGAAAGCCCAAAATATTTACTCTGGCCCTTTATGGAAAAGTCACTGACCACTGAGCCCAGCAGCTCTGGGTTCAAATCCCAGGGCTGACATTAAGTAGCTGTCTGATGGCTCTGAGCCTCACTTTTCTGTAAAATGGGGAGGGCACAACCCTCCCAGGACTGCTGTGGGAGTCCAGTCCCGTGGAATAGCAGGGCCAAGGGGTGGTGCCATTACAACAGATGGCAGCCGGGTGAGGGCAGCCTGTTCACTGCCGGGCTCCCAGCACTTGGCCCAGAGCTGGGCACTTACCAGCTCTCCCTTCCCCCGCGTGGGCTCGTGCCAGGCAACATTCTGTGGGCATTACACATAGTAAGTAACTCACGGGGCCTGTCAACAGCCCTGTGAAGCAGGGGCCACCGGTATCCTCAGAGGACAGGTGAGAAACTGAGGCTCGGCGGTGGGGGAAGGAGACCGCCCACAGCGGGAGCCACACCCACACTGCCTGGCCCCAGGGACGCAGCTCCTCCCGGCTCAGCCACTCGAAGGGGCCTCCAGATGCTTGCTAGCACAACGGGCAGGGAGGAACTGAAAAGGCTATTAAAGTCACAATACTTCATTTAAAAACTGAGAAATGGGAAGACTGTGTCCTTCCAACTGGATTGCTTATCTGAGCAAAAATTTCACACTTATCTACTAGGTACATAATGAGGACAAGGAGGACCAGACGAGCCACCCAGGAGGTGAACAGCTCCGCCTCTCGGAGCACTCTGAAGGGGCAGATGTTTCAAGCATTTTTTTCCTCACAGTAGGACTTACTGGCTGAACTCAATACCTCGTAGCTTAACCGCGTGTGGGAGCCTCCCTGAAGACAGAGGTGGGGCCTGAGTTCCAGCCTGACTCTGGGCAAGTCGCCTGGCCTCTCGAGCCAGAGCCGGTTTCCTCACTTGTGAAGTCAGTAACCTGCCTTGCTGGGCACCAAGGCCTGGGAGGCTCCAGGGAGATAATGCTTGTGAATGTACTTTATAAACCCTGAGAGTTAACAATCTAATCTGCTTCTATTCCTAATCAACCTCAGTGTTCTTGAGGCATTACCAGAGAACAGACACAACAGATCCACCTTCAGATAAAGGAGGAAGGTAGCCTACTACTTGACCCTTCCCCCAATATGTCGTAATGACTAAAGGAAGCCTGATTCCGATCTTTCCAACTCTCCAAAACCTCTCCGTTAGCTCCAAGTAAATTCTATTACTTTTTTTTTTTTAAGATTTTAGATGTAAAGATTTTATTTATGTATTTGACAGAAAAAGATATATATAGAGAGAGCGAGCAAGCGAGCAAGCGCGGGTGCACGCACAAGCAGGGGGTTGGGGTAGAGGGAGAGGGAGAAGCAGACTCCCTGTTGACCAGGGAGGCCGATGTGGAACTCGATCCCTGGACCCTGGGATCATGACCCGAGCTGAAGGCAGGTACTTAACTGACTGAGCCACCCAGGCGCCCCAAGTGCGCCCCAAGTAAATTCTATTTCTACATTAAAAAATGCCCAGTAACCAGAGCCTTTAAAAAAAAAATCACTTTTCACACAGATGGTTTTACTGACAATTTAGTATCTTTCTAGCAACTAAAATAAAGTTATAGGTTTTCAAGAAAATACTACTTTGGACCAAATTTAAGAATATTCAGAATGTCCAACAGCAAGAGCGAACCCTAATATCAACGGCGGATCTGGGGCGACGATGCTGTGTCAGGGCAGGTTCACGGACTGTAACACGGGTACCGCTGAGGCGCAGGAGAGGAAGATGAGGAAGACGGTGGTGCGCACCCGGGCAAGGCATGTGTGCGAATTCTGCACTCTGCGTCCTTTTGTTGTGCACCTAACGCTGCTCTAAAAAGCAAGGTCTGTTCCTTAGAAGGAAAAACACAGTGAAGATGCACAACTCGACTTGGCTGTAAAGCCAGCGTAAGCGATGCTTTTTGTCTGAGCTCAGTATCAGCCTCTAGCAGGACTGAGGCAGGGGAGAAAATGCAGCCCCGGCACAGCGGTTCCCAAATCAGCTGCTGATGTTACTGTGTTGTCTTTTTGTCTGTTCACTGAAATTAGGCTGATGTTTTACCCAGAGCCAGCCACTCCGTCTCTTTGCTGGCTGAATGCCAACCGAACCACTTCTGGCTTCTAACTGGAAATTTCAGATGCTCACACTAGTGTGAGCTTTCTTTCTCTTTACGAGTTCCTGGGTCTCCGCCTCTCTGTTACGGGCACTCCAGGGACAGATGGCAAAGGAAGACGCCACCTGACAAAAGACACCACCTGGTTGGTGTTCTGAATCTCATGCTGAGAAGTGGTAGCTCTTATGAGGAAGGATCAGTCAGTACGTAGTTGTACATGCGGATGCCTGGTTATACAGCTTTGGGTGAATTATACATTGCCTTCTATTTAAAGATACGCTTGATAAATGACCCCCCCCACACACACCAGAGGATACAATCTTAGGTTTAAAAAGCAAGCTGCAGAACAATATATTTAGCAGATCTCATTTGAGTAAAAACATTAAAATACAAAGGATAATGAGTATGTGCAGAGAAAACTCTAGAATTACACAGGGAACTTTCTAACAGAAGTTACCTCTGAAAAGCAGAAAGGCGGTGAGGAAGTGAGAAAAGGCATATTTATGTTTTGACTTCATCCTCCTTTTGTACTGTTTGCACTCTGTACCACAAATAGAAATTGTTTTTATAAAAATAAATTAATAAAAGTTAGCTGTCTAGCTGGTATTTATAAAAGAAACATGCCACCTAAGGGAGCAGGTGGGTGGCTCAATCGGCTGAGTGACTGACTCTTGGTTTTGGCTCAGGTCATGACCTCAGGGTCCTGGGATCAAGCCTGGCATCGGGCTCCCTGCTCAGCGGGGAGTCTGCTTGTTCCCCTCCTTCTGCCCCTCCTCCCTCCCCTTGTGCTCTCTCTAAAAATAAATAAATAAATCTAAAACAAAACAAAACAAGACCACGTCACCCAAGGAAACAGACCCGCCACCCAGGAAGAGAGCAGTATTCACTTTACTTTGGACTGCGGGCAAAAGGGCACTTTCTGAAATTGCTGTTGAGGTTTAAAGTTTACCCTCAGGCCACTGGCAAAGTGTTTAGTAAAATATCCTAGTTAACCTGGCATTTCATAATCACTCCCATCTAGGACAACTGGGTCCCTGGCTGGCCTTTGCTTAGCCCCTGAGCCCCCGTCAGGGCGCACACAGAGACAGGCACGCACCACCTCTGCCCCACTGCTCGCTCCCCCTCTCTGCCCTCTTTCTAGCTGGAACACTTGAGATGAAAGCAAGGAACAGCCTGCATCTCAACCCAGAGTCTCTCTGCATAGGGTTATCCTGGGTGGGAAACAATGCTAAATAGCAGCTTTCTGAGGAGATCTTTCTGTACATTAAAATAGAAGCATATACTTACTTCCATTCATCATTTTGTCTTTAGCAAGTGGGTGTGTTGTAACTTTGCTTCCAAAACCTATTTCATGAGCCAAAAGAGCCGTAGGACCTATAAAGAAGATTAATAAAAAGACTTAAGGATGAATACAGAAAAACCAATGGTTTAAAAATTGCAACAGCAGAAGTATTCTTCAAAACCAGGAGGCTCTTACCTAAAATATACTTAGGATTCTGAAATTAAACACTTTTTCATATGAGAGGTAAAGTAGGTTTGTAATAAACCATCTGCTGAGCACATCAGGCAAAAGTGTACAAACTCAAAATACTTCAATGCCCATCTAATCAAATCACCCTGAGGAGCATCCAGATAAACAGAGTGTGACCCCCCCCCTCAAGGAACGGTAAGCAAGGGTCCCAGGGGTCCAAGGAGGGGAGACCACCAACACCTTCCTCTTAGCACATGAAAGGCAGCTGGTGCTCACCCAACTTCTGGACTTGACTACTACCTCACAGACTAATTTATTCTACTTGAAAATGAAAGATGAGCACACATTCCACCATCTACCCACCCAAACATCCCAGGTGGTAGGATTAGTACAATCAACAGGACATTGTCCAGCCCTGCGAAATGCCCAGAAGTCTGAGATATAAGAACACTAATATTTCTTTATTAAAAATCACTTAAGACCATGCACAAATGTCAGTGTCTGATCCTCTAAAATATGCAGTTGCTAACTTGAGACTTTTATCCAAATGTATTCACTGAAAATGACCAATTTCATTGATAATCACAAGCATATTTCGTATGTAATGGTCCTCAAATAAGGTCTAAGACAAAAAATATCTTATAAACTTTGTTGTTACCTTAAAACTTTAAAAAAGTAGTTACTCTAACATTTTTCCTCCAAGCCTCACACCACACCTAGAAAAACATGCTTTGGAACAGCAACGTCACCTTCAGAATGGGTCGGGGTGCCATGGCTAAGACCTGAGGACGAGCCTGTGCGCTTTAGCTTCAGCCAACGCATGCCCCTGCTCTCACTGACCTTTCATTTATCAACACAGTTCCAAGGAAGAGGGAGTTATAGACTATACCTACCGGCTAGATCACAGCTGCTGTTCACAGGAAGATCAACAAATAATACTTAATTACATAAGCCTTCCACCTGACATCAAGCCAAGTCCCGATTTATAGCTCCTAAATCAAAAGCCTCAAATAGATGTGATGTCTCTCACGACCTTACTTTTATGCTACACACCAGACAGCCATGTATAGTGGCAAATTTTAAGTCTGTAAAGTCTGAATAATTACCACTCAATTTTTATTTGAATAGACTCATCAGTTACCCTGAATTCTTACTTTGTAAGATTTTTAAGAGATAAGAAATAATTCCCTACATGATCTTGTAGTTGAAAGCAAACCTCAAGAGGTGATCGTACAGTGAATTAGGAGTTTTTAGGCTGCTCCCTTGAGCTGATAAAATTGCTGCCTACAGTAACGTTAATAAATTTGTTTCGGTTGAATGCAGGAATTCCATGATGCCTTACTCATCATGGTAAGCCCATAATTACTGCTTTCTGGGGCTTAAGAATCCTATTTGGAGAATTTGAGAAGAGATATTTACCTGCCATCACTTGAAATTCTGGTGGATGAAAATGTTGCTGAGTCTGCAACAGGGACCCAGCGAGCTGAGAGCAGAGGGCACCGCAGGCGGGAGCCCCCTGGGCCGCCACGACACGGGAGCCCACAGCGCCACCGTGTGGTGATGTGCAGAGAGACCATCACAGTCATCCACCCCGCCCCACAACCACGTCCCGGAGCTGGTACCCAGAGCCAGGCATCTGACAACTCCTGGACCCTTCACCTCCAGGCTCCTTTTCCTCTCCCACCCAGAGTGAATGTCATTTTATTTTCTTATCAAGACAGTGTCCCTTCCAGTTTCTGTCTCAGTGACTCCATACCATCCCTCAATACCAGGGGCTAAGCAGTCTTTCAGTCTAGCACGCAGTTCCCAGTTCCTAACTGCAACACTTAGGAAGCATCCTATTTTTCATTACACTTCCTATTTTTGGCCGCACCCAGAGGAGCAGTACAGGATGTTCAACAATACAAACACAAGGCGAGAGTGCTGTTTACGGCTAACATCGATTTAAGGGATTACGCGGTCTGAGCTCCTTAGCATGGCATTCAAGCTGCCTGAGCTCGCAACAGTGAACCAGATGTGGCTAATAATTCTGCCACCTTAGTGACACAGAAGGACAAACTGACACGTGGTTTTTACTTTCAGCAGAGTCTTAAGGGAACAAATCCACCCCAAACCCTTCCTTTCTTCCTTTGGTTAGAGAACCTAAGAATGAGGCTGTGGCCACAGTGACTGCAGTATTCTTCAGTGAGGAGAAAGCCCTGTGCTCAGAGGGCAGGTCAAGAGGCTAGTGCTGACTGGAACCTGAGGACAGGGCCCGCCAGGGTGGCCACCTCTGAGGTCCTCAAATGTCCGGGTCTTAGGACCCCTGAGCTTTTACGTGGGTTACATCAATCAGTAACTGCCGTGTTAGAAATTAAAACTGGGAAATTTTTACAACACAACAATACTTGAGCATACGTGTCACGCCCAAATGATGGCATCGTCCCACTCTCATGTCACTCCTGTGAGAATGCAAAGGAAAAGGGCAAATAATGTCCTAGTATCTGCTTTCACCTTATGACCCCCTTGAAAGAACTCTTGAGAATCTCTGCTGTAATTATGCAAAGTCCCCAGGCTCCCTGGCTTATAACTTCTTTAACAAATCCATCGTACTGAACAAAACATCATGTCATTTTATCTAACCGTCCATCTATTCATTTATTTATTTGCTCTTTTGACAAAGATTTCATAAAGACCAATAACAAAGAAGGCACTGGCCAAAATTATACTATGGAAAAAATGCAAGACGCCAGAATATCATGACACTGGAGCATGAAGACTGGATTCTACAATTGTATCAGAAAACAAAATATTAAGTTTCAAAGATGTGGGGACATCTATGAAGTACCAACGACCTTCTTCTAAATTACGTGACAGATAACACAGTGCCTAAGATCTAAATTTTAACACTGAGGGTCAGGCAGAAAACACCCCGAGGCCTCTGAATCCGCAGGGCAAGCACAGGACAGAGCTGTTATGTTTATGTCTGACCAATTTTTGCTGACTGGGTGCTGGCAGATACACTTTCTGGCACAGAGATTTGCTGTAACAAGCTGTTTACTGAATTCCAGAGGGCGTTATTTTCCTCAGAGGTCAACCAAACACGGAAACCATTAAGTTTCACAGAACACAGACCAAAAGCACAGAGAGGCAGAAAATAGAACAACTGTACTCATTTCTGAAATGACACCAACTTCATGCCACCCAAACTAAATATGCCAATATGGATGCCCTTCATGCTTTGTGAAGGCAAAGAAGTATTTGGAACAAAATCTTCTAATTTTTGAAGAAAACCCAACACCACATTTTAACACAGGACGGGTGTGCACGTTACCTGCACAGATGGCAGCTATGAGGCCCTTCCTTCTTTCTTGTTCCTTCAGGATCTCCTTCACAGCAGCAGACTATTCAAAGAAAGCCCAAACACATAAAGTTATCATGAAACCACAAGTTCAATCTCCAGCTGGAAACTCTGGGTGAAGATCTCGCAGTTAAACTAAAAGCAGATTCTATCTATTTTATAACAATATTTCTAAATCACAATTAGAAAAATTATCAAACTCATACTGTTTCTACATTGTTACACCTAAGCAAAGCATTTATTTTAAGAGAAAGGCATCCTTTTTTAAAAGATGTTTAAAGGTGAGATGAGAAAAGCAACTGCCCTTGGGCAAATTGACCCTTGCCATTTTGTGCTTCTGGGAGAAAGGAGGAGGAAGGAAGGGTATGTGGTGTTTTGGGTGTTTTCAGATGGCAGAATAAGGAACACAGTCCAGCAGAGTCCCACACATCAGATTCGACCTGCTTTGTAAGCTTCTGTCTGCCGTGCCCCTCCCTCCTCTCCCGCTATTCCTGCAGGCTGACTCCTCACAGAGGACTTCAGTGAAGAAGCAGTGGCCTCTTCCGATGCCATTTTTCACCCCCACTGTCAGCTCCCGGCCCCCAGCCCCATGGTCTCTTAGCTTTTTACACTTAAACCTTCATGAAACGCAAAATTAGATTCATTCTTCTCCCGCGGACTGCAGACACAGAATCTGTTCACGAGTAATTGTTCCACCAATGCCACTTACTCACGTGGTAAATGTCACTAGAGATGTTTTTCTTAATTAAGCCAGAACACCATTTTGTTCATTTCACCTGCTCCTAGTTTATTCCCAGCCTCCTTCCTGAAATATTTTAGTAGCAAAACCAAGAGAACACAGGCAGATGCTGAAATACTTCCTCTATACGGTTTTTACCTCAGATAAATTCTGCGCACCCAGATTGCCTCCCGGCAGAACCACTACGTCATAAGGTCCCTGTAGTTAAGAAAAAAAAAAAAAGGTAAAAACATTTCATTGGAAATGTGCACTACAGTGATAGTCCAACAACACTTTCCTATTTTAAATGTGGGTCAGAGCAAAAAACTGTTCACAGAAGAGCAGTTAAATAAAGGAACGTATATCTCTATGATGCAATGTTGTTGTAACTAGCAAAAAAATCGGAATATAGTAACACGAAAGGACATCCATGTTTCAGAATTACAGGTGTAGCATGATCTCATTCTTTAAAAAAAAAAAAAATGGGCCATCTGGCTGGCTCAGTCGCTGGAGCATGTGACTCTCGATCTCAGGGGCTGTGAGTTGAGGCCCCATGTTGGGTACAGAGCTTACTTAAAAAAATTCTTTAAAAAGGTATGTAGTTGTGTGTATATGTCCCCAACATACATGTGGCACACATGTATGATCTGCAGGTAATCACAGACCAAAGAGGCAGCCCAGCTGCTTCTGGAGTGTGGTATGGGACGGTGGCGAGGAGACAATGAGAAAGGGACATTTCACATTTGGACTTGGTCTACACTGTATAGGAGTTATTTCTTTCAACAAGAATGTACACAGTCATAAAAATAATTAAAAGAAAAACAAATTTTAAGTAAAAGGCACAGAAAAAAGTTTTTACCTCTATGAAAAGTAGAACTTAGGGGAGAAAAACAATGGCAGTATTTTAGTGTCCCAAACACCCAACATCCCAAAAACCTACTGAGTCCAAACTTGCTGAAATTATGAAATGGAAATTGGTTTAACAATACTTTAAGATGTGAAAAAAGATTTTTTAAAAATGTAGTCACTCAGCAGATCACGAAGTGACAATTTAGTACATAGGGCAACACATACTGCTTAGAATTACTCTTAAAGACAATGAACATTCTACTGTTGTTTTAAAACCAAGCAAAACTACAGACTAAATAGAAAGTGTGTGTAGTACAGAATTTCTTTCACTCCTTTTAGAATCTGAATAAACAGACACAAAAGGTGACCACTGTTTAAAATACCCAGACACCATAAGATGAAACAGAACAGAGAAGAGGGACTATTTACCTCTACTCAGCCACTGTGAACATGCTATTTATAACATTTCAACAATTTCTACATAAATACCAATACTCCTATACTCCACAATCTGGCACTGAAATACGTGAGCTTATCAGATAGAAATAAACTGTTCTCTGTGTGAGGACAGCCAAGCATGGGAATCACGCTCTGGGCTCCTTGGCAGGGGACAAACGGCCATCCACAAGCTGCCTCTGCTCATTTTCCTGCCCCACTGACTCTCCAAGAGCATACGGCCCACAGCCCTATCACACTGGCCATTAAGCAGTGAACTCCACGGAAGGGTAGGCAAAAAGCGCCTGCGCACTTTGGGGTGGCCTTACTTCCGAGGAAAGGGACCTCAGCTCTTGACAGATTCCCAAGTGTCAGGTGCCATCAAAGATGACTGTCAAGAAAAAGTGGCACAATTTAACTAGAATTCTTACTCCTCCCCTAATCCCACCACTAATCAATTACGAGCTGTTCCACATAAAATGAATCACACGACTACGTCTGTGTCACTGAAAACGGAAAGACAAAAAGCAGCTTTCGAATAAAGAACAAGAAACGAACAGGAAATGTGGCAGTTGATTCCTTGTATCAGGTGATGAAGTTGATGTAACGGGAGGCAAAGTGGCCTTCGAGGCCAGAGGAACACTGATGAGAGTGTCCCACCCACCCACTGAGCACAGGCAGCAGGGAACTGCCAGTTTCCATGGAAACAGAGTGGAAAATGGCAGAGTCCTCGACTTCCCAGGGCTTATTATAGTGGGGAAGACATCCCAGCAAAGTTGACTTTCTTAAAATAAGTCTGTGCTAACAGCCTGAAATGTAATCAAAAGACATTTGAAGAACCTGATAAAGAAGTCATAGGAAGGAATAATTCCAGGTCTGGAGAACAAACCTCTTTTTTTGCATCTTCCAGACTGGCATCAGGACAAATGACGACATCTCGGCTACACTGTACCGGGTCTTTCCCAGCCAGACCCGCGATGGTGACTTTAATCTAAGAGAAAGATGTCATCACATTTAACATTGAAACATAAATTTAGAGTAACATTTTCACAGCTGCTGTTTTAAAATAACTTGGCAGGAAATACTGCAACAAAACCACACTGACTTTAAGCTAGTAAGTTAGCTAAATATAATTAATAACTAGGTCTATCCCAGTTCGCCTGGGACAGTCCTGATTTATAGATGCTGTCCTGGTACCCTGCCTGGTTAGTGTCCTTTCTCCCACAAGTGTTCTGCTTTGGGCGATCATCCTGTTAATAATCCATCTTGCAAAGTTATTGTCGCTATTTAAATCTCATGGCATTTCCTTAAGATAGAAAGACAAGTTAAAACAATGAAATACTACTTTAGCTTGCAAAAATTTACAAAGTTAATAAAACCAAGAGCCGGTACTGGGAAAATGGGAATTTTCCTATACTGCTGGTGGGCCCACGTTGGTACTTTGGGGAGACATTTGCCAAAATCTGGTAATGCTGTCCTTTGGCCAAGCAATTCCACTTTCAGGCATAAAATCAGGAAAAACTTCCACATGTTTGCATAAGGAAACCTGTACAAGAATATTCGAGTATTATAACGTCCTGAAACAGCGGAACAGAAGAATGGATAGACTGCAGCACATTCATATAACATAATAATAAGCAGCAATTTTAAATAAACAAACCGGATCTAGATGTGTCTTCATTCACGAGAACCAGAGAAATGAAGGGTTAAAAGACTTTGGGGTCAGACTGCCAGGGTCGAAGTACTGGCTCTTTTCCTTACTAAGTTTACAACCTTAGTTAGTGTCTCTGTGCCTCAGTTTCTTCAACTGTACAATGAGGACGGCAATAACTCATAGGGTTGTTATAGGATTTAAGCAACTTTATGTAAATGCTTAGAATGACACCTAACATCAGTAAACGCTATTTAAGTGTTCACTACGGATATATATATATAGAAAGAGACACATGCAAAATACAACTGCAGTCTAATGCTATTTTGAAGACATGCATGGGATGGATACACATCAATGAGAGGACAGTTATCTCTGGGGCCAGAAGGGGAATAGTACCGGGGAAATTTACAAAGAGTGCTCTGCAATGCTTTATTTCTTTAAAGCACCTGTTCCTCAAGAAGTGGGTCTACAAGAAATATGGCAAAATGTTAACAAGTATTAAATGTGGACAGTGAATAAACAGGTAATTATTATACACTCTGTGTTTCTGTGTGTTTGAAATATTTTATAAAGTACACTGAATATTATTTTATTAAGAATGACTGCAAAACCCGTGGCACCTGGGTGCCTCAGTCGTTAAGCATCTGCCTTCGGCTCAGGTCATGATCCCAGGGTTCTGGGATCGCCCCAAATCGGGCTCCCTGCTCGGCAGGAAGCCTGCTTCTCCTTTCCCACTCCCCCTGCTTGTGTTCCCTCTCTCGCTGTCTCTCTCTCTGTCAAATAAATAAATAAAATCTTAAAAAAAAAAAAAATGACTTCAAAACCCAAAAATGTTTGAAAAAGGGGAGGGCTAGAAAACGTTGGGGGACTTACTCCAGCTCGCCTCATGACATCTACGGGGATGACTGTCTCCATCTCCTCTGCTCCTTTGGCCAGGATGACCAGAGCTCTTTTCGAAGCCATTTTTATGTTGTATTTTTTAAAGACTTACTTAAAAAAAGAAGAAGAAGAAGAATTTCAAAAAACTTTCCTTGCAACCTTAAAATAGCCCAAAACTTCAAGTTTAGGAACATTTTTAAGCAAAGTAACTAAGTGCCTCCTACGGAAAACGTTCTGATAAACAAAACGTGAAAAAAGCACTTTAGGGTAATACTGGTTTACACATTCAACAGCTGTATTTTGAGATGCGAACACAGTAAGGTTGCTAACACGTGTTAGCACTGTTTGGATTTTCTTTTACCATGTTTGTTCGTTTGTTTGTTTTTTAAACAAACCCAATATACAATAACTTACTGCAACCAAAATTTTCTACAACACAAATACACGGGTCTTGCATTTCACAAAATGCGGGGAGAGTCTTATTTTGGAAATACTATTTCAGAGAAACGACTAAACTTAGTTTCATGGGCAAAAAGCTACAGACAGAGTCTTTAGCAATGAGCCGGTGAGATTTTTGGAGGGGATTTTCTTTTAAGTTCCAATAACTGCACTAAAAATTCTGGAACGTTAACAGTGCTAAATATTTCACATTTTTTTTTAATGATGTAGAAAGATGGGAATTCCCCCACTAAACTCAACCCAACCTGACCCGCTCTTCACACTTCGCTCTCTCGTTGTAGAGGGCAGCTGCCAAGCGGGGGTCCGAACAGTTTTTAGCCTGTTCTTTTTGTGGAGTTTGCTGTCCATGCAAAACATACGCTAATGAAACCACTTCAGCAAACACAGCATTGACCAGTTGCAAACTGGTGGGATGCCATGCACACAACCCCGGAGAATACGAGGCCGTTCCGTTTGTTCCTGCCGGAAGGCCGCACACGCCGCAGCCGCGGCGGGACCCCGTCCTCCAGCGCCCCCTTCCGAAGCCCGCGCCGGGCTGCCCGTGGCCCCCTCACCGCCCGCAGCGTTCCCCATACCCCGACCCGAACCTCGACTCTGTGCCCACAGACAAGGAACCTCGGCCCCTTCGGCAGCAATTCCGCGCCGAGGACGACCGAACCACAACCGGACTAAACGGGGACGCACACGAGCACGCACGCACGCACGTCACCCGCGCTCGGGCCCTCAGAAGCGCACTGCGCAGACGCACGCCGCTAGGCTTCTCGTTCTGCCCCGCCCCTCGGTATTACGCAGACGCCCGCCGCGCAGACCCCTCCATGTTCTCCCCCCGCCCCCCCGGCCCGCACTGCGCAGACGCACGCCGCCCGGCTTCTCATTCGGCCCGTCCCCCCGGTACTGCGCAGACGCACGCCGCCCAGGCCCCACCTCCTCCTGCACCGCACTGCACAGACTGGTGCCGCTCGCTCGCTTACGTCACATCCGGCTGAACCCACCTAGGACAGCCGCGGGGGACGGCCGGCCTTTCCGAGTCCTCACTGTGAGTCCGGGGATGTTTCCATTTGGAACACCCAGCACCACGAGAATCCCGCTGGCTCACGCATCCTCACGAAATCTCCCCCGCCCCGAATGGCGCGGTCCGGCCCGCTGCCGGCGCCCGCTGGAGTTAACCCGCTTGTCGCCGCAGCCTGGAGGCGCGCAGTGCCCTCGGGAGCTGTGGCGGGTTGCTGTGAAGGGGCGTTTTCATGGAGTGGAGTTGTGCCTTCACGCTTCTTCCGCGCACTCGGTTCCCCTTTCCTGGAGCACTTTCCCGTGTCCCCTCCGACCTATTATGACTTAAAGGTGTTCCCGATCTTGTGTCCCCCCACGGTGGGTCACCGGTCCCCCGAGCCTGTGCGACTCTTAGCATTTGTGTGCGTGCGTTAATTTCACGTGTGTTAGTTTCTCAAGGGTGTTTTATCCCAAAGATCCCAATGCTGCTTCTGCACCCACAGGATTAGAGCACTGCTGAGCACATGGACCTGATAGTTACATTGAACAGGCCCCTTGTCCCCATCCAGTTCCATCCCTGCCCCCAGGCTCCTTGCGGGTAACGTTATATTAGTTTCCTGAGCATCTTTCCAGGATTTCCTTATGCAAGCACAAGAAAATACATTGTTTTACTTATTTCTCATAGAAATGTAGCAGACTATATGCATTGTACTGTCCTTCTCTTCTCTCCCTGCCACCACCTTATTAAGTGAATATGTTGGAGATCTTTCCTTATCAAAAGGAACTTCCTTTTTTTCAGATAGTATGCCATTGTGACATGTCTCATAGTTTATTTATCGGTGCCCTACTGATAACACTTAGTTATTTCCAGCTGTTTTTTTTTTTTTTTTTAAGTAGGTTGTCCGCCCAGCATGGAGCCCAACCTACAGCTTGAACTCTCAACCCTGAGATGAGGAAGACCTGAGCTGAGATCAACAGTCAGATGCTTAACCAACTCAGCCACCCAGGCACCCCTGCAGTCATTTTATTGTACAGACAGCATTGCATTGAATCACCTTATTCATATGTCCTGCTTGTGTAGGTAAAACTGGAGGGTAAATTCCCAGAAGTGGTAAATACATTGGAGCAACTCCATACAAGTTGAGTCACTTACCACTCTTGCCAGTAATGTGAGGTCAAACAGTATTTTAAATATGTCGGTGTTTTTGAAATTTCAGTTTAGCTATTAAAAACATTTATTTTCAAGAAATAACTTACATTCCTTTGTTAGTTTACAGAGCGCTTTAATATATTTCATGAGATCCTTACAATGATGGTTAGAGTGGTTTTTAATAATTTTAAGAATTGTAAACGTATAAAGTGCAACACTGCATTGTGCAAAATTTTTAAGTGTCTTTAATCATTTGGCATTTTAAGAAAACATTTTGGGAGTTCTGGAATAACTTCATCTTCGGTTATTTGCAAAGGAAGCAGGCAAAAGCCACCCCCTTTCAGTTTTGAAGTATGGTGGGAAGTAGGCAAGTGGTCAGATGTGTGTTTCAAAAACCAAGGAGGGATTTAGGTAGATGAAGGAAAACCAAGCGAAGATGGGCTGTTGTGTTCCAGTGCCCGGAGTAAACTCTTACAAGGAGACAAGCATGCTGGTGGCCTGCTGCAGCATGAGATAGCCAGCACAAAACAAAAATGGCAAGACAGTCTTCGTGGTGAAAGGGAGAGAGAGAATGAACCTGACTTAACACTCCTGAGACATCTGGAACACCATCAAGATCTGAAATGGACCTGGGTCAGCATCGATTTTATCAAAGAATACATTGCATACGGTGTTTACAACTCAAGTATTGCTTGTGGTGGATTATCTTTTAGAAATATTCACCCTTTCCTCTTTCATCTTCTGAGTGGAGGATATTCCCTGCCCCTTGACTTTGGGTTTGGCCTTGTTTTATTTATTTTCTAAGATTTTTACTTTATTTATTTGAGAGAGAGAGAGCAGGGGGAGGGGGCAGAGGGAGAAGCAGACACCCTGCCAAGCAGGGAGCCTGATGTGGGGCTCGATCCCAGGACTCCAGGATCATGATCTCTGCTGAAGGCAGACGCTTAACCAACTGAACCACCCAGGCATCCTAGATTTGGCCTTGTTTTAGCTAATAGAATGTTAACAGATGAGGCCTGAGCAAAGCCTTGAAAGCATTGACCTGGTGACCAGGCTTGCTCTCTTGTACTTTTGCACTGTTATATGAAGAGCTTTCCTCCAGGGCTGCTGCTGCTGCCCATTCAGCCTGGGTTTCAGAATGAACACATGTGGAACCTGTACCTGTGCCCGAGGCAGGCACCACAGCCAGATGGCAGACTGTAGTACTCAGGTTTTGTTCTGCCGCGATAGCTCAGTGATAAGGCTTTAAAAGGCTCATAATGAAAAACAGCAGTCTTGGGGCGCCTGGGTGGCTCAGTTGGTTAAGCGACTGCCTTCGGCTCAGGTCATGATCCTGGAGTCCCAGGATCGAGTCCCACATCGGGCTCCCTGCTCGGCGGGGAGTCTGCTTCTCCCTCTAACCCTACCCCCTCTTGCGCTCTCTCTCTCACTCTCTCTCTCTCTCTCAAATAAATAAATAAATAAAAATCTTTAAAAAAAAATAAAAGGCTCATAATGAAAAACAGTCTTCTGACTCAGTCCTTTCTACCCCTCAACCCTGCTTTCCAGAGGCAAATATTTTCAACTCTTTAAATTATTTCTTGTAATTGTCTCAATACAGTTGACCCTTGAACAGCATAGGCTTGAACTACATGGGTCTGCACAGATATTTTTCGATGAACAGAGTTCAGTACTCTAAATGTATTTCCTGTTATGATTTTTCTTTTATTTGAGAGAAAGAACGAGCACAAGTAGGCGGAGGGGCAGAGGGAGAAGCAGACTCCACGCTGAGCAGGGAGTCCGACAAGGGGCTCAATCCTGGGACTCCGGGATCATGACCTAAGCCAAAGGCAGATGCCCAACCAACTGAGCCACCCAGGTGTCCCTCTTATGATTTTCTTAACATTTTCTATTTTCTGGCTTACTTTATTATAATAATACAGTATATATAAAATATAATGAACAAAATATGTGTTAATTGACTGTTTATGTTATTGGTATGGTGTCTAGTCAGCAGTGGACTATTAATAGTTAAGTTTTGGGGGAGTCAAAAGTTATATGCAAATTTCTGGCTGCACAGGCTTGGGGGATAGGGGGTGTTTGGTAGCCCTAACCCTTACATTGTTCAAGAGTCAACTGTATTTTTAAACAATATACTGTTATTTTTCCTTATTGCTTTAGACATTATATATTAACTTCCTGGAAAACATACTTTTCATCTCACAGCTGCAGAGGTTGGAGTCTGGAGGGGTGAAATGACTATAAAAGGTCCTGCAGAGTCTTGGTCAAATTCAGATATTCTGATACCAAAGTTCACACTCTACCCACCATAAACTCTATCAGTATTACTTAATAAGTCCACAACACCCATGACACTTTCTTAACTTTCTAGTTCATACCTATTTCTCATCACACATTTGCAGAATAAAACAAAACATTAAACCATCCACCAAAAAAATGTTGCTCTATTACTGGCAGTGAAGACACCTCTAATTCAGTCCCTGATTTCCAGGCAGAAAAACCTCATCCTATTCACTATTTTTTTTATTCAACATTTGACAAGTCTTTATGCATTGTAAGAAGTGCAAACTAAAAGTCTCTGGCTGTTTTCAGGGAGCCTAAAATCTCCTTTTTCTTGCAGCACTTGCAACATTTAATTAAAAGATACTGTTCTGCCTTGGTGAGCTCCTAATGCAGCAATGGAGAAATGATATTGATAATGTGAGTGAAGGAGTTTGGGACATGCTACCTCCAAATATGTCACCTTGGCATATTGATTATTTTGAGCTAAAGGCATTTTTTTAAACAACAGGTGCAAGAAAGGCACTCAGATTCCCATTTTTTCATCCTGAAAGCAGAAGATGAAACTCTCAGGTGAGAACTGCGCTTCCAGTGCCGAGAGGAAAGAAACAGCACCAGAGAAGCACTTGAGTCTGGAAGAATTTGCACATGGAGACCTTGTTAAAGTAACTCATATTCCTTTAGTCTCCCTGTTTTACTTTACTTTTCCACAGTTGCCACTCTTTGTTCAACCCAGTATGTAAACATTAGCTTTGCCACCTCTTTGGGTCTTCATCTTCTTACGAAGGCTCCTGGGTCTCGTAAAATTTGCATTAAATACATTTGTATGCTTTTGTTCTGTTAACCTTTTATGTCCATTTAATTCTCAGGCCCTGCCCACCAGAGACCCTAAGGAGGTAGAGGTGAAATTTTTGCCTGCCCTACGTTAACAACAGCCACCAGTGGCCATTCTGATCCTGGTTCCAAAAAACAACCCTCCGCCAAAGTAGACTGGTCACAATAAATATTAAAGAAACTGCTGCTGGGTTACTTATCTTTCCACGCATCCCTTACATTTCGCATCTCATCTCACTAAATACTCATTTTCTATGAATGCGGATGTGTCTTTTATCTCATTGATAAGTACTTAGCATCTTGTCTTTTGTTTACTCATCTGTTTCCCTCTAATCCTGTGAACTCAGTAGGACCTTCCTGTCTTCGTCACTACTGAATCCCTACCATCTACTAGTCCCTGGCACATAGCGGGTCCTCAATAAATACTTGCTAAGCATTATCTTAGTTTCACCCTAAAGATGTTCCCTCCTTTGACTATCGCTATAGAGTAATAGTTTATATTTGTAGAACACTAGAGTTTACAATGGGGCTCCAACCAATTTCTTATTCCTATTTTAATCTTTTCCACAACAAATTCATTTCGCCAGACAGCGAGTGGGAAATTTTATGTGCAGCGGATAGGGTCACTTTATTTTCACCCTTTCCTAGGTTCACCAACAAGGGCGAGGGGCTAAATTGCAGTCACTGGGTATAAGGAAGGCATTTGCGGCATTGAGTAAAAGTATTTTTCAACATCCCCTGAAGGCTGGTTCGGGGCGAGCTCCCGAGAGGTCCGGCAGAAACGGCGAATTTCCCCTCCGAGCCCCCGAAAGGTTAGGTCGGCGAGTCAGAAGAGTGGGCGAGCCCTGACATTTGAGGCAGCGCTGGCGCAAGGGGGAAATTCTGACACCGCGTCTGTGAGGGGCCCTGGGGGGCGGCTTCGCCTCTGCTCCCAGCGGTGTGAAAGCCCCCCGAGCGTGGGCCACCCGGCACCACTCCCACCGCCGGACGGGCCGCCAGAGGCCCGCTGCCCACCCGCGGTGACGTCAGGCCCGAGCCGCGCCGCAAGGGGCGGGGCGGCGCGCGTTCCCAGCCGCCCGTGCGGCGCGCTCGAGCCCGCGGCAGCCGGCGTCCGTCCGCGCTGCCGGCCGGAAGTAGCCAAACGACCTCCGGGCCGCGGTGGGGTCGCCGTCACACCTCAGCGACCCCGCGAACTTCCGGGGGAGGTTGCGGCCAGCGTAGGCGAGGCAGGAAGTCGGCCCTTCCCACCTCCGCGTCCCAGATTGGTTCCGGTGGCGGACGCCTAAGGGCGCGCAGGCTCTCGCGCTCGGGAGCGCCGCTCCGTGCAGGCTGCTGGTCGCCCAGCCGTGGCTTTCTGGAGAAGCTGCGGAGCCCTGCGTCGGAACAGGCCCCTGCCGTGGGCCCCGTCCGTTCCCATTTCTCCCTGGCCCTTTGTGGGCGACACCGTCCTGCTCTGCTCTTACTGCGATCTTCTCGGATCAGGATCTGGTTAGGGTTTCCATGTAGGAGTATCAAAAGCGTTAAAAACACCTTTCATTTGTGAAATGGGAATAGTAATGCCTGCCCATAGTTTGGTGAGGACCTAGTGAGAGCCTACGTAAAACAAGAGCTCAGAGGAACTGAAATGTGGGGTCCCACCTGGCTCTGTCCTGTGGTGGTCCTTTATTCTAAATCTGCTGCAATGTTTCCAGATTCCAGGGATCTTGGGAACACGGTGATCCACGAGCCACAGCGACATTTCTCTCAGTGGTCGAAGCGATCAGTATTCCACCCAGCAGCACACGTTGGAATCTAGCAGAACTTTGAGTCCTTGCTTCTGCCCCTTGATTGTATCCTGTGTCCCTTTTTTTCTCAAGCCCACTTACTGCACGTGGTGTTAAGCTGGGGCTGCACGCACGGTGAAAACAGAGCATTCTGGCAACCTTTGGCATGCCTGCATAGTGCTGTGGATCTGCGGGCTGGGCGGTGCACACCTACGCAGGGGGTTACAATCAAAAGAAGGTATGCGACGGTGTTCCAATCCCTCCATACTGTGGTTCCTTATCTTCCACATTCTTAACCTCTTACTCTCCCTCACTCATTTTTTCTGTTCCTTGAACATACCCTGTACTTTGCCTCCTCCATACTTTGGCACAAAGCGGTTCCCTCCAACTAGAATGCCATCTGCTTCCCTACCAGTCTTTCAAGGTATTTTCCATTTTGCAAAACCCAGTTGCAGTGCAAAGACCATATATTCCCATAGCACTTTGTTCTCCTATTACAGAATCTGTAAGGCTGGGTGGCCTTATCATAGTTATTTGGGTAAACTTCTTCCCTCCTCTCTAGGGTGTGAAGGCTGTTGGCATGGTGTCTTATCTAGATATGCCTCACAAGACAGCAAAACTCATTCAAGAAGCTTTGCGTGCCTGTCATGTGCCCAGCGCTGCTCTGGGTGCTGGGGATCCAGCAGTGAAAAAAACGCTCCCCTCCGATGGCGCTCACGTCCGTGGGAGTGGGAGAAGACAAACAGTAAACAAATGCACGAAAAGCACTATGTGCCAGGTGGTAATATGTACAATCGAGGGAAGTAGAGGGGGGAAAGGAGATGGAAAACAACAGGGAGAGGAGGAAACCTTGGTGAGACGAGGGGACAAGTCATCCAGAAAGTGAGAGGACGAGATTTTAGATGAGAGAGCAGCAAAGAAGGGCCCTGAAGCGTATGTGTGTTCCCTCCGCCCAAGAACAGCAGGGCAGGCTGGCTTGAGGGGCGTGGAAGGACTTAAAGTGGGTGAAGTGGCGGGTCAGATCATGTGCACACTTGCATCAGACATTCAGTAAATGCTCGTGAATCAAACTTATTGAATTGATAAGGGATTAGAGAATAATGACAGTCACAATGAAACTTAGAAATTGTTAGAGTGGGATAGACCTCGTGGGCATATATTAGGTGTTCGCAACTTACATGTGTGTCCATTGGAACTCTTTATTTAGTGCGGCAGCATTTAACTGAAAAAAATCTCAATGAATACCGATGGTTTATGCAGTGGTCTTCCATTCAAATGGAAATGTGGAAGAAAAGGACACAGATTCTGTAGAGGACGAAATGGACTGACATGTGACTGGAGTTATTTGGTAGATAATACAGATCACCATTAAAAAGTTCAGAAGGAGGGGACGCCAGTAGGTTGAGTGTCTGCCTTTGGCTCAGGTCATGATCCCAGGGTCCTGGAGTCTGGATCCCTGCTCTGCAGGGAGCCTGCCTCTCCTTCTCCCTCTCCCTCTGCCTGCTGCTCCCCCTTTGTGCTCTCTTTCTGTCAAATAAATAAAATCTTTTAAAAAAGGGTTCAGAAGGAAACAAAATCTATCTTCTGATGTTGTCTTGCTTTTGATTTGGAGGAAAAAAAAAACCTTGTATGTTAGTTGACAAAAGTTGAGTTTGTGAAATAATTGGATATATTTGTGTATTTGTTCATTATAAAAGCACTTTCCTTCCCCAGGGCTAAGGTGAATGCTGGGGAGAGGGGCCACAGGCAGAAGGTGGCTTTCAGCAGAAAGTCATAAGCTTCAGGACAACTTTGCTTGTTGGGGTGATCTTTCTTTGATCACAGTTGTCACTTGCAGCCCAAAGAACATTTCCCCTTAAGTGACCTGTGGCAATTATCTTCAGTGGAATTTTAAAAGATAGAACACGTGTTTACTTAATAATTTTTGGTTACGTGCTCTTAAATTCTTAAAAGTCAATCTGGCTTCCTTCAAAAAGTGGCTACTGTTGATTGCACTCTTCATCACATTTCTCAAAGTTGAAATCGGCTGTCAGTTTATTGGTAATCATTCACATAGATGAGCTCAAATGTGGTTTCCGATTCAGCTCTCAAACCACTGCATCGGCAGTCTCAGGCTCCGCTGCTGAGTCAACAGATCTTTTTATTCATTCACAGGAATGAGTAGCTCCTGAGTTAGTCATAACTAATGTTAAGGTAGCCTTGGAGTGAGAACAGCAGGGCTCCGGCCCTGGCTTCTTTCCCTAACTGCGGCTGTCCGGTGTGCCGAGAAAATACGCGTCCTGGTTCCAGCCTGTCAGTGTTTAAGCCCACCTCTGCCCCATGATAGCTGGATGATCCTGAGCAAATTAGCTGACCCTCATGCCTTGGCCCCCGTCTATACAACAGGGATAACTTCGCAGGGTTATTCTGAGGATTAAAGGAGTTAACAGAGATGAAGCTAGAACAGTGGCCTGTAGTAGACACTCTAATACTGTCATTAACACTTGGCTTGGTCACTTGAATTCTTTCAGCTTCTGTTTCTTAAACACTAGAAGAGTAACAATAGTTCTTGCCTCGTAGAATTGCTAAGAGGCTAAATAGTACGCTGAGTACAACATCTGCAATGCAGGAAGCAACCAGTAAGTGTTAGCTATTATTAAGTATTAGGAAACGTTCATCAATAGTTGCAATCTGTTTAAATTCATTAGTGAAGGGCCCATAGGAGAGGAACACAGAAAGTGATAGACCATCTTGATGGGGATGGGGAGGGATACAAATTACGCAGACAGAGCTTTTGCCTAAAGGTGCAGTGACAGGATCCACATAAAGATTCAAAAGAAGAACGAATCAAAGACTAAGCAAGTTCCCGGAGCTAAAACTAAGTATTGAGTATATCTGTCTCAACACAAGACCTGAAAGGTAGCAAGGAGGCTAGGTGCAGGGCTTGTGATCCTGGGGTCGGCAGAAGACCAAGGGGCACGGATAAAATTCAGGAGTCTGTGAATTTGGATGGGGAAGATTACATCTTTTATTTTCACTAACCTCTGGCAGAAATCTAGTATTTCCTTCGATCTTGAATTTAAAAATCGACAGAGCATAGCCAGAAGCACAGTACCTATGATATCACACCAGTGGAAATCAGTTATTTTCTTTTTTTTTTTTTAAAGATTTATTTATTTATTTGTCAGAGACAGAGTGAGAGAGCACAAGCAGGGGGAGCGGCAGGCAGAGAGAGAAGCAGTTTCCCCACTGAGCAAGGAGCCCGACTAGGGACTCGATCCCAGGACTCTGGGATCACAACTCGAGCTGAAGGCAGACGCTTAACTCACTGAGCCACGCAGGTGTCCCGGAAATCAGTTATTTTCATATCATGTTACAGTTATTGCAGATATCCCAAAATACCATTTACACTCATGATTAATTTGAAATTATGACTCATGGTTAATTTGAAATTATGACAGGTATGTGTTCATGACGAAGTCCATATAGTACCACATTGCAAGTTGGCCTTTTAAATATTTGGTGAGTATATTTCAAAACAATTAGTTTCCTCTGTAATCCTTTGTATTTTATTTTACAAATTTAAGAATATTATTCCGTGAGGGGTAAGCATAGAGATCACAGGATGAAAGGGCCCTGTGCACAGAAAGGCTAGGAGTCCTTGTCAAGGGCATAGGCTCCAGAGCCAGCCAGCCAGGCGAACCCTTTGCTCCTTACCTTGACACTGGACAGGCTACCCAGGTTCTCTGCGCCCCAGTTTTCTCATCTGTAAAGTAAGGACAAAGGCTGTTGGAAGGTATACTTGGGGAAACTATGTAAACACGTAGAACAGTGCCTTGCAGGGAGTAAGCCCTCAGTAAATGTTAGCCATCAGCAGGAAAGCATCTGACGTGAGACCCAAGGAAGGGGAGGGTAAACCGTAGGCGGGGATACACACACCAGAATGATTTCCCAAGGGAGAGCGAGAAAGCAAAGGTTAGGGCATGAGGAGGTAGGCAGGCTATGAGACTGGAGTTAGCAAACTCATCCATTCATTTACTCATTCGTTCATTCAATAAAGGTTTCTTGAATGCCTGCTACGTGCGTCTCAACACTTTCACTAACACTTGTGGGGTCTGGAGCAGGTGTAGAAATGGAACTCACATACCATATGTCTGAATATTTAAAAGTGGCAAATCAAGCTAACGATGTGTTAAATGTGTTCTGTTTTTCTACTCCAACAGAGATGTCTTCAAAATAACACTAGTAATTGTTTTTATGCCACAAAGTTGGGAAAATATCAACGGTAACCAAATTTAATTATTGCAGGTATCTGAATGTACTTGGATGGTCTGGGAATGTTTAAATGGGTGGTAAAGACACACAATCCATAAATTATTATGTATTTGCTCCATAAAATTTCTTTTTCCCTGCCTTTATTTCATTTGTCATAACTGAGAACTTCACATAAATTGTGTTTTGTTGACAGTGCTGACAAAGGAGTAAAAAAACATATATAATTGTACTCAAAGCATACAGAATTTATATGCATGTAATGTAAAATGTAAATGTAAATAGAATTTTTTTCAATTAAAATTATTTTTCGTGTTTGTTTTTAAAAAGTTACTCTACCAAAAGCTTTAAAACTATCTATTAAAATAAAAAATGATAATTGATAAATATCAAATATCTAAAATTATTTCAATATATCTGAGACTTTTTATTTTTGAAATGTAATTAAATTTCATTAATTTTTTTTTTGAGAGAAAACGTGCGAGTGGGGTGGGGGTGGGTAGGAGCAGAGGGAGAGGGAGAGAGAATCTCAAGCAGGCTCCCCACTCAGCGTGGATCCCAATGCGGGGCTCATTCTCACGACCCTGGGATCATGACCTGAGCCAAAATCAAGAGTCAGACGCTCAACCGACTGAGCAACCTAGGCGCCCCTGTTTGTTTATTTATTTAAGTCATCTCTACACCCAACGTGGGGCTTGAACTCACGACCGCAAGATCAAGAGTCACATGCTCTACTGACCGAGCCAGCCAGGTGCCCCCAACCTTGCAGTTTTCATGTTATTTACTATACATATGCATATTTAAAAGTAATATAAATTAATATTGCAAAGAGTTCCTCAGACTTCATTTGCAACTGTTATGAATTCCATGCTAATTCACAAGGACTCCCAGAACCACAAACAGGAACATTAATAGGATCAAGAAGATGGACATTTGGGACTTTTGGAAACTATACTTGCCATAATATTCTTGCAAAATAATAGATTATATGAGAATCTGTTACATCTCAGGTATTGCGAAATAATAGACTATACAAGAATCTATTACATTCCAAGGATTTGGCTAATTCATTTGCCTTTCCCAGCTGCAGTACTCTGGGGCTCACACTGTGCCTGCCACTCTGAGGCTGTAGCTCAGTACAGAGAGGCTGTCACCATGTATTCCCAGGTCATAGACCAAGAGCTGTGGGGAAGTGTTTTCCTTTGGTTAGCCTGGATGGTACGTGCATCGGGTTAACTACAGAATTTGCCTTAGCTTCCTGTGATGGTTTTATCAAACAAGAATGTGTTAAATGAACAGTATACAACTCCTTAAACACTCGAATCGAGCTGTGCTTAGCCTTCAGTAGACTAATTGTGAAGTGGTTGATTTTGGGTAACACAGGCTGGTGAAGCTAATCTTGAGAATCTTTCCTCTCAGTAGAGACTTCTATGTCACTAGCCCAGCCTGAAAAAGTGAGCTAATTATTGTGCTGGGAAATGACAGACATCACTTTCAGAGGAGGTAATATCTCTGCCCACAGACTATCCAAAACGTAGATTAGTAAGTAACATTTAGTTAAATGAAAATAGAGTCCAGTTAAATGTCATGCAGCAATGTTAAACAGAGGACCATATGTAAATGAGGAGGCAACTTGGTTAGATCGTGACTTTGAAAGTGTTAGGTGATCAGCAACGTCATTTTTATATGGTATGAAACTCCTACATGGGGCCAACTCTGCTGAAGCCCGTGGAGGGAATCCCATAATCATCACAGGTAAAGTGACTCTCAGAGGACACTCAGAATTTGGGAATAAGTTCTATGGACAACCCATGCATTTTCCTTCTCTTTTGCTACTCGCCCTCGTTACTTTACTGATGACCAGCATGGGAAGCTAGGGAAGGCAAATTTTAAAGCAGTAAGTCTTGTAATAACAGTTACTGTTTTCTTGAGACCTATGTGCCAGGCATGGAGCTAAGTAGTTCATATTCATTGTTTCATTTAGTCCTCACTAAATGAGGATGAAGCACAGTGTTACTGTTTCTGTAAGACATGGTTGGAAAAATTGACTCAGGGAGGTTAAGAAGTTTGTCCAAGGTCATATAGCAGAGCCTGGATTCAATCCAAGTCAGTCTGACAGCAAAGCTTGGGCTCTTGCTCATGTGCTATACTCTACTGCTCCCATTATGTGTGTGTGTGGTGGGGGGGGCATAATAAAATTGGGCTAAGGTAGCAAATGAAAACCAGAATGAAGTACCACCTACCAGGATGACTATAGTAAAAAAAAATTAATTAAAAACAAAATGGAAATATAACCCATCCCAGCAAGGATGTGGAGACATTGGAATCCTTATCCATTCCTGGTGGGGATGTACAATGGTGCAGCTGCCGTGGAAAACAGTCTAGCAATTCCTCAAAAAGTGAAACAGAATTACCATACAATGCAGCAATTCTACTTCTAGGTATACACCCAAGAGAACTGAAAAAAATGTCCATTCAAAAGCGTACACACACATATTCAGAGCAGCATTATTCATAGTAATCAGGAAGGGGAATAATTCCAATGTCCATCACCTGATGAATGGAGAGACAACATGTGGACATCCATCCAGTGGAATATTATTCTGCTAAGTGAAAGAAGCCAAGTCGCTGTATCAGTCTATGGAAATGGAATGTCCAGAACAGGCAAATTCATAGAGACAGAAAGCAGACCAGTGGTTACCAGGGTCAAGGTCGGGCTGCCCTGGGGAGTGACTGCTCATAGGGATATTTTGGGAGTGACGAAAATGTTCTGGAATGATACACAGATGATAGTTGCACAACATAGGGAATATCAGTGAATTCCGTGAAATAAAAACTTTAAAATAGTGACATTTATGTTATATGAGGTATATCTTAATTTTTTTAAAGACATCTTCAGGTCAGGTCCCAGAAGTCCTTGAATAGTGGGCTATAGGATCCAGGTTTCCTTTGGTGGGCAACAGGGAGCCACAGAAACTTTCTAATGAGGATGGTGGTATGATAGGAGTCATGGAAACATGTAAACTGCATAGCACATAGCAAGTGTTTAATAAACATTAGCTCCCTTCTCTCTTCCTCCCTCAATTCGACACTAAGCCCCCATGACTCCTGGGGGAAAATAGTTCTTTTCTGTTTGGATCCTAAGAGAAAGCCATCTGTTTTAGTTGAAACCACTCTTGCTATAGTTCCCCTGGTCACCTTCCTGAGGGTCCCTAGCCTCTCAATGCTGGGCAGGTTCATTTTCGTGTCCCTAGAACATCTTCCTCCTCTTCCTCACCACCCCTTCCTCATCTCTTTCTCCTGTACTCCTCTTCCTCTTCTTCTTTTTCAATTTTTTAAGTTTTTATTTATTTATTTAAGTAATTTCTACACCCAAAATGGGGCTTGAACTCAGGACCCCGAGATCAAGAGTTGCATGCTCTTCTGACTGAGCCAGCCAGGAGCCCCCTTCTTCTTCCTTTTTTTTTTTTTTTTAATTAAAATAATGGTTTTCTAAAAAACCCTCATAGATCTCAACTTTACCTAAAGTTATCCACCATATAAGTTCTATGCCTTCCTTGTCTCCACTTCATTTCTCCCTCCTTCTTCCCCCATCTCACCCACATAGCAAGGAGCTCAGTAGAAAGGAATCAGGTTGCCCTGGGTTCCAATCCTGGCTCACCATCCTGCTGATTATCTGGCTAGGCTCATAGGCTCAATGTTCTCATTTGCATAATGCCACTCTAATAATAATGATAATGTCAACTCCTGGGGTTCTTTTGAGGATAGTATTCATTAAAGCGCTTATTAGAGTGATGCCTGGTACATCAGCGCCCTCAGTGAATTATGGCTAGAGCATCACTATTATTATACCAGTAGGGGGTAGGGTATGGCAAAAGTGCTGATATTTCTTTAGAAGTGGATTTCATCCCTCAAATCTCATATATGTGTAGGACGCATTAAAGGTTTTGACAAGGAGGGCTACTTTAAGTGACAACACCCTTTCCCAAAGTCATCTGAGAGATGTCCTAACAGTACATAGCTGCTTCCAAGAAATGATTTGAAGTGCCATTATCAAGGGAGGACGGGGGCTCTAGGGGATTTTGGGGTCAACAAACATCAAATGGGCGACCTCACAGAGTCGTGGCGGGAATTTCCCATGAGGCCCCGCCCCCGGCTGAGTCACCAAGCCCCTGTGTTTGACTTGCAGCGAGGGAGAGGCAGAACCTCACTGCTCTGAAGATCAAGGAGTGGAAAGTTCTTCACCAGCCCTGAGAATCTCAAGGTTTGTCTGTCTGGAACAGTCGGGGCAACAGAGTTGGGGTAAGGTTAGAAGCTTTATTCCTTTCCTCCATGTCTAGGCTTTTTGCCCTTCTAATTTCTAGTAACTTTTATTTATTTTTTTATTTTATTTATTTATTTATTTTTTACAGTGTAGCTTTTTAAAAAATTTTTTTTATTGTTATGTTAATCCCCATACATTACATCATTAGCTTTAGATATAGTGGTCCATGATTCATTGTTTGTCTAATAACTTTTATTCCATAGCCTATTAAATAAAGATCAAGCACCTGACCCTAAAGAGATTTCTTACTTCTTAGTTTTGTTACTATAGGAGCTTCAAACCTCAAAATGGGCAAATATATATCTATTAAGAAAATGTGATCATGAGTTGAGCAGAGCAGTGCTTCAACATTTTAGCAATTAGGTGTTGAACTGTTCACATATTGTTCTGACAAAGGGGAAAGAGTAATGAGATATCTCCCCACTGAGCTGAGCTGTTAGGTAAGACTGACAAGATTGTCATTTTAAGAACTCTATCTCAGAGCCAGCAAAGAGCTGGCATTGTTGAAATCTGGATGCTAATGCTAAGTGTCTATGAAAGTCCCCAAAAATTCTTGTTATTGTTATTTCTGCATTTTGGCAGAACATGTTGAAGAGTGCACGGTTAGACTTTGGCAAACCTGCACAAAGCTATGTGTGTATTCATGTTCGTCTTATCATAGAAGTGTCTATGCATTTGCACCTTTTCCATAATATTCCATCATTAATTGTTTCTGAGAAGCCCCGAGTTATGGTCTTGTGGATTGCATAGGTAATGGTTGAAATGTAGATAATCCTAAAAGGAGAAACCACCTCATTCTTGGAAATTTTTACCTTTTGCAGAGTGGTATTTGTGAAACCAGCTACTTTGATTAAAACCCTTTGGAATCTGCTTTGCTCATATCTTATCTATGTGAGATTTCACCATGGGCAGTGGCTATTACAACATAGTGGCTACCGTGTTGTTGGTCATGAATTTTGAGAGGACAAGATCAATGCAGGATTCCTGTAGTAAATGCCCAGCTGGTAAGAACCAAATTAACATGTGTGTTTGATCTGTTCTGTTGAACTCATGGTTCAGTTAGTCTAGTAGTCAGGGTTAATGAGTTCTGTTTCAGTGACTTTTTTAAAATTCATTCATTTACAAATATTTCTTGGGTGCTACATCTTAGCTGTGAATGTAGCCATGTCACTTAATCCCTTGTGCCCCAGCTTTGGCATCTGGGGATAATGAAAGAACCTATCTCATTGCTCTGCTGGGAGGATCCTATGATAGATTCTGAACAGTGCATGGCACATGGCGAGACCTCAGTAAATGTCAGCCTTATCTGTGAGGACCTGTGCTCAGACTGGGGGGCACAGCAAGGAATAAGAAGTGGCAGGGGGCTTCACAGAGTGGGGAAAAAGCAGACACATGTATTGTTAGTATACTGATGAAGGATGCTGATCTCCTGAATCCAGTCATATTGATCTCCTGGATCAATCAAGAGAAATCATGTTTTTTTTTGTTCAATAGATAAAGGAAACTGTTTTCTTTCTGTTGGTTTGTGTGATGCAATATCTATACTTTCTTATTTGTAATTCTGCTGCTATGCTAAAGGCAATCTTGCAAATGTATAATTATAAAAGTCAATCAAAATAAAGTCACTGTGACATCTAGAAACTAATCATGTTTCTTACTCTAGTTTTCTTGTGAACTTCATAATGCTTTGGGCGATTACTATGCAACAGTACACCTATTATCTATCTTCTTAGGTACTTTCTGTGGGAAAAACAAGGGTCAGATCTGCCTTCCTTGTCCTCCAAACAGTTTCTCCAGCACCAGTGGACAAAAGGCCTGTGACATATGCAGGAAGTGTGAAGGTATGATTTAAAAGATGTGTTCATCCGGACATGTGTTGGGACAACAGGTTTTTATTCCCTAGTATGTTGATCTCGGTGGAAAGTGTTAAGTGTTAACTATGCTGGTTCCTCTGTCAAAAGGCAGGTCCAGTAAAATAATTTGCTGTAAAAGCAATAATTTGTAGATTGAGGTTTTAAATATTAGAAGAAACACTCATTTGACCAGAGAGAAGTGTTTAATTAGGAAAATGTAAAAATGTCTTCTATAGAGATTTAAACAATGAACTTTATACTTTAAGGTCATTAGGAGCATTGTAAGAGTGAGCATGGTTTTTGTGGGTTTGTTTAGGATGATTTTTATTGCAGAACATAAATTTGCTTTCTGGATTCAGAGATCAAGTGTAATGTAACTTGGGAAATTTTGTAGGTGTTTTCAGGACCAAGAAGGTGTGTTCCCCCATCAGCAATGCAGAGTGTGAGTGCATCTCAGGATTCCACTGCTTGGGGGCAGGATGCACCATGTGTGAACCGGATTGTAAACAAGGTCAAGAATTAACCAAAGAGGGTAGGTTTGCTCTTCTTCAATCTAGTGCAAGTCTGTTTATCTAGACATATGTCATTAATTTAGGTCTTGGTCCTTTGAATATAAAGTAAAACATAGATTAGTAGAACCTTAAAGTAACATGCAATGAACCACTGAGTCAAGTATATGATATTTACAAAATTATTTTTCAATCAATGGAAATAATTTGAAATCACAACATTTGTTATTCACCAGGATTATGCATTTGCATACATTCTATACATATATATACAATACTCTATGTACAATTAGAATAAAACCTTTAGTCATCTTGGGGTTTCGTTTCAAGAAGCATTGTTGAACAGCCTGTGTAGATTGTATTAAGTTAATGACTTTATTATTTTTTTTTTAATTTTTTTTAAGATTTTATTTATTTGCGAGAGAGAGAATGAGAGACAGAGAGCATGAGAGGGAGGAGGGTCAGAGGGAGAAACAGACTCCCTGCCGAGCAGGGAGCCCGATGTGGGACTCGATTCCGGGACTCCAGGATCATGACCTGAGCCGAAGGCAGTCGCTTAACCAACTGAGCCACCCAGGCGCCCTAATGACTTTACTATTTTGTAATTATGTTCATCACAGGAAAAGTTATGAAATCATAAAAAACTCCCTTTTTTATTGTTGCTTTAATTTTTATGCAGGTTGTAAAGACTGTCACTTTGGGACATTTAATGATCAGAAACATGGCTCCTGTCAACCCTGGACAAAGTACGTATAATTTCCTTTTGCTTTCAAAATAGAGAATCTGGATTAACATTTTTGGTTTATTTATTTATTTATTTTTTATAAAGGTTTGGTTTTTTTTTTTTTATATTTTATTTATTTATTTGTTAGAGAGAGAGAGCACAAGCAGGGGGAATGGCAGGCAGAGGAAGAAGCAGTCTCCCCATCAAGCAAGGAGACCGACTAGGGACTCGATCCCAGGACACTGGGATCCTGACCTGAGCTGAAGGCAGATGCTTAACCGACTGAGCCACCCTGGCATCCCTGGGTTAACATTTTTAAAGACAAAGAATGTTATCACTGAAGTTTTAAAAAATCTCTCTGGGGCACCTGGCTGGCTCAGTCGGTGGAGCATGTAACTCTTGATCTCAGGGTCATGAGTTAAGCCCCACTTGGGCCTATCAAATATAAGCATAGAAGAGCATATGAACAGGCAGTGTGTGAACAGTATGAGGTAGGTAGGAGTGATTTGATACAAAGTGGGCATTTTCTCCAGAAATAATGCCCAGAGCCTTTAGCTCAGATTTACTAGAACTTTGTTACTGTCTACCCCAGCTGTTCTGTTCTGTTTCCTTCCAATCTCTTTGCTGCCTCTTACCTTTCCTCACTGATCACTCAGCCCATCTTCAAGGGTGCAAGGCTAGCATTGAGGATGATACAAGAAGGGTAAATTATGTTTCCTACCCTCAAAAACACAACACCTACTTGGGCAAACAAGACCATCACAGAAGTAAAACAGCCAACAGCACACATGGGAATATGCCTGTTGACCTGTGTGATCAGGACCAGAGCTACTCAGAGTGTGGTCTGTGGACAGGTGCTGGTCCACGGACAGTCTGTGGTGTCTGTGGCAGGAACACTACACATTCTAAGAGTGAGCGTTTAGAAACGTGTAAGGCAATTGGCGGAGTCATATGTGTCCATCAACTCTAATAAAAATTGAGGTCTTGTATTTTGTATGCCTTTGTTCTTTTTTTCATTTGATTTTCTTACTAGAAAATCATTTTGATTATTATTTTCCATTTACATTCTTAGGTGTTACAAAAATATTGGTTCGTACATGGGCGCCTGGGTGGCTCAGTTGGTTAAGCGACTGCCTTCGGCTCAGGTCATGATCCTGGAGTCCCTGGATCGAGTCCCGCATCAGGCTCCCTGCTCGGCAGGGAGTCTGCTTTGCCCTCTGACCCTATCCCCTCTCATGTGTTCTCTCTCATTCTCTCTCTCTCAAATAAATAAATAAAATCTTAAAAAAAAAAAAATTGGTTCGTACAGATTGGGGAAATTTTTTTTTAAGGTGTTTCAACACAAGTAGTTCAGAGAAGTCAATGAGTCTGCATGGAAAGTGGGATTGAACTGCTGTTGGAGGAAGAGTCGGTTTGCATTAGGTAAAGGGATAAGGGAAAAGACAGGACAATGGTGATGGTGATGATGGTATGTTGATGGGGATGATGATGGTGGTGATGATAGCTACCATTTATTGGGATTTGTGGGTCTGGGTTCATAACATCCAGCCCTACAAGTGTGTCCCTGGGGTCATTCATTTGCTCTTCACGACAGTCCTCGGTGCATGTATTCCTCATTTTACAAATGAGAAAACAAGCTTAGAGAGATTTTCTTAACTTGTCCATGGTCATTCTGCACAGAGACAGACCCTGGGCTCAAACCCTTGTCTGTCTGATGCCAACACATCATAAGGTTAGGAACTCCTAACCCTTATGCTAGGTTGTCTGTCCTTCATATATGCCAGAGATGGTCAAATATGCTTAAGAAATTGAAGGTGAGAGACTAACCAGGCAAAACAGTCTGGGGACAGTTGTGGGACAGGGCTCCCCAGCCTGGGAAGAAAGAAGAATCCAGTTAGGTGAGGAGAGTAGGGTGAATTATGGAGAACTGTGAAAGTTAGAGGAAGCCAGTCAGCCAAGTGTATGTTTGCCGTAGCATCTCTATGAACCCAGACCCACACATCTTTGTCACTAGGCTGCTTTATTGGATGGAAAATGTCAATATTTTTAATTAGAATGACCTGTACCTAAATTAATTATTTGAACTCTTTTCATTGGATGGTCTAAGCTGTTCTTTGGGTGGCAAGTCTGTACTTGTGAATGGGACAAAGGAAAGTGACGCGGTATGTGGACCAGCTTCGGCTGACTTCTCTCCAGGTACAGCCTCTGCCCCCACGCCTGCCCCTGCAAGAGATCCAGGTAGCTGGTTCATTGCTGTTGAATCAGAGTGGATGTAGTATGGCTATTCTGATTGGAATCTAAATCACCCCAATGCTGTGATGCCTCACGTCTCTGCCTACGATGGGCACCTCCTGCAATCCTTCCTTGTTTTATCCTGGCATCAAGAAACCCGTCAACTTTTTTCAAGTGTTTGTCATGCAATCTGAGACACACATTAGTAAGCAGAACAAGGTGAAACTACCCAGACAAATACTACACCTTTGATAATGTCAAATTAAGGGGATGATGGAGTCCCATATTTTCTATATTCTAGAGAGGCCAAGCCATTTAATTTTTGTGGGCCTCTGGAAAAATTATTTAGGTTTTTAAAAAAAGTTTTCTTATGTGCAAGCAAGTTTATTAGGTTAGCTGGTTAGAGATGTCCAAGGCACCACTTGTCCTTGTGATTAGGGGTTTACCAATGTAACTATAAATATATGTATATTTGCAAAACTGTATATCTGCATGTATTTCTCCTTTTGCTTTTTTTTAAAGGTCACACCCCCCAGATCACCATCTTCTTTCTTGCACTGACTTCGGCTGCCGTGCTGTTCCTGGTGTTCTTTCTCGTGTTCCGTTTCTCTGTTCTTAACCATGGCAGAAAGAAACTCCTGTATTTATTCAAACAACGTAAGACCAATATAAACATATTCGATATGAGCTCTTCTGAGGCAAGGCTTTTTACAGTAGAAAGGAAAAGATTATTTTTTGGGTTAGCATAGCACAGAGGTTATCAAGCAAGGGCAATTTTGCCCCCGAGGGAACATTTGGTAATGTCTGGAGACAGTTTTGATGATCACAACCTTGGGGGTGTGGAGAGCATCTAGTGAAAGGAGTCAGAGATGCTGCTGAAATTCTACAATGCACAGGAAAACAGTTACCCACCCCCCCCAAGCTCTCACCAAAATCTCTGATTTAAAGAATTATCCTTCCCGCCTTCACCCCCACCTACAATACAAATGCTTTGCCAAGAGTAGTGATGAGTAATTAGTGAGTTGCAATGAAACTGTAATCCATTTTTTAAATTTTTAGGCCATTTAAAAAAACTTTCTATTTTGAAATAATTATAGGTTTGCCGGAAGTTGTAAAGACAGTACAGAAAAGTCTCGTGTCATTCATGGGGTTACATCTTTTGTAACTAGAGCACAATATGAAAACCAGACAGTTGACTTTGGCACGTTGTGTGTGTCTAGCTGTGTGTCGTTTGGTCACATGTGTAGATTGGCGTAACCTCCAGCACAACCAATACAGAAGTGTTCTCTCACCACCAGGATCCCCTCCTGCTGGTCCTCTGTGGTCACATATACTCCCTCCCCACTCCCTCCTGGCAGCACAAGTCTGTTTTCCATCTCTACACTTTTTTTTTCAAAGATTTTATTTATTTATTTGTCAGAGACAGAGAGAGAGGGAGCACAAGCAGGGGGAGCAGCAGGCAGAGGGAGAAGCAGGGAGCCCGATGCAGGACTTGATCCCAGGACCCTGGGATCATGACCTGAGCAGAAGGCAGATGATTAACCGACTGAGCCACCCAGGTGTCCCCCATCTCTACACTTTTGTCACTTAGAGAATGTTATATAAATAGAAGCATGCAATATATAAGTGGATTATAAGCATGTGACCTTTTCAGATTAGCTTTTTTCACTCAGCATAATGTCACTGAGATCCACCCAAGGCATGATGTGCTTCAACGGTGGGCTCTTTTTTTTGTTTTGTTTTAACCGCTGACCAGTGTTCCGTGGCATGGTTGAACCTCAGTTTGTTTGACCATTCACCAACTGAGGGACATTTTGATAGTTTCCAGTTTTTGACTATTGCATATAAAGCCTTTGTGAATAATCGAGTACAGGTTATGTGTAGACGTAAGTTTTCACATTGCTAACATAAAAGCCCAGGAGTGCAATTTCTGGGCCATATGGTTTGTTGCTTTAAGAAACTGCCAAACCACTTTCTGGAGGAGTTGTACCATTTAATGTTCCACCAGTGGCATATGAGCTATCTTTCCTCCTCACTCTTGCCAGCATTTTGTACTGCCACAGTTTCTTACCCAGCTGTGCGAAGAGGAATACAGTGATAGCCCACTGTGGTCATTTGCCTTCCCCTAAGGGTCAAACATCTTTTCACATACTTCTTTTTTTTTTTTTTTAAGGTTTTATTTATTTGAGAGAGAGAGAGAGAGAGAGAGAGCACAAGCAGGGGCAGGGGGAGAGAATGAGGGAGAAGCAGGCTCCCCATCTAGCAAGGAGCCCGACCCTGGGATCATGACCTGAGCCAAAGGCAGACGCTTAACCGACTGAGCCACCCAGGCGCCCCTCACGTACTTATTTTACAACTGTGTATTTTCCTCAGTGAAAGGTTCTTTCGTGTCTTTGGTCTATTTTCTAATTGGATTTTTGTCTGTTTTACTGTTGACATTGGAGAGTCCTTGATACCTTCTAGATGAGTCCTTCTGCAGGTGTGTGGTTTGTGTTTCTGCCCACTCTGTAGCTTGCCTTTCCCTCCTCTTCATGGAGTCTTCTGCAGAGAAAAAAATTTTAATTTTGATAAAGTACAATTTGCCAGTTTTTTTCATTTATGGAGTCATGTCTGAGAACTCTTCAAGTCCTGGATTGCAAAGATTTTTATTTTCTCCTTTCTCAATGTTTTACATTTAAATCGTGGTTTATTTTTAGTTAAGTGTTGTATAAGGTGTGAGAGGTTTAGGTCAAGAATTTTTTTTTTTTTTTTTTTTTTTGCCTTCGATGTCCAATTGCTCCAGTGTCACTTGTTGAAAACATTATCCTTCCTCTACTGAATCGCTTTTGTGGCTTTCTCGAAAATCAGCTAATTATACTTGTGCGGGCGCTATTTCTGGTTTTTCCCTTTTGTTCCACTGTTCTGTGTGTTTATTCTCTGCCAGGACCACACTGTCTTGATTACTGTGGCTATAAAACAGTTCTTGAAAGTAGGTAGAGGGTAGATGGATTTTTCCCACTTTATTCTTCTTTTTCAACATTGTTTTAGCTATTCTACTTCCTTTGCATTTCCATATAAATTTTTAGGACAATCTCATCTGTATCTACAAGAAGTCAGCTGGGATTCTGATAGCAACTGTGGTAAACCTGTATATTAATCTAGTGAGAATTGATGTCTTTACTATGTTAAGTATTTATGTCTTAACATAGTAAAGACATTTCTTTTATTTCTTTTTCTTTTATTTCTTTCATCAGCATTTTGTGGTTTTCAGCATACCAATCCTTAGCATGTAAATTTTTTTAAGAACTGCAAATGGTATTTTATATTAAATTTTGTTTTCCAGCTGTTCGTTGTTATTCTATAAGAGTATAGTTGATTTTCATAGATTGATCTTGTATTCTGTGATCTTGCTGAACTCACTTATTAGTTCTAGGAGCATGTTATAAACTCCTTGGGATTTTACATGGACTCATCTGTAAATAGAGACAGTTTCATTTTTTCCTTTCCAATCTGCATTTCTTTTTTTTCTTTTTCTTGACTTTATGTTAGCTAGAACTTCCAGCACTATGTCAAATAAAGTATGGTCAGGGTGAATATCCTTGCCTCACTTCTAATCTTAGGGAAAAAACATTCAGTCTTTCACCAGTAAGTATGATGTAAACAATAGGTTTTTAGTAGATCTTTTTTATCAAGTTGAGGAAGTCCCTCCTCTATTTCTAGTTTTCTGGTGTTTAATTTTGTCAAATGCTTTTTCTGCATCAATTGATATGATCATGTGACTTTTCTTCATCAGCCTAAGATGGTGGATTACATAGATTCGTGTTTGAATATTGAACCAGCCTTGCATCCTTAGACTAAATTTCACTTGGTCATGGTATATAATCCTTTTTATATATTGCTTAATTCTATTTGTTAATATTTTGTTAAGAATTTTTGTAGTTACATTCACATGAGGGATAGTGGTCTATGTTTTTTTTTTTTCTAGAATTGTCTTTGTCTGGTTTTGCTATCAGAGTAATACTGGCTTCCTCAAATAAGTTGGGATGTGTTCCTTCTTTATTTGCTGGAAGAGATTGTGTAGAGTGATGTTAATTCTTCTTTAGATAGTTGGTAGAATTCTCTAGTGAAACTATCTGGACCTGAAGATTTTCTTTTTGGAGATTTTTAATTACAAAATCAATTTCCTTAATAATTGTAGGACTATTCAGGTTATTTACTTCATAGAGAGCGAGTTGTGATTGTGTTTTTTGAGGAATTAGTCCATTTCCTTGAAGTTGTGAAATGTATGTGTTTAAGTTATTCATAGTATTCCCTTATTATCCACTTAATTCTCCAAATATATTTGTGAGCTTGTGTATTTCTCCTTTCAGTTTTGTCAGGTTCAGCTTCACTATTTTTTTTTTAAAGATTTATTTATTTATTTATTTATTTGACAGAGAGAGACACAGCGAGAGAGGGAACATAAGCAGGGGGAGTGGGAGAGGGAAAAGCAGGCTTCCTGCTGAGCAGAGCCCGATGTGGGGTTCGATCCCAGGACCCTGGGATCATGACCTGAGCCGAAGGCAGATGCTCAACGACTGAGCCACCCAGGCACCCCCAGCTTCACCTATTTTGCAGCTTGATTGATGTACACATATTTAGTATTGCTAAATACTGGGTAAATACTGGTCTTCTGGGTAAATTGACTTTTTTAAAATTGTGAAAGTTCCCTCTCTGTGCTGATAATTTTTTTTGCTCTGAAATCTACTTTATCTGATATTAATATAGCCCTGCTTTAAAAAATTAATATATACATGGTATACCTTTTTGCATTCTTTTATTTAAACCCAACTACATTTTATATTTGTTTTTTTATAAAGATTTTATTTATTTATTTGAGAGAGGGAGAGAGAGAGTGTGTGCATGAACATGAGTGGGGGAGGGGCAGAGGGAGAGGAAGAGAGAGAATATTTAAAAAAATTTTTTTTATTATTAACATATAATGTATTATTTGTTTCAGGGGTACAGGTCTGTGATTCATCAGTCTTACACAATACACAGCGCTCACCACAACACATACCCTACCCAATGTCCATCAGCCAGCCACCCTATCCCTCCCACCCCCCTCCACTCTAACAACCCTCAGTTTGTTTCCTGAGATTAAGAATGAGAGAGAGAATCTTAAGAGGACTCCACACTGAGTGCAGAGTCAGACACAGGGCTTGATCTCACGACCTTGAGATCGTGACCTGAGCTGAAACCAAGAGTCAGATGCTTAACCAACTGAGTCACCCAGGCGCTCCCATTTTATACTTGAAGTGAATTTCTTGTAGACAATATATAATGGTCACTCTACTAATCTCTGTCTTTTAATTGGTATATTTAAACCATATATATTTAATGTAATTATTTATATGGTAGGGCTTAAGATACTATTTTATTTTTTCTTTTCTGTTTGCTTTCTCTGGTTTTCATTTCTCTACATTCCTGGGATTACCTGAACATATTTTAGAAATCCACTTCGATTTGCCTATGGTTTTTTTGAGTGTATTTCTTTGTATAACTCTTGTCGTGGCTGCTCTATTTATTATACATAATTTATCTATCTGCTAGTATCAACATTATAACACTTTGAATGAAGTATAAAAATATTACCTCCCTTTGCATCTTTTTAAACTCCTCCAATTTATAATATACTTATCTTAAATATTACCACTACATACTTTGAGAACCATATTAGACACTGTTATAATTTTTGCTTCAACTGTCAAACATAATTTGGAAAACTCAAGGGAAGGAAAGTTTATTGTATCTACCCATATATTTGTTCATTCCTTTTTTCTTTATTCCTTCCTGATGTTCCAAGATTCCTTCTTTTATCACTTCTCCTCTATTTAGACAATTTCCTTTTAGCCATTCTTTTAGGGTAGGCCTTCTGGTGACAAATTCTCTCAATTTTTCGTCTGAGAATGTCTTGATTGCCCCTTCATTCCTGAAAGATATTTTCACCAGGTATTGAATTTGGGCTTCCAGGAGTTGTCACCGGCCCTTCTGGTTAGACTGGGCTGGAAGACATTCTCCACAGCAACTGGAGCTGTGATTCAGCTCCTTGCCTGGGCAAACCAGGCTCTATAGTGGGCAAAACTCCTTGTTTGAGGGTCTGAATCAGGCAGATTTGCACCCCATCAGCTTCCCTAGTCAGGGTGAACGCTCAACTTGGCTCTGCAGATAAACAAAGCTACTGGTTGGGATTGCTACTTGGACTCTGCAAATATGTACTCAGTCTGCCAAGATCTGTGTGCTGGTTGCTGCAAGCTCCTCTCCCTTCTGCAACACAGTCAGATTCCCAGTGGTTGGACGCTGCATGTTCCCCTGCCTTTCCTGTGGTGCGAGATCAGACTAGGAGCTCCCATAAAAGGACCCAATGCTGGGAGAAGCTAGAGGTTCCCTTTGGGTCCTCTTTTCCCACTGGAGGAGCCAGAGGCTTGGGGAGACCTGTCTGTGTGGTGCTGTCCTGGCCTGCCAGAGGGGCAATGTGGTCAATGGTAACTCCTTCTCTTACCATCTTAAAATAGTCTGTCTTGGTCTTTGTGATGCAGAGGTGGGTGCTCCAGCCTCATCCCCATGTTCTAGGGTTCTGTCAGTGGTGTCTTCTTCTTGAATAGTTGTTAACTGTTCTTATAAAGGAGACCAAAGTTGGGAACAAACTATGTTGCCCTCTTGTGATGTCACTCCCCTTGGTTATTTTTTTTTTTTTACAGCAAAAAGCATGTAATATTAAGGCAGGCACTTTTGCTTTGTCGGGCTATAAAAAAAAATCTGTTTAAGATGAAAAGTTGCTCAGGGCTGGGTGGCTCAGTCAGTTAAGGGTCCAACTCTTGATTTTGGCCCAGGTCATGATCTCAGGGTCCTGAGATTGAGCCCACATTGGGCTCCACACTCAGCACAGAGTCTTTTTGTCCCTCTCCCTCTGCTCCTCGCCCTCCACCCCCTACTTGCACACACACACACACACACACACACACACACACTCTCTCTCTCTCTCAAATAAATAAATAAAATCTTTTAAAAAAAGATGAAAAGTTGCTCAGCAGTAACACAAATACTTCACCCTAACGTGTAAAAGGAAACCAGGAAATTAATGTACAAATCAATTCTTTAATTGCCGATAGATAGAAGTAGTGGGAGTATTTTTAATATCTTGGTGCCATAAGCATTTCATTCAAAAGAAACTGTCTAGTGTGTAATCTGAGTAACTCTCAAGACTAAAATCCATACTGCTGAATTGAAACTATGGTTACATTTGGGATATGACTAATTTTGTGCTATAGCGATTCATGCTCAAGTTTTTAGCCATCGTAGAAAATAAAGAAAATCGTTTTTCAGGACCAATAAGAGTAATTGGTAAGAAGAAATTGTAAATAATCCTGAGAAAAAGCTCCTACTTGCTATTATCTCTCTTATTGATAAACTTGTTCAAATTAGAGTTGAGCATGGTTGTGACTTAGAGATGTCCTGTGACTGTGATTTACAGAAACTGGATGTTAAATGGCTAAAACAAACAACAAAAGATAAGTTGTTTTTAAATTACTTTTCAGCATTTATGAGACCAGTACAAACTGCTCAAGAGGAAGATGCCTGTAGTTGCCGATTTCCAGAAGAAGAAGAAGGAGAATGTGAGCTGTAAAGCAGAAACCCAAAACTCCACTGGGACTGTCTTGAGAAGAATCACAGGAGAAACATGAATGATCCCACCATCATATCTTTTTAAATTGAAGACACTGGTCCTAGATAAGACTCAGGATTACCCCCAAGTTTTCTCAAAATACTGACAGGTTGGTCTTTAAAAAATGTACCCCTTTTAGCGCATGTATGGGACAGAGCTTGTGGGAAAGGGGCATTTTCTAGATAATGCTTAATAGGCTTCAGCTAGTTTGTTTTTGAAATCCAAAGAGAATTATACTTAAAATTACATCACGTAGGCTAATGGCCCAGCTAAAATGATAGTTAAAAATCAATTCCATTTTGTGTGTGTGTGTGCTAATATAACATATGACAAAAAGCCATAAGATGCAGGAAATACCCCCAACCAAATTTTCCATTGGTTCAGATATTCAAGACAATGAGCTCTACTGATATGAGGGGGGAAATTATGACAGTGCCCAGATTTGAGGTCAAGGGAAAAATATCTCAGACCTTGAGGGAGAGTTTTGGAAAGAGTTCCAATGTCTTTGCAAATTTTGTGGTCCCCTCCATCTTCGTATCTTCTGCTTTGTGCTGCTCCTCTCTGAACCAGGGCTTACATTTTGGTTCTTTATGGTTGTTTAAAATTTTTTATTTATTATTGAAGTATAATCGACAAACAATGTTATATAAGTTTCAGGTGTACAACATAGAGGCTCCACAATTCTGTACATTACTCAGTGCTCACCACGATAAGTATTGTCCCCATCTGTCACCATATGATGTTATTACAGTATTATTGACCGTATTCCCGATGCTGTACTTTTCATCTCTGTGACTTGTTTATTTTATAATTAGAAGTTTGTGTCTCTTTTTTTTTTTTTTAAGATTTTTTTTTTTTTATTTATTTATTTGACAGAGAGAGACACAGCGAGAGAGGGAACACAGCCGGGGGAGTGGGAGAGGGAGAAGCAGGCTTCCTGCGGAGCGGGGAGCCCAATGCGGGGCTCGATCCCTGGACCCCGGGATCATGACCTGAGCCGAAGGCAGACGCTTAGCAACTGAGCCACCCAGGCTCCCCTAGAAGTTTGTGTCTCTTAATCCCCTTCATCTGTTTTGCCCGTTTAAAAAAATTAGCTTATGTGTTTTTAATTCTTTTTTTTTTTTTAAGATTTTATTTATTTATCTGAGAGAGAGAGAGAATGAGAGACAGAGAGCATGAGAAGGAGGAGGGTCAGAGGGAGAAGCAGACTCCCTGCCAAGCAGGGAGCCCGATGCGGGACTGGATCCCGGGACTCCAGGATCATGACCTGAGCCGAAGGCAGTCGCTTAACCAACTGAGCCACCCAGGCGCCCTGTGTTTTTAATTCTTAAGAACATTAAAAATAATATCTGGCACATACACTAGATAAATGGAACAGGTGGGAATGAACAATGAAAAAGTATGTAAAATTCAAATTTCAGAGTCCATAAATAAAGTTTTATTGGAACAAACAACCACACTCAGGTGGCTTTTGCATTACAACAGTAGATTTGAGTAGAGACAAGACACTGTAAGGCCCACAAAGCCTACAATATTGAACATGTGACCCTTCATAGGGTCAGAGTCAAGGTCAACCACCATCTGTGTGTTGCTTCCCTCCCTTATCTGCCTCCCCCAGGCACGCTCTCTTGGAACTCAATTTGATCCATTCCCTTGCTTAAAAAAAGAATCATTGCTCATATATTTATGTACCCCAAAACTATGTTCTTTAATTTTGCTTGTTTTTGAGCTTTATGAAAATGGTATTATGCTGTATGTGACTTGCTTTAATCACTCAAAATTCTATTTGTAAAAACTCATTCATGTTATTGTGTATAACTAGAATGCATTCTTTCTTTTTTTTTAAATTTTTTTATTGTTATGTTAATCCCCATACATTACATCATTAGTTTTAGATATAGTGTTCCATGATTCATTGTTTGTGCATAACACCTAGTGCTCCATGCAGAACGTGCCCTCCTCAATACCCATCACCAGGCTAACCCATCCTCCCACCCCCCTCCCCTCTAGAACCCTCAGTTTGTTTTTCAGAGTCCATCGTCTCTCATGGTTCGTCTACCCCTCCGATTTCCCCCCCTTCATTCTTCCCTTCCTGCTACATTCTTCTTCTTTTTTTTTTTCTTTCTTAACATATATTGCATTATTTGTTTCAGAGGTACAGATCTGAGATTCAACAGTCTTGCACAATTCACAGTGCTTACCAGAGCACATACCCTCCCCAGTGTCCATCACCCAGTCACCCCATCCCTCCCACCCCACCCCCCACTCCAGCAACCCTCAGTTTGTTTCCTGAGATTAAGAATTCCTCATATCAGTGAGGTCATATGATGCATGTCTTTCTCTGTTTGACTTATTTCGCTCAGCATAATACCCTCCAGTTCTATCCACGTCGTTGCAAATGGCAAGATCTCATTCCTTTTGATGGCTGCATAATATTCCATTGTATATATATACCACATCTTCTTTATCCATTCATCTGTTGATGGACATCTTGGCTCTTTCCACAGTTTGGCTATTGTGGACATTGCTGCTATAAACATCGGGGTGCACATACCCTTTCGGGTCCCTACTTTTGTATCTTTGGGGTAAATACCCAGTAGTGCAATTGCTGAATCGTATGGTAGCTCTATTTTCAACTTTTTGAGGAACCTCCATACTGTTTTCCAGAGTGGCTGCACCAGCTTGCATTCCCACCAACAGTGTAGGAGGGTTCCCCTTTCTCCGCATCCCCGCCAACATCTGACATTTCCTGACTTGTTAATTTTAGCCATAGAATGCATTCTTTCTGATGATTGTATCATTTTACAAATATACCATAATTTATCGATCCATTCTGAACCAAAGGACATTTGAGTTGTTTCCAGGTTTTTTTGCAATTATAGACAATGTTGATATGAATGTTCTTTTGTGTGTGTCTTGTGGAAGTGTCTCTAGGGAAACTTCTTAGAGTGAAATTTCTGGGTCTTAGGGCACATGAATGTTCAACCTTATGAGCTAAGTTATGCAGAAATAAAAAACGACCCTCCTTACCACCCCCCACAATCTTAATGGACTACAGCAAAACAACAGAGATGCAGAGATGCATTTCTTGCTGTCATCACATGCTGGCCGTGGCTCCGTCCCACATTATGTCACTAGGGTTTAGGTGGAAGGAGCAGCTTCCATTTGGAATGTTGGGTGTCTCATGGCAAAGGGGTACTGGCCACTTTGCTCACAGCTGGTTGGCCAGATTCTAACCTTTAGAGCAAATCACACAGTGAAGCTGTGCATCAACGGGGTGGAAGGCATAATCTTCACCCAGGGAGGACCAGAAAATATGCCTGAACAACAAGAAGTCCGCTGTGGTGCTGAACTGCTTTTCAGAACAGTGGTTCTAAGTCATGCACCTATCAGCCTCACTGAATCCCATCCTTGCTACCCTCCCGGATCGTCAAACTCTTAACTTTGCCCATCTAGTGGGTTTAAGAGGGCATCTCACTGTGGTCTAATTTGCATTTCCCAAATTACTAATGAGCATCTTGTCACATGTTCTTATATCATTTGTGTTTCTTTTTGTGAAACACTTGCTCATGTTTTTTGCTCATTTTTAAAAAAGATTTATTTATTTGAGAGAAAGAGAGCATCCGTGGAGGGGCAGAGGGGGAGGAAGAGGAGAGAGAATCCTCAAGCAGGTTCCCTGCTGAGCACGGAGCCGGCTCATCCCATGACCTTGAGATCATGACCTGAGCTGAAATCAAGAGTCAGAGGCTTAACCCACTGTGCTACCCAGGCGCCCCATTTTCCACTCATTTTTAAAAACTTGGTTGTCTTTTTCTTATTGGTTCATAGTTCTTCATATATTCTAGATAATAATCTTTGGTCACTTGTATATGTTATAAATATCTGCCTTGTTTGTAATCTTTTTCTCTTTTACATTGTGGCTTTTTCAGTCTTTCCAGTAATAAGCAAAAAAATTCTTACCTTAATTTGGTTAAATGTACAGCTCATTTCTTACATAGTTAACACATTTTTTCTTTCCCGATTAAAGAAGCCCCTGCCTGCCCCAGTATCATAAAGATACTTTCTCACCTTTTATTCTGAAAGTTTTAAGTGTCTACTTAAGTCTAAACTATCAAGAACTGCCTATTGCATGTGTTGTGAGGTCGTGGTCCAACTGTGAGTTCTGTGTGCAGATAACCACTAGACCCAATGCCATTTATTCCATGGTCCTTTTCCCTGCAGATCTACACCACCACCTCTGTCCTTCACTGAGTTTCCACATGTCCGTGCATCCATCCCTAGGCTCTCTGTTCTGTTCCATTGGTCAAGAAGCCTGTCCCCATGCAAATACCACACTGTCTTTGTTACAGCAGCTTTATAAAAGCTCTTGATACCTGGTAGGACAAATATTTAATTTAATGTCCCACAAAATTTTATAAAGTTTCTCCAGAAACTTTGTACATCATTTATTAGATTTATTTCTAGGTACCTTGCTTTGTGTTTGCTTCTTTTTTTTTTTTTAAAGATTTTATTTATTTATTTGACAGAGAGAGACACAGCGAGAGAGGGAACACAAGCAGGGGGAGTGGGGGAGGGAGGAGCAGGCTTCCTGCCGAGCAGGGAGCCCGATGTGGGACTCGATCCCAGGATCCTGGGATCATGACCTGAGCCGAAGGCAGACGCTTAACGACTGAGCCACCCAGGCGCCCTGTGTTTGCTTCTTATTTTATAATTTTTATTTATTATTATTTTTTTAAGTGGGCCCCCTGCCCAATGTGGGGCTTGAACTCACAACCCTGAGATCAAGAGTTGCACGCTCTACCGACTGAGCCAACAAGGCACCCCTGTGTTTGCTTTTTAAGTGGTTTTGTTTGTTGTCAGAGTATAAAGATGTAGGTGATTTGCTTATATTAGTTTATAGCCAGTCTCCTTGCTAAACTTTTTTATTATTTTTGATAGTACGTATGTAGATTCTTTTGGGTTTTCTGTTCAATCATGTTATTTGTTATAATAATAGTTTCTTCCTTTTCTAATCCTTTGTTTTTTATGTCTTTTCTGCTTGACTTAGTGCTGGGTCTTGCAGTGCAATGTAATAGTCTTTTCCATCTTATTTATAGGGGATATTTTCAGGAAATTTTTTTTTTAAATATACTTCATCAGGTTAAGTTCCCTTCTGCTCCTGGCTTGTGAAGAGGGTTAGTTTTTATTTTTAAATCATGAATGCATATTGAATTTGACCAAATGATTTTTCTGGGGAAGAAAAGAATAATTTGCTGATGAGCCAGCCAGTGGTTCTATCATCTTTGACTTGGATCTGAACTTCAGCCACATTCCAAGAAAATTACTGCCTGAAAGAAATATAATGTAATAATAGGTATTTCCGTTTTCCTCCCTTCTTTAAAGGATGCATTTTTTTTAAAGTTTTGTTGTATGATGTAATTATATGTGCTCAGAAAAAATTTGTTGTTTTAATTTAAATAGATCAAGTACCTTCATTTGTCTTTGAATCTTGTGGATTACCAGTGCCACTTCAAGACCAAGTCTGGGGTATAAATTCTAATGTGGCTTTCCCTCTCAGCTTTGGGCACCTGGTGTATAATTCTCTGTGGTCCATTATCCACATACACAAAAGGATCGGTCATGCTCTACCATCTTGGGTCACCTTTGCTAACTCAACTAAACTCATCTGTCCCAGATTAGAAACACAGAAAGTCCAGTTTATTCTGTGTTTATTACTCAGACTGTATGATACTTTTATCATGGTATATTTTGGTATAATGTATAAAACTTATAAATGAAAAACAAAGGAACTTGGGGTAGGAGTCATTTTCCCCCTAAATAACAGTTAACAAAGAAAGAAAACCAAGACAGAATAATATGATCCCCTTTGGGTATTAATTTAGGAATCTGATAGTTAAGTTTGATAGAAATGAGTGTGCATTTTTGCAAAAATAAATGAGCATATTTAGGGATGTACAAATTGGAAACAGTTTTCTAAATGCTTAAAAGCAAGCTTAGGTTACTTCTGAAACAAATTTTCATTTTATTTTCTGGAGGAAGATATCATTCTGATGGAAACTTTTGATATGAGGGGCACATGGCTGCTAAAGTGGGTGTCTTTCTTCTGTGCAGAGCAGACCTTTCCATTTGTGGGTGAGAGGTACCCATGGACCTCAGCTTGGGTGCGTTATATGTGGTCGGTGTGTGATGGGGTGGGGAGGCTGGTCATTACTGATGTTTTTTAAAAAAGGGCTCTATAATAAAAACACAAAGCTATAATTTTCACAGAAAAAAAGAATATCTAAGAAAAGAGCTTATTTAAAAAAAAAAAAACCTTCATATTACTATGGCAACATCAAATCGTAAATGCTAACCATGGAATAACATGCCATTCTTTGTAAACCATGGAAGCAAACTTTAGTGCCAGGGTATGTGAAAGATTTAGAGTTTGGGATTTCTTGCTCCCAACATTTTAGATACATAAAAATGAACATTACTTTTTTTTATCAATATAGATTCTGATAGCTGTACTTCAAATTAATTGTCATTGAAACCTTTCAAATATGTCTCTTACAAATTCATTGAAGAAGCTGATGCTGACTCTGAAATACAGATCACCACTCCACTGAACTAGCATCCCTCCAGTGCTCTGCACCAGGCACCATGGGAGGGCACAGAGATAAAGGACCCACTGCCCACCTGAGGGCTTTGAGTCCAGGGGACTGACCGGTAAACCTGAGAAGAGACGTAGTGTCACCAAGACCTACTGTGTGCCAGGAATACCATTGTGAAAGTAGTTGGAAGGGTTCTCCCAGCCTGGTAGGGAGACAGCTGTTGTTATGGGGTGGAGGTGGGGCTCTGTGTGGTGGAAAGCCCGCTCAAGAAGGGGTGGAGGAAGGAGGGAAGGCTTGGGGGCAGGGTGAGGAGGAGTTGTCTACTCCCAGTGTGTGTTTCCCAGAAGGAGCAAAGGGCCCAGGCAAAGAGGAGGGAGGGCGGGGGCTGGGGACTGAGGGCAGATGAGGGAAGCTGCAGGGCCAGCAGGGAACACATACCCAGATTTTATAGGCTATGTTGGGAAGCTTGGATTTTAAACTGTGGACACTGACTTTGGAACCAGGGAAGGGATTTGATTAGATTTGCACTTGGGAAAGAGCTCCCTGATTACAGTCAGGAAAATGGATTAATGAGAGGCAAGACCGGACTCCAAGCCAGATGAAGGGGCTCCTGCAGGAGTCAGGGTGAGCCTTTTGGGGTGCAGCTCCTAGGGTGAGCCTTTTGGGGTGCGGCTCCTGGTTTCTGACCTCGGCAGCTGGGGGTAATGGTGTGTAGGCAGAGCCCAGGCCCTGCAGCAGATGCTGGGGCCGGAAGGAGCTGGTTCAGTGTAAGCACGGACCCTAGGGGCGCCCGGCAGAGGGCCAAGTTGGGGGTGGGAGAGAGGGACGGGGGAAAGTGGTCTCGCAGAGGCCAGGGCAGAGTCTCCAGAATCCAGTAGATGAGAGAAGAGTCAGGATGGCCAAAGGTCAACAAGAGGCCAGGAAGTGACAATAAAACATACCTTAGGTTTAGCAACAGGACCGTCACCTTACTGGAAGGCTTTGCGAGGGAGTGTTAACTGTGAAAGCCAAGTGCTGGGACTGAGAAAGGCATGGTGAGTGACAGCAAATGCACTCACACTTTTCAAGAGTCAGACGGGGAAAGAAAGGAGATGGTGTGGGACCTAGGGGCTGCCTGTGGTCTTGGGTAGAGCATCACATAAAACACGGGATGCCCAGTTAAATCCAATCTTCAGAGAAACAATAATTTCTCAGTATAAATATGCCCCAGGCAGCATTTGGGACATGCTTTTACTAAAAATTATCTGTTGTTTATCTGAAATTCAAATTTACCTGGGAGTTCTGTATATTATTATTATTATTATTTTTTTTTAAGATTTTATGTATTTATTTGACAGAGACACAGCAAGAGAGGGATCACAAGCAGGGGGAGAGGGAGAGGGAGAAGCAGGCTTCACGCCGAGCAGGGAGCCTGATGCGGGGCTCGATCCCAGGACCCTGGGACCGTGACCTGAGCCGAAGGCAGACGCTTAACGACTGAGCCACCCAGGTGCCCCGAGTTCTGTATATTTATTTGCTGAATTTGGCAAACCTAGTGATGGGGGAGTACAGTTGATTCCTGAAAAATACAGGAGTTTAGGGGCACCCAACCCTCTGTGCCCCCAGTCAAAAACCTGCCTATAATTTTGGACTCCCCCAAAACTTAACTACTAACAACCTACTATTGTCCAGAAGCTTTAAGGATAACAACACAGTCAATTAACACATATAGTAAATGTGATATGTATTATATGCTGTATTCCTACAATAAAGTAAGCCAGAGAAAATAAAAAGTCAAGAAAATTACAAGGAACAGAAAATACATTTATAGAACTGTATTTATGGGGAAAAAAATCCATATATAAGTGGACCCACACAGCTAACCCGTGTTCTCTTTATCAATATATGTTGGTGTCAGTCTGCTTTTGTTGATTTTGATAGGCCTTCTCTGTGCCTCCTGGATCTGGATGTCTGTTTCTTTTCCCCAATTAGGGAAGTTTTCATCTATAATTCCTTCAAATAAATTCTCTGCCCCCTTTTCCTCTTTTCTTCTTCTGGGAATCCTATGACATGAATGTTTTTACATTTGATGGAGTCACTGAGTTCCCTAAGTCTATTCGCATGATCCATAATTATTCTCTCTCTGTTGTTGAACTTCATTATTTTCCATTACTTTATCTTCTGTGTCACAAATTCACTCCTCTCCTTCTTCCAGCCTGCTGTTCATTACATCAAGCCTGTTTCCAATCTTGTTTATTGGGCTCTTCATCTCTGATTCTTTTTTTTTAACTCTTTTATCTGTGCAGAAGGGTCTCCCTGATGTCTTCTTTTCTTTTCTCAAGCCCAGCGAGCATCCTTATGATTGTTGCTTTAAATTCTCCATCAGGTATGTTACTTATATTTGTTTCACTCAGATCTCTGGCGGTGGTCTTATCTTGCTCTTTCATCTGGGATGAATTCCCCCATCTTGGCATTTTGTCCAAGTCTCTGCCTTCTTCCCTATGTTAGAAAAGCCAATTATGTGTCCTGCTCCTGAGAGTAATGGTTTTTTGAAGAAGAGGTCATGTACTGTCCAGGGAGTGTCTCTGGTGGGTGCTGCGTGTACTCTGCTGTTGTGTTCTGACTGCTCTATCCTTCAGGTGAGTCATCTGCAGAGGCTCTGAGCCCTTGCCTGCTGTGGGCAGTGTTTGGTCCCTGGCCTGAGTGTGATGAGTTTTAACTAGGTGTGCTCTGGTCTCCTTGTGAAGTGAGACCTGACACCACCTCCACCAGAACTGAGGCCCTGTAGAACTCTCTTGTCAGGAGATGTGGTGTGGGCAGGAGCTTGTGCTGGTCTATTGGAGAAGGGGCTTTCCTTGCTAGGACTGAGGCAAGTGTGACTGAAAAGCACAATCCCACCAGAGTGGGGATGGGGTGGCACCTGGTGTAAGCAAGTTAGGCAGCCTGTGCCCATGCTGCCTGCTTCCTGAAGGTGACTCTGTGTTTAGGCTTAGGGGTGGGGGGAAGGAAAGGGTGCCTTGTGCATTCCCCTGTGTGTTACTTTCTCACGCCCTTTTCCATGACCAGGGCTCCGTCCTCTTCACAGCAGCCACGATCTGTTTCGCCCCCAAACCACGTCTCTGCACTTCCTGCCTTCTTCGATGTGGCCTCTTCTCTCCCTTTAGTTGTGGAGTTCATTCTGCCAGTCTTCAGGTTGATTTCTGGGGTACTTCGGAAGATTTGATAGTTATCTAGTTGTGTCTGTGGGATGAGACAAGCTTAGGGTCTTCCTACTCTGTTGCCATCTTCCGCCCTCCTAATCTGTATTCTCTTTCTCTCTCTCTTTAAGTAGGCTCCACACCCAGCATGGAACCCAATGCAGGGCTTGAACTCACAACCCTAAAATCAAGACCTGACCTCAGATCAAGAGTCTGATGCTTAACCGACTGAGCCACCCACGCGCCCTCTTGTGTTCTCTTTTAATTGGAGAGAATCAAACAAGGTGAGATGCAGATGTTTGAGAGAGTTTATAATGGGGGTCGCAGCAGCTGGTGCCTGGTGACCCAGAGGACAGGCCAGAGCATAGGGAACGGGGAGGATGGAAGATACCGGTTTCATAGGAGGATGGGGCCAGATGAATGCAAAGGCTTGTAGTTCCCTGATCTTGATGGAAGAGAACAGAAGGGGTACTTGCTAGAAGGTTCTCTGGGATCCTCTGCAGGTATGGGGGGGGCGCAGGGGAGGCTGGAGGATGGGAGAGTGGGACCTGTTTTATTGGAGGCTTGGATTGTTGCCAAGACCCAGGAGAGCCCTCTCTCTTCAGGGATGTGGGCAGATACACTACAGGCAGATGGAGGTTCCTGTCATGGCTCAGGAGAGGTGGGGCAAACTGCTCCCGGGCTGAGGTTTTCCAGGAGGGAGCGACAGAAGGTCAGAGGGACAAGGAGTTTGAAGAGACTGGCTGAGTAGCAAAAGGACTCCACATTCAGATTTTACACAGTAATTGTGTACTTGTTATAAGGGCCATTTTAATCCCTTATTCAATCTTTCTGAAGACAGGTTAATGAATACGCTTAAACCCACAGGGTGATGATAGAAGCAGTGCCCTACACAGCAGCCTCCTCCGGGAAAGGGGGCCTTAGTGTTTCACGGGGACAGAGTTTCAGGGTTTTGTTTTTTTTTTTAAGATTTTATTTATTTAATGACAGAGAGAGACACAGTGAGAGAGGGAACACAAGCAGGGGGAGTGGGAGAGGGAGAAGCAGGCTTCCTGCGGAGCAGGGAGCCCAATGAGGGGCTCCATCCCAGGACCCTGGGATCATGACCTGAGCCGAAGGCAGATGCTCAATGACTGGGCCACCCAGGTGCCCCCAGAGTTTCAGTTTTGCAAGATGAGAAAACTCACAGGGGCTGATGGTGGTGGGGATGCACAGAGTGAATGTGCTTCGTGCCTGTAAAATAGCTACAATGGGGCGCCTGGGTGGCTCAGTTGGTTAAGCATCTGCCTTCGACTCAGGTCATGATCCCAGGGTCTTGGGATCGAGCCTCGCATTGGGCTCCCTGCTCAGCGGGGAGACTGCTTCTCCCTCTCCCTCTGCCTGCCGCTCCCCCTGCTTGTGCTCTCCTTCTCTCTGTCAAATAAATAAATAAAATCTTTTTAAAAAATGGTTACAATGGTAAATTTTATGTTATGTATATTTTACCTCAATTTGAAAAAAATAAATAATTCTTTAAAAACCACGATGAGGGCAGAGACAGGCTGTTCTGTTGACTATTGTGTCCCCCGCACCCCGCCCAGTGCCTGGCACATAGTAGGTCTTCAGTAAAAGTACAGTGAACGCGTGAATGAGCAAATGACTGCATTCAGACAAGAGTCAGAGATGGCCAGAGGGTAAAGCAAGTGAACTGGCCACATAGGCACTCATACTCTTGTGTTCTTAGGTTTCTTTCTCTCCTCCTTATGTGCTCAGGAGAGGTTTCTAAAAATTATCCAGCTTGGCAGAATACACCTTTTTTTTCTGACATATTACATAGAATAAAAACTCAAGAAAAACACATGCCAGCTAAGGGTTTGTCTGCTCTCACTTCGGGGGCCTCCTCCTCCTGCTGCCCTCCTCCCCCGCCAGACATTTCCCTTTCTTTCTGCACCTGCTCCTTGGAAGCTCCAGCTCAGCCCTCTGCCCATGCAGGTCTTGGGACCACATTTCCAGGGACTGGCATCCAAACAAATCCCCAGGATCATAAGTGGCATGTAATTGTGCTTAGATATGCTGCATCTTAAGGCCATAGCTTTATTTTTATAATTTTTTTATTAGACAAATAATTTTATCGACAATTAGGAAATACTTATACATTTAAAAAATAATAAAGCCACCATCTGCTCACTTGGCTTTTGTAATAGAGGAAGTGTCTATTGAAGATCCGCATATTTTGCTGGGATGTGGATCAGGGCATCTTCCCGTCAGTGTTAACAAGAGAAAAAAAAATACCTTTTCATCTTTTCTAAGTTTTTTCTAGGATAATCTAAGTGTTGAATTAAAAATTTCTGGTCCCAATCAAAGGAAGGGAATCAAACACTTACCGGGCCTGTCCCATATATACCATATTTCAGAGCAACCAAATACCAGGAGGGAGGGAAATTGTGATATCAGAAAACAACAGCAACACCACCATTTTACAGCCCATAATGAAATAATTAATTCAGACAAAGATCATCAAAACCATCAGATAAAACTGGAGACTGAAAACTAGACAGACAGACAGATGGAAACATATGTACGTATGTAGATACATTACGGACACACAGAAGAGGGCTGGCTGGACCGACGGAGTAGATAAAACTTCTAATCCACACGAAAGCTAGATTTCAAAGCTGAATTCACTATGTAATCCCCTCGAAACTGCCCCTCCTCCAGCATTCTCTCTCTCTTGCTCCAGGAGGCTTCCCACCAAACACTCCCAGGCAAGGAACCTGGGGGTCACCAGGGCCCTGTCCCTCGCCCTCACCCTCACCATCAAGCCAATTTACACCCTCAGGCATGTCTCCAACCACACAAATGTGACCCCATCACTGTGCTGCCTACCCTTGATCAAGGGCTTCCCAGCATCCCCAGGGTGAAGTTCAAAATCCCAGGTCACTATCCCAGCCAGCACCGAGCCAGTCTTCCATCGAATCGCCAGTTCTCTGCACATACCGTGCTGTTCAATGATTCTGGGTTTGACTACAGGCTTTTCCCTCTGCATGAAATGCTCTTATCTGCCTGACAAATATCCTGCTCTTCCTTCAACATCCGCCAAAGCAGCCTCCTTCTGTGAGTCTGACCTCCCTCCATACAGCCCTCTCTCCCTCCAGGGTTCTTTCCTGGGCCTCCTATGTCACCTCATCCCTGTGCCTCCCATGGTCTGCATACTGCCCTGCGTCCGTCCGTCCGTCTGTCTTCCTCTTACCTGGCTGTAAACCTCTTGAGAGCAGGAACTGTGGCTTACTCATCCCTGAATCCTCAATTCCGATGTAGTATACTGTATGTGCTTAATAAGTGCTTCTTAAATATATTGAATGTCTCCTTTAAAACTGTGGGGAAGGGGCGCTTGAGTGGCTCAGCCAGTTAAGCATCTTGGACTCTTGATTTCGGCTCAGGTCATGATCTCAGGGTCATGGGATCAAGCCCTGCATAGGGCTCTTCAAGCTTAGCATGGAGTCTGCTTGAGATTCTCGCTCTCCCTCTGCCCCTCCCCCTGCTCATTCTTTTTCTCTAAATAAATAAACAAATGAAATCTTAAAAAAAAAAATAAAACAGAAGTGGGGGGGAAACCTTACATTTTACCTTAAGGAACACCACAAGAAAAAAAGAGGTTTATCTGCCCTATTAAACTTTTGGTGATTCTAGACAATTACCAGCAGTTTTCGCCTATGGAGTTAGTAAATTCTTGACTACCTGCACTAAAGAAAGAAGCAGTGGTGTGAGAATCAAGTAATTTATATTTGAATTGTAACTGACCTAGGAAGGTGTTTTAAACAGATTTACTTTTGCATTTATACTCTTTTATCATATTACATTCTCCATGGATATCCTCATGCAAGAAAGGGAGGAAGGAGCAAGGCTCATCGACCTGGGATTTTCAATTTGTCCCATATAATCCGTGTATGGATTAGTTAGAGTTGATACACAGTTAAAGTTTAAAAACCTTCCAGATTTAAACAGTATGGAGGTTCCTCAAAAAGTTAAAAATAGAACTACCCTACAATTGAGTAATTGTACTACTGGGTATTCAGCTAAAGAATACAAAAAACACTCATTCAAAGGGATACAGGCAGCCCTATGTTTATAGCAGCTTTATTTACAATAGCCTGACTATGGAAGCAGCCCAAGTGTCCATCTACATGAATGAATAAAGAAGATGTGATACACACACACACACACACACACACACACGGAATATTACTCAGGCATAAAAAAGAATGAAATCTTGCCATTTGCAGCAACATGGATGGAGCTAGAGAGTATGATGCTAAGTGAAATAAGTCAGTCAGAGAAAGACAAATACCATATGATCTCACTTTATGTGGGATTTAAGAAACCAAACAAATGAGCAAAGGGAAAAAGAGAGAGACAAACCAAGAAAACAGACTCTTAACTATAGAGAACACACTGATGGTCACCAGAGGGGAGGAGGGTGGGGGGATGGTGAGATAGGGGATGGGGATTAAAGAGTGCACTTGTCGTGATGAGCACTGAGTAAGGTATAGACTTGTTGACTCACTATATGTATGGTACACTTGAACCTAATATAATGCTGGAATACATAACTATATATAACTAACATAACTATACTGAAATTAAAATTAACACTTAATAAAAAATTAAAATAGAAAAACCCTTCCAGATTTTACAAATATCTCAATCACAACATTTCCAGCATAATTTGTAGAAGCTGATTTCAGAGGATTGCTTCCCTGCCCAAGGTCTGACTTGAATGAGGCCGCCATGTAGACAGGGCCGAACTGGCTCCAGATTCTGCCTGGAATGCTGTTCCGGGCTGACCTCAGGCTCAGTCTTCTTTGCTGAGTCCTACATGAACTTTTCTTCTGGGCAACCTGCTTTCTCGACAACTCAGAACAGTCAGGGCTCTGCTTGCTTTCACAGACTTTCATTCGTTGTTTCAGCTTCATCCAAAAAAGCTAACGCTGGCTAACATATATATTTACTTGACACATTCCTTAAAAACCCACTGTAAAAAACAAATTTCTATTAGAACCATAAAAATTAAAATATACTGAAATGGATAATAAATAGATTCTAATAGAATCTAGGGGAAAAAATTATCCTAAGATCTCAATTTTAGAAATCACAAAACCTTAAAATTCTAACTTCGGCAGTTGTGGGCCAAAAAATTTCTTTCACCTAATCTTTGTTGTGAAAAGTACACGTGGGTAATGAAACACATGAAGTTCATTTTCCAAATCCAAATTCAGAGAGTACTAGTCAAGGAGAAACAAGGTTAACCATTTGTTTGGAGCCCCTCTGGTTCTTGCTCGGAATCTAAAAGGCGGGGGCTTCTTAATTTTCTTTGTTTTTTTCTCCCTCCCTCCCTCACTTCCTCCTTCCTTTCCTTCCTCCCCCTCCTTTCTCTTGCTATCAGCAAATATGACACTCAAGTATAAACATAGTAACACATGTCTGCAGGCCTTTACTCTTGCAACATTTGATTCTTTTAGATTCCAGTAGCTTTTAAGTCAATCAACTGGAAAGAACAAGAGCCCTCAGCCACAAGAGGGCAGTAAACACCACCCGGCAGAGGGCTGGCCAGGGATCAAAGGGAGAAAGGGGCCTCTCCTTCTATGGATGGGAAGACAGAGGACTGAAGTTCGGGGACTTGTCTGAGATGGTGGAGCTAGTTGCCAGAGTCTGTTATCCTCAAAGATTAACATGCCCCCAAGTGCCAGAGAATGAAACAGGAGGGGCCTAGTTAGGGATGCTGTTCCCCAATAACTCAGCAATCTGATGGTTATGTACAGCTCACCCGAAGAAAAAAGTAGATGCTCATGGACAGGAAATGAGAAACTCTTTCCTGCCTTAGGCATTTCAACTTGCTCTTCCTTCTGCCTGGAATGCTTTCCCTCGACCTAAACCCCGGGGCTCAGACTCATGCACTGAATTATCTGTTGGACAAGTCTGCATGGATTCCCACAGATATCTCAAACTCGAGATATTCCAAACTGGTTTAGGGTACTTGCTTCGGGTTCGATGGCACTGGACTGACCCTCCTCACTGTGATGGTGAATAGTTACTTAGCCTCTCTCTAGGTTCGTTTCCTCATTTAAAAAATTAAGATAAGAACATCTGCATTACAAATTTTTCTTGAGGCTTCGGTGACATTACACATTCAATTAGATTGTATATATCGTGTGGCACGGTGCCTGATCACCTCAATGCATGGCAGCTTCTTCAGTAAATGGTATCGTTTTTCTCCATAAACCAGCCCTTCTCACTTCCTCTCCCAAGGCCAAGAAGAGATTAGCATCCCTCCACTGTCTCTTTCACCATCCGCATTTAACTAACCAACAAATCTCAGTGTACGTTTCCAGAATCCAGTCCTACCTTTCGATCCCAACTGCCACTATCCTAATTCCTGCCTTCAGTACTTTTTGCCTGGACCACTGCTGCTGACTCCCAGTAGCCTGCCTCCCACCCAGGTTCCACACGGCAGGTAAAGTAATCTAAGTAGGATGGAGCTCAGCCATGTAATAAGAGACTACTGTGAACAGTGAAGTCATCTGGGTTTAGGGCTTAATTTGATGACATTTTTACCTCAGTTTTAATTGATCCCATCTAGAACCGATGTTTATGTTTGGTGTGAGGTAGGGATTCCATTCCATTTCTTCTACGTGGATAACCAAGCTGTCCCCCCTTAATCTGCAATGTCACTCTTGAAAACTCGAGTATCCAATTACAGATGAAGTGAAATCACAGTTTTGGGGCTTCATTCACATGTTAAGGTTCAAATAAAGCCTAGGAAAAATTTTAACTCTGCACTTGAGACACTTCCCTTGGAAAATGTTTTCAGAATGAGCTAAAATGGGGAAAGTGCAGTCACTCCCCCACACCCATTAGCTTGTCTGGACGACAGAAACAGATAGTTATTTGTCTTAAGCTCTTTCTTTAAACAAACAAACAGACAAGGTTGCTTCTGAATTTTAGCATTTAACTGAGAAATGGAGAGAGCATCCCATGATGTACATTCAGGTCTTTCATCCCAGTTAGAGTATGAAATTCTTTAACAAACTCTAACAATTCTTGATTAAGAAATGAGGACTGAGCAATTCGACCTTTGTTTGGCTCTGAGTATGAAAGACTGTTTTTCAAATGTTAGTTATCTTTAAATGAATAACTGACAAATTATTGATTCTAAAACAGCTCTGTGTTGTTCCTCACCTCCCCCTTGCCACCAGCATTTATGCTGTGAATTTCCTGCGCTGATCACCCATCTTGGAGCCACAGTCTTCCCTAAGAGCAAAGGGGATGGCAGTAAGAGGACCATAGCCCGGTCAGACCTTCTAGGTAGGGCCAATTTGAACTGATGCACTGGGTGGTGCATTTTCTTTCTTCACAAAGGTGATGAAGAGGACAGAAGTTAAACATCTGGCCATTTATATTGATATTTAAAACCCAGGAGGCCAAAAAAGTCAGTAAAAGATTAAAAACAATTTCCAGGTCTGAAGAGTGGTATATTTTCTTTCCCTCTATTTCTCAGTGATCTGAAAACCTCCTTCTTGCTGTAACCTTCCCACATATTCTATTGACTTTGTTTCTGTTCTTTGTGATTTTTTTTCCCCCAGTGAATGTGGCACAGACCCCATAGAAGCATCTGGATCTGTTAACGGTAAATTTCACCACCGGATTGCAACCTGCGTGTGGCATGGATTCAAGGGCCATGAGGTCATTGCCTCAGGCAACTTCCTGGGGCTGAGAGGCACAGGGCGAGGAGCAAATCATGATAGGGAAGCCGAGGGGACGGTTAGGATATACTTTTGTAGATGTGATGAAGGTTTGGAGAGAGCAATTAAGGTTTTTTTCATACATTAGTTGTTGAAGGTGGAACTTGGAAACATTACTTTCCTGCATTTTTGTGTCTTTCAGCTTTCTGGCTATTTAAACATCCTCCTAGGCGAATTTCAGAATTATTGAAAGGTTTTAGAGAACTGGTTTTGGAAAGGTTGTCAGAACAAAGATAATTGTTGAAGTAAGGAGGGAGAGGGAGAAAAAAAGAACAAAGGTAATTGTTAATCTGTAAGTCACATCTTCGCTTCTTGCTTGCAGACCTATTTGCTCTACAATGCTCACAGAATTTTTTTAAAATGCGAATGTTAGCTAAGTATTCTTTTATTAATTTGCTGCAGGTCAGATCTTGTTGTAACACATCACCATGAAGAAGTTTAAATAGAAAGTCTCAGCCATAGCCCCACTTTCTGATAAAATCAATAGTTTTTTAAATATTTTACTTATTTATTTGACGGGGGGCGGGGAGAGAGCACAAGCAGAGGGAGTGGCAGAGGGAGAGAGAAAAGCAGACTCCCCGCTGAACAGGGAGCCCCATGCGGGGTTCAATCCCAGGACCCTGGGATCATGACCTGAGCTGAAGGCAGACGCTTCACTGACTGAGCCACCCAGGCGCCCCAAAATCAATAGTTTTTAAGAACAGAAGACCTTGGGCAAGCTGCTGGTGTCCACTGAAATAGGATCTCACCTGTATCATGGCTGATTCTACTCTTAAATGGCACTTCTCCCGTGGGGTCAGCTTCCTGCTCCTGAGACCAGTTCCCGGACGTGGGGTTCTCCCATGTGCTTTCCTGCCTCACAGGTAGGTAGGGCTTCGCCAGCACCATGGATCGCCCAGAAGGAAAGAGTTGGACGCACTGGTCACTGAACATCTCACGGGAGCAAAATCAGACACGTGGTCCCTAGACACCCATTTCTGGACTCACACAGAAGATTCAGCAAAATGGCACCAAACATCCAATTTCCCACGTTCTCTGTGTTATTCTCTAAATGAGCTGTTTCCCATCAGCCTGGCTGTCATCATTCCTAGAATTGGCGTTTCAGGGGCCAGCGGAGCAGCGGGTCAAGAAAAAGTTTCTGAGGCCCAACTGTGCTCCATCCTTACTGGGAGAATGAGGCCTGTCCTTCACCTCACTCTGGCTGTGACCTCATCCAGGGGGGCTCGGGGGCTGTCAGGAGGATGAATGAGTTCATGTTTGTACGGGGTTCAGGGCACCGTGAGAGCTAGGTTCAATGTTCATTCACCAAACACGTAATTTTAACATTCTCAAAGGGTAAGACAGTTCAAATCATTCTCGGGGAGTGTTCCTATGGTCCTGAGGAGTTCCTGCACGCTCCAGTCTTTCCTTTGTTAATAGTTTCAGATCAACGTGTACCTCCCAACTTCATGCTGCTCATCCTCTGGCGCCTGGCAGGAAGGCCAGCAGGCTAATCCCACAGGCTTTGCACTGAGGTAGGTATATGTGTAATTTTTTAAAAAAATTATTTATTTATTTATTTATTTATTTATTTATTTATTTATTTGAGAGAGAGCAGAGAAAGAAAGAGAGCACGAGCAGTGGGGAGGGGCAGAGGGAGAGGGAGAAGCAGGCTCCCCACTGCGCAGGGAGCCCGATGCAGGACTCGATCCCAGGACCCCGAGATGATGACCTGAGCTGAAGGCAGATGCTTAACCAACTAAGCCACCCAGGTGCCCCTATGTGTAACTTTTTAAGGTATACATAATATGATTTTAAAAAAAGATTTATTAATTTATTTCATGAGAGAGAGTGCAGGGGGGAGGGGCAGAGGGAAAGGGAGAGAGAGAATCTCAAGCAGACTCCCCACTGAGCACAAACCTGACACCGGGCTCGATCTACGACTCTGAGATCATGACCTGAGCCGAAACCAAGAATTGGACGCTTAACCGACTGAGCCACCCAGGTGCCCCCATAATGTGATTTTTTTTTTGACACTATGTTGTGAGCATCTTTCTAGGTCAATAGCCAATAGACCTCATCATTTGCATGCTGCTAGAAACATCTTGGCAAGTACATATTTGCATATTTTCTGATAATCTCCTTGGGATGAATTCTTTGAAGTGGTATTACCACATCAAACATGATCTACTTCTTAAAGATTTGTGAGCCATAGTCCCAAATTTGGTCCTGAGGACAGAAGAGCCTTCTGCCTGCATGGCCCTTGGGAGGAAGGTAGACATTCAGATGTCTACTTGAAAAGGCTTTGAGGGAGAGGAAAACCTGATTCTAGTTGGCCGGAGTCAGTCAAGGCCGGAGAGTGAAAGGCGGCGGTATGCAAAGAAGCTGAGATCAAAAAGCATGTGGGAGAGATTTTCAGAGCACTTTCTAAAAAAGATTGTCTTGCGGTTGGTTTTGTTGGCATTTTTCTTGCACTGTTAATCAAGTGCAGTGGTGGGGAGGCCTGGGAGAGAGGCTCTATTTTTATTTTTATTTTTAAAGATTTACTCATCCATTCATGAGAGAGAGAGAGAGAGAGAGAACAAACAGGAGGGGCAGAGGGAGAGGGAATCCCAACCAGACTCCACGCTGAGCACAGAGCTCGACGTGGGGCTCGATCTCATGACTATGAGATCATGACCTGATCCGAGACCAAGAGTCAGATGCTCAACCCATGTGCCACCCAGGCGCCCCAGGGGCTCTATTTTTAAAGGCTGTATTTAAAGGATTATCTTATATTGAGTTGAAGTCTCCTGTCCTATACCTTCCAAAGACTGGACTCATGTGTGCTCTCTGGCGCCTCGTTAGGATGGAAAGCCCATCACGCCTGCCATCATGATCATGGCTAGCATTTGTTGAGCACCTCACCTTATTAACACCTTTAACCCCCACACGGGTCCCGGAGATGAGCACTGTCCTTATCCCTAGTCTGTAGGAGGAGGGAACTGAGAAGCGGAAGGCACTTGGCTCAGGTCCTACAGCTGGTCAGACGCAGGGAGGGATTCCTACACCGGAAGTCTGCCCAGAGCCTCCTGGACCTAACCGGCATCCACAGGACAACTCTCACAATGTCAGCACACAGCCCCTATGTACACAGTTGCTTCTCTTCTTCCCCAGTCCAAGGGATGGTTTCCAGACACTCAGCCACCGCCTGCACACAGTTAGGTTTATCAAATGTGAGGCCCGAATCTCACACTTCCCACGTGGTCTGAGGAGGCCAGGGCCCAGCACTTTAACCTCCTTCGTCTTAGACATCGTATCTTGGATGAGATGACCAGAGGATTTTCAGCAGCCGGATGCCCACGTGGGCTCCTGCAGACAATGGAAACCTTGAAGTAGACACAGTACTGAAGACAGAGAAGGGATGATGAAGGGCACGGATGGAAACACTACCTGGAACTTGTAATGGGATGACCAGGGGCCAGAAAGGAGAACAGTGACTTGCAGATGACCCATCAGGAGTTGAGGCTGGTCCCCACTGGCTGGCATGGGGGTGAGAGCCTGGATGTAGGAGTTGGGGGTGCTTTTGTGTCTTCCATTGCTGGAGAGATGCAAGGGTTTAACATTTGAATTCTTTTTTTTTTTTTTAAGATTTTATTTTTAAGTAATCTCTTTGCCCATCATGGGGCTCAAAACTACAACCCCGAGATCAAGAGTCGCATGCTCCACTGACCCAGCCAGCCAGGTGTCCCCGATTTCCTTTCATGTGCTTGTTTCCTTGAATGATTCCCAGAATCTTAGCCCACTTCTGCCAGAGCCGGGCAAGGATTCTCAACATCTTCCACAGATGTAGCTTAGGCTTTGGGAAGAGAACCCCACTGCCCCTGTGGCAGGTGTTATTGGCCTTTGAGCTTAGCTGAAAGTCAATGCTATAAGATATCAATCTGGCTGACTTCATTTTTGAAGAACGATCACTCATGAATATCCCTAGTTCACTTCTAATCTGTTTTTACGTTTTAGGTATTTTTTTTTAAATAAGGCATTCATTGCTGCAGATGAAGATTTAAACTTGATCTGTGTGTGATCGCACTCATTATTAGAAAGGAGAATTCATGGGCACCTGCGTGGCTTAGTCGGTTAAGCAGCTGCCTTCAGCTCAGGTCATGATCTCAGGGTCCTGGGATCGAGCCCCGCGTCAGGCTCCCTGCTCGGTGGGGAGTCTGCTTCTTCCTCTCCCTCTGCCCCTTCCCCTGCTCATGCTTTCTCTCTCTCAAATAAATGAATAAAAATGTTTAAGAAAAAACTAGTAACTTGGAAGGAAGGAAGGAAGGAAGGAATTCATCCTTCTGCTTCCTTGATCTCTGCCTTTGCGTCCGGATCACACAAACGTGCCCGAGGCCACGGGCACCGTAGGAGCTCCTCTGGATCCAGACACCCTGCGGTGCGGGAGAGAGGCCCACTCAGGGGTGCACTCTGCAAGGAGAGGCCCTGATGGAAAAGGCTCCTCCAGCCACTGCGTGCCATAACGGAACCTCTTAAGAACTGGGCAAAGTTCTGTTGATTTGTGTCATGTTGACAAAATCCTCCCACATGCTCCTTGGCAGTAAAGGACCGGGACAAAGAAAGAGAAAGAAATACAGCCTGACAGCCCACAGGAATGGTCAAATTTGAACTCATTTTTGCCATTTTTCCCCCGTGACAATTAAAAAAAAGTCCTAGAAGAGTCCGTGTGTCACGGTGCCGGCTGCACAGGCTCAAGGATGGAAGCTCAGGGGGAGCAGGGCTGGAGGGTGAGAGAAGTTCTGCTCTAGGGTTAATGCCAAGGCCGCAGTGAGTTTCCCATCTGCTAATAGCTCCTTCGTGAGCTGTAGGTCTCTCTTCCCCCGGCAGCACCTGCCCCCGCGCTCAGCTCATCCATAAGCCCCGCCTTTCAGTGAGACATTTAACTCTGCAAGGACTATGGATTTCTCTGTATCTTTAGGAAAGCAGAGACTACTGCTTCTCTTTCTTGGAAGGTAAAACGTTCAACAACTGCTTTAGTGCCGTGTTCATGGTGGGACCAGCCCACTGCGGCTACAGACTGGTGTCCTTAAACCAATAGTTACATGTGGGCTAGGGGACTCCTGGAGATGGTGTGTGGGTTTGTTAATGGAAAGAAATGAAGACTATTTTAAGTAGTTTTGCTTTTATTTATTTATTTTATTTTATTTTAAATTCCAGTGTAGTTAACATACAGTGTTATATTAGCTTCAGGTGTACAATGTAGTGATTCAACACTTCCCTACGTTAGTCAGTGCTCATCACGATAAGTGCCCTCCTTCATCCCCATCCCCTATCTCACCCATCCCCCCACCCACCTCCCCTCTGGTGATCATCAGTGTGTTCTCTATAGTTAAGAGTCTGTTTCTTGGTTTGTCTCTCTTTTTTTCCTCTTTGTTTTGTTTCTTAAATTCCACTTGAGTGAAATCATATGATATTTGTCTTTCTCTGACTGACTTACTTCACTTAGCATAATACTCTCTAGCTCCTTCCATGTTGTTGCAAATGGCAAGATTTCATTCTTTTTATGGCTGAGTAATATTCCGTTGGTTATATATATATATATATATATATACATATAATGTCTTATATATATATATATATATATATATATATATATATATAATGTCTTCTTTACCCATTCATCTATTGATGGACACTTAGATTACTTCCATAATTTGGTTGTTGTAAATAATGCTGCAATAAACATAGGGGTGCATGTATCCTTTTGAATTAGTGTTCTCATACTCTTTGGGTGAATTATCCAGCAGTGCGATTAATGGATCGTACGATGGTTCTTTTTTTTTAACATTTTGAGGAACCGCCACACTGTTTTCCACAGTGGCTGCACTAGTTTGCATTCCCACCAACAGTTCATGAATGTTCCCCTTTCTCCACATCCTCACCAACACCTGTTGTTTCTTGTGTTTTTAATTTTAGCCCTTCTGACAGGTGTGAGGTGATATTTCGTTGTGGTTTTGATTTGCGGTTCCCCGATGATGAGTGTGCTTAAATAGTTTTTAACTACTTCCGAATCTAATAAAACTTGAGCCTGACAGCAATATTCATTCTGAGCCTGTGGAATATCACCTTAGGTTTTCTGAGATTCCCTTTTTATGGATTGTAGAAGTTATCACAGATAACTAGATATATCCAAAAGGACAAAGAAATTGTGCCAAAGGAGCAGATACAGAGCTGGAGAGAATCTATAGGAAAAGGAACCCCTAGGCATGCATCAGAGGCTGAGTCTGTATGAACTGAAAATTCACCCATGTTCTAGTTCTAATGCTATGTAACAAACAGCCCCAAAATACAGTAGCATAAGACAGTCATTTTAATATGATCATGGATTGTGTGGGTCATAAATTCAGACGGGGAAGATTTGTCTCTGCTCCACCAAGCCTGGGCCTTTAGCTAGGAGATTCCATGGCTGGAAGTGACAGGTTATTTGGAAGCTGAGTTCATCTGGAGCCTTCCTCACTCACAGGTCCGGCAGCTGATGCTCGCTGTCAGTGGGAGCCCAGCTGGGCTGTCAGCCAGGACACCTACGCATGGCCTCCCATGTGCCCTGGGATTCCTCATAACACGGTGACTTCAGCGTGGTCAACTTCCTGCATAGTGACTCACACCTCCAAAGGTGAGTGTCCCAGTGAACAACGAAGAAGCTGCATCACCTTTTATGACCTAGCCTCAGAAATCACGCAGTACCACTTCCCACAGGGTGTGGGAGTTTTAAAAAATGTCCACAAATTCTTTGATTCTCCCTTTCAAGGGTGCACCTAATTCTCCTGCTCTATACTTAGTGACTCATATATCATGAATGCAATATTGCAGAGTGATGGTGTATGACCTCCAAGACTAGGTAATGAAAGGCACTGCAGCTCCTTCCTTCCACGCCCACCCCCACCCTGTTCTTGAAGCCAGCTGCCATGTCGTGACCACCCTCAGACAGCCCTACGGGGAGGTCCTGCCAAGAGTCATGTGAGCCGGCTATCTTGGATGTGGATTGTCTTAGTTTGTTTGGGCTGCTATAGCAAAAATACCATGCACTGGGGGGGGGGGGCTTAAACAACAAACACTGATTTCCCCCAGTTCTAGAGGCTGGGAAGTCCAAGATCAAGGTGACAGATAGGGTGCCTGGCAAACATTTACTGGTTTCTTCATAAATGGCTGTCTTCTTGCTGTGTCCTCATCTGGCAGAAGGGTGAGAGAGGTCTCAGGGATCTCTCTTATAAAAGCACTAATTCCATTCATAGGGGCTCTACCCTCACGACCTAATCACCTCCAGGTTGCACCTCCAAATACCATCACTTTGGAGATTAGCTTTCAACACGAATTTTGGGAGGACATGGACATTTAGCCTGTATCCCGGATCAAGCCTTCAGCTGATATCTCAACTGTAACCTGAGACCCTGAACCAGAACTACCCACTTAAGCCATTCCCAGATTCCTGTGCTCAGAGACTTAGATAATAAATATCTGCAGTGTTAAGCTGCTAAGTGTTAGGATAACTTGCTACTCTGCCATAGAAGATTAATACACAGGGCCAGGCCACATTCAAGGGAAGGTGACATGCACTCCACTTATCAATGGGAAAAGTATAAAAGAATTTGTGGATATGTTTTAAAACTGTCCTAATTCACAAGGGAACAATAAAAAATTATTTTGTTCCCCACCCACGCACAAAAAAAGTTTAGGTGTTCTGTGGAAGCTGCTTTTGTTATTTGTTCTTCTTAATGTCAAAACAGTAACATGTGCTAGGAATCCTGGGTTCCTACTTGGTCAAAGAAAAGAGAGTTCTTGATGAAACTGGCCTTCCACCATTGACTTCATTAAAAATATGATTCCTTTTTCTGGAGTTTCTCTCAAGTAGCTTCCGTGAACATATTATGCTTGGCCTCACCTTTAACCACGCTGCTCTCAGGCTGGTCCCTACTCTCCTCTTCAATTTCCCTTAGTAGGAAACTAACTCCTATTCATCCTTTATATCCGAGGCTAGGAATCCACCATATCCAAAAATATACTCACCAAAAAAAAAAAAAAAAGGCTCCTTAGGAACCCACTGCTGCCTGGAACTCCCAGGTGCACATCTCTCTTACTGTATTCACTACCCTGTATTATGAAGATCTGTTTGTGTGTCTGTCTTCCCCATTGGGATGTGTGGCAGGGACTATGTCTTATTCCCCACATTAGTGCCAGCATCCAGCACACTGGGAGCACTGCCAGTCAGTAAACAGTGATGATGGTGTGATCGCCACACCTAGAGGACCAACAGCGAGAACTGACACCACCATACAACACGCTAAGGACATTTTCACACCATCTCTTTTAATCCTCGCAATGACAAGATTGACTGCAATTCCCCTTTGGCAAATGAGGAAACTGTTGCACAGAGAGATTGAGAAATTGTCTGTGGTACCCAGCTGGTGAGTGGGACCATCCACCCACCCATCCACAAGAGTCATCAGACCCCAGAGTCTGCCCTTCTGCCCCAATTCTATATTGAATTCTATATTCTCAATCCAAACAAAACCAGTTCCAACAGTTAGGATTCTTAGAAAGAAATAACATTTGAATAAGTAATGTCTCTTAGATTATATATAATTATATATAATGTGCCAAACTATTAAGTGGTAAAAAAGAGGATGAAAGAGAGTAAAGCACAACTGAGTCATTTTCATAACAAATTTTGCACATCTTAAATAAAATGTTGTGCACAAAAATGCAGACATAGGTAAAGGGGGGCATTCTTTGATTGAATTGTAAGACCTACTCACACTTAGAAACCTGCAGGCTCAATGACCAAGAAAGAAACCATTGAATCCTTCAGCTACATCCCAACATTTCTCATTTTCAGACCAGTGAGTCTATTCTACCCTCTAAAACCTTTGGGTCCCTAAACAATTAACACAATCAGCCTGCTTACAGGGAGAACTAAAGGAATGAGCCTCCAACCCTAACCCGTTATAAAGACTAATACAAACCTCACATAAACTCAGGAGTTGCATTTACTGGAAGTGGGATCTCCCATTGTCATGTAATTATACTCTAATTATGCAGGCAAACACTGTTCTCGAAAATGCTTTTCGATTCACACTGATTAAGTTATGCTGCTCCATACATGCAGGACAACAAAACGGGGAGGTGGGCTGGGGGGGCAGGATGCAGAATAAACATGAGACTGACCTTGCAAAGGTCAAAAGAACAACAGATGCATTCTCCAGGCTTTTGAAAAAAACTGATCGTGCAGGGAACGTGTTTTCATGAGCACCCCTCTTCAGAAGCTTAATCTGGCCTACAAACTGGGCAAAAGAGGTGAGTATGTGTGCAGTTTACTCATTTGTGTTCTGAATGCAAATGTTATTATTTGAGGATTTGCACAAAATGTGACATGGAGACACTGTGAGGAAAAGGGGAGGCAAAGAGCAATTTTCAGTCCAACAGTATTATTATTTAGATACAGCCTCCACTCCAGTGACTAGTAAGCCCTCTTAACAAACAATCCATCCTGAAGGGAAGAAGTCGAAGTTCAAAGAATTTGAGAATTGTGAAAGGTAAACAAGGAGGTGGACTGGTAGGGAAATTAAACCTGAAGATTTGGGAGAGTAAGTGGTAAGTTTCTGGTTGTTTTTCCTCTTTTCTTTCCTGCCTTTGACCTGAGAGCAGCTCTGGTCATAAAACTGGGCAGCTCTGGGGCACCGGGGTGGCTCAGTCGTTAAGTGTCTGCCTTCAGCTCAGGTCCCCACATGGGGCTCCCTGCTCAGCGGGAAGCCTGCTTCCCCCTCTCCCACTCCCCCTGCTGGTGTTCCCTCTATGGCTGTCTCTCTCTCTGTCAAATAAATAAATAAAATCTTTAAAAAACCTGTGCAGCTCTGGTTTTTTGTTGTTGTTGTTTGTTTGTTTGTTTGTTTTTCCAGAGAATAAGGAAAAAGGACTGAGAGCAACCCCATCTCAGATCTACAAAGTAGCAGAGAGCATAGTGAAAACTCAAAGAGAAAGTCTGGATTTCTGGTCACAGGACTGAGAAAGGGGCCCCTGGGAGCCAAAGAGTGTTTAGGGAATTACAGAGAGGAGAGAGCTGGTGAAGGGGATCTCTTAATTCCATGTACAAATGGGCACAAATCCTCAGCTTGCCCTAGGGCTGTGCATGTGCAGGAGAGACCCAGAGCAACACAGCAAAGACTTTGAGAACTGAACTACAAACATAAACAGGTGCCTGCACCCTGGCTAACCTCTAAGTGCTACATGCATGAAACAGACACCAAGGAACACAGCAAAGATTTTAAAAACTTAAGTGACATTGGAACCACCATTCACAGAAGGCAAAATAGAACTTGTGGTAGTAATCTAGCCAGGTAACTGCCTGCTAAACAACAAGTCAGTGTTCTCCAGAGGATTTTAGCAGGACACAGAGTCTCACAACAAAATCATCAAAATGTCAAACCCTGTTTGGCATACGAAGAGCCAGGAATATGTATGTAACCAATTCTCAAGAGAAAAGAAAATCAACAGACACCAACCCTGAGTTGACCCCAATATTGGAATTAACAGAGGCTTTAATGTGGGTATTATAACTGTGCTCCATGGGGTAAAGGTAAATACACTTCAAATGAATGGAAAGATAGAAGGTCTCAGCAGAAAAATAAAAACCATGTAAAGAAATATAAACTTTAGGGGTGCCTGGGTGGCTCAGTTGGTTAACTGTCTCCCTTTGGTTCAGGTCATGATCCCAGAGACCTGGGATTGAGCCCTGCATCAGGCTCCCAGCTCAGCAGGGGGCCTGCTTCTCCCTCTGCCTCTGCCCCTCACCCCTGCTCTCCTGCTCTCTCCCATTCTCTCTCAAATAAATAAATAAAATCTTTAAAAAAAGAAATGTAAACTTTAGAACTGAAAAATACAATGTCTGGAAGAAAACAGAATGGAGATGACAGAGGAAGGAGTCAGTAAACTCGAAGATAAATCAAAGGAAATAATTTGAAAAACAGAGGGAAAGATTAATTACAAACAACTGAACAGAGGCTCAGGGACCTCTGGAATAACATCAAAACATCTAATATTTGTGTCACTGGAGGTCCAGAAAGGGAAGAGAAAGAGACTGGTATGGAAAAATACTGGAAGAAATAATGACCAAAAACTTCACAAATTTGATGAAAGATATAAATCTACAGATCCAAGAAGTTCTGTGACCCATCAAACAGGATAAACTCAAGGAACACAGGCTGAGATACAGCATAATAAACTTGTGAAAACCAAAGATAAAGGAAAGATCTTAAAAGGAGCCAGAGAAAAGTGACACCTCATACAGGGGACGATTGGAATGACTGTGGATTCCTCACCAGAACCTACAGAAGACAAAAGACAGCAGAACAACGTTCTATACTCAGTGCAGATATTCTTTAGGAATGACAGCAAAACGAAGACATTCTCAGATGAAGGAAGACTGAGAGAATTTGTTGCCAGCACACTTGCTCAAAAACAAATACTAAAGGAAGTTCTACAGGCTGAAGGGAAGTGATGTCACAGGGAAACTTGGTACTGCAGGAATTCCTTTAGGAATGAAGGAAGAACAATAGAAGGGGTATATATCTGACTAAATATACTAGACTATTTTCTTAATTTCTCTAAAATAGTGATACTGCTGAAAGAAAAAAATATATAGCATTTTCTGGTAGAATTTTCAGTAAATATAGGCGAAATACGCAGGGACAGCTATAATATAAGAGAGAGGATAGGGGAACCTGGATGGCTCTGTTGGTTAAGCGTCCGACTCTTGGTTTCAGCTCAGGTCATGATCTCAGGGTCATGAGATTGAGCCCCACATCAGGCTCTGCACTCAACGCAAAATTTGCTGGAGATTCTCTCCCTCTCCCACCCCTCTACTCCTCCCCCAAATCACACTCATAAATAAATAAATAAACAAACAAACAAATAAAATAAAATGAGAGGGTAAAAGGACTTATATGCTTATGAAGTTTGTGTATTTTACTTGAATTGGTAAAATATTAATCTAAATAGACCATGAAAATTTAGGTATGTATATCATAATCCCTAGAGCAACCACTATAAAATAATATGAAGAGAAATGGGCAAAAAAATAGATAAATTAAAATGAAGTCCTAAAAACATTCAAATAATCCAAAAAATGTAGGAAAGAGGGAACAGAGGAACAAAAACCAGTGAGAAAGAAAAAAAAAAAAAAAAATATATATATAAAATAGGAGGCCTAAAGCCAACCATATCAATAAGTACATTAAATGTAAATGGTCTACATCACACCAACTAAAAGAGAGATTTTCAGATAGTATTGAAAACACAAGACCCAAATATATGCTGTATTTAAAGAAATATAATGACTTCGGTTAAAAGCAGAAGGATAAAAGAAGATATACTATGAAAATACTAGTCAAAAGAAACTGGAGCAGCTATATTAATATAGACAAAGTAGATTTCAGAAAAAGAAATGATGATAAAGGGATCAAAAAGAACTTTAATAATAGTAAAAGGACCAATTCACCAAGAAGACACACCATTCCTAAATGTGCATGTACAACAAAAGAGCTTCAAAATCCATGGAGCAAATCATGATTGAATGAAAAAGAAAGTTCATAATTATTCCCGGAGATTTCAACAGTCTTCTCTCAATAATCAATAAATTCTAGTGCAGAAAATCAGCAAAATATACAAGACTTGAACACTGTAAATCAACTTGATCTAATTGAGATTTAGAAAACATTCCATCCAGAGAGCCTGAGTGACTCCATCAGTTAAGTGTCTGCCTTTGGCTCAGGTCATGATCTCAGGGTCCTGGGATTGAGCCCCAAGTCAGGCTCCCTGCAGGGAGCCTGCTTCTCCCTCTCCCTCTGCTGCTCTCTCACTCACTCTCTCTCTCTAAAATAAATAAATAAATAAAATCTTAGGAAAAAAAAAAAGAAAGAAAACATTCCATCCAAAAAAATAGAATACACATTCTTTTCAAATGCACATGGGACATTCATCAAAATAGGCCATATTTTGAGTCATAAAACAAACATTAACAAACTTGAAATAAAAAAATTTTGCGAAGTACATTTTCTGGTCATAATGAAATTAAACTAATAATCAATTACAGTAAGATATCTGGGAAACATCAAAACATTTTGAAATTAAAAAGTACACTTCTAAATAATCTATGAGCCATAGAAATCACAAGAAAAATCAGAAAATATTTTGAACTGAATGAAAAAATTTAAGATATCAAAGCTTGTGGATTCCAGCTAAAACAATGCTTAGAAGGATTCTACAAGATAGTTCCTAGAACTAACAAGTAAATTTAGCCAGGTCACAGGATATGCAGTAGTATACAAAAATCAAGTGTATTTTTATATACTAGCAGTGAACAATTAAAAATAGGAATCACACAGACAGGACCATTTCTAATAGCACCAAAATTCACAATGCTACTCCCAAGTGAAAAAAAATTTAGAGTGATACAGAATCTGTATGCTGGTGTGTATGGCAGCATTACTCATAATTGCCAGAGACTGCCCTTCAACTGGTGAATGGATAAATCATGGCACACCATTAAATGGAATATAAAGTAATAAAAAGAACTGAAATGTTGATTCAGATGAATTTCAAATGCATTATGCTAAGTGAAAGAAGCGAGTCTCAAAAGGTTAGGAACTGTATGATGATTCCATTTATATGATATTTCCGCAAAGACAAAACTTTAGGGATGGAGGAGGCATTGTCGGGAATGTGGGTAGGAGGAAGCTACAGGCCACAAAGGGTCAGCATGAGGGAAATTTGGGGGTTGAATGGAACTATTCTGTTTCTAGATTGTGGTGGTGCTTACATAATTATCAACTTGTCAAAACTCACAGAACTGTTTGGCAAAAAGTGTACATTTACCGCATGATAACTTAAAATTAAATTAAAAATTAAAAAAAAACACACACAATGAAATCCACACTCCTCATCTGAGTCCAATCTGAGTTACCAATGCAGCTCAAAACACAGTGGGATTGCAAACCAGGGTTCTAAATCAAGGACACCAGAGGAAATCCATTTTTGTTGTTGTTTTAGTCTGATAAAATAAAGAAGGGAAATAAATGTGCTGTATCATGTTATAAAAATAATAATATGGCCAACAATTGTCAATGGATTTTTTCTTTTAAGTCAGAGGATATTTCCCTTCGGAAGAAAAATATTGAAGAGCTCAATAAGGCAATATCACACTTCCTTGTATTACATGCATAATCAATTTCTTTCTCCAGAATGCTCCCATCTTTGGATTCTTCTCCTCGTTTTTCTTTTATTCCAAGAGAGCTACTGAAATTGCTACATTCCTTCCCTGTGCTTGAAATAAACATACAGAGTAAAATGTAGGTCAAGGGCAGTAATGGCTTCCATACTGTTAGGAAACTCCATCTTCAGCAATGGCAATCACATCAAAGTATATTTTAGTTTTGTTTTTTGATCGCCACACTATTGTTAGTCATTTGTTTCAGAAGCTGTACATTAGACCAATGTGCATTTGTTCTGGGAAGTATTGTGTATATAAGTCTTCCCAGCAGGGGCGACCATGAATTGGCTTGCTGCAAGGGCCAATTGTGTGTGAAGACATAAGTCCATCGAACGGTACAGAACATTAAGAACAAATATTTTTCCAGCATTTTGTAAAAGGGAATGTTCTGTAAGTACTATGTGTTTTTATAGTACAGGATAACAGTGCCCTTTGCCAAAAAGCAAAACCATACCATTTTCTCTAGCAATTTCTCAAAATAATTTTTTATTCCCAGGCGATGACTCAAAAATTTTAATAATGTGCAAACATACAACTAAATATCAAGTATAAAAACTCCTTAATAAGGCAAAAATATATCCCCTTGTAATTCTGACTGTGAAATTCATACATTTTCATTTACTTTCAATTATAAGAGCCATAGAGTACAGTTATGACAACGCTTAACTTCTTTTATAAAATCTAGAAATGGGCCTCAGAATTAGCATTCTAAATAATACCAATTTAATTTCTTTAAAAAAGTTTATTTATGATAAAGGTGTGGAATTGTTTAAAATATGATATAGGGAAACCCTATTAGAACCAATTCCTTTTGTTTGGAGTATTCTAGTTAGTGACAGGACAGTTCACAGCCTGAAATCTGATCTAGCATGGGTTTGCGTCCTATGGATTAACATTAAAAATAATTTCTTTTATATTTATTTAAAATTAACACTAGCTTGAATACTATGTTAAGCATCCCTGTCTGAGCTGAATAGGGCTATCTGGAAATGGTAAATTGTTTCTCTGTGTCAGTAGATATTCATCATTTGCGTCGCTTGGGGCAAAGTGTCATCTGTTCCTGCAGCCTAGGCCGAGATGGGTTTGGAGCAAGCAGTCCGGACGGCAGGAAAGGGCCAGACGCCTGAAAGCCTCTGAGATCCCCCAGACTCGGCCAGGGCAGGAAGGACTTTGTGTCAGACCTTCCCCGCGTCGTTGTCCGGGAGCACGGGTAGCGCGCAGGTCCCAACGAAGACTTACACCTGGACACCTGGGATGCCTTATAATTCGGAACAGGTGCGGTGCAGGTGACTCCCGATGGGCCCGCGAGACCAGATCGCTTGATTCTGGGGATGCAGCAAGAAACAGTGTGTGTTTCAAGCACAACAATCCAAGTACCAACAACCATCTGCCAGGGGCTCACCCTCAGCCCTCAGCCCGGGCTCCAAATCCCTCCCACCTCCGGGGGGCTCGGCGCCTTAAGGCCCTCCTTGTCCCTCCTGGCCACATCCCTCCGGACTTCACCGTCTCACTCACCTGGCTGCACCCGCGCTGTCCTGGGAGGCCTCGCCTAGTCTTGACCACAGGCTGCCCAGCTCCGCCCCACCCCGCCCACCAAGGCCCGGTCCCGCACCAGCGTTGGCCACGCCCCCTGCACCTGTGCCACGCCCCTCGCCACGCCACGGCACGCCACGCCAGACGTCACCCTTTGCCCGACCCTGCCCACCAGCTCCGCCCCATCACTCCCTCCAGACCCCTCCTACACGGTTCGCCACGCCCCCTAGCCGCGCCCAGGACCCGCCTCCGCTCTGGAAGGCAGGTGCGGGAGGCGGAGCCCCTGTGAGGATCCCAAGTCCTCCTCCCCTCCCTGCATCCTCCCCCACCCCCCACCCCAGATGACCCTATGCCGGGCTGTCTCCTGCACTTCCAGGGCCTCGGGACCTCGTGCTCAGGCCGCTAGTGTTGCCTCCCAGAACCCTGGGCCTCACCCTGGTGTTAGCGAAGCACCTGACAAAGCAGCCCTATAGACCCATAGACAAGGAAAAACAAGAAAACTTATCTTTTGGAACCTTTCCAAGTATGTTCACTTTCTGAATGGACTTATGTACAAACCAATAAAAGCTGTAAGTGGATGGATGGATGGATGGTGGGTGGGCAGATGGATGGATGGGTGACTGGATGGGTGGATAGAGGACGGGTGGATGAGACCACTGCTAATTGTCTTTTAGAATAGTGGCCCTGGGAATCAGGACATTGGAAAATTCTACTAGAAAAGACTAGGTGTGATTTGGCCAGGCATATGTGTATCATACAGACAACACATTCTTTAATTAAAAGTCAGCATCAGGGGCGCCTGGGTGGCTCAGTCATTAAGCGTCTGCCTTCGGCTCAGGTCATGATCCCAGGGTCCTGGGGTCGAGCCCTGCATCAGGCTCCCTGCTCAGTGAGTCTGCTTCTCTCTCTCTCCCTCTGCCTGCCTCTCTGCCTACTTGTGCTCTCTATCAAAAAAAATAAATAAAATCTTTTAAAAAAATAAAAGCATCAGCAAATATTTTTTGAGCACCTATGTTGCAGGCAATGAGAATACAGCAGAAGGCCCGGCCCTCGTGGAGCGTACAGACACCAGATAAACCCACAGCATGCCAGAGGCTGTGGAGAAAAGCCAGAGCAGGTAGGGAGCACAGGAGGTGAGGGAGGATCCTAAGGCAGCTTTTGATTAAATGAATTTGTGCTCGTAAATCACTGAGTGTCCGTCACAGAGAAAGCATGCTGTATTATGTATTTGAGAACTAAGCACATGGACGGATGGCAAGAAGGAAGCACTTCTGGCAGTGGGGCTGGCCTGGCTCTCACAGCTGGTCCTGCTGAACATTGATTTCATGGACCACCATCAGACAAGGTCACCTGTGTCCATGATGGACCAAGACAAAACAACAGCGCTGGCAAGCAGGTCTGCTCAGACAAAAACAAGGCTCATTCGAACCACAAAAATGATCCAACACCCCCTATCCTGGCTGACATGAAAGATGGCTGCTTCTCTTCCATCAAAGCTTTAGCCTCACAAGGTTTGTCCTACTTTCTGGATAGGAATGATGGAGATATCCAAGCATAGAATCACCTCTGTTTCCTGACCAGTGGGGCGGAGTTAGGTGGGCTGTGGTCAAGGCTGGGGGAGGCCTCCCAGGACAGCGCGGGTGCAGCCAGGTGAGTGAGACGGTGAAGTCCGGAGGGATGTGGCCAGGAGGGGCAAGGAGGGGCTTAAGGCGCCGAGCCCCCCGGAGGTGGGAGGGACTTGGAGCCCCGGGCTGAGGGCTGAGGGTGAGCCCCTGGCAGATGGTTGTTGGTACTTGGATTGTTGTGCTTGAAACACACACTGTTTCTTGCTGCATCCCTAAAATCAGGAAAACCAATCCAGAGCACAGCCCTGCTTCTCGGAGACTCCACCCCACCAAATCACTCACCCCAGATCCTTTAGGTCCTTTTCTTTTTTTTTTTTTTAAATATTTTATTTATTTATTTGATAGAGAGAGAGACACAGCAAGAGAGGGAACACAAGCAGGGGGAGCGGGAGAGGGAGAAGCAGGCTTCCCACTGAGCAGGGAGCCGGACGCGGGGCTCGATGCGGGGCTCGATCCCAGGACACTGGGATCATGACCTGAGCCGAAGGCAGACGCTTAACTACCGAGCCACCCAGGCGCCCCCCTTTAGGTCCTTTTCAATACCTCCTTACTGAGATACTGCATGGTTCCCCATGATATATGGTTTTATTAAATAAGTCAAAAAACCCAACTTTGTTTGGCTATCAGCGTGTTCTTGGTATTTGTTTTGTTTTGTTTTTAGCTAAAAGACATTGCAAAAAAAGAAGTAATAAAAATGAAATGATTTTAACAGAAACAATAGTTCAATATTCTATATTTTTAGAAACTTGAGAGATTCTCTCCATCTTTACACTGGAGGATTCAGGTAAACTAAATTCTGATCTTAGAACAGGCCTGCAAGAAATACAGGGGAACTTTGGAAATGAAAGCTTAGGTACGGTTTCAGGGGACACGAAGGTTTTCTCACCTGAAACATCAATCAAATACTTCTGTGAGTCAGGGACTCTGGTGCATGGTGAAGAATTTAGTTTTGATGACTAGATCTGAATTGGAATAGAAGTATCAAGGATACAGGCTATCTTCCATTATATATGAGTTAAGAAAGGGATACAGAAATAGTAATCATGATAAAGTCACCCAGCTGACCCACCTGGGCTCAGGGCCCTCTCCTCGTAGATCCATTGCTCCGTTTAACTCCACACCCAGCCCTCAGTCACAATTAAGATTCTCTGTAACTAAAAGTCTCCTGTGACATCGGAAATATGAAAAATGCTGGCTGAAGCCATTCGGGCATCATTCAGGTGACATTTGAGTCATTCCCTTGAACAATGCCTAAACGGGGGCTCCTATGTAATTGGATGAATCAAATCAATAAAGAGAGTGGATATTTCCCCAGCACCCTTCCTCCCCCGCCGTCATTCACAATGCGTGACGCATCCCCTGGTGCATTAAGTCCAGACCCGGAGTGTCACTGCTTTGGCAGCTCATCCTTTGGAAAGTGGCCTTCTAGGTCACATGGATGGGGATAGACATCTCTGCTAGAAAAACGATGCCTGAAAGTGAAGATCCAGCCCATCAGTGGCTGCCCACCAGATCCCATGGAAATGTGACATTTTCAAGGCAAATGGATGGACTTGTTTTTTTAGAATAGTTTATAAAAATCGAGGCCCATCGAGTAGGGCGGTTATCACTAGACTCGTTGCTATTTTCTTGTGTGGTCACCCCTCTGCCGGGGAGGGGTGAGCAGGGCCATCCTCACCCAATTCCACAAAGTGGCTCCTCTCAGGCACCCCTGCAGTGGAAGGACCCCTGAGCACCCAGGGCTACCCCTGAAAGGGGTCGTTCACAGAGCTCCCCCTTTCCAACAGTGTCAGGTCCTGTGGAGGACGTCAGGTATGGTGGTGACAGCCCAACGAGACGTGGGGCCCTACCGCAGGCCCAGTGCTCATAAACCGCAGGAACTTGGCAGGCTTCTGGACCTTGTGCAGCCTCCGTCCGTCACCTGAAAAGGAGGGATGTTGCTGTAGCTCTGTCCCTCCCCCCTGGAGACTTGGGCACGTGCTGCCCACAACGCGCAGAGCCCGGGACACCTGTATTGACATCATTATTATTATTCGACTGACAGAGGAAGTGCCCAACCTACTACGTTTTCCCCCATCATTTCTTGAGCCCTTTCTAATCAGCCTCTCGACCCTTGATGCCATCAAAACTGCTCTTGCCAAAGACTTGGTCGGTCTCCTGGGCCCTCACCTTCTCTGCTCTGCTCTCCTGTCCACCCTCATGTCCTTGGTGACTCGTGCGGCCCCATGCCTTTACACACCACCTGCTGACTCCAGGTTTTATTTACAGCCCGTCTTCCTCCTGGACCCTGCGTGCCTCCAGTTCCTTCCTGACCTCTGCCTGGGTGGGGGCGTGTCTAAAAAGCACCCCAAACCAACATGTCCCAACCACTCTTGAAATCCCCTGCACACATGCGCTGCCCACGGCTGTCCACATTTTGTTACAGGTGACGCCGCCCTTCCAGGTTCTCAGGCCAAGAACACTGGGGTCATCTTCGATGCCTGCCTTTCTCTTGCACCCAATTCGCCAGCAAATCCTAGTGGTTCGTCCTTCAAAATAGCTGTAGAATCTGGCCATTCTCACCACCCCCAGTTCCAGCCTCCAGAGGGCTGTCTCTACCGACCTCCCCACACAGGGGCCAGAGTGAGCCTTTTAAAACACAATTCACATTCTGCCATATCTTTGCTCCAAATGGGCTTCCTATCCTACTCACTTTAAAACTGAAAGTCCTTAAAATAGCCATCAAGAACTGAAATCTGTCCCTCTACCATCTTTCTGTCTGCAGCCTGCACTGTTCTCCCCCTTGATCAACTCTGCTGGAGCCACACTGAGCTCCTGGGTGTTGCTCAAAGTAGGCATAACCCAATCCTACCCCAGGGCCTTGGCAATTGCTATTTCCTATGCCTGGAATGTTTTTTTTTTTTTTTTCTCAGATAGCCCCATGGTACTCTCCTCTTTTCCTTCTATACTGATCTCTTACCTAAAACAGCCCCTGCATCCCATCACCCTCCTGAGCCTACTTAGTAGTTTTTCATGGCACCCACCCACCACCTGATACTCGGGATGTGAATGATACAACTCCCTTGTTTAAAACCCTTCCTTGTCTCTCCTCTTTGCTATTAAAGGACAAAAATCCAAATTCCTTAACTTGGTGATGCGATCTAGTCCCACCTACCTCTCTGGTCTTAGCAAGCTGGGTCCAGCCTTTTGCAAACACACTGAGCACATCCTCTGGGCTTTGGTTCAGGCTGTTTTCTCACTCGGTCCTCACTCACCCCTCCCACAAAGCCCCTGATTCTCCTGGTGGGTGGGGGTGCCTGTGATTCCCAAGGTAACTGCTGTCGTGCAATTGAGATGGGAGGCACTAAGTAGCCATTTACACGCAATGGTTAACCGAGATACAAATTAATATAACTAAGCCTATAACGAATATAGATTAGGTTAAGTTAAATTTTTCATGAATATGCACTCACTCTACATCTGAGAGCCTGTAACCTATGACTTTACACTAATAGAAATGAGTGGACCCTTATGACCTATGAAACGTCATCTGAGTGTGAGCCGTGCTGGTTTTAGGGACCCAGGTCTGCCTCAAAAACAGCGTAAGCACTGTAGTGTTTGAAGAGCACAAACATGTTTCTGATAGATTGTCCTGAATTCTGACAGCTAGTGCTAAGAAAGCACCGAACAAGCTTGAAACACTAGGCAAAGTCACTCCTATCAACTCCTTCGGGAGCCCTCACAACTGAGGACTATACGCAAAAGTTACGCCCACAGGACACAAGGGTAGAGATGGCAGCAGAGACGGTGAACTCCGATCAGTTTCAAAACAGACCAGAAAGAGATTTGTGACTTTTATGTTTATCCAGTGGACACTGGTGATCCATGTGCGCAAGTCACCCCAAATATGTCATATTAACGGTTTCCTTCCTCAAGACACAAAAAATACCCCTCTGGTTTAAAAAGGTAATTTGTGGGGCGCCTGGGTGGCTCAGCCTGTTAAACGTCTGCCTTTGGGTCAAGTCATGATCCCAGGGTCCTGGGATTGAGCCCCGAGTGGAGCCCTGCATTGGGGTCCCTGCTCAGTGGGGAGTCTGCTTCTCCCTCTCCCTCTGCCCCTCCCCCACTGCTCGTGCTCTCTTATTCTCTCTCTCAAGTAAATAAAATCTTTGAAAAAAAAGGTAATTTGCAACTAATGAAAGGGACCCCACCTCTTACGAAAGGTCTTCACCCTTCATACCTGTTCTGCCGTAAACACAAAGCTGCGTTGCTTAACACAAGGACCATTAGGACCGAATGATGTGTCAGTACATTTCTGGGACAAGGTGACATTGTCATTGATGGTCTGCTGAAGGAAAGAAGCTAATTTTTTTTTGAGCTTAAGCCTTTCGTAGTAACTTAATTAGGCCATCCTGTAAAATCATCACTAATAACTGTCAGAAGTACCCCTGAGTCACTAGAGGATGACAAAGCTTGGCAGAAAGCCTCTTCCATAGAGAAGAGGCGTCTAAAGTTCACCCTGCCTCTCTCAGAAACGTCCTCAAGGGGCACCAACAACACCCAAACCTCAGCCTGCCTCTTCCCGACCCCACTGCAGGACTTTGCTTCCTGAATGCTTTACACAGGCACGTGTAATAGACATATGTGATATACAGCTATGCAAAATGTACAATAGAATAGCACTTTAAACAAACAACCCTTTACCCTAGCACAACTATTTTCACTTTTGCAAGATTACATGCTAGTTCTTGTCCACAGTCCTTTTTCTTACATCATGTCAATCTCCTCGTATCCCAATTCTTTAACGTTATTCTGTTTGCCAAGTTTCTTTTTTTTTTTTAAATTTATTTATGAGACAGAGAGAATATGCAGCAGGGAGGGGCAGAGAATCTCAAGCGGGCTCCATGCTGAGCATGAAGCCCTATGTAGGGCTTGATCCCACAACCCTGAGATCATGACCTGAGCTGAAACCAAGAGTCGGGCGCTCAATCGACTGAGCCACCCAGGCACCCCTGTTTTCCAAGTTTCTATAATCCTTTACCTGTTATTTGAGTGTTGCTAAGCTCCATGATCTTCTAACTTATACACTTATTTTGGGCATTTAGGGCAGAACCAGGTGCCTGAAGGGTGAGTTACAGCTTGTTGGTGTGTACTATTTGACAGACATAGTGGGCTTACAGTACTTTGTCATTTTTTTAAAAATTTAATTAATTAATTTAGAGTGCACAAGCAAGGGGAGGGGCAGAGGGAGAGAGAGAATCCCAAGCAGACTCCCCGCTGATCACAGAGCCCAATGCAGGGCTCCATCTCACGACCCTGAGATCATGACCTGAGCCGAAATCAAGAGTCAGACGCTTAACTGAGCCACCCAGGGGCCCCTGTCATTCTTGTTTTTTAATTTGAATTAGTTGCCAAGAGAAAGGGATAGCCCTTAAAATTCAGATTTCTTTTTTTTTTTTTTTTTTTTTAATTTATTTGCGAGAGAGAGAATGAGAGACAGAGCATGAGAGGGAGGAGGGTCAGAGGGAGAAGCAGACTCCCCGCTGAGCAGGGAGCCCGATGTGGGACTCGATCCCGGGACTCCAGGATCATGACCTGAGCCGAAGGCAGTCGCTTAACCAACTGAGCCACCCAGGCGCCCCAAAATTCAGATTTCTAACATTGAGATTTGGCAACTAGCAGCGGGAGTCCACCTTCAGAGATAGCATAAACTCTCCACTTTGCCACACTCCCCACCACTCCCTATTGCATTCATCAAGCCAGCTTCACTCAGATCACTTCTAAGTTCTGTACGCAGTTGTCTGCAACCTTTGATTTAATGTCTTGGCCTCCACAGATAAGGTTGCAGATGATGCCTTCAGGTCACGTTTTGCTTCTGTCATATTATTTCCCTAGGGTATATTTCTGAAAGCAGGCTTACCAAGTGTATTTTTTTGCTCTTGCCATATTGTATTCTGTTTGGGATGTCTGTTGGGGCCACAGTCCTCTCTTGTGCAATAGCTGTCCCAGGCACCCTCCATGGGGACATTCAGCAAAAGCCCTGCTGAACTGGGCCAGTTGAATCCTCTCTCCTAGGAATTTGCAAATTGGATTTAAAGATAATGTGTTGGAGCTGATCTTCTTAAACTGAAGAAAGGCAAACTTTGGGCAATGGGTGTATGTCTGGTCAAATACATGTGGAAAAGAAAAGAAAGCCAGTTCTGCAAAGAGAAAAAAGAATGAGCTAAAATGGGCAGAGAGATATTGAGGCAAGGAAGTGTGGAGCCAGAGGGAGGGAGGGAGGCAGGCAACAGTGGTTTCTGTTGGCACGACCCCGACAGGCTGAGAGCCTCTTTCTATCGTCTTGGTCCACGGTATTTACCGAGTGCCTACTATGTACAATAATGACCTAAAATATGTAACCATGCTGGAAGGCTTAGTGCAATGGGATAAGTTGAGAGAGGCAAGAGTATGAGTAATGCTGGGGATAGGTTTGTTGCAATTTTTAAGTAGCAGGGTCAGAGAAGGCCTCATGTAGGATGTAACATTCTAGCAAACACTCAAAGGAGGTGAGGAAGAGAGCCAGGCACACATCTGAGCAAAGAACATTTCAGGTGGTGAGCAGCCATTGCAAAGGTCCTGAGGCAGAAATGTGTGCAGGAAGCAGTCAAGTTTAGCTGTAAGGGGAGAGCAGCACTAGAAGAAGTGAAACATGAAATAGGAGCCAAGGGAGATTTAAGAGAAAATCTTATCAGGTATCAGTTACGTACAATAAAATGCACCCATGTTAAGTGTACAGTTTGATGAGTTTTGGTCCATGGATATATATAATCATGTAACCACTGCCTTGGTCAAGATATAGAACATTTTCATTACCCCCAAAAGTTCCCTACTCCCTGCACAGTCAACCCTCCACCTCTCGCTGCAGTGCACTGCAAGTTCTAGAATGTCATTTAGATGGATCATGTCACAGGTACTCTCCTCGGTCTGGCTTATTTCACTCCACACAAAATTTTTGAGATCCATCCTGTTGTGTTTATCAGCAGTTCCTTTGTACTGTTAAGTAGAATTCCATCCTACGATTCAGCACGGCTTATTTATCCATTCATCTGTGGATGGACCTTGGGTTGTTTGCAGTTTTCCACTGTTATGAATAAAGCTACTATGAATGTTTGTGTACAAGTGATTCTTGGATCGATGTATTCGTTTCACTTGAGTAGGTGGAGACCTAGCAGAGGAATTTCTGGTTTGCAGTTTAATGGGTATTTAACTTTATGAGAAAGTTACAAACTGTTTTCCAGGGAGGTTGTGCTGTTTTGCACTCCCCCTGGGTGCTCTGCACCTTTGCCAACACTTGGGATCGTTGGTCTTTCTGATTGCAGCCACTGTACTGGGCTGGGTGTGTGGTAGCCCCTCACTGTGATTTTAATTTGCATTTCTCTGATGAGAACGATGTCGAGTATTTCTTCATGTCCTTATTAGAGACTTGTACACCTCCTCTTGTGGAATATGTGTTCATTCCTTTCATTGGGTTGTTGCCTTACTGAGTATTGGTTCTTTATATGTATATATATCTATATATGTGTATATATGTATGTATATATGTATATATATATGTATATACATTTTATATCTTTCATCAGGAATAGGTGTTGTGATTTTTCTCATAGCAGTGGCTGGTCTTTTCATTTTCTTACCAGTCTCTCTCAGAGAGCAGATGTTTCTAATTCTGGCACAGCCGAATTTATCCATTTCTTGCTTATGTGGTTGATGTCTCAGCTAAGAAATGTCTGCCTACCTCAAGGTCATGAAGGGGGGGGTTCATGTTTTTTTCTTGTAATTCCGCAGTTTTAACTTTTCCTTCAGGTGCATACAGGGTTCTGAGCGAGGACCTGACATGAGCCGACTTGTGCGTCAGAGACACCACTGTGCTGTGTGGACGCTGGTGGGGCGGCGTGCAGACCTGTGGGCACTCACGGGGAGGCCATGTGACCGTCCAGGTGGGGCCAGGCCGGCAGAGTGGGAGCGAGAAACAGCAGTCAGACTTGGGAAGTATTCATCAGCGAGGTTTTCAGGCTTGTGTTCCATCCCTCCTTGATGAACAGTATTGAAATTTAAGACTTGCTTTGAGCCTGAAGGTTTGCTGTGCATTTTAACTTAGCTTCACTGAAGAACTGGTTTTAAGTTTTAATCCGCACATTGTTATTCTTCGGGCATGGCAGTCCCCAGTACAACAGGACAATTCATCTATCACTCTTGAAAGATTGAGAAAAGGGAAACCAACACATTCCATGTCACGCCCTGCATCACTCCTGCTAGGACTCATAAATCCATGTCTTTGCCTTGGCCACTTCAACTCATGTGTGACCCTTTCTTTGACTCATGATTTATTGCTCTCAGTTACTCCTTTGGCCAGATTTATAAATGTAACTGTTCTGTCTTTATATAATACCTACTTTGTACACTAGGCAATGACAGCAAATTTATTGTCTATGAGTTGTTACCTTGAAAAATTACATCAATGCAAAGTGATTGCCTTTTAGCCTCCATAGCCAATAAATTTAATTTTTTGGAGGGGGTGATATGAGTCATAGGATCATATATATAACCAATGATCACAGAATGAGGAGCAAGTTGGAAGTTCTGAGCAACGGAAGCCAAGAAAGGAGACTCCTGTCTCTTGCCCAGCATGTATAAGCTCATCTCCTGGTGTTTGCTTTTCATAGGATGCTTACATCCTCTCCTCTCTCTGCCTGTCCCTGACTCCAGGGAAGAGACCCTGCAGCTCTCAGGTAAGATGAATTTGTTCCCCTTCTGTTAGTCTTGGAAGAGTCTTCAAGGGTCTTAAATGCAAAGTTAGAGATAAGAATGGGAATTCTTGTTTGCAGGAGTCTTGTTAAATTGAGTCCTAGCTATGGATAGAATACTAGAGGACCCTTATAGCACATTTTAGACTTTTTTTCTTTCTAAAATGTAAGAGAAAAAAAAGGGTAGCTTTGCTTATTTCACGTCATTCCTGTAACCCAAACTCTTGTTTTGGTCAATTTTTTTTTTTTTTCAGTTTAAAAAATTGTACTACATTGTTAAGCATAATTTACTTTTCGTTTCTATTTTAAATGAACTGGTTGGATGTAGAATTTGGTTGTTCCAGTTGTAGATGAAAACTATTTTATGTTATTTTAAGTTAAAAGTAATCATCTGACATGTGTTACATGAAACACAAATGTTTATTAAAGAATAAAAAAGGGACAATCTGGAGCTAGAGATGACATCGGTTTCCAGGTCAAGTATCTTATCCTTTTTATGTTTCATTCAGTTTAAGTGTAAGTTGAATTAAAAAAAAAAAAATCAGTCAATACTTACTTGGCTATTTCCTCTTAATTTAGTTTAAGGAATAAAACAACTGATGCATTTAACATTTTAACTGGATTTTATCTTGTCTTTAAATTGGGGTACCTTTAGACTTTTTTTTTAAGGAAAAAACTCTTCTATACCATTGATTTTATCATTTCTAGCCTCTAAAGTTTCTCCCAAGAGGCTTTTTGATGATGGCCAAGCACTGCTGGCCACTCACGGGTGCCCGTCCGTGGCTACAGCCCAGACTTCCTGTCATGTTACTGGCCCAAAACAAGCATTAACCTTATTGAATCTCTGCTATTTAAAAAGAAAAGTGAAAAGCAAGCACGAGATGAAATCAAGACTGACTCTATCACTGTCCTCTTAAAAAATGTACATATTATTATAATCTTTTTAAAACTCAGATGAGTGCAACATCTTACTCAAACCCTAAACAGGTGAGAGCCTCCCTTCAGGTTCTTGTCTCAGTTTTTCTGATTTAGTTGTTCCTACATAAATGAGCCTCTTGACACACACACTTACATGTGGCCGGATTTTACAGATTTTCCATGAACATTCTTCAGAAATAATTGTGAATGTGCTCAGATGCCTTTATAATGGTTTCAATGCACTGTCTTCCAATTGAGGCTGTAGCTCAGTCTCTGTAAGCTGTAAGCGTGCTGCTCTTCTGGGACTCCCAGAGCCTCTGATCTCAGCACGGCAGCAGCTGGCCAAGAGAGCTATCCTGGTGCCAAGTCTCCGCTTAGCATACCTTCCGTCTTCCACGCACGTCCCACACACCTTCCATGCACATCCCATACGCATCCTACACACACTTGCCATACATCTTCTATTAAGCTGACCAAATCTCACATTAAATAATGTTACTATCAAAGTCTTTAAAGAGTATTTTAAAGGCTGACTCTTTTCTAATGATGATTGTATTCAAATCTTGGAAGGCCAGAAAGATAAGGGGTGCTGCCCTTTATCTGGTTTATCAGAAGAACATAAACAGTCGTGACTCCCAGAAAACCACCCTTCATTTTTCCTCTCCAATTTTATCACTCAACTATCTACAAGTAAAAGGTAATAGGCAGTTGAGCGGCTTGGCAAGGTCACACGAGGGTGTAGAGAGTCAGAATTAGACCCACTGCTCTTGATTTTCTGTCCTGCTGACTTGCAAATCGGACCATAGCACCCCATTTCTCTGTTAAGATACCACTGACAAGTCACAAACATTGCCATTGAAGGCATCTCTGGTATTCTCTCCCTGCCCCAGAGCCCCCCCCAAGACAAGAGGGAACAGAAGTCACTGAAGGATGAACAGTGTTACTAACCTTTATTATTATTCTGTGTAGCACCTGATGGAGATGCAAGATCAGCCTTGGATGAACTGGAAAGAGTGTCCCTCCTGCAAATGCTGCTGGAGATGTCAGGGGCAGAGAGGGGTGATGGTCTTAGGGAAGCAGGTAAAATAATTCTTGCATGTATAGGTGGTCTGATTTTATTGCTACCGAATTACTCTCTATTCTCATTCACTAGATGGGGTAAAAACCTGTTTTGGAATAGAAAGATGACTGATAAAATAGACTAATAAATTGCCCAACACTCTCCGCTTCTGGTGTAAAGACTCCTCTGCAATCTTGCGTTTTCATTTCTCACCAACTCCTTGCAAGCATCATGCTCTCCTTGGCACCTCAGCATATGTACATATTTTTTTCTGCACAGATTATTTGGAGGGGAAGGAGGGTATTATCCCAGTTTCCAATAAGTGCAATTTGAAATCCTGCTTTCCCCCTTGCTAAAATCTTAAGCAAACTACGTAAGCATCTGGTACCTGTTTCTTCATCGGTAGACAGGATTTGTACAAATACCCATCTCACACGGCTGTTGGGAAGGCAACGAGAAAATGAGGTAAACTGCTCGCCACAGTCACACACAGCCACCAAGAAACTGTCAGCTTTTACTGTTTTCTCTGACTCTACACACAGATACAAATGCTCAGGACATTCTGGAAATGAAATGGAGCCTTTTTCTTTCTTTTCTGAGAAGGGGGTGGGGGCAGGGCAGAGGGAGAGGGAGGGTCTCCAGCAGGCTCCATGCTGAGCACAGAGCCCAACTCCAAGATCATGACCTGAGCCAAAATCAGGAGTCCGACGCTTAACTGGCTGAGCTTCCCAGGCGCCCCCAAATGGAGCCTTTTAATAGACATTGTTTAAGAGAAAGAAGTTCATTCATTTAAAATGTTTCCAATAAACTACTGAACTGCTAACTTTTTGGGGAGAATGCAGTGCCCTTTGTGAACTCCCATCAGCAAGAAAGAAGCTGCCTTCAAGTAAATATTGCTGCAGAGTGAAAACAGGAAGATCAGAGGGGCGCCTGGGTGGCTCAGTCAGTTAAGCGTCTGCTTTTGGCTCACGTCATGATCCCGGGGTCCTAGGATCGAGACCCGCATTGGGCTCCTTGCTCCGCAGGGAGCCTGCTTCTCCCTCTCCCTGCCTCTCTGCCTACTTGTGCTCTGTCAAATAAATAAAATCTTAAAAAAAAAAACAAAACAGGAAGATCAGAAATTAGACATGACTTAATAATATTCTAAGAAAAACAAGCATAAACTGGAAATCACAGATCTGGTGATGAATGGTTTCCAAATATTGTTTTCCAGGTCTCAGTACTGACATTGCTAACCCTAGAGGAAGTCTGAGAAAGGTAAGTGACCCTATTTATGACGGTTAGGCGAAGCATTTTATTGACTTTAGAAGATCCAAAATGCTTGAACTGGGTAGTGTCCTGGGTAGAAATCATACCTTCAAGTAACTGGCCAATCAGTGTTATTTCAAAGCATTCATTTTTCTAAATTCTGATTCATATGTGACCACAAGAACTTGTCCAGTGCCTGTTTTGGGTAAAAATTATTTTAACAAGTTTAAGGGAATGAACAACAGATAAGGTCCCTGCTCTCCAGTCTATTACCCCTCTGCTAGCTCTTTCATCATCCCCACATGTGGCCCAGGGGCCAGCAGCCCTCGTGTCACTTGGAAGCTCGTGAGAAATGCAGAATCTCCTACTGAATCAAAATCCGCATCCTAGCAGGAACCCCAGGTGACTCGCATTCGCCTTCAAGTGTGGAAGCTGCTGGGTGTACCATCTAAGTGGAAGAATGCTGTGCTCAAACACAGAGGTGGAACATGGGCGGTAGAGGGCAGGGCACGGGCGCTACTCTGGGTGCGGGGAAAGACTGGGATAGGGAATTGGTGAATGACAGATAATATTAGATGGTTAGAAATGGCGTGCAATTCCCGGAGGGCCTCAGATGCTGAGAGAGAAGTCTGCATTTGACCATCACCAACACCCCCAAACTCTAAGTGCTTCCTGAAGGGTTTCTGGGTACACCAGTCCCACCAGCCAATCTACCGTGCCTATTGTTCTAGCCTCTCCCGCCCCGCTGATTCTGTGTGTACATCAGCACATCGAAACCTCCAGGAAATCCCGACATAAACTTATTTAATATTAATCAAGAACTTCCCAAACATTCTGGCCAGAGACATCTTTTTCGGTGTAGTACCCACTAACATCCTTATAAAAACATACTGGACACACTCCATCCCAGAGATGGCAGACACCACCTAAGGTCCCAACTGGGCAAAACCACCCAGAAGGGGTCCGTGTGGTGTCTGCATGTGATGAAGTAAAAGTCATCATTCACAGGTATATGTTCGTCTGAGTAGAAGGATTACAGTTAAAGACTCTAAAATCACAAAGGTGATTCATAGGATTTGCTCATGCAGTTCTGCAGCAGAAACAAAACTAAGGGCCCACGCTTCAAGAGAAGCTCATTTCAGGGGAAATATAAAGATCTGTTTCACACAGAAGATAATAAACGGACAGAAGATGTTACTGATCGATTATTTAAATAGAGATGGGTCAGTGAGGGCTTGGGGAACCTCAGGGCAATCAGAGGACTGACAGAGTAGACCCCTGGCGGGGTGCAGGGAGCCCTTCCAGAGCCACCACACTCCGGGCTCCTACTGCAATTACACCCCACACGACAGAGCAGGCACTTTTCAGGGGCCCTAAGTCTTAACTACGGCTCCTCTTTCTTGTAGGGTTCTTAATTCATTGATAATCTATGTTTTTTTGTTTGTGGATTTGGTTTCAGGCTTTCTCTGGACAAGATCTTAACATTTTCCTGAGTCATCTTTTGGACAGAAACAGGAAACAAGATAAGAAGCGTGGGTCTCCCTCTGAATGCTTCTGGAAATACTGTGTCTGAAGTGAAATGAACATCTACTAGTCAACTCAAAAACAGCCATCTTAGAAAGTTAAAAACAAAAATGCCTGGTTTGAAAATAGTATAGAAAAAAAACCTAAGCAAACTAGACTCTGTCCATTATTATTTGGAAAATAAATCCTCTATGTTTTGCAAGTATCATGAGTGGTCATTTTACTTATAAACGTGTCCTGAAAATTTATAACTTTTCTTTCCATCAATTTATTCTTGAATTCTCTGAAAATTTAAAAGTAAAGCTGTAAGTGAACAGAAGCAAAAGTAAAATTTATTTAAAATAGCTCAACTATGGGGCGCCTGGGTGGCTCAGTTGGTTAAGCAGCTGCCTTCGGCTCAGGTCATGATCCTGGAGTCCCAGGATCGAGTCCCGCATCGGGCTCCCTGCTCAGCGGGGAGTCTGCTTCTCCCTCTGATCCTCCCCCCGTCTCATGCTCTCTATCTCATTCTCTCTCTCAAATAAATTAATAAAAAAAAATCTTAAAAAAAAAAAAAAGTTTAAAATAGCTCAACTACAAACTGCTTAAACATTATCTTACCTCCATGTCCTCTCAACCTTAAACATGACAACATATATTACTTAAAAAAAAAAATCAGTGGGGTGCCTGGGCGGCTCAGTTAAGCGTCTGCCTTCAGCTCAGGTCACGATCTCTGGGTCCTGGGATCGAGCTCCGTGTCCCCGGGGCTCCCTGCTCAGCGGGGAGCCTGCTTCTCCCTCTGCCCCTCCCCCTGCTCCTGTGCAAGGGCGGGTGCACACTCTCTCTCTCAAATAAACAAAATTTTATTAAAAAAAAAAAAGAAAAAGCTTTCACTTTCTGGATTTAAGATCTCAAGGACAAATCCATAGGGAAAGAGGTCTCAAACTCGAAAAACGGATGTGTCACCTCGGGGACCATGCTGACATTAAGTAGCTGTGGTAACACCGTGGCATCTCGCGCCGTTGACACGAAGCTAACACTGGCTGTCCAACACACAACGTTGGCACCACAGAACTGTTTTATATTTATGAGGCCAGAAAGAGCTTCCGTGGAATACCCACGCGGGGTAACTGGGAGCCCTGGCCCGCGTCTCAGTGGTGTAGGCAATTACCCCTGCGGACGGGGCTCTGGGGTCGGATTCGAACCTTCCCATCCCTGCTCCGGACACGCAGGTGCGCTCTACGGAATCGGAAAGAATACTGCTGACGCTGAATTCTGTGAGTTAGGCCTTTCAGTCAGTGTTAGAAATATGCATGTACGTTGAGGACCCAGCGCTGCCCCGAGGGCTCGATGAGGTAATGGATTTGAAAACGCAGCAGGAGCTCAGACGCTGTGACGACGCAAACACACAGCGTTGCTGAGAAAACCAGTGTTAATCCTGCCCCTTGCAATGCAACCTTAATAAACATTTCATGATGATAAAAAATATTCAGGGCAAAGGTTTATTGACACAATGCAAAAATATCTCCGGTTCTACATGTACACAGTTTGTTTTTACTTGAAAAAGATACCTGGTTTTGGGCGCCTGGGTGGCTCAGTTGGTTAAGTGACTGCCTTCGGCTCAGGTCATGATCCTGGAGTCCCTGGATCGAGTCCCGCATCGGGCTCCCTGCTTGGCAGGGAGTCTGCTTCTCCCTTTGACCCTCCCCCCTCTCATGTACTCGCTCTCTCTCATTCTCTCTCTCTCAAATAAATAAATAAAATCTTTAAAAAAAAAAAAAAAAAGAAAAAAAGAAAAAGATACCTGGTTGAAATATTAATAACCATTAAAAACAAGTAAATTCACACAATTATAAATTCAGTCGAAATGGAATTTCAATTTAGATTAAATTTACCTTGTGAATTATAACGAAGTTTTACTTAATTGCAAAACAACTCCATTCACACAGCATTCTGTTTTTCATAAATCCTGACCTCTTACCCAAGAAAATGCAGCTTTTTGGGTAACATTTATGTAAACATGGAAGCCTATAATACACATTTTTATTACCAATTTCTGTAGTTATTAATACAAAAAGTTAATAAACTTGAACAATAAAGTGTAAAAGTGGGTACAGCCCCCTCGGGGGGCAGCAGCGTCACTGCTGAGCCTCATTTCTCCCCTCCAGCAGTGCGAGCGTCACGGTCCAATCCCTAAACACGCCAACTAATCTACTTGTCAACATATGAAAGTTATAAACGGTATTACAGATCTGCCTACAACAAGCACCAGTTTCATGTCAAGTCTGGCATAATATGCACTCCATAAAATGTGTACTAAGGCAAAGAGATCAGCAAATTCAGATAAAACCAATATCCAGGAAGAATGAAAAAGAGGTGCTTACATGATTGGAGAATGTAAGGTATAAAACGTGCTGCATGAAGCTGAGTGACCTCTGACAGCCACATGTCATTTCTCATTTATACAAATTAAAATTTTTGTCCCTGCAGAAGGTCATGATGAGTACATTGATGGATAATATCTTGGCTGGTTAGTTTTTTAAATTTTGATTTTTCACCAAGGGCAAAAATACCACACAACCTAACCAACATGACGAGGGCTCCGAAATCACTCAGCGATCAGGATGGAGTAGAATATGAGAGCTCCCCAGTCATAACACTGGAGTAGTTGCATGGAACAGCTTAGCATTTGAAAATGGCTCCGACACATAGAATTGCCTTCTAGGAAAACCTACTTTAGAAAGGAAACCCGAGCTACGGGAACTAAGAATCAGGGCCCTGCAGTCACCATGGAATCATGGATAAAAAGGTTGAGTCTCCTAATTATTATCAGGATGCACTTTTATAAAAAAGTATAAAACTTGAAAAGAGGAAGAGTGTTTTCTTAAAACAAAATAGAAAACAAAACAAAACAACAAAAAAAGAAAAATCAGTCTGTTATATAAAAGACAAAAGGTTACTGCTCCTTCACTTGCTTCTACTCCTCTTTCTGATCTGCGTGGGTCATACTGAGTCTGGGCAGGAATCATGGACTTCTCTAAAGAACAGGGAGCTAACTTATCCAGTAAACTACCCACTCACTTCCTAGAAGACACAATTACGGCTGGCACAGGAAGCACTGATCTCTGGCTGCTTCTGCACTCCAGCGAGGACAGTGGAGCTCCCACGGGCCACTGCTGTCCCCATGGACCGCTGCTGTCCCCACGCAGCCCATCACGGCACTTACAGACCTCCGACAAGGATGGCCAGACCTCTTGTGTGTAAATTGGTTGGAAAGAAAGAGTTAACTGTTAATTTTGGGTGAGACAACATTTAAACACCAATTATTTTTGACATGACTTCTGAAACTTTTTACAGTCATTATTTTAAAACCAAAAACATTAGAAAGGGGAATACCACTGGATGAGTGAGGAGCTCTTTCTATTTTAGTGTCACACATGCAAAAGCTAACTTCAACTCTCTGACAAATAAGCTCACGGTAAGTCGATTGTTAAGGCAGGACTTTGGGAATTTCAGTGGAAGGTGGAAAATTAAAAGGAAAAGTGTCCACATGAACAAAGCTCAAAATCCAACCCCAACAGGCAGATATGTCCGGTGTACCGATGGGTGGTATTTGGTACTACTGGTAAATACAGAAGCGACTCGTGTTGTGGGCAAATGAGAACGTTTCATTTGAATTACGGAAGGACGCGCCAAGCTGCCCAAGGATGAGATGAAAGTACTACGTTTCTGGGAACCATTCTGAAAACTAGATGGGCTGCAGGTGGGATGTCAGGTGCTCTCACCGGGAAAATGATTTCTGTAACAGCAGAACAAAATGAAGGAGGCCAAGGTTCGGGGCTCTTTCTGGCTGTACTTCTGACTACCGTCGATTTCGGGTGCCGCCTGTGCACACACCTCTCTGGAGGCCGTCCGATCTCCTCAGAGGACGGCCACACTAGAAAACCACCTGACTGACAGCTGTAAGACTCCAGGAACACGGACATAAAAGACTGTATGTATGACGTCTGCTTCAGAGAAACGATGCCTATTAAAAAAATCAAGAAGGGAAAACCTTAACATTCAGTGACAACCTCGTGGTCACTTAGAGTCGGGGTTTAAAGAGACACACGAAGAGGTCTGGTTGTCCAGCGGGTCCCGGCGGGCGCGCCTCCACGGCCACTCAACCGCTGTTCGCTGCTGCAGCGTGACCACGGGGTTCTGCGGCGTCGCCAAGGGAGTCTTGGCTCTCGCAAGTGACGCAGCCCTCCGAGAAAGAACAAGAGCGGGCAGCACGACATAATGTCATCTGGAAAGTTTAAAATCAGTAAAGTGCTGGCCAAGCACCTTATGTCTAGTCCCCGATTTATTCAATTCATGTCTAAGAAGAACCCATGTGACAGTTCATTCCTAACTGTTGTTAGAAGGAACATGACAATTATTTACACACTGTTGCTTACATTACTTTGGGACTCACTCATTTACTCTTCTACTCAAAACCCACAAAAACAGTATTTTAAGAACAAGGACACGTGAAATGAGTCATGGGCTCGGCTCCTGCTCTGTGGCAACGCCGCCTCTAACCAGGCTCAAGTTGCGGGAACGCATTCGTTTCTTTAAAAAGGAGGGTGGGGAGGACACCAGCACCTGTTTACTTCAGAAGCCATAACACCCCACTGTTCTGAACACCTAGCTTTCTTCTCTTGCTATAGTTTTTAACTTCACACACTGTCACCTCCCACATAAAAGCCTGACACTTGAGGGAATAAAGGGCTCATTCCTGGTACAAGTGTCACAACCGTTCCACAGAGCCGCCACGGGGACCACCGGCAAATCAGAGCTCCACTGGCCAGGCCACTCACATGTGATCTCATTGAGAAGATCCTGTAACAGCCAAAGACCACCTGGGTCTCACGGAAGATCCTGCTAGGTATGAATACTACATCTAATGTGAATCCCACATCTTGAGTTTTAACTCCGTTCAAACACACTCGCATATCTGAAATGCAAATCTCTTATTCCTCTCCTCCCCTGTCAATCATACATCAGAGCAGGTGCCCTGTAACATTCCAACCAGGAAACACACTTGCAGTCCAAAAGACCTGTATTCAAAATCAGAGGGACTGTGCAACCATATATAAATTATTTAATAACTGTACACGTTACTTTGTTGTTTGTTGGTGAGGTAGAAAGATCTGTGAGGGCTGTAATTTTCAGTGGTTTCACTGCAATGTGTATTAAGTGCCTCGGGCACTGTCTGGCACAAAAAAACATCATATAAGACAGCTGTTGTCACCGTGCTTACTTGGATGTCTATTCCTTGAGGGATCGTCTGGCTCTGAATCCAAGAGTGCACCTTGACCAGCTCCTCCCTCTGCCCGCGTGAGAACCGGGGCTGCCGCCCCCGCATGCCCACCAGCTTCCCCAGGTCCTCTCTCAGGACAGCCTCTGTCACCCTGAGGACAAACGAGCAACCTTAGTCCTGAAGAAGGCACAGGGTTCTTCTGTTATCTAAGACAAGCACTTCTTGGCTTTGCGATATACTTTATATCTCTTGCTAATATATAATGTGCCCATTAAAAAAATAACTGAACTTGGTGAAGCTAGAGCACTTTTTCTTGGTGGAAAGCATCTGCACAGTGCTTGAATGAGGCAGACCGAAGAAACAGATTCCCCTGAGCTCCTCTCTTCTTGTAGAATGGGAAAAATTCAGAGTCTAGAAAGAAAAGTTCTGGTACTTGGGTGCCATCATGGAAGCGCTGCCTTACTCTACTTTCTGGTCTCACGATGCACAACATGTCGGTTCGGTGTGGATCGGAGTGTGTGTGTGGCACCACCACCATGGCCACTGTCCTAGGATCACTCATCATTTGACTTCAAATGAATGAATGTGAAAATCTAGTTCTCTAAGAGCATGTATAAAAAACATAATTTAAAAATCATTTTGCATTAAACAACATACTTAAGAAATCATCAAAAAAACCCTCATAAAAGTGGGTCTTCTGAAGGGCTTTCTTACCTCTCAGGTACCTGATACGTCATTAGAATGCACTCAGGAGTTTGTTTTATCATTCTCCACATGGACTCTTCAGCTAAACTGGGAAATGTTTCCTTTTGTACATCCTGAGACTGCTGCCCGTTTGAGGTGATTTCAGAAGAATAATCAGTACTAGCGAAGTACATACTGCTCTCACTGCTTCCTATCAAAGATCAACAACAATTACAGGTTAGGAGATACCTCTTAGGGGCCGATTTGCCAAACTTATTCCTCAAAGACTCTGGCAACCAGCTGACAGTCTTTGTTACCACGCAGCCGAGCCACGGTCCCGGGTGACCTCACCTCCCAGTTCCTCCACCTTCCCTAGATCTCCCTCTCACTCCTCCTGAGCTGGCCACGCTCAAGGCCATACCTTGCTCCTTTTCATCACTTGCAACTGCTCCATGTCAGCTCCATCTCCCAAACCACTAACATCTTACTCAGCTTTACTTGCTAGTCTGCTTGTTCAAGTGCGCCAACTACAGATCTGAAACCGTGCCTCGGCCCTTCAGCTTAGAGCCCAGCACCCATCATTCAGTAACATGCTTTGCAATACCCGAGATTTCTTTTTCCCTCTGACTTTTCACAACTATCCAGATGTCAATTCTCATAAAGCCAACTGTCAATTTTGTTCTTATGTAAACCCTAGTAGCCAAAGATATGGAGAAAAGTCATAAATAATAGGGTACATTGGTTCATCATCACCAAAAGGATCATTCAAATGCTGGGTAACTCTGCTATGGTCTCTGGCCGGCACACCAGCCTGTCCTAGCAAGGACCACTTTCTACACCTCTGCTCCCTCACTCTCATCTGATGGAAACGGAATTCATTATCCTGACACTAAATGTAAACTTACTCATATCTACACTCTCTCCTCACCTCCTCCTGTTCCAACAGAGAAGCTGTCCACCCATCCCACGGCCCATCCCTTATGGCTGCTACGGAGCCTTGCAGATCATTCTTTTCCTGTCTTGCATCTGACCTTTCTAGATCCTTTTCATCAACTTTGAAACAATAAAACAAACAAAAAACCCAAAGTACCTCTCTAATTTTTTAAAAAATTACATGGGCAGATATAAAAGATGTTTTTCCTCACTTAAAAGAGAAAAACTCCCTAAAAGGTAATTGTTTAAAGCAACAACAATAACAATTTTATTGTGGCGTTTATAATACATGTAGAAAGAATATTTTTTGTAAGCAAAAATAGCACAGAACATGAAGGGGAAATGGAAGCACTCTTTTAAGGTACTTAGACATAAAGTGATATAATACATATGAGGTCTGAAGGTTAACTGTGACAGATAAAAGATGAACTTGTAAATCCTAGAGCAATGACTAAAAAAAGAAAAAACAATGAGAGGTATAGCTGAGAAGCCAGCAATAGAGAGAAAAATAAAATCATTAAAAACACATAATTATCAAAAAGGAAGAGGGGAGGAGGAGAAAAAAAGAAAGAGCAGATGAGATAAACATAAAACAAGTAGCAAGATGGAAGATTTGATTTACACTTGACCATATAAATAGTCATATTAAATGTAAATGGTCTAAGTATTCTAATTAAAAGGCAGAGACTGTGATATGAGTAAAAAAAAAAAAAATCAACACCCAACCATACGCTGGTTATCAGAAAACAACTTTAAATATACAGATAAGTTAAAAGTAAAAAAAAAAAAAAAAAAGGAAAAAATATGCCAGATAAACACTAATCAAAATAAAGCTGGAGTGGATACACTGATACTTAAGTAGATGTAAAGCAAAGTACATTCCATTTTAAAGAGATCAATTAATCAAAAGGGCCTAACAATCTTGAATGTGTATGCACCTCATAAAAGAGAATCAAAATACATGAAGCAAAAACTGAAACGTAAGACATAGGCTAATTCACAACTATAGTTGGACATTTTAACATCTGTCTCAGTAACTGATAAAACAGAAAATTGGTTCGAATGTAGAAGACTAGACCAACATTTTTAGCCAACTTGATGTGATTTACATTTACAGAAGACAAGAGCAGAGTGCACAGGCTTTTCAACTGCACATGAAACTTGTATCAAAATAGACCAAATTCTGGACCATTAAATAAGTCTCAGTAAATTTTTAAAAATACGTTTTCTGACTGTAATTAAGTTAGAAACCAATAAAATATCTGGGAAAATCACCAAATATTACGAAATTAAAAACATTTTTATAACCCATGGCCAAAAAAAGAAAACACAAAGGAAATTATAAGGTATTCTGGACTGAATGAAAATACATCAAAATTTGAGCAATGTAGTGAAGTAGTGCTTAGAGGTTAATTAAAAGCATCAATTGTATATATTTAAGGAAGGAAAAAACAGTCCCAAAGCAATGCTCTGAGGTTAAGAAATGAGAAAAAGAACACATAAAATCCAAAGTAAACAGAGGAAAATAATAAAGATTAGAGCAGAAATTGATAAGATACAGAACCAGAAAACAATAGGGAAAAAAACCCCAATGAAACCAAAAGTTGCTTCTTTGAAAAGTAATAAAATTGGCAACCATACAGCCAGAATGGTCAGAAGAAAATTAATACTAGTAATAAGAGAGAGGACATTACTAGATTCTACAGACCTTAAAAGGATAAGGGAATATTATAAACAACTTTATGCCAATAAATTCAACAACTTAGATGAAATGGACAAACTCCTTGAAAGATACAAATCACAAACATCACTCAAAAAGAAAGAGATGAACTGAGTAGCCCATATCTACAAAAGAAATTAAATTTGTTGTCATAAACCTTCTCCTAAGAAAACTTCAGGCCCAGAGAGCTACACTGGTGACTTCTACCAAACATTTAAGAAAGACATAATATCATTTCAATATAAACTCTTCCAGAAAACAGAAGAGAAGGGAACAGTTCCCAACTTATTTTTTAGGCCAGCATTACCCTGGTACCAAAACCAAAGATATTACAAGAAAAGAAAACAAAGGGCCAGTATTTCCTATAATAGTGTGATAATCCTTAACAAAATCTTAGGAAAGAAAATCCAGCAATATATAAAAAGGATAAAATAGCATGGCCAAATACAAGGTTTGTTTAATATTTGAAAAGTAGTGTAATTCACTATATTAACAGAATAAGGGAGAAGAACTATATGATTAACTCAACAGATGCAGAAAAATCATCTCAGCAAATTAGCAATAGAAAAGAACTCCTCAATTATACTGATAAAAGGCATTTAAGAAAGACCTACATTTAACATCATTCTTAATGGTAAAATTCTGCCTGCTTTCCCCCGAAAACTGCTAGTAAGACAAAGTATCAGTTTTACCACTTTCATTCAACATTAGGGGTCCTAACCAGTCCAATAAGGCAAGACAAATAAGTAAAGACATACAGATCAGAAAAGAAGAAGTAAACTATATTTGCAAACAACAAGACTGTTTATATAGAAAAGAGCTACTAAAGAGCTACTAAAAGTAATAAAAGAGTTTAGAAAGATGGCAAAATACAAGTTCAAAATAAAAATTCAATTAGATTTCTATATTCCAACAACAAATACTTGGAAATTGAAATTTTACAACGCCATTTACCATAGTATAAAAAATGAAATCCTTAGGGATAAATTTAGCAAAATATGTGTAAGACTTGTGCACTGAAAAGTACAAAATGCTGCTGAGAAAAATTAAAGACCTACATAAATAGAGAAATACATCATGCGTGCGGACAAAAGACTCAATACTGATAATTCTCTATTGGTTTATTGATTCAACATGATGTCAATAAAACAGCAGGCCTCTTTGTAGAAACTAAGAAACTGATTCTACAATTTATATGGACAAAGGACCTATACTATCCAAAATTATTTTGAAAATAAGAATAAAGTTGGAAGAATTACCTCATCAGATTTCAAAACTTATCTGAAAGCTGTATTACTCAAAAGAATATGGTATTACCCTAAAGCTAGCCATAAAGATAAATAGAACAGAAAAGAGAGTCTACAAACAGACCCAACATATACAGCCAATTTATTTTCAAAAAAGGTGCCAAGGTAATCCAACGGGGAAAAGATTAATCTTTTCGACAAATGGGACAGGGACTGGAGATCCACACGCAAAGAAGGTATCAACCCTTACCTCACACCACATATAAAAATTAACTAAAAATGGATCACAGACCTAGCTACAAACGATTGTTAAAAAAGGGGTGCCTGGGTGGCTCAGTTGATTGAGCATCAGACTCGGTTTTGGCTCAGGTCATGATCTCAGGGTTGTGGGATCAAGACCCACATTGGGCTCCACAGCACAGAGTTTGCTTGTCCCTCTCCCTCTGCTCCTCCCCTTGCTCATGCTCTCTTAAATAAATAAATAAAATCTTAAAAAAAAAAAAAAAGATTGTTAAAAAAGACACAGCAGGGACACCTGGGTGGCTCAATCAGTTAAGTGTCTGACTTTTGACTTTGGCTCAGGGTTGTGAGATTGAGCCCCACGCTTGGGATTCTCTCTCTTCCTCTTCCTGTGCCCCATACCCACCACCCATTTGTGCATGTACACTCTCTCTCTCTCACACACACACAAAAAGACACTACAAGCCCCAAATGGAGTCACCTGTGCTTGGCACATGTCAGCAAACCAAGACTTAATACCTAACCTAACTGCAGTTTCATCTTCCCAGGAATGTAACTTTTAACCAGTCAACATGGAATTACCTGGTCAGGACTAATGAGATAATCTACCTGATAAACCCCTTCCATTTCCCTTAGGACTGTGACCTTGTCTGAAATGATGTATTCTTTAGTAGTAACTTCCTTTTCCTGCCCCCTTTCTGCCACACAAAACAAAACAAAACAAAAACCCCCCAAAAACAAAAACAAAAAAACCATTCCATTTTGTATAGCTCTTCAGAACTCCTTTCTGTTGCTAGATGGGATGCTGCTCAATTCATGAATCATTGAGCAATGCCAATTTGATCTTTACATTTACTCAGTTAAATGTTTTTTGTGTTTAATAAGATAAACCTAGGGACGCCTGGGTGGCTCAGTCGGTTAAGCGGCTGCCTTCTGCCCGGGTCATGATCCCAGGATCCTGGGATCGAGTCCCACATCGGGCTCCTTGCTCAGCGGGGAGCCTGCTTCTCTCTCTCTCCCTCTGCTTGTGCTCTCTCTGTCAAATAAATAAAATCTTTAAAAAAAAAAAAAAAAAAAAGATAAACCTATAAAACTTCAAAAGGAAATAGGAGACTATCAGTGACTTTGAGACAAAGAAGAGCATTACATAATGATAAGGGGTTCAATACAACAAGTGGCTATAACACTTGTAAATGTCTATGTACTCAACAGAGGAGCACCTAAATACATAAAACAAACATTAATAGACATAAAGGGAGAAACTGACAATAATATAATAATATTGGGAAACTTTAACACCCCACTTACACCAAAGGACAGATCAGACAGAAGGAGACAATGGCTCTGAACGACACATTAGACCACACAGGACTTAACAGATACATATGAACATCCCATCCAAAGAGAGCAGAATACACATTCTTTTCAAGTGCATATGGAATGTTCTCTAGGACAGATCACATGTTATGCCACAAAACAAGTCTCAATAAGTTTAGAAAGATTGAAATCATATCAAATATCTTTTCTGACAATGATATAAAACTAGAAATTAATTATAAGGAAAAAAACTGGAAAAAACCCACAAATAACGTGGAGGCTAAACAACATGCTACTAAAAAACCAATCTGTCAAATCAAAGAAGAAATAAAATAAACACATGGACACAAATGAAAATGTAAACATAATGGGCCAATGGGAAGCAGCAAAAGCAGTTCTAAGAGGCAAGTTTCTGGCAATAAGGGCCTACCTCAAGAAACAAGAAAAATCTCAAAATAATATAACCATAATACCTAAAGGAAACAGATAAAGAGCAAACAAAGCCCAAAGTTAGTAGGAAGAAGGAAATACAGATCAAAGCAAAAATAAATGAAATGGAGACTAAGAAAACAGAGAAAAGATTGATGAAACCATGTGGTGGTTCTTAAAAAAAAAAGAAAAAAACAACAAACTGATAAAACTTTAGCCAGACTCATCAAGAAAAAAGAAAGAAGATTCAAATAAATAAAATCAGATGAAAGAGAAGTAACAACTGACACTACAGAAATACCAAAGATTAAAAGAGACTACTACAAGAAACCATATGCCAGTAAGTTAGACAACCTGGAAGAAATGGATAAATTCCTAAAAACACAAACTTCTAAAACAAAATCTGGAAGAAATAAAAATCTGAACAGACTGATGACTTGTAATGAAACTGAATCAGTAATCAAAAAACCCTCAACCAACAAAAGTTCAGAACCAGATGGCTTCACAGGTGAATTCTACCAAACATTTATTTAAAAAAATTTTTTAAAGTTCTATTTATTTAAGTAATCTCTATACCCAATGTGGGGCTTGAATTCATGACCCTGAGATCAAGAGTCACATGCTCCACTGACTGAGCCAGCTAGGTGCCCCTAATTCTACCAAATGTTTGAAGAAGAGCTGATACCTATTATTGTCAAACTATTCCAGAAAATCAAAGAGGAAGAAAAGCTTCCAAATTCATTCAATGAGGACAGTATTACCTTGCTACCAAATCCAGACAAAGACACCACAAAACAAGTAACTACAGGTCCATGTTATCCCTCATGAACACAGATGCAAAAATCCTCAACAAAATATTAGCAAACTGAATTAACAATTTGTTAAAAGGATTATTCACCATGATGAAGTGGGACTTATTCCAGGGATGCAAGGATAGTTCAATATCTGCAAGTCAATCAACATGATATACCACATTAACAAAATAAGGGATAAAAACCACATAATCCTCTCAATAATTGCAGAAAAAGCATTTGACAAAATTCAGCATCCATTCATGATAAAAACTCCCAACAAACTGGGTTTAGAGGGAACATATCTCAACATAATAAAGGCCACAAACCCATAGTTAATATCATACTCAATGCTGAAAAACTGAAAGCTTTCACTCTAAGATCAAAAACAAGACAAAGATGTCCCAACTTTTATTAAAGATTTTATTTGTCAGAGAGACAGAGAGAGCGAGCGCACAAGCATGGGGAGCGGCAAGCAGAGGGAGAAGCAGGCTCCCCGTTGGGCAAGGAGCCTGACATGGGACTCAATTCCCAGGACCCTGGGATCATGACCCAAGCCAAAGGCAGACACCCAACCAACCGAGCCACCCAGGTGTCCCACTCCAACTTTTATTCAACACAGTACTGGAAGTCCTAGCTTTAGCAATCAGACAAGAAAAGGAGATCAAAGGTATCCAAATTAGTAAGGAAGAAATAAAACATTATTTGCAGATGGCATGATACTATATATAGAAAACCCTAAAGGCTACCAAAAAACTATTAGAACAAATAAATTCAGTAAAGTCGTGAGCACAAAATTAATACAGGGAACTCTGTCACATTCTATACACTAATAATGAAGTAGGAGAAAGAAAAATTAAGAAAAAATCCCACTGGGGCGCCTGGGTGGCTCAGTCAGCTAAACCTCTCCCTTTGGCTCAAGTCATGATCCCAGGGTCCTGGGATCAAACCTCATGTCAGACTCCCTGCTCAGTGAGGAGTCTGCTTCTCCCCCTGCCTCTGCTCCTGCTCTCTCTCTCAAATAAATGGATAAAATCTTTAAAAAAACCAAAAAACACTAATTTGAAAAGATATATCCACCTCCATGTTTGCTGTATCGTTATTTACAATAGCCAAGATATGAAAGTAACCTAAGTGTCCACCAATAGATGAAAGGATAAAGAAGAGGTGGTATATATACACAATGGAATATTACTCAGCCATAGAAAAGAATGAAATCTTGCCATTTGTGACAACATGGATGGAGCCAGAGAGTATATGCTAAGCAAAATAAGTCAGAGAGAAACAAGTATCGTATGATTTCACTCATGTGGAACTTAAGAAACAAAACAAATGAACAAAGGAGAAAAAAAAGAGAGACAAACCAAGAAACACACTCTTAACTACAGAGAACAAACTGATGGTCACCAGAAGGGAGGTGGGTGGGGGATGGGGGGACATAGGGGATGGGGATTAAGGAGTGTACTTGCTGTGATGAGCACTGGGTATTATATGAAGTGTTGAATCACTACATTGTACACCTGAAACTAACCTAATACTGTAAGTTATTAGTTATAGTATATAGTATATATACTATATAGTATAGTATATAATTACAACTATACTGGAATTAAAATAAAAACCTTAAAAAAAAAGATGTGATGCGCATGCATGTGCGCATGCACACAGAGACACTGGAATCTTACTGAGCCTTAAAAAAAGAATGAGATCCTGTCATTTGCGACAACATGGATAACCTAGAGGGTATTATGCTAAGTGAAATAAGTCAGAGAGAGAAAGAGAAATAAGTCAAACAGAGAAGACTAATACCATATGATTTCACTTATATGTGGAATCTAAAAAACAAAAGAACAAACCAACTAGAAACAGATTCATAAATACAAAGAACTAGTGGTTGCCAGAGGGGAAGGGATTGGGGGATAAGCAAAATAGGTGAGGGGATTAAGAGGTACAAACTTCCAGTCATAAACAAACAAGTCATGGAGACGAAAACTACTGCACAGGGAATATAGTCAATAATACTGTAATAATGTTGTATGGTGAGATGGTAACTACACTTATCATGGTGAGCACCGCATAACTGATAAAATTGTTGAATCACTATGTTGTACACTGGAAACTAATATAACGTTGTATGTAATAAGACTTTAATAATAAAAATAAAATAAATAAGTTAACCATACACTTTACACATGACCTAGCAATTTCGTTCCTAGATGTTTACCGAATAGAAATGAAAATGTATGTCCACAAAAGGACGCAGACTCAAAGTTCACAGCAGCATTATTCTTAATAGCCCCAAACTAGAAGCAACTGAATAAACCATCAAGCGGTGAATGGATCTCCATACAAATTAATTCTGCTCCATAATAAGAAGAACAAGTGACTGATACATACCAATAAGGATGAATCTCAGCAGCACTGCGTTAACTGAAAGAACCCTAATACAAAAGACTGCATACTGGACCATTCAACTAATATGAAATTACAGAAAAATCAAAACTAGAGTGATAGAAAGCAAATCAGTGGTTGCCAGGAGCTGGAGCGTCAGGGCAGAAACTGATTCTAAAGGGTCACAGAAGAACTCTTCCAGATGATGGAAATGTTCTATATGGTAATTGTGGTGCTGGTTACACTAATGTATACATTTGTCAGAATTCTTGTTTTGTACACCCAAATTTGGTGAATTCTACTGTAGGTAAATGTACCCCAATAAAGTTTATAAAAAAATAAAAAAGACTTTACTCCCACATCAGTACCAAAACCAGCACACAGTGAGCTCCTGGCAACAGAGCTGGAAGAACTCATCCCTCTGATCACTACCTGATGCTGCAGAGCCCGTTGCAGACGGCGACTCCTCGTATAGTAATGCCCTGGACAGTTCGCTGGCGGTAACACGACGGCTCTTCTTCCCACTATTGCCCGGGACACACTGCAGAAAGTAAGGGCGTAAGAAAAGATTGTAACCTCTCAAGCCTCATATTACAAACTAACTGGCAGATCTTCAACTTCACATGTTAAACAGAATAAAGTGCATACATAAGGGACAGGTCAGACAGTTTAGCCTGTCCCCAAGAATGTGATTTTGACCTTTCTATGTGATATTAAAGACACTGCTGGCTTCTGAGCACCCACCACACACAGGCACCATACAGTTGTGTGTGTCTGTTTTGTCATTCCAAAAATACATACTGAACGTTTTGTAAGTTCTAAGCACTATTCCCAAAACTTAGGAATAGTGAACAAAACAGAGGTCCAGCTATCCTGAGCTTACATTGCATGGGAAGGATTATAGGAATATTACTTCATTTAATCCTCAGAATAAGCCATCAAGGATTAATCTCTTCATTTTTCAAGTGAGGAACAAAGAAGGAAGGCTGACTGACTTGGTTCAGCTAACATGCCAAACAAGGGCCAGAGTGTCTGCATTCCTGTCTTGTTCCACAGCCCAGCTCTGCTCACTGGGATACACTGCCTTGCACATTTCTAGCAAGTGCACTAATATCAGGCTTTGAAATTTCAGCATATTTTCTTGTTTTGGATCATCAGATTGTGAACATTTGTCAAAAAAGGGTATTATGCCTTGAAGGGAAGACTGAAGAAAAACCGTAAAGATTCACACTTGTCTTGAATCCTATACCTAAATAGAGAAACATCCTATTCACCAAAGTTTAACTGGATACATACCTCTGAGAATGATTTTTGGGTAAAGAGATGAAAAGTTAAAGGAAAATAACCATGCAGTTTTTGGTTTTGAAAATGATGTGCAGTCCCGCATCGGGCTCCCTGCTCAGCAGGGAGTCTGCTTCTCCCTCTGGCCCTCCCCCTCTCATGTGCTCTCTCTCTCTCTCTCAAATAAATAAATAAAATCTTTAAAAAAAAAAAAAAGAAAAAAAAGAAAATGATGTGCATAAGTGTGGAACTAGTTGCTTACTTTACTGAGCAGTAATGAGCAGAAAGTGGCTCCCCCCCGCCCTTCGTCCATACCTGGTATCCCTCAACTGTGCCTGCAAGAGTGCACTCACTCCATTCAGGTCTTGTCAGTATGGTTTACTCCTACCTTACCACACTGTAACCCCAGTTGTAAGTAAGACAATATATTTTACAGGCAACAGATATGTTAAGTTTAATGACTGGATATCAATTTTTTTTTAACATTTTAGTTCTTTATTTCAGAGAGAGACAGAACATGTGTGCATGTGAGCAGGGGTAAGGGCAGAGGGAGTCTCGAGCTGACTCTGGGCTCAGCACAGAGCCTGACGTGGGGCTTGATCTCACCACCCTGAGATCATGACCTGAGTGGAAATCATGATTCGGATGCTTAACTGACTGAGCCACCCAGGCATCCCTGGATATCAAATTTTAAAGGGGGGGGTGTGTGTGTGGAAACCCAGTTCACACAGAAAATGTGAAAGACAGCACTTTGGGAATAAACCTCACAAAGTATCTAAGAAACTAGGACACAGATTCTTTAATTCCTGCTTTTAAAATGTAGCCAGGTAGACAGAGTGCGTATTTCTGGAAAACAAACCTGCCTCAACCCCAGCTGTGGTGCCGATTACCCGCTAGGCCTTCAGTGTTGAGCCCCAGGGCAAGAACCTTAATTTTAATGAGGACCCACATTTATGTTCTCGCTCACATGCTGGAGGTGGGATCACTTACATACTTAGCTTCCGGGCAAATATCCCTTCTCATTTGATCTGAAGATTCACAGGATCTGAGCATGTCTGCTTGCAGTAAGTTTAGCTGTAGTGGTGAGCTGCTCCTTGAGTTAACACAGGGGTGCTCTCCACATGGCATCTCCCATTTTCCCTCTGCCCGCCTCTGGCTGAAGACAGAGGATGGCGGCTCCAGGTGTGGAGTCACCGCGGATACCGAGGGCGGTGTTCCAGAAGAGCCCGCTGCTCCCAGGAACGCATACGGACAGAAGGATGGTGACAAGAGGGGACAGCCAGGGGGGTCAGGCAGGAAAATGGTCATCACAGTATCTAAGGAAGGAGAAGGGAGAGCAGGAAAAGACTGCAAGTCGTTCCATAAAGGGGCCTTAGGCAGCCGGTCAAGTGTGGTCAGGGATGCTGTGTGCTCTCTTCCCACAGAGGGCAGGGCCGGGGCGGGGCGGGGTGGGATAAGGTAAGGAGCCAGGCTGGGAACCATCAGGGCAGCCGGGAAGGACAGGCTGGAGGCCTGTGGAGAGGAGGCAAGGGAAGGGCCCCAGGACTGCCTGTACTGGCCATCTCCTCCCAAGTGGGGACAGAAGGTGTCCTGAGAGCCCCTGCTGTTCCACAGTCCCCGCGGCTTCTTCCGCCTGTGCTTCTCCTTCATGCAGCCAGCTGACTGGGCCTGCTTGGAAGCAGAGTCTCCTGAAAGCATAGAGAGGGAGGCATATTATGGAAAACTGGAACCAAAAAGGAAGACAGGAATGCCACTTGCAGGTAATTATAAGTAGATGAGGAAGGAATAGACACTTGTCAATAGTAACCATGTCCACTCCTACTTATACTGAAAACATGAGCAAGATCCCGGATAAAAGCTGTTGTTGTAAAATAAACTTATTTCAGTATCTCTCAATCACTTGCTTATAAAATCAGCTTCTCGGATCCAGGATCTAAGAAAGATCCCAGATAACAAAGTTGATATGAATTTATTCTGTGAGCATCTCTCAGTTTCTTAGAAGCAAAACCCCTATTCCTTACTCCGTATCTCCCAGTACTTACTTACACATATTTATAAAATTGATAAATGAAACACAGTTTTTAAAATATAAGTACCTTGAACACACAAATGTTTAGCTTTGTTTCTGCTTTCTTGCTGAAGACAGGATCTGTAGGGTGATGAGAGGATCTTTTTCCGGAATTTATCAACATAATTCTGTTCCTCCTTCTGGGTGTGGGCTGACAGAACAGCCTTTGTGAGCCCTATGTGTTTAAATTCTTCTGAGGTTAGTGGAGCTGGGTGTGTGCCTGGGGTCCAGGGCTCACACGCTGGGGCAGCATCCTCTGCTGGAATCACTTCTGCTGAGGTAAGAAGGAGACAGATTTTATCTTTTTATTAACATATAATGTATTATTGGTTTCAGAGGTACAGGTCTGTGATTCATCAGTCTTATATAATACCCACTGCTCATTACATCACATGCCCTCCTTAATGTCCATCACCCAGTTACCCCAACCCCCCACCCCCTTCCCCTTCAGCAACCCTCAGTTTGTTTCCTATGATTAAGAGTCTCTTATGGTTTGTCTCCCTCTCTGGTTTCAGTCTTGCTTTATTTTTTCCTCTCTTCCCCTATGATCCTCTGTTCTGTTTCTTAAATTCCACATATCAGTGAGATCATATGATAATTGTCTTTCTCTGATTGATTTATTTCACTTAGCATAATACCCTCTAGTTCCATCCACGTCGTTGCAAATGGCAAGTTTTTATTTTTTTGATGGCTGAGTAATAACCCATTTTATATATATATACCACATCTTCTTTACCCATTTATCTGTCGATGGACATCTGGATTCTTTCCATAGTTTGGCTATTGTGGACACTGCTGTTATAAACATTTGGGTGCAGGTACCCCTTCAGATCACTACATTTGTATCTTTGGGGTAAATACCCAGTACTGCAATTGCTGGGTCATAGGGTAGCTCATTTTCAACTTTTTGTGGAGCTTCCATACTGTTTTCCAGAGTGGCTGCACCAGCTTGCATTCCCACCAATAGTGTAAGAGGGTTCCCCCCTTTCTCCACATCCTCACCAACATCTGTCCTTTCCTAACTTGTTCATTTTAGCCATTCTGACTGGTATGAAGTGGTATCACTTTGTGGTTTTGATTTGTATTTCCTTGATGCCAAGTGATGTAGAACATTTTTTCATGTGTCTGTTGGCCATTTGGATGTCTTCTTTGGAGAAATGTCTATTCATATCTTCTGCCCATTTCTTGATTGGATTATTTGTTCTTTGGGTATTGAGTTTGAGAAGTTTTTTTTTTTTTAAAGATTTTATTTATTTGAGAGAGCACAAGAGGGGGTAGGGTCAGAGGGAGAAGCAGACTCCCCACTGAGCAGGGAGCCCCGATATGGGACTCGATCCCGGAACTCCGGGATCATGACCTGAGCCAAAGGCAGTCGCTTAACCAACTGAGCCACCCAGGTGCCCGAGTTTGATAAGTTCTTTATAGATTTTGGATACTAGCCCTTTATCTGATATGTCATTTGCAAGTATCTTCTCCCATTCTGTCAGTTGTCTTTGGGTTTTGTTTCCTTCACCGTGCAAAAGCTTTTATCCTGATGAAGTCCCATTAGCTCATTTTTGCCTTTGTTTCCCTTTGGAGATGTGTCTAGCAAGAAGCTGCTGTGGCCGAGGTCGAAGAGGTTGCTGCCTGTGTTCTCCTCTAGGATTTTGATGGACTCCTGTCTCATATTTAGGTCTTTCATCCATTTTGAGTCTATTTTTTGTGAATGGTGTAAGGAAATGGTCCAGTTTCATTCTTCTGCATGTGCCTGTCCAGTTTTCCCAACACCATTTGTTGAAAAGGCTGTCTTTTTTCCATTGGATATTCTTTCCTGCTTTGTTGAAGATTAGTTGACCACAGAGTTGAGGGTCCATTTTTGGGTTCTCTATTCTGTTCCATTGATCGATGTGTCTATTTTTGTGCCTGTTCCATACTGTCTTGATGATGACAGCTTTGTAATAGAGCTTGAAGTCCAGAATCGTGATGCTGTCAGTTTTGGTTTTCTTTTTCAACATTCCTTTGGCTAATCGGGGTCTTTTTTGGTTCCATATAATTTTAGGATAATTGGTTCCAGCTCTGTGAAAAAAGTTGATGGTATTTTGATAGGGATTGCATTGAATGTGCAGATTGCTCTAGGCAGCATAGACATTTTAACAATATTTATTCTTCCAGTCCATGAGCATGGAATGTTTTTCCATTTCTTCACATCTTCCTCAATTTCTTTCCCGAGTGTTCTATAGTATTCTGAGCATAGATCCTTTGTCTCTTTGGTGAGGTTTACTTCTATGTATCTTCTTATGGTTTTGGGTGCAATTGTAAATGGGACTGACTCCTTAATTTCTCTTTCTTCTGTCTCAGTGTATAAAAATGCAACTGATTTCTGAATAGAAATGCATTGATTTTATATCTTGCCTCTTTGCCGAATTCCTGTGTGAGTTTTAGCAATTTTAAGGTGGAGTCTTTTGGGTTTTCCACATAGAGTATCATGTCATCTGAGAAGAGTGAGTTTGACTTCTTTGCTGATTCTGATGCCTTTTCTTTTTGTTGTCTGACTGCTGAGGCTAGGACTTCTAGTACTATGTTGAACAGCAGTGGTGATAGTGGACATCCCTGCCATGTTCCTGATCTTAGGGGAAAAGCTCTCAGTTTTTCCCCATTAAGAATGATATTTGCTGTGGGCTTTTCATATATGGCTTTTATGATATTGAGGTATGTTCCTTCTATCCCTACACTGTGAAGAGTTTTAATCAAGAAAGGATGCTGTACTTTGCCAAACGCTTTTTCTGCATCAATGGAGAGGATCTTACGGTTCTTGTCCTTTCTTTTATTGATGTAGTGCATCACGTTGATTGATTTGTGGATGCTGAACCACCCTTGCAGCCCAGGAATAAATCCCACTTGGTTGTGGTGAATAATCCTTTTAATATACTGTTGGATCCAACTGGCTAGTATTTCGGTGAGAATTTTTGCATCCATGTTCATCAGGGATATTGGTCTGTAATTCTCCTTTTTGGTGGGGTCTTTGTCCGGTTTTGGGATCAAGGTAATGCTGGCCTCACAGAAAGAGTTTGGAAGTTTTCCTTCCATTTCTAGTTTTTGAAACAGCTTCAGAAGTATAGGTATGAATTCTTCTTTAAATGTTTGGTAGAATTCCCCTGGGAAGCCATCTGGCCCTGGGCTCTTGTTTGTTGGGAGAATTTTGATTACTGTTTCAATTTCCTTGCTGGTTATGGGTCTGTTCAGGTTTTCTATTTCTTCTTGTTTCTGTTTTGGTAGTTTGTACATCTCTAGGAATGCATCCATTTCTTCCAGATTGCCTAATTTGTTGGCATATAGTTGCTCATAATATTTTCTTATAATTGTTTGTATTTCTTTGGTGTTGGTTGTGATCTCTCCTCTTTCATTTGTGATTTTATTTGGGTCCTTTCCCTTTTCTTTTTGAAAAGTCTGACTAGAGGTTTATTGGTCTTATTCTTTCCAAGAACCAGCTCCTAGCTTTGTTGATCTGTTCTACTGTTCTCTTGGTTTCTACTTCATTGATTTCTGCTCTAATCTTTATTATTTCTTTTCTCCTGCTGGGTTGAGGCTTAATTTGCTGTTCTTTCTCCAGCTCCTTTAGGTGTAGGGTTAGGTTGTGTATTTGAGACCTTTCTTGTTTCTTGAGAAAGGCTTGTATTGCTATATACCTTCCCTCTTAGGACCACCTTTGCTGCATCCCAAAGATTCTGAACAGTTGTGTTTTCATTTTCATTGGTTTCCATGAATTCTTCTTTAATTTCCTGGTTGACCCATTCATGCTTCAGTAGCATACTCTTTAGCCTCCATGTATTTGAATTCTTTCCAAATTTCCTCTTGTGATTGAGTTCCAGTTTCAAAGCATTGTGGTCCAAAAATTGCAGGAAATGATCCCAATCTTTTGGTACCAGTTGAAGACCTGATTTGTGACCCAGTATGTGATCTATTCTGAATGTTCCATGTGCACTCAAAAAGAATGTGTATTCTGTTGCTTTGGGATGGAATGTTCTGAATATATCTGTGAAGTCCACCTGGTCCAGTGTGTCATTCAAAGTCCTTATTTCCTTGTTGATCTTCGATAGATTTCATCTTAATTGCTACCAATTATTTGCATTTATTTATTTTCACTAATTTAATTGCTTTTCAATAAATTCTTACAACCGTTATTACAATAGCTGGAATATAAAACTTCATCAACCTAGCAAATAAATTGGTTTTACTTTTTCTGCCTTTCTTTATACTCTTTGTACACTTGTATATACATTGTACAGTTGTAACACTCAATGTGTACACACATATTTATTAAAATCTTATTGTAAATATTTTATCTTCTTAGATTATTCCAAATGTTTTTTATCTTTGAATTAATTTTACAAATCTGTAATATATTCATGGGGTTCAAAAATCAAAAAGCCTTGAAAAGGCAGTCAGTAAATCCTCCCCACTCCTGTCTACTATGTGCCTAGTTCTTGATTTTCCTCACAGAAAACCGTTTCTTTCATTTTCTTATCAGTTCAGTTTATGCACCTATAAAGAAGCATGAATATAGATTTTTACCTCAGAGGCATGTAATATGTACACTATCTATAGTGTGTTTCTTTCACTTAATGGTGTCCCTTCTACCAGTACAATGGCAGCTGTCTTACACTTTTTCTGTATCATAGGGCTTCCATTTCACGTGTATACCACAATTTATTAAAGTAAACACCGGTAGACAGACTTTTAGTTGCTTCTAAACATTACTTCTCCCAAGTACAAGAGATTTCATGGTGGACACAGTGGTGGGCTTCCCCACAACATCCCTTTCACCTCTCCCCTCTGTGCAGTCTCCAGGAGCTGTGGGTTTGTGTGCCCCACTCCACTTCCAGAAGTGGACTCCGATTCGTTTAAATCAACAGAGCACAGCCAAGATGGAGTAACAGGGACTGGATTTACCTTCCTGCCTGAAATCAACTAAGAAAATGGACAAAACATATGAACCAATAAGCTCCAAAACACCGAACATCAGTGAACAAAAGAGTGACCCCTGAGGGAGGGAAAACAAACGAGGTGAGCCCTGGGGCTGCCCCAGCCTACTGCCTTGAGAGTTTCTGAGGTGCAGGGTGGGGAAACCAGCTGGAGCCTGTGAACGCCCCCAGCTGAAGAGGCAGAGCTGAAGAGTCTGGTTGGTGGCTAGAGTTTTCAGGGAAGAGTACTGGGGAGGAGAGCTGCAGAGAGTGGGCTCCACAGAGTCAAAGAGAACCCCCTGGAGTATTCACCAGTGCACTCACAGGAGGAGGAAGAGAAGAAACAATCACTGAAACTCACACTATGCAGAGAACAGCATGTGCTCCTGTCAGCCAGACTAGAAAATCTCCTAACTCTCGGGGTACTGGGTACAGTACTCAGAAGGACCTTGCCTCAGTAGCAGACAGTAATTAGCCATAGACTACACACCGCTCTAGTTCTGCCAAATGAATCTGAAAAGGATCGATTTATTTCCAAGTAACTTAGCTGGGTCCCAGAATTAAGCTCATCTATATTTATGGGAATGGATACTCACTAGCACCCATTCACAACATCTGGCATCCAATCCAAAACTGCCAGACATGCAAACAAGCAGGGAAAATACAACCCATAAGATGGAGAAAAGTAGTCAACCAGCTCGGGACTAGCAGAGATGTCAGAATCAGAGACGGGGACATTAATAGCTACTATACTGCACTCCATACTGCTAGAGGGAAGATCAAACATGTTAGAGACATGGAAGATGTAACAAAAGAAAGACCTGAACAGGACTTCTCAAAATGAAAATTACCATACATGAAATAAGAAATACACTGAATGGAATACAAGTGACAGGTATCGCATTAGAAAAGATTCGTGAACTTGAAGACGCCTCAGGAGCCTATCCAAAATCAAACTTAGAGGGAAAATAAAAAAAGACTGGAAAACTGAACCCAGCATCAGTGGACTATGGGACAACTGCAAGCGGCCTATACACATGTAACTGGAGTCCCAGGAAAAGAGGAGAGAGAAGCAGTACTGGAAAAAACGGGAGGGAAGACTTTCAATTTGATGGAAACTGTAAACCTACAAATCCAAGAAGCTCGATGAACCAGAAGGACAGCGCATCTTGGCATATCATACTCAAACCATGGAAATCAGTGATAAAGAGAACATCTGGGTGGCTCAGTGGGTTAAGCATCTGCCTTCGGTTCAGGTCATGGTCCCAGGGTCCTGGGATCGAGCCCCACATCAGGCTCCCTGCTTGGTGGGGAGCCTGCTTCTCCCTCTGCCTGCTGCTTCCCCTGCTTGTGCACTTGCACTCTCTCTCTCTCTCTGGTAAATAAATAAATAAAATCTTTAAAAAAAAAAAAAAAAAAGAGGGGCGCCTGGGTGGCTCAGTTGGTGAAGCGACTGCCTTCAGCTCAGGTCATGATCCTGGAGTCCTTGGATCGAGTCCCGCATCGGGCTCCCTGCTCGGTGGGGAGTCTGCTTCTCCCTCTGACCCTCCCCCTTCTCATGTGCTCTCTCTCTCTCATTCTCTCTCTCTCAAATAAATATTAAGAAAAAAAAAGAGAGAGAGAGAGATAGAACATCTTACAAGCAGCCAGAGAGAAGCTGTGCTGGAAACAAACCAAAGACAGCAGCAGATTCCTTGTCGGAAACAGTGCATTGAGAAGACGGTGGAGCAACATCTTTAAGTACTGAACGATGAAATTGCCAACCAGAATTCTATGCTCTGCAGAATACCCTTACAACAGGAAGGGACAACAGAGACATTTTCAGACACACAAAACCAGAAAGGCTTCACCACCACTAGACCCATGGGAAAAGAACTAGTCAAGGAACTCATGCAGGGAGAAGGAGAATGATCCTAGATGAATCGACAAAACAGAACAAAAGCAGTGGAAGAGGTAACTACATGGGTAAACAGGTGAAGAGATAACCACCACCTACACGAGAACAACAGCAGCATAGGGTGAGATTTACGACATATGTAGAAGGAAAACATAAGCCAAACATAAGCCAACAAAGGCCAGAAGGGGGAAGCAAAAGTACCCTATTGTTTGGTTTTTACACTATACATGAAGTGGTATAATATTTCCAGAAGGTGGGTTGTGAACAATCGAATGTGTACACCATGAGCCCCAAAGCAACCACTAAAATAAAGCCCACTCTAAATATTAACATACCCAGGTTAAAAGTAAAAAGGTGGAAAAGATATAACATGGCTAGTACTAATAAAAAAATGCTGCAGTGAATACATTAATATAAGACAAAATGTATTTTATTTATTTTTTAAAAAGATTTTATTTATTCATTTGACAGAGAGAGAGCATGAGCTGAGGGGAGAGGCAGAGGGAGAGGAAGAAGCAGACGCCCTGAGGAGCAGGGACCCTGATGCGGGTGGGGCTCGATCCCAGGACCCCGAGATCATGACCTGAGCCAAAGGCAGACGCTTAACTGACTGAGCTCCCCCAGCACCCTGACAAAGTGTATTTTACAGCAGAGAATGTACAAGGGATAAAGAAGGTCATTTCACAAGACAAAAAAGTCCAGTTCATCAAGAAGACATGACGCTTCTAAACATTTATGCACAAGAGTGCTTTCAAAATGCATGAAACAAAAACCAGTAGTATCGCTAGAAGAAACAGACAAATCCATTAATTATGGTCAGAGATTTCCGTTCTCCTCCTGAAGCAGAACAAGTACTGAGAAACCTAGTAAGGACAGACAGGATCTGAACAACAGTAACAACCACCCTGACTTGGTTTACACAGAACATTCAACCCAACAGCAGCAGAAAAAACATTCTTCCCAGTGCACACAGAACAGTCATCCAGAGAGACCGTATCACAGACCATAAAACAAGGCTCGACAAATATAGAATTCAGGTTCTGTATTTTCTCTGACTACAATGGGATTAAATTAGAAATCAGTAACAGAGCCGTGGAAAACCCCCAAATCTGTGGTGCTTAAGTAATGTACGATAACAGACACATGATGATGAGTGATTTCAAATGAGACAGCTGGGGGGTAGTAGTCAGTATTAGAACATGATGAAAATGACACAATCCACCAAAATGCATTGAATGCAGCAAAAGGTAAAAAGAACATTTGTACTAAAATCCGGTAGGAAAGAAAAATGTCTGAAATCGATTATTTCACCTTCCACATTGAGAACCTGGAAAGAGAAGAGCAAGATAAAACCAAAGTAAGCAGAAGAAAGGAAATAACAAAGACCAGAGCAGAAGTCCGTGATGTAGAGAACAGGAAAACAACGAACAAAGCCAGTGCAATCGTAAGCTGGTTCTTTGAGAAGACCAATCAAATTGATTAAACTCTAGCCAGACTGATCAGGGGAAAAAGAAAAGAAAGACAGAAGGTGCCAACCTCAGAAATGACAGAGGAGCATCATTAGAGATCATACAGGTGTCAAAAGAAGAATAAAGGAACATTATGAACACTTTTATTCCAATAAACCTGACAACGTAGACAAAATACACCAATTCTTTGAAAGACACAAACTAACAAAGTTCACTCAACAAGCAGAAAACCTCAACAGCCCTGTGTCTATGACAGAAACTGAATCTGCAGTTAAACACTTAGCTAGGAAAACTCTAACCCCAGATGCCTTCACTGATTCCTAATTGAATTATTTTAAATTTGAGACGTATGACAGCCCAATGTATTTTATAACTCAACGAACATATCGTGTATGCTTGAGAATGCGTATTGTGCAGGTATCAGGTGCTGTGTTCCGTGAAGGTCAACTAGGTCAACGTGGTTGATAGCATTGTTCAGATTATCTGCTTTACTCATTTTCTGTCTAGATTTTTTTTTTTTTTAATTTTATTTAACTGTCTAGATGTTTTATCAACTGCACAGAAGGGGTGTTATATTCTTCAACTATGGTTATAGAAAGTCTATTTCTCTCTTTAACTCTTTCCATTTTTACCTCCTATCTTGAAAGCTCCGTTAGTAGCAAATATGCACAATGTATTCTGATTGCCGTGTCTCCCTGATGAACTGTTTGGCACCATGAAGCGTCTCTGGGAAGACCCTGTCTTGAAGTATAAACCATACCGGATCACCAGCCTTCTTATGCTTCTCGTTTGCATTGTCTCTCTTTCCCCATTTGTTCTCAATCCATTTGTGGATTTATATTTAAACTATACTTCCCAGACAGTATATGGCTGGGTCTTGATTTTTTTTTTTTTTTCATCTGTTCTGACAATTTCTGCCTTTTAATGGGAGTAGATATAGTTGGGTTTAGAGTGATTAATATTAATATGACATATTCCCTCTGGTGGTGATGGCTATTGCCCTCTTCCTCCTTTTCTGCCCTTCTTTTGGATTATTTGTGTGTTTATTATTTTTTCTTAGAGAGAGAGAGTGTGCGTGTGTGAGTGGGGGCAGAGGGAGGGAGAGAGAGGAGGGAGAGAAAATCCCAAGCAAGCTCCACACCCAGCACAGAGCTTGATCCCACGACCCCCTGAGATCATGACCTGAGCTGAAACCAAGAGTCAGATGCTTAACTGACTGAACCACCCAGATGCCCCAGGTTTATTTGTGTGTTTCTTAAAATTACATTTTAATTGATCTCTTGGCTTTATTTTACACTCCAACTTGACCCTACTACAGATTCAAAAACATGTGTTAATGGAATGGTTTCTGGAGACTACTTATGACTCCCTAGTCTGCCACTCATCTGCTGTGTGACTTTGGGCAAGTTAAGGGACTTAACCTGTTTGTGCCTTAACTGCTCCGTATACATAATGGAGATCATGACTGGCAGGGAAATGCGTTTGTGGTCACAGTCCTCAGACCCCACTCATTAGTAGAGTCACGGTGTAAGCTGCAGGAATATAGGCTTTCCAAACAGTAGAAGATATATGGATACTCTACAGATCCCCTGATTCTGTTTCCTGTCCTTGGAATAAAGATGGGCCCCACAGATGCTGAGACTGGTTTAAGATCAGGAGAAACAATTATCAGTAAATATTCCCTTAAATGAAAGCTTAGAGACTTCAATATGAGTTCTTTCAAAATGGTAATATACACCAGAGTACAAGAAGTTTAGAGGCATAACCAAAAAATTCTTTTGCCACTGGGTGAGACCCACCCTGTGCGGGCTGGCACTGGCAGCTGTATGTCCACATGGGAATCGAAAGTGTTAAGAAAGGGACACTAAAAAATGTGCATCTGCCCCTTCCTGAGGGGCTAGCTCAGCTCCGATAAAACTATTTTCAGTTCATTAGAAACGTAATCTAATCTCACAACAGCTGTGACTCTTATGTCTTCTCACTGACGCCCAGCCCACCTGTCAATACTATACTCTCCATCTCCAAGGGTCAGTGTGAGGATCAAGTGAGTTAATTCTTATGAAGGACTCAGGACAGATGGCGGCACAGAGTAATAGCTCAACATGTTTACGAATCTGCCACTGAAGACCAGCAAAGAGAAATGAGAGAGAACTGAAAACCTGATTTAACACCTTTGTCGCCAGTTCTTCATCCACCAAATTGTTATAACAACAAAGTCAAAGGACAGGAGGCAGTAAAAAGGAACAAAAAGAAGACATCAGAATAATTTACCAAGTCATTATGTTGTTAAAAGGAAGAGAGTTTTAAACACACTCTCCTCATTGTCATCAGGCCAATACAAAAATCTGGACGTATATATGGTCAATCTAGTCACAACCACAGTCAAAGTTTGACAAGGACACCTTTCAAGGGCAGCAACAAAGTGACCTAATGCAGCCCCACAGGAAACTTCATCAGTGATAGTTAACACTAACTGAGGACTTATTACTATGTTATCAGGTACTGTTTCTAAGTGCTTCCCACACATCAGCTGATGTGACAAGTGACAATGACTTAGAAATACAGTCCCAACTATGTAACCAATACAAACATGATGATATTTCCAAAAGTACTTTAACTGAGTCAAAGAAAGGAAAACATAATTATAATTTAAGAAGTCATTCCTAAGTAACTGATGTTAAGGGCTTTTGTTCTCTCACGGTAGTGTATTTCACACCGAGTGCACTGGAGAGCAGAAGGTAAACGTGGCACCTGACTCTGGGGGTGGGGCATGACCGATGGTGCTGCTGTCGCTGCTCACACGGAAGCCCAGACTCAGCGCCTCGGGGGCCAGTGTCCGCGGAGCGCCTCCTGCAACGTGTGCGGCCCGCCCGGCAGTCGGCATCTCCACGTTAGCTCCGGCTGGGCTCTGAGACACAGCTGGGGGCACAAAAGAAATTGACAATGAACAGAAAAATCCCCACGGGAAACGTATGTTAAAGACTCAATTTGCAGATGTTTGTAACTGATGGGCTAAAACCTACTGGCCATAAAGGAGCAATATGAAACTAGGCTTGTTTGTGATTAACAAAATAAGTAAAGACGAAAACTTAGAAACAGAAAGGGATGGCTTTGTAATCATCTCTGTCTAGCTAGGAGGGCATCCGTGTTACCGTGCAAGGCTTCGGCATCATTTGCCTTGTGGTTCTGTCTGTCTTCTTCTGAGGATGAAGAGGTTGTATTGGTACAGGATATGCACTTTCTTTTCAAAGCTGGAATGTTGTAACTCTTCAAGTATCTGCAAAAACAGAATTAGGTCATGCATGCCCGCCTGTCCCCTAACTCTGCCACTTCCCATTTCTGTGTGGGTACTTTGTGCTCTCTTCTTTGATGAGGTCTTCCCTGACCATCCCAGCCTCAATCACTGGCCTGTCGTATCTCTTTTACTGTGACCTTGAGTTGATCTCCAAATCTTGCCTCATTTAATTTTTATGATCAAGGTCTTGTCTTCTCAACCACACCATGGCTCCTTCAAAGAAGGGATCCATCTTCTAATTTTTTGCATCCCCTGAAATGTTCAATTTATTACAAACTATATGTAAGTAGGCACTCCATAAATATCTATTGACTTAGAGTGAAAAATCAAGACAACCAATATTAAAAATGATGTAAGGTGTGTGCTTACAATGGCGATGTATGCTTTTGGAAAAACAGACATGTTCTCAAAACTTGTGTCTCACACCTGATAACATTGTCAATGCAGTTTATTTGCTGATAGGATGGGCTATGCTGGTCTTCTCTCCAGTTTTCACAAGACTCTGTGGGCACGCTATTGTTTTTCAATGTCTGGATGGCAGATGAGGCCTTCTGTTCATCTGAAACATAACAAAAGGATACATAATTAGTAATATTATATGCCTAAGAACTTATCCAACACAATTAGATCAGGTCCTTTAGCATGTATACATTCAAGAGAATATTATGTAGCTATTAAAGATGAGCTCAGATCTAAAAAAATGCACCAATACAGAAAGATATCCATATGGAATGATTACATGAATGATTCCTTTTTTTACAAAAAAGGAATGAAACAAACGTTTCAGGCAAAGATTAATAATAAAACTATCAGGTGGAAGGCTGATGAGGACTTCATGATACTGAGCTGACACCACCTGCCAACTGACCGATGTTGGCATCACTGCGGGTGGGGTGACCAGACACCATGTGAAGCGCCAGGCACTGCCCTGTAGACCTGTGCCCAACAAGACTTTCTGCAGTGACAGAACTGCCCTTCATCTGTGCTGTCCAGCACGGTGGCCACCAACACCACAGGTAGCCATTAAGCACTTTGCAATGTGGCTACAGCAACTGAGGAACTGAATTTTAAGTTTTATTTATTTGTAACTAATTTGAATTTAGAGTGTGGCTAGTAGCTACCATACTGGATAGCAGGGGTACAGAGAGAAGACACAAGGCTTCAGGTTGGAACCCTGATGAACTTCAACCTCATGTGGAGAATGATGAGCCAAGAATGGAGACTAAAAAAGAAAGGTAAGGGAGAGCCCGCCAACATGGCATCACGGAAACCAAGCCGGGAAATGAGTTCCAGGAAAGAGGAACCAGTCACGTCAAACGCTGCTGAGAGGCTGACTTAGCTACCATTGTTGTTGTTAGTGAAGGTCATCTTAGCTGCCTGGAAGACGGCGCTCCATTTCCAGAGGGGATTACAGAAAAAGGCCTGCTTAACTGTCACTCATGAACTTTTAAACTTCAAAAAAATTATTTTAAGATTTTTTTTAAGTAATCTCTACACCCAATATGGGGCTTGAACTTATGACCCTGAGATCAAGAGTCGCACGCTCCACCCACCGAGCCAGCCAGGAGCTCCTATACTTGTAATTTCTAAATAATTTTAACCTTGAAGAGGGTTACAGCAATAGTAGAGTTCCTGTATACCTTCCACCCTGCTTCCACTAATGTAACATCTTACAGGACTATTAACAGAAGGAATGAAACTAGGAAATGCACAGTGCGCACAGCTACTGAACTACAGCCTATGTGGATGTCACCCGCCTCTCCGTGAAATGTCATTTTCTGCTCCAGGGTCCAACCCGGGGTCTCATGGTGATTTCAGTTGTCAGTGTCTGTCTTTCCTTGTCTTTCTCGATCTCAACTCTTGTGAGGCGTACAGGACAGGAATTCTGTGGGAATGCCCCTCAACTTGAGTTTCCCTGATGTTCCGTCATGATGAAGTTGAGGGTGCGCGTCTTGGGGAAGAGTCCTGCAGAGGTGCTATGCCCTTCTCAGTGCCTCAGCCAGGAGGACATGACCTTGACATGTTTACTGTTGGTGTGTCAGTCTTGATCACTGGTTAAGGTGCTGTCTGCCAGGTTTCCTCCACGTAAAGTTACTATTTTACATGTAATACATGATGTAATTTCAAAGGCACATTTTGAGGCCATGCAAATATCCTGTTTCTCTTACACTTTCACCTAGTGGTGAATGGACTTAACGCCACCAAACTGGACATTTAAAAATGCTTAAAAATTGGTTACATATATCCATTCACCTGTTGAGTGACACCTAGGTTGTTTCCAATTTTGGATGAGTACAAACGACGTGTGATAAACATACACAGACAAGTTTATGTGTGAATTTGAGTTTTTCTTTTGCTTGAGTAAATAAGAATGGAATTGCTGAGTCATACGGTAAGAGTATGTTTAATTTATAAGAAACTGCCAAACTTTTCTAAAGTGGCTGTACAATTCCACATTGCCTTCAGTACTGCCTGAGGGCTCTGGTTACTCCTCATTCTTGCCAGAACTTGGTATTGCCAGTATTTTTTTTTTTTCTTTTACTTTTAGCCATTCTAATGGGTGTGTGATGGTATCTCATGTGGTTTTAACTTCATAATGACTGAGACTGAGTGTCGTTTCCCATGTTATTTGCCATCTGTGTGTACTTCACTGGAAAAGTGTCAGATCTCTTGACCATTTTTTGAATGGATTATCTTATTATTGAATTTTGACAGTCTTTTACGTATTCTGGATATGAATTTTTTATTCTATCTATATTACAGACATTGTCTTTTCATTGTCTTACCAATGTCTTCCAAGGAGAAGTTTTTAATTTTGATAAAGTCCACCTCATCAATTTTTCTTTTTTTTTTTTTTTTTTACAGATCACACTTTTGATGTCATATCTAGTAACCTTTTTGCCAAACCCAAGATTACAAAGGTTTTCTCCTAAGTTTTCTTCTAGAAGTTTGTAGTTTTAAGTTTTATATTTAGGTCTATGACCAATTTTGAGTTAACTTTTGTTTAACGTGAGCTATGTGTTGAGGTTCATTTTTTACATATGTGGATGTCTCATTGTACGGTACCATTTTTTTTTGTTTTTTTGGAAAGTTTACCTATTATCCACTGACTTGATCTTGCACCTCAAAAACTGACTGTATTTGTGCAGGTCTGTTTTGGGACTCTCTAATTTGTCCACTGATCTTTTCACCAGTATCACACTGTGTTAATTATGGTGGCTTCACATCTAAGTCTTGAAATCAGATGGAGTGAGTCCTCCAACACTGTTACTCTTTTTCAAAATCGTTTTGGCTGTTTTAGTTTTTTTTTTCCCATAGAAAAAACTGCTGAGAGTTTACTTGGAATGACATTGAATGTACAGATCAAGCTGGGGAGAACTGACAACATCGTGTGTTCCAAACCATGAACCTGATGTATCTTTTCATTTACTTAGTACTTTTTATTTTAAAGTTTTTCTTTTATCAGTGTTTTGAAGTTTTCTGTATATGTATTGTTTCACATATTCTGTTGGATTTTTTATCTAAGAATTTCAGTTTTGGGTAGTTTAAAAAAAATTTCTGGTCCAAATGTTCCTTGTTAGTACACAGAACTTTAATTGATCTTACATACCGACCATGTATCTTGTAACCTTGCTAACATCAGTAGGAGCTTTTTTTGTAGATGCTTTAGAATTTTTCTATGTGGACAATCCTGTCATCTGTGAAGAGAGTTCTATTTCTTCCTTTCCAATCTATTATGCCTTTTATTTCTCTTGCCTATTGCACTGGGCACAGGACTTCCAGTCTGATGTTAAGACATGGTGAGTGGATACCCTTGACTTGTTCTCCAGGTGAGGGTGAAAGCATTCTCTTACCATCAAGCATAAACATTAGCTATTAGGTTTCTGTAGATGCCTTTTTTGTTAAGTTAATGAAATCCCTTTTCTACTTCTTATTTTTGAGCATTTATCATGTGTGGATGTTGAATTTTGTCACAGGCTTTTTCTCCATCTATTAAAATAACCTGTTGGGTTTGTCTTCTTTACTGTTAATATGGTGAATAAATGTGGCTAACTTTCATATACTGAACCAGCCTTGCATTCCTAGGATAAATCATACTTGGTTGTGATATATTTCCCTTTTTATGCTTTGCTGGATTTGATTTGATGATATATAATTGGGGATTTTACAAATACACTGACGCGGGATCCTGGCCTGTAGTTTCCTGGAACTGTCTTTATCTTGTTTCAGTATTAGGGTAATAACGGGCTCATAAAAGGAGTCTGGGAGTTTCCTTTCCAAACGTCCTCCTTCTATTTTCTTCTGTCTTCTATTTTCTGAAAAAGATTATGTAGAAACTGGCATTATTTCTTCCTTGAATGTTTGATAGAATTCTCCAGTAAAACCAGCTGGGCCTAAACTTTTCTTTTTGCAAGGTGTTTAACTTCAAATTCAGTATCTGTAATACACATAAGTCTATTCTAGCTACCTATTTCTTTTTCACTGAGTTCTGATAGGTTCTTTCTTTCAAGATATTAATAGACCAAAGTTTGGGAATAGAGTTGTTTGTAGTCTCTTTAACATCTGTGGGGTTTTTCATTCCCAATAGTGAGCATTTCTGTCTTCTTTTCTTGTTTGGTATAGCCAAAGGTTTTTAATTTTATTCTTACCAGTTTTTGATTTCATTAATTATCTCTTATTGAGGGGCGCCTGGGTGGCTCAGTCGTTAAGCGTCTGCCTTCGGCACAGGTCATGATCCCAGGGTCCTGGGATCAAGCCCCACATCGGGCTCTCTGCTCCGCAGGAAGCCTGCTTCTCCCTCTCCCACTCCCCCTGCTTGTGTTCCCTCTCTCGCTGTGTTTCTGTCAAATAAATAAAATCTTTAAAAAAAAAAAAAAATTATCTCTTATTGATTTCTGTTCTCAATTCCATCGATAATCCGGTTTTTATGATTTCTTTCCTTCTGCTTAGCTTGGATTTAATTTGCTTTTCTTGCTATTGTTTCCTAAGGAGGAAGCTTAGATTATTGATTTGAGACCTTTCTTCTTTTTCCCCTATAATCACTTAATGCTATAAATCTCCCTTTAAGCACTGCTTTAGCTGCATTCCACGATTTTTTTGTTGTTTTTCAATTCATTCAGTTCAAAATGTTTTTACTGCTCTTAAGGCCTTGACCTGTGGGTCATTCAGAGGTGTGTTCTTTAATTTCCCAACATTTGTGAATTTTCTAGATAAGCCTTCCTGTTACTGATTCCTAGTTTAATCCATTAGGTCAGAGAATATATTTGTTATGATTTATATTTTTAAAACACTGATAGGGGCGCCTGGGTGGCTCAGTTGGTTAAGCAACTGCCTTCGGCTCAGGTCATGATTCTGGAGTCCCGGGATCGAGTCCCACATCGGGCTCCCTGCTCAGCAGGGGGTCTGCTTCTCCCTCTGACCCTTCCCCTCTCATGCTCTCTGTCTCCCATTCTCTCTCTCAGATAAATAAATAAAATCTTTAAAAAAAATAAAAAAAAATAAAAAATAAAATAAAAATAAAACACTGATAAGGCTTGCATTATGGCCCAGAATAAGGTCTATCTTAATGAATAGTCCATGTGCCCTTGAGAAAAATAAGCATCATGTTGTTGTTGATTGGAGTGTTCCATCAATGTCCATTAGGCCAATTTTGTTGACAGTGCTGTTCAGGTCTTCTACATCTTTGCTGATTTTCTGTCTACTTGTTTTATCAATTACACAGAGAGGTGTGTTACAGTCTCTAACTACCACTGCAGATTTATTTCTCAAAGTCTTTATCAGTGTTTACTTCATGTATTTTGAAGCTCTGATGTTAGGTGTATAACCTTTTAGGACTGTTACCTGCTCTCAGAGAATCAACCCCTCTGTTGTCATGCAATATCCCTCTGAAACCCTGGTAATGTTCCTTGTCCTAAAGTCTACACTACCTGATATTAATACAGCTTTTCAGCTTTCTTTGGATCCCTGTTAGCATGCATATCTTTTCTAACCTTTTGCTCTTAACCTATGTTTTTATTTGCAAAATGGGTTCCTGTAGATACTATGCAGCTGCTTATCTTTTTTCATCCAACTGATAATGTCAGTCTTCCAGCTGGTACACTGAGAACATTCACATTTAATGTGATTACGGAAACAGCTGAATTAAAAGTATGCAACTTTGCTAGCTGTTTTCCATTTATTCCATCTGGGTTTTTGTTTCTTTTCTGATTCATTTTGCATTAAATGTTTTAAATTCCGCTTTGTCTCCTCTACTAACATTATTTATATTTCTTTAAAAACGAATTCTAATAATTGTTCTAAAGTTCACAACATATACCTTTAAGGAATCAGTTTCTACCCTCAAATAACATATTGCTTCTGGTGTAAGGACTCCATAGCAGCACATTCCCAGTGCCTCTCCTGATCCTTTATAGTATTTTTACATAGGTCATAAATGCAGGAGAGTATTTCTGCTTTAGTCAGTTACCTTCTAGGGCAATCAAAAATAAGTAAAAAATAAAATTTCTTCATTGTTTCCAATGCTTTTCATTTCTTTGTGTCGATTCAAGTTTTACATCTGGTACCATATTCCTTCCACCTTTAGAAATTCCCTTAGTGTTTCTCATAGAATGGATCTGCTGGCAATATACAGCCTCCCCCCCCCCCCCCCCCGCCATTTTTGTTTGAGAACTCTTTAGATCTCCTTCATTTCTGAAAGACACTTTCCACTAGGTAGAGAATTCTGGGCTAAAAGCTTTAGTTTTCCTCTGAAGACATTTAACCTAACTAATTTGTTGGCCAGGACTGAGATCTGTTGTTGCTATGGTTTCACTCAATGTATCACAGCTTTCAAATTCCTCTAATGACACTTTGTGCTTACATGGTGGCTGGTGGCTAGAGAGCTTTGGGTTTTTGCCAATATTTGCTCCACTTGCAGCCTATGATCTTCCCTTTGCACTATGCCTCGGAGGCCTGTCTCTTGCGAGTTACTGTTCTGTCAGCCGGTGCACCAGTATCCGGGGCTTGATCTCACGTCTCCCTGCAAGCATGTGTCCCTCTTAGATTTTAGGCCTGTTGGCTGCCCTGGAGCCTCAGCACTCTGATGGGTTCAAGAAAGCTCACGAACTCACTGCCATATAGCTTTTTTCCTTGTCAGTTTGGAATGATGCTCTTTCCAGCTCTCCCTGAGCACAAACCAAAGCTTGCTCACGCTGAATGAGTTCAGTTCACGGATCAATGTTTCTCCCTCAGGTGCTGACACTCTAGAAGTGGAAAAGTCCATTTTCCCCAAGTTCCCCAACTGCTTCTGGCAGCTGGCATCAGTATGTGTAGCTGATGAAGGGGCTTTATATCTTCATTACTCCTTGCCTTTCCATATTAACTTCTAAAATTTCCCTTCTTGTTCTATTTCAAAGCCAAACCTGCCCTCATAAAAAAGGTAAAAATATAAACTTAAAACCTTATGTTCTTCTTGGCTCTGACACCCTGTATATAAAACACGTATACAATGATTATTTAGTATTTTCCTTCTGAGTGGTGCTATTTCTAATATTTAAATTACAACATTTTTAAGTTGCATACTTGTTTCTCTTGAGTAAAGAGTAATAAAGATATTTTACTAGCTCTTTGAACTTGTAGGTCTTAAAATGCTAATAAAATCAAGATGCCCAAGTAACAATAGTTCCCCCCAAGCAATATTAAACGGCAGATTTTCCCTCGCCCCCAAAAGTCACATCCTATGTGTGTTAGAGTCAAATACAGCACATAGCTAAGTAGGAGAATAATATCAGTTTCTAGAATAGCATCATAAATACACAGAATTAGTTATAGCTTAAATTTTGTAAAATGGTGAATGATGGAATATTGATGTCTGCTTAAAAACACAGCCTTCAAACCATGGTACTGATAGCATTTCCAGACCAATGGTAGATGATAAGAAATGGAAAAAAACAGAAGGTGAGAAACAATCTGTACTCTGACAAGAAATACAGAGGTCAGGACATAAAATCGTGGCCCTAACGTGAGGTCCTAGGCCCAAGCAGCAGTGAGCAGCACAAAGTGGACAAAAAGACAAAAAAGAAAACATTTAGAAACTTCAGGCTTCAAATCCCCCTAAAGAAGTTCCAATGCCAGGACACAGGACAAGGATATACAGCAAGGAAGATACTCAAATAAATTCTTTTGCAGAGAGAGAATCTGATAGGTTCAAGGGACAAAAAAGGTGTTGTTTCTATCTTGTGCCCTTGCATCTATGGCCAAAGAGACAAGCAGAATATTAAACCTCCTGCGAAGGAGACAAGAAAAACTCAAGGGCTGGACACGCTCTATCCAGAGGGCAGCCTAGAGGCTCCCCATGATATCATCTGTAGGAGCAGCAGGTGGATGTTTTTGTTTTGTAAATTATGGCAAGCCCTGGAAAATATAGCTAGTATTTTTAAAAAATGTTGATTGACCTTAGAGAAGAAATTTCACCCTACTGTGTAAAATACCCACATTTGACAATGATAGAGACCATTAACAGCATTCAGGGGACCAAACTGATAAAGACTTCCAAAGTTACACTAACGTTCAGGAAAACAGATGAAGGGAAAGCTAGCTAAACTAAAGCGTTACTATAATTTGATCTCTACATTATAAATCTTTCTTTTGCTATATAAGGCCAGTAGGCTGACTTTTCTAAAAACGTCAATTATCATGAGTGATCCAATTCCTTTGGAATGCTCCTTACCTCGTATCTGAGAAAAGTAAACATGTATCAAAAAAAAAAAGTCCCCAGTTTTTCCTTCAATTTAGGTCATAAATATCCTTCATTTGTTCTAAATGACAAGAAGGGATTATTATGAGACGCACTCTACAATTAACTCTTTCTGTTGACAGATGCCTCATGTGGGAGAATCTATGAATCTGTTGGTATCATCAAAAACATTAATTGTGCAGTGGAAATATACAGAAATTACACTCTAATGCCGTTTAGCTTTCAGAGCAGTATTCGCGGCTACCATTAGCATTATTTCAATCACCACCTGGGCAGGTCACTGTGCGAGGCGGCAGCACCGGGCGCGGCTCTGTGCTCGCACGCAGCACGCCCGCGCAGGAGAGGGCGGACCCGCGCGCGGAGGTCGGGGGCGGCCCCGCTGACTCACCGCCGAGCCGTCCCGCGCGCGTCCCCGTCACTCGCTCACCTGGTGACTTGGCCATTGACTCAGTGTAGAGCTGCTGACCTAGATTCTTCATTTCGTTCACACTGCCACAGACCTGCTGCCAAGTCAGCTGAGGGAAAAGAACGACGGAATGTGTTTCAAAAATCAGAAAATTAAAAGATAAACAATACACACATTAAAAGATAAAGTACGTTTAACCCCTGGTTCTCTGAAGACATGACTAAAGGCCCAGTAACAACGTTCATCGCTTCCCCCCCGGGCCGCAGCACGCCGGTACAGAGGCGACTTTCCGTAAGTCTGTCCACAGGCCGGTAACTGTGAGAAAGCACACGATGAACCCAAATGCCACCTTGCGAAGGTGCTGTGTTCTTTTCACAGGCATTTTTCCAACCCCAAACGGACTAGGACGTCTGCTCATCAAACACGGTGCCAGCGGGTCAAGGACACACAACAGGCTGAGGCGCGGAAGTGGTGCTGACCCGTCTCACCCCACGAGGCAGGGACGCAAAGGACGCCGCCGGCACGCACGCACGCACGCCCGCCCGCCCGCCCGCACGACGCCGCTCACGTACCGCTTCCCCGCGCGCCGCGTCGGCGCGGGCTCCGCTGGACTCACTGGACGACGGGAGGCTGAGGCGCGGCTCCTGCGAGTCGCTGCTGCCCAGGCTTCCGTAGCCGCTGGAGGCGCTCCCGTGAACCGGCTGAGGGAAGAAGGAGGCGCCGCTGAAGGAAGGAGGAGGTCCGGGGCCGCGGCCGCAGGGAGAGCCAGAGCGTCCACCTCAGACTTCACGCCAGCACGGACCTCCCTGCACCCCTAAGTCGGGCGCGTGAAGGCCGACGCTTTTAACTCGGCTGCGGACAGAGGGCCTTCCTCTCTCCCTTCAGCCGTTCTCCAGGGCAGGGCCTCGTTTTCTAGGCCAGGCGGGCGTTTCTAGAACAACGGATTTTTAGAAAGCCACATACCAGATGGAACAAAATATGGAAATAAACTCTAGCTCTTTATGCAGAGTTGAGAACAGACAGAAGAAATTAAATATACACCATGCTTCGTGCCGTGAACTTCACCCGTGAACCCTAGAGATTCTCTGGAAGACCGTGTGGAAGCCCCGGGGCTCACGGTCTCTCGGGGACACCATCCGTAAACGCTTTTCTGGTTTAGTCACGGGATCTCCACAGGAATCATCGTTGGCGTTTGTTTTCAGCAGGTAGTCTCCGCCACGTCTGCCTTGTAGTAACCAGATCCGGAGACCTGCCCTCCCTCTGTCCCCACCTTTAAAACTGGGATTGTTTTTTAAAATACTGAAGCCAAAAGCCAGAGGCTGAGCACACGGTAGCGTCCGGAATACACCAAGGATGCGCTCATTTAGAAACAGCTTCCCTGTCTCACCTGCTGACTAGCTTTGCTCTCTTGGAACGGGATCTTACAAGAATGTTCTGTGCATTTCACTCAGGAAAAGGAAAACAAGATGAATAAAACTGAATTTAAAAACAAAAACGGGGGGGCGCCTGGGTGGCTCAGTCGTTGGGTGACTGCCTTCGGCTCAGGTCATGATCCCAGGGTCCTGGGATCGAGCCCCGCATCGGGCTCCCTGCTCTGCCCACTCCCCCTGCTTGTGTTCCCTCTCTCGCTGTGTCTCTCTCTGTCAAATAAATAAATAAAATCTTTTAAAAAAAATAAAAAATAAATAAAAACAAAAACAGGAAGACAAAAATTCCTGGAACGCAGAGGGCAAAGATTTCTCTCCTCGCGGTGTATTTTTGTGAGGTGACTTCACTAAGATCGACTGTTAAAATAAAACATGATTATGGAAATTTTGTGTTTGCTTTTTAAAATCTCACTTTACCTGTAAGAGAAGTTTGTGAATTTGTTCTTGTAATTCTGTTATGTCTTTGTCATTACTGTTCGTCTTTCTTTTTCTGGTAGCAAAAACATCCTCATTCAGTGGACTCCTACAAAGTGCCAAGTGCAAGATGGAGTCAGGCAATTCAAAATTTACAATAAAGTCTAAAGTGATTTTTAAACAGAATGTTCAAATAATAAATCTATACTTCTACAGAGCAACTCTTTGACTTCAAATAGAAAATATAAAGCTAAATCCCATCTGTGGAGGCAGAAAAAATACTAAGACATTAAGAAGCTTCTTTGGATCGTCTAGAGCTCTAGTCTTTCAACATCTGTGTCAGCACTGTTTTTGTAGAAATCTAAAATCAGTGACGAGTAACCTCCTTAGCTACCAAAATATCTTCAACAACCACTGGTCTCAACATTTAACATTAACTGAGTAACCTATTGTAGAAATTTTAAGACCCTAGGTCCGCCAAACAACATTTAATGTTTAATGTACCTAATCGCTTCAGCAACCCAACTATTGGTGAAAATGTGGCTGTCACAACCTGCAGTCTTGTTTACACTAGAGTGTTTCAAAACTACCACCTGAACACAGTGAGAGGCAGATGTGCCAGCTAGAAAACATCACAAAGAAGAGAAGGAAATGATGTTCATTTAGAACCTTCTATGTGACAGGAACCATGCTGCTTTTATAACATACAGCAAGAAGAACATTTTTAAAATCCTTACAATGTGCCAGACACCGTCCCAAGTGCTCTAGCAAGTATTACCTCCTTCACCGGAGTTGAAAACTTCTCAAAGTCACCTAGCTGGTAAAGTCTAAGCAGGTATTCATGAAGGGACCAGAGTCTAGGTTTCGGGGTGCACTTTTGGCACCACAGTGTATTGCCTCTCAGCACCTCAGTAACTCAAGTACTATTAACGTGATACACTGATCAGATGTGTCATCTCCTGAGTCCTCCCAACCCTGCGAAGCAGGAATCATCGTGATGCCAGAGAGGTTGGGTTACTTGCTGACTCTCATACCTGAGAAGCAGCAGTCAGGGTTTGAATCTACATGCCTGACTCCAAAGCCAGTGCCTTCCCTTTTCCATTCTGCCATCCTGCTGTTTCTCACAACTTAAACACACAACCCAATTCCCTAAAAACATACTTTCCCAAAGAAACAATTATCAAAAAAACCCACAGGATATTAGCAGTGTCATAAAAGTAGTCAGGAAGAGCTCTGCCTCTGGAGACCACTTCCCTCTCTGTGCAGACCCCCGTGGCAATGTCGTCTCCCTCAGCGGGCAGACCGTGGGTGGTGCCCTCTGACAGCTGTCAGCACGGCCTGGGGCATGTGGAACGTACACGGCAAACCGTGCCTGAGTGCACCGCCTGGCACACTGTGCGCGGCGCCCCCTTGGCCCATCTAATGCCCGTGCCCCCCTGCTTCCCACTGGCATGGGAGCTCTGTGGGGTCAGGCTCTCTGCCCTGCTGTGTTCACCTCTCTGGTACCTCCAACAGGCACATACAAGAATGAATCCATCAGGGAAGGAGCAGTCTGGGGGTAAGGTACATCTGACCCGTGATAAATACGTCCACGCACTATGAGCTTGAATACCTTCCAGAAACGTTTGGGTCTGTCTGTCAAATGAAATTCTGGAACAGAAATAGAACCAACTGCTTTGTGTTGTGAGGTCTGTGAAACTTTCTACAAAGCCAGGTTGTGTCTTTAGTCAGTAATCATGTAACTCGAGATGATGAACGTGCCGGCTGTGGAGACGCAGCCTTGACCAGAAAGCGGCAAATGCCGTGCAGCGCTAGGCGACTGGCTATGGAAGGACGCTGCTCGAGGAGTCAGGGAGAAAACCTGGTTCTTGTCTCCACTTCCCCACCTCCTCCTCAAGGGACCTCTGCGAAAGTTACTCTTTCGCCGAGTATATGGATATTATCTGTAGGATCACCTGCCTGCCCACAGAGAGGTGGCTAGGTTCCCAGCTGAACACCCTCCCTGTCCCCCCTCACTGTTCCCATTTCAACCTCACACTTGCCAAAACTCCACTCACACGTGCCATTTCTAGGTCCTGGCTCTCCCACTGCACTGTGGGCCCCAGGACAGTGGAGACGCTGTCTGTGTGGTCTACCATCTTAGTCTCAGGGTCTAGCACAATGCCCGGCACAGCAGGTGACCCAGAAGTCCTCGTTAAAACAGTTGTATAAACATAATGGATGATTATTTTACAAGAGTGATAAACACTTACTAGACTCTAAGTTTTTCCTTCACATCATCCTGGAAATTGAGATGCAAATGCTGGTATAATTTATAATTTTTTTTTTAAACTGCAAACACTGTGAGTACTTATCAGTTAATTTCATACGTTATATAATCAAACTGAAAGGACACCTGAAAGCATCTAGGACATGGCTCTGGCACTGACAGGGAAGGCACGCAGACCGATGGACAGACACCCAGAGGGACACCTCATGAGAGCAATCATACTTGCTCTGGGGTTTCCTATAGTCATACTAAGGAACCACCTGATTTGATTTTCATTTCCCCACAGATTTCCCTACTGGGAAAAAAAAGTCCTTTCTGACCAACATGAATAACATTGAATTGGCAGTCATATTTCTTATCCTACTTATTACATTAGTTTTCTAGCACAAATTGGTCTCTTGAGTTAAGGCAGCATGGAGCCCATTTCTCCCATTAGGGTTCCAGACCTGCTCTGCTGAGAGGCCAAACCCCAGAGCACAAAGACATAGGAGGACCTTGGGACCGTTTCTCACCATGGCTACGTATCCTCTATTATAGTATTAAAACATGACAAAAGAAGTCTTACTGGTAGACCTACTGTTCTCAGTTTTACACTTATGTGCACAAAACTGTAAAACAAAACACAAAAGACATAATGTCTCAATCTCAGCATGATCCTAAAGAGTTAAGTAAAATTTCCATGCTAAAAAAAAAAAAACCAAAACGTTACCACAGGGGAACCTACAGCCCAGCTGAGAAACCTACAGGTCAATTTTAAATTTTAAACCAAAAAGTCAAGGGACTGGGAGTATTTTAGGCTACAAGAGTAGCAGGCCAGGTTGTTCCAGATTCATTTCACGAGGTTCTGTTACATGGACGGTAGCAGTAATCAAACAGGCTAGAGTCAGCCGTGTTGGCAGGAAAATAACAGCTAAAGCATCTAATTTTTAAAAATAAAGATTTGATACAATGGACATCAATAAGTGGAATTTGACAGCAGAAGCTGATATAAAAAGTTTTACGTGGTCACTAAAGAGAACTTTAAAATTCAGAAAAGACAAAAAAAAACAAACAAAACCAAAACAAACCAACCCTCATCCCATTACCCTACACATAGCCAAAATTTGTATTTTATTTCCTTTCTTCTTCTTTTTCCTACTTCACAGTGTTTGCTGTCATCTGAACACATTTATATTCATATGGTATAAACAATTTTGTATGCTGCTTTTTAAATCGATATATATCAATTTCTCATGTTATATAATCTTTGCAAAAATTTCCTTTGACCAATAATACAACATGTCAAACAAATAGTCTAGAACTTACTTAATGATCAACATATAAGCTACTCTAAGCCAGCCATTATGATTGAACAATGGTGAAAATGTGTCTTTTCTTTATAAAGCTCTTCTGTATTTAGGCCTATTTCCTTAGACTGTTTCCATAAGGGAATCATGAGGTCAAAGAGGTAGAAATCTTTCAAGGTTCTTGACATACACTGCAAAACTGTCTTCCAAAAGCACTTAAAAAAAAAAAAAATCTGTGCTTTATTTGGTTTATGTATCAATTGAGTCAAAGGGAGTCAGTAGGTGGAAGAATACTATTTGGTAAAAACATTCTTCTAAAATCATGAACACTGACTGACTTACGTTCGAACTTTATGCCGACCAATGATGAACGATACCTTCCGGCTCCATGGGTTCACAAAGCTGGACCAGCTGGAGTCCAAGATGATGTAATCTCCATTTTGAGTACAAAATCGAATGGGTGAGTGCTCAAAGGGAGGGTGGCCTGCATACTTCAAGACTATGTAAGATAATACGACGAGATTAGAATTTATTTAATGCAGATACTTACTGCAGATGTCTTTTTCTAAGCGTTTATTGGTAAGTTTTTCAGATGTCAAAATAGAAAAAAAAATTGTTTTAGCAGCTTCAACACAGTGCTCACCTGTTAAAGGTTGAGCTCTAGTGATTAAGAGCTTATGAGAAGATCTAACAAGAAATGAAATGGAGAATTAGAGCGGATGAGTGGTTACACAAAAACTTCCTCCTATAAAGAAGCAGGTCCTTACCTTTTTGGTGTACAGCAAGCATGAGAGAACGATCTTCTGGGTGCAGATACGCTAAGACAGACGTTCCCATCAGATCCTGAGGTAGGTAACCCAGCAGAGGCACCGCTCTGGGGTAGAGACACAGCACAGACAGCACGTTACATGCAACAAGTAATTTTCAGACTTTATACACTTTAAACAATACTTTTTTACTTAATTCTAAATATGAAAAAAAAAAAAGGTATGCAAAAGATGTCATTCCAGCATTTATAAAAGGAGCAAACCACCTCAGTGCCTACACCATGGGGAAATGGTTCCATAATCTAAGAAATGCTGGGCATTGGACATGTGTCAAAGTCGCCTATGGAACTTGCTAGAAAATGATTCACAGGCTCACCACAGGCTAACTAAATCAGGGTTTCTGGGGTAAGACCAGGAATCTGTATTTTTAGCAAGTTCCTCAGGGGTCTCTGATTGCCTCCCCTTCCCCATTTAAAAAGTTTACAAAGATCATATCATAACGCAGAAGAATGTTTATGGTGTTAAGTTAATAAAGCAGGCTACAAATTTATCCAGCACGATTAAAACCACACAGAAACAGTGTCTCCCATAAGGTAATAACAAATAGACACCAGGAACACAAAGACATGTGCAGGATGAAGCTTTAGGGAAAGCCATGAATGCAGAACCTTAAGGATGACTTGGAAAGAACTGACTCCATAAATGTTTTCTGTGTGTACAAATTCACAAACATTTTCTAATGCAATAAATTTTAAGCCATTACCATGGTATCTGCAGCTAAATGTTCTTACTCTCTACAGACTCCATGATACAAAGTATTTCACCAATTACTGTTTAGATTCAGGGTATCCATTATAAAATAAACCTATTTTCAGATGTTAAGATTTTTTAAAAATCAAAATTAAGAGCTATCATAACTGTGCCAGCCGTTTTGACTTTGTTGTTTTACAATTACGTGCGCCATGGTGCACTGAGCCCCAGATTTCCAGATTTCACAAATAAATTTCAAAAATAAACGGGGGAGAAACAGAGGGTACTCATGAGGGGATAACAATGTTTATTTTTCCAAATAAAAGTATTAAAAAACAACAATAAGCAATGACTACTACCTATATCACTATTCTTTAAGAGCACTTTAATACCAAAAAAAAGTGGAAAAGACGTAAGTTCAAAATGACTGATGATGTTTTAAATTAAGTAAACGTAGCTTTACCAAAAAAAAAACAAAAAACAAAAAAAACTGTTCTTTTTTTCCTTTTGTTTCTCTCCCTCATTTCAGACTCATAAACATTTCATCAAAAGGTGTTTAGCAAAGCACTTGTCTGGTGGAAATCATGCTTGCACAGGAGCTCGAGGCCAGAGTTAGAGTTTTGGTCTCCTTTAGAGGACAATCACGTACCATGTCCAGGTTCACTGTTCTCTTGTGTAACGTGGAACAATAATTCCTGACTTACCTAAAGCAGACTACTGTGAAATCAAATATAACTTGTAAACTGTAGACGTATAATATGCAAGATACTTATATTAAAACATAAACTTCAAGCTAAGAAATCAAAGGGGCAAATGGATAGGTGTCCATTTCATAATGGAGAGGTATGTAAACATAATGTAAATGTTCTCATATTTCTATCTATTTTCAGAAACAAAATTTCTTTCAGGCTTAAAGAAGCACTTACCTTTCATCTATTTCAAGAAAGACACAGCCTGGGGTGTGTGTTGTGGTAAAAATTCTTTTATCCACCGGGATTCGAGGAGCTATGAAAAACAGAAAGACTCACCTAAAGGCAAATCCACTTAACTGAGCACTTACATTAAAGAGAGAACAATATCTCTGTATGAAATGGAAGAAATCTCACTTAGGGCCCTGGCCTTCAAGAAGCCAAGGCTACGGTTAAATTATAATACTTGTCATTATTAACTACATTTCGAGTAGGTCAAAATGCGATGCCTACCGAAGTTAATTTTAAATAGAGTTTGTGTGCACGGAAAGCTTACTCATCACAATCCCACAGTCAAAGCTGGAGGAAATGAAAGGTCAGGCCCAGCAAGCCTGCTGGTATTTGGTGGCGGTGTACAACTAAGTACATTGGATTTGGCGTCAGTTATGACGCGGATATTTTAAATCTGTGTCAGAAAACAGGTACGGTGAGTTCGACCGTAGCTCACTTTGAAAACGCAGTGATTTGAAATCATGCACAGTTTCATCTGCAAGAAATGAGAGGTGAAGGGAGTCCCCCAAGAATACACATACACACGCACACACCTCATCTAGGGCTACCTCTGTGCGCCGCGTGTTTTACAGGAGACACGCCCGTCCACACCTGACTTCAGACGGCCCCCCTTCCACCCTCACAGTTAACTGCGGAGGAGCAGGCCCACCACCAGCCACGTCCGGGAGCCCCTGCGAGGCTTCTCCAAGGTGAGGCGCCCAGGCACCGTAGCATCTGTGTATTTCTTCACAGTTAACATGTGTAAAGCTGTGTTATTGTTTTTATTAGATTCCTGGCCCATTGTTAACGAGTGGTTAAGTTTTTGAGTGTTGTGCCCCTAAACACATTTTTCCCTTAAGCCCTGTGGTTTTGTGTGTGTGTGTGTTTTGGTGTGGGGTTTTTTTGTTGTTTTTTTGCATAGGATGGTAATTTTTAGGAAAGCACATGTCAGATTACAGCAGAACTGACTTTAATTTCAAATAACAAATGAAAGCTGCTTGTGTATTAACCCATGAATTTGGAAATGTAGTCCTGCCACCAGAGGATAGAAACTACAGTTTTCACTTAAGGGCTTTCTGGACATGTAAAAAATATAAATTCATTCTTGTGACCTCACTGTGCAACAATTTTCATGCTCTCTCTCTCTTTTTTTTTAAAGATTTATTTATTGAGAGAGAGTGCGTGTGTAGGGGGAGAGGCAGATGGAGGGAATCTCAAGCAGACTCCCCGCTGGGCATGGAGCCCGACTCGGGGCTTGATCCCACAACTGGTAAGATCATGACCTGAGCTGAAACCAATGGTCAGGTGCTTAACCAACTGAGCCACCGAGGCGCCCCCAAGTTCCATGTTCTTGTTTCACACAGGGCAGAAGCCAAAGGCCACGTGATAGGCACCGGTAGAGAATGGATCAGAGGACCAGGTATTGGTGGCCAAGTTTGTGCTTAGACCCTTAGGGCTGCGCCGACCTTGAAGGAGACAACCACCAAGAAGTCAGGGTCAGGAAACATCAGGGCAGATCAGCTCTAAATGCCCAAGAGTTCAGCGCCAACATGAAGCCTCCAGCACTCTTTTCTGGTTCTGTGACTGCCGTAAACAGGCTTTCACATCTTCCTACCTGAGGTGCTGTCAGGTTACGTTTGATCTGAAAGCAGACACTCCTGACTTACCTTCATAACCGGAGTGAATCTTCTCCACCAGGGTGAGACAGCAGGGCTCAGATTCCGGCTGGGTAGAGCTATGTACGTGCATCAAATACGGGATAATCCGGAATGGGTAGTAATGCTTTTCTTGCTCTGTGTCTTGGCCTCCCCTGAAAAGCACAGAAAGGAGAGTAACCAGTCCTGATGCATTCAGGCGCCCAACGTGAAGCAAGGCCAGGAGAGACGCCTTCTTGGTGATTTCCGAGAGAGACCTATCCAAATCTAAAAAGTTTAAACGTGTTTATTTTAAAAAGAAATGTTAGTTTACATGTTTGATACCCAAGGATAATTACACTCATTCATTATTCAATGAAAAAAAGGTTTTATGGAGAACCAGTTTAGTGTGTTAAAAATGGAACTAGCCATCCTATGACTTTTCTTTTCACCCAAACCATAACTTCCCAATGTGACTTCCCTACCTGTCTTACCTCACGCGTCTAAACCAAGTACCACGTGACAGAAATCAGGGTTCCCTGTGATCATGCCCCCCGAAGCCAACTCTCCACCATCCCTACCTATACTCTCTCAGGGGACTGACTTAGTCTCATAGCGTCAGCTACTACCTGGATGGGCAGAGGGCCCTGTGCATGGGGAAGCGCTCCTTACATGCCTGCCTGAGCAGGAGAGCAGGGCTAGAACCTGCTCGGCGAGCCCCAGCCCCGGCTGTGGGGCACCTCCCTGGGCAGGGGCGGCTCAACTCCCAGGCTTTCACCCTGTTTTAGAGCTCCAGCTGCCCGGAGGACATTTCTCCTTGGATACACCATGGTCCCCTGAGTGTCAACGTGCGCACAACCGAATCCATACTCCCCCGTTTCTACGAGTCACACCTTGCCTCTCCCACCATTGTTCGAAGTGATGTCAGGTGGTCTTTAGCTGCCTAGAAGCTCCACGTCCATGTCCACGTGCCCTGGCGCTCCCACCCCCACCTCGCTTCCTTGCCTCTCTGCAGACTCTGGCGCCTCCACTCTCAACCGTGACCCCACTTCTGCCACTGAGACAAGACAGCGGCCTGACACTGACCCTGACCCACAGCTGTGCTGTGTCTCCCACTCCCTCCTGTTTCTGTGCACGCGTCTCCCAGGCTCATCCCGTCCCCGGCTTCTCCATGTCCTGTCCGTGCTGACGACCCGAGTACCTGTCTCTAGCACCTGTCTCTACCTTCTCCCTGAACTCCAGACCCACGTACCAATGCCGAGTCAACCCTGCAAGTTAGATTTCCAACAGATAGGGCAAATCAACTTGTCTAAAACCAGGCGCCGGACTCTTCCCCTCCTCGCTCCAGGAGGCGGCTCTCCTGGTTTCCTTTGCCCCCAGTAAAGGGCCACTGGAGTCAGGGACCCTCGTGTCACCTTCGCCGAATCCTTTATTTCACACCCAAAACTAGTCCATTAATGAACTCCGATAACTCTCCCGTACACAAATATCCAGAATACTCCAAAACATCCAGAATATTTCCACATCTTCCTGCCACCGCCGCCCGGGGTGACAGCCCTTCCCGCTGCCTGTCATCCCTGCACCTTCTCTAGCCCAGCGCCCAGTGCGGTCCTTTCATGCCAGTTCTCGTCCTTCTGAAAAATGAAACTGTCCTATCTCTGTCCACTGAGGATTCCCAGGAGCCAGGAGGAGCCTGCTTGGTCTCCATACGGTAATGCCATTTCCCACAAGGAATGAGGGATGGTCGGAGAAATGACGGACTCCATGTCTGAGGTAGGAAACGTCTAGGCGGGGCCTGGGCCACTGTGCCCGAAGCAAAGGCAGCTGTCAGCGACCACAGGGGTGCCCTCACATGGCACTGGAGCTAACCTGAAGGGCTTCCTGCTGGCCGCAGACGGGACCGCTTGAGCAGCATGGAGATGAACGAGAGCCCTATGTTCTAGCTCACACTCTGAAATGCTGATGGAGGAATGATACCCAGTCTGAGATCTGCTTCAGGATCACGGGGAGGGTGGGCTGAGGTGCAGGCGGCGGCAGAGATGACGGAAGACTGGCCACGGGTTAACGTTACTGAAGCGGAACGGTGAGTACACACCAGTTCACTGTACTATTGCCTCGACTTCCATGTTATTTTGCAAATTCCGATAGTAAAGTTTTCAAATAAATGCTTAACCTGAACGAAAACATTTCCTTCAGAAATCAAAGCTCCCGACGGTCTGGTCCCTGTTTCTTCATCTCCTTCCACCCTCTGCTCCAGCCACATTAGCTTCCTTGTTACTCCCCCCACAGGCCAAGCATGCTCTGCCCCAGGGCCTTTGCACTTGTCTCGAACACTCTTCCCTCAGATAGAGGTATGGCTCGCTCCCTCACCTCCTTCAGGCTCTGGCTCAAATCAGCCTTCTTATTAGAGAACATTCCTTCACCCTGAACACACTAGCAATCTCTCCCCTGCCCAGAATTCTCTCACTCTCCACTGTTCCACACAGAACTTACCGCCAGAGGACACGTACGTAGGTACCTGTCTGTTATTGGTCTCCCCCCACACACAAAATGGAAGGTCCACGAGGGCAAGAACTTTGCACCTGTAACCTCGCCTGGCTCAGAGAAGGCACACAAATGTATTTATTAGCAAAACAAACACAAACAGTCCTTCGTCTGTGGCAAGCACTGGTCTAAGAGCTTCATAACAACTCCTCTGTGAGGAACGAATGAACACAGCCCTCCCTCCTGCACCCCTTCCCCGGGGTAGCCCTCCTCAAGCACTGCAATGCTCTTAGCTCAAGGCCCCCAACCCCAGGAGGGCTGACTGATCCACTACAAGGAAAGGAGCCTTCTCTTGAGTTTCCCACATCTGGAGCCTTTACTAACTTCAACACTCACGCTGGCAATCGTGACGTCACTGAACCACGTTTTCTTCTAATTGCAAAAGTAACATGAACACATCACAGTAAATTCAGGACAGGAAAAAAAAAATCACTAATAAATCCTATCAGAAATCAACTACGATTAAAATTTTGGTCTGTTTTCTTCCAGTTCACTATGTCTGGACCTTTTAAATCCTTCTCTTAGACATATCTATCTTACTTTCTTTAGACTTATTTAAAATTTAAGAAGTTAGCGGCGCCTGGCTGGCTCAGTCGGTAGAGCGTGTGACTCTTGATCTCCAGGTCACGAGTTCAAGCCATACATTAGGCACAGAGCTCGCTTAAAAAAAAAAAATTAAAAAAATAAAGTAAAATTTCAAAAATTAATTTTAAATGAGACCAAAAGTCAAAAAGCAAACAAAAAACAAAAGATTCCCAAACAATGGGCATTTGAAAGTGTAATTAACATCATCCAGCGGTTCTTAGAGAGACAGAGAGCACGAGAGAGAGCATGAGAGAGAGCGAGCACCCCCAGGCTAAGAATGATCTCTCTGTTCTTTTTCCTGACTGCATTATTATCTAGTCATTTTTTGAGTGTCTGCTCTTCTCCTCAATCAAAATAAAAACTTCTTGTGGCAAGAACCCAGTGCTAGCTGAATACAAAAGAATCTAAAAAGGGCCAAATAAAATCAGAGCGTAACCCACCGTTCCTGGCCCCCACAAGCCCCTAGACTTACCGGATCCTGCAGAAAAAGGATTTCACTGGAGCAAATTCGTACTGAGATGCTGCGGGAAACAGAGACAAAAGTGTTAATCACCCCCTCCCAGAGCAATAGGCCAGAGCAGCTCCCCTCAGCAAGACAAACTCCAACTATCCCCAAACAAACAAGAAACTATTCTTTCAAAGAAGGAGATATTCTTGATTCAAACAGGGCTCCTGCCCTCACTTTGAGATCAAGTCACATCCAGTATTTTCCAGGGGGCTTTGGTACTCTAGCAGTGACCTTCAGGGAGACAGTGAGGATATGTGGGACTGAGGGCTTTCCCTCATTGAACTGCTGAAACTACCCGAGCTCCTCCTTCCAAGGTCAAGGCAATAAACCGGGGACACAGTTACTTTGGTGGGCATATTCTATTTCACTGTGACAGTCTGGACATGCCTCAGAAACCGATTTGGACAACTTACAGCATATAGGTATGTGATTCACAAATGTCTTTCACTTTTTTCTTTCCCTGGACAAAGTCCCCAAAGTTGGGTCCCAGAAATGACATGATCGTCTTAGGACTCTCACCGTGGAGTGCCACACTGATCTACAGAAGATCGTACCAACCAACAGGGTCTCTAACGACATGTTCTCACAACCCTCATGCCAATGGTTGCACCAATTTTATTGATTTCGGCATTAATTTTATTGATTTGTGAAGTGGTAATTCAGAAATGTTTAACTTTGCCTTGATCAAGGGGCCGAACCTTTTTTTCCCAAGTGTTTGTTGACTATTTAACTCTCCTCTGCTTAGAGCTCCTTGAATTGATCTTTTGGGCATTTGCTCACTGGGGTGAAAAATCCTCAGTTTCAGGAACCAAGGAAATGCTTAAAACCAAGGAGATGTTTTACAAACATACACTGAAGGAGCATAAACAATGAGAGCTCTGAAGAACCAAGACAGGGCACATGGTCCAGGTCTTTGCACTTCTTAGGAGAGGATCACGGGAAGAGTCAGAAAATGGGCTTTTGAACGATCAGGGAAAACGTACATGATTAAAAAAAACAAAACAAAACAAAACAAACGCAAAAACTCCAGTTTCAAAGGCACCAATGATCCAACTGTCAGAATTCAGAACACTACGGAAGTCACAGTCCTGGAATTCTGAAACCAGAAGACTGTTCTTACAGCTCATCTGTGACAAAGAACCAAGCTGACAAGGTCAGCTCACCGAATTCATTGCTCTAAGATACCCGACGGCCCTGATATCAAAACCACCCCAGGAAAGGCTCAGATAAGTTTGCAGAGGAATGACGGCAAGGTAAGGATGTTTCAAAAGTATTCTTAATTTTTTGAGATGATTTTTATGAACAGGACTGATTCCTTGGTGTGGCTTTCAAACGCCCACCTTTGTGTGACTAGATGTCCTGATTGACGGTTCTGGCTGCAGGGATGGACGTGGTCAGGAGGGGCAGCGGTTCCGAGCAAGGACCCTGGACTCACACCGCCAGGCTCCACGCCTACCGGCAGCATGACCTTGGGTGAGTCCCTTAGCTCTGTGCCTCAGTGATCGCAGCGGCCGAGAAGGGGCGTGGCTCCCAGCTTCAGGGGACGTAACTGAAGAAGGCCACAGCTGCTGCCCCAGGGCCCCGTGTCGGGTGGCTATTCCTGTCCAGTGCCCAAGCACAGAGTGGTACTGGAACAGGACCATTCCATGGAGACGCAGGGCTCCTCCAGTGCGTGACCGTGGCTCGGACTTCCCTTTGACTTGCCTGGCCAAGCCGTCTTTTGAGCTGTGCGGCAGGCCAAGCCATCTCCTCCCCAGTCCCCCTTGTCCCCACTCCCTCCACGGGTGTCAGTCGTGTGCTGTGGGCTGAGGGCACAGCTTCCCCCCTCCCCCACCCCCCACAGCAAGTCGCCTACACAGCTGAGCCCATTTTGGCATCTGCTGCTCAGCAGACCCAAACTAACACAGCTACCTCATCTGTCAACTGGGGACAGTGATGGTATCTACACCTCACAAGGTTTTTGTGAAGATTAAACGAGTCAATCCACTGAAACATGAAGAAAAGTCCCTGGCAAACAATATCCGTTCAATAGAATGGAAGCAACGAAGAGAACCTCTAATGTTGCAGAACGTTCCAGACATCTAGAGTGCTTTCCCAACCATCGGTGTGCTTGCTTCTCGCAGCAGCCCTGTGTTAGCAGGCTGGTAGGACAAGACGATGATTTTACAGTGAGAGGCTAAATGGCCCCCTTGGCTCATGAAGGGACAAAACTCAATTTAAAACTCAGATCTTCAGATTTCCTTGTTTAAAATTCCTTGCACATAGGAAATACTGCAACTCTACCTGAAGGGCGGCTTGCGTGCACTCTGCGTGAGGACAGTAGGCACCTGAATTCAACTGTGCTCTCTAGGGGTTGTGCAGGACGGAGAGCCGGACCGTGGGATCTTAAATGGTAGACGCGAGCCCCTTATCAGTTCCACGCCTCGGCTGTAGCGGGTGAATCCTTGTTTTTGGAAGTGCGCTCTAAAGAAACAGTGGTCAGATCCTTCTGGGAGGTCTGCACAACGAACCAAAGTGGAAACGTGCTCTGACGCCAGGCTGAAGGCTGACAACTGCTGAGTTTAGAGCTTCCTATGTCCCCTTCATGTTCTATGAGCTCAAAGGAAGGGCAGACGGAGGCAGCATGGGCCCAGCCCAGAAATGGCTCAAGAAGAGCTGGAATCGCTGAAGTGTGCGAGGCAAAGCCCAGAGTGAGCAGTAGCCAAGAGGAGCACCATCTCTTTAAGGAGGAAGTCAATATTTAGGTCCCAAAGACAGCGATTTCAGGGTATATTATGTTTTTACATGGAGGGGAAATATCACGGCAATAACTCATCTGCAGGGATAACGCGGCTGAAAAGAGCAGAGAGACCACAGAGGCGACCTTGGAGGGAAGGTAGCCGGGGAGGCGCGACGACAGGCTGACGGCGCCATGGTGCACCTGCCCTGCTCACGGCTGCATCTCAGCACCCTAAACAGCTCCCGGCCCACAGTGCTTGCCGAATAAATGTCTATGGAGTGGATGAAGGATCAATAAAAGCAGAGAAACAAACATGGACAGTTAAAGATTGAAAATACGTGTTCGAGAAAGAGGAAGAGAAATGAAATCAACGTTTTTGAGTGAGGGGAACAGGAGAGAGCTGGAAACAAGCAAGGAAGACAGGTGTGCATTTTGAAGTGTCCACGACCTGGGCCCAGAAGACGGGGCAAAGGTCTGCCACGGAAAAAAGCAGCGTGCGAGACTGTTTCCATTGGACCACGTCCTGTGTTAGAAAGTCAGAATGGGCACAGGGCCCTAGATTTGCAAGATGAGAAGGTTCTGGAGGTGTATTTCACATCCATGCCAATGTACCTAACACTACTAAATTGTACACTTAAAAATGGTTAAGATGGTACATTTTGCTAATGGTTTTTTTTTTTACCATAATAAACAAATCAAATATAAATTTCAAAAAAATTAGAGAAGAGGGCTTAGACTCAAAAGAAAAAGGTTGATCTACACTAAGTTCTTTAAGACACGCTTCACGAAGAATATGAAATAAGTAATAAAGGGTGACTTTAAAAAGAAATAATGAATTATTTAAAAAATAATATAGGCCTGAAAGTCACAAAGGAAACTAGGACTGGGCATCCCCAGTTCAGGGAAATAAGCATTTCAGAAGAAAAAGTAGTGAGATTCATGAACTTTTAGGTAGAAGCGAAACTCGAAGGGGAGCTAACCATGAGAAGTTTATCTCCAAAGCCAAGCAAAGAAATAATGAAGTCAAGGTAAGAGGGAAAATGTTTAATTTTATTAACTTAGAGAAAACAGAATCTTTATAACAATTAACCTGCTATATGGTACACAGGCAGTCAAACCATGTCTAAAAGAAAACATATTTATGATATAGAACCTATAAAATTAACTTGACTAAATGAAAGCCTATTAATTGGAACTTTGTCATTAGAAGCATTTAAAATGCTGTTTCCAACACCGCCTGACTTCTCATTTACTTATTTCCTTATCTTTGTTTTTTTTTTTTAAAGTTTTATTTATTTTTAGTAATCTCTACACCCAATGTGGGGCTTGAACTCACGACCCCAAGGTCAAGAGTTGCACGTTCCACCAAATGAGCCAGCCAGGCGCCCCACATTCTGATTTTTTAAATAAAGAAATAAGAAAAACCATATAGTTTGCAGGTTCAAAACAATGCGTTAATTTTGGTACTCTTTCTGAAAGAATGAACCTGATCTTTATGAGGCAAGGTAAGCATCTGAGCATGGGTCCCATTACCTCTTTGGGTCCAGTTGCTCCAGAGGGGAAGCTGAGCGTGGGCAGTGTGTGCACAGAAAACCCTCACATCTTGGGGAGCAAGCAGTTCCACAAAGTGCGAAGACTCCAGGAAGTCTTTCTTACAGTTCAGGATTGAAGTAGCCTGTTCAGAAATGTGCACTAACCTTCCAGACAGAAATGAAAACACTGCCACAAAGGTATCCTATGAAAAACATTTAAAATAAATGCAAATATTGAGACACTTGCGAACAATACTCCTTGAAAGATAAATTTCTTCTAGACTCCTAATGTGATCCACACACGCACACATCCTGCAAAGGCAGCATGAGTCTCCAACATATACCTTAATGATTGTCATAAAACCTGCATTTTATTTTCTGAAGGTCTGATTTCTATACCAAACAATATACCAGCTCATCCTACATCGACTAAACGTGCACACGGCGCATCCATTTCTGATTCCTTCTCGTTTGCAAACTGAGGGGACTGTCTTCTCTTGACCAATGCTAACTCTAGGCTTCAAGACTAAGCTCAAGAGTCTCCTCTTTCAAGACACGGTCTTTGACAAACCTCGCTACATAAGAATCATTTCTCATATGTTGCATCAAACACCAGTAACATTTACAGTCGGCTGTTTGTGTCCGCTCGCATCGGCATGTCCTCCCCTCTCTAGTTTTATCTGGAAGATCTTAAAGGGAAAATGTTTTCTTAAACCTTTCCTTGTTTATTCCATCTCTGCCACACCCACCAGAGTCCCATAAACACCCCAGTCAGTAAAACAAATACTCCTGTGATCTTAGGGACAGCTCCTATTCCGATATTACCAGATCTTTATGTGTGGGGTCTAAACATAAAACTAAGTAATCTCCATCACATCAGTAAGGCATAAGGCTGAATGATTCTGCCAACATGAAGAGATTCAAAAAAGATCCACTACATGTCTCTTCCCAAATTTGACAGAAAAATGACAGCATCTCAACTCACCTGGTTCTATAAAATCCAGTTGTTACAACTTGAAGGAGTAGGTATTGGAACTAAGAATGATATAAATACAAATTAACGATTCTGAGATCAAAATAAAATGAGAGCGGTTACTCTGCAGTTTATTATTTGTTTTTTTCTCTGACTTCGAGAGAACACAGGGATGCTCAGGAGGCAGGGGCGGCTCGGGAGGGGAGCCCAGCAGACCACCGCCCCAGGGCCGCCACCTGGGTTTACATCTGTGCTCCCGCAAGGGCACGAGAAACTACACGATGCCTCCTCAGCAGCGCGCCTCCACTGTTGGCCTCGCATCACGGTTAATGGAACTCCAGCGTGTTAGGTTTCAACATCTACGTCTAGACAAGGTTGTTAGGAAAAGTCACCCAGGTTGATATGGCAAAATGTGTGGATTCTTACTGTGTTTTTGGAAGTGTACCCCGAGGCAGCCGTGGCCAGCTCCTCAAGATTGTATGCGGTCGCAGCTGCTTGAGGCGCTCCACTCTGACTGAGAGTCTGGAAAAACCCACTGTTTGCTAAGAAACACAGGAAAATAAACAGGTAGTCCAGTGACCACGATAGCTTAAGGAAATCATTTTTACCACCCTTGCAGCTGGCTTATTTTTTAGGATGAGGACACCTCGGCATGTCGGCCCCAAAACCAGATCATTTTCTTTCACCTACAACACTGATAGTTGTACAGACGTAAGCCTTTGGATTTTAGGATTTTCTGATGTTCTGTGTCACGAGGAGCAAGATCCATACAAGGTACGAAAACCTAAAATTCCAAATACATGCATGTGATGTGTTTATGGCAGAAACATTACTTTCGTATTCAGGCACTGTGTGTCGTATGCGACTTCACAGAAGTTAGTGCTGAAGAAAATGTGTACTTTATCGAATCCCCGGAAAAGAAAGGTCAGAGATAAAAAGGAAAAGGTGTTTGCAACTGTTCATTTTTAATTTGGCAAATTCCTGATATATCATGAATGCATTGTAACAGTATGTGGATGACAAAGAAAGGTGAGCTGTATTTAGCCAAATGTATTTTTTCCCCAATACCCTTAGAAGACAATGATCTTTTAAAAAGTCAGTCTTTGGGGCGCCTGGGTGGCTCAGTTGTTAAGCATCTGCCTTCGGCTCAGGTCATGATCCCAGGGTCCTGGGATCGAGCCCCATATCGGGCTCCCTGCTTCACAGGAAGCCTGCTTCTTCCTCTCCCATTCCCCCTGCTTGTGTTCCCTCTCTTGCCGTGTCTCTCTCTGTCAAATAAATTTAAAAAAAAATCTTAAAAAAAAAAGTCAGTCTTTAAAATGTGCTAAACTCTACCTCCTACAGCAAATCATCAAAATATGGCAGTCACTAAACAACAGTTCCTAAACTATGACACAAACAAGGTTTTCCTGATGTTCCTAATTTGCAAAACCAAGACACGAATAGAATCCATGTGGATCTGCTCATCTCACATCAAGCACCATAAAAAGGTCAAAACATTTCAGGGACCAGAACCACACTGATAACTCCTGCGGCTTGGCCGATGTTTATGAGCAAAATGACGTACTCGCACGACTGTACTTTTTGTCTAGCTCATTTACCTTGTACGCTGTGCACGCAGCGAAGTGCATAGTTGAGGGCCTCGACGGTGCTCGGCTTACTGTGTCTCCCTGATGGCAAGTATTTTTTCATTTCTTGCACAACCATTATAAGTTCTTCAGAAACTCTGTTTCGATCTTGCTGTTCACTGTAAGAAAACAACAACAAAAAACCCCGTCAATTCACACGTTCAATTATAAGAGCAGCCAACGTTTATTGAACAGCATATGACGTGCCAAGCAACTTTCTAAGTGTTTCCCATGGATCAACTCATTTAGCTCACAGGTTTATTTTCCTCTTTGGGGGGATCCTGGCCAAAGAAACTGGTAAACATCAAACATCTTCCATTCTTTCTCATTCCCACTGCAGCCCCCTGCTCAGCTAAACCCTTAACCACTCTCTCCGTCCTTCTGGTACTTCTTGGTAACTCTTCAGTTTCCCACAGCTTTTCATTCTAAGTTGTCTGAGTATCCCCCTAAACTTTTTCTTAGGCTTACAAATAAAAGGATAAAACGATTTAAGCCCCCCTTTCCCTGTACTAGCCTTCGAAGAACAACAAATCAGGTCCTGTCACCTGTTGCCGTTCTCCACGTGTGGGCTCCACATCTCCTCGTTTCCTCTCCCCAGGGCCTCAGAGCCGCAGGCCTGTGGTCCTTCAAATTCCTGAGGTTCGGTCCCCCTGGAGTCCAGAGATTTACCGCTGGACGTTTCCAGGTCTTCACAGGGGTCCATCTTTTGCTCGGCAGCCCTCAGTCTGTTGCCTGCCTCCTTTTCACTTTGCAATCAGCAACAGAATTTCTCATTTTGGTCCATGCCATTGCTTTAGGGAAAATGATCGGTCATCAGGAGCCGGGTGATCCTGATCCCTGGTCACCTGGACGAAGTTTCCTCTGCAGGATCTCCATGCAGTCTCGGTGGCTCCGCTCGCGGGAGCAGCCTGGGGGCGCCGGGGGAGAGGGTACAGAGGGGACAGGTGTCCAGTGACACGGGCGATGTGCTGCGGAAGCTGGGCTGTGACAGACTCCCGGCCAGACCTTCCCATTCGCCGGCCTGCCCACCCGCAGCTGTTCACCTGCCGGCGTCGCGCGCCCAGAAACCGGACCCGGGCAGGGGGAACTTCCAGCGCCAAGTTCAGGAGCCCCAGGTTCCCGGCCCGGCGCTGCCGGGCCGCCGGGTCCAGAACGGAGGGCGGACTCGGGGAGACTTCCCGCCCCGGCAGAGCACTCACCAGCCGCCGCCGCCGCCGCTAGCCCCGCCGGGCCGGACCGAGCCGCACGCAGTCCCGAGGCCCGCCGCGTGCCGGGCGGCCGCCGGCGCCGCGCCCCCCGCGCGCCGCGTGATGCGGCCCCGCCCCCAGGCCTCGCGATTGGCCGCCGCGGCCGGCTCTGCGCGCCCCCATTGGCCAGGGGGCGGGGGCCGCGTCGGGGCGCCCGGGTTACATAACCGAAGGCGAGTGGGCGGGGAGAAGGCACCGGAGCACCTTACATAACGCCGGGGATCGGGCGGAGGGCGGCGCTCGGCCAATCCCGGCAGGCCGGCGCGTAGGCGGGGGGCGGAGGGGCTCGGAAGGGGCTGGAGTTAAGGCCGCGCGAGTCGAGTGCTCCGCCCCCTTCTCGGCGCCGGAGAGAGGGTGGATGGGGGGAATAGGCCGCGGGGCGGCTGGAGCCAGCGCGGCAGGGATAGGGCGCTCGAGCCGCCAATCACGAGGGGGCGGGCCCCGGGCGGGGCGGGCCGGCCTCCACGGGAGGGGCAGGCGACCCGGCGGCGGGGCGCGCTGGTGGCCGGGGCCGGCGGCGCAGGGGTGGGGGACAGCCCTGGGGCGCGGGTCGGGCCAGTCCCGGGCCGCGGGAAGAAGCACTGGACAACCGAGCGCCTCGTCGGCGCCTTCTCGGGTTCCGTTTTTGCGTCTTGCTCAACCTTCCTGCCCTCGCGCCCGCCAGCTCCTGAGGCTCGGAGGCCCCCCGGCAGCACAGCAGCCCCGGGAAGATCGAAGCCGGGTTTCAGAAGCGGAATTTTGACGACGGACTCTAAACATTTCCCCGGTCTTCCTGAAGTTACAGGTTGATTTGGCAGCTGGGGGAAGACAAGTGTATGTAAACGACACGGTTTCAGAAAAGGAAGGTGTAGCCAAGGCCTTTTTAAAAATACCAAGTCTGAAGGTTTTTTAGATTGTGTGTCGACTCCTCCGAAGTGCAGAGCTCCTCCCCTCTCCAGTGCCTGGTACATGACAAACCTTCAGTATTTATTGGATGAATGAAAGGAGTTGTATAGAAAGGGGGGGGGAATGAAGTGTGTCAATTGTTCATATCATGTATTGGATAAAACATCTCCTTTTCCCAAATGATGGCAGATCTCCCTCTCAAGTTATGTTTTGTCGAACTGCGTTCATTCAACAGATACTTACTGAGTGGATGATCTAGGCCGGGATGATTGTGGCCCCTGAGAAGGAGCAGTGGCAAGAGTCCCTGCCATTCAGGGAGTCTGCCTTTTATGAAGACAGAAAACACAAGCCAGCGCGTAGAGGTCCGAAAGTGGAGAGTGCTGTGTGGAACGTGAAACGAGGATGAAGTGTAGCTGGGACAGGGGTGGAGGGTGAAGGAGGCAACAGACACGTCAACCTGGTGATGGGGGAAGCCTCTCTGAGAAGGCGAATTGAAACCTGAGTGTGTGCGTCTGTGTGGGGGGTGGACCCAATGGAGGGGGCAGAAGGCACCTGCAGAGGCCCTGACAGAGCAGGTGTGTTGTTAAGGAACAGAAGGAACATCTACTTTGCCTGGAGAATTCACAGAGGGAGGAGGAATGGTGTTAGGGAAGATCAGGAAGTTAGGAAGGGCCAGATTATAATTAGGGAATGCAATTTGGATTTTTTTCTAAAAAACAAAGAGTGGAGAGAGGATTCTAAGCAAGATAGTGATCTGAATCAGCCAGACTTCTACACAGGGAGTAGTTAACAGGCAGCTGTTAGTTACAAGAAGAGGCCTGAGAACCGGTTGGACTAGGGTGGTGCCAGGAAGTATGGTGAAAGGAGACTGGACGTGGGATGCATCTGGGGCACAGAACCTTGCCGATGAGTTGAATGTATGTTGTAAGAAGAGAGAGTGATCAAGGATGACTCCTGGGTCTTTAGTGTAAGCAGTGCTGTGTGTCATGGGTCATCAACTTAGATGGACAGGTGGGGATGGTAAGTTTTGATGAGGGGAGAATGGAGACTTGTTTCCCACACAGTATGTTTGAGCAGTGCATTACACATGCAGGTGGGTGATTGGATCTCCCAGCCTGGGACGTAGGGGAGAGGCCAGGGATGGAGATACGGCTGACATTTGGGAGAGGCCAGAGTCCCTATGGTGATTACAGTCATGGGTGAAATGGTGTCAACATGAGAATGCAAATAGAAAAGGGCCAAAGGCCAACAGACACATGAAAAAGTGTTCAATATCGCTCGGCATCAGGGAAATCCAAATCAAAACCTCAATGAGATATCACCTCACACCAGTCAGAATGGCTAAAATTAACAAGTCAGGAAATGACAGATGTTGGCGGGGATGCGGAGAAAGGGGAGCCCTCCTACACTGTTGGTGGGAATGCAAGCTGGTGCAGCCACTCTGGAAAACAGTATGGAGGTTCCTCAAAAAGTTGAAAATAGAGCTACCATACGATCCAGCAATTGCACTACTGGGTATTTACCCCAAAGATACAAAAGTAGGGATCTGAAAGGGTACGTGCACCCCGATGTTTATAGCAGCAATGTCCACAATAGCCAAACTGTGGAAAGAGCCAAGATGTCCATCAACAGATGAATGGATAAAGAAGATGTGGTATATATACACGATGGAATATTATGCAGCGATCAAAAGGAATGAGATCTTGCCATTTGCAACGACGTGGATGGAACTGGACGGTATTATGCTGACCGAAATAAGTCAAACAGAGAAAGACATGTATCATATGACCTCACTGATATGAGGAATTCTTAATCTCAGGAAACAAAGTGAGGGTTGCTGGAGTGGGGGGTGGGGTGGGAGGGATGGGGTGACTGGGTGATGGACACTGGGGAGGGTATGTGCTCTGGTAAGTGCTGTGAATTGTGCAAGACTGTTGAATCTCAGATCTGTACCTCTGAAACAAATAATGCAATATATGTTAAGAAAGAAAAAAAGAAGAAGAATGTAGCAGGAGGGGAAGAATGAAGGGGGGGAAATCGGAGGGGGAGAAGAACCATGAGAGACGATGGACTCTGAAAAACAAACTGAGGGTTCTAGAGGGGAGGGGGGTGGGAGGATGGGTTAGCCTGGTGATGGGTATTGAGGAGGGCACGTTCTGCATGGAGCACTGGGTGTTATGCACAAACAATGAATCATGGAACACTATATCTAAAACTAATGATGTAATGTATGGGGATTAACATAACAATAAAAAAATAAAAAAAAAAAAGAAAGAAAAAGAAAAGGGCCAAAGGCCAAGACTGGGGGAGGAGAGAGGCATGGAGATTCAGAGGCCAAGCAGAGAGCCTGGTGAAGAATAAGGCGCCATAGATGGGGTTGAAAGAAAAGCAGAAGAATGTTGAGTCATGGAAGCTAGATAAAATATTTCAAGGGGAGAGCTATTAACTGTATTGAATGCTGGTGATGCGCAGAGTAAGACAAGGGCAGAGAAATTTCTGTGGTGCTTCACCAAGATGGTGACCTTGGTTAAAGATGTCTCAATAGTGTTGGCTGGAGGAAAAGTGCATTGTGAGGCAGTGACCACGGGGAGCTGTGGGGAGGGGTTTTGCTGTGTGGGGCTATGAACAAGTGTTTGTTTGCCCAAGGGAGGGCTGTGGGGACCACGATTAGGGTCTGATGGGGTGATCCAACAGAGAGGGAGAAGGGGATGAAGCAGGGGGAGAGTTGCACACAATAGGGAATGGCTGGAGGGAAGGATTCTGTTAGGCTCAGGATCCAGAGCCCGGGCTAAAGGCAAGCCCTTGTGTTAGCGGGATTGCCCGTGGTCTTGACGGTATAAAGACCAGTAGAAGATTTTGAAATGCACTTAGCTTGCTATTTAAAGGATGAGAAAAGAATATCCATTATTTTCTAATAATTATGCCATAATTGGTTTATTTAGTAAATTGTGGTTTTACAAATTGAATCTTCTGCTAGTATGAAAAGCAGCTTAGTTGTAAATAAGGATGCTATTTTTTTTTTTTTTAAAGATTTTCTTTTTAAGTAATCTCTATACCCAACGCAGGGCTCAAACTCACCACCCTGAGATCAAGAGTCTCACGCTCCACCGACTGAGCCAGCCAGGCGTCCCCAAGGATGCTATTTTTAAATGCACTAAGCGGTTCAGTCAATTTTAAACAAACAATCCTCACTCAAAACGAATAATAAAAAAAAAATCATACTTCAAAAACCATATTCTATTAGTGAGACAAATATAGAATCATCATGTAGGATGCACACCTCGTTCGAAAATACTTCTGAGTCAAGGGGAATTCGCCCCATTCTTTGACTAAAGTTGTCATCAGGAAGGCAGATGTTCACAAACATCACATTTCTCCTTCCGGTGACATGTGTCCCCTGCCACCTCTGAGGTTAGGCGGGGTCACGTGACTTGTTTTGGCCAGTAAAACATGAGGAGAGCTCCTAACCCAACTTCCAGACGAAAGCCTTGAGCGCCAGTGCCCAATTGCTGATGCTCCCTTCCTGCCACACTGATAACCTGAACACATGTTTACAGGAAGCCCCTCCCTGAGGAGTGACGACAGAACCTTCCCGTGGCCTGGCACTGGACATGAGTCACGAGTGAGGAAATAACTTTAAGCCGTTGAGATTTGGAGAATGTTTATTATGTAGCACTCCAGCACATTTGGAGTGATCTGTATGGTGACTAAAAATATCAGCAAGTCCAGTGGACTTGTTTGGCGTGGACACTGGATGGATGGTGGTGCCATTTTCTGGAACAGACACTATTAACGGTAGGAAGAGGAGCGTGCGGCCGGGGAATGCTTACTTCTGTTTGGTCCATGCTGAGTTTGAGAGGCCTGTATCCACTAGGCCAGGAATCATCAGTACATTAACAATTAGAGATATGGGAATAGGTAAGACTGACCAGGGAGAGTGGGTAGAATGGAAAGGGAAGTTGGCTGAGGACCCAGTTGGCTGAGGAATCCTGACATTTACAGGAGAGGCAGAAAAGAGCGCATTTATGGTAGATTTTCCTTCAAAATCTTAAAAATGGCACCAAAATTTATGTAGATCTCATTATATAAAGGTCCTGAACAAACAGCACAGTTCTACTGTTAAGTGCTTTGCCAGGACACATTAGCATGCCAGACAAGAAAAGCGGTGCCCACCTCTCCAAGGTCAAGGCGATGGAAGAAGTCAACCTCTTCTCTCCCAGATTTCTATAGGAAACGGCATTTTATCGCAACTGTAAGCAAAGGCTACTTCCACCCCTGTTATATTGTTCCCTAGCCGTGGTAGATTAAGAAGGGAAGTGTATTCAAGGGGAAGGATGTGCTGAATCAAAACAAGAGCCATGTTTGGAGAAGTCTCTCGCCCATCCACGTTGCCTTCCCTGTGGGCCACGTAGGCGGCTTACTATTCTACCACACACAGGGCCAGCTCTGCATGTCACTCTTTAAAGAACATATATTTAAGAAACTCAAAAGCCAGATCCTGAGCATTCTGGTAATCGTGAGAAAGCCAGCCCCCCATTCATCTATACTTTTCACGAGGGGAAGGGTTTGCTTGGGTTTACTAGGGTACAGGGAAATGCTGGGGACTAAGAAATGAGTCCTCGGGGAAGGAACTGGGGAGAAGAAGAGAAAGTGGAGTTTGGGGTTTCTAAGTGAAAGGGCAGCAGCAAGGAATGCCACATGCGCAGCTATTCTTCTACAAGCAACACAGATACCGGAATTCCGTTTATAAACAGTTTATTCAGTTCATTATAGTGGGTAAGTTCCCAGCTAAATGCAGAGATACAAGCGAGGTGCCCCTGGGTTAATGCAGGAGCCGGCGGGTTACATGGGACTGGGCACGAGGCAAGGAGGGAGCACCAAGGTTTCAGAGTCAGACCCGGCCAGAGCCCCTGAGCGGAGGGGTGGGCCCATGGCCCGCCCCACACTGACCCCGCTGCTTCCTTCTCACAGCTGGGCATCCTGCAGGGCGTGTCTTCAACACTGCAGCATCTCAGTGAGGCCAGGGGAACAGGTATTAAAGGGAGTCCGTGTCCTGGTGCCCCTCAACTGTTGTTGCTTTGTAAGTCCCATGATAGCATGTGAACAGGAATTTTGGAATCCTCCAGTAACCATGGGCCAGAGTAGTAATACCTCTGCATTTGTCCCTCAGCGCCTCCTTGCCTGTCTGCATGCCTACCTGAATTCCCATCCTTAAGCCACCCGCCCTGATGATGCACATCTCACATAAAGTCTCTCAGATGACAAAGCTATTTCCAAAGCAGCATCTTGTGCAATCTATGACGCTGAAGAAAGAAAGGGTCTCTGGTTAGTTATCCTCCAAGAAGAGTCATCCACCCCTGCCCAATGCCCAATTGAAAGCATAATTTAGAAGACAGATTTAGGAAGTGGAATATGAATAAAAATAGGAAACAAACTCCCAAAGACTATCGTCTATGGGGATTGGGCCAGTTAAGGACCAGTTCACAGATGGTCTCACTCGAAGGCTGCAGAATTGTTGCTCACATAATTATTAGAGACCTACTGGAGTCCACAGGTGACATTTTGTGAACTGCTGGGTAGAACTCAGTCTCCAGGGATGAGATGGTCAGAGTCTAGCTTAAACCCTCCCTCACCCCTGGGAGCAATGCTGAATCAGAGGGGGAGCTGTGCTGACCACAGCACTCCAAAGGCAAGAAAGGCCTGTTAAGATGTAGAGGGTTCACAGACAAGATTGTAATTTTAATTCTGAAGGGCACCTTAAGTTCCATTTGTCACTTTTTTGAATTTATCTGTCGGGAACAGACTTAAGGACACTGTACTGGGCATTCAACTTTTTGGCAAAATAGAAACTTTGGTCATAGCCATAGTTCTATAAAAATGTTTTAAAGAGGCTATTATGTCTGATTAAAATAATATTTTTTAGCAAGTGATACAAAAACAGTAACAAGAAAGTAAACATCTTCATATCTAATGTAAGAGCCAAAACTCTATCCACATCTTATTTTAAATACAGCGCAAGAGTCAGTAGTGCTTATAAACAGTAGAGAGTTCTCTTCTAGGGAACCAGAAAAATAGCAAAATAAGGCACAACCTGTTATGGTTACAGATCTGCGTTAGGCAGTAGTGTTCTTTCTGGAAGGCACAAACTGGAAATCTGATTACCTAAAGGTTTAGAATGTGGTTCTGAAGATGTCAGACGGCAAGGAGAGCTAACTTGGAACAAATTCCCTTAACTGGAATTAACACCAATGCATCAGACAACATGACTTCGAGGTGATGACACTCGGGAAGTTAAGAGATCCTCTCCGTCAGCCGCGTGGCAATCTGTGAAGGCGCCGGGCCAGGTGTGGGCCGGGCGGCTGCACTTCAAGTTTGGAGTGCTTATGACATTACAAAGGCACGTTGCCTAGAAATTAAACTTTACGGTAACAAACAGAAAATAATCAGTTTAGACAGAACAGTAGGCGAGCTCGAGAATATAGCAGGTTCTAAGTCAAATGTCTTGAAGAGCTTTCTTGAACGGCAGGCTGGGGCTGCACTGGTTCTTCACGGGGAAACATTCCACACTAACAAGCAGGGGAGACACAAGCAGAGGAAACAACAGTTCAGTCTCCCACTGCAAACCCAGAGTTAACAGTGAACATCACAGTCTAAATATGCAATTCAATTTGGCCAACTTCTTACTAGTGGCTTCTCTACACTTTGTCGAGGGCTTGAGGACATTGTCGAGAAGGGATGGGAAGAACTGCTTTTGCAAATGGTTCCCAGGTCCTGGGCTACAAACGTCAACGGCCTGTTCCAGTATCATATACGGTAGCGGCAGTAATAACATCAGTAATCATACTTCATGCACGCATGCCTGTCCGTATGGATTCATTTACTTACCCAGCTATCATTACTCCTATGCGCCGGGTACCATCCCATGCACTTTTTATATGTTGAGCAGTGGTGTCCTCACAGCAAACATTAAGGGGTAGGTACTATTATCATCCCCACTTTACAAGTGAAGAAACTGAGGATCAGGGACGTTAAACTGCTTGCCCAAGGCCACGCAGCTGGATGGGAATGGAGCCACGGTGGAGAACAGGTAGTCATGTTCATCAATAGATGATACTCTTTCTTATAAAAGGAAATAGCAGATGAAAATGTACTCAGACTGAAAACAGATGGGTCAGTGGAAATGAATACATTTTCTCTAACTTCAAAGGATCAACGTTTATATTTAAAAAACCCTTGGATTTTAATGAACTAACACTCAAGTATTTAAAACATTTACTGAAGAAAATGAAAATCTTTGGAGTAAACTAACAGTTCTGAGGGAACTTTTATTCTGAGTTCTTGTATGTGAAATCAGCTGTGACCATACCGAGAAGACTTGAATAATGAATTTAGGACAGGAGAACTCACCGATGATGATGATGATGATGATGACCACAACGACAATCCCTATCGCCCACATCTATGACAAAACATAGACCATTTCACATTTCCAAACATAGACATTAGGGTGCTCACTGAAGAGTATGATATTCTAGTCACGGACCGAGAAGTTAAGGTGCACTATAATTTGAAATAATTCGTAGTCTTTAAGGCCTAAATTTACTGTTCTCAATTACGGCATGAAGTTATTTATCTGCTTTTTAGAAAATGGTTCAAATGACTTGTGGTCCCTGGAAAGGCATTTGCTTGTGTATACAAGTTCTTCACACAAGGCAGGGCTACTAAGCTTGTCCTGTGTATCAGAAAGTGTCACTTGTATACCAGTAAGGGGGCCGTGAGATGTATAAGGTCTGCTTTGGGGTACGCTGCTTGTGGGCTGCTTTCTGCACTGGCTTTCAAGCACCCCCCCATCCTGTGACGCCGGAGCCACTCGCTGAACCACAGGCCAGCGGACCACCAACCCCAGCCCTCTCCTGCCAGTATGTGTTCAGGGCTTTGCAGGGTAGGGGTGGAGGGTTGGAAGGGGCTTAGGTTGGTGACTGATTTTGGACATTCCTGTTCTATATACTTCTTAAGATCAGCCACGGGTCATGGAGCATTCCTAGCTGAGGGGATAGGAAAGAGCATGCAGTCAGTGCTTCAGACTCAGAGTCATCCAGTTTTCCACGTATGGGCCGTCAAACTCATCTCCAATACCCATAGCCTTAGTTGACCCTCTGAGAATACAGAGGGTGACTTAACGTAAAAACCAGTTAAAAGAAAATTACCTTGCAATTCTTCCACCAATATTTTCTCTTCAACTTGGCAGCACTTGTTTCAAACTGGGACGCTCCTGCCTGCAGCGCGTCTGCACGATCATCTAACTCTGAGAGCTTCTGATCTCTTTCCAACACCTTGTCCACATTGACTCTCATGATGTCCACCACCTGAATGAATGCGATCACACCAAGTTACACATAAAGGAAGGGAAGAACAAGCAAAACTCTCAGTGAGGTAAATGGGCTCATTTTCTTTCAGGTCAGCACTTTATGACTTTGAGCCACAACTTTCTTTTAAAAAAGAGGGAGCAGGGAGTGGCTCACTCTTTCATGATGAAAATACTCAGCAAATTAGAAATAGAAGGGCATTTCTCTAACATGATAAAGGGCATTTATGGAAAAACCCATAACTAACATCCATGCTCGATGTGGAAAGTTTCTCCCTAAGATCAAGAACAAGTAAAGATGCCCACTTTCACTAATGCTGTTCAACACTGTACTGGAAGTTCTGGCCAGAGCAATTAGGCAAGGAAAAGAATAAAAGACATTCAAATTGGAAAGAAAGAAGTAAAATGATCTCTATTTGCAGATGATTCCGTATATGGAAAATCCTAAAGAATCCACACACTACTAGAGTCAATAAACACATTCAGTAAAGGTTCAGGGTACAAGACCAACACCCAGAAATCAGAATGTTCCCATACAAGAGAAATGAAAAGGAAATTAAAAAAATAATTTCATACACAGTAGCATCCAAAAGAATAAAATACCTAGGGGATAAATTGAATCAAGGAGGCGAAAGATTTGTGCACTGAAAACTACAAGACATTGCTGAAAGAAACTAAAGACCTAATTAAGTAGGAAGACATTCCATGTTCATAGATGGGAACACCTACTGTTATTAAGATGGCAAGATGTCTCAAAGCACTGTACAGATATACAGATTCAACACAATCTCTACTAAAATTCCACTGGCCTTCTCCCCCTACCATCCCCCCCCAGAAACAGAAAAGCCAATCCTTAAATTTTTATGAAATTGCAAGGGGCCTGAAGAGCCAAAACAATACTGAAAAAGGAAATGTTGGAGGACTCAGACTTTCCAATTTCAAAACCTTACAACAAAGCTACAGTAACCAAAGCAGTGTGATTCTAGCGTAAGGACAGACATACAGACTGAGGATCCAGAAATCAACTCCAACATCTATGGCCAAGTGATTTTTGGACAAAGCTGTCAAGATCATTCAGTGAGGAGGAGGATGGTCTCTTCAGCAAATGGTGCTAGGACAACGGGACAGCCATATGCAAAAGAATGAAACTGGACCCTTACACCTAACCCTATATATAAAAATTAACTCAAAATGGATCAATGACCTAAGAATAAGAGTTAAAAACTATGAAACTCTTAGAAGAAAACATAAGAGCAAATCTTCCAAACTTCAGATTTGGCCATGGATTTGACACCAAATCAAGAACGACAAAAGAAAAAATAAATTTAACTTTTTAAAAATTAAAACCTTTTGTGTATCAAAAGACATTATCAAGGATGTGAAAAGACAATCTATAGAATAGAAGAAACTATTTGCAAATCATTTATCTAATAAGAGTTTAATATCCAGAATACATATATATGAGGAACTCTTACTCCCCAACAACGAGGAGAGAAACTACCCAATTAAAAGCCAGGCAACAGACTTGAATAGACATTTCTACAAAGAATGTATACAAATGATCAACGAGCACATGAAAAGATATTCGACACTACTGGTCATTAAGGAAATGGAAACCAAAACCATGATGAAATACTTCATATTCACTAAGGAGGGCAGCTACACGCAGAGAAAGCAGAAGCTAACAAGTGTTAGTGAGGATGTGGAAAAGCAGGAGCCCCCGGACACTGCGGGAGGGAATGAAGGCTGGCCCGGCCACTGTGGACCCACTTGGCAGGTCCTCAAAAAGTGAAACACAGAATTACCACGTAATCCAGCACTCCTGCTTCTAGATACATATCCAAGAGAAATAAAAACATACGTCCACACAGAAATTCGTCCATGAATGTTTGCAGCAGCATTATTCATGACAGTCAAAAGGTGGAAACTCAAAAACCCCTCCACAGATGAAAAGAAAAACGAATTATGTACACAAACACACCGTGGACCACCACTCAGCCATAAAAAGGAAGGGGGTACTGACAGATGCTACAACATGAACAGTGAAAACATTATGCTGAGTGAAAGAAGCCAAACACAAAAGGCCACATGGTGCATGATCCCCTTTACAGGATACAGCCAGAACAGGCAAATCTATAGAAAGAGAAAGCCGATTACAGGTTACCAGGAATGGGAGAAAAGGGGAACGGGGAGTGATGATTACACATGTCCAGGGTGTTCTTCGGGGGAGTGCTAAAGTAGTGAAATTAGACAGAGGTAATGGCTGCACAACATTGTAAATACACTGAAAACCACTGGTTAATGGCTAATTGTATGTTACGTATATTTCACCTCAATTAAAACAAAACAAAACAAAACAAAACAAAACACCTCTCCTTAAAATTCCTTTGGTTAAGAAAAAGGACCCAGTTTGATTTTGTAAGTAAACAAAAGTTTCATCCAGGATGGAATTAGAATGGGTTTCTTACCATGGAAATGTAAAATTTTCAGAATTCAGTTCATAAACAAAACCATCAGACCAAAATATTACCAAATGATTTAATAATGCAATCTAACCTAAGTTTAACTGCTTTTTAAAGCAGCTCAGTGCAGAAAGACCAAGATGTCTTTGTTGGACGCTGACCGCTCTTTGGGCTACAGAATACTAGTCTGAATTTCTCAGTCTTCCACTGTGGGTCTGCATATACAGAGCAGGACAAGATGCTGTGAGGGTCCTCTGACTCAAGAATTCCACAAATTTCGATTTGTTGGGCTAGAGCAGTCTGCCAGCATCTGCCTTTGGTACGTGAATGGGCAACAATTGGAACGGAGTTCTAGAGGCTTCCTCAAGCCTGGTAACCAGTACGTCAGGCTACTGGAGGAAGCATTTTGATGAAAAATCTGGTCAGAGCGACTGGTCTTGGCTTGAATAATCTATAGACCTAATCCTTAAAACTCTATTACCCTATTTAGTAAAGTGGTTCTTTTTTTTTCTTTTCCATTTTTTTTTTAATTGTGGCAAACTGTATCTTATAAAGTGGTTCTTGGAGAGATGTTCTCAGGAGGAGTGTCTGTGGTTAAGATACAAGATTTGGTCACAGGAAAACAAGCATGACACCTGGAGACTGACTTCTCAGAGCTTAGCTCATTTGTTATTATGAAACAGTCAAAATTTCCTTTATACTCATGCTTTTATGATACTTTTTCTAAATAGAATTCTTCCCAGAGTGTTCCCATGTTGGTTTAAAATTCACTGTTTTCAATATTTGAGAGCAGTACCTCATCTACTTGATTTTGTGTCTGCTGAAGTCTTCGGTTGCTGCCAGAGGCAGCACTTGAACCTGCAGGTGCACTTGTAGACCTGAAACGCGGAAAGGCACAAGCATGAGTAAATTCTGATTCCAAATACGTTTCTGAAAGTATGAAGACGTTATTCCAAGACCTCGCTGTTAGAAGTTTCAGAACTAAAGCAGAAAGAGAAATCCTTCCTACAGTAATGAACAAAGGTTCTAATGACGTTTCTTCCAATTCTTCTATAATTTCCAAGATTCATCCATATGTGAAAAGTGACCAGAGTCTAAAGTGAAGGTTTAGTAAGCTCTACTTTGCATCGCTGAAGCACCTGATCTTCAGATCAGGGATCCTAAGAGAGAGAAACTCTACCTCCCAGTTTTTTATTGTTTAAAGGCACACATCTACTTAAATGCACTCAGTACTCTTCTGATCTCTCATTGTGGCAAGAATTGTTTTCATAGTTACGAGTAATTACAGAATGCCACTTTTCCAGTAAGGAGAAATATATTCATTCACAGAAACAGGGTCAGGAACATCAAGATGCAGGGAGGAGGGGTGGCATGAGTGGGAAAGGTGAGATGAAGCAGTGCTTCCTCTCCTAAAAGGTACTCCTCTTCAAATCCTCACTGAATGCCTATTTCCCCACAGGCAGATCCTCCTTGACCACTGTGGCTCTGAAGTCCTTATTGCTTCCATTACTTGGTTGGCCACGCTTTGATTTTTCACACACACATTTGGCCCTTGAACAAGGTGGGGTTTGGGGGTGCTAACCCCTTTCCCTTCCCCACAACTGAAAATCTGCATATAACTTTTGAGTCCTCCAAAAATGTAACTACTAATAGCCTACTGTTGACCAGAGGCCTTATCAATAACATAAACAGTCAATTTACACATACTTGTATGTTATATGTATTATACACCATGTTATTACAATGAAGTAAGCTAGAGAAAAAACGTTAAGAAAATCACAAGACAGAGAAAATACATTTACAGTCCTGTATTTATCAGAAAAAACCCACGTGTAAGTGGACCCGCACAGTTCACACCCATGTTGTTCAAGGGTCACCTGTAAGGTCTTGCCTTACAGACTCCTGTGTGTACGAGGTTCCTTCCCTGTATCCAAGACAGCACCTACTATGTGTCTTGTACACAACAGCTACTGATGCATCCATTGATTCAAGTTCTTTCATACCTACCACGTGTCAAAGACCAGGGATGTAGCAGGTCCCATGCCTGCCCTTAACACTTTATTTTTATTCTCTGATAGTAGTGAAGGACCACGTACTGGTACGTTTTCTCATTTAATCCTTGTAAGTCTTTGAAGGGGGTACTACTATCAACCTCATTTTACAGAAGTGTAAAGTGGGGTTTAGAAAGTCAACACGGCTGGTTGCAGTGGAGCCTGTCTTTACACCAGGTCCCACATGGTTCCACGGATCTAGACCTTAACCACTGACTTCCTGGCACAGCAGCCTCAGCAGGTACACTCCAGAGTGGTGACCCTAGCTCCTAGAAGGAAACCGGGGGAAGCACCCATTCCTTCCTCCTCTGTAGGTGAGCGATGGACAGGCTGGAGGGGCCAGAGGGTCCTTGTGACTCTTGACAGTTTTCTCTGAATGTTACCATGGAAAACTCCAAGTTTTTAAGGGCCACTACAAGACGGCTTCTGCTTAAAGAGGGAAGGTCCAAGCTCTGCTCCTGAGTCCGCTCTACACAGGGCCGAGGGCCTTTCCCTTGCAACTTCCGGAGCCCAGCCCAGCCCAGCCCAGCACCAGGCGGCGAACGGGCGCTCCAGGTCTAGGGCAGTGGCCACCGCTCCTCTCGGGAGCCTCGGGCTGAGGTTAAGGGAAGCGGAGAAGGGGTGGGGTCCAGGTAGGGTCAGGGGAAGGAGGGGGCGTTTCCTAGCTCCGGGAAGCCCCCGGCCGCCCCGCCCCCGCCTCTTCCGCGATCGCCCGACAGCCGCGGGGCTGCGAGCTGCGCCGCGGGGCTGGCTCGGCCCGCCTGCAGCCCGCACCCTCGGGGCCACCGCCTACCCCTGGCCCTCGGGAGCCACCGCGCAGACCCGCGTCCGAGCGGCTGCCGGAGGGGGGGGTGGGGGAACCGAGCCGGGGGAGGGCCCCAGCCGCGGGCCATCGCCCCCCGAAGTCCGAGGCCGCCCCGCGTCTCGCCGCGTCACTCACATTTTGGCGACGGCGGGCGACGGTCAGCACAGCGGCGCAGCGGGACCGAAGGCCGGGAGCTGGGCGGGGCGGCGGCGCGGGGCAGATGACGTCGCCGGGCGCGGCCGCGGAGGGGCGCGCCGGAAGGGGGCGGGGCTCGGCGGGGCGGGGCCACCCGAGAGCGCGGGGCGGTCCCGCGCGAGTTGACTGCGCCGGGCGCGCTCTGCCAGCCGCCGCCCGTGCGACGCAGGGGCGTGTGGCGCATTAGGCGCTGTAAGGGGACTGTGTAGGTAAATTGGGTCGGGGGCGTGGTGCATTATTCTGGGCCCGGGAGCCATTTCCCTGGCCGTGACAGTACTGGAGACTGACGGTGTGCTTCTGCTTGCAGTCCCGCGTTAACCCAGTGGTCCTGGGGACCCCACGTTTCTCAGGGAAACTTGTTAAAATGAGATCGGAAGTCCCTTTGGGGTATTTATCACAGGCGCTGATAGGGTTAGACTCCCTCTCTTCGTGTGCTCGTTTGAGACTCAAGTATTTGTCACTGCACAGACCGCACTACAATCTGTTTACGGGAGCCTGGCCATGAGGAGCTGCGTTAGTTTCTGTGTTTCTATATTCCCGGGCCCCGGCACAGAGTAGGTCCGCAACTTCTGGTCGGCTGTAGGCGGAGGCACAAGTCCAAATGCAGTGAGTTACTCTGCAATGTATTTAAAGTTGTTACTGGAAGTATCCTACCAACGTAGACAACGCCTGCCTTAAAAAAACAAAACAAAAAAGCAACACTGCAAAAACACTGCCAGGTCAACCGGCAGGTGAGATGAGAAATGGAAACTAAAATACTTAAATACCGAACTGTCTTTTCCGACTGTCAATGTAATAATTTGAAAAGGGAAAGGTCAGTGTGTATTAGAATAAACAAGAGTGTCACAGAGGAGGTGGGATTTGAGTTGGGTAAGTAGATAAGAAGAGAACTCTCCAGGCAAGGGATGAACAAACATGACCACAGACAGCAGTGGAAATGGACATGGTTTGCACCGCCCAACCGGAAGGGGCAGGTTGGGGTACAGGTGAAAATAAGACAGAATAAAGAGTGAGGCTAAACAAGCAAGGAGAATGTCATTTAAATGCAGTGGGCTCTAGAAATCACTGGGGCCTGGTGGAGTTGGGCGATACCTTGCGGACTTGGTCTGGCAGGAGCATCCACACGGGACCCCGTGGAAGAGGGACTACCAGGGAGACAAGATGACACTGCAGTGAAAGGAAAGGAGATGATGACAGAATTCTCAGAAAAGAAGATGGATATTAGTAGTCAGTTGGAAAATGCCTTTTCAAAAACAGCAGAGGATTTTAGCGGCAGTGGTGAATTTAGATCGGTGTCTTTATGTTTCAAGTAACTGGTATGTTGAGAGGTGCCTGAGAAGACCATTGAGAAGCAAGGGTTCTAGGGGCAGTGGCTTACGAAGACATTTTTCTTTTATGGGCATGTCTGAGGCTCTGTAACAGTCGATGCCAAACACTGTCTCTAGACCTAAGGAGATACATGAGATGCTCTCATCTGGGTTTGAAACAGGCCAGTCACCCTGGATTTCAGTATCAGGTAAAGTTAAAGCAAAGCACACACAGAGTATGGGGAAATTTTCTTCATTTTTAATTTACAGCAGAAAGAATATAAAGCATTCAGAAAACATTTTCCATATTTTAAGGGCAATTCAAAACATTTTGCATGGTTTCCAGCAGCTGAGTTCTTCAACAGATCCATTGATTCAATGATGCTTCACATGCACAATTACAAAAATAAAACTTACAAAAAAGAAGACATCTAGACTAGTTTTACATGCAAGTCTCAGGGACCCCCCATTGGGCGCCAACTACTGTGTGGAACTGCCATAAGCGACCGTGCAGCCAGAGAGGGGTTCGAGTTATTGTCTTTATTTCGTTCACACAGTACAGCTGATTTCAAATGGGTAACAAGAATAGCAATTAAATCTTCAGGAGACAGAATAAGATTAGCTATTAATTTTATAATGAAGTCCTACTCCTGGCACTTGGGAATTCAGATTATCCAAGAAAGCTGCGCTTACCTATCGTCTTATATTCAAAATTAAGATTCACAACCAAGGAAAAGCGGTCAGAAATGCGTCGTTTCAGTGGAAGTGCATTCGTACCTCACCTAGGATTCAGTTGTACTGGTAGGCTACACGGGTAGGTTCTGAACCTACTTCCTATCCCCTCCGTAAGAACCCTCCTAATTCTATGTTAAGTCTTTATCTTCCAGAAGTTTCTAACTTACTTGGCTAATAATGTAGCATGGGAGACATTAAAAAAAAAAAAATAAATGAGTAACTTAATGTGAGGGTTAACGCAAATCCACTGAGGTCATTACTCTTGTCAAAAGATCAGTTATTTGTACCATAATAAATGGAATAAACGTATCTAAATTCAGTACTAATATGGGATATCCTGAAAGAGCTGGCTTTCACCTTCCTATTCCCATTTACCATACATTTGTGTGTTTGTAAATTACTCAGTGTCCTCCTACAGGTCAAATTGGGTAAAATAATAGGCATTTCGGGGGGGGGGGGGAAGGGCAACAGCTGCAACATAACCCACACATTTAAAAACAAAATCGAGCCAGGTCAGTTTACAAATGTACAGGTGGCTACTGGTTGTGGGGCCGTCACTTGTCAAAGCTGATCACAAGCGGTAAGACGTATACTGTACAGTAATCCGAGGTTGGCAGTGAAAGGAAGTAATTAAAAAACAAGTACAATTATAGAAAAGGCACCAAGAGCACTGACCCCAGTTTTTACCACAATCTTTTTGTATCTACCTTCCTTCTAAAGACACCAGTTTAAAAGCTTATTTGTGAATATTTTTAGGCTTCACAACGAGCCTTGAGTTTTAACTTACAGTTGGCAGCCAGAACCAAGAAAAAAACAAAACAAAACTGTTATCTCAGCTTTACACCAACTGATCCTGAAACTTTACCTGGGAATTTTAAACTGGCATCAGCAAATGCGAACTTTATTCTCTCAATTTAACGTTAGTAGTTTAATTTTTAAAAGCATCAGATTTCTTTGGCTCCTCATCGTATGGAAAGAGTAATAGACCACGACAACCCTACGAGACCAGTTTGCATCTTTTAAATTTTTAGTTATTTTTGTGCAATTTTTGATATATTTTCTGATTTCCAGCAGGAGATATGAAAAACGTGAGACGTTTTCCTACTTTTCATACTATTTCTTTTGTCAGGTTTTGATCGTTCTAAGTGTTCTTTGTTGGAGTGAGTGGATGGTGTTAAGCTATATACGGATTCATCTTATGATTATCTGTTTAGCAAAAGTAACTTAATTTTCTTAAGCAATATTAGCATTCACATTACTTGGCACCGTTGGCAAAAAAATTTTAAATTAAATAAAATAAACTCCTGGTAGCCAAAATTAAATGTAAACATATCCTTTTTTTTTTTAAGTAATGTTACTCTGCCTTTTATCCTAAGTCTAAATACAGTAGCTCTTTTTTTTTGTTTTTTGTTTTTTGCAGTTTAGTCATGCTTTAGCAAAATGTTCTTCTAAAGAACATTTAAAATAAAGTACTCTTATAGTGAAATAAAGTTTTTTTTTGTTTCATTTTACAGACCATAGCCACTAATGCTTTGCTTTTGTTCATTTCTTTTTTCTTGATTTCATGCACATATCTCTTTGTTTTAATATATACAATATATACAAACAATACATCCACATTTTTTCTCGCTCGTTCAGACAAAACTATACAAATAATTTTATCTTGCCATGTTATTGACCTTTGTGAATAAAATATTTAGCAATTAATATAATCCCTTTCAAATATTTTCTCACTTTCCGTTTCTACCTTCTATATATACACAGAAACTGCTCAGTTTGGATGAGATTATAGCCAAAAATATGGAATTTACTGGCCAGAACGCAGCACCACACTGATCTTTTAGGTGGCAAATGTCCAGGCAAGGTTTATGATTCCTTAGAATGACTACAGTTTCCAAGGTTACTAAAAAAGGCTCCATGCTGTACCAATTCTCTAAGTAAATCTCATTGCACATGAAAGTAAGGCCCAAAAATTAAAGTGCTGAGCATGACAAAAGGGACAAGATGATCACTATACTCGCAGGTTCTTGGGAGGTGGTGGGGACAAGAAAATAAATTTAAACTCTGTAAGCTGTTTCTCATTAGTTCCCATGCATTACCCGTTTACCACACACCCGCCCCTCTGCAAATTTCCACAAGACATTAAAAACCTGCAGATTTTAAAAGTTGCATTAAGTGTGCTGTAGAGATTAAAACAAACACAAATTAAAATAAAATAAGATCAGTGAAGGAAATGAGAACACACGGACCCAATAAAGATTTGTATGATCTAAGCCCTCCACTGAGAATCAATCCCAAAGATTCAGCTTCTTGGAAGTAACTGACAGGTGCAGGAGCAGCATTCTCTTTTGTTGCTAGTGCATCCCCACCTTTGCTTGTCTATATTTTTGGTATAAATATTTGTACAGTTCCACACGATGTTTGAATACAGCCCTATATGAGAAGGAAACTGGCTTCTTCCTAAGAAGAGGAAGCCTCTTTCAATTCCTCGTGGTGTCTTGTTTTCCCATGATCCAACAGAAGATTGAGTTCCAAGATGTCTTGCTGATCAAATTAAAAGTTGTCCATGAAAGTGCAGATGCAATGACCAACACATTCCTGTTAAAATCCTGCAGCTGATCTCCCCAAAACTGCAGAGGGATTGTGTGTGTGTGCGTGTGTGTGTGTGCGTGCGTGTGCGTGTCGTTGCTGTCTCTGCTAAAAACAGAAATGAAAACAGTCTGAAAAGCAATGTCACATTGCTAAGGGATGCTGCTGTATGTCTTCAAGTTCCTTGGCCTTTCTCAACTCTTTCACTCTGGAAGAGAAACAGAACAGAACACCAGGTGATAGCTATATAGTGAAACCGTGGCCAGGTGAGGGGAAGGCCATTGCCATTCCCTCTGAAGTGAAAAACCAAGACAAAACCCTTGGGAACACTGATGGCAAAAGAAACTCCTGCTACACTACTGGGGGAAATATTCCAGGAGGAAGACATGACCCTTCCTGAAACTCTACTCTGCAGCGAGTGCTCCTAACACAAAGCAAAACCGAAGTCTACAGCATTAAGTCACGTGTCACAGCAACGTGTTCATCTTAGGAAGAGTTAACTGTTCACCTAGCTTTCCTCTTTAGCCTGGTAGGACCACCATTAATGGCCGGCAATCCCACAGGAGGCAAGTTAGGGAAACTGCACACACACTTACTTCGCGTCTGACACACCCAGGGACTGAACTGCTTTGCTCACAGGCTCAAGACCGTCGGTATCTTGAAGCCGATCGGACGCCTGCACCGCTCGACTACTGCGCTCACGGTACTGTGGGGTCTTTCTGATTTTCGTTATTCCTTACCTTCCTCCCATTCCACATTGTAACTCTACAAGATGTTCAGGTCACTTCCCCTAGTGCTCCCAGATGGACAGCAACGGGGTGCGTACCAAGCAGGTACACTTTGTGCTATTTATCCAGCATGTTGTAGCAAACACATTTAAATGAAATTGTTATCAACAGAGTCATGGAAAGTTCACATCAGCAAATTACGTGTTAATGATCCCCTCCGGTCTATAGTTTTCAATATAAAACTTTGTCTTGGGTTTTGCATATGGCCACCTGATGTAGGTGGAGTGCCAGGGAAGGGGTTGTAAGCTAGATTATTTCCTTTTAGTGACAAATAATGAAGATCTTGCCTTAATAGCAAAATGATCAAATGCGAGTGTGGCTTCAGGGTCTAAGTCCTGAAGGCAGCATGTGTGGTGCAAGGCAGACAGCGTGTAGCTCTGCATACCGTATAATAACATTTGTTTCCCAAAATGGGGGTGGGAGAATGGGTTTAGGCAAACAGAAGCGGCAGTTTCTCGGGACACGTATACCCTACACCTCAACAGTGCAACAAGAAAAGGTCTCATCTGTTTTTCTCACGTGGGCCTATACAGAGGTCAGTAATCCCCCAAACACACAGTTTTCTGATTCTCTAAGGATAAGGTTTCTGCTGTTATCTTAAGTGATACCAGTCAATTTAAATTCTATTCTAAAACAAATGCCACTTTACTTTCTAAGATTCTTGTTAACAGTCAGGGGGAAGAAAACATTTTGAAAAGTAGTAGGAAGTTGCTAATATTACACAGGCTGGGATTCAAAGGCCTGGCACATATGCTATTATAGCAATTTTTAAGGAAATTTACCACCTCCAAGCAGAATCATTTCTGAGTATTCTGCAACGTTGCTACAATCTCTTCAAAGAGTAGTTGCTCTCTTTCAGAAAAAAAGCTTTATTATTTTATCATTAATACTGAAAAGAATTATCATGTTTGAAAACTTGCTTATTTGCCTGACTTATTTACTAAATACACCAGGTCCAGCTTGATCAACACTGTATCTTCAAAACTGCTGAAATCCTTCCTTAACAGGTACATTTAGAACACATAGCTCTGTTCATAACTGGATCCAGGTATTATTTAGTTTTAAATTTTATAATTAAATATACCATGGATTAAGTTTTAGAGTAATTTGGATCGTATTACAGTACAGAATTGTGCATCATTATAGGTCCCTAATTTTGGACATGCATACTTGATAAATAAATGGCTTTTTAAAAATTGAAACATGCTATATTGTGTGTTCAATTTTTAAACATGCAATATCTATACTAACAGCCCTTTGGCTGGAAAAATGCAAGGCATGCATTGATGCCACCTTTACTTCCGGGCATGCAAAATATCTGTACTTGTGCAGACCCAGTTGCTGAATCACCGCAAAATGTGCATGCTCCTTCAAATGCGACATTTTATTTCTGCACCAGTACAGAACTCATTCACAGATATGCAAGAGTGACTCCATCACTGATGAGATTTCTAGAATCTGAAGAATTCTGAACTCAAAATCTGACAGCATAAACACAGATATCCACCCACAGTTTTTCTAGAGTGAAGAGGAACGCTTTAAAAAGATTAAGTTCATCATTGAGATGAAAGAAAAAGGAGAGTGAATTATAAGCCAGAAATGTTTCATACAGTCTCATACCAAAGAAGCTGTAATCAGCTGGTCATAGTGGGTAAACCTTAAACGTTTTTCTTTTAGTTAAAATGGTCACATTTGTTTTTACAGGGTTTTTTTTTTTTTTCAATTTCTTTTGAAACTAATTAAAAAGTCAACTAAGTTTTCATGAGGTTTCAAAGTCACCATGTAAATACTCTGCTATAAACTAGCGATAGCCTCGCATGGCTCTAGGTTAAGGAGAGATGCATGTCCACACACAGAGATGACTACGTCGTCTACACTGGAAAAAGGAGACGCCCTGATCTCCGACATGATTTCTAGGCTTTCATCACTCCTGAGCTATGGTGGAGAACTTAGTTCTCAGTTTCAGGACGAGGTTTTTACAGTACGTTAGCATGATAAATGATACCCGAATGGCTTCAATGGCATAGTTGTTTTTTTTTTTTTTTTTTTTTTAACAGAAAGATGTTCAAGGAGGAATTAGGGAAGAGGAAGAGAAGGCTTCTGATCCAATGGCCGTACAGGCTTAGTATTTGTTACCTCGTTTAGTCCTCCCAACACATCCCCATTCTCTCCACTTTGTAAATGCAGAACCTGAGATTTATAGCAATGAAGCAACCTGCCTCAAATAATTCAGTTAACAAGTGGCAGAGTGGGGATTTGAGCCCGGGCCTGTCTGACTTCACCCTCCACCCTGCTGCCTCCAACATACCTCAGGAGGACAAAACAATGAGGAAAAAAAACTGTTACTGTATCGGTTTTTCCGAAGGCATTTGGAAAATCTCCATGGCATGAGAGGCGTACATTTTTGAAAACTCTAACAACTAACACCTATATTCCTAACAATTACATTTCCTCAACTCTGAGACACTGTCCCTTAATGAGACCTTATGTTGATTTTACTATGGTGTTTGGGAGAACAAACATTCCTCCACTTAAAATGCACTTATCAATTTTATAAAATGGACCTGAGATCTGAAAATAGTGGGAATAAGAATCAAGGAAAGGGAAGATTTTTATCCTCCTCCAATGTCCAATTGGCAGACTACATGGATGTCAATTTACCTCTCAACGTTTAGATGAAATTGGGAGAGTTTTACAATCTGCCCTACTGAAGTCATAAATGGAGTTCTAAATTACTTGAGGGCAGATTATTAGGATAGACTAGAGGTACCTAATTTTTAATTTTATTTTGTTTTAAGTCAAATGTCAACTGGACAAAAAGTAATGTTTGAATGATCTATTGCCTCTATAGAAACACACAACAATTAACTATATCACTGAAGTAATTTAGAACATTTGATACTCGAATTTTTGTTAGCAAATCTTAAAAAACGGATGTTTCCAGTAGTTACAGAAATTTGTTGTTGCCTTGTCTCTGTCAGGACATGAATAACCACTAAAAGGCACGTGTTAACTACACATAACATCTGCCACGAGAAGGGTCATAAAAGTTTAGCTATTACCTCTGGGCTTTTCTCCTGGCTTACTTATATTTCCAAAATGTGCTACAAGGAGTACACTTCTTCTGTAATAATTATTCCTGCTCGTCATTCTCCAAAAAAAAAAAAAAAAGTTTATAAGATGTTTTTCTATCCATCTGTTACTACTACACGTCTCACAAATGTTGCATTCACATGACACAAAACACTCAACTGAAAAATTCAATGGAGAAAAAAAAATTCAATTTTATAGTCCAAAACCAACATCAACTAAGTGAACCGGGGTCATCGATACTACCTGCATTATGAGCCTATTTTTTTCAGCACACAACTTGGTAAATAGAGACCAGAATTTTTGAAGTTGGAATTATGCTTGAAAATCCAGTCGCTGTATTTATAGAGCTTAGAATACAGATGTTCAATAAACTTCTGTTGCGTGGTATGTGCTATCTACATGCAGCTAACGGTTCCTGAGGTTTGGGTTCTCTAAAGGAATTATACCTGCGAGATTCATTCAGGGCCAATAAAGAACCTAACCTAAGAATGTCCTGGTCATCTAAAAACAAACCCCCTTATGATTACGCTTGCTTCTGAACTTCCCCATGCAGAAGACAGGCACAGCAGCCTTCCGTGGGACGGGACAGACAATTAACTGGGACAGAGACTACAGCTTCTGCAGCTACAAGGCTCTCACTACCGTACGGAGAGCTGCAAGGAGCACAGTTCTCAGCCTCCCGAAAGGACCTTGGAAAACAGTACTCCTACGACTGACTTGGGAGTTGAGGTAATTCGGGGAGCAAGACTTTGACCTGTGACCATTCAACTATAAAAATTGGAGACAAATCCTGGATTTGCCCAAGCATTCTAGGCTGAAAATGATCGCCACTTTGGAATACTGCTGTAGTCTCAACAACAAGAAAAACAAAACAAAACAAAAAAATAAAAACAAAACAAAAAACCCCCCCGACTCCCCAAAAACCAACCCCCCAAACAAAAAACAAAACCAAAGAAAAAACAACAACAACAAAAAAAACGAATGTTGCATTCTAATGTACTGAAGTGATGTAGTAAGCAACAGCACTGAAAGCCAGCAAAAGCCCACACGGTTTATTTCCGTCAGACGTCCAATGATAATTCATGAATAAATGAAGTAGGCCTGCTTCCGAAACTTGTAGCAAACAATGGCTCCATGGGTAAAGCATAAGGCAAAGCTGTTTCATTACATCTACTCAGGAACGCTCAGCCAGAGAAATGTTTCATGAGTCAGTGGATTTTAGCAGGTATATTCTTGCAATGCTGGACGTCAAAAATATACAGGGCAGCCAGATGCGGCTTTCTGATTAGTTACCTGTTGCTCTGAGAGCTGCAATAGCTCGTGGGGAATTTGGGAAAAGAGAGATCTTGCCATTTTCCAGAAATCTCATTTGGATTGCAAAACAAAAAAGACAGAGAGGCCCAATAAGAATGACACAGAGCATGTTGTCTGCAACTTAACACACACCACTGTGTTCCAAAAATATTCATTTCCTAAAAGAGGCAAGTAAGACAAAATTACTTTGGATATTTGAATTACATCCGTGATGACACATCCCACACATTCATTCCTACTCCTCACCAAATATATTGGGCCCCACTTGGGAACTATGCCTCGGGTCAACTAAGGAAGCGATGTCACCGTGGTTGACCTAGAGCACTGTCTACTTCTCTCCATTAAGCAGCACACTTCCAGGCATCGTTAAGAGAATTGTCCCTTGGATTAAAGTATATACAACAAAGCAAAAAGTGTAAGTGTAACCTGCAGAACTTGATAATGACCCGCTGAAGAGATTTCACAGGACTGCTCTCAAGAGTCAGCGCTGAAATCACTACTTACCCAGATAACTGGCACCATCTGGCCAAGTTAAGTGTTTGGAAACCCAGTTGTCAAATACAGAGAAAATCTGTTGCCTAAAAATTTGTGACCAGACAGTGTTACCTCTTCTTCTTCCAATTAGGGTTCTTTCGTGCCAGTAGGATAGCTTTGCCCACTTTTACTGAACACAGGTACTAGGCCAGCAACTTACAAAAACAGGTTATTGGAAAACCAGAATTCCCACTGTTTAGGATAGTGCCTGTCGTACCTGTTCTAGGTGGTAAAGCCCTCTCACGGAAATATTATCCCGGGGGAAAAAAGGAATTTGTCCAGGAATCGCTTTTCAGAGAGTAGTCTCTCTGATCTGCGAGAACACTTCCTAATACCCACAAAACCCAAATACCTTAAAGATAGAAGTGGAAAGCCATTTTCTAGCTAGAAAAAGAGGACTTGCCCTGTTTAGTTGCAGTACCTGGAGGATGAATCTGTCAGGTAATTCAGGTATTTGTTATTTCTTGACATATGAGGTAACTGGGTTTTCTGCTAGGACCCTAAATAACACCCTGTTCAATATACTCGAAGCCCAGCTGGGAAGCAGGGTTTTCAGCAATGTGCACCTCAAAGACTTCTTCAATCTCAGAAATCCTCCAGTCATTTTTTTGTGAAAGTAGTAGAACACCTAAATTAACTGAAATAATAATTAAGACTGTTGATTTAAATATCTTTGTGCATAACAGAAGTTTTCTTTTAAATGGACAGTTATTGTATCCAAGACAAAACAAATCCCTGCAAAAGTTCTTGAGAATTTGGAAACTCTATTTTATGTGGGTAAACTAGGGGCTAAGCCTGGATGAAAGGCTGTGTGAAAATAAGCTGATGCGGTGAAGGGTATTTGGGGCTTTTTCTTTGCCTTCCCCAAGTGAAGACTAAAAACTGGAAGACACGATGATATTTTCTGATTGCTATGCTCCTGGAATTAGCCTACTGTGCCTTAATTCTGATGACCGACATCACCTGCCTTTCTAGATAGCCTTCTGCTTCATCCATCTAGGAGGCAGGGTTCAATAATGTCTGACAAACGCTGCACAACAAAATTTAATTCCTTCAGTTTTCAAATATTATCTTTTGATGTATTAAGCTTAAATGTCTTAAATATGGTATACTTCATACATTAATAAAATAAGTATATTAACTTCTTTGACACAAACTCCAGGAATTGACATAAACTCCAGGAACTTTCCTCAGAGAATGCTCTGCCTCCCAAGAGTCATTTCAACTTGGGGACTGTTGGCGGAAGGGCCCCTGTAGCTTCTCTGACGGAACAGAGAGGGAGGGAGATCTTACTGGTAATTAGACAGAGCCACAGGGAGAGAAACAGTACCACTCTAGAATGAACCTGAGCTGCTCAGCTCCTCTCTCTCCAACTCCCTGGAGACTGCAGGTGCAGGCGTGTCTGGGGATTCCAACCTTCCACGCCTGGGGAGGAGTTTTAGGAGCTTACGATGGAATGCAGCAAGTGCTAAAGAAGCTAAGGTAGGGATTCTGGTGTCGAAGAGCATCTTTGGAAAATGTACTCTTAAAAATGATCACTGACATACCAGAAGCGAACAAGTCTCAAAAGTGCATAAGCAACCATTTTTACTAAATGTGATGGTTCCTTGCAGCGACTGTATTAATGGCACAGGCAAGATACTACAACTTTTAGCTCAATTGAATCCTAGGTCATGCGTCTGCTCTTTGGGAGGTGTTTTTAAGTGGAAAGAAATAGTATCTGTGTATGCAGACAGTGAGAAGGAACAGAAAGAGAAAGAAATGGAGATTTGTGTCCCTTTTACTTCTGTTTTAAACACTGTCTCCGAACCAGCTCTACTACACGGGGCAACTGTAAACAACTGCCTAGTTCTCAAGAGGACTAACTGGTTAAATTTACAGAAGAGTGTAGCTGCTTCATTTTTTTAAAAATACATTTTCTTTCAGTGACTATCCATGGTTTTAACCAGGTGAGACTTTGAGTCTTCTATAGGGATAGAATCTTGTTTTAGGAAGAACTTATAAAAACTCAATTCTCCTATCATCATCAGTCAGCAAACTACAGCCCACGGGCCAAATTCAGCCCGATGAGTATCTGTGTAAATAAAGTTTTATTGGCACACTAGCCATAACCATTCATGGACGTATTAGCTACGGGCACATGCACGCTCCGATGGCAGAGCTGAGTAGCTGTGACGGTGACCGTGCGGCCCACAGAGCCCAAGGTATTTACTAGCTTACTAAAGCCTCTTAAGCAAAAGTTAGCTGGCCTTTGACTTAAAATATAACGAGCAAAATACCAGCATCCACATAAATGTACTTGGATGAAAAATATGAGCTCCAGAAACATTAGAAGTTTTAGATTTTTTGAATTATAATCTCTTCTCAGAAATCCTAGACATGACTCAAGTATTACTGTAGGGTTAGGAAGGGAGGGCGTTGAATGTGGTTGAGTTGGCAGAGGTGACTCCCGCGTTAATTTTTTAAGTGCATCTTAAGTCTATTGGACAAAAGTTGTCAAATTAATCCACATTCAAATCGGATTTTGGTGAGTGGTATTCCTGGCTTTTAAATCAATTTCCTGACCCTAAATCCTTTACTGTAACTTCTGGCATGTCATTGTCCCATGTGACAGAGACTTCTGCCTCTTGGGCATACCTACAAATCAGCGTCCTATTCTAAAATCTCAAGGACATCAATAGCGTCTACCGGATACCTCTCCGTTATCATTTCTTTAAAATACAAATTCTATTGGAACATCCCGTCTTCGTTGCAACATAGGATATACAGACTTAAGACACTTTACACCACGTTGTCTTTATTCAGCATTGCCGTTAAATTCTGGAAGTCAAGTTTGCTCGCTGTGTTATAATGAACGTCCTGCATTGCTTCTGAAAGGGCAGCTTCGTGTGCTGACTTACCTCACGGCACCAGGGAAAGGGAGATTTAGAAAATGAAACTAGAGGAACAGGGTAACGGGGAAATAGTAACTCTAAATAAGAAATGGATTCATTAAAAAAATAAAATAAAAAAAGGAAAAAAAAAAGCCAGTATCACCTGGTGCGCTTTCTTGCTTTAGAAATTTGGACTCAGCAGTAGTTGAGAGAATTCATTGTGGCCAATTATTTGAATCACAAAGAACCACCTGCTGGATGTTTTCTTATGGTGCAGCCTTGTTTCAACTCCCCCAACTTCTAAGCATGCCCTGCAGCAGTTTCCGAAGGGCCGTCCTTTCTCTCACTCATGCATTTGTCCATCTGCTGTATGTGACTATTTCCATGTTGTATCACGTAGCAGTGTTAGTAATTAGGGTTAGTTTTCATTTTATCTTATTTCATTCAAAATGGATGTGAAACTTACTGGCATACCTAGGCTGCAGCCCCATGCAAGCAAGCAAAAAGCAAAATATTGAAAATGGAAGATAAAGGTAAACACTGGCTAGCAGGCAGCTAAACTCACCCTTTTGTACAGCCTATGGTCCACCAGGGGGCTTTAGACAGTAAAACAACACCAAAGAGCTATTAGCATGTGAGGGTCACAACAGAAACCTTATACATAGCTTTATTACAACAACAACAAAAGAGAGTATAAAGTGGTTCCTTTTTTGGAAAGAAAGGAGTGGTGACGGGGTATGTGAAATGAGCAGGTAGTAAATTCACCAATTTATCGTGAAGTCTAAAAATGTGGGGGTCGTATGACTTAGCAAAATCCTTAAGAAATGGGACACTTCTTATTGATTCCTGAAGCCATTACCTACCTACCTTTTCTGAGAGGGTGTCATATGAGGTTTTCTATTTTAATGCTTCTCAGGGACAGGACACATGACAGTTTCTCTTAAAATGATATTTAGTACCACAGAATGGAAACAGGGCTATGTTCATTGTAAGGAAAAGAGGAGCTCGGACTTTCAGTTCTATCCATCTTTAGGATACAGGGATGGGAAGAGACTACGGATCTGACACAGTCGACATATAAAGGTCATTAAAATTTGCCTGCATATTTTTCCTAACCTCTGAACTATTCCAGGGCAAGTAAGGAAAAGACCCCTTTGGGGTCTTTATTTCATCCCAAACAATGAGTAGGAATTCAGAGTCCATAATCTGATGTTCTCCTCATAACAAACCTTGCTACCCTGAAGAGGTTACTACTAGTTAAAATATGAACCTGAGAAAAGTAATCATGAACTTCTTCTCTACTAGTTTATAAAAAGAGAGCTTTGAAAACAAGAATGAAAGGATTCCTTTGCCCAGTCTACTCTTGGGGGGGGGGTAGCCTTTTATGCACATATGTTTGTTTAAGTAGCTTACCCTCTCAACATGCCCAGTGTAAACACAGGGCACAGCTTTGGACGAGAAAGAAAAGAAAAGGAGAGTGGGACTTTATGTCAGTTTGCTCATAATGACTAAGGTTACACTACCTATACGTGTTTTCAAAGCTTGAGGAGAAGACTAGGAGAAACAAGGAAAACATGATTTGTGAACATTCAGGTTTGTTCAAAGTGGCCTAAGAAAGAGCAATATAAAGCTAATTTTCTTGAAAATAAAATGTCCCGGGAAAGCATTAACTGCAGTCTGGACAGGGCTGGGTAGAATCTTCCTTTGTTTTTCATTTTGCAGGTTGGAGAGGAAAAAGGAAGGAGTGTGAGCACATGCAAGAACCTCTGGAAAAAGGCCTAGGGAAGTCCCAGAGGTTTCACGAACAGAGAAAATCAACCACCATATCTGGTTGCAAGTACTCTCATGCTGGCAAAGGTAGGACTAGTGGGAGCGAAGAGAGACTGCCCTCGGGAAGGCCAGAACGAATGTGATTATGTCACAGGCGCCTCATGTTTTCATCTGCATTTCCTAACAAGACTTCCTAGTTGAGTGTCGACATTGAAATCTCATCGGCTAGCTCATTACGGGAGCAAAGACCGCAGTCATGCGTGGTAGAGAGCAAATGGCTTGCTGAGGCTCAGGAGGTGCGAATTAGCTTCTTCCAAATAGCATTCTAGTTAGAGAACACCAAATACATCCTAGAGAATGTTCTTTTAAAAGTTTTTATCATTGTTAACGTGTGGCTCTGTGCACCTTTCAACATCATAGAATTCTTTTGTTAACAGAAGTGAAAGTACAAGTGGCCAGTTAACCCCTATTAAGTCTCAAAGTCAAAAGAGTTTCCAAGCTAGCAAGCAGACAGGTTTAGGAGTAAGAAAAACTGAAGTAAAAGGGAACCTCTGTGGAATCGAATTGAATCTGGACACTCAGGCCTTAGGTATAATGAAACAGGAAGAGGAAATGAGACGTCAAAGAGCTTGCTTCAGAGTTTGGCTCTGTAAACCGCACAGCTCCTGATGCGCAGGGAAGCAGCGACGACACCACACAGGGTCATCCAAACACAGCTCAGGAGGCCCCTGGCCCAGATGTCAGACCAGAATGCTAACCTAATCCAGAAACCAAACGATCTCACCAGCTCCCCCCAAATCTAAGGAAAGAGCCTAGTGTTCACAAAGGAAGCTCAAATTTGAGGGAACAAAGAGAAACCCCTCTAGCCAGTTAGTGGGAAGCTGTCCTGTCTCCAGGGAAGGCCCTGGTCACAGGAGCCTGTTTCCTCCTAGTTGAAAATGCACCTCTCAGCTCAGCCGGGTTCCCCTTCCTGCGTATCTCCAGCAGAGGGCACCCGCCATTCGGTCAGAGAACTTGGAGGGAGGGAGGGAGTGGTTTTCTAGCCCTTCCTTGAGAACAGGATCTCTGTTTATTCTCTGTGTGGACACACACTGGCACGGGGAGGGCTGGGAGTGAAGAGCGTGCTGCCATGTGGCATACAAATAAGAGGTTAAAGACAAACGGGAATTAAAAGCTAAGCTGTCCTCACACCCAAACTAAGACAAAGTCACTAGCGTGAGTCTCCACTGCTTGCTATTTACCACGTAATCTGAGACGGGTACCCAGGTGCCCAGAGCAGCAGCTCAGTCCCTAGTTAGAGAGCTCTGCTCCCCTACAGCAATTCGGGATGTTTCCTCTGATGAATGCCGGACTCGCTCTGCACAGGCGGTCATGCGTGGTTAGGAGGGTTAGGGCTGTGGTGCGGCTCTCGATGAGCAAACGTCCAGGTGAAGAGGAGGGTTACCTGTGGCGGCAGCGGCGCAGGAACCTCATTATTTTTCGAGCAGCTTGGTCCTGCTTTTTGGTTAGCAAACTGCTCCTGAAAAAACCGGAATATCACCGTCACAAGAAGGGTCCCGTGAAGCTTGATGTGCACACACTGAAAACGGGGGAGCAGTGGCAGAGGGCCTTTAATGAAACAGTTCAGGTAGCAAACCCCACAGCAGGGCAGGCCTGGGCAGTGCCGGCAGGGAAGGAAGGAGGGGGTGGCAGCCCCTTCCCCTGGCTGTGAGCGACACAGGGCCCAAGTGCAACATACGGTGACGCTCGGCTGTCCTTTCACAACCCTTCGTGAGCTTGTTTTCTGGAAGAATGCGTTCCGGCCTTACACAGGCTTTCTCAGGGTCGAGGCTGGTTCGCCCGAGTCTGATACTCTCCTGAACTTCTTCTGTCGGCTCTCTTACTGCGCTCAGAGTCCCCATCACGCTAAGATGGACTAGCTGGCCTCTAGCTATCCTTCCGAGGTCTCGCACGCAGGGACACTACAATTCAGACTGCCCAACGGAGCGCCCTCTCTGAGCAGGAACTTGGGTCCTGCCAGATTCCCACCCCAGCTGAAGTCGGGGTGGGGGGGGGAAACCAAAATAACTGGGGGGTGGGAGGCTTGGAGACAGAAGCTGCTAAACAGACAAAGACGGACTGACAGCGCGGGTATCACTACACGCAGTCACAGCATCTAGCGTGGTCTGTCAAGAAAGTCCCCGTGACAAGCGTGTCACCCCTCACGTCGGGGCAGGGCCATTCCTTCCATGATGCCAAGGCTCTCTTCCCTAGACAGCTTCGCCCCTGTGACAGCTCAACCCACCTGAGTTTCTGCTGTACGATGACGGCTGTTCGGCGAGCCTGCCGTCTCTTGCCACACTTCTTATAACTCCGGTAATACTTCTGGATCAGCACGGCAGCACGCCGGCTCTGCTGAAATTTTTTTTGTTCGTAGTAACTTCGGAATTTACTCTGGATTAGGATGGCAGCCTGTGTCATCTTTTTATAAAGTGCATACTGCAGGGAAACAAGAATAAGCAGAACAGTAACAACAGGAGCCCACAAATCTGGGTGTCCTCTGAGCATGCCGGGGAAGGCAAGGAGGGAAACACCGTTCTTTCTCCTTGATCATCATAGTCTCTGTCTTGGGTTCAATCACCAAAGAGGCAAACTAGGAACCTCTTCACCTATCTTTCCCAAATGCAAAATATTAGTTTAAGGGTTGCCTTCAGACAATGTATTGCTTTAAATGTGCTTTTTCCCCACAAACATCAAATATTTTGCCCTTCTTGAAAAAACATTTTTAAAATAGCAAAACATGTGTAGACATTTAGGAATAATAAAAGCATATTTAGAAAGTACAAATTCAAAGTTTAATATTTACTATCCGATTTTGAAACATTTTAAAATAACCTTTTTTATGCATCCCAATCACCACCACACACAAGCCTACTTAGAGCAGTCAGCAGCTGATTCCTAACTACAGTTCCGTAGGACACATTTCTGAGTTGCAAGGTCCCAAATACAAGGCTTATCATGAAACGCTGACACCTTTAAGACATTTAACCTGCAAAAAATTAATACTCATAAGACCGACACAGGGGTGAAGCCATGAAACCGGGAAAAGTGTCACAGGACCGGGCAGCCCTCCGCCCAGCCCGCAGCACTGCACGAGGGAGGGATGAAGGCACGGGAGAAGGAGTTCTCTTCCATTTCCCTCTCTAGGCACTAAAAATACAGAGCTCTCTATATTTAAAAAATGCGATGTCCAAACTGCTAACGAAATACAATAGGACTCTGGGGACAAGAAGTCACAAGGAAGCACTTGGCTTGCAAGAAGGCAACTTACCATCATGGGGAAAAATACTCCTGAGAAAATCCCTGTGCCTAAGGTCATCTCTGCCTGTACTGGAGTCATGGGAGGGAACTGACTTCTCGGAACGTTCAAGACACAAGACCCTTGTGCAAGAATCCTCTTTAGTCTCGTCTGACCTGCTTTCCATTTTCATTTGCCCAAAAATCTTTTAGGACGGCGCTGTAGCCTACAGGGCTCCTGTGGTTTTCAGCCCCCTGGCCCATGCACACTGCACATTCAGAAACTACCGGCCACAGTGAGGGACACCAGGAGGAAGGGAGATGCACTGAGTGGCTCGCTGGGCTCACAGGAATCGGCTTGGATGGATTCTTTAGACTGACGTGGCCAAGAAAATGTCCAATGACTGTTAATGCCAAAACCCACTCCAACTGAATAACCACGTGGCCCCCGGAGATGCACTGTGGTTAGGTGGCCTGGTAAGGGGAGTACGCCTGTTTCCTGACCCTGCCGTCTTAATGGCCCCTTCTTGTAGCTGGTGATGGGTGTGAAGTTTGTGACTTTGGTGGAATGGTTTGTGAGGGGACTTGGGTGGCATTACCTTCAAGGCTATCCATGTCAGCTTGGGGAGAAACAGAAAATACAAGATTAACGTTAGATTGCCGAGTAGAAGGAAATTAAAAACCAGAACCAATAAAACTCCCAACCGGAAAAAAAAAAAAAAAAAAAGTAAAGTAATCTGGCTACGTTAATGCCTTCCATCTTCCGAAATACTTGTCTTATACTTGTCAGTATTTCAAAAAATCATGTCTTCTGTTTTTCTGGTTGTAGACAACACTTCTCTGGGGGGGTGGTTTTAAAAACCAAAACCAAAACTCAGACTCATCTTTTGGAATAAATACCTGTTGTAATCACAGACTTGAAACCTTATGTGTCTCGCTTGTGATAACGTGAGGACAGAGCCAGGTACTGTGGTGCCAGCGTTTACACAATAAACCTTCATTCTCTGGGATCGTGAACTCAACCGGCTAGAAGCTGAAGACTCCTCCCGGCCCTCCCCCTTTCACTAGTAGCACTAACCCGAGAGAAACTCAAGAACGTGGCGACCCATATCAGAAATCAAAGTGAGCCCTGTATCGTAACAAGAGAACACAATACCACACTTGCACATGACTATTACACATCTCAGCATATATTATTCCTTAAGTAAAAGTTTAAAACCTACCTAGAGCACTGTCTACTGAAAGGTTCTGGGATCTACTGACAGGCCTGAACTTCATCATACGGGCCAGTCAAAACTCAATTAGGTAAGTTTTTATATTTTCTAACCACCCAGGTGGTTAGGAAAACCTAATATTGTCTTAATTTCTCTGAGCCTCAGCTTCTTCATCTTAAAAGGGACATAAAATTGTTTATCGCCGGTAATTGTAGGGAGCAGATGTGATGAGATGGTGTGGCTGCAAGCTCTAGTACATCCTCAGGGCCCCATGCACTTTAGTGCCCTTTCCCAGGTGATGGCAGTTAGGTAACCTGACAGGGTGCTTTGGAAATGGTAATACTGCGTGAAAGAACACTTAGCTATTCTTCCTGCATCTCTTAACTAAGGAATGCAAAAGCCGTTTAAGATGTTCTGGGCGTCTTAAGATTTTCAGAGATTTTTCCAAGTCTTCATTTGAAAACGGATGGGAAGAAGCTGAAAGGAAAAGTGGCTCGAGAATAGATAATTTCTATAACTCAGGGTCAAAGATAACTGCCATTATTTCTCTTCTCTGATCACATCAAACTCTCTAGAGTTCTTCAATTACTCCAGGTACAATTACTGGAACACAGAGCCTCCCTTCAGACGCAAATAACTTTCTCTGTGTCACACCAACATCTCAGATAGGTCATAATACTGAAAGGCCAACAATCTGAACAGAAATTATTTTGTGAGGTAAGTTTAATTGCAGATGGTTTTTTGGTTCGTTTTTTACCCCCCGCTCTGGAACATTTCCCTCTGGTTTTTGGTCAATGCAATTCAAAGTCTGTCTTTGAATCAGGAGCTGGACATAGCGCTCTCTAGCCAGACCACATGCTACGATCCTCAGGGGCCTGTTGCTGTTTGGACAAGCTGCACTTCCTACTGCGACCAAAGCTGTGGTTTACCTGTTTATATTTCCTGTAACAACGCTGAATGACAGCGGCGGCCACTTCCTGCTGCTCCCGCAAGGGTCGGCCCTGAAGGGTAAAGTGAAGGAAAAACACAATTTAGTGTAAGAAATAACAATTTGGTGTAAGAAATGTCAACTTTCTTCAGACTTAAGTTAGAATTACTACTCATTTATAACTTTTTCTGAGGCCCCAGGTTTACCAAAATACAGTGGTAATTAATTACAAGGAGAAATTAGGAAAAAATGAACTTACAGAATAAATCTGTGATTCTTGCTTCTAAATAGAACTATGATATTTGGATGTTAGGAGGTCTAAAAATATTCATTTTCCAAGTATTTAACAAATCAGGTATTGTACTATTTCCCCTTACATGCTGCCGGATTTCCATTGTCTTTCCCAATATAACCCCAACTACTCTAACTTTGGGGTCGATGATTATTGGCTTTTAACACCACCTCGGGGTGGTCAAAGACTCCTTTGAGAAACTGTGGAAGGCCACAGACCCTCTCCCACCAAAAATGCACACACAAGCTTTAGCGTAAGATTTCAGGGCTGCCTACAGTCAGTCCCAGGCCCTTAAGAACCCCTGCTTTAGGTTATAAATTCCTGTGGCAGAGGTATCAACTTCCTCTATACTAACTAAATAATAAATATCCGTCATCATTACCAAGAATAAATTGAGATGGTGATAACTACACCCTACTGGTCAGTTTTATTTCCCTAAAGCTTCTGAAAATTATTAATAATTTCATGTGGCATAATAATTCCAAAGAACAATTCTACAGACTCAGCAAAAAAAGGAAAAAAAAAGGCTTAAGTTTTAGTTTGGATGATTCTGACTTCCGTCTCTGTGTTCCCCAATCTTATGAATGTCACATCAGGACTCTGTTCCACTTTACCTTGTATTTCCGGAAAGCGGTCTGGACAAGCCTGGCAGCTTCATAGAGTTCTCTTTGCTCGTGATCAGACAGAGTCAGCTGAGCAAATTCATTCTCAACCTTTTCACTGGTAGATGCGCTCAGGAATTCCGACCAATCTGCTGCTGAGGGAAGGCTGGGTTTCTCAAAAGCTATTTCACTGACTGGGGAGCCAACAGGGCTCAAGCTGGTATTAGAAGAAGGGGTTAGAGGCTCGTTATATGCACTTCTGAAACAAGAGGAGACACAAGGGAGAGAGACCGGTGATTGACCTGCATGATCCATTACATACTGCTGAGTAATGAGACAAGGGCCACTGTGAACTATTAAGAATATGCCTTCATTCAGTCCAGTAAGTTGCTAAACACATCCCGTACTTTAACTGTCCTTCAGGTAGTAAGTTCCTACCGAGTACCTATTATGAATTTAGCGCTATGCTAAATACTAAACCCACTGAAGACGCTGCCCGGCCCTCGTGAAGCTTCAGGTGAATTGGGAGGGAAACATCACGGGACGTGACCTCACATGCGCTACAAGGGGAGAAAAGTCACAGAAGAGGTGAGGACGAGAGCAGGGACCTGAAGGTGGTGAAGGAACTTGTCCCAGTGTTTCCTTCCTGAGGTCTCCTATTACACAGCATTCATCAGCTCTAATTAGCCTCCCACGCCTCCCACTGAGCCCAGGCATTTACGGCGGTCAGTGAGCCACGGTCTTCCACTGACCTGATCTGGGCAGCGCTCGGCAGACGATCGACATCGGCTAGGTACCTGGCCAGCCAGCTCATGGTACTGCTGATGGTGGTAGTGTCCGCTCTTTCCAACGCCGAGGGCTCCGTGGGCACAAAACTCTCCTGCTTGATTCGATCAGGTGTGGCTTCGATGATGTGCTCTGCCAAGGTCATCATGTTCACCTGGAATCCAGAGTTCACAGAAACACTCAGGTTAAGAGGGAACCTTAGACGGTATCCAGCCCCTCCCCCACCCCACCCACGCTTGGGAAGAAAAAAGAAGGGAGGGCGGCCTCCCACCTCAATCCAGTGCACCCAGTATCACTGTAAGGTTTTATACAATTCAGCCAAATACTCTGAGACCTGACTCCCTCCAAATCATAGTCTGGCCAAAAACCGTTAGTCAAGTCTTAGAGAACTTCTGCCTTGTGCCTACTCTCTGCTCTCAGCTAGGATCAGCCATTTAATGATACTGTGACTGGGCAGTTCTTCAGCAAGTTGTCACGTTACCATGGTGACGCTGCAGTTTACCTAAAGGACGGCCACAGCCCCCCCCTTGGCCTTGCCTAGAGACCCCCAGTCCTGTAGAGGGCAGCAATGAGCCAATCTGTGGGGCCAGCTCATGGTTGACCCAAAGGAGTTAATCAATCCTCTTCTTGACCCCCCACCTTCCTGCACACTGAGAGGAGTCTGGACAACAAGACTCTACAGACATCTGCTGTGGGGTTTTTTTTTTTTTTTTTAATTTTTTTAAAGATTTTATTTATTTATTTGTCAGAGAGAGAGCGAGAATAAACAAGCAGGGGGAGCGTCAGGCAGAGGGAGAAGCAGGCTTCCCACTGAGCAGGGAGCCCGACCCAGGACCCTGATCCCAGGACCCTGGTATCATGATCTGAGCCGAAGGCAGACACCCAACCGACTGAGTCACCCAGGTGTCCTTGGAAAGTTTTGCTTTCCTGATGAACAGTATCGATGCCCTTGGCTCTTCCCCTCTCTTCCTGCCTTGACTCCAAACAAGCTCCAGCATCCACATTGTAACCATGAAGCACAAAAATCAAGAGTAATTGTCGCCAAAAAGAACAAAAAGCTCAGGGAAAAGTCTGGGCCCCTGTTGGCATCACTGAGCAAATGAACCTCTGGACTTCCTGTCATGTGAGAAAAAAATCAACCATTTGTTATTAAACTGCTATAGTTAGGCTGCTGACACCTGCACCCCAGGTACATTCCTAATAGAATTAGGAATCCTCAGAGCTTAGTCTGCTGCCACGAATTTAATTAAACTTGGAGATACAGTCTTGTTTTTAAAAGATTTCCTTGCATGTCTCTTGAAAACAGAAATTGAAATAATAGCAGTTTAAGTTTTTAAGTGAACTGGAAGTATTCTGAAAGGATCTATACAAAGGTGACAAAATGCTTATCTTACAACGTGGACGAACCTCCAAAACAGTGATGCTAAGTGCAAGAAGCCAGACGCAGAAGCCTGCAAATGTTAGGATGCCATTTATACGAAATTTCCAGAAAAAAGCAAAACTCTGGGGATAGAAATCAGATCGGTGGTTGCCTAGGGCTGGGAGGGGGGAGCAGAGATGACCACAAATGGGCATGGGAAACTTTCTGGGGGTGATGGCAGTGCTCCAAAGGGCACACTAACATTCATCACCCGGAGCGCTTAGAGGGGGTGAACTTTATGGGATGTGAGGTATACCTCATGAAGCTATTAAAAACAGTTATCTTGGGTAATTTTCAAATTTTCAATAAACAAGAAGAGTTCTTGTAATAGGAATAAAAATGAAAAAAGTATTACAGCCTTTCTTTTCCCCTCCATATAAGCCTCTTGACTTGTGACTCAAGCAGCAGGAAGTCCTAGCCTGATATCTTTTCCATGAAAGTATTTGAGTATTTTATTAAAAGCAAAGTGGAATTTCTGGAGACTGAAGGCTATAACTCTATAGTCGCGCCCCAAAGTCCTTCATTTTATGAACACGTATCAGTGTGAGAACACCTCAACATCACCACAGTGCCACACGCTGGAATGCCACACACACACTTTTTACCAGCTAGCTGCAAAAAGCAAGGAAATTTAAATGACTTGAAACAAAACAATAACATTCTAAGCAGCGGGACCTAAAAAGTCACGTCATCTGCTTCTAAATTTCTTGTATTGTGGTCAGAGAAGATAGCCTTTAAATGTGCAGCTTTGGGTTTTGTTTAAATTCTCGTTGTGTTCTAACATATGAGCAATTTTCATGAATGTGTCTAGGATATCTAAAAAAAATCATCTGTATACTTGCTAAGTGTATGAATTACACACATCTGCATAATTACATACAAGTATATCCTGCATTAAATCTATCACATATATTAAATATATCTATGAAAGCCACCTTTCTAATAGCTTTGTTCCGTGTTTTCAATCTTTTCTATATCTACTCACTCTGACAAATTCTGAGATAAATGTCACTCTCACACTATGATTATGAGTGTAGTGCCACATTGCTTTGTATTCACTGGTTTTGCTTTAGTATTCAGAGGCTGTGTCGTTAGTTACACAACTATTGATGGGTTGTATCTTCTCGACAAATGATACATACATTACTTGCCTTAAATTATACTTTGTATCCTTTTTCTTCTTATACTCATTTGTCTCTTCTATCTTTGCCCATAGTTTCCTTTTCATTCTTTCTGTGTCATCTCATTTTGGTTCTGTCTTTTACAAGCAGAATATAGTATGTTTTGCCTTCTTTTTTTTAATCCAATCTGAGAATCTTTTAGTAAAATTGCCAGTTAGCAAAGTGGGAATGAATCATGTTTGAAAGTATTCCTATAATATTATGTTTTCTGCTTATGATTTCTGTTGCTTCACTTTTACTTTTTACCATTCCTGAACTTTTCCCAAATGGGCCCCAATTCCCTCTCCCCGCCTTCAATGACTTACAAATTCTGTAGTCTGTTTCTATGTAATCTATTAACCTGACATTTCTAACAAGCCTATTTCAGCCTACGCTTATCTATCAATAAGGTCTGCGACCTTCCCCAAGTAAGAGAGCTGCTTCACCTTCTTCATTTCCTTACCTCCCTAGTTTTATTAAAATAATAAGAATATTAGTTCTAAAACAGGATTCCTCCTCTATTTAAAGCAACCCTTCCTAACAAGTGCCCTGTGTGTACAGTCACACTATCAGTAAGTCCTCAGATGTATCAGTTTTACTGGTTTATTGTCCACTCTTCCATGAACTCTGGCTCAAATTACTTCATTATTTCTTGAATTACTTAATTATTTTTCATTGTCATCTTTTTCATTTGGCTGAATACGTCTCGAGACCGTTGCTCTTAAGGTACCAAAATATTACTCTCTCGAGGCTCTGTTAAAATGTAAAGTAGAACTTCTCAGGTTATTTTGTATTTCCTGCACCAATCCTATTTTAGCAAAGGCCAACTGCTACCAAGCTCTGCTATCCGATGGTTATTTAAACTTAATCGAACTTATGTAAAATCAGAAATCCAGTGTCCTGAGTCCCACTGGCTACATCTTCTGCTACGGAGACCACATGTGGCCAGTGGCTACCATAATGGGCAGTACAGACACCGAACGTTTCCATCACTGCCCAGCGCACCAGTGAACAGCGCAGATTTTCAGTCGGTATGCTCATAAATATTGTCCTAGATTGCTTAGTATTGATATGCGGTGTGGCCAAATCCAGCCAGCTACCTGTTTGTGTAAATAAAGTTTTATTGGCACATAGCCACTCTCACTCATTCAGTATCATCTAGGGCTGCCTTTGTGCTCTAAAGGCAGATTAAATAGTCGTGACAGTCTGTATGGCCCACAAAGCCTAAAATATTTACCATTTGGCCCTTGACAGAAAAACTTTGCCAACCTCTTGTCTAACAAGTTCTTGGATTTCCCTGGTAGGCCTCCCCACAACTGCAGTGGTTGGCAGATAAATAGTGGAGGCCCCCCCTTTCCTATCTGTGCTAACAGCTGGGGTGGCAGGAAGGGGATCCTGGGATGAAGAGGAGCAGCTCAGCAATCGGACCTCTCCCTAGGAATGCTGGCCAGGATAGGGGCTCTCCAGGCCCCTCCCTCCTGTGGCATTTCTATAGGCCTAGAACCTTACTGAATTACTCGTGGGACTTTTTTCTCTGTTACATTTGTTTTGGGTTATATAGGAACTAGGAAAGAGAGGAAGTCAAACTCATCCTCTTTGCTCATTTGGTCCTCCCCTATGTAGTATATTTTATTTAATGGAATTTGCCTGCTTAATAGCTTAACCTCCAGTTTACTGCAGTATATACTCTCTCAATCTATTGCAAGTTTAATGCCCCAATAGGATTCTGGAGTTTCTAGGTTTATTATAAGGACAGTCAATTATCAGCTTTGGGGATATTTCACTGCACCTCAAAAGCCTCACACCACATACGCCTTTACAAACGCCACATGACAGCTGTGCTCATCAAATCACTTAGGTCATTCAAATTCTATCCATAGGCCTCCTGTTGTAGTGATGACCGGGCTGTGACTCTGTTAAACTCGTACTTAAACAGGAAGTCAGTCCCCCCGGATGCAGGAGGGAAGCAGAAGACCACCGGAGGGCCCTGGGTGAGCCCTGAGGAGCTAGTGTTGAGACCCAGGTCGCCGGTGTTCAGGCCCTATTCAAACAACGTTCGAATCACTGAATGAATACATGGCCCACGCAAAGAAGATACTCCAACATTCTTATGCGTAAGACCGCACTTTTAACCCTCTGCTGGTGAGCAAATCACATGGCCTGGGGAACCGGCTATGAAGACGGCGGGAGCGACTACGGACGCCCCGGCCTCTGCAGGCTTACCTTGTCGGCGCTTACCTGAATATCGTCCATGGGCTGTGAGCATTCTGCGCTCTCTGCGCTATCGCGGTAGGACCCCATCTCTGAATTCACCACCTCTCTGTTAGCCATCATCAGGACACTCATTGGTTCCCGTGGACGCACCTGTGAAGGTGCTGCATCCTTTCCTACACTGGTCCCCTTCGGATTTCCAGTCACCTGTACTGTAGACACACCAATGTAAAGATCTTTGGAATTCCACTTTACTACAGGCTGAGATCCAGAGGCTTGGAATCCTGCAGTCTCTGGAGTGGGAGGGGAGGTTTCCCGGATGCAGTCCCTCACTCCTTCACTGGGGCTGATTGTCTCGGGGACACACTGCTTAGAACTAGGGCTCTGCTTCCTGATATTTGGCTGTTCCAGACTCAGTGCAGTGGAGAGCAGCTTCTCCTGCCTTGCCTGGAAGTACTCAGGGTTCAATTTATGCTTTTTGGGAGCTGGATAATCTTTGTGGCTCTCACTGCTGTAGTAATTAGAGGGTTCAGAACGAGGTCTTCTCAGCTCTGAAAAGTACAGTAGAAAGGATAGTCAGGACAGGCGATAAAATTAGGAATCCTAAAGAATTAACACTTTCTCTATGCCTGAGAGACACAAAGTGCAAAGCTGGAACTCAAGACATGTCCCTAACATTTAAATATTCCCCAGCAGCATATACTGTATTCAGATAGTCCTCCTCCAAAATTTGTGTTTCTTTCTCGAAAGGACACAGATTTTTTTTTTTTGCTACTTTCTGCATTTATTTTTGGGAGGGGTGGGGGGAGCAGTAGGCATTCTTATAGCTAAAAGAAAAATTGGAAACATAAAAACAAACAAAAACCAAACAAAAAACAAACCCTTAAACATATGTGAATATCCTATGGACTTTTCTGAGGGTAGCTGCATGAAAGCAAATGGGAAATCTGTCAACTTCTGAGATGTAGTAATTTTGAATGTTTACCTGGATTGGTACTTGCAATAACGGTGACTCCTTTGGGTATTTCTGGAGAGCTGATGGTTTCACTGTGCCACTGGGTCATCCAGCTATCCGTGTTAGGCTCTTCACTTGGAGGACAGTGTATTCTGGGGTTCTGCCCCAGCTGAGCCTGTTCATCTCTCTGCAGGTGCTCCAGACACTCTGCTAATTTCACATGACCCCTTGACCTGGCAATTCCCAAAGGCAGCCTTCCTAGAGAGTCAGGAATAGAGATGGCCCGACGGTCCCACTTGTACAGAACGACAGCAGCTTCTAAGTGCCCTAGAGCACATGCCCACATCTAAAAAACAGCAAAACAAAGCAAGCTTTCTCAGTACGGGTTAAAAAACATATTCCACTTTTGCTATTGCTGCCAACTGACAAATCGGCCCTTGCTGGCAATCTCAGTGGGGCCGTAAAACATTACCATATCCCTATCCCAGTTAAGAAGAGTTCAGGAATAAATGAACCTATTCCTTACCAGAGGAGTACAGGAGAAGTGGTCCACATTCAACGGGTCAACTTCCAGTTCCAAATCAATGCTATCTGCATGCTTTGTGCTGTAAGGGATAAGCACCAGAAATTACTGCACAATGAATCAGTGTTCAAGAGAGACACCAGCATGTTATAAAACCCACAAAGATGAAACCAAAGCGGCCACCTAACATCCCGGATGTGAGGAAATAGAGCCCCTAATTTTGTAGGGTGGTTTGGACTGGCGGTCCAGAGGAAACAGAAGTACAATGTTTAGTTAGTACCTCAGTCCACATTTCTTGGGCAGAAGTTCATAAAATTCCCTTGGCAACTGTCCTCAGAGAAAGCCCTTTGCTCACAGGCCATGGTCACATTCCTGAATGACCAGATTTCTCTCCACCAGTGGAAACACTCAGGAGGAAGCTGCAAGCTGATGAGCAAGGACGACCCCCAGCTGTCCACACCCCACCCTTACCGCCATTTGATGAGGGTCTGGATGAGGGTGGCGTAGCCCTGCGCAGCAGCCAGGTGCAAGAGGGTCATCCCACGGAAAGTCTTTGAATGGATCAAGTGCTTGGACTTGGCCCAGCAGGCTCGGCTCATCATCTTCTCACACACGACAACCACACGGTTCTCGAAGCAGCTCCCCAGCGTCCCAGGGCCAGAAGCGCACTAGGAGGAGGAAGCTCGCCTTAACGACTGAGGACCAAGGGCCTCTCCCTGTCAAGTCAGCCTCTTCAGGTGGGAGAAACAAATGCTTTACGATTAGCCACCCACACTGGGAAACACCAAACTGCACATAAACTGAGACTAGAATGTGCTTGGTTCAGCTCAGCAGCACGTGGCCACGCTCGTGGCACAGGGTCATTTTCCGTAACTCTGAGAACCCCAGAGTCTGTCTATCACAGCTGACACTCTGATTACGAACGTCATGAGGCTCCATCTCGGGGAAAGCGTGTACCACTAAAAGAAAAGGTGCCACCGGCCTCCAGTTGAAGTACACGCTGTAGACTGTGGGCTGGTAGGAGAGCAAAGCAGGGCAGCCGTCCCGGTTCTTGCATCCAGGGTACACCTGGACCTTTGCCTCCCTTGCTCCTCATTAGGAGAATTAAGTCACTTAGAAGGGGATATTTTTTCCCCCCAAAGAAACACTTTTAAAAATCCAATAACAATCCCGTCCTTTGGGGAAAGCGTTAGAGATCTTGAGAGAGAGATCACAAACGGGCGAGGGGCAGAGGGAGAAGCAGACTCCCCGAGGAGTAGGGAGCCCAATGCGGGGCTCGATCCCAGAACCCTGGGATCATGACCTGAGCCGAAGGCAGACGCTTAACCAACTGAACCACCCAGGCACCTAAGATCTTGAAATTTAAGTGTTATAAATAACAATAGAGGCATTCAGGAAAGAGAAATTCACGAATTTTAACTGTGGCTTTCTTCTCTTGATTCAGTTGTAAAGCAAGAAAAATAAAATCAAACTTAGTTACCTCAACAGTTTATCTGAGTCTCTGTGATGGCAGCTCTCTGCTGAACATCCCCCCCCACATAAATGATACTTCTAGCCTGATTCTTACCTCTGGAATTATTTAAAAAGTGTTTGCTTTTTTTCCAGTAATAAAGCCCACAAAATTCAATTACTACAGAAATATTGTTGCTTCTCATTGTTTTTTTACTTTTAGGTCCAGGAAAAAACGCCTACAAAAATGAAAAGGCAGATGACAGATATAATGTCATCCTCACTAGGGCTCTTAAAAGAGCACAGGTGGGTGATCCCAACCTGCAGTAGAATGACCTTGACTCAAAAGGCCCAGGCAGAGCCGCCCCACACGTACCAAACAGACACATTCACAAGCTCATGGAAGTTATGGGTCAGTAAGCAAGGAGGGAATTTTTTTTTTTTTTTTGCATAAAAACAGCCACATCTTTATCATGAAAGGTGGACACAGGTATGTATTGAAGCCAACCTGGGACTAGTCCAGGAATGATACCAGTACCAGACAAAGGACTTGTGACCCACTGCCTCCCTAATCAATAAGACACACACAAGACGAAAGGTGAAGGTCAACGCAAGCTGGTACCTGAGCTTGGCTTCCTCCGTTCCCAGTCCCGTTGCCCCCTCCACTGCTGCCTCCTCCACTCCCCTGCTTGTGCTGCTGGGACCCCGTCATCTCAGCCATCCTCCTTTCCATCTGCTCCAGGCGTTCCAGGATGGACATCCTGAACTGGTTATCTAGGGAAGAAGAGGGAAGAGTGAGGTCGTGTTCCGGAAGAAGAGCAGTCGACGTGGGGCCTAGTCAAGCCTGCAGGACTGCCATCAGCCTAACGGAACCACAGAGGTCTGTCCAGGCCAGACTTCCCCAGCATGGGCCTGAGCCTGACGCCTCCCACAAGACTTGCAGCGTCTACAGTAGCTCAGAGTTCTCCACTAAAGGAATAGAAAATCCCTTTCTGTTAAAGTCCTGGTTTCACGTTCCTGGTACCCCAGTTCCTTGCCAAATTCCCCAATGGAAGCCTTGGAGAGATCTGGTAGGTAAGCCCCTAGAACAAATAAATGAAATAAGTACTATTTAATTTCAATCAGTGGAAGAAAGGAAGATGTGTGTGCGTTACTGTGCATAAACAGTGTGTATATATAAATTATATATACATATAGTTTTTAAGACGAGTATCTGTTTTACCTAAACACTGGGGAAAAAAATATTTTATTTGCTGATCATTCACTGGTTGAGACCCTTACACATTTCCTTTAACACGTGACAGTCTTTTGAGACCAATACAACCAAGTGCTTCACCTTTACATAAGAAAAACATCAGGCCATTACCGCTGGGGCTAGGATTGTAACTCAGAGAAGTCTGTGGTTCTGTACCACATTACTAAGATTAGACTCTCTCCCTCCACATTCGTGCATTTACACCCACATACGTGTGCACGCACCCATGCATATCACAATTTGGGTTGCATGCATACATAAGAAAAGGAGCTAAGACCATTATTAAAATCATTAGCACCTATATTTATTCAACAAATTTTAAATAACACTGTGTCAGATATTTAGTAGGAAACTGATCAGAAAAGGCCTCTTCCTGCTCTAGTAGGGGAAGCAAGCAGGATAATGTGATGAGGAACAACAGGGTGCGGCTAGAACTTAGATAAGTCAGGAAAGGCGACACTTGAGTTTGATCAGAATGAGAAGGAGCCACGTCTGCAAGAGCTGGGTGAGTTACTAGCAGAAGCAAAGGCTCTGAGGAAGGGCATTCAAGGCGCAGAAGGCGGGTGGCTGGCCCACAGCAGAGAGGAGAGCAGAGGATGGAGCTGGAGAGGGGGCCAGGACCAGACAGTATGCAGTTAAGAACCTTGGCTGCACCACGGAAGAGTCGTGTAGCTTTGAACAAAACCTTTAGTGCCTCAGTCCCCTCAGCTCTTAACTGGGGATGGTAACTGTACTTACCTCAGGGTTGCTGTGAGGATTGAGCGAGTTTGTGCAAACTCGAAGAACATATCAGTTCCACGTCATCATCATCTTCCAACAAAGGAGTTAAATGTCTCTAGGGATTGACTGAGCAGCTGTGACAGCCTATTCGGCCCCCAGATGGTTAATGGCATAACTATTTTCAAAATGCTACCACCTGAATCATGAAAAGGAAGAACCCAGGACGGGAGTACTTGATCAGTGTACCTGGCCATCCTGACTATAAATCCTGACACCAGTGAGTCATGTTTATTGATTCTATAAGAAATAAAACAATGGGCGGGGCTGACACTTGGGGAAAGTTTCTCATGTGCCAGTCACCGTTCTGATCACTTTACAAATATTAGCCCATTTACTCTCCACAATAATCGTGAGGTAGGTACTGTTCTCACCCTCTTTTCACAGAGGAGGAGACTGAGGCAAAGAGAACGAATCTCCCTGGCTCTGGGGCCTGGAGCTTAACCCCGATATGACACCAACAGGAGCGAGAGGTTGTGGGAAGAGAAGACGCACAGAATTAGTGTTACCCTTGGAAAGAGAACTTTTTCCTTACAAGAACAAGACAATAAATACCTGTTTCACAGGAAAATTTTCGAGACTGGCTGTCAAACGGATTCCACTTTACTAAACCACAAAGCCAGAGGAGGAAGACTGCTGTTCAAAGATCGTGATATTATTTTCTAATAAAGTTATTTCCAGGAACCACACTAAAAGAAAAGTCCTCCCCCTTTATTTTTTTTTTTTTTTAATATTTTTATTTATTTATTTGACACAGAGAGACACAGCGAGAGAGGGAACACAAGCAGGGAGAGTGGGAGAGGGAGAAGCAGGCTTCCCGCGGAGCAGGAAGCCCGATGCGGGGCTCGATCCCAGGACCCTGGGATCATGACCTGAGCCGAAGGCAGACGCTTAACCGACTGAGCCACCCAGGTGCCCCAAGTCCTCCCCCTTTAAAAGTGAAAGAGGACGTCTCTGTGCCCATTGCACACAAACACACGGATACAACAAACACTGAGGCCCCTGTGCTGAGCATCTCAGTGGCCTGGTCACCGATGGGAAGTTCCCTGAGTGAGTCTGTGTGTGATGCACTGCGAACGGTCCTTGTCATCCTGTGACCCTTGTGCCTTCGGGGGTGGTACCAGAATCCTTATCCCATGCCCTCTCCCTTAAAAGGGACATTTTGCAGAATGCAGGACTCCTTTATGTGGAACCAAATGAAGACTACGAATCCTCCCTTTTAATTAGAGTTTGACTCCAAGTCGAATGGCAGTGATGCCCTGGGGCCCTTGTCCCTGCTTCTTCCCCATCATGCCCTGTATCTACTCACAGAAACTCGTGCGGTCTACGGAAACGGGGGAAGCTGCTGTAGCCACCTGCTGATGATTTATTCTGCAAGCCTACAAATCCTGCACCTATTAGACGAGTGTTCAGAATCCATTTCGCTGGTTTCAAGCACTTGTTTGGAGCCCGGTGGCCAGCACTGACCTCCCGTGTCACGCACAGGGGCAGAAGGGCAGAGAGAGCAGTGTCCGGCTGTGCTCTGCCCTGGTGGGGTGCTGCGGGGTGCCTGGCCTGCCCCCGGCCCCAGGGAGATGGCTCTGTTCCGGCGGTTGCCCTGCCACAGTGAGGTCAGCCTCTTGCACCCGCCCGTCCCCCTGCCCAGCATGGACACTATGGGGACAGACCCTTCCTGACATCACAGAACTGGGCCCCGCGCACGGTGTCTCCAGATCAAAACACTAAGAATTACAACCCCGTGGCTGCCACTGAGGTCCCAGCTTCTGTTCTGGGCTGTCTGTTCCGCAGCATCCCCATGGCTAACTGTGCAGTTAGCTCTCTCACGTTATTAAGCTGCTCTGAGAAGCACTTCATGAAGATACTCAGAAGCAATTATTTGCCTCTTAACAAAATTATATCATGCATAATGGCATCTCTGAGCCTCTCAACTCCAAAGGGGGAAGGTAGTGATAATTAAAATAAGAAACAACCTCAAATGGAAACAATTGAGCTGGTATCCTGGCGCGTATGGGCCTGTCGTACTGTGCTGACCGAGAATCACTGGAGCCTTCTGATGCCACTTCCTCTCCTCTGAGTGCGGCCAGGGACCCGCTCTGGCCACAGAGCTTACTCAGATGGATAAAATGAGGGTCTTCACGTCTCCATTCCTGGCCAGTCAAAAGCAACGACCGTATGCTTGTTTTGGTTTTAGTTTTATGATGATGCGGAAACTACTGTAAAATATTTGGCACATGCGGAGCTATTTATTGCCTTGATTGTATATTATGTGTGGTCATGGGATAAAGGGAATATAATTATTAAGAAGCAAAGAAAATTTTTCTGATGTTACAGTAAAAAAGTTGATATCAGATTCATTTATTCATGCACAAGTGTTTATTGAGCACCTTCTACGTACCAAGCACTGGGGGTGACTTAAACATTAGTGAAAATGTCCCTGCCCTCGTTTGCTGGCCAACAAGTAATTTCTGCAGCCTGAATAAACTGGATTTTTGAATTAATATGTGGGAGGGAGGGGTGAGAAGAGAGAAAACAAATAATGTGTAGACCTAGGGGGCTGACAAATTTGGCCTCAGCTCTCACCCATGACATTTCAAACAAAGCCAACAGTGACTCAGCTTTGAGGGATTCCAAGCCCCATGTCCTTAGGACAGTCTGAGTGAAGCAACCAAACTACTCCTCCGTGAGCACTAGACTGCACAAAAAGCACGCCAAAAGTACCTGTTTCCACGAGCACCTTAGACTCCAGAGGCCCCAGCAAGGGAAGCCAGCTGTTCAGCTGGAGCTCCCGCCTGGCCATCCCCAGCTTTCCGTTCCCTTCTGGAAGGATTAGGGCTACGTCTGTCTCACTAAAACAACAAGCTGCTGCTTCCATAGAAAGGTTCTCCCACTCTTCCGCTGCCCCTGGAGAAGCCACATTATAACTCCTGCCTCTGAAGCCTGGGGCCAGGTGAGGTCCGAACACCGGTTCACTTCTCCTGGAGGGGAAGCTCCCGGTGTGCGTGCGGGCGTCCCTCCCATGGCTGAGTGTGTGTGCCCTATAGCCACCGTGCTCGCCCCTCGCTGCCAACCGAGGCCACCCTGACAGGAGGCTTCCGCTCATCCGGTGGCTCTCACACGGTAGGTGCCATCCGAAGCACCAGACGGATGGGTGGGCCCTAGTCCCAGAGCCAGTTCGTTTTACTTAGGAGGTGTGGGTAAGGCCCAGAGGTTGCACTTCTAACAAGTTCTCAGGTGATGCTGATGTTTCTGGTCCGGGGCCACATGCAGGAGCCACTCTAAGACCCCACTTCCCTCCATAAAAATGCATCTTCTCTCCACCTGAGTGCTCGTTAAAGAATGGTCCAAGAACCCCCCTGCTCGAGCAGATGCGCAGGTTGCTGCCCAGGGTGGACACATGAGACATGACCTCACGGAAACCATGCCAGCTCCATCCACACGAGCTCTGTCAACAACACTGGGTTGCTCACTTTCTTCTCACGGACACAGCCAATTAAGATCTGACAAAACCTGAACACTACTGAAAGTCCGCCCACCTGCACCGCCCTCTGTAACGAATCAGACACTACTTGGTCCCTCCCATCGAGTCTTACCTCCTCATTGCTTTCTTCTTCCCTCAGGTGACTAAATGCCGTGTCTTCCCACGTGTCTGTCTGCGTGTCTCGCCTGTCTCTGAAGCAGGCTATTTACCTGCACGGTTTCAGGGAACGAGGGCTTTTAACCACCACGCAGCACTTCCTTCCCTGACAGTCAGGACACACGCGCACATGAGCCCGCACCCCAGACAGAAAGTAAGTAATTCTGACGGCTCTGCGGCCACACTCTGGCTCGTGATTCATTCAGCCTCTTCGTGAGCCCGTTCTGCACCCCTTTTTAGCAGAAGTGGCATTTTTAGACTGGGCAGCTGTGATGGAATAGAAGGAGCATGGGAGTAGAGACGAGAGCTCCAGGTTTAATCCTGTTGCTGCATAATTTTCGAAAAAATGACCACTTTGCACCTCAATTTTCTCATGTGTAAAGACGGGCTATCACTACCTATTGTTTTTGTGGGGATGAGATAAACTTATATGAAATTTTTTAAAGTGGTGAGGCTTTCTTCAGTCTGAGAAATTCTTGGACTGGGACCCAGTCATACCATGGGACTCTTTTATTAAAAAATGCATTTTAGGGGCATCTGGGTGGCTCATCCGGTTAACCGTCTGACTTTGGCTCAGGCCATGATCTGAGGGTCCTGGGATGGAGCCCTGCGTTGGGCTCTGTGCTCAGTGGGGAGCCTGCTTCTCTTCCTCTGCCCCTCCCCACGCCCCCTCATGTGCTCACTCACTTTCTCAAATAAAATCTTTAAAAAATACATTTTTAAAAAATTTTGAATAATGTTAGATTTACAGACAAGTTGCAAAGATCGTGGAGCTCCCATAAACCTTTGCCTAGTTTGCCCTAACAGCAACATCTTACCTATCCATGGTACATCTGTCAAAACCCAGACACTCACTAGCATCACTACTGACTCAACCATAGACTTGAGTTAGACCCGCCGATGGAACTAAGGTACTTCTTTGGTACTGGGATCCAGTTGCGGACGCCATGCTGCATTTAGTTGTCCCACGCCCTCTGTATCCTGGGATGTGACAGTTTTCTCTGTAGCTCTTAGTTCCACAACGTTCACGGCTTTGAGGAACACTGGTCACACACTCTGTAGATGTCCCTCTGTTCAAGTTGTCTGATATGTTTTCTAACGGCTGGACTGGAGTTATGAGTTTCCAGGAAGAATATCACAGAGGCAGGGTGCCCCGCTCATCACATAACATCGGTGGTATATGATGTCCTGCTGATGTGGACCGTGATTTTTGGTTAAGGTGCTGTCTGCTAGACTGCTCTATGATCAAGTTATGATTTTCCTCTTTCCATACTCTATTCTTTGGAAATAAGTCAGTAAGTCCAGCCCACACTCAAGGAAATGGGAATAAAGCTCTACTTCATGGATGGGGGGAGTGTCCACATATATTATATGGAGTTCTCCTAAAGGGAGATTTGTCCTTCTGAATTTATTTGATCAACCATTTATTTATATCCATTTGAACTCATGCATATTTACTTTACAACTTTGGCCATAATCCAATACTACATTCGTTTATTGTGAGAACTGCCCCAGCTTTGGCCACTGGGAGCTCTTTCACGCTGGCTCCTGGGTCCCTCTGACGGACCCCCAGCCTCTTCCCTTCTTTTTCAGGCACTTCCTTACTTTCTGGCATTATAAGATGCGCAGGTTCATTTTTTATTTTCCCTGCCCCAGCCCTAGAATCAGCAATTTCTCTAAGGAGCTGTGGTTCCTTTTATTGGAGAATGGCATTTAGAAGCCAAGATCTGGGCGTTGGGTGTGCCCACAGCTGCTGGGGCGTCACTGCTTCCAGGCCCCCTCAGCAGACAGAGCGAGGAAACCCATGTATGCAAACACATCTGTAATTGTCTGTATCTATCTGTACCACACTGAAATAAACGTGAGTCCATACTGACTTCTGCACTTCTAACATAGCACGGCAGTGTCCATCCTAGCCTTCCGGGGCAGGGGGTACTTTCAATGTAGATAAGATGATGGTGGAAGTAACTATGTGTTATCTGGATATAATAAACCTATATACTAAATGCTGAAAAGAAATTGCACTGATGTATTAAACTACAAAAAAGAAATCTGTAAGTCTAATTTCTGTCACTCAAAAGTATAGGTACAGAACATAGCATAGTAGTTTATCCAACCACCTTGTTATAATCCAGTTCTTAAGAGTTTCCCAACAATATTAGAAAACATACAGAAAAAACACTCATAATCCCAGAACAGCTTTGAGTATTACAAAGGTCAAGAAGAAGATAAAGAAACACTTCCAGGCAATCACTGGCCCGACGGTCAATGAATGGTTCATTGGGGCTTCATATCCCCTTTTCCTTTGCTGGGTTCACTGTGTCCCAGCCTCCCCTTAGGGGCTGTTATGCAAAGTGTCACATGGCACAGCAGCGGTCATGGGTCACCTCTTCCTCTCTGATAGGGATTCCCAACCCTCAAAGGGACTCATTTTAAAATGTCCCAAGTTAACATTTACCTAAAAACTTAAAATTCCTAAACAATACCAAAGTTTTAAAGACAGAGAAAATTTCATGAAGTCAGATTTCCCATAGTATGTTCTAAGTTTAGAAAGATTGGTGCTTGCTTCTATAAAAGTAGAGAATCCCAAGTATTTAAGGATCTGATGTAATAAAGTGTCTACATCAGGAAACCAAATACTAGCCAGACTTCCTAGGCTTTCAGCACTTAGCTGCACCTACTGTTGCCTCTAGATTACCTCTCGGTAAGTCCTGGAACCTAATTAATTTCCAGGGCTGTATCGAGCAGTACAACATGAGGAAGTTTCAGACATTATATCAGGTAATTCAGTTAAAAAAACTTAAGTCCCCCCCCCCCCAACTTTGACCTACAAAATAAAACTGAAGCTCTTTGGCATGGCATAGAATGCTCTTGACCAGCTGTCTCAGGCTACTTTTTAGGGACTCTCTTATCACTCACTGTTCTTCAATCCACTGGGGGTTCACATGCCCTTGGACCTTTGGTCATGCCGACTTCTTCCTGTGTCCACCTGGTGAGTCTGCTGTTCTTCAGAGCGTGGCTCACACATCACTTCAGTATTATTACTGGACATCCATAGTTGACCAGTCCACATGTATTACTTCTAGTCCTCAAAATAATCAAAAGAAAGCTTTTCCTCTTCATTTGACAGATGAAGAAGTTGAAGTTCAGAAACGTGTTGCTTGCCCAAGGTCATACTGCTTTTAAGTATCAGGGCAGGGATTTAAACACAGGCTGGACTCCAGATCCACGTTCTTTCCACTATGCCCGGTGAACCTTCATGTCTTACCCTGTGTCCTAAGAATACTTAGCAAATGAATGTAGAGTTGTTCTCCTACATGTGTACTTTCTACTAGGGAGCTTTTTGAAAGCAGGGAGCTTGTCTGCACCCTGGCACCAGATACAGAGTGGGGGCTCAGTCAGTGGAAAAGAATAATTATTTTCTAGTTTAAGCCTCTTCTGGGAGCCAATTTATTGACGAGGTCATTAAACTCTGGGGCAAGGGCTCTGAGTGACCTCCACTAGCCACCGGGGACTCCAGGTGGCTGCATACCAATTAGCAGCAGCCTACCACTTGTTCCCATGGACAGAGTGGTCAGGATGATCAAAACCTAGCAGAAATGACTTGAAAGCACTGAGTAATCTCTAGGAGTTTACTTGGTCAGCTGCCACTTCCTTTCGGCTCAGGGAAGGAAATTATGTACCCGCAGCACATTGGTGCAAGACTCTGGCAAAGGAGCTGAGAAACATCTGACTTCTTTACGGATACAAACTGGATTTCACAGCAGTGCCGCTCTTCTCTATCCACTGAACTTCACATTATAAATTTTATATATTCCCACTTTTCCCTGGCAAAATGGAGTATTTGGAACACACATGGCTGGCAGCACACCTTAATGGAAGGAGTGCCTATAATTAGTTACAAAAGTGCCTCACATGTCCATCAGGGGATAGGGTGTTGTATAAACATGAAATTTTTATTGTCTTAAAAGAAAGATTTTTTAGAAGGCCTCATGAAGTATGCATGGATCTGAACGTCTGAAAACCCGCTAACGAATATCTGCAAACACGAGAACTTGTTGCTACAATTGCTTAATCTGAGCCACCTTCGGTCTTGTTGCCAGAGTGGGAGAAAAAGTTTTGCCTTGGCAGGTAAATGAATGAAGGAGCAATCGTCAAATACCACCTGCTATTTTAAAACGCGTTATTTGTAGCTCAAGTGCACATGTGCCCTCCTGTTGCTATTTGGACTGGGAATGAGAGGCCGTCTCTCATTCCATTTACAGCCCTTGGCCGCACTGGCAGGAAGAGCTGATGAAGCAAAAGGAGGCATGACTTGAACTATTTCTGTAGGGACTGCAATTGCTGCTTAGGAAGCCTCCTAAATTTTTTAGGAAGCTCGGAAAGACAGGGGAAATGAAGTCACTTAATTCCTTCCCAGAATAAATGGGGCCACCGGAGCACATGAAGCTGTCCTCTCCAGCAAGCCATTTAAGATGTCCAAGTGCGGAGGGAAGGGTAAGGGCCGGACAGAGATAAGGCACAAGCTGTGCCACTCTGATTTTCCAAAGCAATGGCTAAATTTAGCCTCAGAAAAAAACTGCCATACTCCACTTTTTAAAAACTCCCCAACTCCATACACCAAGACAAATGGAAATTAGCAATTCTTCTTAGACTTTCTTCACTCGCAGTGACTTTGGATCCGTATTTCTTCTCCTTGGTCTGTTGTTTCACACTATTCACAAATTCAGAGTCTTGGACGTGTCAAGGAAAATCGGGTAGGATGCTGCTGAACAGCTCACAGCGAGTAGGAAACAAATGTTGACAAGGGGAGGCACGCAAACGTACAATTCTCTCTCCCTTGAACTCTCTCCATGCCAGAGCTTGAGGTGCATGAGGGCAAGAATTTCAAACCTATGCTCCAAGGACACGAAGGCTTGGTGGAACACTCTCGGAGCTCAGCTGTGCTGCCCCGTGGCCTGAAGCACGGGAGAGCACCCCAAATTATGCAAGAGCTGACGGCACGGTCAATACAGTAGCAAATCCGACGGGAGTTCAGTGTGGTGAAACCGCAGCTGATTGGTGCGAGAACAATGGAAATCAGGAACTCTGACACTGATTCTGTACCTACCCTCATAGCCTACAGAAGAGCAGAACATTTTAAGTCTGCTAACTTCCAAAAGCAACAAATCTGGAGGACACTGCCTCCACAGTTTCAGTACCCAGTGACAATCAGAAATATTACAAGCACAAATGGAGATATTCTAAAGTAGTAACAGCAAAGTGAGTGAAGACCAGAGGAGCATATCACCACTAAGACTAATGAGGTCTTTAAAGAAAAAGAACTGTAATGAGACTCGGAGGTGAGCAACTGTCTCCCTCCCCGGGACGTGAAGGTGTGACGGTGGAATGAAATTTAAGTGCGCGTGGGAAAATGGGAGATGAAAATCCTAACACCCAAGAGCTGACAGGGCAGAGAAGAACTACAAAATGCACAGGAAGTGTCAGGAGGCAAGACGACTTTAATGAACCACCAGCAGGCTGATCTGTGGTGCTCAGCTTTAGTAACAAAAACTCCCGAACACGTGAAATCCTTTGGGAAGAACTATGGAGAATCAGGGCCAGAACAGGTTTGTTCTGCAAATATCTAGTCAATATCCACTCCCAAGGCATGACTCCTCAGCACTAGTGTGCTGAGGCTCTGGGGATATAACGGTGAACAAGAAAGCTCACGATGTCGTGGTCGCCACCAGGGATACAAAATCCAGTACGATGGGAGCCTTTATTTCAAGAACCTCAGTCTGATATAAAGGTAAAGAGAAGTCCTGTGAGCTCTGTGAAGCCTGCAGCTATGATCGCTCTGTTCACTGCAATATTCCCAAGGCCTGGCACACAGTAGGTCCTCAATACAGATTTACTGAATAAGTGATTTAATTTCACCTGTTAGAAATAGAAAATGTGAGTTTGAAGGAGAACAAGGCAAAGGATATTATGTGGAACAAAATATGTTTCCATTAGTCATTTCTGTGGTGTAGTTTTCTCCAGCAAAGTCACTAAACGCGGTCCCTTCCCTTCTCATGGGACCATCTTTTACCTGATCCCATAGAATGTTATCAGGGAGCAGGCATTTGGAAACAAACAAACATCTAATTAGACTGGTACACAATAACTCTTACATTTGGTAGTTTCCACCTCAGAAGTAGCATTCCGGAACAAGGTCAGGGTGGAGGCATTGTGGGGTTGAGGAGGTGGGAGGGGATTGAAAACTCCATAAAAAAACAAAAACCAAATCAAAAGACTTTGGGGACACCTGGCTGGCTCAGTCAGTAGAGCATGCGACTCTTGATGTTGGGATTGTTCGAGCCCCATGTTGGGTGTAGAGATTACTTTAAAAAAGTAAAAATCTCAAAAAAAAATCTTTGCTAATCACATGTGCTACCTGGTACCTGGAGGAAAAAAAAAAATCCTGGCTGCTTCCAGCTAATTTTACTAATCATAATAGATGTTATTTGCTCTGAGTTCCTGGTGAGTTTCAATATCTGAAAAACCATGCGTTCAGGACTCTAGCTGGAAAAGTCCTTCTCTGTGTCCAACTCATTCTCCATACATTATTTAGAGGTCTGCTGTTGGCAATGCTTTGCTCTCAGAACCAACTGCAGGAATGCCATCTGCACAGACATTCCCAACTGTCTTGCCTAGTCGTGAGAGTTAAAGTCCAAGATGTTCCAAAAATATGTATTTTTTTGTAAACACTGGATTCTCCATACAGAGGTTTCAGTTCTAGAACTTGAAAGTTTATTAACTACGATAATACTTTTTCATAATGCTATAAGATTTTGTAAAAATCTAGAATAATTATAGGTGAGGACGTCATTTCCAAATGAATAGACTGAAATGCACAGATTTTAAAGAAAATAGCTATATTACTTAAAAATAATGTATGTATTATAAAGTAGGTCTTGATAGATAAAACGATTTAAGAATACTATTTTGCAGTTTATCACAGGCCTTTCTGACAAGAAAGGATAAAAATTAAAAAAAAACAAGTTGTACCATTTTAAACATTTTTTTTAAATAAAAATATTTCTCTGAGGGGGAAAAAAACGAAGTTTTAGAACAATTTTAACCGTTAAGCTCCTTTTTAGAGGTGTCGTGATCCCTGGGAAGGCAGTGTGGCTCGTGGCCCTGCCTGCCGCATCAGAACACACTAACGTCTGCTCTCCTGGGTCCACATGTCACCCGCCCCCACACTCGTGTGCTACATTTCCCATTAGTACTCTACCCCTGGACCAGAGTACTCTTCAAATTTCTGCAAATTCCAAATTGGTGAGGCGTGAATGAATGTATTATTGAGGCCAGTATTCAAACATCCCTTGGATTAGGTGGGAAGGCTAACAAGGTATCATGTTTTCCACTAAATGGGGATGCAACTTGATTTCATAGAGTTGAGGGGGCTGCCTTGTCTGGCTGTCCTCATGGAAGCCCCAAAGCAGGCTTCTTTAATCCTTCCACTCAGAGCAGAGTGGGTCTAAAGGTTCACGGAGTAGTTACGTAATGGAACAAAAGATTAATAACCAGCTCAAAGGGCAGCAGGTGCTAAGCCTGGGGAACGTCCCTCACAAACCCTGCACATATCCCTACCATCTCTTTTTCTCCCCTCTTCCTCATTTTCCTGATTTCCCTTCCTGGCCCCATTCCCGTCCCTCCCTCAGCCTCTTTATTTCCCTCCCTGCTCTCACCTAACTGGCACCAACCCTAGATCCAGGTATGCCTGTTTGAGGTGGCTGACAAAAATACTTATGGTTAATAATAGATTAGGTAAGATCGAGATTCATGAAAAGAGTAAAATAAAGCTCACGCAAAGCTACTGTACAGAAAACACACAAGAGATCATCCAAAATGGTTAACTGTGAGTCCCAGACTGGGTTGAACTGGCAAACGAAGCAAAATGGGGGGCAGTTTCAGGATCATGGTCAGTTGTTTTGGATAGCATGTGACGTCACAGACTTCGATATCCTTGCAATAAAGGCAGTACTGGGTTTTAAGGACTGTTTATCACCATTTGTATTAACAGACACCAAACACTGGTTCACAGAAGCAGTTCAACAAAGATCGGTGTGGTCCAACTTGAGAGCTCTCTGAGGATTCGGTTTAAGTCAAGGGGAGATTGAACTATTCCATGCATGTCTATTATTTACTGCTCCCTCTTTCCTGAACAGTATTTTATGATCCTAATTTTTAAATCTAAAAGTAGGTGAGTTGATGGTTTTCAGTTTCCTGAAGGAAAAGCTTTCTGTACTTAGCTGGTTTTTAGTAGTTTATCATTAAGGAGCTCTCAACGGATTTCTCTTCTGCAGGTCAGTGACTCTCAACTTTTAAAACAAACCCTCTTCACTGCAATGAAATAACATGTCTTCTTCTTTGTTTGGGAATAAATATAACTAGAGTTTAACGATAAGGTGGTGTCCTGCATAGGCAATTTCTTTCCACAATTCTTGGTGGAAAGAGAGTAGCTGCCAGTGTTTAAAACTATTTGACAAATAAGCCTAATAATTGACTAGTCAGCTGCCTGTCTACCACTTGACGCCCCTGAGTGACGCCATGTCTGCTGAGTAACGGCCCTATGCAGACATAAAATGTACAGGAGAAGCTGGACTTCCCTTATTAGAAAAGAACCCGCAACAGTGATTCCTACCCTTCATCACTCATTGGCTCTTAGTGATGAAAGCTACAAACCCTTTCCTAGAAAAGTACATACGTACACAAAATCATACGTTCAATATCAGAGGACTCACAGACCCACGGGAGGGGAGGGCCGTGGGTTCCTGGCTCAGGATGATGGTGTGGCGATGGTCCACTGAAACATTTCCCAAACCGCATGCTGTAGAAGATTTTCCACGACATGTTACTCAGTAGACCATAAAAACAAAATGTGTCAAGATGTTTTTGAGTAAGTAGGTTAAACACTAAATACATTTGCATTTCTCTGAACCTTAACATGCTAACAGATGCTGTAAATTGCTGGTAGAGAGCTGGTAGGCATGTTTCCTAAACTTATTTGAATCTTTCTCTATAGGTTTGGAGGAGCTTCTTATAAGCATTTCCTGTAACTAATGTTCCCACAGAAGAGTTTAGAACTAAAACTAATCTTAAAGAATACCCCAATACAATGTCCAGTGAGGAAGTTCCTGGTCCATGCCCCTCGTTTTCCTTCTTCACTCACCAGGCAAGGCTCAGGTGCCTGTGGGTTAAGAGGGAACATCACCCAGGGACTAGTATGGGAAGCTGTTTGACCTGACATCTCTTCCTCCCATCTCCTTTTTCCTTCCTAGAAGACTCTTCTTCCTCTGATGGTCCAGTCAATCTCACTTCAGACAACCTCTGACACACATAACCACCTTGTTAACCCACTGCCTGTCCCTTCCACTGCTCCTTCAAGATACCTCAGAAGGGTTTCTCTCTTTTCTTTGTGCCACTTGAGAATAAAAAGAAGATTGTAATTACAACGGATAATAAGAATAATGTTAGGGTTCTGTTATCAAGAAACTTAAATTTTATTCCTCTAAAAAGTTAGGGAGCTGGACTTTGTAATTTCAGAGAACTATTTTGGGTTCTACCCTATGAATTAAGACTCTTCGCCAAAAAGTTTCCATTTACTGAAGTTATTTTATATGTACCTTTATTTTTATTTGAGCAACATCATTTAATATGAAAATAGGAAGTGCATTATTTCATGTGTTTTGGAACATGTAAGTGTAGGCTATGTATATATTATGTAGATTATATAGTTCAAAGTTTTACAGTGTATAATGTGATATACATAAGCACACATTTTAATATTTTTCTCCTGCAAATGCTGAGTATCCATTATGGGTTCAAAAGATTTTTCTTCTCAGGCTAGCCTGGGAACATACCTACCATTTGTTGCACTGTTTATCTGAGAAATATCATTCAATTGACTTATAAGTTTTTAGAACACCATCCGTTTTAGGCTGGGCCCTTCCTATTTTTTACATTGTTAGGTAAAACATCTTTCACACATGCACACAAATGCCAGAGGCATGGATTCTGGCTAGAGCAGAATGAATGGTTTCTTTCATTAGAAAAGACAAAAGGATATTTAAATGAATTCTTTGTTGATTAATCCAAACCACAGTGTATAATATATTAAGGACTTGAATCATATTTTCTGAAAACGGTCCTAGGAATTGTTAGTCAGCACCTATTAAAAGGTGAAGGTTCTGGTGTCTTCTCATTTAAAATGAGACCATGAGAATAAAATCATGGACTCGGCCTTATTATGAGCTTCTGTGGTTTCCGAATGAATGGTGCTTTCTTTTTTTTTTTTTTTTTAAGATTTTATTTATTTATTTGACAGAGAGAGACACAGTGAGAGAGGAAACACAAGCAGGGGGAGTGGGAGAGGGAGAAGCAGGCTTCCTGCCGAGCAGGGAGCCCGATGTGGGACTCGATTCCAGGACTCGGAGATCATGACCTGAGCCGAAGGCAGATGCCTAATGACTGAGCCACCCAGGCGCCCCTGAATGGTGCTTTCTTTAGGAATATGACTATCAGGCTGAACATAAAAAAGTACCAGTTCCCTCACAGTATGCCTGCCTAGCATCCCTTCCCACTTCCCTGGCTATGGCACCTTGTTGCTCCTTTGGGAGTTGCTCCTGCCCTATGTGTAGTTCAGGTGGTGCTGATCCCAAGTCTTGTTTCAAGGGAGAGAGAGGCAGGCCTTGCTAATAATGAGCATACTGCCTCCTCTTATTCCAGTGACTGGACACATGCGTCAAGCTGAGCCAAGAAGAACAGAACATTTCCTGGAACAACTGGCAAAGATGTGCTGTCTTCCCGGAGATATTTGCTAAATTGGCAAAATATAAGCCTGGAGCTTTGAGGGGACCATCTTGCTACCACTGTGGAAATGAGAATAAAATCAACATGGACAAGAGTAGAGTCAAGAGAGGGAGAGACAGGTTCCTAATGCTGTCACTTGAGCATCTGGAACCAACTGTAGCTGAAGATAACTCCAAAACTGGATTTCATAAGAGTCAATAAATTCCCTCTTTTATATAAGCCAGTTTGAGTGGAGTTCTGTGACTTGCAGCTAAAAGAGGAATCTAAGGTGACTCTATTAACTGAAATGTGGATCCTTTCACTAAACAAATAGTGAAAGTCTGCTCCCACTTACAAATAAAAAAATATTCAATTAAATATTCACTACATATACCTCGGTTGTGCAAAATTATCATTGGAATCGCCCGACAAAAACATGGGATAAATCGTGGTGGAAATAAGCTGTCATGCTCATTTGAAACATTTTGATTACCTGAAGAAATCAGGAAAAGGTATACTGAGCTCCAGCTGAGCTGGAAACCTATCTGCTGTTGAATTCCATACCTACACAAGCATCTCCACTCGTTCAGCCTTAGGTAAATCAACTGTCGTAACAGACACGTCCCATGGCAGATAATCACTACAAAACACTGAGATTTAAAGAGCACTCGAGAATTATCTGGTCCAGGGGCTTTCAACAGCTTTTGACTGTGGCCCACAGAAAGAACTAAACCCAGTACATACACATACATACACACACACACACACACACACACACACCCCTGAAACAGAAACTTCCCAAATCCACACTTACCATGTGCAGGGTACTCTGATTTTAGAAACTAATGATGCTGACCACTAATCTCCTGAACCACTCCTAATAGGTTTAGAACACAGGTAAGGCACTGATCCAGAGACGTAAGGTGATTTACCTGAGATTTCTGATTTACTCAGTGGTAGAGCTGAAAAACAAAACAAGTACTCATCCTACTGTATTATTTCAAAGCAAAGAGCTCTTACCCACACACATTCCTAGACGGCGAGCGTTTGGTCAATCCTAAGAAAGTCAGAGAGATGATTCAGGTGGCAGACCTAGCGATTTCACACTGGTACAGGCCAGGACTCTTCAAGACCACTTAAATGAAAACCCCAATACCCTAGGAACCCTGAACTGCTCTGCATGGGAGATCCTGCAGCGTTTGCGTCTAACTGACTAACAGACAAGACTGAACTGAGTGCAGCAAGTAGGGTCAGAGGTTGGTGTGCCTTCGGCCTAAAGAAACACATTCCCAACACATTCTTCTCACTCTATCCAATAAATAACACCATACATGTACTCTGTTTGTCAACAGCAGTCACGAAACTCCAGCTCCCAGATTTCATTATGCCAGGTGGGGAGGGGAGGATACGGCTTGGGTGCCACCCTGCCCAGCAAAGAGCCACTACTCTATGTTGGGAGATGAGGGGAAAGGCTTCATTAATAAGACTTGGGTTAGGCTCAGAGAATTTAGAATATTGAGTAGTTGTTGAGAGACGGGGGAAGGCTGGCTTTAAGAAAGTGGGATCAGATTTGAAAGCGGTGAAAGTCAAAAGGTGAAAAAAAAAAGGAAACTAGTTAATCTTAGTAGCTGATGAAAGTTAATTTAATGTATTTGGAAGAACTTATGTTATTTGCCATTACTTTAAATATTACAAAAATGTTATGTAAGTTTAGCATCACTAGCTTAACTCCTATAAACGTTCACTCTTATTAAATTCCTTCCATACTTTACCCTCCTCAAATTTGTAATAATGTTATAATTTGCTTAACAGTTGACCTATAATAGGTACTTTTAAAAATGTGTTGACTGATTGATCTTTCTATACGTCATATGTGTAAAGCTATGCTCTACGTTCAGTGCTAACAAGACAACATAAAATTAAAAAATTATAGGTGGTACCATGATATTTTCGAAACTAAAATTTGTTAGTACACAAAAAAAACTTTACTGAAATAAAGCATCAAGCAAGGTCACACAGGCATTCTCAATGCACCCACCCCCAATGGTACAAAAAGCAAAGACACTATTTACAAAGTACGGCGCCGTGACGGTAATGAGTCTCTGTGCTACACTGCTTAGGGGGTGGAGTGTAACCATTTCCTGCCGGTAAAGGCATCCCCTTGCCTGCCTGCTGCGAGTTAACCCATGTCTAGACGTGTCAGAGAAGAGCAAAGAAAGATGGTCATTTGACTTCAGGGCAATCCACTCAGGAAGGGGACAAGTGATGGTCTCCATGCTCACGAGCTGCACTATCCTCACGCTATTAGGTGCCGACAGCCAGCAGGCTCCTCAGCACTTCCCAAATGTTCAATGTGACTCCTAGTGACCTGCAGCCTTCAAAGTCATTCAGGGCATCTCATCTGCGCTTCTCCCATCAGCACTGAAAAGTCCGGGTTGGCTGTCGGACCTTACACAGAATGTAAGAAAATCCATGTCAGCTGTAAGGAAGACAAAATTAACCCTACATCACATCTATCGTTGTCACAAAGCCCAGAATGCAGTTTATGGCCTGCCTCCAGAAAGTGTGTAAGATTTTACGGAATGAATGTTACTAACTTCATTAGAGCCCCCGTTTCCCTTTCCTGTACCCTCACTTTCCTCTGGCCTTATCCTTCTTAATTTCACCTATTTTTATCTTGCTTCAGTGTGTGACATGTGCAGCCATACCTTGGAGATACTGTGGGTTTGGTTTTAGACCATCACAATAAAGTGAGTCCCGTTTTCTTGATTCTCAGTGCCTATAAAAGTTGCTTTTATACTATGCTGTGGTCTATTATGTGCACAATAGCATTCTGTCTAAAAAAACCCTACATACCTTAATTAAAAAATACTGCTAAAATATGCTAACCGTCACTTGAGCTTTCAGCAAGTCCTAATCACTGATCTCAGATCACCGCTAACAAATATAACGATTAAAAAAAAAGTTTGAAAGATTGCAAGGATTACCAAAATGTGACAGACACACGAACTGAGCAAATGCTGCTGGAAAAACGGCACCGACAGACTTGTTCCCTCCCACGCAGGGTTGCCACCAACCTCCAATTTGTAAAACACGCCTTATCAGTGAAATGCAATTAAAGCGAAGCACAACAGAAAGAGGTATGCCTGGATCTCTGTAAGCTCCCTTAAATCATTAAAAAAAAAAAAAAAAAAAAGAGGTGATGTATACAAACTACATCACGTGTTCGTGCCAAATGCTTTTTGGCAAGGGAATATATAACTGAAATAAGCTCCCAAATATTCAGCTTATATACTGTGACAGGATGCCATGGTTGATATTTAACAATGAAGACTTGGCACCACTAAGAGAGTCTCTGTTTGAAAAGATCGATGGAATACAAATATTAAGCCACTTTAAGCCAGGGAAAGCAAAACCCTTTAAATGTGAGAAGACATGGCAGACACACAATGAACGGTTGGAAAAGGGGTGGGAAAGTGCACACCGCTAAGAATAAATGACTTCCAGAAACCACTGCACCAGCTAAAGAACGGTGCCAAGTTTAACAAAATGGTCTTTACTGACCTTTCTGGGTGATTCCTAAAGTTGCGTTTTAAATAAATGTATTAACAATTTTCCCTTAGACATTTAAAAAAGGCAGCCTACAAGCACAGTTCCGAAGCTTGAAAAGTTCACAACAGCAATGATCGGAAAACATCAGAAAAATTTTGACGGTTCCCAAAGGAAATTCTAGATCCCCAAAATGTCCATTTCCTGCACTGGCAGAAGATGAGGGCTTTTGAGACAGCACCTGCAGCTTAGCCATCAATAAGGGCCTCGGGGCTTCCACCAGGGAAGTTCAACACCAACTCTTTAACTTCACTATCTTTCTCACATCAAGTACAAAAATCCTCAGTCCAACCTGTCGTCTATGCTCTCTAAAGCAGTCCACCATGAACAGCCTACAGCAGTAACACTGCTGTTATACACAGGAAGGCCCAGCAGCGTCCTAAGAAACGAATAATGTGGGGCGCCTGGGTGGCTCAGTTGTTAAGCGTCTGCCTTCAGCTCAGGTCATGATCCCAGGGTCCTGGGATCGAGCCCCACATTGGGCTCCCTGCTCAGCAGGAAGCCTGCTTCTCTCTCTCCTACTCCCCCTGCTTGTGTTCCCTCTCTCTCTATGTCTCTCTATGTCAAATAAACAAAATTAAAAAAAAAAAAAGAAACGAATAATGTGTCTGTGTGTGTCTATCACAAAAGCAGAAAAGTTGATAAAAAAATCTTTAAATAATACGATGTTCTTAACTACTGCATTAAATACTGTGTTTCCACTTTGATTCTGTGGCATATAATTAATCAGGATGACTGAAGGGAGGTCTCTTAGATATTTACAGCACTTCTCTGTTTTCACTACTAAGCTAAATTTATTGGGGAAATGCATATCCTGTAAATAAATGTTATTTTCTAGAACGTTAAACATGGTTACTCTCTAGATCTAATACAAAGAAAAGAAAATACATGAGCTATTTGCTATTGTCTAATTCTGGTCTTAAAATACTATTTTCCTATAAACACACACCGTGAAAGGTGCTACTGCTGAACCTGTTTCTCTTTACCAGGTTCCCAGGCAGCGGTTTCTCTCTATGACACGGTTTCTGTAGGAAAACTCTTTGAAAAATTCCTTTGGGCAGAAAAAGAAAAGGTTTCCTTTGTATACAGCCAGCCATTTTACCATATATGACAAAACTGGGGGGGGGCACAGTTTTAAAATTTCAGGTTTTGGCTTCACTGGTGACTGAAATATAATGCACAGAACCAAACACATACACGAGGCACTTCTGTAATATCTGACAGCACTTCTTCCCTTTACCGAATCTGCTTTGCTGATTACATACCTCAGACTAATCAGTAGAAATCATACCAAGCAATAGTGGACAAAATATAAAATAGACTAAAATTGTCATCATTCGCTGGTAAACTGATGAAGAAGATACTCTGCAATAGTATTAAACTTTCAAAAATTTGTTTTGATGCCTACAGAAACCTACGGAGATTGAAAAAGTCTCAAACATCTGAACACCATCAGGGCCACCTCTTAAAGTTGTGCAATACCTAAATCAAACCACGGGAGATCCTGTAAATGCAAGAAGGCCACACGGAGCCTCTATTCCCGCCCATCTGAGCGTGGCTGGTGGAAACAAGGGTCAATGCACCTTTCCTGTCCTGGTTCCAGGTAAGCCAAACTCTCAAGTTCTTCCAAACCTCTTAGTCTCTGAACTCAACCAACTTTCCCCGCCGGATTCTACGCACACATTAATAAAACGTTCATTCACTCCATTGGCTTGCTACGAAAGGCAGCCTCCAACCGCCTAGTCCTGCAGAGGCGCCTGGGGCTGAGCTCGGTGCTGTCCCGGCCCTTTTCCCAGCGCCCCGCGGAGGAGGCACCTGTCCCGAACCTTCTCTCCCCGCATAAGGGGCGCCGGTCTGGATCTTCTCTCCTCTCGGTGGAGGAGGCACCAGTCCCAGGCCCTCTCCCCTCTCCTTGAAGGAAGGGAACCTATGCGGTTCCATCTCCCCACGCCCCACCGAGGGGGCTCCTGTCCCCGCCCCTCTTCTCTGCCGAGGGGCACCTGTCCCTCCCCTCCCCGCCGAAGGGTACCAGAGCACCCCACTCCCCGCCGTGGGGCACATGTCCCTCTACTCCCCGCCGAGGGGCACCTGTCCGCCCCACTCCCCACCGAGTGGCACCTGCCTCCCGCCTTCTCCCCGCGCCCCGCCTCGGGGGCACCTGTCTCCCCCTCCTCCCCGCCGAGGGGCACCTGTCCTCCACCCCACCCTCTCCCCGCGCCTCGCCTCGGGGGCACCTGGATCTCCCTCCTCCCCGCCTCGGGGGCACCTGTCTCCCACCCTCTCCCCGAGCCCCGCCTGGGGATCCGGCGCTGGATCTGAAAAGCCCGCCGCCAGGGCTCGCCTCGCAGACAAAAACCAGTCGGCGGCTCCGTGGGCGCCCGCGCGGCTCGCGCCCCGCCGCCCCCGCCCGCCCGCCGCGGCCACTCCCCGCACGCGCGCCCCCAGACCGCCACTCACCCAAACACTCCCACTCCCTCGCGCACACACGCGTGTCCTCACACCCGCTGCCTCGCATCAACACGCGCGCGCGCTCTGCCTCGCTCCTCACGTTCCCTCACACCCCCACTCGCCCCAAGAACACGCGTGATCTCACACCCACTCCCCAACACACCTCCTCACAGACACGCGCGCTCCATCGGCACACGCCGGCCCCGCGCACACTCACGCGTCAAAACACACTCGGTCCCCTCGCGCTATCCATCCACGCGCGCTCCCTCCTTCCCCACTCGCTCTGTAAACACGCGTGTTCGCACACCCGCTCCCAAACGCGCACGCCCTCCCCCTCGCTCCATCAACACGCGCCTCTCACGCTCGGTCAAACACCCCCTCCCTCACACCCGCGCCGTAAACACACGCCGGTGCCCACGCACACTCACGCGTCAAAACACTCCCCCCTCGCATGAGCACGCGCGCCCCTCACGCCCCCTCCCCCTCCACAGCTGCGCGTGTCCTCGCACCCACTCCTCAAACACACCCCGCGCCCCCTCGCGCGAACACGCGCGCCCCCCACGCCCCGGCCGCGGCGCGCGCCCGCCCCCGGCCCCGCCCCCGCGCGCCCCAGCCGCCCCGCGCGCCCCCGCCGGCCGCCGCCCTCGCCCCGCACGCGCCCGGCCGACTCTCCCCTCGGCCACACGCACACTCACTCGGGACTTGGAGAGCACGGCCACCGCTCGGTCGGGCTGGCGCCGAGCCGCCTCTGCGTTCCTCCTCCTCTCCCGCGCGGCCCCGCCCGGCCCGGCCCCGACAGCCTAGCCCGGCCCAACCCGCTCAGCTCCACACGCCGCAGCTGGAACGACTCGGGCTCCGGGTACCGCTCTCTCCCCGCCACAGCCCGAGTGCGACGCCCGGGCCAATGGCGGGGCGCAGCGGTGAGCTCACCGGCCTCGGCCCCGCCCTCCGGGCTGCACGGGCCAATCGGAGGGCGCTACGTCACCCGGAGCCGGGCAGAGGCAGGTGTGGGGCGCGGAGCCGCTCGGCGCGGGGACTGCGCCGGAACTGCGCCGGAGCCGCGCGGCGCCGCGCTGGACGGCGGCGGCCGGGCCCGGAGGGTGCGGGCGGAGCGCGGCCCCGCGGCCCCGGGCGCCCGCACGCGAGGCCCGGGCTGGCCAGGGCCCCTCGCGACGCCGCCGCCCGCTCCCCGTCCAGATTCGCGGAGGCCCGCAAGAGGGGCGGCCGCGGGCCATTCGAGGGCAGAGACGGCCCGGAGCCCGACGGCCGCGCCCGTTCCCCCGGGCTCACGGCCCCGAGAGGCTTCCCCGGGGGCCCGCGCGGCGGGGGGCGCTCGGACCGCGCTTGCCAGACCCCGCGGTGCGGACCCGCCGACTCCCGACCCAGCGGCGCCGTCGGGTCCGCTCCGGAGACCCGCGCCCAGGGGCCCCCCGCGTACCCGGGCTCGGCTCCCGGCGCGGCCCTGGCGCGCCCTGCGGCGGCGGCGTCTGCAATGCAGCCGCGGGAGGAGCCGGCGCTGCGCTGCGCGGCGAGCGGGGGAGCGCGGAAGGCTGGGCGGGAAGGAGGGGCGCGGCGAGCCGGCCGGGGCCGCGAGGGCGCGGGGCAAGTCCTGGGCACTGGGTGCAGAGGTGCGCGGGCGTCGGCCAGGGCGGGGCCGAGGATGTCTGGCTCGTGACGGTGAATGGCGAGTCCCCTGGGAGTTCGGGAGCGTCTAAGGCTCCCTTGCCGGAGGCGCGGGGCCCCACCTCCTTAGCTGGAGTTCCAGGGCCTCCGCCCACTCCTCGGGTCTAACCCTGGTGTCCAAAAGTTCTGGCTGCGGCTTGGCTTTCTCACTTGGATACTTCTGCATGACAACCTCTCGCCTCGCCTCCCGCCCTAAGTCCAAATCACACCTCTCCATCAAGGCTCACCGTGTCCAAGCAGCCTTCCCAGGCGTCCCAAGTGGACACCACCACCCTTTCTCCTTTCCCTATGTCATTTGTAGCCCTGCTGCTATTCAATCGCCGCCGCCCCCACAGCCACCTACGGCCTTGCACACACAAAGGGCTTGACCCACGCGGACTTTCCGGGAGGCTATCTTCCCTTTTTTCCTCCATCTTGTCAATTATCTTTAAACTTGATTATGTCTCTTTTCTGCCATCTGGGTTAAAAACAATCTCAAAAGATGGGCACGGAGTCTTTTTTTTTTTTTTTTTAACCCTGCCCGAACACGCGTGAAAGCAACCACAGCGTTTTGCACAGCTCTTAAGCCTGTACAACCAAAAATGAATAATTGGTTAGAGGCCAAGCCAAGGACGCTCCTGGCGAGGCTGGGTCCCATTCTGTGCCACGCATCGGAGCCAGGGAAGCAAGCAGGTCCAGTACAGTTGCACTCCTGGGGGCTGACCGTGGCTTCTTGCCTGCAGCGAGTCCCTCCCTGCCCCGACGAAGTCGCAACACCCGATGCTGTTCAGAATCTTGCTCCAACAAGCCCTTCCAGTTCCCGCCCCCACCTGTGTCCACCCTGCTCTCGCCACACAGGACCCCTGCACTCCCAACTCCGCTTCTCAGCTCCCCTTTATGGGCTAGGGGCACCCCTATCCATTCCTTAAGGCCTGTCTCCAGCCCCCTCACCCCCAGCAGAACTGATCCAGGAGCATTGTTAATGCATTCCTATGGCAGCACTTCCTGAGCGGCATCTATCGCTTCCAGGGCTGGAAATGTAAGGGTTAGTAGTCAAGGAGGAGGGCTCTGGAGACAAACCATCTGGGTTCAGAGTTAGACTCTCCCACTTGCTAGCTGCGTGCCCCACTCATCGTGCCTTCATATCCATGGGTGAGAATTAAATGAGCCAATAGATGTGCTTATACTGGTGTCTGGTGCATAAGACACACTCAGTACAAATTGGTTCCTGCTGCTACTAGAAGTCAGGGTATCTTAGGGTGGCGACTGGAAAGGGGAGGGGAGGGCTTCTGGGTTTCTGATAATGTTCCATTCTTGACCTGGCCACTAGTTTTAGTTTGTGAAAACTCATTGAGCTGAGCTGCACATACTTATTCTATGTGAACTTTTCCATATGTATAGTGTACATTAATAAAAAGTGCTTTAAAAAACTGGTTGTTATTAGCTGAGACTGAGACAACTCTAATCTCCTTGAGAACAGGAACAAAGTCTTAACTTATCCTGGCACCTTACACAATGCCGGGCACACTGTAAGTCCTCGGCTAAGAGTTGCTGAATTGCTCTGAATGGATTGTGAGCAACAGAGAACAACTGGAGAGGTGGGATCATGAGGGGCAATGCCTGTCTTTCTACTCTACAGTGCTAGTGAACTCAGGATAATTAGGATCCAGGTTCAAGTACTTGGACCCCTGCTAAAGAGAAGGTGCCTCCACTCTTCACTGTCTTGGAGGCAGAGACGTTTTTTCCTTGGGTTTGTTTTAAAAAGGCAGAGTTTCAGACCTGGACATCCTAGCTGCCTGAGGAGGGACATCCTGACCCTTCACCCTTCCTCCAGCAGTCCCGTGTCCACCTGACACCTGAGAAAGGTAGTCATGGATGTTTCAGCACATTCGCTGTGCCCTGGTGATAGAGTTGGGGTCAGCAGTCTGGAGCTCTCCTTTCAGGCAGCCTCAGGTGACATTTCTGCAGTAGGAAAGTCCCTTCTCTGTTCCTCTGCTGGGCCCATCACTCTCCTGGAAGATCTGCCACTCTAATTCCCCACTGTACCTCTGTCTCAGGATGGAGGCCACAAGAGCAAGTGCCCTCTTTGGGCCCATTCATGGAAAGTCAGATGGTGCTGGGTGGGGTAAGCTAGATGCTTCTGAAGCAAGTTCAGAGCTCTGACAGCATGCTAGAACCAAGTACCCACAGGTTGTCTTTTCTTATGGGTATTCATGTTTCTTTGTAGCAGGTTAGGAAATGACAGGGTAAGGCATGCATGTGCTTAAGGTGGATTATTACACTAGATTTTTATGGGACTTTGAGTATGCCTGGGTTGTTTTTAAAAATAGGGAAAAAGAAAACTTTGCTCAGTGCTGTGATCACTTGGCAGCACCCAGACCAAGTGCAATCTTTGCCCCTTAAAGCAGGGATGGTGAGTCCTTATCCCAGCCCTAACCTCTGCTGAGGGTCTCATGATGAACCAAAGAGGGGCATCCTGGTGCAGATGAGGAAGAAGGGAACTTCTTGTTTGTTGGATGCCCATTATCTGCCTGCTGTTTTGCTAGATACCCACATACACTGCCATTATTTCTCCTGCAAGTTGGATATTGTATACAGGAAAAAAAAGAAAGGCTTTAAGAAGTCAGATAAATTGCCTAAAGACACACAGATGGTAAGCGGCAGATCAGGGTTTTAGGTTCTGAGGCTGTGCTCATTCTGCCCCTCTCTGATAGTTCTCCAAGTAGCTAAAAACTCTTGCTACCGTTTTAGATACCATTTGTTTAAGAAGGCAGTCTGGGAAATTTCTAAGAACCACCACATTCTTTTCCCCAGCCCTGGCAACTGTGAAAGCCTGTTTATGTAAAGATGTAGACTCTACCTGGGCAGGTCCCTGAGTAATTGTGAAGAGTAGAGCTCGCCCTACAAACTGACGTTGGACTTGAGCACAAGTGAGGAATAAAGCACTAAGATTGGGTTGTTTGTTAGTGCAACATAACTTTGCCTCTTCTATCTAATAAGAAATCAAATCAGTTTCTAAATATATCAACTTCCAGTAAAAAAATAACCAAATAGGAGTCTTCTCAACTAAATGACAATTTAAAAATAAGTGCAAGATGCATATACAGTGTATCTTTAAGGTACTAAGAAATAATGGAGAAGGAAGAGTCTTTTCAACAAATAAGGCTGGACAACTGGATATCCCCATGCAAAAAAATGAAGTTGGACCCCTACCTCACACCATGTATAAAAATGAACTCAAAATGAACCAAAGACCTCAATGTAAGAGCCAAAACTACAAAACACATAGAAGAAAACACAGAGGTGAATCTTCATGTCCTTGGATTTGGCAATGGCTTCTTAGATCTGATATCAAAAGCACAAGCAACCCATAGATAAATTTGGCTTCCTCAAAGTTTAAAACTTCTGTACTTCAAAGGACTCCATCAAGAAAATGAAAAAGATAGTTCACTGAATGGGAGAAAATTTGCAATTCATGTATGTAATAAGGGACTTGCATCTAGAATATAAAAAGAATAATTACAAATAATTTTTTTAAATAGCCTACTTTTAAAAAAAATGGGCAAAGGATCTGAAGAGATATTTCTCCAAAGAAGATAAACAAATGGCCAATAGCATATGAAAGGATGCTCGACATCATTAGGCATTGGGGAAATGAAAATCAAGACCACAATGAAATACCACTTCACACCCACCGGGAATGCTATAATAAACAAGATGGACAATAACAAGTGTTGGTGAGGATGTGGAGAAATTGAAACCCTCATCCCCTGTTGATGGGAATGTAAAATGCACCTGCTTTAGAAAACAGCCCGGCAGTTCCTCAAAAGGTTAATCATAGAGTTGCCCTACGACCCCACAATTCCAGTCCTAGGTATATCCAAGAGAAGTGAAAACATATGTCCATACACATAGGCACCCATTTAGCAATAAAAATGGAATGAAGAATTAACACATGGTATAATATGGATGGATCTTGAAGACATGCTAAATGAAAGAAGCCAGCTACAGAAGACCACATATTATAGGATTCCATTTATATGAAATGTCCAGAATAGGCAAAATTATCAAGATTGAAAATAGATGAATAGTTGTCTTGGGCTTGGTGGGGGGGAGTGCTGGGGAGAAGAGGGCATGACTGTTAATGGATATGGGCTCTCTTTTTGGAGGAATGAAAATGTTTGAAAATTAGACTACAGGGGCGCCTGGGTGGCTTAGTTGTTGGGCATCTGCCTTCGGCTCAGGTCGTGGTCCCGGGGTCCTGGGATCGAGCCCCGCATCGGGCTCCCTGCTCGGCCGGGAGCCTGCTTCTCCCTCTTCCACTCCCCCTGCTTGTGTTCCCTCTCTAGCTGTCTCTCTCTGTGTCAAATAAATAAATCTTTAAAAAAAAAAAAGAAAATTAGACTATAGTGATGTCTGCACAGCCCTGTGAGTCTACTAAAAATCTTTGAATTGTACACGTGAAACAGGTAAATGGTATGGTATGTTAATCATATCTCAATATAGTTGTAAGACACATATACAATAAGGAGAAAAAGAATGAAATATAGAAAAGGACCAGTGGATTAACTTTGGTAAAGAAGACTGAAGGATAGGAAAAGGAATACCAAGGTCAGGGGGCCTAATGGCCTATCCTGAGCCAGTCTGTCTAGCCTTGCTCACCAAGCCCCTTGTGTCCAGCCCAGTGTGGGATGCATGGGTAGAGAATCCAGGTGGACAGGCCCTGCCAGGTGACTGCTCTTGAGGAGATGAGACAGACACAGCAGCAGAAGCACTGAGTCAGGGATGGTGACATCCAGGAGCAAAAGGAGGTCAGAAGAGGGGTCATATCTAATTGTGCTTCTTGTGAGTCTGTCAAATTCCTGCTTGCAGTGATTGCCCCCTTGCCAGCTCAGGATCCTGGAGGGAACAGCCTCCTGAACTTAGGGTTCCCTTTGAAGAACTCCCTGGTGTGTTGGGGTTCTCCATCACAATTGTTGGCTGATACCGGGATGAAGGTAAGCTTTGTAGAGAGCCTCAAATCCCTCCACCTGAGCTGCAAATGTCCTTATCAGGGCCCCTGAGCCTTCCATATGAGGGAGATACTGGGGGTAGGGGGAAGGGCCCAGGCCTGGGGTCAGCAGCCTGGGTTCTCGTTCCAGCTCCACCACTAACTACTTGTGTGGGAAACTCCTTTCTCTTCCCGTGCCTCAGTTTCTTATTTTGCAAAATGAGGTCAAAGACTGTGTAGATGGGGTGCTGGTATTGTCCAGCATGACCTGACCTGATATAGCACCAACTCCTTCTCCCTAGAGGCTTACACAGGTCCATCTGTTCCCTCCCTGCACCCCCCCCCCCCCACCGATACTATGTGCAGGCCAGGTGATGAAATACATGGCTAGTCTTTCTGTGAGGGTGGTGTGTGGTGATAAAGCACCCAATGGGCTTTAGTGTCTGACAGCCCTCAGTCTGAATCCCTAGCTGTGTGCCATAGGACAAGTCACCTGACTCCTCTGAGCTTCAGGGTCCTCTTCAGTAAAATGGGGATGGAAACATCTGCTGGAAACACGGAGAGGATGAAATTGGATAATGAATGTAAAGTGAGTAACCCAGAGCCTGTTGGGCACCCAGGGAGGGCTTGGGGACTAGAACTATCTTTGTGATAAACTCCAGGATCTTTTGGAATGGTGGACTCTTTCCCACTACGATTTACTTCCTCTGCTGTTAAAATGAGCTTGCCTTCCCGAGCACACGGTAGCAGGATGAGGGAGCTGGCTTGGATGCCTTAGGCATGGCCAGTAGTCACACAGAGAGAGAGGGGAGAGCCTCTCCCCCAATTCTGTTTCACAGTCATTCAGGAGGAACTGGGACCAGAGGACCCAGACCCCTTAGCACATGCCAGTACAGCACATGCACCCCACCCAGGCTAACCTCCTTTCACTTCTCCAAAGGCCCCGTCTGTTCTAGGTCTCTGGGCAACATGGTCCTTATGGAAAAGGTGGTGCAGCACAGTAACTCTGCAGGGTGATGAGAGCCCAGGGAGCAGATGTCACCTGGGGAGTGGAGAGATTGACTCTTCCTCTTGGGGTGGGAGTCACTGAGCCCCACCTGCGCTTCTTACCCACATCCATTCTTTCCATGTTTACACCAAGCCTGGGAAGTAGGTGCTGCTATTCTCACAGCTTACACAGGAGGAAACCGAGGCACAGCAGGCTCGTGTAACTTGCCCTGGACTGTGCACTAGTGAGGAGCAGAGCCCCCATGGGCCCCCCACTCTGGAGCTGGAGCTCTTAGCTGCTTCTCTGCTCAGCCTCACAGGGGGCTAGAAAAGCACAGCTACAGGGACAGGAACAACCAGGTGGAACAAGGAGGCAAGGACAGACGTAGCTGCTTGGCTGACAGGGCTGTTGCCCCTCCCTCCCCCAAGCACCCTTCCTGAAGCCATGCCAGTCAACTCGACAGCCTCCCATTGGTGCTGGAGGTACACCTCAGACATCCTCAAAGAGCCAGGGTCATGTCTGGCCTGTGGGCCCCCTAAGCTGGGCCAGTCGGGCCAGTCTGGGCCTGGGCTTTGTTTGAACCAGAAGCCTAAAATCCCTAGAAGGCAGAGCATCCAAGCAGTGAGTGCTCTGCTCAGGAGTCAGAAGGGTCTGGGCACCCCTATTTTCCAGCTCAGATACCCTGGAAAGGGTCTGTTCTCTAGGCCTAGGTGTGCTTATCCTGGCTACATCACAAGCTCATCGTAAGGACTCAGGTGAGATATTTGTGAAGCTCACAGCCTGGTGCCCGAAAGGCACTTGGCACTTTGTCTTAGCCAAACAATAGAGCAAGGTAACCAGTCCGCACCTTGAGGCAGGAAAACCCAGCAAGCCTTCAAAAGAGGCTGCCACGCATCCTCTGTCCAATGGAGTCACGCTTGTGATTGGAGCTGTTTACCCGAAAGGTACACTCAGAATGCACTTATTAAAACTGCCATGGTGTGCTTTCTCACTCAATAGACACCATCCTTTTTTAACATGGAAATCTGATTAAAGAGAAAAGAGTGGGTTCTCTTAGAGGCGACAATTGAGTCCAGAGACCCATACAGGGTATTTATGGTGGAAACCACTTTGAGATCTCCATCCTGATGGTTGCTGCCTACCCAAACATGAGGCTCATGCACCAGTAAAAACAAGAGCTAGAGAGTTCCCCTTTTAAGGAAGCAAGCAGCTACTGCCTAGGAATAATAATTACCGAGGTCACGATGGTACAGGGAATGCTGTCGTGTCATGTCATGTTCTGCGTTACCAAAAGAAGACAGAAAGCAGTCAAAAGGGAAGGCACAATTAGAGGCAAGTACATTTTAAATGGCACCCATCTTGTGGGGAAGCAGAACCGACACATTAGTTTTAGATCCCTTAGGGGCTAACGTGAGAAAAAAAACAAAAAACGTGACCAGGGAAAAGCACGGATGTGCCACGCACCTATGTGTACCTCCACCCCCAGATCATCTCTCTTTGACACCCCAGGTCACGTTTCTGCTGTGGACACTCGTGGTGTGGCCACAACCCCACGCAGGCCGGCAGCTCACTGGGTTCTTTGGGACCAGTAAGTTGGGTCAGTCCCTTGCATGGCTCTGCTACCCACAGGCCTGGGAGGCACCATCCATCCATTTCCAAAGAGAAATCCCCTGAGCACCATTGCAAGAAATGCAGCCCCACCCAACGATCCTCCCGGCTTCAACTCACTTAGAAGTAATGTGGGAAATCGAAGACAAGCACCCACTCACTTTCTTACTGGGTATCCAACATGGGAATGTCAGGGGAGGAATGATGTCTTTAAGCCCAATCAGGCCCTGAAGTCAGACTTCCTGCTGCACATCTGCTTTCTGCTCGGAGCTTGTTCTCTCCTGCTGCTTTTCAAGTGAGGAGTGCAAAGACTCATGATGAATGCATTAGCCATTTCCAAGCTGCAGAGAATTGGGGGCTTTGAATGCATCGGGCCCCCAGCCTGGTAGGGCTGTGTTTGCCGTGGTTCTGGGTTGGCTCATAGCACCTCTGTGCAGGACCTGCTCTGTTGGAGTTCCACCGTGGAGCTTTCGCAGCTCCCAGGTGGCCCAGGCCAGGTCTTTCAATGTCATCATAAACATCACTGAGCTTATAAAATTAGAGCCTTGAGTCTTAAGAATCACACTGAATTGTTAACATCCTAGAAGGTGGCTGGATGCTGCGTCTATGTCTTCCCTTTCTCTTAGAGGCGAATTACTGAACAGGAATACTCTTGCCGAGGTCCCCATCCTGGCTCTGGGATCCCCATCTGTACCCAGTTGGTCACCATTTGCAAGGTCAGATCCATCCCCACCAGTGTCAGCAGAAGGAAGAGGAGAGCTGTGGGAAGAGGGGTAACTGGTTCTGGGGCTTCCTCCAGGCTCCCAGCCCCAGCCTCGGGGAGGGAGAAGGGGAGAGAGGGCGAGAGGGAGGAGGCTGGCTGCTCCAAATGGAGCTGCTCATAACCCTGCAGCAGCAAATGGAGCCATCAGGAGAACACTTTAGCGAGAGGAGAACATTGCTAGAGCCAGGGGTGCAGTCTGTGGGATGGAGTTGGGACGCAGGTTCATTTACAGAGCATCATAGGCTGTGGCACAGGTGAGTAGTTTAAAGAGCTAATTGAAATAATATGTTAGAATAATAAGCTTAGCCATCAAAGGCTTCTAGAATTTCTTATTTAATTCACCATTAAGTGGACTGATCTGTAATCTACTTTCGCATCTCTGCCTGGGAGATCTTGAGCTTTGGACAATACTCTCTGGCAGAAGACAAGCCATTTTTCCTAATAAAATGTGTTCTTCGGCCCCAAAGAATTGCTGAAGAGTACACAAGATCTGTGTGGGGGCAACACTTTTTAAAAAACAACAGCAACAAAGACAACAGAAAACACACATTTCCTCCCTCAACACAGACACAGAAAGAAATTGGTCTGCTGCAGTGAGGAGTCGGGGAGGCAGGTGAGGGCAGGTGGGAACAGAGAAGGAGGAGGTGCTGCTCTGCTCATAAAAAATTTAACCTTGCCCCAAAAGAAGTCTGGCCTTTGTCCTTGCCTTTGGGAGGTGATCTCTAAGCGCTTGGAATGTTACGCCTTATGGGAGTGTCTTTGTTTGGCTGGAGGCCTCGGGTCACTGGTTGTCCAACAATATGATTTAAGGTAAGGGCTGGTCACAGGGGGTATTTATAGGGTGGGGTTGGCCACACTAAAAGGACCAACAACGTGATTTAGGGTGGGGGCTTTTGGTCACACAGTATCGGCCAACTCTGGAGAGGCCAGAGACAGATCAGCTAGGTGGGCAAAGACTCATGCTCACGCGATAGAGCCCCAATAAAAGCTCTGGACACCGAGGCTCCTGTGCGCTTCCTTGGTCGGTGATACTCCATGAGCACTGTCCCACATTGATGCTGGGCAAGCAACACTGTCCATGACTCCACAGGGTGGCCTCCTGGTCTCTGTCCTTTACACGTCTTCCCTTGGTTGGTTTTAATCTGTGTCCCTTTGACGTAATAGACTCTGAGTATAACAACTTTTGTGGGTTTTGTGAATCCTTTCAGTGCGTTATCAAACCTGAGCATGGTCTTAGGCACCCAGAACTTGCAGTTCGTATCAGAGGTGAGGGGAGTCTTGTATGGCTTGGGCACCCTCTGACCTCACAGTTGGCTAAATCTCTCACATTCTTTCTACATGTGAAGAGCACTGTTATGAACAAACATTAAAGTTTTCATACAGGATCAGACCCTGTCAAACACATTCCCTTCCTGATGGGGGCACAGAGGGATACCCCTGGCTCTCTCACGTGCTCCCACAACCCTCAGAACCTGCCTTTATGGAGTTGTGTTGTCTGGTCTGCCTTGTGTCCTGGGCAGTGAACTCCCAGGGGCAGGGGCATGCACAGTTGACTTGTAAAGCCCTGGGTCCAGCAGAGTGCCTCTCGGGAGGTGATGGTGCCTGGTCAGTTCTGGAAAGCCTCCCCAGCCTGGCTCTGACATCAGGGAGGACATCAGGGATGCTACAGCCTAAAGCTAAGGTCAGTCAGCAGTGAGGATGATGGTCATAAAACACCACTGGCTGTCCATCAGTCCACCCATCTGCCCATCCATCCATCTATCCATCCATCCATCCATCCATCCATCCATCCATCCATCCATCCATCCATCTGTTCATCCCTTGAAGAAACATTTATGAGTACCCACTATGTTCCCGGTCTCTTGGGACATGATGATAATTAAGACAAAAGTCCTTAGCTTCATGATTCAGCTATATTCTCACCTTTGTCAATTTCATCCATACCCCTTGGCCCATTTCATCCAATGTGACGTCCACGCAGACATGTCACAGACTTCTCTCTCCTGCCCATGTGTTTCTCTGAGCTCTAGAGCCGACAGCCACTCACTCACTATTGATTTTTCACATGATGTCCCAAAGGCCCTTCAAATTCAGCCCAACTCATGACTAGTCCTCTCCGGGGTGAATGACACAGAACTCCCATATCTAATCCACCTACAATTAATGTTGATGTCACCTCCTAAATGTCTCTTGACTCTGTTCCTTCTCTCCAGAGACACCAAGTCCAGCATCATCTCCAGCCTGGAGGATTAACTGGTCTACCATCACCCACTCTGACCCTCCTTCCATCATTCTCCAAACAGCAGAGAAGAGCCCTTCTTGAAATGCACACCTGGCCATGTCACTGCCTATCAAACCCTCAGTGTCTGCCCTCTTCTTGGGGACAAAGCCAGCTCTCCTTAGCCTAACACACACAGCCCTATCCTTGAGCACCCCACTAGCCCTTCTGGTCTGATCCACCCCCCTCCCTGTCCACCTCACCAGCCTTCATGTGCTCCCTTATACCCACGAGGCTCCCTCCCACCACACAGCTTTCTGTGCATGCTGTTCCCTCTGCCTGGAATATTCTTGCCTGCCCTCTTCATGGAGCTAACTTCTCCTTCCTCAGATCTCAGCTCAAGGGTCATTTCTTCAAGAAATTCCTCCCAGACATCCTGAGGAGTCGTTCCGCCATTACAAGCTCCCCAAGCTCTTGTTTGTGGGAAGGCTTGGAGGTCAGGTCTGATTTTTCCTCCACTAGACGATAAGCTGGTTAAGCACAGATACCTCCTCTGGTTTTGTTCATTTGTTTTGATTCTAGCACTTGGCCCAGTGCCTGGCACCAAACAGTTAGTGAATAAATGACTACAAAGAATAATTGCCAATGGAGGAATTTATAAAGTGTGATGGGAGAGCCAAGTAAAAAGAAGGTGTCCTGCATGTGGGGGAAAAGGGACGAGGTGGGGAATTGGCTTTTATAGCGGAGGGGGCTTAGAGTAGACGTTTTCAATAGAGCAGGGGTCCTCTAAACTGACCACAGGGAAAAGACCCAAGGGATCAGAGGGAAAGCATGTGCAAAGATCCAGAGGTGGGAAATAGCATGGTACATTTGGGGAAATCTGAGTATTGTAGCAGAGCGCAGAGTGGGGCATTATGCAGAGGAGAGCGAGGGCTGACGATGAGCTGAGAAGGCATCCTGAGGCCAACTTACAAAGGGTTTGTATCCCATGCAGGAGAGCGACTCTATCCAGAACTTTCCAAGGAATAGATGACCACCCCTCCCTCCCAACAAGTGCTCCCAAAGCCCCGTGCCTTCCTCCCTAACAGATCTCACTACACTCGGTTATGTTTGCCGGTTTTCTTGTCGGTCTCTCCCAGCAGAGAGCACCTTGCACCGTGCCTGTCATACAGTGGGCGCTCCGTCCACTCTTTCTGAATGCGTCAGTGGCATATAGCGCAGGTGGGAAGGGAAAGAAAGTGGTGGGAAACTGGCGATATGGGATAAGAAAAGCCTAAGATAGGACAGTGGCAGACCTGGGCGGGGAGGAAGCCCTGCGGGGTTTGAAGGTCCGAATTCGTAAACTGCTTGGCTTGGGGGTGGGGGGTGGGGGGGGTGGAGAGGCAGCATCACGGGCAGAGAGGAGCAGGGAGAAGGGATGCTTCTAGCTCTGGGGGCCAGGTCAGAAGCAGCAGGACGGAAGCAGGGAGAAGAGGCTCAGAGGAAGACTCTCACTGTGTGCAAGTCAAGAGCGAGCAGGTGGAGTCGGACCACCAGGGTATGATTCTCTCTGCATCTCTGGCTTACTGTTGCGTCTGAGTGTCCTCATTCGGAGGATGGCGGACCTCGTAGGCTGCTGGGAAGTTCAGTGCCTCAATACACACAAATGCTTCATGGATAGGGCCTGGCAGGTGTAACCCCTGGGTGGGCAGCTCTGTCCTAAAAGCAGCTTTTGCAGAAAGAGGCAGTCATGGTGGCTCAGAGGTCTGCCAGCTTTCCCATGTGTGTCAAGACCGCTGGACTCAGCTTGATGTCATTGAAGTGATACAAGTTGTCACCAGCTCTTCTAAACATGGGTGCTGCTGAATGCGGTGAAGACCGGGGCAGAGTTCCCTGCTCACATCGCCAGCACATCTGGGACTGGACACCTGGGGGGGCCTCCCCCTCTGCTGATGTCAGAAACCAGTCCCTCGGCGCGAGGGTGGGTGGCAGGTGGCTGTTCTCTGTCTCGTCATTGCGAATCATGGGAAGAAGCATCGGCCCGTTCAGCCAGGACACCCGAGCAAACACCGGCCGAGGGATGGCAACCACAATCCCCCACACCACCCATGGCTTCGAGCCAGCTCATTTCTCCTCGGACCTTGCGTCCTGGCTTCCAGAGCTTCCGCGGGTCTGGCTGCGCGGGGAGAGGTGCTCGCTGAGCCAGGAGGGGCTTCTGTCCTGATTCAGCAATGGTTTGGGGACAAGTGGCCACCCTTCTCTGAGCCCACATTCCTGCCAGAAGGATGAGGAGGTTGGACTACGTGCTGACTGAGCTTCCTTCAAGTTCTGACTCCCGAAGATTCCAAGTTTGTTGCTGGTGTGTCAACTATTTCCACTCTGCTGCTTATTTTTAAGACGTCTCCTGTTATTCTTATTAAGCATGGAGCATCTGACACATACCTGCCTGTCACTTTTTGTTCTCAAACAGGGGACTTCGGGGTCACAAGTGTAAAGCTTCCGCGGGTTACTGCCGTGGGGGTAGCTGGTCTTCGGCCTGGCAGACTATTTTGAATGGCTTGTTGTCACAGGTAGGGACGAGGTCACTGGGCTGCTCAGATGGATCAGAAATGTACGTATTTTTAGGAGCTTTGGAAAGGAGAGGCCTTGCTCCTGGCCCCAGTCAGAGGCTGTTTTGCTTGCTCTGTCCCGAGGGGAGCTGTCTCCCCTCACCCTGCTCTGGGACCTCCAGGACTCACTTCCTCCAGGGGCCCACACCAGCTCCGGAGCTGCCCCTGGCCTCTTCTCCTTGCTGATCACGTTCTGAGTGTCCAAGTCTTAGGACCATGGCTCCCCACGGCTGGATAAACCGATCGACATCTCCATTCTTTTCCAGGGAGGTAGATTCAGGAAGCCAGATCCCTGGAAAGGCTAAGGAAGCCAGCAAAACGCTGGCTCGACTGTCTGTATCCCCAGGCTTCTGGTCTCTTTGGGGCCCAGCTTGGCCAAGAGGCCTTTCTTTGAGGCTATGGCTTCGGGAGCACAGCTGCCCACATCCAAATGATGTGGTAGGATAATGGGAGTCCAGTACAATCCTCTGAGGAGCTAGGGGTGCAATTGCCCGAGTGGGCCAGCCAGGCAGGCTTTGGGCCCATCTGCAGGATTCCTGCATTCCAGCAACAACCAGGGGTTGGGGCTAAGAGCCGTCTCCACGGGGTCTGACATCCACACGCCCTTTGGTGGTAAGTCACAGTTGGTTCCTGCCTTGGGGCTCACCCCCAGTCCCTGCACCCCAACAACAGAAGGCGAGGCAGGCAAAGCAGGCCCTGTACTTCCTCTTGCTGCACAAGGAAGGGCAGAGGTGGGGGAGGCACAGGACCTCCTGGGTCAGGTAGGAGTTGGAGAGCCTCCTGGGCCTTCCTGTCCTGCCCTGGACCGGGGAAGGTGTGGTGGCTCTGAGCTCAGAGACAGGTTTGGCACCTTCTCATCCAGAGCTTTCAGCCACTTCTCTGGGTTCTTTCAACTCACGTTGCTCCTTCTGCCTGAGGGCCTCCCTCCATGTGGCTTCCTCTGCCTAGAAGGCTCTGCCCCCCTTCACCTGGCAGGTGACACAGCTGCCCACATCCTTTTTCTTGACACCCCCTCTTCTCCTAGCCTCCCTGGGATCACATCTTCTCATCTTCTTCCTGACTTGCTGGTTGCTCCTCCCCAGGCTCTTGGCCAGCCTCCTTTCTGTCTGACATCCTAATGTCTGGGAGAGCCCACGGTGGGCCCACACCCTCCCCCCTCCTTTATCTACACTCTTCCATGGAGCAATGGCAGGCAGCCCATGACTTTAAATTCCATCTATGGGCCGATGACTCCTAAATTTTATCTCCATTCTGGACTCTCCTTGACCTGCAGACTTTCAAATGTATACTGCTGACTCTAACAAGGCAATGGAGCACGATGGGACCAAAACCAAACTCCTCACTCCCCATCTCCCAAACCTATTGCTTCTTCCTACTCCTCCATCTCAGGGACTGATCCACCGTACTCCAGTCGTTCAAGCCCCAAGCCTAGGTATGACCCATCATTCTCCCTCATCCTCCATGTTCAAATCATCTGCAGAAGCCTTGACTCCAAACCCCAAACTGTGTCTCTTGGGGATCCATCATTACCGGCCCGTCGGGGTCCCCATCATCTCTTGCCTGCACCGTGAGAGCGTCAGGTGGCTGGGGGTCTCAAAAACATAAACCCGAGGGTGTTGACTCACCTGCAAAAACCCTCCCGTGGCCCCCATTGTCCTTAAGACAAAATTCCAGCTCCCTGCCTTGGCTGATGGGCTGCACGTGGCCTGGCTCCCGCTGACCTCCCTGGACCCCTCTCATGCCCCTACACCTTCCCTTCCTCTGCTCAGCCACAGATACCTCCTCAGCTCCTCCAATATGCCGGGCTTGTTCTCTCCCCGGGAACCTTGTTCTTGTTATTCCCCCAGCCTGGAATGTTCTTTCCATGCTTTTACTGTGGCTGGCTCCTTTCCTGTCTTATTGTCTTCCCATAGAGGCCTCCTTGGATCCCCCCAACCTGAAGTAGCCACCCTGGCACCCTCTACCAGGCCACCATTTTAAGCACCCTGATATTTTCCTTTGTGATTTGTTTGTTGTCTTTCTCTCCCACTGGAATATAAGCTCTGTGCAAATAAAGGTTCCCCAGACCCTGGAGCAGTGTCTGGTGCACGGTACATGAAGAACCGATGGCACCTGGTGGAAGGAGGCAAGACGAGAGGACAGGAGACTGGTTTGCACACATGAGGTTATGTTGGGCTGTGTGAAGGTGGTGGACAGGGGATGCAGAGAAGCAAGAGAAATCGGGGGGACAAAAGCGCTAGGATGGTGATGGGGTGCAGGGAGGGGGCGACTCCTGGCTTCCTGGGGTGGGGAACGGTGTAGGAGATGGAGGGTTGCAGGGGGACAACAAAAGAACAGTAGTGAGTAACATTTGGGACATGTTGACTTTGCCCAAGAGAAATCTGAGCAGAGTTGTCCCGGGGGGCAGTTGGATGGTTCTAGATCTGAGACGAGGCATAACGGAGGAGATGTTGCACCTTTACCATAATGGGAGCCCTGGGTGGGGCCAAGCCCTCGGGGAGAAGACAGTGGCCCAGGAGAGAGCACCCCATTGCCTGTTCACGGCCATTCAACTTGCGGGCTCTCAGGACCTCTGACCCCACTGACCGCCCCATCCCCTTGTGAGGCCCTCCAGACCCTAGGCTCTGTGATGACACCCTCTCCTGGTCCCTCCGCCTCCCCTGACTGCTCCTTCTGGAATGTTCTGTGAATGTCTGTGTAGCCTGCTTTCTCCTAGGGCACTCTCTTCTCCCTCTGCCTCAGAATGTGACCTTATTGGGAAATAAAGTTTTTGTAATTAGTTAATTACAGATGTAAGTAGTTATAATGAGTTTCTACCAGATCGGGTGGGCCCTACTCTAATGATTGGTACCCTTATAAGAAGAGAAAATGGGGACACAGAGACAAGGTGCCGTGTGGTGACGGAGGCAGAGATTGGAGTCACGTTGCCGCTAGCCAAGGAACGTCAGGGATCATCAGCAGCCACCAGAAGCTGGAAGAGTCAAGAAGAATTCTCCTCTATTGCTTTCAGAGGGAGCATGGCCCTGCTGACACCTTGATTTTGGACTTCCAGCCCCTAGAGCCTCGAGAGAATATATTTCTGTTTTAAGCCTCCGAGTCTGTGGTCGTTGGTTATGGTAGCCCCAGGACACTAATGCAACGGTCAAGGATGAGTTGGCTGAGCCTCCCACCTTGACGCCTCATGATGAGGCAGGGAGCAGGCAAGCCCATCCTACGAGAGCACCCACATCTGCCCGAGCTCTGGGGCTCCCTCCACAGATTTTCCTTTGCTTCCTGCAGCCAGGAAGAAGATGCAGAGTCTGCCTCCTTGGCCTCTGCAGATGCAGGGCTTGCTTCTCGGTGCTGGTTCTCTGCAGGGCACCATTTGTCACTGCTGCAAGGAGGCGGGTGAGGCCCAGCTCCAAGGTGACCCATTCCCTGCCACACAGAGGAGACCTTCACAGATCCATCTGCTGTGGCCCCAGCTGCAAAGAGCAGGAGATCACTTCTCCAGGAGGCATCTGAGGACCAGGCCCCTTGGTCCCTGGCTAAGGAGGGCTAAGGATAGACACCCACCCCCAATCTGTAACGATGTCGACCCCACAAAGATTGATTATGGGAAGAGTGCCCATGCTCTGAAGGAAGGCACTGGCCGGGCAGGCTGCAGCTCAGAGATGGGGGTATTCCTCCCACTCAGCTTCAAGACCCACGTATAAGATCAGGTCAAACCAGCTGCCGCCTTGTCTCGGGAGTGAGGTCTGGGGCACACGGAAGAAGGTTAGCTCATGCAAAGAAGTACCCATGAGCTAACCCACTCCAGATGAATGCCAGAAGGCTCTGGGAAGTACCCACGTCTTCCTTATGCAGAGGACCCTTATGTCAGGGCTCCTCAAGCTTCTCCTCCGAAGTCCTCCCAAGCACAGGTGAGGGTGGGCCCGCGGGCACTGGCTATGGATGGACTTCAAGGCAGCTCTCCAAAGTCAAAGACAATTCACTCCCGCCGTATGTCTTATCTTAAAAACTCTTGTGAATTTTGTATTCAACTCCATAAAATCAACTGCCTTATTTTTAGTAAAATAGTAACATTCCACATTATTTACAACTAAATTGTTTGGCTCTGTGCATGTTCTCCCATGTGGACAGTTCAGCATCACTCCACAGGTGCAAAGGAGGATAACTGGGAGGTGGACTGTGGGTCTGCAGGAGGGAGGGAGCCAGGCAGGGAGCAGCTGGTCCAAAACACCCTGGAGAGTCACTACAGGAGGGAGAAAAAACGCCCGGAGGCTTCTGGGGGCCAGTCTCACAGCTGGAATGGTGTCTCCTGTTGCCACTGGGCTACCCCCAGGGTCTCTAGGTCAGTGTGTGGTCTCTGGCTCCTGGTGGGCGGAGCCTGCTCTCAGGGGAGAGGCTGGAAGGAGGACAGCCACATGGGGGAGGAGGGCAGGCAGCCTGGAGGTGGGGGGCCCAGCCAGGGACCACCCCAGCTACACATCTTCCATCTGTTAGCATAGAGGGTTCGGCCAGAGCAGAAGGCCAAACTGGGAGGCCAAATCTTGCTTTTCCTTCTCTCCACCTCCTTAGTAGGGAGTAGCTCTCCCTACTCTCAGTCTTTCCAGATGTCTAACCCCGAGGCAGGCTGCCCTGGAGGCTGGCTTACTGGATAACCCCCTCTGGCCCTGGTGGGTGCCCACCCTGCCCTGGGTCTTCCTATGCAGGAAGCAGGCACCTAGTGTCTGAAGTCAGTTCTAGCCCCTGCTCCCCACTCTGCTGGAGATGAAAAGGTCCCTCCCCTACCCCTGAGGGTCAGCAGGAGGCCTGCCCTGGTGGCCAGCTGGCGAGCCCAAGAAAGCTGCATCCAAGCCTCACTCCAATCCTCTCGCCCAGCAGAGGCCCAGCTGCCTGAGAAGCAATTGAAAATAGAGTCTAAGTCTAAGCAGCTTAGTGGGGTTCCAAGAAGGGGGCCAGTGGGGTGGGGTGGGGCCCAAGGGACCCTGGGGCTTCTCAACCTGGCCTTGGGAAGAATTAGATGGCTGCAAGTGAAAGAACAGTGCACCCAAAAGTCCCACTCATCTTCTATTCCAGGGACAGGAGTCACTTAAAGGTGTCCCAGTGCCCTTGGTGAGATGGGAGCCCCACCCCCTCGGCTCCAGAGCCGCGGTGTCAAATGGCCTGGGTTTATTCTCTTTGCAAACACAGGCACGGGGAGACCATCTAAACGGACAGCACATCCTCTCCCTGCGAGCACAGCCCCGGCTGTCGGCTGTCTGTGTCTGCAGGACCCAGGGCAGGCAGAAGAGACATTCCCCAGAGTCCCTCCACAAACGTCTCCAGGGTAAACTCAGTCTGCCTGCCTCTAGCCTAGAAGAGGTCCCACTGTCTTCCCAAATGCACAGCTGGCCTGCCCGAGACACTCTGGGATCAGGCCCTGGGAAATCTGTGCTGAATTTGCACCTTTGGGGTAAGACATGGTGAAAATGGTAGTTCTCAGGGTAGCCTGGCCAAAGCCAGCCACCGTCCCATCCACCCCGTCAGCCCTCGCTGCCCCCTCTCCCTGGGATACTCCTTTCCATCCCTTTTGGCTCAGTTGATGCCTGCTCAGGCTTGATGTCTTAGGTCTGGAAGCCTTCCCGCCACTGGGCTGGATTAAGCTCTTTTGATGTGTCTGGTGGGCACTCATTCACTCAGGCACACATTCACAGGACAAAGACGAACTGTGGCCTACAACCTGCGAGCCTGTGCTAGGCAGCGGGGGTCCAGGCAGCCAGGGCTGGGGGTGGGTGGGGAGGGGAGAAGCCACCCAGGGCTGGCGGAGGAGCTGCAGCTCCCGGGACTGGAAGCGCTGCGCTTCCCAAGGGCTGCCCGAGCTAGCTAAGTGGCCGAGGCAGCACCCCTTTCTTCTCCCCCCACCCATCTCCTCCCTCGGTCTCCGCCTGCATGGCTGCGCTCGGCTGACATTTTGGGGCCAGGGTACCGAAGCACGTCGCCGGAGGAGATCGCCCCCCACCCGGCCCTGCGGCTCAGACCAAGGCTGCGCCGAGAACAAAAGCTGCGCCCCCGCGGCCGCGCGCGGGCGTGCGGGTTTGCGGCGCTCCTCGCTCGTGCCCCCGCGCGGCCTTCCGTCTGGCAAACATCCATTTCAAAAATCAAACGAAGGCAGAAATCCTCTTCCCCAAACATTTCTCCCCGCCGGCACGGGGGAGGGGCGGAGAGCGCCCCCGCGATCGCGAGCTGGGCCACGGAGGCGCAGGCAGGGCCGGCCGCTGGGCTGCGAGAGCGCGGCGCTCCCCGCGGCTCGCTGGTCCCGCCCGGCTGGGGAGAGGCGCGGCCCCCCGGGTGCGCGGAGCCCTGCCGCAGTCGGGCGGGCGCGACGCGCCCCTGCATTGCAGAGCGCCGGGGTGGGGGGGAGCGTGCGTGCGTGCGTGCGTGCGCGTGTGTGCGTGCGTGTGCGTGCGTGTGTGCACGCGCGCCGCCCGGCCGCCGCGCCCCAGTTTGCTCGGCGCTGCAGTCCCTCGCCCCCTCCCCTCTGCACCCCCTCTCCTCCCCCTCTCCGCCGCAGCACGCGCGTCCCCACCTCCCAGCAGCTCCCAGGGCGAATCTGCCCAGTAACCATGGGGGCGGGAGGGGAGAGAGGAGAGGGGAGCTGAGAGGGAGGCTTCCGCAAGCCTGGCCCCTGCAGCGTCTCACTGCCAAGCCACGGGGTTGGCCCGAGGCCCGGAGACCCCTACCCTCGGGGCTGTCCCAGCTGTCCGCTTGGCACGAGGCCGATTACGCCCTGGCGCTGCGGCTGCAGTTCTGGCCCTCCTCCCCCCACGGTTATTATTTATCAGGCCGGTGAAATCCTGCGAACCTTTTCCTTCGGTGGATAAGGCACTTGTACTCGTTTAGGGATACCTTCTGGCCACCTTCCCCTCCCATTACTTGAAAGGATACCTGCCCAAGACCAAAGGGAGAGGGACTCATGAGGTGTTGCAGGGGCCCTGGTCTGTTCTCTGTAATGGGGTGGGCCTCTCCCGTCTTTTCCCCAACCTGTCATCTCTCCTGTGTACTTTTCCAGGGGCTGGAGGATGCTTATTTCAACCGGAGGCCTCTGGAGGCCAGAGCTCCAAGTCCTCTTGGGAAGGGGCTGCTGGGGAGCAGGTGTCCAGCTTGGTAGCAGGCTCATTGCCTAAGGGACCTGGTATGGTTGAGGACTCAGAAGTGTGTTTGTAATGAAGCAGAGGGGGTTTTCCTTCCCTATGGTCTCTGTCACAGCATCCTCCCCTGCCCGTAACCTCCTGGTACAGCTTGCTCTCTGGGCTTCCATGGGGGGGAATGGCTGACATTTCCTGTGCCCCGAGGCACTGCCTGGCTGAGTCTTGGCTCTCGGAGGGGCTCCATCTCCCAGGCAGGTCCTACGTTGGTCCCAGTATCCTCCAGTCCATCCTGGTGAGGTGACCTGGTCACTCAGGGAGAGCCAGGACTCTGCAGAGTACCCTGCTCCATTTCCCATTTGTTCTGCAAAGCTGAAACCGGATTTCCTGAACGGGAGCCCCTGGTCACCCTGCCCTTCTCTGTTACAATCCTGCAGGTCATCCTCACAGCTCCGGCTGGCTCCAGGCTTGCCCAGGGTGGCTGCCAAGACCAGCCTGGTGCTCCCATGCAGCTTCTGCCAGGGTGCATATCCCTGCTGACCCAAAGCCACCTCTGGGAACAGCTCGGAGGGTTCAGTGGCCAGGGTGGCTGCCAGGGACCCTGTCACTGCTGGAGCTGAGCGGGGATGAGGCTGAGATTTGCACATGGGGTGGCTCAGGAAAGCGGCCCAGGGCAAGTGCCCAAGCCCAGAAAATCCTCCAGCAGCCAGCAGCAAGGGGGAAGTCTGAGAGTTGACAAGGCAAAGGGCTGCAGTGTGCAGGGGAGAGGTGCTTAAGGAAGTGATCCCTGCAGAGGGCCCAGGGGCAGCTTAGTTAAGGCGCACACCTCAGGCTGATGAGGTCTCTGGCAAGTACCCCAGAGACTGGCGCTTCAGCAGGCTGTCCTGATACTGACGTGTGTGCAGCCATCCCTCCCGCTCTGTCTGGGGGCAGAGAGCCGACTACCAGCTCAGCTCCCCAGGCCAGCTCCAGGGCTTCTGCTAGGCATGCTCAGAGCTGGGAAGCGCAGCCTCTGACCTAAGCATCCCCCACCTGTCTTTGGCAGCTTTTCTCTGCAGAGCCTCTGGTGCCAACACTCATGTTCAAGGCCAGTGGCTCTCAGAGAGCCATCCTGGGACAGCAGGTCCTGTCTCCTCCATTTGAGCCTATTGGAGCTCCCTGGCCCTCCACCCTCAGCCACGATGATGATCCTGCACTTGTTTCACATGCTCTATGGGGCAGAGGCTAAGGTAGAAACAGCCTAGAAGCTGGGGGTGACAGGTGTTTGTGGGCTTCCGTGAGGTTTGGTTTGTTGTCCCTAAGAGGCAAAAGCACTTAATGCACAGCTCCACCCCCCACCCCACCCCCCGCCGCCCCGTCCAGGCCTTGGAACACGAAAGGAGCTGAGCCTGAGCCACCTCTCCTCAGCTGCCCACATTGCTTTCATCTCTAAGAGGCTTGGGACTTGGTGATGGCCTCCGGGGGCTCTCTCTTCGAGGACACCATAGAAATTGGCTTGGGGTGGGGGGCAACAGAGGATGCTCAGACCCTGCTTCTCAGGATCTGTCCAGAGAGGGACCTCTTAGCAACTCGGGGCTTTGTCTGGCCACTCAGATCCCCTGGCAGGACTGACAGCTGCAGGCCCAAACTCATATACTTCATTCTGTGCCAGAGAGAGATCCAGATTGGGGGCGTTGACCCAGTTCGTCCTTCTGTGGTGGAGACTTTTGCTCCGAGTGGATGTTAGGGAACCTAAATGCTTCCTTCTTTTCTACGCCCTGTGCACAAGGGCCCCAAGTGTCCCTTTTCCCCAGCACCTGGCAAGGCGACCCGAGCGCTGTTCTTACCGTCCAATGACAGCCAGTCATGCTGGGAGGAGGGGAGTGTGGGCAGGGCCCGAGCTTTGTACTCAAACACCACTGAGTTGGAGATGATCTGGTTGTTGAAGGCAACTTGTAGGGTCACAAGACCAGTGTCGTGGGCTGAAAGCAAAGGAAAGAGAGGTCAGGCTGAGGGGTGGGGGTGGGCACCCTTCAACTTGATGTACCATACGGGAACCTGGAGTGCCCCCTCCCCACCCCCCTTCACTGGGTGACCCCCAGCCTCTGCCTGCTCATTCCTCGAGGCCCAGATGTAGTGCTTCTTCTTCCAGGAAACTTCTCGGGACCCCAGACTCAGCCAGGTGCCCTGTGATCACTCCCATACCCCATATTGTAATTGCCTGTTTGCTCCTCGGCTCCCTGGCGAGGGCAGGTACTGGGAAGTCAGTGCGGATTTGCTGAATGAATGCATGAATGAATGGTTTGCAACCCTGCCCATGGCTGCCTGACTTCTCCCCCATCCCATCCATCCTAGATAGGGTCCAGGTACAGCATTTGCTTTGGAGTCTTGGTGCTTATTTCTCTGTTTCACCTTATCCTACAAGCTTGTCCTGATGCACTCAGCATGGCCTTCCATGTATTTTCAGAAGTTCCCCTGCCTTCCTGATGAGGGAGGAGCCTCAGCCGCGCCTGTTAGTCTGGGCCCAGGGGGGCCGATCTCGGGTGAAGCTTGCAGCTCCCTCCAATGCCTAGATGGTGGGCTTTGGGCAGGCAGGCCCCTGTGGGTCTCATTAACTGTTCTGTCCCCAGCACAGGGCTCAGTGGAGACTGTATTGCTTGAATAAACAACTGGGACATTCTCACTGTTGGCAAGAAGAGAGCCCACCCCTGGCGGAAACCTGCTTCATTTCTGGGGCTAAAGGGGATGCACGGCTCTTGTTGAAATCTTGGGGGTCGTGGCCCACAGAGACGGCCCCCGGGGCCCAGTATGGGCGTGCAGGCTGCTCACCCCACCAGGCCTCCTCCTCTGGTAGAATCAGGGCTATGTGCTCTCTGCCCTGCTTTTTTGGAACACCAGATAGCAGTGCCCAGGGCCTCCCCAGGACAGATTTCCAGGGAGGACGCACATGGGGATCATGTTACTGTTTGGGCTCTTGCTTTGCAGTTTACAGACTTGAGAAGGCTGTCCAAGTCAGCTGCTCCCCAGGGCAGGGTAGAGCTCCAGCTGCCCTCTGAGGCCGACCTTACTTCCCATGGGAAAACCAGCTCGTTGACCTGAGGCCTCTGTTCATTCCAGGTGGATGTATGATGTCACTGTCCCCAGAGCAGGTCTTCAGGATGTCACTGCCTCAGGGTGACCAGTGGCTTTTCCCTTCTGCTTTCTATCCTGGTGTGGTCTCTTAGCTCCAGACCAGAAGTTGAACCGGCTGGCTCCATGGTGGGTGGGGGACCCTCCCATAGGACCTCCTAGAGTGCCTCTCTGGGCAGGGGTGCCCAGCCAAGTCCAGAACCTCTGGAGGCCCTGACGGCGTCCCCAGGCAGACTTCCAAGTTCATGGTCACTCATCCTCCCTGGAGATTTGCCTTGTTTACCAACAGGGAGAAAGGGCAGCCAGCACACATCCCATCTGAGCCCGCTCAGCTCTGCGACTCTTAGCAGGCCTCTTGGCCTCGGCTGGAGGCTGGGGAACCCAAGGCTTCTCTGATGTTCTGACCCCAGGGGGCGGGGTGGGGGGGGGGGCTCCTCAACTGCTGCTCTTCTCCACACCTCCCGGCATCTCCCGGCACTTGTACAACCTGTGATGCTAGAATGTGGCCGATCGAAAGCATCCCATCCTTCCCCAGAGAGACAGACGGAGAGGAGAGGACCTATCATAGTCTCCGTGTCCCGGACCAGCAGCTCGGTGCAGGCAGGCCATCGCCCCGGGCACGTCCTCGGCTCTCTCTCCCTCCCCTCATTCAGTCCATCAGCGCGTCCTGGTCCCTCCACTTGTCTCTATCTCCCCTGCCACCACTCTAAGCCGAGCTGCCAGGCTTTCTCACCTAGAATGTTGCTGCGGGCAACCTCAGCCCACCCAAGACCTACCTGTTCCTGCCGGGATGGTATCGGGGGGCCACATTCCAAAGCCCCCACCTGAAACTGGTGGGAATACGTTGCTCAGGGAGCTCCCCTCCTGAAGTCAGGAAAGATCACCTCTCTGCCTGCTTCCTATGGTTTCCCTGTTTCTGTTCTTCCTCCCAGCAATCTGTTCTCCCACACACCCAGAATCATCTTTTAAAGACATAATTTAGATCACATCACTTCCCTACTTAAAACTAATGGCTTCCCATTGCAAGTGAAACCAAATCAAACTCCTTCCCGTGACTCAGAAGGATGGACATGGGCTGGTCCCCTCTTTCTTCTCCAGCCCTGCCGTGTTCGGCTCCCCCCACCTGTTCCACTCTCCCTCCAACTTGCTTGGCGATTTCTTTGTCTCCTTGTTTCTTTCTGTCTCTTGCAGGAGAATGTAAGCTCCGAGAGAGCTGGGCACAGGTCTGTCCTGATCACCACTTCATGCCCAGTGCCAAGGTCGGTGCCTGGCATGGTACATCCGCTCAACCGTTTGTTCAATTAATTGCTTCAAAACGCAGTGCACTTGCCCACCTCATGTTGAATTTCACCGCTTGCCTTTGGTGACCTCCCAGGAACCCAGTGTGGGGCTGTCCTGCCTGCCAAGTCTTCTGGTTGGTGGCTTCTCCTGTCTCCTCCTGAGCCCAGGGGGGCCTTTTCTAAAGTCCCAGGTCTTCTGTCATCATCCCTTCACCCTGAGCTCAGTGCCCTGACTTGGTTGTCTCTCTCCTGTGCTTGGAGCACTACTGAGATCTTGTAGGGTGCAGACTCCATGCTGCGTGTGGTCTGTGGCCAGTGATGGTGGGGGACCGTGTTCCTGGTCAGGGTCTGGTCTCCTCATCAGGGTGCCAAGCTCATGAGCCTGGCGCATGGAGCACCTTCATGAACTGAGCCTGTGAACCAAGTGCTTCAAGGACCTTCCTTCTCCTCTGCTCTCACCCATCTGACAGCTGGTTTTTCAGATGTCGAAATGGAGGCCCTGAGAGGTCAAGTACAGAGCTGAAGTCACCAGAGGATAACTGGCTGATCTGGGATGTGCCGTGATGCAACTGGTCCAGCACCCAGGATGCGCCAGGTCCCAGCCTGGGACATTGTCCAGAGAGCATGCAAAGGCCAGTCTTTTTTGTGGAGGGGTCAGATAACCTAGGACAGGCAAGGTCTGGGTTCTCAGCCAGGAAAGAACCAGGTACAGGAAGTGGTTTCTATTTATAGGCCAGGGGAGTCCTGTTCCAGCAGCAGGTGGTGAGTGGACAGTGTAATAACACGCTGCCCTCGCCCCCTACCCCCCTGGAGTAGAGGTGGTGGGGGGTGGTTGCTGCATTAGCCACGCAGCCCTGAGCCATGCTAGGCTGACCCAGCCTGGGCTGGCATCCTGAGGGCTGTGCTCCAGACCAAGCGGGGCTGCCGGGAGCAAAGGGGGCTAAGTGAGTCCTCTGGAGCTGGCCAGGCAGTGATGGGGGCAGGGCCAGTAGGGGGAGGCCACTATGGGCACCATCCCTGGCTCCCTGAGATGTTTGTGGTGAAGGATATGCTGAGTTCATGTGGGGGCTGAACCTGTGAACCCAGTTCTGGAGCATTCTGCTCTTGGGGGGGGGGGTGGCTGCACAGGGAAAGGAGAGAGAGAAGGAAGAACATTCCATGTAAATCCAGGAGCCCCAGGCTGGAGGGATGGTGTGGGTGGAGGCAGAGAGCTAGGGTGGCCCAAGGCCCCCACTTGTCTTCCCTAACCCTTGGCCTCCACAGGGAGCACGCTCTCCTTTTGTAGACTCCTGGCTTCGGATAACACGGGGTAGGGCTCTCTCTCCATTCATTGCCTGGGCAAGCTGGACAGGCCATCCCTGGAGCTAATGTCAGCCAAAGGGTCTTCCCAGCACCAGCGCAAGGGTTGGAAAACAAGAACCCTAGGAACAGATTCCTTCACAAATACTGATCTCCTTCTTGGGATGTGCCGGGGGGAACGCCTAGTGACCAGGAAAGACACAGATCCTGACCACAGGGAGCTGGCAGGCCAGAGGTCAAGGAGTCAAGCAGACCGGGACATCAAGCTAAGCAGATGACGATGAGGGAGGGAGGGTGAAGGTCAGAGCCCAGGGACAGCAGAGGGCTCTTGCCCCTGAAACTGGCAGCAAATTCTGTGCACGTGCCTTTTTCAGGGCCCAGGGTAGATGGTTTCACATTCTCAAGGGTGGATGTGTAGATTATTCTTAGTGTGCAGATTATTCTTAGTTTGACTAGTTTGACACACCCCCCCCAGCTGCCACCAGGCCTTCTCCATCCCCCTCTGAGCTGCTCAGTGCCCCGGGGCACTGACCCTGTGGGCCACATGGCCTGGGCTCCCTCTCGCTCTTGCTCTCCTGGCTTCTGGTGGTCTGGAACTGTGGGAGGCACGGGCCAGAGGAGAGAGGGCTGCCTGGTCGCTCTGACCCCAGATGCGGCTCCTCTCGGGCCCCTCCCCCTGCCTGGCTCTCCCCACCAGCTCCAGGAGCCTTTCAGGTTGAGGGTGGTTCTAGCTTCCTGCTGTGCCCAGTCCTGGGTGTGTCAGCCTGGCTTACTGGCTGTCCAAACAGTCCCTCATCGTGTTCGCTTCAAAATCCCAGCTGAGCAGGCCTTGTAGCCTTGTCTGACGTGAGCTCCATGAGCCTAAACTGATGACATTATACCAGTTGGTCTGGGGCCCCTCCATCCCAGCAGAGGACACCGAGGCTCAGAGTAATGACGCGACTTGTCCCAGGTGGCTCCCAGGCTGACCCTCCGTGCAGTGCTCCTGGGGCCCCACACCCATGGCGGGGGCCAGTCTCCTCACCTGGGCAGTAGCAGCGCAGAACCCCGGGCTGAATCAAGGACGCAGGCACTGAGATCTGGTCGAACAGGCAGCTGTAGTTATTGCTGGCTTCTTGCCATGGGCCTGTGATGAGAACCTTCACTCCTCCCTGGAGGGGACAGAGAGGAGAGGAACGTCAGCCACAGAGGGAGGGAGGGATGGGGACGCGGGCCTTCCAGGCTGCCCCCGCCCCATGTGCCTGGTGAACGTGCACACTCCTGGACTCCAATATGTCCTGACTTTCGAGAACCGCTGTCTCAGGATGGCGGCAGGAAGACCAAGCCTCTGGGGGGGTGGGGGGGAACCCGCATGTTCCTTGCCTTCCTCAGTTGGCATCCAGAATGGTGACCAGCGGTTCTAACCCCTGACCCTCTCCTACATAACTTTCAGTTCTAGGCAGAAGGCAGCACAGAGTTGTTCAAACCTTTTCAGCACAAGATGCACCTGAGAACCGGCTGGCAGGAGCCCTGGAGGGAAGGGGAAGGGAGGGAGGGAGCTTTTTCTGTTATTTACTTGTGGACAGGTTTCGGGAACCCCTAGTTTTGAAAACAGTCCTGAGCATGTGAGTGTCACCCCACGGATGGGGGGAGTTCTGGTGGGGAAATGGGGAGAGCTGTAGGATCCCCAGGGTATAGTAGGGATGGTGGGAGAAGGGGCAGGGGTGAGAAAGGCTGCAGAAACAAAATGGCGAGGAGGGCTCAGAGTGGCAGGTAGAGATTGTCCTGAGCAGGACAGGCGCTTAGAGCTGGGGGCTGGGGATGCTGGCCTCTCCGGCTCTCTGTGGGTGGGCCACCCCAGGCTCCAGGCACCTTTCCCAGCAGGGGGCCAGGACCTGTGCGGGACAGGGTGGAGAGCGCCACCTAGTGTCCAGGCTGCAGAAAACTGAGCAGCATACCTACTTGAGGGGGAGGGCAGAGGGGTAAGGGGAGCAGGCCCCCCTTTCCCCACCTCCCCAGGCCAGAGAGGCCAGACCTCAGCTCTCCTGCTCCTGGCCCCTGCCAGAGACAGTCTCCTGCCGAGTCACCAGTTCTTGCGTGGACTCTCTCTGGCACTGGCCCACCCCTCCCGTGGAGGGACCCCCAGCCTCAACACAAGGCTAACTCCTGGGCTGCCCACAATGCTCGTGGAACCCAGACCTGGACCAGGGCTGGCCTTGGGCACCAACAGCAGGAGGGGTTGTTTCCAGGGATGAGGTGAGGGAGGCTCTCCCACAGCCCAGCAGCAGAAGGGCTCTCCTGGATGGGCCGGCATTCCACCTGTGCTCTTGGATGGGATGGGGTGGTTTTGGAGAAGTCACTTCACTGCTAGACAACCAAAGGTCGGGGACAGTGGAGATAGCTCAGGCCCAGAGGCCTGCTTCTGTCCCTCAGTAGCTGTGTGTCCTCAGCGAAATGGCCCAACCTCTCTGGTGGCCCTGCTGGCCTTAACATTCCCTGGTGCTGATATATGGCTCCATAGGGAGATTTGGAGCTGTGGCAGGACCGAGGCCGGCATTCTTGGGCCCACGGGCTGGAGGCCGGGTGCTGGCTGGGAGGCGTGCCACACGGCACAAGTAGAACCACAGGCCAGCCCAGGGCACGATCCTCCCTGGATCCTAGGAAGAGGAAGAGCAGGGGCTTCAAAAAGCCGCAGACAGTTACCATGTGAGAAAAAAGGAAACAAACAATAACCCCAGTCAAGAGCCGCTGGTATGAAGCTACAGCCGCTGTGAGGAACAAAGAACTGTAGCAAGGACTGGGGAACATCAGGACCTTCTCCATGGAAACCGCTGTAGGATGGGCTCAGCATCCATCCGTTCAGGGATGGTTCCCATGGCAACGCCGGCCTGGCTGGCTCTAACTGCAGCTTCCTCTGCCTGGTGCAGCAAATTGTCAGTGCAGGCAGATGACGCAGAGGGTTTGGGGGAGGGGAGGGGGCGACAAATGCCATCTGAGGTCTGTGCCTGGGAGCCCTGAGATAAAGGACCCAGATTTCTGACGCACCCAGGGCAGACCCTGGGGCACGCACGAGCAGGCGTGCTGGTAGCTAGCTGCAGCTGCAGGGGACGGCAGGGAGAGAGCATCTGGGAGGTGGGAGGGAGGGACACTCCCAGAAGAGACAGCAAGGTGGCCTGGCCTTAGCTTTCCGGCAGTGGATTTTAGAGCCCGGCCAGTCTGGCTCAAGCTCGTGTTTCCAGCCTAAGAAGCACCCCCGAGCCGAGGTGTCTTGCTACGGGTGTTCCTGTGTATGTTGCTTGGCAGAGCGTGGCTAGAACTGAGCTCTTGGCACCATCAGCAAGGAGGGCCAGGGACAGATGTACCAGCCAGGGGCCTGTGAGGGGGAGACAGTGTCTCTGGAAGGGGAACCCAAGAGGGGGTGGCCCGTGCTGCTGGACTGGGGACGGTGGCCCGGTGGCTGGGGAGGAGGAGGATGGTGAGGAGGAAGGGGCTGGTCAGAGCCGCTGGGGCCTCAACAGAGGCCTCACCGTGTGGCCATTGGGCTGCAAAGGGACCAGCTGGGTGGCATCTGTGAATTTTCCAAATCAAATTGAATTTGAGTTGCTTTTGTTTTCTGGAAGCATCCAGGGCTTCTGGAAAACCAGGACTGGACGAGCCCTCTCGGAGGTGCCCAGACCCACATCCTTTCCTGCTCCCGTGCTGCCCTCGCGTGGCAGGCTGCTGAACTGACTGTCCCTGAGGTACAGTCTGGGGACCTGCCGCTCCTGGGGTACAGAACAGGGGACCAGGTCTGCTAATAGCCCCGCGCTAGTGCCCCCAGGCCCATGGAGACCAGACGGCGGGCCTGGACCCCTGCCGGGGGGCCCGTGCGCACAGACTGAGGCTGGGGAAAGAGGCCTCCTCTCCTGGGCCTCCAGTTCCCGTAGGACTCAGGCTCCAGGGGGTCTCCAAGGGTCCTGAGGGCCAAACCCCCCAGGCCTAGGACCTGCAGGGCCTTGAGGCCACGCCTCTCGGCCATTTACAGATAAGGAAACTGAGGCCCAGGGAGCCAAGTCTCCCAGTTGACCTCTTGCTACACCCCTCTCCCTGTCCCTTTGAGTTGCTTTCTTAAGCCCTGGGTGGGGGGCAGGCTGCTGGGCGGAGCTGACCTTTCACCTGGGGTGAGGGGTGAAACGTGGTGGGTGCTATGAGGATGCCCCTGAGCTCAGTATCGCTGACACGGTCAACCTGAGCCATACCAAGAGTAGGCCTGGTCAGAATCTTCCGGAGTCTTGGGGGAGGAGCCCATGGAGGTGGATGGAAGAGCGGGTGCTGCCCGAGTACTTTACTGGGTCCTTAACAACCAGCCCTCGAGATAAGAGCTATCGCTGCCCATTTTAGAGATAAGAAAGGCAGCTACCTTGCCCCAGGTCACCAGCTAGTAAGCGTGGGGCACACACTGGCCCCAGCCCCATGCTCCTCAGCACGTGGGGTGGCGGCCTCCGGACCCCCACTAAACACGCCGCCGCACAAGGACACAGTGCGGGGCAGAAGCTGCTCTGTCCAGACCCCCGCTGTCTTTCCAGGACCCCCTTGAGCGAAGCCTGGGCCACTGGCTGAGCTGATGTGGCACCTTCCTGAGAGCTGGGAACATTTGTGCTCGATTTTATCTGTGCTTTGCCATAAAAGAAGGAGGAGAGGGAGTAATGAGGCTTCGGGTCAGAGTTGTAACCAGGGGGCCCACAATCCAGGTGACTTCCCCAAGGTCATAAGCGATCAACCAGTGAGCAGGAGGGACAAGGAACTGCTTCATGGGGCCTCGGTGCCCCAGCCACGGCAGCAGGACGGGAAAAGGACCCCGATGGGCCGCGAGCTGTGACAGCCACGGGACAACAAACAATATTCACTGATTACTTACTATGGACAAATAAAATACTTTACCAAACATTCCTGGCGCTCCTCCTTGTCCCGAGGAGGGGACTCTTGTCACCCCCGTTTTATAGGTGAGGAAACTGAGTCACAGAGAGGTGAAGTCATGGCAGAGCCCGACTGACACCCGGCCATCTCCCATAAGATGCGCTCCACCCGTGGGTCACGCTGTCCCCTTCACCAGGGCCCAAGGGAGCCTTTGAAGCAGAGACTGGCTCCGTGAGGAAGTTCACTTCTCAGGGTACCCTGTTGGTCTGGTCCCGACTCGGGCATCTTCCCGGGGAGCCCCTCAATCACCCAGGTCTGTCATGTGCACAGGCTTTGGCCTGCACCCCTGCACTGCCTATACCTGAAGACCTTTGGTGGAATATGTTTTCCTGTCTTAAGCGACCCCGGGAGAGCCACGGTCTTTCAGGAGCACCCTTCCCTTAGTAATATGGGACGGGAGCCCCTAACCCTAGTGTCCAGGGGACATGGCAGTGGAACCAAGGGACTTGGCGACAGCCACCTCCCTGGGAGAAAGGGCCGATCTGGGCCCTGGGGTGATTGTGCTGCTCCCCAAGCACTGGCAGGTGGGCTGGGCAGAGTCCGGGAGCATGTGCCCCAGTGTGCAGCAGGGCAGGAGGGAAAGCTCGGGCCCCTTGGCCCCCTTCCTGTGCCGTTCTACCTCTGAGAAAAAGCCAAGGTTTCTTCTTTAAACTTCAAGCCACTGGGGCAAGACCTGGGTTTTCCTGCAGCCCTGGGCTTGGGAGCAACCGGAGGTGGGGGGGCGGGGAGGCCACAGGTGGGACATCCTGAGTCATGTAACATGCCTTTGATTTTGCAGAGGCCGGATTTACCCATGAAATTTTCATGGATGACTCTGGAAGGAAGCTGTACCCTTCCTTTCACAGTGGATGGGAATTTGTGTATGTTTTGTTTTGTTTAGTGAAGCAAATCAAGAGTAATGGATATGGATGGCCTATGGTGGTGATTTCTGAATTTGTTTTGTTTTTGCAGCCCTAGGACATTTTTTTCAAAAAAAAAAAAAAAAGGGCAGAGCAAAACCTAGGTGGAATGTTAATACATAATCAGCCAGGTTCTGGCGGGAGTGGGAGGGGTGACCCGGCCCCCAGGAGACCCTTGACTTTCAAGCTACTTGCTTCAGTGAAGTCTGGGAACCACTGCTTGAGAAAGGCCATGGGGACAGAGGAAGGGGACAACTTTGTAGGGTCCAGAGCTTCATCCAAAGGGCAGCCCCATGCCAATGAGCTTCCCTGGGCTGCGCGCTGGTGGGCAGGTGGGGGAGGGCAGCGCTGCAGCAGCTTACCTCCGGGTAAGACCACTCCGGGGAGTAGTCGGTCACCATGAACACCCGTCCGCTCTGCTGCAGCATCCCCAGCGTGCCCTGCGCCGGGGGGGCGGAGACCACCTCGGCCACGTGCATGTAGGCCATGGTGCCGGCCCCGCCCTCGGCGCTGCTCAGCTGCAGGCTCCCCTGCTGGGGGCTGCAGCAGGGGATGCACATTTCCGCCTGGGCGAAGGGGGCGCGGGCCCCATCCTCCGACTGGGAGAGCGCCGCGCCGTCCCCCGACACCAGCTGGTGCCCGTAGATGGTGCCGCTGCCCCCCTCCACAGAGATGAAGTCGTTGATCAGGTCGGAGAACTGGTTGCTGAAGGAGATGTCAAAGTGGTCCAGGCTGAGCTCCATGTTGGAGGCGTTGCCGAGGCCAGGCTGGGCCACGGGGTAGAGTCCCTGCACCACGTTGCCCGGGAGGATGGGGACCCCGCCGGCGCTGCGGATCACCCCCGTGGTCTCGGGCTGCAGGTAGTGCTCGGAGCTACAGGCCTGCAGCTCCCCAGACTTGATCAGGCCCTCACCCCCTTCGGCCACCTGCGAGGTCTCCATGGTGACCTCCCCTTCGGCAGCCATGGCCTGGAAATTGGCCTGGAACTGCATGAGGTGGAGGGACGAAGTGGACTCTATCCTTGTCTCCACGTGGCCGCTGCAGGAGCTGGTTTGGGATGAGGCCTCCGTTTTCACTGTGGGCATCACAAAGGTGCCCCCGGAGTCGCTCAGGCTGCTGTGGGCGTTCTGCTCGATGGGGAGGGGCTTGCTGGCGTCCTGCAGGAAGAAGCTCGGGGAAGGGGTCTGGTGGACGTGGGGGCTGTGGCCCGTCTGGCTGAAGCTGGACGTGTAGTCCTTGTTGGAGTCTATTGCACTGAAGTCCATCTGCTCCAGGGTGGTGCTGGGACTCAGGCCACCACCCGACGGCAGGAGGCTGGAGCCGGCGGTCAGGGTGAGGGAGCTGGATGCCGCGGCTGCCGCCGAGGAGGAGTACGCTTCTTTGGCCATCTGCTGCTCAAAAGAGGTGTCCTCGGTCTTAATCTCCTTGGTGAGGACGGTGGTGAAGCTGAAGCCCCTCTCCACTGGTGGCGAGTGCCGGACGTTGGTGCTGACCATCTCCGCCTTCAGGCCTCCGCCCCCGTACGTCTGGCCCTGCTTTGGGTTATTGAGGAAACAGTCAGGGTCAAAGTTCATGGTAGTCTCTGGAATCTTCCGGCCACCATCGAGGGTGGTGGAGAGGACCAGCTCTTCGGACACGTTGGTGGGCAGCATCGACAGGCTCTCCGAGCTGCCCGTGGTGGGGAAGGCGAACTTGTGGCCGTCGGAACTCACGGCCAGGACGAGGCCCTGAGAGGCGTCGGGCGAGAGGAGGTGGTGGTTGGGGCCGGTGGTGGGGGACATGGTGTACACGGCCTCGTTGGTGACCTCAGACATAAACACCGTGGCGCTCTGGGACAAGCTCCCCATCACGGAGGCCACAGCCATGCTGGACACGCCGGTGACCACGGGGCTGTCCACCATGTCCGGGTCGCTGTTGAGCCCGCTGCTGATGGACACGGGGGAGCTCTGGGTGGTATCGGGCACCTCCACCTGGTTGGTGGAGGAGACCTCCGTGCTGTTCTGGTGCAGGAGCACGGGCTTGGCCACCTTGCCGTTCCTCTTCTCGCGGCTCGAGCCCTTGCTGTGGCTGTGCTCGTGCTTGCCCTCGGACACGTCGTTGTGCTGCACCTCCGAGTGGCTCCCGTAGCCCCCTGTCCGCGGCTCGACCTTCGGCGAGATGATACGGTGTTTGGCACTGTTGCACTTGTGGTGCACGCTGCTGCCCGCTCCTGTGGAGATCAGAGGCACACCACGCACACGTGCGCGCACGCACACACACACGCGCGTGCAAAGAGAGAGTCAGAGCCGCGGCTGCGGTGGATCCTGTCTCCGAGCAGCTGGGGGCTGGCCGAGCCCAGCCCGGGAGCCCGCTGACCCCTGGGGCTGGCGCGTAACCCACACTGGGGAGCCCGGGCTTACCGACCCCAATCCCCGGGGCTCGCACGAGCTCTGTGGAACCATCCTCCAGACCAGGGGGGCTTTTTCCTGGAGGTGCATTTACTACTACTAACAATACTAATAGTAGTGCCTCAGGACATGGGTGGTTGGGAAGGAGAAGGTGGAGGGTCGGTCATCCTCCAGGAAAATGCTTTCCACCTTCAGAGAGAGATACCATTTACCAAAACAGCTCTTGCTGGCCGGGGGGCTCGGCCCAGAGTGGTGGCCGTGTCTCTCTCCCCTCCCCCAAACTTTCCATGCCTGTGTAGGCTGCACAGCGGTGTTTTGGGGATAGGGGCTTGGAGAGCAACGTTCGCTCTCTGGATTAGCTCTCGGGCCCCAGGACCAAAGAGGGTTCTAGACTTTGCTCCAGAGGCAGAAAGGCATCTGCCCCTCTCCCCCATGTGGCCAGCCTGGGCCTGTCCTCAACTCCTTGTGGGTCAAAATCCCTTTAAGACCCAAGCAAAGACAGAGCCCTAAACCCCCAGATCAGTGGCAGAGAGGGAGAAAGCCCTAGGCCAAGGGCTTCTGAACTCTGGCCAGTCTCCCCTGGGCTCCGCACACGAGGCCCTCCGCACACAGCGACCCGGTTGGCTCTTTTCTTTTCTCTCCCTTCTGCCATTATTTTCATTCCATCTGATGAGAGTCACTTCACTTTTGGTAAAAGGGTGAATTATCCCCTGAGCCTATTCCGGCCTCGCCACCATGATTCCTAAATGCATGAAGACTTCGCAGAGAAGGGACATGACCCTCTAATGGAAATATCTAATTAAGGCAGAGAAGGAGGTGGAGAATGCACATTTCTAAGAGCAAATACCATTATCAGAAAAACAGACACATTAGGACAGGGAGTGTGGGACACTTTATATTCTTGGAGGAGACAGAGGTTAAAGAGAGAGGTTTAGCTTGAGTGGTCCCATTGACTTGGGGCTGACCTCCCTGAAAAGCCCATGTCAGTCCTGTGCCCGGGCACCTGGGCTTCCTGCTGACGATACCCAAGATGGGGCCTGGAGGCTGCCTGCTGTGTGTAGACAAGGCCTGGAGCCCCAGCCCCATGCACCCCCCAACTCTGCTGCCCCCATCCCTAGAGGGAGCTGCCTCTCTGGAAACTGCTTTCTCCTGCCCCAAGTGGGCTTCCCCACCAGCCCCACGGGGCAGGATGAGGGTGAGTCTGTCTCGGGTGCTGTCCTGCCCTGTCCCCTGGCTCCTGGCCAACCCCACTTGGCTCACTGGACAGCAAGGCTACCCCTGCGGAGGAGAGCCACCCACTGTTGGGCAGGGCCCCCTCTGCCCGTTTGCACCCCCCCCCCACAGGGGGGCCCTGCTCACCCAAGCTGCCAGTGCAGAGGCAGTTGTGGGTCCGAGGCTGTGGCTTGGTCTGGTGGCTGTCGAGGATCTGCTGCACCAACTGCTCCACGGAGAAGCCTGAGCTGCTGTTTCCATTGCTGCAGGTCCACTTGATGCCGTGGACTATGGGGAGAGAGAGGACGAGGGGGTCAGAGGTCACGGGGTGCAGGGGCAGGGCCCAGGGGGCTGGTACCTGGGCCCTCTCAGAACATAGCTCCCTCTCTGCTGGGAGGCTGGCTCTAGGGGGGACCTGATGCACATGGCGGGGAGGGAGGGCGGGGGAGGGGGCCAGGCTGCCCCATCAGACCCCCACTCCCACTGGGAGCTCCGTGCTCTTCCTCTGCCTCCCCTCTTCCCTTCCCTACGGCGCAGCCCGGGGAGCGGACGGCCTAGAGATTTGCTTCTGTTTTCCCAAAGTCCAAGTGCCCAAGAGTGGCTCTTCAAGGGGCCCTGGAGTGGAGGAGAAGGGAGCGGGGACTGGGAGGGAGCGGTGGCAGGCCTCTGAGGCCCCCCCAGACTGTAGGTAGTGGAGATTCGGAGAGGAGATGGAGGCTGTGCGCCGGGGTGGATGCCCACCCCTGGAGGGGAGCTTCTGTTTCTCATTCTCACCAGACTTCTCGGCCTCGAGGGGCTGCGGGCTAGGCTGCAGGGGACAAGGGGGAGAACTGAAGGGCCCACAGGACCTGGACAGTGGATGCCCACTGATGACCAGCCACCTGCGTGGCCAACCCCAGGACCTCTGTTGTCCCTGCTGTTGGGGTGGATCCACAGAATGGCTGAGGGTGGGCTCCCCACCTGCCTGGCGGGACAGGGGCTGAAAATCTAAAATAAACTGACTTGCCCACGGGGCCCGTGGGCTGATAGGTGTCACGCCACTCGTTCCATGGTCCTCCACGCCAAGCACGCGGCCCAGCCCCGCTCTCTCTGGTGGCTCTAGGGGGCCAGGTTCCAGAGGCACTGAGTCCCTAGCCCTGGGGCTGGGGGCCAGGGCCCGGGGCTCTAGGAGGGACCCAGCTTGCTGTGAAACGGGGACAGTGGGAACAGGTGGTCTGGGAAGAGAAGCAGGGCAGGGTCACGCTGGGGAGAGGCCAGTGGCTTTGTCAATGCAAGGACGCTGTCCTTTCTCCGCTGGAGGAGTTTCTCTCACAGGCCTCCAGGGAAAGAACGTCACCATGCCCCAGGCCTGCCCTCACTCTGTGAGGCTCCAGAAGGCAGCCGCACAGGGAGAGGGTCCACACAGCGGGGAGGAGCTGGGACAGATTCATATCTGGATGCGAGTCCGGGTTTCGGTCTTGCTGTGTGAATGTGGGCAAGTCACTAAACCTGTCTGAGTCTCGGTGCCCTCACCTGTGAAATGGGAACAGAATAGTCTCCGCCTCACAGGGCGGCCAGGAGGAAACCCCCTCCACCTGCCTTGTACTTTGTGTGTTCACAACAAAGGACAGCTGTTGTCCTGACGGTCACGGTCACGGTCACGGGTGGTGATGGGGATGAGCATGCGCAATGCTGGCCTCAGCCCGCAGCCTGCCCGACGCTGGGGGATCTGGGCTTGGGGAAGGAAGCTGCTCGCTCTGCCATCCACTGGTGGCTCTGCCTTGGAGTCCCGTGGAGAGAGCTCCACGGCCATCGGCCATCGTTCCTGGTCAACTCCTTTATGTAGGACTTCAGTGGTTTTTCAAAGAAACCGTCTCGCGTGTGGCTGGTGATGTGCTGGGAGTCCCGGCGGGTGCTGCTTCCTTCTCCTCGCATCTGCCCCAGGGGTTGGTCCGGTTCCGATGAGGCCAGTGGCCCTGCTCCCCGAGGGTCCTGGCTTCTGATGCGTCATCAGGAGGGGATGGGGGTTGATGCCCAGTGGCTCCTGTCCCCGAGCCGGCTGAGCTGCCTGGATGGGAAGTCGTGTCTGCCGTGTGATGGGCCTGTGCAGGGGGTGGTGCGGCGGTTTCCAGACCACCTTCTCCCACCTTGGGATCCCTTGGGGAGTGGTCTGGCAGCCCTGCGACGACACCTGCGTTCCCGCTGGCTCGGGCCCCACCTTGTCCTCGGCAGCTGAAAGGCAAGGCCCAGGCCAGGGGTTTGCAGATCTCACTACAGCTATGGAGACCTTTTCTCAAATAAACCTCCTCCTGGAAGCCCAATATGGAAGACGGATAACAGCAGAAGGGGCCTGGTCAAGGCAGGAGTGAAGGCCAGGGTCCACTTGGCTGAGGACCTTTTCTGGGCTCCTCATTTTGTAGAGAAGGAAGCAGAGGCTGGAGGGGGGTGCAGGGTTTGAGGACCCCCTCCCCTTGCGCCATACAGCTGCACATGCAGATGGCATGTCCCAGCCCCTGCCCTGGGGTAGTGCCAGGCTTTCTTTTTTAAAGCTCCCCAGGAGTTCCTCACGGGCTGTCAGGATGGCAAACACACAGCTCTGTCCTAAGCCTGAATTCTGCAGGTCACTGCAAGTCTGGGAGCCCACCATTGCGGCTCCTTCCTACGGGGGACTCTGAGCGGATGCCCGTTGCAAAGCCAGACCAAGGCGTTCTCAGGAAAACCCCCACCTGGGTGTGAACTTGGCTCTCTGGAGAGAGGAGCAGTGGGCCTCCCCACAGGGCAGCCCACCTCCGGCTTCTGGCCACACGGCCACTCCTTGCCCGATGATCTGGGTCTTGGGGTGGATGGGCTGTTGAATCCCTCGAGTGGCAGATGCCTCTGCTGGGGTCCTCCGGCCTTTCTGACCAGAGCCCCCCTCTGCTGACAGCTGCCGCCCACTCCGGGCTTCCTCCCCAGCCCTGCCGAGCAGGCCCCCTGCCTGCATTCTTTCTGCCTCTTGTTCTCCTCTTTTCTGTTGTGAAGGTTATAAAATGAAAACCCAGTGAAGGGTGACAGATTGCAAGCAGAGAATTTCTGGATGCTTAATGCAAATTACCTACTGTCTTGGCACATTCAATATGCAGATTGTGTCCCTCCCCCTCGGGTGGGGGCGGGGAAAGGAGCCCCCTCCTCCGAGCTGGTGAGTTGTTAGTACTGAATATCAAATACTATCAAGACGGCTTTTAACATGTCATGCTCTGCTTCCGACACGTAATGAATCAGCGGGAAAGGAGATTTCTATGGGAAAAGAGTGTTTTATGAAGGGAAGGTTAATAAACACGTGTGCTGGCCGGCTGTCCCCTCCCACCCACCCCACGCCCGCCCTTTGCAAAAGCAGCAAAAGGGACACTGCATTAAAAATACACTTGATTAAATGTAAAGGTCATGACTTGGGGTGTGTGTGGGGGGGTGTGTGGGGGGAAGCACAGAAAGAGAAAAGGAAATTCCCAGAAGAATAGCTTGGGTCATGTTTGTCCCCTCTGTTTGCTAGGTCTTGGTGGAGGGTACCGGGCTCCTAATTCCCAGGCCATAGTGGGCTACCTCAAATGGGAGGAGCCCAACTTGTGCCCATTCCCGGGGGGGGGGGGCGTCCCCACAGCAACCTAGGCACAGCCTTGGGCGGTGGTCCCAGGAAGGCTGGGCAGGGGCAAGTACCATGGGGGGAGAAGGCTGGGGTGGGTGGGCCAAGCCCGCTCCCCCACAGGCCGGTGCAGGCCACGAGTTTCCAGGAGGGCCCCACTTTCCACTGGAAACTGGGGTATGCAGGTGCTCCCGTGGCTCCCCGAGCAGTCCCCCAGCTGCCCTGTCCCCGCCCCCCCGGCTCTGGCTGGGCTGCCCAGAGCATGCCCTGCATGAGGACTGGCCGCCACAGCAGAGGCTGGGGTGCCTGTTGAAGGAACTCCCAGCCCACTCCAGCGCTGACCTGGCCCGTATGCGACACTTACCCTAATTACCCCCTGGGACGAGGCAGCTATAATCCCACTAATATGAATAATCAAAATGAAATCAATGACAACAGCATGTGGGCCATGCTTTGGAGAGCATCTTCTGATGAACAGTTTACCCAAGAGGTGGCCAACCACCGCGAAGAGAGTCACTGGGCTCTGGGAGAGGGGGCTGGGGACGGGGGGGGGCTCACCGTCTCCTGGGGCTGGGTTATGGCTGCTCGGGGCCAGCCGCGTGGCGGTGGCAGGGGTGGGGGGGGGGAGCTTTGGCGATGCAGGCCAGGCCTGAACCCAGATGGACTTCCCTGTCACCCTCTGTGTGGACAGAATTGTGTGCCCCCAAATTCTTAGGTGTAAGCCCTAACCCCAAGGTGACTGTGTCTGGAGATAGGGCCTTTCGGGAGGTGCTAGGTTAAATGAGGTCCTAAGGGTGGGGCCCTGATCCAATAGGACTCGTGTCCTTGTAAGAAGAGGAAGAGACACGGGGCGTGTGTGGGCACACGGAGATTAATTCCCATGGTCGAAATTCCCCGGTCTGTGCTATTCTGTAGTGGTGGCCCAGGCAGACTCCCGCTCCCCGTCCTCCCTCCGCCCCAGGCTTACTGGCTGGAGCCCTAGGAGCCCCAGGAGAGAGTCACCCGCCCTCTGCACCCCACACTTGGTGTGCGCATGTGTGTGTGTGTGCACATTCTAGAGGCCCTGAGATCAGGGACGTTCCAGAACCCGGCACTGTGCTGGGTTCTTTATTTGTTGACTACATTGCAAATATTATCTGTCCCCTCTGGAGCATTTACGGTGGACAGGGCACTGGGCAGTGGTTCTCAGACTGGGGTCCCAGAAGCAGTATAACTGCCTGGGATCCTGCTAGAAATGCACATCCCCATGCCTTACCCAGATCGACCGAATAAGAAATTCTGTCCATGGGGCTCAGATCTGGGTCCTAACAAGCCCTCCAGGGGATTCGATGCTGGCTCAAGTTTGAGACCCACCAGTCTAGAGATTATGTCTCTAATCCCTCAACAATCCTTTGAGGAAGAATTATCATCCCATTTCTTTACCGTGAGGACCAAGGCAGGAAAGTTACATGACTTGCCCAAGGTCACACAGCAGGTGAGTGGGGGTGGGATGGGCTGCAGGGTCTAGCTCTTCCCACTAAGCCACCTGCCTGCCAGGGCCTCCCCAGCCCGCATCCCTCCAGGGACTGAGGAAGGGCTGGAAGGTGAATTAGTGGGTGGAGGAGGGACAGCTACCCCATCAGGAGGCTGAGAGCTCCCTACACTCACAGCTGGACTCACTTCACTTATGAGGGACAGGCTGTCTGATTTCCCGGGGGGTGACCATGCAGGGGACCCCGGAAGCCGGGGCCGGGCCAGGTGCTGTCCCATAGCCCCCTGCCCATCCTGACCCTGGAGGGTGCTAGCTGCCTCAGAAGGGCCAGGGGGCAGCCAAGCAGGGCCACCAACCCAGGGCAGGGAGTGGAGGGCAGGACTCGCGACGGACCTGCTCTTGGAAGATTGGATGCCAGCAAGAGAGGGAGGAAGGCCTGTGTGAGGAGCTCGTCCGGGTGTCCACACCTGGGCTGCCAGGGTCCCCGGAGGCCTGCTTGGCCCTGGTTCTCTCAGCAGACTGGAGTGTGTTTAGGGGAAATTTCTACAAAAGACAGGGAGCTCAAGGAAAGCCTCCTCTCAAAGAAGGTGGGATTTGTGGGAGCAGAGTTTGGGTCTGAGACAGGGCTTCCTCGCCTGGCTTTCCAGTCACTGGGGGTGGGGCGGGGAGGAAACCCACTGAGTCAGAGACCAGGGGCCACAGGTGGCCTCCTCCTGGATGCCTGCAGAAGCCACAAATGTCCATTCCCGCCAGGGCTACCCTAAACAGCAGTGGAACTTAGGACAGTTTAGGACGAATTTCTCACCTCAATGTCCCAGCTAGCCGTATGGGAAGAAGAGCTGGGGGAGGTGGGGCCAGGCTGGGGGGACACGCTGGCCTGAGGTCAGGGGTGAGCCTCTGCAGCTCTTCTCCTCACACACATGTGATCTCGGGAGGGTCTTTGATTTCTCTTGGCCTCAGTTTGCTCACGTGTAAAATGGGTGCTTCACCTGACTGCATGTTTCCCAAGGGACTTTACAGACAGCTAGTGGGGCCCACCCCCAGGATTCTGATTCGATGGTGTCCATAGGAGCTCTGAGGCAGGCCAGGGCCCAGGACCTGGAGCTAGACACCCTTTCTGTTCTGAAACATCGTTCCTGGAACAGTTTGGAGAGGAGCTGGACAGAGTCAGAAAGGAGAGCTCCGAGAGCTCCCCCCTTGCCCGACGGCGGCTCCGGAAGGCTGGTGAGAACTAGCCGCCTGTCCCTCTTTGCTCTGCAGGGCAGAAACTTCTAGAGGTGTGACAGGGCATGCTGGCTGGAGCTTGGGTCACTGCAGTAACCACACAGGCAGTGCCCGCTGGAACCGACATTTGGCTTTCTCTGCACGGAAGAGATTTCTCCGAGCTGTGGCAAGCAGGTGACACATGTAATGTTGGTGACAAAGATAATCACCTTCCCTCCCCCCCACAGAACACGAGGCCTGTGGGGGGGGGCAGTCCCTTCCTCCTTCCCCATCAGCCTGGACTCATCCAGGACTCCTGCCCAGGTCCTCATCCCTCAGTCACGACCTATAAATAAGGTGGCCATGTGACCTGCTGTCCAGACAGGTCACCTTGGGAGACTGACGGGGGCACTGGGATCATCTGGGGGCACCATGGTATGAACTGGGCCGCTCCCGGGCAGCCCTGGACCTGTGGGCACCCTACCTGGGAAGCACGTGATGGAGGCAGGTGGGAGGGGGCCTGCCACGTGCCTCCTGCGTGAATGAGCCCTGCTGGATCCTGCGAGTTGTTGACACTAAGGCTGTCTCCATGGCAACAAGGTCAATGGGAACCGGCAACCACTAGTTTCATCTTGACTGTGTTCTTGTTGACAGGAATAAAGGCCCTGCTTCTGATTTCTGGGTTCAGCTGGATAAAATTTTCATTAGATTTGACTTCCCAGATCCAGACACCCACATGCTATTCCGTCTCCCCATCGCACCCTCAACTCTGTTCTCCTATGGGTCCTGAGGACAACATTTCCAGAAATCTCATTTTGAGGAGGGCAGAGGCTGCGTGGGGACAGGATGGTGTGCGTGCGCAGGAACGCCAAGTGCGGGGTCCCCAGTGAGCTTGTAGTTCCTGGTTCTGGAAGTCTGGGGATGTGGGGCATCATCTTCTGGGCGGGGGGCCCACCTTGTTCCAACGGTACACATGCCACGGAGAAAGGCCGAGGGCCTGAGAACAGAACATGTCTGGCAGGTGAGAGGGGCCTGGGACCTGGGGGGCGAGGGGACCCACACAATCGGGAGCCGTATAGGGACAGGTTCCCCGCGCCGGGTGCCTGGCCTCCCAGGCCAGCTCCTAGGGTCCCAGTGACATACAAAGCTGGGTGTTTCCCTGCTAAGTGGGCCCAGGATGCGACATTGTGGAGTCGGTCAGATGGAGGCTCTCAGAATCTCCTCCCAGTTTGCTAAGTGGCATTGTTGCTGAGGCAGGGAATTCTTTGTGCCCTAGTAAGAGCGGGAATGTGCTGGGAGCTCTGGTTGTCTAGCGATGTCCGAAGTTCAGGTGGCCGGGAGAGAAGCTCCAGCCATTGTCCCACATCCGGGGGGCCACAGGGGCTCTGGGATCTTCTTCTCCCCTGTTCAGGCTTCATGGCAGACCATCTCCCAAGGCCCCGCTCAGCGGCAGAGACGGCAGGAAGGACCCCTGTCTGAGCAGCCCCTCCAGACCCCTGGCAGTGGGGGCAGGGGACCACGTGGGACTCTGGACAGTTGCCATCTTGCTTCTTTCAAGCCTCTGGGCTTGTAAGGATCCTGGAATCGGATGTCTCCTCCTCGGGTCTGAAGGTGGTACCTGCATGCTGGGAGGCAGGCGGCACTCAGGTAGCTGCCTCTTGGCTCCTAACCGTGTGGACCAGAACCTTCGATATTCAGAGAGAAGCTGAGAATCTGGAGATTTTAATATTGTCAGCTCTGGGTGGCAGTCAGGCACGGGGTGTGGGTGGGGCTGCGGTGTCCTCCATAGCAGTCCAGGGACGCAATCCATCAGAGCTCATCGAATTAGGGGATGCTTAAGACAGAGCTGGGCATTCTGTAACAGCAGGGAGTGCGTGGCGCCCAAGCAGCCGGGGAGAGACGGGAGATCAAAAGAAGCATTTCTCTTTCAGTTTTCCTACTTGGGGGCCACATCAGCCAAATACAATTTAGCCTGAGGGAGCACATTTGCAAAGCAAGCCTGGTCCTGTGAGCAGGAAAAGGAAGTCAGCCCAAACCGACTCGCCCCGATGCCCACTGCCTGCTCTCCTCTGTGCAAGGGCGGGAGGTGCCAGGAAGGCGTGCTGGCAGAAGCTGGGGACATAAGGGGACCCACTCTGTCTGCTCCCCATGCCAGGAGCTCCTAACCACAGGGACAAGCAAACCAGAGCAGGAAAATCTTCTCCGGGCCCTTCTGTACTGTCTTCCCCTCCCCCAGTGATGCCACAGCCTGTGGACCCAGGCAGGGAGCAGGGCAGAACCCTCCGGCTCTCACGGGTTCCAGCCACTGATGAGTGCCTCTGCTCTTAGGGGCAGAGCTGCCGTCCCAGGCTCTGGGCCTGCCGTGGGGACACAGATGTGCTCCTCTTCCTGGCACACAGTGTTTCTCATGAGTTCGAGTCAATAATGTCTACAAGACCCCATTATGTGCCTGGCTCTAACGTGAAACTTTTAACCCAAGGAAACTTCTAGGGGAGCATATCTTAACCCAAAGTCTATGGGGAGACTTCACGGGGCCGATTACACACACGATTCTTGGTGCGTGTTTGAGATCAGCTCTGCCTGCCGTGCCTGTTTCCCTCCCACGTGGCTCGGAGAACCATCTGACGCTCAAAGAGGCCTGTGGCCTCAGAAGGGTGCTGACCCTGATCTCCACGACAGGGCTTGCGGTGGGCTAGGAGCCTGCCTTTGATCGATCTGCCCAGGCCGTTTCACTGTGGACCGCAGCTCCCGGCACGGAGCCAACATCTCCACCAGGCTTTGTGGGCCTCGGAGCTCTGGGTGGGGCAGCACAGCTGCTCTGGGTCCCCTGAGCCCCAGGGGTGGGCAGCCTGGCCATGCCCGCGCTCGCTCCTGACTCCTGGTCCCTGGCTCCTATCCTGGGTGTGACTTCAGAGGGGGACACTGGAAAGTGCTTCCAAGTGAACATTTCTCACCAGAAAGGAACCCTCCAACCCTTTCTTACAACAGATTCCCCTTCCTGGCTGTACCCCAGCCCCCCATCTTAGTGCCCCTGCCTGCAACTACATGGGGGCAGTGCCTTTGGGACTTGCTTTGCTAACTGCCTCTTACCACCCACAGACTCTGGCCAAGACTTGGGAGATGCCTTCCTTGTCAGGCTGGCGCTGCAGCCCCTTGGTCTTGCACAGCCGGCTGATGTCTGATCAGGACAGACTGAGTCGGAGAGGAAAGGTAGCAGATGGGCCTCTCTCTGGGGCCCCCTTCTGCTTGTTCCAGCTCCAGCCCGAGCCCAGGGCTCCAGAATCCCAGAGCAGGCCCCTGATGGCCTCTCACCACATCCCAGACCCCAGGTCCACAGGCAGGGGTGGCCCAGTGCCCCACATCCCCCCGCTGCTGCGGACCCCGGCCAGGGAGAGAGTCCGGCTCCTGCAGAGGGCTCACACCTCTGAGCCGCCCTGCGGCTACCGGCCACCAGGTGGCGCTAATCGACCAGGAACGGGGTTCCGCGCAGGGCCGGAAAGGAAAGCCTTTGTTGATTTTACTTCTTGATATTCTATAATCACCAGGATTACAATCTAAGCAAAAAAGCAAAACAAATAAACACAGCCCCTCTTACTGGATCTTTGGTCTTTGTCTGGAAAATTATGAGAAAACAACAGATGCATTGACCATACTAGCAAGCCTTGGGTACTGCAGGGGCTGGGCAGTTCAGACGGCGAGAAAGGGGTGGGGGCTCTGGTCACTGAGGGTTCCGTTGGCCTCAAGTGGGGGTGGCTGAGGAGCTCCTGGGACACATGGTGCCTGCTGATGAGCCCACTCCCCTCCAGCCTCTCTGCCACGTCAGCTACTTCCAGCAATGTGGGGTTCCCTGCGTGGGGCTAAGCAGGCTCCCCAGCCAGCCCTCCTGTTTTCCCACCCACAGGTCTCGGGACCCTGGGAAGGCAGTCCGAGCAGAGCCAAGCCCAGAGGGAGCCGGTGGAACCGCCAGATGATCTCTGGGGCCACGGAGGTCAGCAGGAAGGCCCGGCCTTGCTCAGCGATGCAGGACCACCTGGTCAGCCAGCGTGCTCCAAGGGGAGCCCCTGGGCGGGACAGCTGGGGCACGATCCCTTTCCGGGAAGGGCTGTGAACACAGCTTAAAATTCATGCCCTCATCCCTCACTCTGGATGGCATCACCTCTTCTACTGCTAGCTGGGAAGTGGCTGGCATGCCTGTCCCCTCCCAGGCTGCCAAGGAATGGGGCCAGGCAGAAAGCCACGGATGCTTAGAGGAGGGGATCCCTCCAAGGGCCCCATCTGACTTCCTGCAGGCTCAAGTAGAGCCAAGAGTGGAAGGTCCGGGGCACGGCGGTTCAGAGCCACTGTGGTTCTGGGCAGCCAAGGATCACTGAGCATGTTTCCCACCACCAGGACTGTGGCGCAGAGCTCCCTGGCATTCTTCTCCACTCAAATTGACCCGGGATGACAGAACCCCACCTGCCCGGTCCCTTGCTCACACTATGGCACTTTGCTGGTCCAAAGCTGGTGCTCTCAGACCGGCTGCACGGGAACAGACCCCAGAAGTTCCAGGATGAGACATACTGAGCTGTAGATCACATTCACTTGAATTCTATAAACTCCAACCCTCAGATCGGGCCTGAGACAATCATGCTCAGACTCTGACCTAAGACAAGTGATTCTCAGTTGAGGCCCCACAGGGACACCCCAGGCTGAGCTCAGCTCCACTTGGCTCTGAATGACTCACACATGGAACCCTATTCCCCAAAGTAAGTTAGGGTGGTAGGGCTTAGCATGAGACTACACTTCCCAGACTCCTTTGCAATCAAGGGTAACCATATGACCAAATTCTGCCCTACGACATAGGAGTGGAAGTATTGTGTACAACCTCTGGGCCCTGTTCTTGAAAGGAAGAAGCTTGCCCTCCGCTTTGTCTTCCCTGCTTCCCACCGGCAGGAGCTAGAGCAGCCATTTTGGACCACAAAAAAGAGAGCAGTGTCCTAGGGATGGTAGAGCAATCAGCCCAAGGAGCCCAGGTGGCTGATCCCCGACACTCTGGGGCTGCCATGTCAACCTTGAACTACTATGTGAGCATGAAATATCCTTCTCTTTTTATTAAAGCCACTGTTCTTTTGGTCTTTGTCACAGCAGCACCCATATTCTAACTGCCACGGAAGGGATTGCAAAAGATAGGAAGCATCTTTGGAAACACATCGGGAATTCCAACCAGATATCTTAATTTTTCCGCCGTCTTCATTTTTTTTTTTTTTTTTTAAATTCTGTAAAGGCCTCCCTCAGATGGCAGATTGAAGGGAAGCCCCCGTGAGACCAAACGGCACAATTGCGAGCATCACGGTAGGGTTCTCAGAATCCATTTGGCTTAGAAGCCAGCATTTGTGAGATTCCCCAGGCTCAAGAACAAGGAGTCCCCCCGTCTTGCAACAGGTGAGGCAAGGGCTGCGGGTCTGAGTTTCCCTTCACCACCAACAAGCACAACATTTCGACTGAACCACTGACAGCTCTGCTGTGGGGCAGAGAAATTTGGAAACATCAGGAACTCAAACTGTGAAGTCTTTGAAGGAATGTGATTTATGTGAAAATGTGATGAAGCTAATGTGTTTGGCTCCAGCGCTGGGTGGCACGCCTGATTTTGGAACCAGATCTGATGGCTTCTTGGCCCCCGTGCACCTCTGCTTTCCGGAGCCCCGTTAGCTGGTGCCCTGTGTGTGTTCCAAGACTCATCGCCTGGAGAGCTTCCGCTGGAGCCTGACTTCCAGGCTGCACGTCTCTAACCAGAGCCATGCACACATGTGCACACTCGCTCCCCACCCCCAGACACACCAGCGCGCCAAGCGTTATTAGATTTGGGGGAGTTTGTTGTAGATTTACATAATTTTCTCGATGCACTGCAGACTTCTGAGCAGGCATTCACGGTTTCCTCCAGTTAAGCATCAGAGGCTGACTCAGGTCTGGATGGCACCCCCTAGGGTTCATGGAGCTTAATCCCCCTGCCCCTAGGGAGGTGGCATTCCTGTCTGACATGAGGAGGCTCCTGCATGGGGGGGGGTGTATTGTGGGGAGGTAGAGGCAAGGAGAGAAAAAGGGAGCAGATAGAATACGAGAATGAAGACAGTGGCCATGGGTGGCTTCCAGGAGAAGGGCCCTCTGTGTGCGCTTAAGCGGTATCTGGGAGGACCCAGGCCCGAGGCTCTGACCATGGAGGCCACCGTGAAAGGCATCTTTGCCTTTGGGCTAACCTCTGGCTAACACGGTCTCCAGAACTTCCTTGGAAATGGGGTGAAATCGTGGCCCCAGCGCATTGGACCTGGGTCTGCAGAGGCCTCCAGAGGATCTGGCTGGGTCCTATGGATCTTGGTGCAAAGACTCTGGATTCTTTCTTTCACCTTATAGAAGGGGACTGGGGTGCAGAGCATGAGCGACTGGCCTGAGGTCACACAGTGAAGCCGTCACAGACCCAGGATGTGCCCACCTCCTGTTTTCCCCGGCTCGGGCTGCCCTGCCCTGCCCAGGTGGTGTTGGCACCCACTGTTACCAGAGCCATCGCTCAGGCCCCGCCAAGGCTCTGCCGAGGAGGACGCGTGAACAGACCCTGGGGGAGGAAACCTAACGTCAAGTAATTTAGGCCCCACCTCGGTACTGAGCTGGAAGGGGTGGGCAGGCCAGTCTGAGACCAGGAACCGTGGTGCCGTTGCCCTGGCTCCCCAGACCCCTAGCCTGGCGTTGGAGGGGACCACCGAGCAGCCCTGGCTCCCAGGGCCTGGACACTGGGGGTCTTTGTCCATTGCTCAGGCCCCCGTGGGGAGTGGACCAAAGCTGGGTGCAGACACTTTCCACTCAACCATCCCACCAATGTGCATGTGCCCAGCACTGTACAGGGCTCTAAGGAATGGCGGAGAACAGGAAAGCTTCCTGGGGATTAGCTGCAATGTCTTCCAAGTTTCTGGGTGCTCTGCAGAGTACTGAAGAGGCTAGAGGGGCCCCACTGGTGAAACATGGTCAGCTAACTTTGGTCTGATGTCGCCCTGCAGGTCCTGGGAAGCTGGGCGTGCTTGGGGGGGTGGGGCAGCGGGAAGCCCGTAGTGGGGCAGGGCCTGCAGAAGAGGGCAGAGGGATGAGGTGGGGTAAGCAGATGAGGACAGGGGAGACTGAGCCACCCGGGGGACACCGGGGGGTTTAAACAAGATGGGCGTGTCACACCTGCAGTTAAGAAGGATTCCACGGGACACAGCCTGAGCCTGAAAGGCCCCCAGATTCCTGGCAGCAGGAGCAGCGAGGCCAAGATCACTGGACCTCCCCACCAGGACCTGGCTCAGGAGGATGGCTCAGTCTCAGGGCCCAGCCCTGGGGCGGCTGGGCCATTGGCCTATTAGGGGTCTCCCTTCCCACCCAGACCCCTTTTTCCTTCCTGTCCCTAAACCCCCAACCTTGGGAATGGGGGGTAATCCCCCAATCTGAGCACTAAGGGACTCTCAGGATGAGCTGGTCACTGTGGGTGCCAACAGGCCTCAGCTTGGATACTCCCAGTGACAGGACACTTATGGCCCCCCAGGAAAGGACATTTCAGCTGCTCTCTGTATATGGTGTCCATCAGCTTCTTCCCTACAGCCCCGCTTCCAAGGATGGCACGGGCTCTGAGGGACCTGGGGACCCCTTCTCTGAGGTTCTGTTTGATGACATGTCTTTGCACTGAGCCTCAGAGATCGATGTTCTGGAACCCTGGCCTCTGTGCACTGGATGGGTCTTCTCGGGTCTGGCAGACCTGCGTCTGTTCCTTCGGAGTCAGGCAGCAGGAGAGACCACCGAGAGCCCCCAGCGGCTGCCCGTGGAAGCGAGGCACCAGCCATGCCCAGCTCTCCAGACTCACTCGGCGTCCTGCATTCAGTGATCTGCACCTGACAGATGCTTCAGAGAACATCACTTTGCCGGCAAAATGAAATCCAGCTAATTCTGGTCATCTGCATGCCACCCAGTCTGGGAGCCAGAGCCGGAGCCAGCCCCCCGTCCAGGAGCAGATGGGCTGGGGGCTGGAGGTGGGCCAGCTCTGGCCAGCCCCTCCTCTGTCTCCAGGCCTCACTGTCCCCGGACCTCGGCTGCTCTCCCGTCTGCGGCCCACGCGACGGCAGCGCCGGGCTCTTTCAGCTCCGCTCCTCACTGACATGGCCTGGTGCCTCTGATCCTCACTGCTGTCATCTGCAACATGGGCCCGCAGTTCCTGATGTTCTGTGCTCTGGTTACCGTATAGGGGGCTCAGAGGATCAAGTGAGAGTAGGGTGGGGGTGACCCTTAGAAAAGCTATGGTCACTGTCATCCAAGCTGGATGGCCACAGAGGACCTCTGACCCGCCCACACGGTGCTGGCCTGGCCTCCAGCGTGGGACCCTGGGCCAGGTGGGCCAGGGCTACTCACACATGGGTTTCAGCTGCCCGATGAGCTCCTCTTTCGTCCATTTTGCCCACTCCTTCTTGTCGGTGTTGATGGAGCAGAGGATGGGGCCGCATGGCTTACCGCAGTCCTCGATGGCCGGGACGTTCAGATAGTGCACCAGGACGATGTCGGGGTTCTGCAGGGAGAGTACAGAGACTGGCAGCATGAGGGAGGCATGGAGCCCATCCAAGGGGACCCCCCCAGCAGGTGCAGACAGGCTGAGCGTCCCTACACCAGGCTTTCTCAACCCTGGCACTGCTGACATCTGGAACCAGATCATTCTCTGGTGTGGGGCTGCTCTGGGCACTGGCTTCTGCCCACGGGATGCTAGTAAACTCTGCCCCTTTCCCAGCTGTGACAACTAGAAGTGTCTCCAGCCATTACCCATTGTCCCCTGAGGGACAAAGTTCACCCCCAACTGAGAACCACATGGGCTGATTTGTGTGTAACTAAGGACCACACATGAGGCCCGACATATCGCTAGTCCGACATCTGGGACTTTATGCCAACAGCTGCCCAGGAGCTCTGGCCCCTGCTCCGTGCAGTTCCTCATCACTGCTCGCGGGGCGTCCCCCACACAGGCATCATCACCCCCTGCCTCCCTGGGGGAAACGGAGTTCCCGGAGTGTAAGGCACCCCACTTCTAAGGGCCGGATGCCCCTCTGCCCTTCAGCCCACGGGCTTCTCCCGGGACAAACAGCCCCATTAGCGTGTCACTTCTGAGCAACACCCAGGACGCAGCTGTGGCTCAGAGCCTCTGGACGCTCGTCCTGGGAAGCCTTTAGAACAGAAAGAACTCTCTGTGTGAAGACTTCATTTTGTCCCCAGATGGTTCTATGGAAATGGGTCAGCCGCTTCCCATGAGAATCAATTCAAAACGCCCTCCGAGCCTTTCTGCCCAGCCACCAGCGCTGGCAGCGACCTACCGAGGGTATCTGGTGGGACAGCAGCTTCCCTGCAAAGACCCTCGGCCTTCCATGGCTTTCTGTGGCCCTCCAGAATGCAAGGCCATTTACTTGGCCACATCAGGCCTGACAAGTTTGTTAAAAAAAAAAAAAGAACAAAAAAAACCCCAACACCCCATTCGTAACACTTTAGAGTGTATCTGGGTAAATCCAGAAACACCTTCTACCCCAATCAGAAAGCATTGCTTAAACCATAAGGAAACCTGTGGCAATATATTAACATGCCCCAGGGAGCTGGGGATACAGCCCGTTAGAAGGTTCCACCCCAGGCTTTTCCCCAGACCTGTGTTCTCTGCTTTTTCTTAGTGATACCCCCGGCAAGTCCTGGGAGGGCGCGAGGACCGCCGGCTCGGAGGAGGCTGGGCCTACAGTTGCCTTTTGGGATACGGTCAGAGCAAGAGTAATAAATGACTATGTGAATCAATCAATGCGTTCATAAATAAAGACCCAACACTACACCATGACCAGTGCAAGAAAGTAGACTGGCATAATTTAAAAAGATTTTCAATAAGGGTTGAAACACAGTTTTTTTTTTTCTTGCCAACGCTCAGTTAACCAGGAAATTAAATCAACACGAACAGGAGCCTTCTCGTTAATGGCAGCTTTTCTGGATTGCGGTAATCATGCTCCTTAATAATACTGATAATCCCTGACATCTGCATGGTACTTTATTCTTCTCAGAGCACTTTCCAGCCATTATCGTATGTGGTGCCCGGGCTAGCCAGGGAGGCGGGCTGGGCCGGGCAGAGCGCCCTCCGTCTACAACCAGCGGACTGTGGTAAAGCTGGATGGCGGGGGACAGAGCCTGGGCTGGAAGCCAAGGTTCGGACTCCAAATTCAGGGCCTGCCAAGACATCTGGTGCCCTCTTTTTGCTTGGCCTAAGTGCTTTCCCACCTCACATTTCACTTTATCTTTGCAATATGCCCAAGGAGTAGGTGGGTTGGGTAGACATGTTCTGCTCATCGCACGGATGGGGGAGCCAAGGAGAAACGGGTTGATACACCCAAGGCCCTGCTCTGAGTTCTTCCTACAGACACACTGGCCTCCCCAGGGTTGCGTCTGGGCTGGGGGCTCCTTCCTGAGCCTGTGCCTGGCCAGGTGGCAGCACCAGCCACTGAGCAAGACAACAGAGGACGGATCAAAGGGCTGCAGGCTCCCCAGGCCCTCCCTGGGGGCTTCCTCTGATCCCAGCCCCGAGCAGGAGCCCGGCCCTGCGGGAAGGAGCCAGGATGTCAGCCGCCTGGGAGATAAAAGGGTTGCAGTTTCCTGCCCCACCAAGCTCAGCCTGGGTGCTTGGGGAGGCTGTCGGGGGTCAAGGCGGTGGGAGGGCAGGCAGGAGCTTGGGGAGCACAGGGCCACGTTCACCGTGCACCCAAAGTTTCAGGAAGCTCTGTCCCTTCTTCAGGGCCTAGCTGCATTTCTGTATAACCAGCTTCCATCTAGTCTCTGAGGACAGGCACAAGGATCGCCTCCTCCTCCAGGAAGTCTTCCCTGATACCCTGCCCTCCGTACATCCACCATAGCAGGATGGAGGTTTGTGTCTTCACAGTCTGTGGGCCTCCGCCTCCTTGACCTCCTCCACCACAGGGACAGTGCCTGGCAATGATCGGTGCTCAATTTCGTGTTTGTAGAATTGAATTGGGCTGTCTCAGGACTCCCCATCCTTAGGCTTCCCAGGCCTGTGTTCTGCCGACATGTGGCTTCAGGTTTCTGGGTCTACAGAGGGCAGAGCGGTCTTTCCGACTCCTAGGAGGCTAAGAGGCAAGGCTGGTCCTTACCCTTGTCTGTCTCTAAGGCCTCTTTGAGAATTGGATGAGGGCTGTGGATATTCCAAGTCTAGCTTCAGAAACTACCCAAGGCACATCAACACTGCATTTCAGGGGTTCACAGAGCCAGTGGCCTGTGCGCCCCACATCTGTAACTACTTTTTTAGGGATTCTAGATCTACCACTGTTCCTGTTGAATCGGGGAATATGCCCAGCATGGAAGCTTTGCTCTGGGCCTGGGCTGCTCGGTGGCCTTGATACGCTTGGGGGGAAGGTGCCAGCCCCGGAAGGTTCAAGGAGTCTGGGCTTGGGGTTAGGGGCTGCAGGAGCAGGCAGCATCATGGTCTGTGTCCTCAGCACAGATTTCATCCTAGGGCCTGGGGATCCTGCGTCTGAAACGCCCGAGCTGAATTTTAAGTGATGACTTCCTGGCTGGGGCTGGTTTTAAGACACAGAGTGATTGAAGTATTTTTGGAAATTTGGGGCACACATCGCTTCTTGGCAACACGATGATTTTATTCATTAGCTGTGTATTTTATTGGGTGTTTTTGGTGGAAAAATATAATAGCCAGAGAGTCCCACTGCATCAGCTTCGTGGAGCGTTCATAAGGGTGTCGGGTCCTGGCTGAGGGCTGCTCAGGGGCTGGAGAGGTGCTCGCCTGTGCCCAGCTCCGGGGGGGACCCGGCCCAGGACGCACCCCAGCAGACCCGCCAGGACTCTGGATTCCGGATGGTTGTGCAGCCAGCTTGCCTTTGTCTTCCCCGGGCCGCTTGCATGTTTCCTGGGGTTTACCACCCAGGTCCGGTCTCACAGGTCGGGGGGCACACGACATCCTGTCCAGAGGCTCCTCCCTGGGCGACGGGACTCCTGTGAGCACACTAGAGGCCGACCCCCACAAAGAGAGCATGACCCTTGAAGATGAGCCCCCTGAATGTCCAGGAGGCCCGGCCTGGTACCAAAGGCCTAGAGGAGGGAGCCCTGTGGGGATGGGCTGTGGCTGAGAATAAGTAAGAGTCTCAGAGACGTTCCAGAACATTTTGGAAAGTGCAACGGACTAGGTGATCCATCCTTCCTTTTGGTGCCTTGAGCTCCGCATGTGCAGGTGGAAACAGCCCCCACAGGGCCCCTGAGAGGTGTGAAGTCCCCTCTGGACAGGAAGACGTCCCGCTCTTCTAACTCCCACGCGCCACCAGACCAGGCCCCAAACCAAACCAAACTCTGACATTTTTCCGACAGAATGACCAGAGTGAAGCTAGCAGGCAGTTTATCCACTTAAAACACACTCCCTCTCTGCGGCAGCCCCTCTGTCCTGATTCTCCTCTGAGCGCATGGAGACTCCCCTTCCTCTACGCCTCCCAGCGGGGTCCTTGTCCTTCTCCTTTCTCAGTGACCTCATGCGGCTTCGCGGCCTTAACAACCACAGTGCGGTGCGGATTCCAGCTTTCTCTCCCCAGCCCCACCTCTCTGCTCGGCTCAGGCTCATCTGTCCGACTGCCCGTTGACAGCCCTTGCTAGGGCTTCCAAAGTACCCCTGGCTCGCAGGGCCGAGCCTGATGTCCCCAAGGCCCGCCCGGCCCACCCGGGCCCTCCCCCAGCTGTAAACGTCATTCTTTCTTCTCACTCCCTCCCCCTCCAGAGCCAGTCCGAACAAGTTCTGTCATTCCTCCCACCCACTCTGTCCCTCCGCTCCCTGGGCCCTCACCTCTGCCGCAAGGACCGTCCCTGGCCTCCTCATTTCTGCTCTGGCCTCCCTCCCCACCCATTATCTCAGGCCAGCAGCCATGATCCTGTGAATTGGGCCAGCCTCCCTGGCCCTTCAAAGGGAGCTCACGTTCCTGACATGGTTATGGGACAACCATCTGTTTCTCCCCTGGTCTCACACTCCCCTTGGCCCACCCACCTGGACACTGCCATTCCCCAGACGGCCTGTTCTCTCCTGAGCCCTTCTCCAGCTGGTGTGCTCCGTCTGTCCCACAGGGCCTGCAAACCTCACCACCACCTCCGCGTGCACACCTCACTCTGAGACCCCATGGAATAGGTACCCCACTCCTGCTGTCCCAGCACCCCTCACCACTTCCTGTTTGGCTCTCACCCCCATTTCTGAGCTCTGAGCACCTACTGCTTGGCCTGTCTTCCCAGCCGATGTATGAGCCCCGCTGGCTAGGCTCCTGCGGTGGCTGGCTCCCCAAGCCCAGGGCCAGCACCTGCCGAGTGCCGAGGGTGCAGGACAGCTGAGCGGCCCTTGGGGCACGGGCCAATGAGCCTGCCAGGCAGCCGACCTCACTGGGGGAGGCAGCATGGGGACAGCTGTCTCTTCCCTGGTGACTCAGCATTGGGCACCCAGGAGACCCCCAGTGTGTCTTCCTGAGGGACGTACAGACTCAGGAGGAGGAGGAGAAGGAGGAGGTGTCTGTCCTCTTGGAAGTGGGGTGGCAGCACCTGAGGGGGCCCAGGAGCCCTTAGCTCCTTGGTGGGAGGCTAAGCTGGCCCCTTGACCCAGTGCCACCCCAGTTTTTATCTGAAAATGTGAGGTTTGGATTTGCTGGTCGACCTAGTTCCGGACTGCCAGGACTCTGCGGGGCAGAGATGCGTATGGAGGCTGAAGGTGGTGGAAGCGTGTGTCCTGGGGGCCAGAGTTAGTTGGTCTCCTAAGATACCTTTTCCAAATGGCATATTTCACCTGACCCTCGGGGACAAAGGGAAGTCTAGGGAGAACAAGTCAAGGACCTTTACGTCCAAAAGCACAGGAGGGGTTAGGAATGTTCCGGAAAGGGGATGCTTTGCCAAAGTCACACAGGCTCCTTTACGGCAGGATTTGTCAGTCTTTCCGACACCCTGCTTAGGAGGATAGCCTCATTCGTGTTGCAGTAAACAGGCTTTCCAAGCTTATTTGAATGTCAGCCTGAGTGCCTCTTGGGACCCTAGTGTTCTCTGGAACACAGTTTGGGAACCATTGATAGAGTTCAAAGCCAAAGGAAATGACTGTCAGCAGCTGCTGGAAGACAGCCTCCCACCCCCAGTTCCTTGGGTCTCTGGGGCGTTGAGGTTTCAGATGCCCAAGAAGTGCCCCCTTTCCCCCAGCCACCATCCCTGGCCCGGCCCAAGGCTCATGTGACATTTGAGCTGCTTTCATCTGACCACCGAGTTTCTGAGGAATCCCTGCCCTGATTTGGTGCCCTGTCCACATGGCTCTCCCCTTCCTGGTTGCCATGGCCAAAGTTCCTCCCCTTACCCGGGGTGGGACTTCCTTTCGGGAAGACTGGAGCAGAGGGGGGGTGAGGTGGGGGACTATGTGTCCCCTTCAGTTGTGGGCTCGTCCCTCCTGACCTGGGTGCCCTGGGCCACTGGGGTCCTGTGGGGAGAGGCAGGTGGGAGATGCTGGCCCAGCCGTGGGGAAAAAGCATGGCTTCCCATTTAATCTTCTTAATGACTGGTGATGAAATTTGAGAGAGGGAGACTGCTTTAGTCAAGAAAGAATCCCTGCTCCCCCTGGGCCGGTGGCCACCACCGTGTGGGCGCTCAGTGGCTGGGGTGGGCAGCAGCCAGGGCGCCAGGAGCAGCACTTGTGATCCAGATTAATCTGCAGTGGCCCCTGGGGTAACTAGGGTTTTCTGGACCCTCGTGCCCGGAGTGAGTGGGTGCAGCAAACAGCCTGGGAGAGCGGCAGGTGGAGGTGGGCCGTGTCTCTCCGATGGCGCCCACAGGCTTCCTTAGCAGAGACCCCGCCCGGGAGAACCGGACTTACCCTGCATGGAGGACTGGACCTCAGGCCAGGGCTGGAGGCAAGAGGGAGAGGCAGAGGAGGGGAGGAGGAAGGAAAGAGGAAAACAGACCAGGAGGCACAGCAGACGAGCCCAAGCTGGTGGCAGCCACGATGAGTGGCACAGAGCCTGGGACGGGGTACTAAACCTTCTCCCAGTCCCCAGAGACCTCCGACTTCCAACCTGCAGCCAGAGCCCCACAGCTCCTCTGCCTCCCGGCTCCGAGAGGTCCAGGGTAGGGCCCAGGGGCGGGTGCTCCAGCGTGCTCAAGCACTTGACCCTCCTGAGCCTCCGTGTCTGCCCTTTAGCATGGGGGAGGACTGTGACTGGCTTTGACCTGGCTGGGAGAGAGGCAAGGCCATAAGGAGCTCAGGGTGGGCCTGACCCACGGCCAGTACTCACAAGCAAGGCCACCGACACTGCTGATTTGAATGGGGGTTCAGTAATCTGCTATGGGTTCAAGAGGCGGGGGGACATTCCCGTGCGCGGGGGGAGCTGAGCCTGCACCTGCTGCATGCAGAGCCCAGCCCCAGGTGTGTAACAGGCTCTGGAATGCACTGCACGTGCAGCGGTGAGCTCTCCACCAGAGGCCCCACTCGGGGCCCTGACTTGCCCAGAGGCAGAGCCTCGGGGGGGGCATGTCACGTCCTCCTCTTGGCCACCGCTGGATTTGTCCACTTCTGGACGCCAGGGGCTCCCCCCAGCCCCGGCCCGGGCTCCCCCCCTCCCTGGGAAGGAGGAGGCCCAGAGCCAGCACCCCTTCTGCGGAGGAAGCAGGACAGCAGTGCAAGAAGTGGTTAAAAATGCAAAAAGCTGTTGGTTTTGATAAAGAAAAATGCAGCTGCAACATCTGTTTGACTCTTGTTTGCAGCTTCATCAACGCTAAGTGGTCGATAAATCAGAGTGGCATGGCGTTCCGTTTCTTCTGTGGCTCAGTCATTAATCTCGTGCCAGTTCTCATGAAAAATGAAGGAGAGAGGCTGTGTGATAGTGAAAATGTATACGTTACCCAGAAAGTCATAATAGCATGTAATAGTGCCATACACCTCCCCACTTGCCGCTGGGGTGCGGGGGTGGGCCCGGCGCACGGCCGGCCCGGGGAGGGGGACAGAGAGTAACTCAGCTCAAGCCTATTCTATTATTGCCTCTGTCATGGGAGCCCCATTTATGCAGATCCCAAAAGCCCCACAAGCCTGATCCTAAGAGGCAGAGCCTTCCCTGTACCTGGGTGCTTCATAAATGGGGTAGATGCCCATAAAACAGGAGTGCAAAGCCGGCAGAAAGAAGGGCAGGATTTATTAGGGAATGAATAAATGATGATACCAGGCGGCTCAGGGCTGTGGGTGTCACCGCGCTGCAAGGCAGAGAAAAATCCTCTTGCCTGCGCTCCAGCTGCCCGGGGCAGCCTGGCCTCTCTCCTCTGCTCTGGATAAAGCCATGGCCCCATCGGAAGCGAGACCAGTCATGGGACCCTGGGCAGGCTCCAGTTCTCTCCCCTCGGTTCCCCACTGAGGGCTGCCAGCAGGCAGGCTGAGGGTCGTGCCGGCTGGAGGACACACAGGAACTGTGCTCCCTGGGGAGGGCCAGGGCGGGCGGGCCCGGCTGCCTAGGTCTCCTGCAGGCTGCTACCCCCCTTCCAGCTCTCTCTTCTCCGCTGCCACATTTTACATCCTCGCTGCTCCTCGGGCGGCAAGGGAGCGGGGGGAGGAACGTGCCCGTACCCCCAGCACACACCTCCCAGTGGGTACCTCTATTTGCAAAGATCGCTTTCTGAGCGTCAGCTGCATGCCGGACCCCACCTTCAAGCCCCACTGGCGACCCCTCACTTAGTCCCTTCAACAACCCACAGTTGCCGGTGCTACTGTTACGCCTTCCAGGGATGGAGACTCTCAGTGCTCAGGATGCTGTAACTCAACCCAGCCCCGAGTCCCACGCCTCCCCTCCGCCTGGTCCCTGGGGCTCCAAGGGGACTGGCCAGAGCCGGGGCGGGGGGATGGACAGCTGTGGGTCCAGCCTCAGTGCCCCGGGCAGCAGCTGCCCAGGTGGCGTCTGCCCCAGAGCACAGACAAGTCGAGGGAGCCTGGGCGGGTCATGCAGGGCGCTGGGAGCTGAGGGCAACAGGGCTGGGGCTGGAAGTCCTGGCTTCTCCGGGCGGGGCCGAGGCAGCAGATCCCCGGTCTCCACATCAAGAGCCTCCACAGGACACGCCCCGTGTTCAGGCAGGGGTGTGAGATGGGGCAGGGAGACAGCCGGGAGCGGAGCACTTGGCGAATGGGGGCAGACCCAGGTCCCCAAAGTTGGGGGTGGCTAAAGGCCCCAAAACAGAGAAAGGCGGGAGAGAAGGAACAGAAAGAGCGGCTCTGGAGGTGAATAGGTGAATAGGTGAAGCCAGTGGGTGGCGCAGTCCCCTGGAGCCAGACCTCGCCTCTGCCCCAGTGGCTGGGACACAGACAGCCTCCCTGCTCCCCAGCTCGGGCCCCGCAGGGCGGGGGGACCTTGGGGTGATGCCCAGTGGGGAGGGCCCACAGGGGGCCTCCTCTCCTGCTCCACGTGGGGGCAGAGGCCGGCCGCTCTGGGGGAGCCCCCGCGCCCCTTCTGCCGGGCTGCCGTCATCAAGCCGCCTGCACCACGGGGCGTATGGGGCCGCAGTCCTTCCCCGCTTGGAGGGAGGCTGGGAGGCTTAATTAGTTAATGTGGGTAAAGTGGTCTGAAGATGAAAACCCTGGGTAATTGCCGAGTGCCGCCGCTGCCGTTGTTATTACACAATTACCAGAGTTTTCCAGTCTCGGGAATAGACTTAAACAATTTCCACCTGGCGCGGAGTTCCGGGAGCCGTGCTCGCTGAGCTGCCGGCCCGCGCTGCCCGCTCCAGCCCGCCCGTGATGCGGGAACCCGCGCCTGGCACGGCCCCGGCCACCTCCGGGACACCGGGAGGTGCTGGCGGGAAGCGGGGTCACCCCCCCACCCCCCCATGCCCGCGCACGTAAGGACGCGTGGGCTTCGAGAGGTGCCAGGTAGGCCACCTGTCCCAACCTTCCGGAAGCCTCTGAGGAGGTTTGACTCAAAGGCCCCCTAGAAGGTCAAGCCGTCCTGCACGACCACCGTGGTGGAGAACGCTTCACCAGGCCGCCAGACCTGCTGCCGAGCGCACCTGGGCGGGGTGGGGGGCGTGTGGGCAGCTTTCCGGACGCACGCTCGGAAGCCTTGAGGTTCACGGTGGCGCGGGGCCAGGCCTGGCCTTATTTAACGTCGTTACAAATGACCTAAGGGAAGGAATGCCCAATAAAATCTCATTTGCAGATGACGCTAAACTTTTATGGGTGACGAAGTGCCCATAAAGTGCCCGAAGTTTGAGATGGGTCCTGAGAGGCTCTGGCGGGGTTTAATTAGTGGGTGCAGAGCGACAGACAGAGCCCATTGTGGGCGGCGCGCAAGGCGGTGCGCTGGGGAAGAGTAAAACAAATTGGCTGTGGAAGCGGGAGGGCCCGGTGCCCTCGGCAAACCCAGGGAGACCACTGGGGTTCACGGATGCCAGTGTCCAAAGTCGTCGCTGGGACCAAAGGACAAAGCCTGGTGAGCTGGGCGCACCCGGGAGCTAGAGTCAGAGTAGCAAAGGCTTATTACAAACCGTCATCTGGACTAGTGAGTGCAGGGAGGGCGGGGGGCTACTGATGGAGGAAGGGCAGTGGCCACGGGGACACCAAGATAAGGATTTTTCTGGCCAGAAAGACAAAAGCCAAGAGGAAATGCAATTTACGTGTTTCAGGTCAGAAAGGGGAGAAGGTGAATGTGTGCTTTTTCACCAGATCCCCAAATGCTAAGAATAAGGGTTTTCCTTGGAGCTCAGGACGGTAATTTTCGCACAAACAAACTCTGCACAGTGGGCAGTTAACGGGCAGTTAACCTACGAGACTCATTATCCCAAGGGGGGACATGGGCTGAAAAGTAGAAATAGATTTTTTTAATGGGTGATATTAGTTCCTGGGTGGCTGATCTGTAAAGGGTTATGGAAGGAGGTCAGGATGTTGGGGGTCATCTCTCTCTGGGACCCAGATCTGGGGGGCACCCCCCGGGTGGGATCCAGGGATCCTGGATGACAGGCTGGGGTGCTCAGCCTCTGCATGTCATTTCCCACTTGCAGGGCACCTGCCAGGGATGCAGGGGGCTGTCACCCTGTAGCTGGCAGAGCCTGAGCTTGAATGAGATTGTTGGTTTTTCTCCGGCACTCACCTTGAACTCATTTTTGATTTATTAAAGGTCACAGCAAGAGTCCCTCTAGCCAGCCCTGAGGTAAGACGCCTTGGACCTTTTGCTGAGATGCAGAACTCTAGGGAAAGGGTCCTGCTCAGGGTTTGAGGCCCTGGCCCAGTGGGGACCGAGGGGGAAGCCTCAGGGCTAGCAGCATGGATGCTTGGTACTCAGGTCTTGGGGGCTGCAGTCCCTATTCCTCACAGCTCTCCCCTCCCAGGAGCCACATCCGTGGGCCACATGATCCCCTTCTCACCAGCCTCTGGCTGAGACTTGGCTGTGGGCTCCTGGAAGACTAGAAGCCAAGCCCATTGCCCTCCCCTCCCTGTCCCTTCCTCTCCAAGGACATGTGCCTCAGTCTCGCTCCCAGGGCTGGTGTCTCTGCTCAGCACCGTGCCCCATTAGGCAGTGAGTCAACCCCATCAGATGACAATGGCACCAAACAATCATCCAGGCATCTGACGTGCTCTGGAGCCTTTCCTGTCCATCTGCTCTTCACAATAGCTCTGGAGGAAGCCGAGCATGTGCCACAGTCCCCACTGGCCACATGAGCCCCTTCGGACGGAGAGGTGCCACATGATCTGATCAGAGCTCCAGGGCTAATGGGAGGCAGAGCTGAACATGACTCTACTGCATTGGTGTTCTTGTGATAAAAGTATCCAAATGTACTTTAGGGAGCAAACCATCTCTCTCGGACTCAGTCCAGGGAGGGGGCGTGTGACTTAGGCTGGCCGACTAGAGCCCTGCATTCTCTGGGCCATGATGACTGGCCATGAGTCCCAACCAGAGGCAATCAGAGCTAATCCCTGGACTTGGCTGGAGCCAAGGGGGTAGGGATGCTCTTTTCTGCTGGACCTGAGCCTGGGAGGATGAAGCTTCATGCTGCTGGAAGCCATCTCTTGCCACCAGGGCATGGAGTCCAAGAAGGAAGCCAACATGGAGGTAGAGCTGAGGGAAGGAGACACCAAACCTCCATGTTATTGATTGGAGGCTCCTTGATCCAATCATGCCTGAAGCCAGCCACCTCAAGACTTTTCAGTAACTCAAAGCCCCAAATTTTCTTTTATCCTGAAGCCAGTTCAAGTTGAATTTTCTGTTGCATCAACTAAACAAGAACCTTAACTCCTAAACAGATATGTCTTCCTTTTGCTAAGCCACTCCTCTCTCCACTCTACCGTTTAGACCGTCCTCTGGTTCCGACAGCAACTACAGTCACTGTGATCGCTGAGAGCTACCATTTATCTAGCACTCATACGCTCCAGTGCTGGGTGCTAAGTGCTTCACAGGCCTTAGCTCATTTAATCCTCGCCAGGACCCCACGAGGTAAGGACTTCCTATCATTATCTCTACTTTACACACCAGGAACATGAAGTGAAAAGAATCAGGTCTCCTGCCAGAGTGCCACCTTGAACCCAGGTCTATGTGATGCTAAAGGTGACAGTGACATGTGCTTTGGTTACACCTGCCGAGGTTCAAGTCTGGGTTCTGCTACTTCCCAGCTGTGGACCTTGGGCAAGCCCATCTCTGTGCCTCAGTTTTCTCACCTGTAAAAGGTGGGGAATACTGCTACCTACCCCATGAGGTAGTGAAGACGAAATGAGATAAGCGTTTGAACACATTGAAGCAGCCAGGTATTATCGTGATCGCCTCTCAGACCCGTGTGACTTCATCCCTCGGTATTGCTACTGACCACCTGTCCCCAAGATCTCACAGCACTTGTGTGTGGAGCGAAACCAAGTTGATTCAGACATTTCTTATTTGGGAGGTGTAATTCCCTAAGACAGGAGCCCATCGAGGCAAGGTTAAGAAATTCTTCTCTGACACTGAGGAAGCATCATGAACGCCAGTGGACAGATACTCAAGCCCTCAGAGAGGTTTTGATGAGCTAAACATGGGTCATTCTTGTCCAATCATGAAAATAGGATCTCAGAAGCAATTCTTGATTATCTTCCAAGTGCTGGAACAAAACAAAAACTACATTTCTCAAGAAATATTCTGTAATTTAAGTGTCCATGAATTCAGGGACACACCCACCCCGGCCACATCCTGTCACATGGTGAGAACGTGTGTGGTTCTCCCTGGCCAAGGGGGTCGTCTGCAGTCCTCAGCCAGATAAAACCCATGCCAGATGACCTCAGGGCTTCCAAATTCTTCTCTAAGAATTATTGCTTACCTCCTCATCTGGATGCTTTATATACTTTAATTTGTGCGTGAAAGATCCTTAAGGATCCTGCAAATCATGGGCCTCCTGGAATCTTCTGTGTATTCCTCTTGGAACAGAGGATGACTGACGTGGGAAGAAACTTAGGGGTTGTCCAGGCCAACTTATCTATCCTCTTCCCTTTCCAGTTGGGAACACTGAGCCAAGAGAGGATGTGACTTCTAATGTCACCCAGTGGAGAGGGTGAAAGTGAGGTCAGGCAGCCATACCCAACTCCCCACCCCCTGCTGGCTTCCTACTTTTGTCCCCTCCTGGTTTTCAGAACCAACCCAAAGCAATGATTTCATTTCCCTTGCTTTGCAGAAAGTACAGCAGGGCAGAACAGGCGGATGTTCACCCCATGTGGCATTCAAAAAAGCGGCTGGTTTCCCGGCCAATGCCCTTCTTTGCAATCTTGACCATGAATAGGCTCCTGAGATCCCCAGTGAGCTGGACGGGGGCACTGTGCTTCGCTCTCAGAGCTCATGCTTTCAGGTCAGCCTCTGCCTGGTGGTAGTGATGGTGGGGCAGGTGCTCGAAGCAGGGAAGTCTGGGTGGCTGGAACCTGGGCCACCCTCCCTCTGCTCTGGCGTAGCATCTGGGGAGCCCCTCCACTAAGTCCTGTTAAAGACATAAACCCCCAAGGCTCTCCCTTGACTGACAAACGGACTGAGCATGGAGGGAGCAGAGGATGAGTTGTGCCTGGCCCACCAAGCATCTATAGGATTTTTATGCTCTGGCAACTGTAACGGTGAGATTCTAGCAATTGTTTTAGAGGGAATCATGATTAAATTGGGCTGTATGTTTTTTTAATGTGTTCCCCAGTTCCTCTTTAATACCTTGGTAGGACAAGATAAAGTGTAATCACTGAAGTAATTGCAGCACTCAACAGTTTATGTCTTGAAAGAGTGACTGGGGGTTAACAAAGCCACTGCAGGGCGAGGTTTGGATTAGAAATTACAGTTTTTCTTTTTGTTATTTTCTTTTTAAATCCCTCTTTATCTTCCTCCTTTCTCCAGTGGCTCCTGGAGTTGGCTGATAACCTGTAAGCCTCCCCGGGTAATAACGGAGCTTGCCGCACTAATGACACAGGCAAATCTGGGGAACGTCTCCTCTGCAGAGTGGCTGCAGCAGGCCCGCCCCTTCCCCAGAGCCCGTGCCCTTGCAGGCGACGCTGGCCCGTCCCCCAAACGGGCAGGGCTTGACATCCTGAATACCAACACTGGTCAAGGCCTGGTCTCCGTGGTTGCATACTGCGGGCTGAGCGCTGGGCTGCCCCATGCTGGCCCCTTGCCAATGGCAGAGGAGGGTGAGCCCACCCACTCTGATGCCTCCTCCAAATGTCCCCCTCTCCTGGCAGGTGCCAGAGGCACTGGTGGGGGCAGGGGGGTTGCTGTGGCCACAGGGAAAGGATGACCCTACTCCTCTTCAGATGGCGCGACAGAGAGACTGGCCGTCCTCCAGCCTCCCCGGGGCATCTCCAAGCGTTGTGCTTGGAGAGCAACACCCACATTTGCAGGTGGGGGCAGAACGGGAAATTCCAGAGGGATCACATGGCCACGGCTCTCGAGGCACTCACTAAGGCATGGCTGATGTCAGCAGAATGGAAGGAGGGCAGAAATGTGGGAACAGTGAGGCTTTCTCTCTGTTCCCAAGGCCATTGCCCCAGTCTGGTCCTCATCACCTCACCCACACCACTGGCACTGGCCTTCTCATGGGTCCCATCTGACTCTCGGACCCATTTTCCCAAGTCCCAGCTCCGATGGAGCGACCTGCTGCTGGCCTTCCAGGACTCCTCATTTTCCGTGAATTCAACCCACCAAGATAACAGTCTTCCACAATGGGCCAGATCTCTTCTGCCTACACCTCCACGCACCCTCCTCACATTCCTGGCTCGGTCCTTGGGACCACCCAACCTCTGCCTACGCTGCTCCCTCCACCCCATCTCCGCCAGTCCCCATCCCACCTGCTTGTCCAGACCCAGCTCCGATGCCACATTGTCCTTGAAGCTTCCTTGGACACTCCCAACCCCAGATAACTGCATTCTCCCCAAACTCCCCAAGCAGCCTTCGGCACTCGCATCATTTTCTTTCACTGAGGTTTGGGCTCAGGTCTACATTCCTCCTTCAGACCCCAGGCTTTCTGATCCTGGAGTCTACGTCAGAAGGAAATTCATTCCTCGGGAGACGGCCAACAAGTACTGGTTGAATCAACGGCTGGTTGACCACATCTGCCTTGGGGGTGGTGGGCAAGGGGGGGCACCCAGGATGGACCGCTCGCTGGGGGCTGGGCTGTGCCTTTGGAGGAAAGCGAGTGTGTCGGCCTGTTGGCGGATTGTATACCCTCCATCTACCCACCACCCTCTCCTCCTACCCACCAACCCTTCCTCCCTCCCGCCATCGCCAAGGCAGAGTGAATGAAGCTGCATGGGCAGTTCTGGGTCCTCTGCGTTTGAGCTGATTAGACTCTCCATGCACACACACACACTCACACACGCCCCTCAGCTATGAGGCCCACAGCTCTCTCTCCTTGTTTGTTTTTAGGTCTCACCACGGCTGCCTTGAAGCTGAGAAGACAGACGCTGGGCCGAGGGCCTTGGCACCAGCCCAGGGTAACTGGGACACCCATGTTTGCAAAGCAAGCATTTGTGAAGTGTGAAGAAATCAGAACAGGGCCGTTCAAAAACTGTGTTTAAATTTTGCTCAAAATGTTCTATTTTGTGTAAGGGGCAGAGTCCCTTTAGAAAAACACTTGCTGGCATTTGCGAACCACTGTTGCCATGGAGCTGTTAAGAGAAGTTAGCTACCCAGGGTCGGCAATTAATTCTAGTGGCTGTCGGTAAAATGAGCCGGTAGCTCCTTTCGGAAAAAGCTGCTGGGTACGGGGAAGCTGAAAGGTAAGAGCTGAAAAAATACCTCTTCTGATGGAGGGCTTTAGACTCACTGGAGCACGGTGCCTTTCTTAGCTCTTTCGTTATGCTTCCCTCGCTGTGGAGGAGACAGGGTGTAAGTGCTCGGAGCCCCCTGAAGACAAGGCTTTCTTTTCTCTTAGTTCCCTTGAGAGAGGGCTGGGGGGTCCTAGCTCACCACTCACCAGCTGGGTGCTCCTGGGTGGGATACCCAGCCTCTTGGAGGAACAGCTTCCTCTCTGCAGAGTGGGGGTGATGGTAGAACTCACTTCATTCATTCACCCACTCATTCATTCAACAGGTATCCACTCATAACCATGACATGCCAGGGACTTGGTCTAGGTTCAGAGTCTATGGTGAGTAAGATGAAGTTGTTCTCAAAGAGCATGGAAAAGACAAACCAGGCAGATTTGGAGAAAGGAGAAGGTGATTTTGGAAGGGCTCGGTGCAGGAGTATAAAAAGACCGGGCGATGGGTGCTTGAGGTGGGCGTGAAGCGGAGTTTAGCCATGGAACTCGGGGAAAGCATCTGAGGAGGAGACCTTGAGCTGAGTCTGGAATAAGAATCCAGCCCGGGGAAGATCAGGGGGAAGTAAGGGTTCAGACACAGGCAGGTGTGAAGGAAGAGCTTAGGGCAGCATTGGTCAACCCACCCCCACCTCGCTCCTGGGGACATTCAGGAAAAAAGCCATGAGCAGAAGAAATGGAAGGTCCACCGGAGAGCAGAACGCCGGGGCCGGTGAGGGTCACCCTCCGTGGCAGTGGCTCTGCATCCGTCTGCTTGTCCAGCGTCAGCCCGGTGCCTGGCCTGGAGCCAGGCTGGGTAAGTATTTGACGAACACGTGAAACAGTCCAAGAACACGTCAGTGTTAAATGAGCCTCCCCCTTGAACTCAAGACTCAGGGTCTCAGTGGAAGAAAACCTGCCCTTTTTAAGAAGAAATCACCGGGAAAGGCTTCCAGTGGCAGCCAAGATTCAGCACGAGGTGAAACATGCCGTTTTACCCACTCGTGAGAAAGTTACCAAAGTTTAACTTGTTTAAGGTTTGTTCTGAAAAAACAATCTGTTTTGTTGGCCATTTGTTGAATGAAGGCATAAAAGATGGGTTATAATTAAGTCAGCTGTGTTCCGTAGCGGGTACTAACTTTGGAACTAAAAGAAGATAGAAACAGAGCATCCATCTGTTATCTTGCCGGCAGCCAGATGATGGGAAGAACTTGGACTTGGAATCGGACTTTGGCTCAGGCCCCACCTGGGCCACGTTAAACACGGTGTGATCTTGGCCGAGTTACTCAGCCCATCTCTTATCCCTCCCCTCCAAAACAAGGGTCATCACGCCCACCTGACGGGGCCATTGTGGGGGTCAAGTGAGAAAACACCATAGAGCCCCCAACACAGTTCCCAGCAAGTAGTAGCCACTGGGTCATTGGTCAATGACCTCACAAACACACCAGTCTCCGTGCCCTCTGCCCTCCATACCTCTAGGGTCATGAGCTGAAACGGGTCAGTTTTACCGTGCCTTTGGAGGCAAGTAAGTCCCCCCATTTGACTGTGGTTTCTGCAAAACCAAAGGTTTGAAGCTACTCCAATGTCATGCAAGGTCACCCCTGAGAGGATGCCTTGTCTTGTCCTTAGCATAGTCTCTCCAGAGGCGGGGGGCCAGGATGCTGTGGAGCTGCGCTGGTGCCTGGAATTTTGCAATGTACAAAGGCCAGGTGCAAAATCAAAGTGACCTTCTCAGAAGTGATGGTCCCACGGTCAGGCTGTGTTGCAGGACACCCCTGCTCTGCTCTGGTTGCACAGACTTTCCCATCCCTTATCCAGTAAATTTCCAGAAGGGCCAGCACAGCACTTGGCACCCCCCCACCCCCCGCCTCTCTCCTTGTTACTTAAATACACCCAGATGATGGAGAGTGTGAAGCTGTCACTGCCGGGCAGAGGCACCTGGCAGGAAATTAATTTCTCAGCTTCTTATTAACTTTGAGGGGAGTATCTCTAGTGAGCAATGCTGCCAGGATAGGGTTGACCAGGGCTTCCAGCAATTTTAATATTGGAGATTGGCAGCAAAGCATGACCCGCAGCCTCTCTTGCCACCTTCTCATGCTGGCACCTGGCTTAGCAAATGTCTCCAGGGGGAAGGGAAACCTCCCAGCCTCTGAGACTGCAGCCCCCAGTGTAAGTTCTGCTGGTGCTGACAGGTGGCAGTGACCAGATCCTCCTGCTGTGGTCTGCTCCTATGGAATGGAGGGGCCCTGGGGCTCGCCGGTGCCTGCCTCGGTGGTCCTCCCAGTGCCCTTGGCTGCCCTCAGACCAGTGGCCCCTCTCCCTGTGGCCACCCCCATGAGATGCTCACTTTCCCTTGGATGGTCCCCGCCCTGCTCCCTCCGTTCTCCAGCCTCCAATCAGGGCTCCGTGGCCTCGCCTGTTCTTTTGCATCTCTCCGCTCCTGGCCCTGCTCTTCCCGTCACGAGACCGAACATCGACAGTCTCCATTTCTGACTCTGTGACCTTCCTCAGTTCTTTCTCTCTCCCCCCCTCACTCCACCTTCTTCAGCCCTGTTCGTCTTGCACCTGTGCTTGGGGCTGCCTCCTCTGACCTTCCCACCTTCTCATCTCTCCTTCCCACCTTCTTTTGTCAGGGGACCCTTTGGCTTGGTCGGAACGGTCAGGTTCAATTTCTCCAGCAAAACCTTTGACTCTCTCTGACCAACTCTTGAATGTCTTTGTTCCCTAGCTAAAAACCAGCTGATCTCAGCACCAGCCAAGGTTTGCCTTGAGGGCCTTGGCCTCTAAATCCTTTTCCTCTCTTCTCAGTCCCAGATATTGCCTCCCACCCCTCTCTCCTTCCAGCCCACATTTATGGGGTACCTGCTGTGTGAGTGCTGGCATGGAGACAGGGACAAATGAACAGGAGCCTGCTCCCCAAATGCTTACATTCTCCCGGGGGCACTCATGTGGAATAAGGCAGAGTGAAATATTTGTCTGCAAAGGCAAAGGAAAGTTCTGTGGGAGAAGGGAAAGAGAGGTGATGCCTGGTCCTGTGTTTCCCAGCTTCCAATCCCATCTAGTTGGGAATTCATCTTCCTCTCTCCCCTCCCCCCTTGGAGCAAAGCACCATGGGAATGTCCTGGATGCAAGCCAGGCTTAAACACAGCTTCTCAACCTTACAACTGCAGGCCTTTGGGGTTGGATATTCCTTTGCTATGGAGGGCTGCCCCAGGCATTGTAGGATAGTTAGAAGCATCGTGGTCTCTACTACTAAAAGCCAGTAGCATCTTAGAATGGTAACAATCAGAAATGTCTCTAGACATTGCTGAATGTCCCCTGGGAAGCCAAATCTGCCTCCGTTGAGAACCACTGAGCCACACAATGACCCCAGTTTCCACTTACTCTCCAGGTACCACGTTGTTCAACTTTCAAGATTCCAAAAGGGATGGGGAGAGTAAGACTGTCCTTAGAGGGAATGTAAAGGTGCCAGGATTACTTCTGGTCTATTCTGGGGTTCATTTTATCATTACTTTGGTTTTTTTATGCATACATTTCTTTGTGTTCACCATTTAATAAGAACGTTACATGGCTTTATGGTGGATGATGCTGGGTCGTCTCCCAGCATTTCTTCCCCACCAAAATCCCTCCCTCCCCCATGCAGCCATGAGCCTGTGTCTGCAGGGGTTTGGGGGGTGAGGCGGGACCCAACTGGCCAAGTGTTCTCTCATCCCCCTCCATGGGGATTGCTCAAGAATGAATCTATGACCCAGTTCTGGCTAATGAGGCGACAGAAGTATAAGCTTCGGTAAGAGGGTTTCCTACTGGCAAGAGCTGCAGGATCTCCCATCTTCCTCCCAAAATGGTATGTGTGGATGTGACCCTGGACTTGCTGCTGCCATCTTGCTCCCAGCAAGAGCATGAAGCCGCCGTTGAAGACAGCTGAGCAAAGAGTTGGAAAGAACCTGGGTCCTTGGTGACATGACCAAGCCTCTGAACTCTCTAACCTCAGCCTGCACTCCCCCTGACTTTCCTTGTAGGTGATGTCACAGATTCTTTATTGCTTAGGCCAGTTTGAGTTGGGGCAATATCCCCGGGGCAGGAATATCTTGCCATGGCATCATTTGGTAAAGATGGAAAAAGTCTCGGGAGCGGCGGGGAGAGAAGCTAGACTGTAGCTTTTCTCTTAAAGAACCAGGTCTCATGGTCCACTTCTTCCTGCTCTCTTGTGTTGGCCAAGCTGTGAGGTCTGCTGCTCTGGGGGGAGGTTGCATAGCTCCAGGGGCTCCCTGGGCCCCAACCTCCCTAAAATCTGCAGCCAAGATTTGCATCAGTCTGAGATGCAAATTTCCTAACTACATTTAAATAAACCCCTTATTTCCCTTCCTGATGTCTAATCTAAGATCAGGTGAAGAGAAAAAAACAAAACAAAACAACAACAACCACCTTTCTGGAAGAAACGGATGGCTCTAAATTGAAACCCAAGTAACATAACAGCTTTCAAACTGGCATTTGCAAATGGGCTGAGCGAACCTAATTCCATATCAAAGGAATAGGGAAGTATTTTAATTATCTCATTCTCATAATGGAAGAAGAAACTGGTTCTGTGGGAGGTAAACACCCTAAGCCACAAGGTTTCCCTGTAAATTACAATGCTCAACTTGAGCTGACAAGTAGAGGGGACGCTTCTTCCTGTTTGATGGTGTTCCCTGACGTGTGGCCTTTTACTATAGTCATAAAAAGGCAGTAAATTAGGAAGGCGCTATAAAATATCATCAAAACCGACTGGGATCAACCACGAGAAGCCAAATTTCCAGCCAAAGCCTTGAGAATGAGGGAGACATAAACAGCATTAAGCCAGCTCCTGGGGTGGAGCCCCCCGGCCAGGGGAGAAAGCAGGACGTTGCTTCCGAAGGTGCAGAGTTGCAAGTCTGGATGGAGCCACACACAAAGCAGGATGACAGGAGGCTGCAGAATGGGAGGGCTGCCCTCTCCTAGAAAATGGTCCTCCCCTCTGGGGATCTGCTTAGGCTTGGTACCGGCTCCAGAGCCAACTTGGGCTGAGAGTCACTCTTGCCCTTCAACACTCAGCCAACACTTTCTTGAGGTCCTATGTGCCAGGCACTGGAGGCGTGGCTATGGGAGAGCAAGTCCCTGTCTGCAGAATCCCGGTGGGACAGGCAGGTGAGGTGTTAACCATACAGCCTGATGGAATCAAGGTTGGCCGAGGTGACAATAAGGAACGACAGTGGGGATGGCCATGATGCAGCAGTGCCAGGCTGCTAGGGGAGCACTGCATCTCGGAAGCAGACGCAAGTCCATCTGAGCAGTTTGGCAGCACTACTCTGTGCATGGGGCAGGGCTGAGTCCTGCCCAGTCAATGGTAATGAAGGCTAATGTTGACTGTACTGGTCGCAGGCTTCACATGACTTCCTGCACCGAATCCTCCCAAGAATCTTATCAGGCACTGTTATTATGATCTGAGGAATTGGGCTCCGAGGAGTTAGGGAACCTGCATCTGGCCACAGTTTCCTGTTAGAGGTTCCCATGCTAGAACCCCAAGGAATCTCATCTCGCTCTGACCAGCCCGGCTCCAACACTGGATGTATGAATGGTTGAGACTCTTAGTTCTCCATGGGTTGGACTCTTTCGCAATTGAAAAATTGACATCTGAGAGCAGATTTCTTTGGGGAAATCAATCCTGGTCCTGGGGAAATAGTGCCTTAGACCTTAAGGGTGTATGTGTATGTGTGTGTTTGCTAACCAGCATCTTCCGGGTGAACGCTCCCACTGGGACCCTCACCACCCCGGCCTGTGTCTTACTGGGTTAGCAGAGCCAGGGGCCACCCCAAGATCTGAGTACCAGTCGGCCCTGAGGCTGTATTTGCTCTGCTGATATGCTGGCCTGAGAACCTGAGGGTAGAGGAATTCAGGTCCTTCCAGGAATTTCCCTGAGGTCCCAGAGTCTTCCCATGCTCCCCTCAGTTCCAGGCAGGATTGATACGAGTCACTTCAGACAGAAGGACATGTACACTTTCAAAAGTCTGCACAGGAGGGATTGATAAGCCCCTGAAGTTTTCCTTCTGTCTTACCTGATGGTTTGCGGCTATGTGTTTGTGCTCTGGTGTGTCCTCCCCCACTGGAGGTGGGGAGGGAGCCAGCAGACATGCTCTCCTGATATTTATAGCCAGAATCTAGTGACTCCCAGCCAAGGGTGGGCCTTCCATGACCCAGGAATCTCAGTCACCAAGATACAGGCCGAATAGCCCCAGAAGTCTCTCGGCTGGAAACGAAGCTCAAGGCCACCACAGCAGCCCGTGGCTGAGACCAGAGGAGGCCCTGGCCTCATGCCCACCTCCTTCTCTCGCTCCCAGCAGCCACCCTTCCCCTGTGGGAAAGGCTGCTTATAAAACAGAAGGAGCAGGCTCGACCACACTTTGTCCCAAGAGCTCAACCCTCCACATCTTAGAGAGAAAACTTCACTACAGGGGACACCTGTGGGATGGCAAGACTTATTCAGGTGACAGATTTATAATAAACAGCCTTATTTTATAGAGCCCCAGATATTTGCACAAAAATGAGCCCTTCGTATAACTTGTGCCATTTATCTCCCCACTGTCACCTGGTATGTCTCTCTATTTTATTACTTTATTTTCCAGTTCCTCCCTCTTCTGTGCTCACCTCTCCTCTCATTTCCACTGCAGCTGTCCCTCTGGCGGGCCCTGTCTCCCTTCCCTTTCATCCTCTTCCTTCTGCTGGCTAGTGCCCCACACCACCAGCTCAGGGGACTTGGGATCCTCAGAGCACCCCCCCTCCTTCCTCTAGGATTCTAGGGAACAACAGGAATGTGCCAATGGGGAACCACCCCTCCCCAAACACCCTCCCGTCACTGCCCGGGCCTGGCCCTCCTTTTCAGCACTCTGGACAGCGCCCAGCATTGTCACCTCCACACCCTTGGCCCAGCTGGACCCCCACGAGCCCCACGGAGCCACTTAAACCATCCCCCCACCTCATCTCTTAGCATTTCTAACACTACAAAGTAAACCCCAAGTGGTTTCTGACCTTCTGCTACCCCAAGACACAGGCTCAATAACAGATTGGGAAGTGCATAAAGAAAGAAGCCATTTTAATTTCAAAGTTCTGCTGACATTCCAGGGCTCTCAAGGTTTATATAGACAGAACACCCCGCTTGAAATATCACTTTGAATTCTGTTTGTGCAGTCGCGCTTCTAATGTGCTGCTGTTTTGGTTTCCCTCGGCAATGGGAGCCTTTGTGTTTTAATATTCAGAGGCACAAGGAAGCAGGAAAATTATAGCTGGGGACTCCCGGGCTTGGTTCTTCATCATCCAAGTTAAATTTGGCTGAATTGAGGGAAAACATCCTTTTAAAAGGGTGGTAAATGGGAATAATAATCTCTTACATTTACAAAACACTGGGTATTTTCAAAGCCTGCTCACATTCATTATCTTGTTAGATTTTCACAGCAATCCTGCTCAGAACCTTCTACAAATAGCTATTGTAGGTGCCACATATGAATGGCAAGGCTCAGGAAGCCTGCGTAGCAAACGGAGAAGCTGAGGCTGAGGGCATGCATGTGATCAACCCAAGGTCACTCCAAGGCGGAGTGCAAGGAGGGTTAAGGCCAGGAGGTGGCCATGCCAGCCACCTTTTCTAGCAGGCTGCCTCCTTCCTCGTGCCCCTTTTGTGTCTTCAAGCAACCACCAAAGGGTTTCTCTACATGGGGGTGCCACTTGAACCCCTCACTGGGGCTTCCGCCTTTTAAGGGGAATTAAAACCCAAAGCAAAAGGAGAAAATCCCTAAAATTAGCAAGTCTTCATCTACAGAGCATTTATACTTTATGCCAAGAAGTGTGCTATATACTACATCCCTGACATGCATTATTTCATCTGACCTTAACAACTCTGAGAATGGTTTCGTTCCCTTTTACGGCTGAGAAAACTGATGTTCACAGGATTATAGCTAGTCAGTGTTATGGCCATATCCACACTTGGGCAGCCTGCTCCAAAGCCTAAGCTCCCCATCCCCACGCCATCCACTTCCTGTTTGTGTCTCAGGGCAGTTTTTAGCATCAGACGTGGTAGGGGTGGGGTGGGGGCCGGGTGTTAAGCCTGCTTTGCCCTTCCTGTGAGAGGCCAGGTTCTTTCCCTCCCTGTGGCTGCTCCTGGAGTGAGATCCAGGTCCTGAGGCTGCCCCCTGTCTGGCATCATGCCCTCCTGGATGGAAGTCACTGGACCGCCTCCCTCGCATGGCCCAGTCATTCATGCAACATTGCAATCATGCCAGCAAACATGCTACTGCATGGATGGATGAATAAATGAATGAATGAGGAGGAGGACCTGACTCTGCAGGTGTGCAGAGTGGGGCAGGGCAGCAGAAGGACATGATGCACCCCCTTGCAGCAACCCCTCAGCAGTGCTGACAGCCCCTGACGGCCAAGGTGAAGTAGACGCAGCTGGGCCTGGGGCTCCCAGGGTTCAAGGTGAGTGAGGAGGGTGTGAGACTCAGAGGATAGCACCCGGGTCCATCAGATAAGCCTGATTTGACGTTCACGATCTAGTTGGGGCCGGGCAAGCTGATGGTGCATCATTCCAGGCTCTGTCTCCGGGGGTGGTGTCATTTATAGGTTCTTGAAATTTGTTACTGTTGATAACAGTGACGAGCCATAAATTTCTCCAAGTGAGGAATGTTAATAACAGAGGAGGCATCTTTTAAGTGGTGGCTTTGGGGAGGCTTCAGCATGTCAGTGCCAATGGGGCTGCTATTGCCACTGTCATATATCTGGGAAGTTATTCCAGGAAGGTCGCCCGGTGACTCGATTGTCATTATGTACAAAATATTTCAATTTTCTAGAATAGAGTTGGTTCTGGCGTCAATGAATCTTCATCTTCTCTCCTTTTTATGTCTCCCTGTTTGTCTCTGGGGTCTGGTTTTGTGTGAGCAGGGGAAGGTGGCTCAGGCTGGAATGGGATGCTCCACATCAGAACTACAAAGGGGGAGAGGGTCAGGGGATGTGGAATGAGCCCTCTGGGGGACAGGGGGGCAGATGGGGCCAGCTCAGGACCTGAAAGGAGCCCCCTCACATGCCTTTGACCCCAATTCGTCTGCTCCAGCTAAACTGGTCCCTGGATGCAGCTTGCACCTTTGGGCCCCGGGGTTTTGCTCACATGGTCATTTCTCCTACCAAAGTCCCTTCCCTGCCTGTCCAGCCTGCCCCCACCACCCATCACTCTCCTCTGACCCAGAGTCCGTGCGGTGGTGTGATTCATCTGGCACTTAATCACGTGCTTTCCCCTGCCGCGCTCCCATCCCCACTTGGCAACAGGGCTTAAATCTTGTTCTATTTAACTTGTCCCCAATTTGTCACCACCTCCTTGTGGGCAAGGACCATATCATATATGCTTCTGCGGTTCCTGAAGAGGCCGGCTGCTGCAGCTTCTCCTCTGTGCCTCCTCTCTGTCCTGGCAGAGCAAACCACTGCCCGTTCCCCACACCTCAGCAATGGCTGACCGCCTCCGGGAACCACCCCGGCCGGGCTGGGGCCCCTCCTGCGTGCTCTGGGACCAGCCCGGGCCAACCATCATCACATCCTGCACCCACTGCTCAGGACTCTCCTCCCTCCTTGTCTGTTCATCCCAGCACAGCGCCAGGCACACAGTGGGTCTTGAATAAGTGAGCAGATAAACAGTAGCACTCCAGCGGGGGGATCAGCTAGGATTCTGGGCTTTGCTCTGCATTCCAATTCCAAGGTGAGAATGACTGTGTGGCCAGATACCAGTCTCATGTCCAGCCCCAGGTCACCCATGGATTAGACACAATTGCCCAATGTCTTCGTGCTCCCTCTACCCAGGTCTATGGGGTGTGGGTCTGGTTGGGCACCTGCTGATGTCCTGGGGGGAGGGGTGCAAAGACTTCTAAGATGGGGTCTCTGCCTTTGGGAAATACACACTTGGAGGGGAGACCAGACTGGCACACATGGAATGATTAACAAAGAACACGGACCCTCTGGGTGGAGAGGAGCAGCCTGGTGGTGGGGGGGAGGGTTTGGGGGTTCCTAAGGAGAAGGCATTACTGCAGGAGGGGGCGCCAGGCTGGAAATCTGCTCTCACAGTCTCCATGTATCCTTTCCACTGCCTTCTGTTCCACTTGAACCTTTTCTTTGAAATGCCGTATTAACTTGCAAAGGGCAGTCACGTCCTCCAAGGGCCCCTGCAGGATGGCTCCAGCCCTTTGAGCGCTGGCCTTGCTTTGAGTCTGGCCACTGCATGGTCACCAGTCTCCCAAAATGTCAAAACGGCTCTGCCTGGCAGGCATCTCTCCACGCACCCACAGTGAGCTCCGAGCAGGTGTGGCCATCATGGTCACAGGCCCAGGCAGGGTGTGGCAAGGCAAAGAGTGGTGAGGACCTGTGGCCATGCCAGGGCAGGCCACAGGGGAGAGGCGGGAGAGCCTGAGGCCACAGCAGCCCTCCCTCTGCCCCGGCACACCAGTGCAGCTGGGGAAAGGCGTCTGGCAGGTGAGGCCAGGAAGAGCCTTCAGCCTCATGCAGCCCTTGTCAGACTCTCATTAGTGAATTGGGCCCAACTGTGGCTGGCCCTCCCCCGCCCCCCAGGGGGCCTCCTATCTTGTTCCAAGGTGGGGCACAGCAGACCTTCTGCTCGCTCACATCACCCTAGTGGGGCTCAAGGCCCAGGGCTGGGGAAATTTCCTCTTCCCCCAGGCTCGGGTCAGCAGGGGGACTATGCATATTTCTGGCATTCTGCTCTCAGGCCATTTAGGGAGAAAATGAAACACTGCAGGCTTTCCCAGCTGGGGCTGAATCTTGCTTCTGAGAAGAGGCAGACATCAGTTCTGGCTCGTGCAGGGTCTATGTACGGCTCCAGGTACCCTCCTTCCTCTGGGTCAGAGTCATGTATGAGCCCCCCGTCCCCCTGCCCTCCTGCAACCATTGCGGACAGGCTCTGGGGGGCGAGCACTCTCTATCACTTTTGAATGACAAAAAACAAATCACTTGAGGGGTTGGAGATCTAACCCTCTGGTCTAATGCCTTAATTCTACAGGAGAAACGAGGGCCAGGTGGAAGGTCATGGTTAATTGTACCTAATCGATCTTGTTCACTGCTGTGTCCCCAGTACCCAATACATATCTGTAAATTCCCTTTATTTGACCAAGGTTTATTAAGCATCACTTTGGTGTGCCGCGCTGCGTATACGTGAACAGGATGCTGAGGGGTGGTGATCAAGGCGACCCTGCCCTTCCCACGGGGAGCTGACAGTGGGGCTGGGCGGATGGGCCAAGGGGGGAAGGAAGAGAACGCAGTTATGCCATCTCCTCCCTCAGAGTCACCGTGTGCTGGGCTATGTGGGTATTCGAGAAGTCCCCATGCTTGTCTGTTGCTGTCTGCGCGCGTGTGTGTGCAAAATCCCTCGCTGGGCTGTGCGCTGGGTCTGTGTCCCTGAGGGTCTCCGTCCCAGCGTTTTGTGAAGAAATGTCCCCGAGAACCTGCTTGCCAGGCAGAGACCCTCAACTCCCTCCTGTAACCCACTCCCAGAACAGCAGAGAACCATGCTGTGCCCCCGGTTAGGAGGCGTGGGGGCACCCAGCTCAACCCTCTCATTGCACAGATGGGAAGATGAGACAAGAAAGCCTGGGGGAGGCAAGGCCATAGTAGTGAATAATCACAGCTCCGTGTTTTGACTTTCCCACATGTCGGGAACTGTACCCCAGGAAGCTTGTTCGTGTTCCTCGCTGCCTTGTGGGAGAGACGGCCCCACCTGGCTTCACAGAAAGGAAAGGGAAGCTCAGAGGAGCCAAGTGACCTGCTTAAGGTCACACGGCCTGTCCATGGTGGATATCCAGCTGGGACTCCGGGCTTGAGCTCGGACCTCCTCAGCAAGGTTACAGGGCCCCAGGGTGCCCACAGGGATTGAGCCTGTGCCCTGCTCCTCGAACCCTGCTCTTCTCCCCGTTCGCGCTCTGGCCTTCTGCAGGGCCAGGCTGGGGCTGGAGGAAAGGAGCCTTGAGGGCAGGCTGGGGACACGTGGGCCTCCCTGGGGAGGGGGGGTGGCTGGAGGCTGGGGCCAGGGCTCCCTTCCCGCGGCTGCCAGGCTCCCACTCAGAGGGGCTTTGATTTGCTGTTAACACCCAAAGTGGAGCAGAGTCTCATGAATCATTCATGAAGGTACTCCGACGAGATCATTATTTTGAGTGTTGAGTGTCAGGAAAACAGTGTCTGACGGGTAAACATGATGTCTGATGACACAACAGCCGATGGGGTGACCCGGCAGCCGGGCACCTGCCAAGCTGCTGGGAATTTTTAAACATTAGGGAAAAAAAATCCAACCCAGGCTCAGGGAATAGCAGCAGACTCATCACAAATCCCTCATCTGCCAGTGGGGACAGGAGGCGGGGCGGCCAGATGCCCTTTGGCAGGAAGTGACTCAGCGTGGCCCCCAGCCCTGCAGCCCCGGGCCGCACCGTGGGCCTCCTCTCCACCGCTCCAGGACGGCTGCTCAGCCTAAGAGCTCCTGCCCTTGCTTTCTTGTAGAATTTCCCAGTAGACTGTCCTTCTGGAAAAGGCCACGGAGGCCTCCAGCTCCCGTCCGTCTACCCTGGACCATGCCACCCTCCTGTCCCCCCGGCTGGACCTGTGGCTGGCCGAGGCCCCGGGCCCCCCTCATGCCTGGCCATGTCGAAGCCGCTTTCTAGCAGATGACAGCTTGTCAATAGCCTCACTACCTGCATTATTTAAGCAGAACAAGGTGAACCTCGGCTGCACCCTTGAGTGCAGATCAAATTGACGGCCAGAGTGGAAGCTACAAGCGATTAGATTTTCTAAAGAGAAAGGGATGCTGAGGGGACCCGCACAGGCCAAAGGGGATCCTGCTGGCGGGGCGGAGCCGGCCCCCTCCCTGCCGCCAGCCTCTCACGCAGCCCCTCTGCCCTTCCCTGTTGGGGCAAGTCCTCATGTCACCCAGTCGTGGGCCCCGCTAGGCCTTCTCCCACTCCTGTAGGCCCCGGCTCTTACTAATAGGGTGACAAAGACACCTGCCCCAGAAGGGGCCCCCCGGACCCTAAGACTCCCCCAGGAACTGGGTCCAGGAGGCTTTGCCCTGGCTCTGTTTCCCCCATCCCTGCAGGAACCTTTCCAGCAGCTCCCTGCTGTCTCCCATACCCCTCCCCTCTATCAGGGCCCAGCCTGTGTGGCCTCCACATGCTTTCTGTTCTCTCTGCAGATCACCTTCAACCAGGCCTGCTGGGCAAGCTCCAGTGCAGTCTCTGAGGCCTGGGAGGAGGAGGGCAGGAGCACTGGGTCTCTAGCCAGGAGAGAGTGCCCTAGCCATGGGTCAGCAGCAGCAAAGGCAGAGTATGGAGCCCCTGCAGGGGCCAAGGCCTGACCCAGAGAAATGAGCTCCTTGGCCCAGCTGAGGGCACGGGCTCAACAGGACTCACACAGCTCAGAGCTGCAAAGGCCCTCTGAGGTCATCCAGCCCTGCCTCTCCCACCAGCATAAGAACACCCTTCTACTACACGGGCAAGTCCCTCCTCTTGAACACTTCTGGGGATGGGGGCTTGCTCCCTCCCCACACCATCTATGCCACCAAAAGCATTTGAGTCTTTCTTTCTTAACCTGAAGTCAAATCTGCTACCCTGAAGATCTGCCATAAATTTTATCTTCTTGACCCACAGAAAATAGGACTCCACTCTTCAGGATGTGATAGTCTTTCAAAGACAGATTCATGTCATCCATCCATCCACCCATTCACTCATCCATCTGCCCATCCATCCATCCATCCATCCACTCACCAATCCATCCACCCATCCACCTACTCATCCACCCCTCTTCTGTCTACCCACCTATTCATCCATCTATCCATCCATCCATCCATCCACCCATCTATCCATCCATCCACTCATTCATCCATCCATCCATCCACTCACCTATCTATCCACCTACTCATCCACCCCTCTTCTGTCTACCACCTATTCATCCATCTATCCATCCACCCATCCATCCATCCATCCATCCACCCACTCATTCATCCATCCATCCATCCATCCATCCACTCACCTATCCATCCAACCATCCACCTACTCCTCCACCCCTCTTCTATCTACTCACCTATTCATCCATCCATCCATCCACCCATCCATCCTTCCATTTAACATGTACTGAGGACCTGTTAAATGCTGATACCACTCTGGGTATTGGAAGATACAGTCTCAGGCCTCCAGGAGCTTATTCTTCTGGTGCTGAGGCAGGCATGTAACCAGAGTCACACTGTAACCTGAGTGCTAGATGAGAAGAATGAAAACAGGATGGAAGGCATCTGCAGCCCAGCACTCCCAGTTTCTTCCCCCAATGGTCCTGAGGACTCCAGAGCCCTCCTGCCCCTTATCAGCCTTCTCTGGATGACTCCTCGTCTAGACACCATCCTGTTCAAGCTCAATGCCTACAGCTGTGTTGGGAATTGTCTGGTCTACAGCCAGCCCTCTCCCATGGCTGTGGGCAGGCCAGGCCTGAGCCCATGGGTGGTCCTTCAGCTCGGAGGGTCTGGCAGGGCAGTCTCTCCTGGGATTTGAGGCTGGGGGTGGGAATGTCTTCCCACGTTCCATCCCCTGGAGAGGAGGAAATGTTTGTGCCATTAGCCTGAAACGCTCTTCCAAGCTCCCTCATAGATCATGTCTGGTCACTTTTCGACGCACCAAAGAACATTTCAAATGAGTTCCTGGCGGGCTCAGTTGGGAAGTTCTTTTGGCCACTTAAAATTTCAGCCTCTGAATGTAAGGCATGCTAGAGGTAATTGTTCAAGAAAATCAAATGAAAGCAGATACAGCAAGTTTCTAGTTATTTATCAGCCATAGATATAGGCCACTTTTCATCATGCTGAGCCTCCAGAAAAGATAAAAGAGAATTGATCTGAGTCCCTATTGTGGAAGTGTCGTGTATTGCTGGCATCCAAGTTCCATCTTAAAGGAACCATTTCCTGGCCTGCTGGGTCTCAGGCTCTTCCCCAAATACTCCTCTGGAGAGGTCGTGGTTGCCTGGCATCTCTTGGTTGGAGGGGCCTGGGGCTCTGGACCTGAGTGGGAGCTTAATTCAGGGCCAGGGCTCAGGGGCCTCTCCCACCCACGCTCCACTGTCAGCACTGCTTCTGCCCTCCCTACCCAACCGGGGCAACCTCCTTATCTCTGCCAAGGGGCCTTGCCTGGCTTGCATGGCTCAGAGGGCACGAGGCTTCGAGTGTGGTACCTGTGCTTTGCTGAAGGCCTCCCACAGGCTACCCCCCAAAGTGAGAGGTCAGGGGTGGGAGAGATGCAGACCGGGCAGGGGTAGGGCCGTCTCGTCCAAGAGACCATGGTGTTGGCCAAGGGCCCTTGGTTGTTTCTCCCTGTGATGGTTAATTCCATGGGTCAACTTGGCTAGGCCACGGTACCCACATATTTGGTCAAACGCCAGTCTAGATGTGGCCGTGAAGGTATTTTTAAAATAAAATTAACCTTTAAGTCAGTAGATTTGGGGTAAAGAAATTACCCTGCATAATGTAAATGGGCCTCATCCCATCAGTTGAAGGTCTTAAGAGAAAGACACAGGTTCCCAGACTGACTTTGGACTCAGGACTGCAACATCAACTCCTCTCTGGTCTCCAGCCTGCTAGTGTGCCCTACAGAATTTGGACTTGCCAGCCCCACAACCGGGGGGGGGGGGGGGATGGCAATTTGGTGAACCAATTCCTTAAAATCAGTCTCTCTTTCTTTTTGTCGGTATACATACACACACACACACACACACACACACACAATCCTATTGGTTATGTTTCTCTGCAAAACCGTCCACCCAGGAAGATCCTGCTCTACTCCGATGACCCCATCAGACCCTCACAGGCTGTCCACCTCTGCCGGTCTATTGCTTCCTTCCTGTGCAGATCCTGGGGCCAGAGTTTGCAATCAATCCACCAGTCAATGATCAGAGAAAATCACGGTGCTTCCTGCTACTTATTGAGCATTTGTTCTGGGCCAGACATTGAGCTAACCCATCATATGCATTAACTCCTGTCCTCACACCAACCCTGGGAGGCAGGTGCCCTCCTCACTCCCATCTAGAAGCAGAGGAAATGGATGCTCAGAGAGGTCAAGCATCTTGCCCAAAGTCAAACGCAGCTGGTAGGTGGTGGAGCCCAGACTTGAAGCCAGCTTCGTCTAAGGCCCTTGCCTGTGCCATGGGTTCTGGTCCTGGTATTTATTGGAGGGCCCAGGGAGCACGTTGGTGGTGTTAAGAGCAAGCAGGCTAGCATCTTAGGGCAACAAAGAGGGAGAAGATGCCAGCAATGATGAATATCTGGGGTCTCAAAGGGAATGGAAAGTGGAGAGGCCCAGGACCAGGCCAGGCCGTCCCTGCCCTCAGGCTCCTGGGGTCAATGGGGAAATACAGCCTGTCCTCGGGAGCATTAGTTCTGTTCATGGTGGGAGTTCTAAGTGCCATCACCTTGTCACTCTCTCCCACAGACAGAGACATGGGTGGGGGCGGGCAGTGGGGAAATGAAATCTAAAAAGCCGTGTCATCCTGAATGATTCTTCAGCAGCTCGCTGCCCCTCACTGCTCCAAGAAAGGCAATAAAGCCAGGAGAACCTATAAAAGCAAGTGGCGTGGACTTGACAGATCTGACTGTCCCTGGCAGGTGATGGCCAGTTCAACCACGGAGTAAAATAGAAGTTGCAGTCACCTGGCCAGGGAGCATGTGACCCCGAGAAACCGGGCCCTGTGGCTCATCAGAAGAACGGGCCCTTGTCAGCCGCGTGGGAGCAGGCCCCAGGCACGGTCCCCGGGGAGGGCAGGCCAGGACACAGAGCTGGAGGTAGACAGGAGTCTTACAGACGGGAGGTGGGTGGGTGTGGTCAGCCGTGACAGACGCGTGGGTATGAGAGGCATGGGGCTTGGGGACATGCGAGGCAAAGTCTGGGCCGAGGACTCTAAAGCCCTGGTGAGGTCTGTTCTAAGTCCCACTGTGTCTCCTGAGAGATCCAGCTAGCACCTGGCAAGGGACCACCCTGTCTGAAGCCTCCTCCATTTACACCCGCCTCTGGTCGCACCGCCTGGCTGAGACGGCTGGCCCCTCCACGCTGGGGCAGGGATGCAACACGCTGTCCTGGGCCCACCTTGGACTGCAGTGTGTGGGGCAGACACAGGCCACCAGCCTCCATGGAGGAGAGCCCTCCTGCTTCCCCGCCCCGGTGGCTCAGCCCCACCCACAGCAACCCCCCAGCTCTGTCTCCTTCACCCTGTCTGCAGGCCCCGGGGTCTTGTCACTTCTGCAGTGGCCCACGGGGACTTCTGAGCCATCTCCAAGGATACAGGGAGGTGCTGGGACGGTTCAGCCTAAACCATTGTTGCTGGGGACCAGGAAGCCAGGGAGACCACCGCCAAAGGGTGTCTGGGCCTTCAGCCACGGTTCACCAATTTTCCCTTTTTCCCTGCAAATGACACCTTTTTGGGGCAGATAGCTTGCCTCTCTCTGGAAGGCTGACTGGAGGCTGGCCAGGGCCAGGGAGGGGGTGTCTGTGAGGAGAAGACCCTGCCACTGAGTTCAGGTGCGTTCTGTGGAACTCCGAGCAGGGGGCCTCTGTTTCCTCAGCTGTGGAGGGAGCGGGGATGGCATCGACATCCCTGGATTCTCTGGACTTGTGGTGGCACATTTTGGGGGGCAGGGCATCTCAAACTTTACTGAGTGTCAGAATCACCCTGGAAGCACCCCGAGAATCTGCTCCCCTACACCCCAGTTAACTTGGGAAAACTGCACACTTAACAGGCACCCCGGGGGCTGAGGGAGGCTTGAGCCCCTGTGAGAATCCCTGTAGCCAGGCTCCTGCAGTGACTCCAAACCCGGCTGCATTCCCTCCCATCGCTGGCCTGGGGAGGCCTGTGCTGCCTGGGGGGCGCGGAAGCTCCAAGAGGATGATGATCACGAGCTTTCAGTGTACAGCACCTGAGGGTCTCACCTGGTCCCTCCCAGCCCCGGCATCTTGGGCAAGCTTCCCTCATTGCCTCTAAAACAAGGCCACACCCACTCAGCTTCTTATTAGCCAGTTTGGGCCTCAGTTTCCCCATCTCTAAACTGGGGGAATTCACATCACTGGTTTCCCCTCGTTGTTTCGATTTGGTGATCAGGGCACTGTGTTGGAGGCTGAGCCTGCCTGCCCCGGGGAGTGGGGTGGGGGAGGGTGGAGGGTGCATCTGGGGAGCCTCGGGGCTCCGAGATGCTGAGCAAGAACCAGGGGAGGAGACAGCTTCCCGCCTCCTTTGTTTAAAGAAGAGCCAAATTAAAGTGCTAAGTTTATACATTAACTTTGCTGCAGACAGGAGAATTTAAATAGCTTTCTAAAAGGTATTTTTAAAAACCGCTTTTCAGTGCTCCATTGAAAGTTCTCTGCCTTGCTTTGGAGTCTCTGCAGCTGCCAAAAATACGATGGAAATTACTAACATGTAGTCTACATCGGCTCTGGAAGGGTTTGCCATTTGCCTCCAATCATCTAAAAACTGATCACATCTGATCTGAAACACAGGTGCTCCTTTTGCCCAGTGTGATAAGCTGGGGCCTCATGGAGGGGCGTCTCTGTTTACAGACCCACCTTGGCCCCCGTGGGCTCCTTCCGGAAAGACTCTCTTCTCAGTTGATGGCACCCGCACAGGACGGTTCTCTCCTGACACCTCTGCTCCTCTCCTCCCACGAACTGTCAATGTTGGGGTGTCTCTGGGCTCCGTCTCTGGCCTCCCACTCCAGGTCCTAATTCCTGACCAGGCTCATGACTTCCCCACCCAGTTCCAAACCGATAGCACTCGCTGCCGATTGGACCCTGATCACCAAATCGAAACAACGAGGGGAAACCAGTGACGTGAATTCCCCCAGTTTAGAGATGGGGAAACTGAGGCCCAAACTGGCTAATAAGAAGCTGAGTGGGTTTGGCCTTGTTTTAGAGGCAATGAAGGAAGCTTGCCCAAGATGCCGGGGCTGGGAGGGACCAGGCGAGACACTTGAGCGGCACAGCACGATGGATTTTAGAATGCAGGCATCTGAAGCCCGAGTTCCTTAACTTCTGAGTGTCCGTCTGCCCCTCGGCACAGTGATCCCTACCTCACGGCCTTGTTGAGGTAAAGGCGATACCCCTTTTCCTGAAGTGGGCGGTGCCTCATCCCACCCAGATGCTTTACAAATGCAACAGCTATCATCCTCCCTGCTACCCCTGACAAGAGACCAAGGTGTCTGGGGTTTGGGAAGAAGTGGTGGAGAATCCTCATTTCCCAAGGAAGGGCTGCGGGAGATCCCAAATGGCCTCCAGGGACCTGGGCCCTACCTAAGAGGCACAGACCCGCATGCTTCTGATGGGATGCAAAGCCCCAAGGGCAAACTGCACGGCAATGCCTGGACACCCACCACCTGGTCCTGCACCTGTGGGCAGCTCTAAAGGCAGCCAGGCCTCTCACATGACCCTGGTTCCTTGAGCTGCTGTTCTGCACGCCCTCTGGGATGCTGGTCCATTCCAATAGGACACAACCCATGTCGTGTGCTTGGAACTGTCACAGTGCCATCACTCATATTCCCATTGGGAATAGGCCGCCCCAGCGCAAGGTGCTGGTGAACACAGATGCGGAGCCCGGGGACTGTGGAGGCGGGGGCGGGGGGAGGGAGACAGGCAGGAGAGAGGTAAACTAAGGAGGCCATGGCTGCAGCCACCCCAGGAGCCCACTCAAGGCAGAGAAGCAGGAGGTGGGACCAGAGGGGCGGCTGGAAGCCCAGATGTGCAGGCTGTATTTTGACCAGAGTAGAAATTTGGGTTTTTCGTTGAGAGCAGGTGTCACTGAAGGGACTCTAGTGGCTACCAGCCCCTTGGATGGCGCTGCAGGGTCTGGGTTTCCCACCTGTTATCAGGAGCCCTTTCTTGCCATCTGATTTGCTTAAACAATGAAGAACTGATTAGAAGTTTTAATTGTTTCTGGAAACTTTAAGGCCTTGGAGTGGTGTGAAAGGCCTACTTTCAATGTTTTACAATAATGGTCTGTTAACAAATTCCAGACTTAATTTATCCAAGAACTTGTTAAAATTCCCTCTGTGCAGCCACCAAAGGAATGGGCTTTTGAAGTCATTTACTTACCAATAAATTACAATGGTCTGAAATCATTAGCAGCAAAGTAAATTGTTTTAATTGATCTGAACTTCTTTACGACCCAGGGACTCCGTTTCTGTGCAACTGTACTTTCTAAAAGTCTAAAATAACAAATTAATCTCTCTTGAATCCTGTCATCTTCGGAGCAGTCCTTTCTCTCAAAGACCAGGCAGGGGACAGAATCCACGGCGAGAACAAGGCTTTCTGCGCGGCCCCAGAAGTGCCCAGAAACACTGCAGGTTGGGGGAGGGGGGGCCTAGTTCCTGGTTACTCTTTCCATGATGGGGGAAGGGGCAAGCCTTGGAGAACCAGCCTCTGTGAATAATGTTCTTTTTCTTGTCCTGCACTGGGAGGCATGCTTTATAATTCTTTCTCCAGCTGCCCATGGGTTCCACGCACTTTTCCATACATACAGCATGTATGACAAGAGAAACAGGAACAAATGCGAGAGGACAACTATGTAAAAAGCCTGGAGAGTCTGTGTCTAGTGACCTTGATTCCCAGACTGCTTCTTGGGAGGACCCTGCATTGTGCCCTGGGGGTCAGGACAGGGACAAGCACGCCCTGGTCTCCTGGTCTCCTCCCTGATGCAGCCAGAACCGGGCACCCAGGGCCCCCTCGCCCTTGGTGGGGGGTGCAAAGGTGCTGATCACGTTGAAAGCAGGAGCCATGCTTCAGGACTCCTCCAGGTCCTCTCCCAAATGAGCCCTGACTGGTTGAGGGGGAGGGGGCAGGGGATGCCGGGTGGCTATCAGCCAGCCGCCCACCCCAAGTGTGGCTAGTGGGGGGGACACCTCCTCCTGAAGCCCTAATGAACCACCTCCAAGCTGTGAGTGTTTAGGACAGACTGCCCCACATCATGGTCTCGTGGGCAGAGATGGCAGCCTAAAGGGATGCGCGGCGCGGGGTCCCAGCCTCCCTTGCCCTTCATTCTCGGGAACGAGAACCAGATTGGTCTGGTAATATGGGGGTGGTGTGTGCAGGAGCCCCAGCATCCATCCAAGAGGCCTCAGCTTGTGCCTAAGCCCCTGCTCTGTCCGGCTGGAATGTGCTGCTCTGTGTGCCTTGAATTTTCCTTCCTCTGAGCTCACTGCTCCTATGGGGGCAGCTCAAGTCAGCTCCCGCCAGCCTCCAGCAAGGCTGGATGATGCTGGGCTGTGCCCAAATCCTGCCAGACGTGTTGTAGTTTTCAGGGCAGTGACTGTGGCTTGTGTTCCAGAGAACTCCCCTCCCACCTCTCACTCACACCCTTGGCAGTGGGGAGCCCCAGGATGGTCTGCACGGGCCAATACGTACCTCGGGGTTCAGGGTGGAGACCTCCAGGACAAGCATCTAACTCAGGGCAAGTTTCTGTTTCCAGAGCATGCTCGATGTGATCCTGCCAAGCCGAGGTGTGTGCAGAGGGCTGGCAGATCCCATCCGCACACAGCCCAGCCTCGTGCAGCCAGCCATGGGGGAGGCTGATCAAACAAGACGAGGCCAGGCCTGAAGCCACACAGCTGGGAGGGCAGCTGGGCTTTGAGACTATCACAATAGTTTATCTTGCCACATTGATGGAGAGGCCTCGGGAGGTAACTTAAATTTGCAAGTGGGAAATCATTTACATCTCAGCAAAAGCACCTCTTCTTATCCCTGGAAGAAACAAGAAGGCAGGCTCCGGCTTTGGCGGTCCGAGGCCTTCCCTGCCCCTTACTGTCAATACCGCCGAGCAAAGGATTTCTTTCTGGAATGTTAAGCACACCTCCAAGACTCACCCAGTAGGCGCTGTGTGGCAGAGGCCGGGGTGAGGGGGTAGTGGGGGGGTGGAGGGGTAGGGGCGGTGGGGGATAGGGGGTGATGGGGGGTGAGGGGGCTGGGGGAGGATTTGGGGGCTGGGTGGGGAGAACCATCGCCGGCCAGGAGTCAGAGGCTTGCACGTGGCCCACAAAACACCACACAAACGTGTCACAGACAACTCTCCACTGTCAAAGCCACAAGCCTGGACTCTGCTCACACCAAGGGACTCTGCCTCTTCACAGGCCAAGCATCCCAAAGTTAACCTCTTTTCCTTAATGGAAAAGAGACACAAAGGTCCTAGGAGATTGTCTTGAGAACATCAGCCCCTGAAAGCCTGCACGGACGTGGGGAGGAGTGCAGGGAGCCTGGCCTGGCGGGGAGGGAGGTGCGGAGCCCCCAGGAAGAGGGCAGGGCTCACCCCTGTGTGGGCACCCTCTCCCCACTGCACCTGAGAGCCTCACTCTGCAGGCACGATGCTGAGCGCAGCGCCCGGCTGACCAACCGACCCAGTGACCCAGACAGGCAGAAATAAGGCAGGAGACAGCCTTGCCGAGGGGAAGGGAGGCGACCCCCACACCCTTAACCCCACGGGACCTCAAAGAGGGGCCTGAAGGCAGTCTCCCGAAGGCGACAGGAGCATGATGCCAAGACAGCCGATCCCCCCTCCCCCAACCAAACCCAATCTCAGGGAGGAAACAAATGTTAATGGAAAACACTTAAAATGGAAAGAGAGTCTATTTCTCCTTAACTGTCTCTGGCTGCACAAAATTCTGAGAAGCGATTGAAGGTAAATTGCTTGGTTTTCAATTTTAAGCTGCACTTCCCCAAGCACGATCAGTCTTCCCTGATAGTGGCAGAAAATAATAAGCATCTGATGTGGAGTTGCCCCGGTGCCCAATAACATGGTGGGATCGCATCCCCATTTCATTATGGGAAGACAGAGAGCGCCTTAAGCAAGTTTATTGATATGATAAATGGCCCTGTCACCTCCCTTTGGGTGAATCTCCTGCCTGGAGGCCGTTGGCCTGGCTCTGGGGGCAGTGGCCCCTCGGCCCCGGGTTCCCCTGCACAGCAGGGTCATTTGGCCGGGATGTGCTCTGAAGTCCCTGTCCCTGCTGTGTGGGGTTGCAGAGTCCACGTCCTGCGGTCCGCGGGGCCTGGGTTCCAATCCCTGCCCCACCCGTTGCTCTGCTAGGCAATCTTGGGCATGCCCCATAGGGAAGCTGGTGGTGAGGGTTACATAGAAGGACCATGCAAAGCGACCAGCATAGCTTAAGCATGCAAACTCTGGAAGCCTTCAGCTTTCCTTGGCCCTTGGGGGCCATTCTCTGCTCCAGTCCTCAGCCCAGGCCTTCTTTCAGAGAGCGGCGCGCTCCAGACCGCAGAGGTCCCTCCTCCAACCTGGCAGAGCCTGAGTCCCACAGCAGGACTATGGGTACCAGCTATGGATGTTGGAGGGTAGCAGGACTGGGGTGGGGGCTGCCCTCCCTGCTTGGCCTCCTGGCCTGTGGGCTGATTTGGGGTGTCCTAGGAATGGGGTTTCCCTTGGCTGGGATGACAAGAAGGCTTCTTGCCAGCAGATCTTGAAATGGGCTGAGGCTGCATCCTTCTTTTGGATCCCAGCCTCAAGGGGCTCTCGTAACAGCCCGGGCGCCCAGGGCAGCAGCCAGGAGCCCAGCGCCTACCCCGGCACCGTGGAGGCTGCCACACCTACTCGAGTGCGTGCGTGCGTGAAGGAATGAATGAGCTCGAGAGACGGGCACGGATGGAGGGTCAAGGGTCTGTTCCCCCAGAAGCCACAGGTCTCTGGGACAAGGGAGAAGGCTTTCGGGGCTGGTGCCTCTTATGATCCTTGGTGGCACTGCCCTTCCAGGGAAGATCTCTGAGCCTGACTCCCATCTCTGCTCCCTCTGGGGACTTCTCTGCCCCCAGGACCCTCCCCTGGGGACGGGCACCTCCAGGTCCCAGCCGGCCTGGCAACAGGACCCTGGTCCGTGCACGGTGAAGCGGGAGAGGTTCCCGCGGAAGCCGAGTGCCTGGGGAGCCAGGTGTCTGGAACCTGTCTGAGGTTCTCATCTCTAAACACTTAATGTGAAGATAAATGGATCCGAAAGGAGCATTTCCCCCTCAACCATGTAAACACGAAGCGGCAGATGAGTAAGTAACATTAGGCCTGACACGGGGAAGCTGTGAGGTATTACTCACCCTGATAAGTTTAATGTATAATTTAGAAACATATCATCAAAATGGGAAAAAAGGGAAGAACCTCTTAAATAACTCTGAAAGATATTCAGCTCGGAAATCACAGGCGGTTAGAGTGGAGGGTGTTCAGCAAAGTCCCCTGCAGACGCGCACCCTGCTCTTTGAGTAATTGGATTTAGATGGCTCGGCGCCGAGCACTCCAGGGAGGAGAGGCTCACCCTGGGGCGGGGCGGGGGGGTAATCCTCCTGACCAGGGCGCACCCAGAGCCTCTACCGGGCACAGTGGGGTTGCCTGCAGGAGTCAGGCTGGGCACTCGACAGGTTCAGCCCAGCAGGCTGTAGGCTCTGAGCCCCCCACCCCTCAGGCTCCTCTCCCCCGCTCCTGCTAGAGGGGCCTCTTCCTTCTCACCCAGATCTGGGTGTGGGGTGCAGAAAGGGGGAGGTGTGCAGACAGAGTGGCCTGGGGACGGGAACAGTTGCTGGCATTTATCCCACTCTACTCCTGGGTGGTGGTGGGTGTGTGGAGGTCTTCAGGGAGCTGGGTGTGTATGTAGGTAGCATACAAGGTGGGCTATAAGGGGGGGTTTCAGGGACATCACAGGTCCCTACCTGAGATATCTGGGCCACCCTGGGTCAACAAGCCCCTCTTGAGTGATGCAGCCCCCTCCCCCAACAACAGGATGGAGGGGAGCCCCAGCCACATGCTGTGGTACTTCTCCACCTAGCAGGCCGCCCAGGTGTCAGAATACGGATTCCTGGCTCAGCCGCCCACTAGCTCCAGCATGGAGCCCCTCGGAGCCCACGCTGCCTTCTCTGTAATGCTGGGGGGCTGAGATACCCTCCACCTCGGGGATGGGAGGTTGCGTGGGACACCCCTCAAGGAGGCAGTGCCCAGGAGGGGCATCCTTTTCTCCTTTTCAGGGGCTTCTACCTGACGAGCCCAGGGCAGAGCGCTGACTGGGAGGCAGGCTTCGGGACCAGCAGGTAATGGTGACGGGCCAGTTGGGGCTGGGGCTTGGGGCAGGGGTGTGCAGTCCTGGCTGCTATCAGATCCACCTGGGGCTTTAAGAAATACTTAGTCTGTGCCTGGGCCTGTCCTGGGTTCTCAAGTAATCAGCCGGTGGACACACCATGGCGCTGATATTGTCTGCAAGTTCCCAGGTGGTTTCACCACGGCTCTGGGGTTTGGAACTGTAGCCTGGAGGCTACACAGGGCCCTGGGGCACTCGGGCCAGCAGGGGCTCCTCTCAGGCCCAGGAGAGTCTGGAAAAGCTCCTTCTTCGATAAAGGGGAGGTCTTGGGTTTGAACCAAGGACATGTCCCTAATTTCAGGGGGTTTATCTTCAGAGTGTGTCCGTGGTCACCACCTGCTGTTACACAGGTACACCCATGACTTGGCCTGAGATGCAGCTATGGGAAGGCTCTGTCCGTGCTGGTGGGGGCCCAGGTGTCCGAGGGATGGACACGAAACGTGCCTCTGCCAGAAGAGGGCCCAGCTGCAAACAGGAGACTCTTTCTGAACTTCCCCTCTGCTCTTCCAAACATCTCTTGTCCTCATTCTGGCTCCTTCTCCCCGGTCCCCACTGCCTTCCCTGGAACTGCTCTGAAGCCCCTGCCTATTCCAAATGTCTTAGGAATATCTGGTGTGAACTCCGTCCCTGCCCCTGTGAGCTCTCCCGAGGAGCTCCATGCCTGGAGTCCTGCAGACACAGAGATCGAAGGCTCAGCCTGGCCCTCCAGGTAGCAGAGTCCAGCTGGGGAACCAGACACGTTTACTCCCCTAGACCCAAAACATGGCTTGAGAGTGGCCGAGAGGGGAGGTCGAAGGTGGGCTAGCTGGGGGCTGATCTGAGCAAAGGCCGGGAGGCAGGAAGCTCTCTGTGGGTTCAGGACTGATGAGCTGCCTCTGCTGGCCTGTCTGAGGTTCCGAGTATCCCTCTGCTTCCCTCCCGGTGTGCTCCCCACTCAGGATGCATGAACCGGGGCTTGCTGGGTCCTGGTCATGCCCTGTTTGTCCCTTGAGGCCGGCTCCCACCCTCCTGCAGCCCATTCTCCCCTCTGCAGCCTGTGTAGCCCCATGTTCCCAGGCTCCCGGGCTCCCCTCCTCACTTACAGCAAAACCCCCAGTCCTTCTAAGGCTACAGGCTGAGCCCACCTGCTCCATGGTCACCTCTGCAGCCTCGCTGCCCACTTGTCTTCTCCTTGCTCACCCACTGGGGGTGCACTGGCCTCCTGGCTGTTTCTCAGACTGTCCAAGCTCCACACCACATCAGAGTCTTTATACACCTCCTCTCTGCTGGGAGCGCTTTTCCCAGACCTACTCATGGCCCATTTCCTCACTCTGCTCAGGTCTGTGCTCAAATGTCACCTCCGCAGAGTCCCCTTCTCAGCTGCTCTATCTAAAGCCCTGCATTACTCCTTCCCTTGCTCTCCTTTGTTTTTGTTACAGCATTTATCACTATCTGAAATTATATTACAGGCCCACAATCCAATTCCAAAATCCATAAAGCTCTGAAAACCAAAAGCTTGTTCATAACTCATTTGGTGGCAAAACGTGATCTGAACTGACGTGAGGCTATTTATAGTCTTGGTTCATCCCTCTTAGTGTGAATATTCATACATTTTGCTGCAGAAATATTAATGCGTTTGATTATGGGGTGTTACTCCACACCCCGCTGGGGACGTTACATAATATATGGTCTATGCACCGTATTACGTTTCTAAAATGCAAAGCCTGAATGCCAAAACCAGGTTTCTAAAGCTCAGCACTGCTGGCATTGGGAGCTTGATAATTCTTTGCTATGCAGGGCTGTCCTGTGCACTGAAGGATTCTGAGCAGCATCTCTGGCCTCTACCCACTAGATGCCACTAGCCGTCCCCCCAGCTGTGACAAACGGAAATCTCTCTAGACATTCCCAGAGTGCCCCCAGGTGAGGACTGCTGGCTGGAGTGCATCTGGCCTTAGGGTTTCAGGTGAGGGACTGTGGACCCCTTTCTGTTTGTTTCCTTGCATGGAACGTAAATTCCGTGGGGGCAGAAATTGTATTTGTTCTGTACTCCGAAGAATCCCCAGCACCTAGAGGGGTGTCTGTTGCAGAGCTGGCACTTAATAAATAATTGTTGCATGAAGAAAAAAAGGATTCTATGGTTTCTCCAGCAGGCACCTGGGGTCCTCATCCCATGGGTTTATCAGAGTGCCCTGCAGATGTGCAACCCCCCTGCCCTGAGCAGAGCGCAGCGGACAACCTGCTCTCCACCCTGGCTCATCGCCAGGGATGCAACAGTACCCCTAAGGGTGTGGGGCCCCAGGCAGCTGCCCAGTTCCTTTGCCTGACCCCACTGCCACTAAGAACTCTGGACACTGCTGACCTCAAGCCATTGATCCCTAGAGTGGGGACAATGACCCTTGCCCACATCTTGAGACACCCCCCCCATTATCTTTCTGCGTACATGGAACAGGTTTGGGCCATGGAAAGACCTTGTGGACCACGCCTTGGTGACTTGTGAAGAGCCAAGGCCTCCGGATCACCAGTGTGATCATGGATAGGTTGAGGAGGGAGGGAGGGTCAGGGATAGGGGTCCTTAGTAAGATTGGTCTCTGGCTTTTGCCCTGATAAAAAGTGTTCAGGTGGGAAAGGTTACTGGGTCCCACCCACATCTCTGTCCAGTGATAGTTCAGCCTCTGTTTACTTACCCCCAGTGGCGGGGAGCTCATCTCCTCCTGGGGCACAAGACCAATGCTCCGTGCTCACAACCATGTTTCTGGAATTCTCAGGCTCCCTCATTTCACATCCACACAGGGCCACCAATATTCTTGGTTTTCCCAGGAGGGTCCTAGTTTTAGTCTCTGCATTTTATTAACAGCCTCCTTTCACTATCCAATGGAGTTCACCTTTTATCTGGGTCTTCTACTTAGCCCCCACATTCCCTCACAATATGGAAGTAATCCCCTGTTCCCCCAGGGCCATGGGCAGGTGAGGGAGGGGATCCACTTTAGAAGAGACCAGGCTTCCTGCTAAGAAAAAGCCCTGGCATTCTCCACCAAGGACATGCCTGATCCTTAGATTCTTAGTCTCGCCTTCAGACTCCTTCTTAGCTGATCTCCACTGGAAATTTCCAGAGAGTGTGAGCTCAAGGCCTGGGTGCACAGTCTCCTGGATTAAAATGACATTTCCCAGCTTCCTTTTGCAGCTAGGCATGACCATGTGACCAAGCTCTGGCCAAGGGGGTGTAAGTGAAAGGCGTGTGTGCAAATTCCAGGAAGTGTTCTTCCTGGTGGCTGGGATGCACACACGATGGCTGGAGTTAGAGCAGCCATATTGGACCAGAAGCCTCTGGAGTAGATGGCAGAGCAACAAGATAGAAGGAGCCTGGGTTGCTTGAAAATCATGGCTACTGTACAAGGCCTTGACTGCCTCTGCTTACAGAGAAAGAGATGAACTTTTAGCATTTGAACCTCTGTTAGCCTGTGTTTTCTACCACTCGAAGCTGAATCCAACCCCAAAGAATTCAGAGCCTGAGCAGATCTTTGTGCTGGAGATAATCACAGAGGCTCACTCATGACCACACTCAAGGGTGCCGGGCAGGAGGCTGATGAGGTCCTGAGGGGTTGCAGGGGGAGGGGAATGAAGAACTCAGGAAGCCAGTTAAAGCACTGCATTACCAGAAGGACAGAGTGGACAGGAGCCCGCTCCTTCCTGCGCTGAGCAGCTGCCTCGAGGGCTACCCTTTACGGGAGTGGCCGGTTCCTAGCAAAGGTCTCTGCTTTACCCGGAGGCAGACTCCTACTTTGGGGGATCAGAGCCAGCTCCTCCCATTGCAGAGAGTTCCAGAAGCAACAACAAATGCAGCCTTCGGCCCTCCACGGGAAAGCAGCCCCAGAAAGTTCGCCGGAACCAGAGTGTAATACTGACAGGAAGCCTGCTCCAGGGCTCCCGTGCTCTACCTGCCCAACCCCTGTCATGGGCTCTGAGGCTTGGCTTAGCTCCCAGCAACCATGTAAGGAGCTCACGAGGAAGGTTCCTGTCCTCTTGTGGCAGATGAGGAAACTGAGGCAGGGCTTAACAGAGCGGCTCCACAGTCCCAGTACAGAGCTGGGCATGAGACCTGAGTTGTTTGAACTCTGGAAGCAGCTCTCCTTCCATTCCAGACCAAACCAGCCAGAGGATGCCGACAGATGCCCAGTGCTGGAGCCGCGATGGAGGCAGAGGTCCAGAGAGGGAGCCTGGCCGGCGGGGGGCCCTCAGCGGCTCTCGGCCTGTCCCCTCCGGGAGGGGCTCGCCGGTGGCCTGGCAGAGGGCGAGTGGCCCTTTCTGTGGCGCTCCCAGGCACAGGCCTGGGGTCGGCCTCGCCTCCTGCTTTCTGGCGCCTGGCCCAGCCATTGTTTCTGTACTGTCTCCAAATTAGAAACCCATTGCTGCCCCTTCCTAGGTAAAAAGAGTTAATTTTCAATTGGGGCGTGTGGGAGGGTGTCCCCGGGGAGCAGAGTAATGAAACCGCTAGTGCTAGTTGCAAAACAAACAGATAAATCAATGTTTCAATTTTCTCCATGTGAGAGAAGGGTTTGCGTTGCTTAGCAATTCAAAGAACATTACTGCAGGCTCTTGGAGGCGGCCATAAATGCTGGAGAAGTTGCTGGGGTTTGAGCCCTATTAGAATGACAACCAAACTTACACGGGCCGCCCCCGCCAGCTGGAGCCAAGGAAGGAGGCTGTTTCCAGGAGAAATGCCTCAAACCCATCCTCTCGCCTCATAGCACCCAGCGGGGTAGAGCAGGGAGCCCCCTGGGACAGGCAGGGCAGGGCCGAGTCCCCACTGGCACTGCTGGCACCACCGACAGGGATGAGCCCCTGTGACCTTTCTGGGCTGCCTGATGCCCTGTAGAAAAAAGGGGGTGCCTGCCTTCCCTGGACCTAGAAACCCCAGCCCAGCCCTGCCCCGCCCAGCCAGGGTGCCTTCGCCCTCAGTCCTGCATATGGAAACACAGCAAACTGTCTCCATCAGGCCCCCGACTTCTGCTCCCACACCTCCCATGGCTCCCCAGTACCCTGGGCCCTGAGGCATCGAGAACTACACTCTGTATCACTGCATTTTATAAGCACTGCACATCATCCCTTTTCCTCAATAACCTTTTAAGGTAGCTATTATTAGACCCATTTTATGGATGAGGAAACTGAGGCCTGGCAAGGTTATGTGGCTTTCCAAGGTCACGTGGTCAAAACTTGGCATTTTAGCGCCTCTGTGTATAAGTCTTGCAAGGGGCACAGGGTTGGGGCAGACCTTGGCTGGGGAGGCAAAGAGCCGAACCCCAAATTTGCCTCCAACCAACAGCCTCATTGAGGGAGACGAAGCATGTGAGGGGTTTTGTACAATGCTTGGCCCAGAGTCCGTCCTCAGGCCCAGAGGCTGGGGGCCTCTGACCTGTAGGCATGGTAGCCTTCAGCATCACCGAGAGTGAGTGGTATTAGCCATCCCTGACAAGACTGTCCTAAAGCTGGCGTGAGCCGGTCCCCCGCCCCGTCCTGGTGCAGCATCAGTGCGCTGTGTATGGACGGAAGGCGCTTTGGAGGCTTTGAGTCCATGATGAATGCGGCCAAAAGCAGGGTCACGAGAAAACGTCCAACTCCCTTGGCCTGGCCCTCCGGGCTCCCCATCTCCTTCCCACCTCCTCCTCCCCCCAGACCCGTCCTCTCCTCATTCCCACTTCTGGTCACACTGTCCGCTCCCCACATACTGCCCGCACCCTGGGCCTTCTGCGGTCCCACAGGAGCCCCTGTGAGTCCCAAAGGCGTCTCTTACCACACTGGCCAGCCTGTGTGACCCACACGGGACGTCCACACTTGTCAGTGGTTGCTCCATGTGTGAGCGTCTGTCTGCCACTCGGCCCGTGGGAAGAGACCTATGTGTCTCTGTGGCCCCCGTGATGTCTGCTGCCCGTGTGACCTCACCCCGGTCCCCCAAGCCTGGAGGTCAGGCCCCGTCAGTCCCTTTCCTGCCTTGCCACCCCTCCCTTCCCCAGACTCCCTTACTGCCACAAGGCTCCCTGTCTGGAAGGCGCTTCCCTCTTCTCTGCCTGCCCCCTCTGAAGCTCCCAAAGCCCAAATGTCACCTCCATGTTGACACTACTCAGGAAGCCCCCATCCGGTCCGAGCAGACATCCTTCTGCCAGAAACTCCTCCTGCTGCCTGAACTTACACACCTTTCTCCTCTCTTGGACGTCGAGCCCCCTGAGGACAGGGCCAGCCTCTTCTGGCCCAGGAAGCCCCAGCCCCCAGCCGTGCCCGGCTCAGAAATCAGCCGCGAGCTGGCTGGACACAGGCGGGTTTAGCTAAGGGGCAGAGAGTTCCTGGTGTCACCTTCTCTCTCAGAAAATGCTACAGCTCAGGCCCCAAGAACTGCACCACAGCAGTGATGACAGAGAAGGCCGTATTTTTCCAGAGCTCTGTCCAGAGATTTAAGAAAATGGACTCTGGAGTAAAACCGACCCGACCCGAGATCTTGGCTCTGCGGCCTCCGAGTTCGGGAAGCTTGGGGAATTCCTGACTCTCCACCCTGGCTCTGCTGTATACACTGGCGGGAAATAATTGCACCTCCTCCAGGGCTGTCGTGAGGCTAGGCCAGCACACGCTGTGAAGCCCAGGGCCCCATCGATACCATGGCCCGGGGACTGTTGTGTTGTGATGGCCTGGGTCGGCGTTCTCTCGGGAAGGTACTAGGGTTTCTCCAGGCCTGGCCGGGGTAGCAGCCATGCACTGGCCTGAGGGTCTGAAGATCGGGGCCAGCTGCCCCGTCCCTGTCCTGGGCCAGCCCAGGTGCTCCCAGAATAGGCCCGGTTGCCCCTCGGCAAGTGTCCTCTCCCTCGATGGCAGGGGACAGCCCTTTTCCCTGCCACTCCCTTCATCGGCCCGAGGCTCTGTGCTCACTGAAGGCAGAAGCTTGGGCTAAACCTGCTGGCTGCACCCCAGAGGCAGGGTGGGTGGTGGGAGGGCCCCTACCATGGGGGCCCCATTCTGTGGGGACGTGGCCGTCTGTTGCCATGGAAACGGGAGCAACTTTGGTGCTGGGCACCTTGTCAGTGACGGCTGAGGGCATGTGGCCTGGCCTTCCCCCAGCAACGGCTGTGGGACCCCAGGTTGCCGGGTTGCAGGGCGAGGAGCCTTCCTGAGACAGGTCCAGGGCAGAGCCTGGGGCTGGGGACGTGGGGAGGCAGGCACACTCGGCTTGGCTCAGTTCTTGGTGCTCCTGGCTCCTTGGAGGACCCAGGGCCTTAGTTTTCTCTTTGTGGGGGGGGGGGTAGTCATGGAGCTGTTGTGCCCTGAGCTCTGCCTCAGGCCACATCCCCTCGTCCCCTGAGGAGCTGGGCAGCATCTGGGTGTGACCGCCTCCACTCCTGTATCCATCCTTCCTAAACTGTCAAGAGAGATGCTAACAGCTGGGTGTAGGAAAAGGAGAAACAAAGTGACCAGGTCCTTCTGGAAACAAGGGTTCCATGGTCAGATGAGTGTGGGGAACATGTCTCTTACCCCACTTGGGGGTTCTCAATGTGATGTTAACATATTTTTGGGAAAACCTGACAAACTTTGTTTTATCTAGTGTTTCCCCAAAGCCACCTGATCACGGAACCCTGTTTTTATGGGACAGAAAATACGAGTGACCTTGCAGTACAGTTTTGGAAATGAGGCTCTAGATCAGGGGATGGCAGGCTATGTATAACCCCCAGGCCAAATCCAGCCCGCCATCTGGTTTTGTACACAAAGTTTTATTAGAACACAGCCACACCCATTCATTCGCACTTGTATTGTTTACGGCAGCTTTCCTGCTACAAAGTAGAGCGGATGGTTGTGATAGAGACCATGAGGCAGAAAAGAGTGATTGACTCACCCTTTAAGAAGTTTGCTGACCTTTGCTTTAAACCAAGGCCTCATGAGAGCATTTTAAAGAAATGCAGGACAGTGTGGGTGTAAAGAATATCAATCCATTTTTATACCACCGGAAGCATTTCCAGTTAGGAAGGAAATCTGATGCTAAAAAGCAATGCATCTCATATTCCAAACAAAACCAAGCTTGTGTCTGGACTCAGGCGTCCCTCTAAGAGGGCTGATTTGAGGTTCCTCAAAAAGTTAAAAAGAGTGCTACCATATGACCCAGCAATTGCACTACTAGGTATTTACCCAAAAGATACAAACATAGTGACCGGAAGGGGCACCTGCCCCCTAATGTTTATAGCCGCAATGCCCACAATAGCCAAACAATGGAAAGAGCCCAGATGCCCTTCAACAGATGAATGGATAAAGAGGATGTGGTGTATATATACAATGGAATATTACTTAGCCATCAAAAATATGAAACTTTACCATTTGCAGTGACATGGATGGAACCAGAGGGTATTATGCTAAGCAAAATAAGTCAATTAGAGAAAAACAAACAGGACCATGGGGGAAGGGAAGGAGAAATAAAATAAGACAAAATCAGAGAGGGAGACAAACCCTAAGAGACTCTTAAACATAGGAAACAAACACAGTTGCTGGAGGGGAGGTGGGTGGGGAGATAGGGTAACTGGGTGATGGGCATTACGGAGGGCACATGATGGAATGAGCACTGGGTTTTCTATGCAACTGATGAATCACTGAACTCTACCTCTGAAACTAATAATACACTATATGTTAATTAATTGAATTTAAATTCTTAAAAAGGGGGAAAAAGAAGAGGGCTGATAGAATGGCCAGTGGATGAAGCCCCTGTATTGTCAGAGCCAGCCATTAGGGGGCGCGCTGGCCTGTGTTGGTGACAAGCGGCTGTGAAACCTTGGCCCTGCTTCCAGGAGTCCCTCTGGGCTGGAAGTAAGAGCACCAGGAAGCTGGGGCTTCTCCTCAAAGCTCAATAATCTTAAAATAAATAATAAACACCACCAGGGGGTGGTGTTTATTCTGAGCCTCTTCTGAGCCTCTGGGCACCACGCTCTGCGCACGCTTCCGGAGCACCTGGGGGGGCCGTGGTCCTAGACAGCCAGAGGTGACAGGGCTCTGAGGACCATCTCCACCAGGCCTCTAATCTCCCAGCGGGGGACACACGATGCTGGCCTTGTTGCCCCTTCATGTTGATCAGTCCCGGGACTGCTGTGTTCTTCTCGCCCTTATGTTCCGCCCCCCTCTCTGCCTTCAGAGCTCTGAGTCAGACCCTTGTCAGCACCTGCCCAATATTTGCAAGTGATAATCCGCTATCCTCCTGTCTCCCTGCTTAGGTGGACCCTGCACACCCCTGCTAGACTAATCTCTCTAAAATGTGACTTTCACGGTGTCATGCCCCTTCTCAGGGATTGTCGCTGGCTCCCTAGTGCTGCTTGTCTAAAATGCCTGCTCTGAGTGCTCTCCCATTCTGCATCTTAAGGTGCTTCATATTGCCTGTACCCCAGTGCGGAGCCTCCCCGCAGTCAGGCCCCTCTGCTGGCTTCACCTCCTTGATCACCCTCCTCTGCCAACTCCCTCCCTGAAGCATCCAGGGAGGCAGGAACTGGAGGGGCCCTCAGCAATCATGGAGAATGGTCATGACAAGTGCATGATAAGTACGCCTCATCTCCCCTGCCTATACATGCACCAGACATTGCTAATAGATCACAGCACTCTTTCTGTCCGAGCCAGAACTCAGACTCTCTCTTGACAAATGTTATTAAAACCTTATTTACCATAGTTTTGCTGGGGTGGAAACTGAGGCCTGGGGAGGGGAAGTGACTGGCCCAAGATCACATGGCCATCTGAGGCAGAGATAGGCTTAGATCTCACTTTTCCCTCCTCCTGGCCCAGTGCTCTGCATACCACAGGCCATCTGCAAACTCTAGATCTATGTTCTGTAAATAGGATCCTGCCTCGAACGAGGAGAGAGACTTAGCCCTGTAAGGAGCCCATGCCCCTGGGATGAGGCCCAACCCACCTCCCTACATGTCTGTTGGTGGGTATGATTCTGATGCACTAAAAATAAGGAGGCACCCATCCCGAGAGGCTGACCGGGGCCTCGAGGGATGGAGGAGTGATGTGCAGACAAGAGGCACAGCCCAGCTACTGAATTGGGCTTGAATCCCACCTTGGGCTTTTAGCAAAGAATACTCAAAAGACATCAGCTGACATTCATTGAGAACCTACCATTGGCCAGGGACAGAGAGCCAAACCCTCCATGTGAGTTCTTTCATGTGCCCCTCCCTGGCCTCTGAGGCAGTAATATGAACCCATTTCACAGATGAGACCCCAGAGGCACAGAATTGGATGGATGGAGACAGTGTGCACGGAGAGGCAGGGGATGGGCATGAAGCAGCAGCCCAGAGAGTGACACGTGAGTGCCGTTGGGGTCCCTCCTAAGGGTTGGTCTACACTTAGGTCCTTCCCAGAGGCCCCTAAGCACAGGAGTAAGCCCAGAGCTGGGGGTCTGGAGTCTGCTAAATGATGCTGTCAGCTGGACACCAAGTGGGCAGGACCTGACCAAGTTGGGGAAACCTGGAACTCGTGCCCCATCTCTGCCAGCCTCACCCCTTGGCCTCTCTCTGCTGAGCCTTGAAATTGATGACCTTTTCCCAGGAAGATGGAGAGGGCGAGGCAGGGGGCAGCTTGGGGTGAGGGCCAGGGCTGGCCAGGGAGCCTCATCTGCATGGAAAGGGAGCTGAGTAAACAGCCCTCCCTCTCTGGAAAATGACCCTGCTGATCCCAGAGTTAAAAATAGAGGCATATCGATCGGGGGCCGTGTCCAGCGCGAGTTATCAGAGCTTCATTGGCAAAATGACTGGCTTGAGTCAGCCCCTCAGGTGATTTATTTTTCCACTCAGCTGGCTGGGGAGCATCCCCTGCGCATCCAGAGCCGTGCAAATGAGGCTCGAGTGTCCCCAACACTACAGCTTACCCACTAGGTGCCTGTGGCCCTGGAGGAGGGGCTGCCATTCCGTCCTGTTCAGACACTGCACCAGGTTCCCCAGTAATTAATAACTCCGGGAAATGTCTGCTTTGAAGGCCTGTTTCACGGGCTTATGGGACCAGCTCGCGGCCCCCAGCCTGAGGCTCGGAGCTCAGCACACAACATTGCGTCCTCTCTCGTCATGACCTTGATAGCCCCCCTCCTGTTGTTTGGTGGGCACCTGCATGGGTGCCCTGGGCCCCCTCTGGGTCCTGGCAGTAGTCAGACCTGGCCCCTGGCCTGGGTGGGCTCCCAGGTGGTGGGGAGGTGTGGAGACCACACCAGTGGCTCATCCACCGAAGACACTGGGCACAACCCAGATTCCTGTCCTTCGGGCAGCACCTGCCCGGTAGGTGCAGGGCCCCCCTCCAAGCCGATTTTCTTCCACTTTCCTCTTCCCTGGGGCCCTCACCGACGACACAGATGTTGTCACTTAGCTGGTAGAGGGGGTTGAACAGCGTCCCCACAAAATTCACGTCTACCCGGCACCTTAGAATGGGACCTTATTTGGAAGTAGGGTCTTTGCAGAATGAATTAGTTAAGGTGCAGTCATACTCGATTCGGGTGGGTCCTAGATCTAGTGGCCGGTGTCCTTATAAGAAGAGGAGAGACGCGCAGGGGGAAGGCCTTTTGAAGACGGAGGCAGAGATCAGAGGTGCCGTGATAAGCCAGGGACTCCAGGGATTGTGGGAGCCACCAGAAGATGGAGGGGGCCTGGGAAAGGTTCTCTCTCAGAACCTCCAGAAGGAACCAACCTGCCAACATCTTGACTTCAGACCTCTGGCCTCCTGAGCTGGGAGACAAGGCATTTCCATTGTTCTAAGCCCCCCAGTCTGCGGTACTTTGTTATGGCAGTTGGGGGCCAAAGGCCCCCCTCTTGGAAACCCCACAAAGCCCATGCAGGATGGCAAGGGGAGCTGCCATGGCCCTGGAGCAAAGGCAGAACCCCCAGGTAGGTGTCAGCTGACGAGACAGTTCACTCTCAAAAGCCTCAGTTTCCCTGACCCTAAAATGGGAGTAATCATTTGCTCTCATGGAGGACCTTGCGAGTCCGCCGCTGCAAGGGCACTGGTGATGGGGAGAGCGGGACCCCGAACTCTGAGGGTTCAGCGGGGCGCCTGGTCCATCTTCCTGTTCCGTTTCCATCCCCCTGCTGGGCGCTAACCCCCATTTCTGCACGCCGCTCCATCAGGCTTGTCGGTGCTGGGATTTGAGTCCTGGTCCAGGGGGAGACCCTTAGAACCAAAAACATGAATACACCTTAAAATTAAGACATTGCTTCCTCACAGAACATGGGACGGGAGTCAGGCAGTGATGAGTTCAGACACCAGCTGCCTTGTTCTCCGGAAGCTGGGGCCGGGAGGGAGGCATCTGTAAAATGGCTGGAGCGCAGACTCGGTTTCTCTTCAGACTGAGCCCTTGGCACCCCATGGCCTTTGATTTTGTCTTTCCCTTTTGTCTTCTTTAGCAAACACCCTTCCCTTTGGAGACGGTGGAGGGGTGAGGACAGGGCAGGTGGCTGCTGGGCACTCCCAGGCCTGGCTCTGGGAGGGACACTGCCCGTCTTCCACCCCACTGAATTCTCACAACAGGCTGTGGACTGCATGTTTGTGTCCCCCATCCAGGGCCGTAAGAAGTACGTACCTGTGGCAGAAGCCCCCCAGTATGGGATTCTGCAGTGGTGACTAAGGCATACCCCTAGTGAGACCACAAAGACGGCGCCTGTCCTGCAGTTGAGGGAACTGGGGGGTCAGAGAGGTAAAGGGGCCCCCTGACCTGACCCACCCAGTTCGTGGGGGAGCTGGGTTGAATCCTCCCCTGGGACTCCCAGGCTCCCTGCACTCTGTGGACGCTGACAACATTGATTCTCTCTCCAGGGCTGGGGGTGGTGGAAAACAGAGGCAGGGCCCATCAAACCCACCAGTGACTGGGCCTGGGGAGGGGGGGGCCTGTGCTGACCGGGCCTGCGCTGACCCAGCAGAGCCCACGAGTACCTTGGCCTTGGTGAGCAGGGCAGCGCCAGGCTCAAAGCACAGACCAGATGAACCGATCATCAAGGTGCCTCCCCGCTTCTACTCTCAGAACAAAGTTTAATAGCATTAAACAAATCTCCTTAATTAAAAACTAATAGCAGAACAGTGTCTAGGTCCCTGGCTGAGGTCATGTGCAGCCAAACTCCCACCCTGCTGACTGCTGACATCCTGGGCTAGCCCCGGGCACATGCGCAGACTGGCAAGAATGTGCCCCCAGGACCCCCCCACCGCCGCTGCTCCCCCCTCCCCCGCTCCCCCTGTTTCCTCTCTCCACCTCCCCATTCCCTAAGTACTAAGCTCTCCCAGCTCTCTCCAAGAGGGCCCTAATTCATACCACAGTGCAAATGACCCACAGTAGAATGTGGGTGTCCTGTCAAGGAGGGTTCTATCTCATCCAAAATCACAGCCAGAGGCGGGGGCAAGGAAGCTCTCCCGGATGAATTTCAGGATTGGGTCAGAGGAAAGAGGTAGCGTGAGGGGCATAGGGTCCACCAGCAGAGCCCTGTTCTCCTGCCAGAGGTCTTAGTGGGATTAAGCAAGGTGGCCCAGATGCCTCCCAGGATCCCTAATTATCAAAGCAAAAGTAATATTTAATCAATATCCTGCCTTTAATGAAGGTAGAGAAATGGGCACATGATTTCAGAAAATTTTCCACTGAGTTAAAAGGATTATGCAGGGTAGTTAGCTGAGTGGGAGAGCTCATAGTCTGAGCGTTTCCTGACGCAGGGGACTGGGCCACTGTGGCTGCAGGGACAGGGATCTGGGGCACATGGTCTACACCCAGACGGTGCAGCAATGATGACGATGGTGGCGATGGGGGTGATGGTGATGATAGGAGTGCACAGGGAGAGTCGGGTCCTGCCACCCTCCAGGCCTCAGGCCTGCCCGTCATACCCGCCACCTGCAAACGCAGCCCCGCTCCTGGAACCAGCCCCCCGCCCCTGCCTGCGTGAAGAGTTGGGCCACGCTGCGAACAGGCTGAGAACAAAGGCCCTGCAACAGACCCTCCCGCGCTCTGTAGCCACTGGGTTCGGCTGGGTGCAGGACCCGTGCTGACCCTGGCCATTGGCTCACTTGCCCTCCTCACCTGTGAGGACCTCCCTGCCGGAGGAGGGAACGGGGAAGGTGGGCTGGGCAGATGCTGCCCTGGGGCCCTGGGGGCCCACAACATCCTTGGAGAGGTGATTGGGACACTCCAGCTGGCGGCTGAGGTCACACTGGGGCACAGGGTGGGGGCGGGGGGGCGGGGGGGGACAGGATGTTTTCAGGGTTCTCAGCAGGACAGGCAAAAGAGAGCTCTCTCTGGAAGGCAGGGAGGGGGTGCTCACAAAGCGTTTCTGTGAGGGGCCTGGTAACCCCAGACCTCATCAGGATTTAAGGCCAGTGGGGTGAGTGGTCCTGGAGCTCTGGTGAAACCCAGAGCAGGAGGCATCAGGACATTGAGGGAAGCAGGTGTTTAGGTCTGCAGGTAAGTGTGCTTGGGCTTCAAAGGCCAGCTGCTGTCTCGCTTGGACGTCATCGTGGGGAGCAGAAAACAGGGTCGGGCAGCCAACTGTCTGGACTCGCGAGGGTTAACGCCAGATGCAGGAAACCAGACCTTCTCCTCCTGTGCCAGCCCCAGTTAGATGAGCCGTCAGAGCAGCATCCTGCGACTACTCGGTGTCTTTTCAAAAGGCAGTGGGTGACATCCCCGAAAAAGAGGAGATAACATTTCTGGAGAGTGCAGGGAGCCTGACAGCAGAGTCAGACAACTGTCAGGGGCCCAGGTCGCCGTGAGCGGGCACGGTGGCAGGGGTGGGGGCTCGGCGCCCAGGGCCCAGCAACTCTGCCAACCGGGATGCAGACAGCGAGTCAAGCAGAAGTTTCAGCGTCGGCCCAAGTGAAGCTTCAATTACCCCAACTGCCCGGCCTTCCCAGTCTGCCCAGCCTTCCCAGTCTGCCCGGCCTTCCCAGTCTGCCTGGCCTTCCCAGTCTGCCCGGCCTTCCCAGTCTGCCGGGCCTTCCCCGTCTGCGGGGCCTTCCCGGTCTGCCCGGCCTTCCCGGTCTGCGGGGCCTTCCCAGTCTGCCTGGCCTTCCCAGTCTGCCCGGCCTTCCCAGTCTGCCGGGCCTTCCCCGTCTGCGGGGCCTTCCCGGTCTGCCCGGCCTTCCCGGTCTGCCGGGCCCTCCCGGTCTGCCGGGCCCTCCCGGTCTGCCGGGCCCTCCCGGTCTGCGGGGCCTTCCCGGTCTGCCGGGCCCTCCCGGTCTGCCCGGCCTTCCCGGTCTGCCCGGCCTTTCCGGTCTGCGGGGCCTTCCCGGTCCGCCGGGCCTTCCCGGTCTGCGGGGCCTTCCCGGTCTGCCTGGCCTTCCCGGTCTGCGGGGCCTTCCCGGTCTGCCGGGCCTTCCCGGTCTGCGGGGCCTTCCCGGTCTGCCCGGCCTTCCCAGTCTGCCGGGCCTTCCCAGTCTGCGGGGCCTTCCCGGTCTGCGGGGCCTTCCCAGTCTGCCGCTCCGAGCCCGCTGACACCAAGAGTTACACCTCCAAACTATGCAGGAAGATGCTGAATTAAACAGCTTAGTGCCTCTGCATATTCAAACCGAGGCAAACACCATCAAACATGCCGAGTAACAGTTGTCTAATGCACATTCCTTAAAGCTGATTTTTGTGTTTGCAGCAGCAGGTTGTGGGGGGGCCGAGCCCCGGGCGCGTGGGCAGCTCTCGGCAGGGACAGAGGCCGGCTGGCAGGAGGCGGCCGTGGGCCGGCGGGGTGGGGGGGCCTCGGGCAGCTACTCCTAGAGCAGAGAGCTTCCTCTGAGCCACCATCTGGGACACAGCCTTTGCTGGGGGGAAATCTGAGTACCACTTCCCTGGCGCTCTCTCCAGAAGCTTCGCTTGCTCCTGGGAGCCAGGACGCAGCCCTGGGCAGACAGGAGGACCAATGGTGCTTCAGAAGCTGGGTGGGCGGGGTCAAATGCCTGTGACCTGTGTACGGATACTGCTTTCCTCTGGCAGGCCAGGGTGCAAGTCGGGCTTAGGGCTTCGTCTCTCCCACCCACAAGCCATCCGCCCCTGGGAACCAGGGAGGAATCATTCTAGGACGGTGGCCTCGGGGTCCTGGGAAGGGGGTGGGTGGGTGGTCTCCGATGGGCGGTAGCACATGTGGGGGGTCCTGCACGCCAGCCAGCTCTGCCTTCTGGTGCTCTGTGCGAGGGGCCTGCTGTCTCCTCTCCTCTCCTCTCCTCTCCTCTCCTCTCCTCTCCTCTCCTCTCCTCTCCTCTCCTCTCCTCTCCTCTCTCGAATCCCTCCCTCCTGTGCCTGTGGGGAGCTCTCAGGGAAGGTTCTGCTCATCCCGCAAGATGCAGAGTGTGTTCCCCCAGGCAGGCGGGCGGTGCGCGCCCCGCGGAGACTGGGAACTGGAAGAGGAGGCCTCCTGCCTGCCGCCTGGCTGCCGGTCCCTCTGTTCCCCCATCACCCCCACCAGCCTCTGGAGGCTCCTCTGACCTCAGTCCCAGGGACCGAGCAGAAAGCCGAGGGGCCCGACAGGGCAACCATCAGATGCTGCTGGGGGTAGCGTGGAGGGGAGCCCTTTATCCACTCACCTGTCCCCCTCAACCAACACCTGCCTGAGCCCGGGACGTGCCCATAGGCCTGCCATAGTATGAAATGTCTCGCTTGGCCTGGAAAGTGGAGGGTAGGGATTTTCAGTGTAGACCCTGGCCCTCACCACTTGTCTTAGCTGCTGCAGCTATTCCTGTCCCCAGGCCTCTCAGGCGGCTGTCGTGAGGTCGACACCCCACCCCTCCTCCGGCAAACCTCCAGCCCTGCCTGACCCTGCTTCTCCAGGCTCCAGCTCCCAGCCCCCATGTTTCTGTCTTCCCAGCACCCGCCCAGCCGGTGTCCCGGGCTCCCGACGCTCTCTGCTGAGGGCACTGCCAGGCTCACTGGACGGAGTGACCCTCGCGGTTTCATTAGCGAGCCGATGGTGGGTGTCGCTGTCTTAAGCCAGCTGAAGTGCATATCTGCCCCGTGACCTTAAAATTCATCATCAGGTCACACGCCTGCTCACGCTGCTGGTCCAGCCAGCCCTGTCTGGCCCCGTACATCCAAGGGCCCTAATGGTGGCTTTTGGCAGTCTGGGCCTCAGTTGTGGGCCAGACGGCAGGGTCTCCTTGGGGCCTGAGGGGGACATGGACTGTCTCATGTGTCCACTGGCTCATTCACAGAAGAGGGGACGGAAGCCCAGAGAGGGCAAGGATATCTCATGTCCTGGGCCCTGGCTCCCTGCCATACCACGTGGGTGCCCTGCAGGCCCCTTGAGCCTCTGCTGGGCCTCTCACCCCTGGGCTCAGGGCTGGGGGCCTGGGCTGCAGGGTATCTGCACACGTGACCCAGTGCCTCCGTCTCAGGGGACATGAAAGGACACAGAGGCAGTGGGGCTGCGAGGGAGGGGTGGCAGGTCCCCATGCAGGTGCCACCTCGGGCCTACCCCCCTCCTCCGGCCGAGGGACCACTGGGGTGTGAACCATAACCCCGCAGAAGCGCCCTGCTGCAGCTGGACATCAAATCCCATTTAGATGCACTGTCAGCCTGGGCCTCGGGCTCTTCGAGTCACGGGTGATTTGGGAGGGGATGTGCATTTATTTTACCAAAAAATCCCCCGAATGACAGAAATATTGTCTTTTCCTATGATGAGCAGAGAACCAAGCTTTCATCCAAGAACCCAGACATGTTCTGAAACTCACTGACCTGTGCTTGCTTCTAGAACTCCCTTCCAGCTAGGCCCCAAGACTCTGTGTGTTCCTTTACGTCCCAAAGGCTGGATGTTCAGCCTGGACCCATGGCGGGGGTTGCTCAGGCTTCAGTGCGGGTGCCAAGCTCATGGGGCTCTGCTCTGGACCCCCAGGGAGCCGCGGGCGCCCCTGCACCGCCCACGTGGCAGAGGCAGGCTGGGGAATCCTCCCACGCAGGCCCCCACCTTCTCCAACTGGCCTGTGGCTTTAACAGGCCCTCTGCTCAGCTCCCAGCTCTGCTCTGGAATGCCGCAACCAGGCTCCCTGCTCCCTCTGCTCCCTGATCCTTTAATCTGAGACTATTAAAACTTCATTCCACTCCTATTGGTAAACCATCAATCACCGTCAGCAAGCAGCCTCTGGCTTCTGCAGCTCAGTGGGGGAGGGCAACGAGGAGGAGGGGCCATGGCCATTGAGGGCTGGCCGAAGGGAGAGGGAGGCTGGCAAGCCCCCTCCCCTGGGCACAGCCCCGGGCTCCACATAGCTGCTATGACCTTGAGAAGGACAGGGCAGCCGGGCGACAGATGGGAGGCCCATGTCTGGGGGTGGAGAAGGGCCCACGGCTCCGACAGCCACCACTCAGGGCCCGTGTCAGTGGGGTGACCGCGATGCCTGCGTCCGGCCTCCCGGGTGAAGACAGCACCATCAGCACCAGCTGTCACCTCCTTCCTGAGCTGCACACGATCGGGGGAACCCTTGGCCTTTCTCACTGAGTGGCCTCCTGCTTCCTTCCTGGCTCAGACCCCCAGCCCCCCTGGCCCCCTTTCCAAAGCCACCCTGACCTCAGCAGGAGGGGCGGAGGTTCTGGGGCCCAACCCCCAAGGTTCACTTCTGAAAAGGCAGCCCCAGCCCGGTGCTGGCAGGATTATGGGTCTTTTTCTTAATTAAAAAAATCCAATTAAATTAAGATATCAGAACTGAATAACACTCGCGTCATTAGCGCGACTTTTATCTTAATGACTACAGCTGCCGAAATCCTTTTCTGATTCTGGTGGCCTCCTGCCACAGCTGCAGGATGGGTTTCGCTGGAGAGGGGCCGGAATGGCCTGCAGACACGCCGGGTGGGGGGAGTGGGGTCAGGTTAATCCGGGAATCCCTGCTTTCCAGTCCACACGTCCTGGGGCTGGGGCGCCCCTTCCATCCCAGGGACCATACTCATTGTCCGTCAGCCCTGGTGGATGTGAGGAATTTTGGAAGGGACAACGGTGGGTCCCTAAATGCATTTAAATACACCCCCTCCCCAGGAAAAGAGTTCCCTCCTCTCTGCTGGGGTCGGGGGAGCAGAGCCTGCAGGGTCTCCTGCTCTGGGTGGCTGGAGGGGCGCTTGAGTGCTCCCTCCTGGGCCCCCAGGGCCTCCATGTGGAGAGCCCTGTACAGAGGGGCTCCCCGTCCCCCTTTCCACCCCTGGGGCCTTGATCCCCCTCTTCCGCCTTGTCCAAAAGGAAGGGCCAGCCATTCTGGTGGGGAATCCAGCCCTGCCCAGAACAGGGGCCTGGGCCTGGGCTGAGGGAGGGAGGCCAGGTGGGGTGGGGCTGGGGCGAGCAGGGCTCTGGAAGCGGCAGATAAGAGGCGGCTGGCACCCAGTGGGCCTGGAGATCTGAGTCTCAGGAGGGTGGCTGGGGAGCCAAGCGTGCAGGAGTCCTGGTTATCACTTTGCCTCAGGACTCCCCAAAAAGAGCGAGTCTGAGGCCGGGAGGCCCCACTGACACAGCGGCTCTGGCGGTGGGGGTGGGGCAGCGCTCCTGGAGGAGCTCATGGGGCTCATCCACCCCCTCCTCCCCTCCTCCCCGCCTCCCTCTGCTGCCGCCCCAGGCAGCAACCCTGGCCTGGTCCCTCCTTTCAGAGGCTCACAGACAGAGCAGCTCACGGTGCCTGGCTCCGGCTTCCCACCCGAAGTAGGAACATCAGGGGCTGTGTCTGCAAGCGCCCTGAGGGCAGGGACCGTGTCTGTCTCATTCACCGTCCTCGGGGTCCAGGCCAGAAAATGGCTCACAGGTGCTCCAGAAACATGGCAACTGAAGGACGGATTGATTGAAAGGAGCCACGGTGAGAAATGGACCGAGTCTTCCCACTGACTCCTACCATCCTACCCTGAATGTGTATTACTGCCCCAGTGGTTTTTAAAAGCAACGACAATTACATCTTCCATTTGCTTTTCTACTCAAAAAAAGAAAGACCTATGAAGAAAGAGGCTATGGGTCATTCTGGACCCTAGAACATCACAGCTGGGGGAAGCGCCTGGTTCAATCTTCACTGTCCGCCAGGGAAGGGAGGCTCTGGGACGGAGAGCTGGTTCCGCTGCTTGGCAGGGCTCCAGACCCCGTGTGCAGACCTTTCTGTGCTATTACGTGCCCATTCTGGACATGGCAGGATCTGAGGGGCCCATGGCAAGGCTACTTGGTACCCCAGGTCCTGGGGGCACATTCAGAAGACAGGACAGGAGGAAAAGAAAATCCCCCCGGACTGGGTTGAATTGTGTCCACCCCAAAATTCACGACCACTCAGAACCTCCGAATGTGAACTGACATGGAGATAGGGTCTTTGCAGATCTAATCAGTAAATTAAGATAAGGTGATCCTGGACTAGGGTGGGCCCTCAATCCAGTAGGACTGGTGTCCTGACAAGAAGAAGGGAATCTGGATGCAAAGAGAGAGACACACAGGGAGAAGGCCATGTGAAGAGGGAGGCAGAGATGTGTCTACAAGCCAAGGACACCCTACGGCCATCAGAAGCTGAAAGAAGGACGGAAGCATCCTTCCCTAGAGCCTTCAGAGGGAGCATGGTCCTGCTGACACCTCCATCTCGGCCTTCCAGCCTCCAGAACTGTGAGGCAGTAAGTTTCTGTTGTTTTAGGCACATAGTTTGTGGGACTTTGTTATGGCAGCCTGAGGTCACTGATACACCTCCAACCAACATGCAGCAGGGAAAAAGCCCCTCCCTCGACCCTTCACCCCCACCTGCAGATGCTGGGTCTTCTGTTGCCCAAAACAGGATACAGGAACCTGGGAGGTGGGTACAGGGCACAGCCTGGTCCCCCTGGGGGCTGGGCCTTGATTGTCCCCCAAAAGGATAACCTCAGTGAGGGGGCAGATAGCAAGGTTAGGGACTTTTAAGAAAAGATTTATTTATTTATTTGAGAGTGAGTGTGTGTGCCCCCAGCCAGCAGGGAGTGGGGTGGGGGGAGGAGCCGAGGGGGAGGGAGAGGGACAAGCAGACCTCGCCCTGAGGAGGGAGCCAGGAGCCTGCAGCCTGATGCAGGGCTTGATGAGGGGCTTGACCCCATGAGCCATGAACTCATGATCTGAGCAGAAATCAAGACTCAGACGCTCAACCGACTGAGCCATCCAGGCGCCCTGAGAGGTTAGGGACTCTGAAGTAACACCAGCCTCACCTGAAATCCGGGCTCTGTTCCTTTCTAACCACATGACCTGGAAGCCATTAAATCTCCCAAGACTCAACTGCTCATCTGAAGAATGGGGATAAGCAGGAAGACCTACCCTCAGAGAGATGGTGAATTATTAACTTGAGGGCACATGTTTCATATGAGACCAGCTGATCGAGAGTCCCCACCAACCTCCTCCATCAGGCTGTCACATTCCAGGCCCCTCTCCCCCTGCCGTAATCACCCAGCACCAGATAGAGACAACAAAGGAGCCCCTGTGCCCCAGAACCCACTGAAAATGTTCAAACCAGCCAACTCTAAGCCTACTTACACTGCCTCGCCTGTTCTTCCCACAAAACCACAATAAAGACTCTTGCCCCCATTTCCCTCAATCTCTCTGCCTCCCGACGGACCCTGGTGCATCCTCCCGTGGCCCCATGTGGCATAGCATGGCGGGGTGTGGCCCCGTGTGGCATGGCGTGCCCCAACCCCCTTGGGAACTGTAACAAACTCTTTTCGATGGCAATCATCTCCTGCTCTGGGGGCCTCACCCTACCCGAATATTAATGAAAGCTACATTTGAAAACAGAAGGATCATGGTGGTGTAGACTGGGGCTGTCACTAGGCTGCAGAAAGTGGCTGGATTTGAGCTTATGGGGGGGACAGATGGACCAACCCTGTGGTGAATTGGTGACAGAACATGAAAAAGGAGTGGCAAACATCTGGGGTTTAGGCCTGGTTTTGGGGGGACATGTCCAGGTGCTTGGCTGATGTGCTGGGGCCCTGGCTCCGTCCCCTACGAAGTGAGGATAGTGTCGGCCTGCAGAAGGGCATCGCCCGGGGTCTCAGGAAGGCAAGAGGAGAAGGCAGAAGAGAAGGGCTGCAGGGGTCATGGGTGGGCAGCGGGCCAGGAGGTGGCACTGGCCCAGGGGGCAGGAGGAGGGGTAGAGAGGATTGGAGAAGCTCTGGTCCCAGCTGCCCTCCCTGGTCCTGCCCACGTGCACTCCCCAACAAGCATCACCACTTTAAAAATGGAAACAAATGGTCCCTTGCTTTTTGTGGTGCTTTCTGTCAATCGAAGCTGTCAGTTTTCTCTGGTTCTAAATAAGGGAGAGCTCTGCGGGTCCCCTAAATAGATTTCCAAAGCTGTGGTCCAATCGCGCTCCTGGAGCAGGCCCGCCCCACCGCCGGCCTCCTGGGCACGGCCAAGGCTCGCCCCCTGGGCTGGAGGGCAACCCGGGCTGTAGGTGCTTGGGGATATCTGGAGGTTCACAGTTTACCGTGAGGCACCAGCTTTCGCACATCATTACCCAATGTTGACAGAGGCAGCTGATGACTCTGCGAGCCTTCTTCTCACCTCCATTAGCAGACTGCTTGAACAAAAAATCTGAAAAATTCAGCTCTCAGATGTGAGTCCCCACCATCTGGCTTGGGAAATCAGCTGGGTTCTGTTTCTGCCCCCAAAGAGGTTTGGATCCTGTTCTTGGGGATGGAACAGGCCAAGGAAAGGGGTCCCGGGAGCTGGGGCAACTCTGGCAGGTTGTGGAAGCTTAAGTCCTAGGGGAGGAGGAAGACCCCAAGTGGTGGCCAAAGGGGGCTGCCGGGGAGACTTGGGAGGGAACGCTTAGGGTTTGTGTGAGGCTGGAGATGGGAAAAAGAGCACGGGGGCAAGCTGGGTGGTGACAGCAACAGGAGGGGGTAGGACCAGGGAGAGCCAACTGCTTCCATCTTATTCCCAGCTTCTACCAAGCGCTGCAGGGCTAGGTTGAGAAGGACTCTGAGACCGCATGCAGGCTGAGCAGGAAAGAGTACTGTGATCCATTAGTAATGTCTGCCCAGGGCATGGGAATGGAAGGTGGCAGCCAGCAGATTTGTCATCCCTGAGCTTAAGGCAAGTAGCTCAGAGCTAAGATGGCAGACAGCAGTGTTGCCTTCCAGAGCATCCTTCTAGGTGGCCCCTGGAATGTGGGGCTGAAGGTGCGGAAGCTACCTGAAGGAAACGCTGGGCTCTGTGTTTCTCCCTCACAGCCTACTCTCATCTCCAATGGCTCCCCGCCCCACCCGGAGCTCCCTGAGGCCAGGCCTGCCTGCGGGGTTTTTCCCAAGCTGGGCTCCATGCTAGGACGGTGTCCGGCACCCTGTCAGCCTCTGCAGACATCCGCAAATGACCAGCGGAAGGGGCCGCAGGGTGGCACGGGAGGGGCAGACCCCGTCTGGGGAACTCCTGAGCCCCAGGCCAGCCAGGGGGACATCATCCTGTCGGAGTGGAAGGCATCCAGGAAGGCCGCCTGGCCCTGCCTCTTCAGTTGGGGTGTTTTTGGGCTCCCACCTCCCAGGACGTCCTCGATGCTCATTTCCCTCTCTCCTTGCAGACTCCTCCCTGCGGTTGTTCCAGAATAGAGCACCTGTCCAGGGCATTCAGAGTGCAGAGCTGGCCACTGCGTGCCAGGCTGCAGGACCCGAGGACGCGCTCCCTGGAGGCCGGCCGGGTGGCCTACCGTCCTTTGTCGCTTCGTTCGCCCCCCGCCGCCAAGGCGCTGACTCAGACCTGGCTCCCCCTTGCTGCAGAAGGCGTCCTCCTTTCTCCTTGGATCCCACGCCAAGCTCCTGATTGCAGAATCTCTCCTCGGAGCCACCCGGCCCAGGGGTCCTGGCACTTTCCCCCGACACTCCTAGGGAGTGGCCTTTCCTTTCCCTGGGGCTTAAACTGGGGGAGAAGTTTCTCCCAGCTTCTGGGCTTCTAAGAGGCTCCTGGAGAGCCAGCTCTGAGCCAGGCTCTGTGCAGGGACAGGGACAGCAGGGGGCTCAGAGGGCAATGGACAGAGCCCGGGCATAAAGCTTTGCCCCCTCCCACCCTCACCCTTCTGTGGCCCAGCGGCGATTCCCCCTATAATGGGAGTGCCCCCTGGGCGGCCAGCCCTGCAGCCCGGCTGGCGCACAGCAGCGTTCAGGACTGATGGCAGCTGAGAAAGGATGGTGTTGGCCTGTCTCCCTCCCTGCCATCATGCTCTTCTCATCCACCGTGGGCCCCTGACTTCGCTCAGCCACTCCTTCATTCCCGCATTCATCCATGCCTTTACGCAAGCACCTCCTGTTGCCGAGCAGTTCGCCGCTCTGCAAGGGGCTGGCCTGTGGCCAGTCTACTCCAGCCTGCATGGTCCGTCCATCCGTCCTAAGGTCCATCCGTCCTACGAGCCTCCACAAAGGCTTCCTGCTCAGCCACTGCTTAACGCCCGAAGCCTTCCTCTGCCACCTCGTGGCTCCTGTCGGGCTCTGGGGGGGCCATGCTGGAGGCTTGTTGTGGGGGCCCCGCCGGCCCTTCCTCTATCACCCCACTCCTGTTTTGCTGCATTGCATCTTCAGGGAGCTGACAGGTTTTTCCAGAACCCAGAGCCTTTGAACAGGAGCAGGAGAGCCAGACCTCACCTGCTCTGTTAAACAAGAAACCTGCTGGATGGTGTGGACGACAACCCAGGTGGGTGGGACTCACAGTGGCTGGGCCACGAAGGCCAGGTGGCCAGCTTCCAAACCTCCCCCCACCGCCCCTCCTGCTGGCCAGCACTCTGCTGCGGCCCCGCCCCGGGTGTCAGGTGCACAGAGGACTGCCGTCCAGCGCCCCATCTCTCCCGGGGTGTGGCGGGGGCTGGTGTAGCCACTGTTCCAAGTGAACAAGACTAGTAGCCACCCTCTGGAGGACGGAGGATTGGAGCCACCACGCACCTGACCCTTTGCCCGGCGCTCTGCATGTTTTGCCAAACTTGGAAGAAGGTTGAGTGAGGTCAGGGGTCAGGAGTCCAGAGATGCTGCCCCGTGTGGCAGAAGCATCATTGCCTCAGCTCCAAAGCTACACCAGAGCACAGGGGGCACTGGGATGGCCTTGGGAAGGCTATCTGCTGAGAGCTGGGTCAGTGCTTCTGGCCCTGCTCTGTTGAAGGGCCTTCACTGGGGTCAGGCTTTCAACCTGAGCTCTATTCTCTCCTGGCTGGGTGACCTCTGGCAAGTCACCCAACCTCTCTGAGCTGCTCTTACCCCGTGTCTGGAAGAGGGATATCCATGCCTACTTCCAGGACTCTGGTGAGGATTGCCTGGGTAAAAGTGACCCAGTCCCATGGAACTCTCCTTCCCCGGGGTTTTTCCCAAGCTGGGCTCCATGCTAGGGCCACCAGCTCCTATAGGGGAGCCTAAGACGTGGTCCTACCCCCTGAGAAGAAACCAGGAATCAGCTGATCTGGGAGCCGTGCTGGCAGCAGGGGCCCATGCCGGGGACAGGGCCGAGGCTCTGAGGGAGGAGCCTTAGCTCCCTCTCTGGAGGGTCCGGAAGCTTCTGCAGCCAGAGGCCTCCAAGTAGGGGAAGGGCTGCTGGGAGCCTGGGCTCAGGGTTCTACCCAACAGGTAGAGGGCAGGTGTTGGGCCTCCTTCAGGCAGAGGGGGTAAACAAGGGCCTGGGAGCCCGGGTGCTGGGTGGGCCTGTCTCTCCCCACAACACACACACACACACACACACACACACACACACACACACACACACCACATACCATACACCACACACACACACATACACACCACACAGCAGCCTGGGGTAGAGAGAAGGGGAGGGACCACAGGAAGCACTGACTAGTTGAATCCAGACGTGTCTCTCTGTGTGAGGGCGAAAGTCACAACTGGCCTTTCCAGATCAGTCCATTCTTTCCCAGAACATTCAGTGAAACACCCAGGCACAGATAGTCCTCGAACCTGTTCCAGTCAGTAATTTGACAAGAATCTACTAAAATGAACTGGCGGTGCTCCGCCCCATGGGCTCCTTTAGTGGAAAGATGTTTTCCTTCCTCCAGACTCTCTGAAGGAAGCCAAAGGAAACTCCTCACAGGGAGGGGGCAGAAAGGGTCAGCTCCTCCTGGTTGAGACAAGAGTTCCACCTGCAGTTGACGGGCTTGGGAAGAAGGGGTCTGGTGGGAGGGGTGGGAGCCATAGCAACCTGGCAGGGTCACCCTTACTCTTAACAAGTCTTGTTAGGGACTTCCCCAGTCTGCACGGGAGGGGCAGCGAGCCGGAAAGGAACCAGTGAGAGAGCTACAGTGTGACCTGCAGAGTTTTAGCATGACCCCGACAAAGAAGGTCAAAATCACAAGAGCAGACCCAGAACCGTGCTTTCCCGGTAGCTCCAATACACAGGATGACCAGATGACCTGGTTGATACCTGTTTTCCCAGTGTAATGATCAAATTTTATTAACTGTAATTATTAATTATTACTTCCCTCTCAAAATTATATGGTCACCTGATCAGTATGGATGCTCCTATTGATTACCCTAAGTCAGAGGTAGCTGACGCATGGCCAGGTTGCTCCACGCTTCCTGTTCCTCGGTCTGTGGCAGACATTGCTAATCGATGACATCACTCTTTTCCCTGAGCCTGCAGACTTTCCCGTGGGCTTCTGATTCCTTCTTACAACAGCATTAAGGGCATATTGATGGATGAGGAGGGTGTCCACATTCGGGAGGAGATGGTGGCAGAGATGTGAGATTGGTCATAGATAGAGAGATTGATCAGATGTGTGAGCATATTTAAGGATAATAGGAAACAGGTTTCTTACTATTGGAGGAGATCATTACAAATACCAAAAGGGAGAAAGTAAGAATGAATTCTCTGATGGTGTACTGGAATCAGCTAAACCAGAGTAAAATAATGGTTTTCAAAACGTCTACCTCTCTATGTAGAAATATAGATGCAGAAATGTTTATGTATTCACACACACACATATATATGATAACACATATTCCCCAGCTCTATCCACTGAGAGGGCTTGGGAGTGACATCCCCACAACAGTGAGCACACTTAGGCCCAGATCTTGGCTTCTGAACACCACCTCCCGTTAGAAGGAACCAGACTTCTTCAGAGATATGTTGATTCCAGGAGAGATCAAGATGTGCCTGGAACATCTTGTTCCGAAACCAAGAAGTGCTCAGAGAATGATGTCCTTGTATGAAATGACACAGAAGCCAGCTTGAGCAGGCACCCACCAATCGTCAAAATAAATAATGATAGAACCCATGGAATAATAATGAAATTGGGAGTCCCTAAAATTGTAAATAAATAAATGAATAAACTAAAAGTTTGATGAGGAGTAGTATATTTATATAGGCTTAATGTACCTCCCCACGAAGTACTCATTGATTATGAAGGGGAAGAGGGTAGCTTTACAGTGGGGAGGACTTGCAGACATCACCTCCATCAGGTGGTCTGAGTGAACACGAGAAGTGCGCAAATGGAAATCCTGGACCACCCGACAGGTCTCAGCATCCCTTCTGCGAGATTCCTGCCAAAGACGCATAATCTGAGTTTACTCACGAGGAAACATCAGACAAACCTGAACTGAGAGTCGGCCTACAAATTACTGGTCTGGAGTCTGCAAGAGTGGCAAGATCCTGAAAATCAAGGACAGAAGGAAGAACTGCTCCAGACTGAAGGACATGACCACGAATGGGACATGGGATGCTGACATTATTGGGACCATTGGTAAAATGACTGAGGATGAGGCCATCATAACATATATGTTAGTGTCCTGATTTTGAGAGTTCTGCTATGTTATGTAGGAAAATGTTCTTGTCTGTGGGAAATACACACAGAAGTGTTCTCAGGTATGGGGCATCAGGTTGCCAGCTTTCAAATAGCTCAGAACCAATTGCTTTGAACTATCCTTTCAAGGATATCCTTTTAGTTACTTTGACTGTTTCAAAAAGTTTTACAAAGGACAATTAGAAATTCCAAAGGACACAAACAAAATACCACATAGGCAACTTATGGGTCAAATAAAAGGCAAGATAAAACGAGACACACATGACCACAGTAATATGTACATTTTGGTGTCTGAACGGTAAATATCAGCTCCATGGAAAGTTCTCTTGGTGAGCTCTCAGTCTCGGGAAAGCTGGACCCATGAGGAGATCACGCACTGATCTTTGGCTTTCACGGGAATGAAAGGCAAGACCCTTGCACAAAGGCCCTGGATGGTTAGAGATGGCCCTGACTCCTCCACACCAGGGGGAAGAATGTTCCATGAGCAGGACTGGCTCCATGATTTGTGGGGCCCAGTGCAAAATGAGAAGGTAGGGTCCCTTGCTGAAAAATCATTAAGAATTGCAAAGATATGGCAGCAGAGTGTTAAACCAAGTATGGGTCACACCCCAAACTGACTCTTTTGGGAACATTCATCATGGCTGTCGCATTAAGAACTTGCCCTTTTGTAATACTCAGGCCTGAGATGGAAGATTCGTGAATAAGAAGGTTCGTCAGAGTGTTATTTATAATGCTGAGTGCTGAAAGCATCATAAATATCCAACTGAAGGGAATGACTAATAAATTACAAGATATCTATGAGATGGAATATTATGCAGCTATTAAAAATATTTTAAGGCATATTGCATGACAGGGGAAAAGCCTGTTGATATAATGGCAAGTAAAAAAACAAAATATGAGACTGCATATATATCATATTACAAATTTTATAAAAACAATCTGTATAGGTGAGTATAGCAAAAAGACTGACAAGAACTATGCCAACATTTGGACAGGGTTTATCTCTGGGTGATGAGAGTATAGGTGATGTTTATTATCTTTTTAATACCTTTCTACATCTTATAAATGTTCTACCATGTGGGGCACCTGGGTGGCTCAGTTGGTTAAACATCCGACTCTTGGTTTTGGCTCAGATCTTGATCTCAGTGTCGTAAGATCGAGCCCCATGTCGGGCTCCATGCTCAGCAGGGAGTCCGCTTCTCTCTCCCTCTGCCCCTCCCCACTGCTTGTTCTCTCTCTCTCTCTCAATAAAGAAATAAAATTTTTAAAAAGATGTTCTACCACGAGCATATCTAATTTTTATGCTTAGAGAAATATTTTTAAATATTTAAAAATAATTTATTCATTTGTTATAATGAGCCCGTTTGCTTTAGTAATTAAAAAATTTTGATAAAGAGTAAAGTTTAAAACAAGGCCATTCATTCACATCCAACCGGTATTTATGGAATGCCAACTCCATCCGGGCACGATGCTCGGGTCTGGAGGAATGCAGAGGAAGCATTAGAAGGACAGATGGTATCTGACTCCATGGGCTTATCATCTCGTTGGGCGAGGAGTAGACAAAAAAGCACTCTAGGGCTTCCCACAGATCTCTGCCTGGGATCCAGGAAGGTCCCAGAGTGGAGCGGGCCCCCCCGGTGGGCAGCTGCCAGTGGCAGCGGGCTGAGCCTGGAGGGGCGAGCCTGCGATCACAGCCACGCTGGGGGGCAGCGAGCCCCTGGATCTCCCACGTGCTTCAACAGTGCACGCCAGGGAGTTATAAGTTGGGCACATCACCCTTTAATAAGCTATAACTTAAAAAGCAATGGCAGGCTCTAGGTAATCAATACCACATTGTAATAATTTCAAGCACACAGATTTATATTCTGTGCACCTTGGACAGCAATTACTTTATTCTTCTAATATACTTGCAAACGCTGCTTTATTTTCACTTAAACCAATTTGCTTTATTGACCAAAGTAAGTCCGGTGCCCATAATACCAACCTTTCTCCCATCCTCTAACTCAGCAAATCCAGTTCACATCAGTAATTATGACAAAGGTGGTGATTCTTCTCCCCCAAGCCCAGACAGCGCTGATGAGATCTATGGGGGGCTGGGGTATCACTTTCCCTTCTCCCTTCGGGGAGCTGGGAGGAACAGGCAGGGGGGCAGAAAGTAAGTTCCAAACAGGGGCTCAGGGAAAGAGCAAGAAAGAGGGGGGGGGAGCGGGGGGGGAGGCAAGTGAGGGGACAAACAGAAGAAGGCTGAGAAGAAAGAGTGCAGGAAATCTGGGCCACAAACAACCGGGGCAGCGAGGAAGGTCACCTTGTCCTGTACGGCACAGCCCCTGCGTCTCTGCTGGTGAGAGGCGTGTGCAGAAGGACCCCGCCGTGCCCCGGGTCCATGGGGCAGAGCGCTTGGAAGCAACTCAATGGGGCATGCCATTAGCCAAAGACCAGTGACCTACTCCCTCCTCCCAGCGGCGAAGCAACTTTGTGCAACTAATCAACTAATTCATTAAACTTCAGAGAGGTAGGTCAAAGCCTCTGTGATTTAGTCAATTAATCAAGGGCCGGAGTTTCACTTGGTGTTTGGATCTCAGCAATAGTTTTCTTGACCTTTCTTTGACGATATGACTATCCCTCAGAAGCCTTTAACTTACTGCATTTTTCATCTTCAACTGGTCTGTGGGTTCCCATGTGCACACCAGGAAGGGCCAGCAATTAAAGCCGAGTGTCCAGGTTGGTGTCTGTGAGAAGCAGGGGCAGGACGGACTGGACTAGTGCAGCTGCCCTGCAGGGACAGGGCTGCATGCTACTGACTACGCCAATTACACATGTCCCCGGGAAGAGAAAGCTCCTGAACTCATGGCTGGGGGCCAGAGAGCAGAGCAGATGCCTGGGCAGCAGGACGGATACCCTTCCAGCTGCTGCCCCCCCAGCTGGGGCCACTATGTTGGGTGGGTGGGGCGGATACAAGAACTCTCAGCCAGGAGCTCAGAGAGTTAGTGGCAAGACTCAGGGTTAGTCACGCTTCTGGTGAAATCTGGTTCCAGAAATGAACCTACCCTACTAAGCCCTGCTTGTACTCCAGCTCCAATGCTGGGCCCCAGCCTGGGCCTCCAGGGCTGGGGTTCCTCTATGTTCTCTATTCCTTCCTTCCTTCCTTCCTTCCTTCCTTCCTTCCTTCCTTCCTTCGTCCCTCCCTCCCTCCCTCCCTCCCTCTCTTCCTCCTCCCTCCCATCCATCCATCCATCCATCCAATTAACAATTATTCACTGAATCCTAACAATGCACCAGCCTATGTCTTAGGCACTGGGGACAGAATCCTGGACCAGGCACATGAACAACACAGTGGCCAGATCACGTCAACAGAAAGCACATGGAGGAGCATGCACAATGTGTACCAGGCAGGTGCAGGGTTCAGAGGAAGCCCAGAGGAGGGCATGACTAATTCTCTGGAAGGTAAGGCTTCCCAGAGGAGGCAGCATCCTACTGGGCTTCCATGGGAGGCACAGAAGTTCGCCAGGCAGCCCATGCAGTATAAGGATGCACCCAGCAGAAGGGGCTGGAATCTGGGCTCTGAGGCCATCTAGTTAGTACTCTCTTGCCTTCCAGGCCCTTCTCGGGACACCACACTGGGGCTACTGGTCTCTGGGCCCCGCTCTCCCATGTCTGCTCTCATGGTGCCTTGCCAGAATTTCCATGAGAACTTGGAGGGTCTGCTCAGCCACAGAGACACACGCGTGAGTGAAGTAGGCCACCGTGTGCAAGGAGTGATGGCATCTGAAGCGAGATTATTTTGACACCATTCCACATAAAGTGCACAGGAACCAGGCAGCGTAGGCAGGGTGGTGTACGACCGGGAGGCGCCACTCCCACAAACTTCGATGGGAGTGTGTCCCCTGGATGGTGCCATGCGATGGCCCCAGGAGGAATATTCTTCACTCCCACAAAGAAATATGCCATTCACATTTCTCTGGAAACACATGGACAGCCTGCTCTATGTTTCATTTCCCACTTTTGAAAGAAAGCTGGGTAGAAGGAAATATTTCTCTGAGAAAAACCACAGTGCAGGCACCATGAGAAATGGCAGCTACTTGTCGGCCCAGGCGCCGGGGTGGGGGGGCGGGGGCCAGGATGGAGGATGCGACCTGGGGAGCTCATGCTCCCCATCCTGTCTCATGGGGTGAGCAGCAGCTGCTCAGCAACACCTGTCTGCTGCTGCCCTTAGGGGATTTGGGCCAATGAGGCTAGGTCTTCTGAGTTTTCAAGAAAAGTCAGAAATCTAAGTTTTTGTGTGAAATTTCCAGATTTGCATATGTTGGCTCAAATCTTTATAAAACAGTGTGTAAGCCAAATGCAGTGGGAAGCCTGAGGGTTCCAGGCTTGCAATCCTGGCCGTGGAGCGTGTGGGCTCCAAGGGGGTTCTGAGCCATGGGGAGGCTGGCTGAGTATGAAGCAAGCTGCAGACCCAGGCTTCAGACCCTTCTAAATGGGACTCGCTAAGAAATGTAGCCCTTCAGAATTTCAGTGTATTTTTGGGAGGTTCAAAAGACTGGAGGGCTAGGAACCCCATCCTTCCCAGTGTCAGGGTAGAACAGGGGGGCTCATCAGCCACTGCCAGCCCCATGATGTCTGGTCTAAGCACAGCCTGGTGCGCAGTGATCATGGGGGGACCAGTTGGCTCTCACGCTACCCCTCTATCATAATCAGAGGCAGACTCAGTGTGTTGGGGGCTGAGGTTTATACAACTTGGGAGGCCTTTGTTCGGAAAAAGAACACATAATCGAGAACACAAAATCAGGGGCCATGTCCTGGAGAGGGTCTGTAACAGCGGTGCTGGCGATGACTTGTACCTACTCATGAGAGCCGATTATACGTATTTCTTCCCACCAGCACTCAGAGACAGCATGTTGGCAGCTTGAAATGGACTATGGTGGGAGTGTTTACTCCATGAAAATTGGCAAGTGATACAAATCAGAGGCTCCCCACAGAGAGCCCATTGTTAAATTTACCAGCACACCAAGTCCAAATGAGGAGTGGGCTGAAGGTTGGTAAGCGCCATGGTTAATCTGCCTCTGATCATAATACATTCATTAGACAGGAATCCAGTGAAGGATGGAGGGGGGTGGGAGGGAGAAAAACACCCAGAGCAGTGCTATCAAAAAAGGAGGAAGGATTTTTTTTTTCCTAAAATAGAACAAAACAGGAAAATATCATTCTGAGAGGAAAAGGTTTTCCCTTCTCAGTTTGAGCTGGGGAAAAATAAAAGAGAGACAGAGTGAGAGAGAAATGTCTTCCTTCGATTCCCAAAAGGCTCCACTGAACCCGGAGTTTCCCTTTGAAAAGTGCATGGTTTTGGGGCATTTGCTGAATAAAATCATCCCGAATTAAAATCTCATTTCTTTCAAGGGGCTGGAGAGTGTGTCTATTTGTCTGGGACTAAAGGATTGAAATTCATTCGAAGGAAGAGATTCATCAGCGGGGACAGGCTGAGAAGCTTCTGGGGAAAATACTGCTCCAGCTCCTGTGTCCTGATGTCCTTCAGTGGAGAGAGGGGCTCCTCCAGGGAAGCTGGGCTGGAGGCCAGCGCCCCCGGACGTGCCCCAGGCCCGGCTCCTGGGGGACAGCCTCCTGGGCTCAGCCCTGACCCGCTCAGAAGCCAAGCTGGGGCAGAGCCTACACGCAGGCTTGGCACACACAGGCGCCTTTAGGAAAAGGGCTGCCGGGCTCTCTGTAGCCAGGGCTGTGCTGTCTGCTGCCAGGAGGGGCCTCCCCATCCACATCCGGCCCTCAGAAGCGGGAGGGGCTCGATGCGTCTGCTGGCTACTCGGAGGGATTGGAGGAAGAGGGTTTAGGGCTCACAGCATCCTGCAGGGGAGGGCTGGGGGGCGCTCTGCTGACTGCTGGAGTTGGGGCTCTGCCGGTTCAGACCTGCTGCCCAACAGGCAAAGGGTCACAGGAAGAGTGTCCTCTTCAAAGACAGCCCTGATGTCCCACCCACTTAATCACGCTTCGCCCCATAAACCGCGGGGCAATGCGTCCCTCCTGGTTAGGCCATATGCCTCTGCTCTCCGGAAGCCACATTGGTAGCTGTGGGGGGAGGCGGCAGACAGGGAGCCCCAGACCGGGCTGTGGAATGTCACCCCCTGCGTGTTCCTGGGCACCTGCTAAGCAGCCGCTACCTACCGGCTGGACAAGGAGCTTGTGCCTCGGCGGTGAGGCTGCGGGGAGGGAGGCTGGGGCTGAGGGCCACTGACTGGAGGCAGAGCTGTGTCTGAGATGCGACAGAGGGACCAGGAGGGACTCAACAGGCGGAGGAGGGCTGAGGAGAGCATTGAGGGGCTGAGGCCCGAGCAAGTGAGCGAGGCCCTGACCGGCATGGGTTCCTGGGAGTCGTTCAGGGGCCTTTAGGGTGTAGGGTTTTGAGCTGCAGGGCAAGGGGCAGCACTTGGGGGTCGAAGGCCTTGGGTGGACCTGCTGTTTAGAAAGAGGATTGGGCTGATGCCCAGAGACCCGAGATCTAGCCAGGACCTTGCCCTGGTGTCCCACAGGGACAGCCCTTCACACACTTGGCTGGAGAAGAGCAAGGCTGGGGGCCCAGGAGCTGCATCCCAGTACTGGCCTCTGCCCCAAACATCCCTGCCCTCTGGGAACGCTGGGCTCACCCCTCCCAAGGCCTGCCCAGCTCCAGTAAAACCAGATCCAATTCTGGGAGCTCCAGCTGCCTTTCTCAGGACCCTCGATGGCCTCGGACAGAGAGTAAGCTACAGAGCAGTGGGGCCGGGGCTGAGTGAACTCGGCGGGCCTTGCTGCCTCCCCTTGTCCTTGGACGCTGCCCCAAAGCCCCTCTGCACTGCCCACCCCCAAAATGCTGAGTCAGATGCAGTTATTTTTTAATGAAAATGCAGTGCAATTTATTTTGCATGAGAATCTCCAGCTAGCTGCCCCCTGGGAGGCAGACAGCGGTGGGGAGGGAACCATGGGGTTTTCTGAGGCCTGTCACTTAATACACAGAGTCGTTGGGGGCTGGAATCTGAGTGCCAGGGCCGCCAGGGGATGCTCAGCCCACCTCTGCCTTAGTCAGCGTTCAGTTTAATGCCACGTGCAGGTTGTTATAGGCCAAGTCTATAAATAAAGGATTTACAATTAAGGTTATTAGCATCAGGTGGAACCCAAACTCGGCAACCTTGCATTGCGCACAAGGAAACAAGTGTGTAGTGCTTTTTGTTCTGATTTAAAAAATAATGCCCAGAGCACATGAGAGCTGCCCTTGCCAAGACATGGCATTTCCACACCTCCCGGAGGTGCGTGGGTTCTCGTAGGGTCGCGCCCCTCTGCACAATGGCCGGGGGTCTCAAAGAACCAGTGGCTGGCTGGGCATCCCCTCCTGGGCACCAGGGCTATGGCCCGAGGGACGTGGCTATTTGTCTCACCTTCAGGGTCTGCTTCCCCAGGCACTGTCTGAGTTTATCCCCCTTCGGGGGTAGAATTTCCCCCCCCATCTCTTCCTCTCTCTCTCTCTCCTCCTCACCTTTCTGTCTTTATCTTGTCTGAGACTGAGACAGAGTAGTTTGTAAGGGGCAGAGACCAGCCTGCTTTCTATGTCCCTGAGGCAGTCCCCAGGATGAGCCATAAATAATGCTTTCTGCTGACCTCTCTCCAAAGCTGCGGACTGGTGGAGCCTCGGACAGGCCTCCAGGCCCCGGCTTAGCTACCTGTGGCATTCTGGGGTCTCAGGGAGGAGGGAGGAGGCCCTACTGGGCTGCTGCCATCTGTCAGCCGCAGAGAGAAGATGCAGGGCGTGGGTGGGGGCGGGGAGGGGCTGCAGGGCGTTGGTGGGAGAGGGGGGCGCGGGCAGGGGAGGGGCAGGCAGCACCCCACAGGGCCTCGCCTCAGCTCTGCTTAGTGCCTGGGAGGCTGGTGACTGGCACTTGTTTAAGGGGAAACGGATTTTGCATGAAACGTGACACAAATTTATTTGGACAAATACTACACCATTTAAGCTGCTTCTCTGGCTTAGCGGCCTCCCCCTCTGGGGTCGGGAGCGAGCTCTCCTGAGGTGGACAGCGAGGCACTGGGGTGTCAGGGAAGATTGAAGTCCTCTCTCTCTAAAATGAACATTGGAGTGGGATGTTGGTGCAAACTAAAAATAGCCCCGTGGCCCCCAGCCTTGGCCTCCAGCCAGCAGGGCTTTGCCCAGTATTATGATGATTCTCACGTAAAGAAAAGACTAATGGGTTTCTTCCTTGAGGCAATTAAAAAGCAATTTGTCACACACCAAGATGTATGGCTTTGTATTGGCAGATAGGAGGCTGTGGAGGGCAGGGTCCTCAGGGCCTCTGTGTGGCCAAGGGGGCCAGGGGGCTCCCAGGGGCTCCAGCGAAGCCAGGGCAGGGAGGAGGTGAGGGGGGCAGGGGCACCGGGCTGGGGTCAGCACAAGGCTGTAGGCCCAGCTCAGTTAGGCTCCACTGGCCTTGGCCACCAGGCCTCTGGAAAGGCCCCTCCCAGCTTCAGGAAAGAGGTAGGTCTGAATGTTTTCCAACACCTCAGATGGCCAGCAAGGTCCAGGAGCCCCCGGCTCCCCTCTGTTCACACCCCCCGCCCAGACCCCTGCCTCACCAACTGGGAGAGGGCTGGACTCAGAGGGGCCCTGGCTACACTTGTGGCGCTCCTGCCTTGAGGAGGAAGCTATAGAGGATGCGAGAGACCCCCAGGCCACCATCGGGGTCCTCGGCTCACTCACAGCCTAGGAGGGAGTCTCCTGACTCGGGAGTTGGAGAGAGTGCAGCTGCATGCGGGGTACCCCACCCGCCCACGGCTGCCCCACACCTGGGCACAACAGCTCTGCCAGGAATAAACCCAGGTGATCATCTCTACCTGCCTTACTCTTTGGTTTCACTTGATAGGTTCAGAACTCAGAGGAGAGAATAAGGGGCTAGTTCTCAACCTCCCGAGTGAGTTCCAGACGCCATCCCTCCGTTCCTAAAGAGCCACCCGTCCTGGCGCCGGAGGACTCCTGGGGGTCAGGGTAGGCTTCACCCTGTTACCTCCATGCTGAGGCTACTTTCTCTTTCTGTCATTTTGTCCTTCCTTCTCCAACATGTACTACACGTCTACTTATTGCTCCCTCATTCTCAGTTGGCGACGGCTCCCCCCACCATACCGTCCGTGCTAGGCTGGCTGGGGGTGTGGGGGTTAGGTACTGCGTCCAGAACTCTAGCGAGAAGGTGAGGTTGCCAAGCCCTATGCGTGTTTGCAGTTTTCCATCCCCCACTGAGCCTTGCCGCCTGAGCCATGGTCCGAGAAAGACGCTGAGAAGGGGGGCCGGCATGGGGTGTCACGGGCAGTCTTGCTGGGGGGACGCTGGGGCAAGCAGCCTCTCCACCAGGACGTTTTCCAACACCGGGAGGGAGGGAGCCGCCCTCGCTGGCCCTATGGGGATGAGGACGGGGACGCAGAGGGCTGCCCCTCGGGCTGCTGCCTGGGGCTGAAGGGCTCCCCACCAGCCCAGCGGCATCTCAGTGAGGGGCACACAGCCTCTACTTCTGGTGGTGCCCGACCCCTCTTCCTCCACTCACTTCATCCTCCCTCCTTCCCTTCCATTTCTCGCATGACGTCAGACACCTAAGAGACGAGCATCGTTTGAAGCCACAGAAGGGCCAGCAGGGGCATTTTGTGCGCAGATTAAGAACCTTTCCATCCACTCGAAGCCAACGTCTGGCTCAAAGTCTCTGTGGCTGCTCTAGATGGACACTCGGCTCAGAGGGTGACCCACCCGTCAGTCGCCTGAGTCTTGGGACCCTGGCGACTGCAGGCACAGGCCAGAAGTGCTTTGCTGGCCCTGGGAGCACTGGTCTAAGAAATCTTTAATCAGAGGCAGCTCAGCCTCATAAAGGTCCGGAACAGAGAGGCAGAGGCGCCCTGATCAGTCTGTGTCCTGGGGCCAGGCCCAAGGGAGCCCCTCTTCTCATATCCCCCTAGCTCAGGGGACCGGGGCACACCTCTCCCAGGCCTGCTTCTGGTCTGGAGGCCAGGTGGGTTCCTCTCCTGGGGCCCCTGGAACCTCCAACCTCTGTGCAGATTTGCAGCATAATAACAATGGCGGACACGGACGGGGTTCCATCTGCGGCCGCAGCAGGTGCGTCTACCTGCAGTAGTTCCCTGAGTCCTTCCAGCGATCCGATGAAGCAGGCGCCAGGATTATTCCTCCCATTTTACAGATAAGAAATATGAAGCATGGAGACGGTAAGGAACATAAAGACTTTGAGACTTTGGAAGATGCACAATAGCCTCAAGTTAGTAAAACTATGACTCTCTCTCTTAGAGCATGCCACTCTGCTGGGGACTTTGACCAAGACCCGACGGACTTCCTTCCTTCCTTCCTTCCTTCCTTCCTTCCTTCCTTCCTTCCTTCCCTCCCTCCCTCCCTTCCTTCCCTCCCTCCCTCCCTTCCTTCCTCTCAACCATCCTTCCATCTGAACATTTACTGAGCATATTAAGAATTCAGACTCTGTGCTGGAGATAACTTCAGTGAATAAAAAAAGTCCATGTCTTGTTCTCATGGATACAAAGCTTCCATTTGGGAGGAAACAGAAATGCACATTTAATCCATCCCTACTGTGTGCCTGATACACAGCTTCAAAGTGGCAGAGGCTTGACCCAGACAGACCCAAGTTTAAATCCTGGTTTTCCCACCTACTAGCTGTGTGGTCCTGGGCAAGTTTCTTAGCTTCTCAGACCCTCAGATCCTCCTCTATAATACCCCTCTGAGCGCTGCTGGGAGGGGACTTAGGTTGGTAACATTTGTGAGGCTGCAGAGCTCCCTGGAGTGGCCTTGGTTTCCATAAATCACGGAAACAAACGCATGTCCCTAGCTGCTAGGGACCAACCAGAGCGCCACTCCACATCGAATCAATAGACTTAATATTTAATAATAATCCGCTGAAAGGCACTTTGGTCAGCTCAATGCATCAGTGCCACACTAATAACAAATTACCTCTTAAATTATTAGCCTTGGTTCCTTTCATGAAGCTCTGGTTCAGTTTGTAACAGGAAGGGAGAAGGATAAGCCGGGCCCGAGAGGCCGGGGGGCTGTGCGTGGGCTGAGCAGGGCAAGCCTGGACCCTCTTGTGGGCAGTGGCTATAGGCAGGAGAGTCCCCCCGGGCAGATGCCCCCTGTGCTTGGGACTCCATGCCCAGCGTGTTCTGGACACATTCCCAGATGTGCCCCAGGACAGCCTCGTGTCTGGGGTCCATCCTAAGCACGGCGACCACTTACCGAATGCCTACCATGTGCTGGGCTTTACGTCACGCCATTCCGTTAGAAAACCGAACAGTGTCTATATGAAGGGATTGTTTTCCCCAATTCACAGATACAGAAACTGAGGTGCCTTCTTCAAGGCCAACAGCTCACACCCAGAGATCTGGGGCTTATATCCAAGCCAGTAGGACCAGTAAGTGAACGTCTGTAACCTTTGCACAGAGGATGTATCACAGAGCAGCGAGGGGTACGGACTCCAGGCCTGACTGCATGTTTCAAATCCCAGCCTTCCCACTGACTCACTGTGTGACCTCGGGTAAGTTCCTAAAGCACTCTGTGCCCCAAGTCCCTCATCTGTAACATGGGGGTGGCAATCATGGTGCCTGCCTTGAAGGATGTTGTATGGACTAGGTTGAGAGCAGCTAACGGGGTTGGCATGAGGCGAGGGGCGAGACCAGAGTCCCATTCTCTACCTCATCACTGCACATCCCCACACAGGGATGGAGGGGGCTGCTGCGGGGCCCAGGCTCACGCAGGAGGAAGAGAGATCCAGACTGAGCCCACCCCACATGGGGAAGCAGGTGTAGGCACATCCAAGGTCACAGTGACCTGGGACAAGCCTGTCGCATGCCTGTCTCTGCCTGTCCCATGGCGCACTATCCCATGCTGCCCCTGGTCCTCTCCACCCCAAGAGTTACCCTGGACTCCTGTAAGGTGTTTCACCTTTGACCTGGAAGGGGTCCAGGACTACTGTGAGGGCACGTGCCCTGCCCCAGAGGGAAGCTCCGCGCCCAGACCCTTGTAGGCACTTGATGGCAAGAAGTCAAATACAAATCTGATTCCGAGGGGAGTCACCTGAGCCCTGGGAAAGGAGGCTAGCTCTCTGGGGCCACAAAAGAGACCCGTAGTTGTAACTTTCCTTTACAAAGAAAGAATTTTTACTGAAATATTAACTGCGGTTATCTTTGAGCGTCGGGCTTTGAAACTACTTTAGTTTAAAATTCTTCCTGTCTGTTTTCTCTGTAGTTTGTGAAACTTCATCAGGGAACATGGATTTCTAGTGTCATGAAAATGATAATCAAGGGGCTGGAACTGTAACCCCCACCCCCCCAAACTATTTTCCTTGAGGGCTAAGCCCTGAGCCCTGCTTCTGTTTTTCCCATTGCCAAAAAGGAAGAGGAATCACGTGGAAATGCCAATGACCCAGATGAGTCTCCAGCAGAAAATCCCGGGAGCCTTCTCTTTCTCCTGCGGAGGCCAGGCTCTGTCCTCCCTGTGGTGCGAGCTTGGCAGCTGGGAGGTTTGTGTGCTGCCCTTGGCTGTTAAATTCCATACCCTCCGAGGTGAGGCCTAGGGAGGGTGCAGACTCAAGTCCCTCTTTCTGGAGTGGGAGGGAAGTCCTTGGGTCCTGGAAGTTGAGCAGGCTTGCTCTGTGCCTGGCAGCCAACAGAGTCCAAGCCCCGGGGAAACTCAGTAGTGGCATTTCTGGAAGGGGGCAGAGGTGTGGGCTGCCTATCCAGGGTGTGGGATGCGTGGGCTGGCGCTGCAGGGGGCAGTGGGTGTGGGCACCCCCCCTTCAGGCCCCCTGCTCTCCGTGCCCTACAAATCTTCCCCAATCTCTAGGAGCCATCTCTACAGTTTTGGTGTTGCCCTTTGCCCTAATCTCTGGCCATTTTCAGAGACAGAGAGGGGTCTGGATGGGACAGACAGGCACAAGTGTAAATTTGTGGGACCTGAGAACCCCCGCCATTTCTGGGGCTCTCAGGAATAGTCCTCCCCCCTTAACTGATTGGGGCATGAAGCTCAGGGCTGGACCCTCAGCGCTTTGGCTCTGGGTGCAGCACCTTCTAGTGACTTCTAAGAGGAAGTGCCTGGGCTGGACCAGATGAGGGTTTTGGCCTTTTTTATGTCCATAAAGAAGGTCTCAAGTCAATGGTGCTATTTTCCCCTGCTACCTCCTTTGACCTTCCCCTGTCCAGAGTACCTCTTCAAGGTCGGGCCTCAGGCTCTGTGCCACGCCCTAGGCTCCAGTCCCAGCATGCCCTACAGCTCTCCTGTTCCAGGAGTGAGTTTAGGCATCTCTGTGTTCCAGCAAACTAACCTGGGAAGCGTCTCTGTGTTTTGAGGCCAGACGTTGACCCAGGGCTGCCCATCATCTTCCCGCCTGAGGAAGAGTCTCATGCATGGTCAGGGAATGATGGCTAGAGACTAAGAGCAGGACTCCATTCAGATCCTGACCCCTCCCTAATGGGCAAATTAGGCCAATGTTCTGGGCCTCAGTTTCCCCCTCTGAAAACAGTCGCACTTCCTTCAGAGGGATGCTGTGAGACATACGAAGGTCATTATCCAGCAAGCTGACACGGGGCTGGGATCAGTGCTGTGGAGCTGGCAGGCCTGGGACTTGCTCCTTGCAGGAGGGAAGAGCCGCCTGGCGGAGGTGGGAGGAGACAGGCCTGGCGGAGCCTGATGACAGCCCTGGGGGTGGCCAGACATTCCTGGCACTCAAAGCCCCTGCTTGAAAGGCTGATTTCTGGGAAACACAGGCCCCAGCAGCTGAGCGAAGAGGAAAGTGGTCTGATGCTCAGTGATGCAAATGGGGTTGATTGTCTTCAGAGCTCCTGGAGGCCGCCAGCCGAGCCTCCGCAGGCGCGCTGGAGTCCAGCCCCATCTGCTGCTGGGTGCCAGGACCAGAGAGCCGCAGCCTCTGTTCCAGCTGGGCCCTCTGGGCAGGCCCTGGCCTGGCCCTGGGAGGCCCTGAGGATGCCTGGATGGCCCACTTCCAGAACCAGGTTGATGTCCTCTGAGCTAGTGGCTAATCTTGTCCTGGCATGCTGGGAAGTAGGTGTCCCCCACTGCTGTGAATCGTGCCCAGAAAGCCATCCCAGGTGGAAAGCCCCCCCGGCCCCCACATACACCCCAGGGGTTACTTGCTGGCCCGTCCTGCCTCATCTTATCTCATCTGGTATACCCTAGGCATTTCCTCTTAGAAGTCACTAGAAGAAGGTGTTTCTACCCAGAGCCAGGGTGCTGAGGGCCCAGCTGTAGCTTTATGCCCTAATCGGTTAAGGGGAGAAAGCTCTTTATTTCAGAGCTCCCCCCTCCTGCCCTCCCCCCACAACTGGCTGGGGCTCCCAGGGCACCCGGCCCAGGAGCTAGAGGTGTCAGGGAGGTGACCACTTAGAATGTAGAGTGGTGGACCAAATAGTGCCCCACCCCCGTCCCTGTCCTAATCTCTAGTACCTGTGACTATGTCCTTACATGGGAAAAGAGACATCACAGTTGTGATGAAGTTAAGGACCCTGAGATGGGGAGATTATCCTGGATCATCCTGGTGGGCCCAATCCAGGGAGCCACAGGGGTCCCTGTGAGAGGTACGCAGGAGGGTCGGAGTTGAAGAAGGTGATTTGACAATGAGTTTGGAATGATGTGGGGCCACAGGACAAGGCATGTAAGCAGTTTCTAGAAGCTGGAAAGGCAAGGGAACGGATTCTCCCCTGGAGCCTCCAAAAGGACTGAGGCCCTGCCAACACCTTGATTTTAGCCTGCAGAGACCAATGGTGGACATCTGACCTCCAGAACTACAAGATAATCCCTGGGTATTGTTCTAAGCACCACCCCCCTCCCCGCTTGCGGTGATTTGTCAGAACAACCACAGGAAACCCCTGCAGGCTGTTCTCCTTGCAGGTGGCCCGTCTTGGAAGCTGAGGAACCTGACGAGATTAGCCTCCTTGCATGGTGGGCTGTTCCGATGGCAGCACTGGCCATGGCTGATGAGCGAGTGTCTTTGTTTGTCAGCGCAATGCTGACCGAGGTCCTCAAAAGATGAACACCCCCAGGTTCGGAGGTAGGGTGACCCAGGAACGGAGCTGGGGTGGCTGAATGGGAAGAGGGAGGGTGCTGTACAAATAGTCAGAATATTGTCCTCATGCTCATCACCGTTACCACACACACCTACCGCGGGCCAGCCCCTCGCCTGGACGCCGTCACCTACGGAGTCTCATGTCGTTCACCATGACCTCGGGAAGTAGAAGTTGTTCACCCCAGCTAACAGGTGACGGACCCCAGGCGGAGGGAGGCTCCCGGGAGAACAGGTAGTAAGTGGAGGCAGCAGAAGTCTGCTTTGTACTTGTCCAGCTTGCACGGAAGACATCCCTTCTCTGGCAAGCCTTCCCAGAGGCTTCCTGTCTTTATTTACAATGTTGATATTTTGTGTATCATGGATTTTTTTGCATTACTTTTGATATTTAAAAATATTGAATTTTGTGCCCCAGGTGAGTACCTCGCTCTCTCACCATTGTCCTGGCCTTGCTAGGCCGCCCGAGTCTGGGTTTGGGGGGCTCCCACAGGCTCTGGGCTTGCGGGGCTGTGGGACTGGCCGCATACCGTGCACTGTCCTGACGGTCCTCCCTCTGCCCCCCTCCCCCCACCCCCGGGCAGTAACGGGCCTGCCTAGTTAGTGGGTGCTGAGTAAATGCTCACGGAGGGAGGGCCAGGCTCTGGGCTGCTCTAACCTTGGCCACAGCCTGAGACACAGGAGGGTCAGGGTGGAAAGCAGGGAAGGGTGGGGTGATTTCTCAGGGGTTCAAATGAGAACGTAATAGCCAGGTATCTCTTGATACCTCATATCATCTTCCCGGCTGGGACTGTTCAAGGGGAAATGAGCCTCCCTCTGCTCCCAGGAGCCAAGCACGATAATGCTAAAAACCATAAACTCAGCTGCTCTCCAATTCAGCCAGACTCTGCCTTAGGCCACACTGATAATAACATTATTATTATTATTGAAGAGATTTGCATATAGAGAAATTGTTCCCTTGATTAAAAAAAAAAAAAAACAAGAACATCAATAGTACATCATCTTGTGGCGGTGGGGAGTAAGGCAGCTCATGGCTCTGCGGAAGGTTCCAGTGTCAGGAGCTGGGGTGGCAAGAGAAGGCCGGTCTGTCCTCTGCCTCCTGGTTGTGCAGGAGGGGGTGGTAAGATGGGGACCAAGGGCAAGCTGGCTGCTCCCACTCAGCAGCAGGGCACTGGGGGTGGGGGGCTGGGGCTCTGGGGGGCTGTTTGGGATACATACTTCCTGGAAAAAGAAAATGGCCGAGTGGAACAACTCCTGGGGCCACAGCCCTGGCCACCCCCGAGGGGAGCAAGGAGATGGATAATTGTGTATTAGGTGCTGGGAGCTAAGTGGAGGAAATGGACTTCATGCATTAGACTGAGTTTCTCAAGGGCAAAGGGTTCATCCCTTCATTTCTGGACCCCAGGGTCTGGCCTAGGGGGTCAGGGCGTGCTGAGTAAATGAGTGAGCAGCGCTGCCTCTGGCTGGAACGTGGCACCAAGGAGGGGCCTTGGCAGAGGAGAGACGGATGGGTGGGGTAGAACATAGGATTTTAGAGTCAAAACCTGAGCTGGGAGCCCTGGACCTTCACCTGCCACCGTGAGCCCTTGAAGGTCAAATGAGAGAGCAGCTGGAAGGTGCAGCATGTGTTTGGGACAGACTGGTGATTCCCAAGGTCTCAGGTTTTAAGGACAGTGTAAGTTTAACAAATGAAGGAACTCTCCTGGCAAGTTAGGAATACAAGGAAATGATCTCAACTTGGTGAAATGTATCTACAAAGAGCCCACCTGCATACTGTTTAATGGTTAGACTAAATGCTTTTCCCCTAGATTAGGAACAACCCTAATTAGGAACTCATCCAACGGAGTGCAGGAAGTCCTATGGCAATAAGGCAAGAAAGAGAAATACAAGGCATACAGATTGGCCAGAAGGAAATAAAACTGTCTCCATTTGCAGATGACATGATTGTCTATATAGAAAATCCCAAGGAATCTATAAAATCTACAAAAAAATCTCCTTGAACTAATAGTTGAGCGCACTAAAGTCATCAGATACAAGATCAACGCCGAAAAAGCTATTGCATTCCTATATACTAATAATGAACATGTGGAAACTGAAATTAAAAACACAATACCGTTTATAATAGCTCCAAAGAAAATTTTAAGCAGACGCTTCACAGAACACGTACAGGATCTGTATGTTGAAAACCACAAAATGCTGATGAACAAAATCAAAGATCTAATCAATGAAGAGGCATACCTTGCTCATGGATCAGAAAACTCAACATAGTGAAGATGCCCATTCTCTCAAAATTTATCTATAGGTTTAATTCAATTCCTATCAAAATCATAGCAATATTTTTGATAGTCATAGACAAATGTGTTCTATAATTTATATGGAAAGGCATGGGCCTTACCCTAGAATAGCTAAAACGATATTGGCAAAGAAGAATAAAGTAGGAGGAATCACTCTACTTGATATTGAGAGCTAACTATATATATGTATACACACCCACACATATATACTATATATATATACTATAAATACATATAAAACAATCAAGACAGTCTAATGTTGAAGGAGGGATAGACACATAGATCAATGGAACATGATATAGAACCCAGAAATAACCCCACACAAATATGCTCCACTGATCTTTGACAACGTTATAAAAGCAATTAAATAGAGGAAGGATAATCTTTTCAACAAATGGTGCTGGAGCAATTGGACATCCATAGGGGAAGAAAAAAAAAAAAGGAAAAAAAGAGAAAGAAAAAAAAAAAGAAAAGAAAGAAGAACCTTGAATGAAGTCTCACACTTTAAACAGAAATTAACCAATAATAGAGCATGGACTTAAGTGTAAAATGTGAAATTATAAACCTTTTAGAAGAAAACCACAAGAGAAAATACTTGGGATTAAGGGCTAGGCAAACAGTTCTTCAACTTGATACTAAAAGCATGACTCATAAAGGGAAAAATGAATAAAGTGGACCTCATCAAAATTAAAAACTTTTATCCTGCAAAAGCCTACTTGAAGAGGATGAAAAGATGCTACAGACTGGGATAAAGTATTTGCAAACCACATATCCCACATGGGAGTAGTATCCAGAACATGTAAAGACTCTCTGAAAATTCAGCAGTAAAAGCCATCAAGCAATCCAAATAGAAAACAGGCAAAAGATGTGAATAGACATTTCACTAAAGATGATATACAGATGGCAAGTAAGCACATAAAAAGATGTTCACCATCATTAGTTTTGAAGAAATGTAAATTAAAACCATAATGAGACATTACTACATACCTATCAGAATGGCTCAAATAAAAAATACTGACAACATCAAATTCCGGTGAGGAAGTGGAGAGACAGGACCCTGTGGGAACCTAAGATGGGACGGTCTCTCTGGAAGACAGTCTGGCAGTTGCTCGTAAAGCTAAACACACAGCTACCATGTGACCCAGCAATCGCGCTCTTGGGCATTTATCCCAAAGAAATCCTTACGTTCACATAAAAACCTGAACGTGATGTTCACAGCAGTAGCGTCATGTGTAGCCTCAAGCTGGAAACACCCAGATGTCCTTCAGTGCGTGAATGGTTGAACAAACCGTGGTATCTCCATAAACATGGAATACTACTTGGCAATAAAAAGGAGTGGGCTATTGCTATCACAACAACGTGGATGAATTTCTAGTCAATATCTTGATTGTGATGGTAGGTCTACTAATGCACACATGTGATGACATTGTATAGAACCACACATATACACACGCACGCGCATGCATGCACACGCACACACACATGCAAATAAGAACAAGTAAAACTAGAAAACCAAGACTGGGGGATTGTAACAATGTCACTAATCTCATTGTGATATTGTATCTGCGTTTCGTAAAATGTTACCATTGCAGGAAACTAGGTAAAGGGTATAAGGGATCTCTCTGCATCATTTCTCACAAATGCATATGAAGCTACAATCATCTCAATAAAAATTTTCAGTTAAACATGGGGGAACTGACAGATGTTGCCAAATAAATCCTTAAAAAACAGTCATCCCTTCTCCTGTCACCATGCTTTCATAGGAGAAAGGACACCTTAAGCATAAAAAAGGCAGGAAGGTCACAGTCTCAGAATGAAAGATAGTCCTTTTCAAATGAACATTTTAGCTTATGAAAAGCTCGCCACATTTTTCATATTTCTCTCATTCTCCCTGGACTGATAAGAACTTCATGCTAAGCTACAAAGGATTAAAGACAAGCATTCGGGAGCCACTGGTATTAAGTATCGGCGCTAGTCACATACTACTGGGAAGGTTGTGTGTGTGTGTGCACGTGCACGCACGGGTACACGAGCCCGGCTGTCTACAGGGGATTTTGCATCTCTGGCTGTGCTCAGGGGAAGGCTGGTTCAGCCACCACCTTGTCCTTCCTCAGTCTGAAGCAAGATGCAGAAGGCTGCGTGGCTCTTTGGGTTCTCAGCCTGGGAACTCGGGGTGACTGGGGTGGGGCTCTGCCCTCAGCAGCCAGTGCACCCCAGCATGGTGCCCAATGAGATGCCCCTCGGTCCCCTCGGGCAGCTGCCCCCGCAAGGCCCGCAGGGAGACCACCTGTCCCCACGTGCTTCTCTTTAGCTGCAGGGAATGGCATCCCTTTCAGCTGGACCCTCCCTGGGGTGGACCCACATCTGCCCCGTGACACCAGTGACTGATGGTACGTGAGACTGGAACCCATGCTGTGCCCTGCTTGCCCCCCCTCCCCCCCTGCCAAGAAGCTGGCACTCAGTACTTCTGAGAGGGCCTCACTCCAGTGCCGGACCACGAACTGAACAACTTTCAGCTCCGAGTTATTCCATTTGGCCAGGAGTTAGATGTCGCTCAGCCAGCTCCAGGAACCGGGTGAGCAGAGCTGTATAGAGGAGGGTCCCTGGCGGAAGCCGCTGTCAGCCTGCATCTACTGGAGCTACGCTGACAGATACCAGCCCCACCCTGAGTATAGGACATGCCTTTGCCGGAACTTTCCTTGAGTGGACTGTTTTGTGGCCGAGGCCCCACGCTCACTGTCCTCAGGTGGAGTGACCGGCAGGCAGGATGACGGCGGTGGGGACGGAGATGTCCTCGGCCAGCAAGGCGCCTGCTGCCTAACGGGTTCCCATATAAAACACCATCTTAGAGGGCTTTGGCTCAGAAGCTGGAGCTGAGCACGTTTCCTAAGCACAGACGCGCGTTCCTTCATCCAGGCAAGTGGCCTCCCGTGAATTCATCCATCCACCACTCAGCATCTACCACGTCCCAGACACCGGGAGGGAACCCCTGAGTGGTGAAGAGTGACGGGTTGGAATCCCAGCTCCACACTCACTAGCTATGAATTTAGGCAAGGCACTCAGCCTCTCAGTGCCTTCTTTCCTTATCTGTGAAATCCAGAGAACAAGAGCACTACCTCCGAGGGAAGGAACATTACATGATTTCATTCAGGTAAAGAGTTTTAACATGATGTGGGAGACAGTAAGCCCTCAAAGAAGGGTTAAGCACAAAGGAACACAACCGGCATTCGATGCTGAGACGCAGAGGACAAGACCACCTTCCTGGCCCTAAATAAATTCACAGCCAATTAACACCCAGGGATTGCATAGGATGGTGGCTTCCGAACTCAGCGGGGATAGCTATTGGAAAGGGCTGGCTATTGGATTTGGGGCTCCATCTGCAGAGGCTCTGATCCCATAGCCCCTTGGTGGGCCCAGGACTCTGTATTTTTAATGAGCCCCCACGTGCTTCTGCTATAGCAGTCCATGGACCCCACAGGAGCCTGGGGGAGGCGGGTTCAGTGTGCCTGCCCATAGTGGGCTGTCTTTAGGTTTTGAGTTGTTTCTTGAAAAAGGAGGCACGGGAAGAGGAGGAGGAACCAAGTCGGGTACCTCTGGAGATGAGCCAGGCGCTGGAGTCCACGAAGGGCAGAGGGAGCTCGGGGTGGGGGTTGCTTTTCCTCCTACAGGACAAGGGCCTTTGAAGACTTTTGGGTGGGGAATGAGATGAAGTGACATGTTTTGCAAAGACCACCACCGATGGTGCTGTGGCCCATGGAGCAGCGAGTGACAGCTGACTTCCCGAGAGGAGCAAAGATGGCGACAAAGGTCAAGGGCAGAGGTGAAAGAGCTGGGGAGAGCGTGGCCGTGCAGGTAGAGAGGCAGGGACAGACTGGGATAGAACTGACAGGTGTGAGTTGTCCAAGGTGGGGTGAGAGAGGGAGCAGAGGGGGAGCAAGGTGGGAAGAGAGGGCCAGCTGATGAGAGCTCAGCGGCACCCCCACGGAGGGGAGGTCTACAGCTGCCCCAGGGAATGTCTGCAGATAGGCAGGCCTGCAGCTCAGGGGTGCCTTGAGCTGGAGACAACCACCTGGTATCAGTGGCCCAGGTCCCGCAAGTGGTACAGGGAGGCGGGGACAAGGAAGGTCCTGGGTGAGGAGCACTGAACGGGGACTCACAGAGCAGGCAGAAGCCCTGCCTCTAGCTCCAAGGATCCTGGAAGGGGTGTCTGGGCTGCATCTGCACACGAGGGCTCCAGGTGTGTGGAGTTTTCTCTGCCAAGAAGGCCCGGATGGTGGCCGTGCGGGAAAGCCACCTGTGGAGTGCCCTGAGCAGGAACTGCCCCCCCCCCCCGATTGCCCCGCCCCTCCTGCCTCTCCTGGCCCTGCCCACCTGCCAAGGCCGCAAGATGACAGGTGAGGATCCCCCCCCAGACTCCTCCCCAGCACGGAGCTCCACGCGGGCACCAGAATACCTCTGCCATCTCCCCTTGTAAATGAGCTTTTGATGATTTGAGAAGACTTCTAATTAGAGCATCTGTTTATTATCTCAACTACAACTGCATATTAACATTTTTTCTTCCGTCTCCCTGTTCTTCTGGAACAGGTTGTCTGCACTGGTGGGTGGGAGGAAGGCTGGGAGATTTCCTTGGGGCCCACCTTCCTCTCTGGGGTGTGAGGGGGACTTTGTCCCTGGCACTGGGCCAGGGTCCCTCCCCTCAGCATCTGGGCCATCCCCACGCTCGGGGGCTGGCAGGCCTGAGAGCATCACAGGTGGTTTGCAGAATACTTAACTGGGGTATTGTTAAGTTCAACCTCCGAAGGGAGATTAGTATTCACCAGGCTCCCTGTGCCCACGGGATATGTGGGTCCTCATGAATTTTTGCGAGGACATTTGACTTCTAGGGAGATGGTGGCAGCGAGTGATGGGCACTCCATCCTCACTAAGTGGGCTCAGCCTGGCCCCTTCTGCAGAATCAGCTCTGGGTGGGGAAGGCCCATCTCCCTGAGGGCAGGTGAGCAGGACCAGGCTCCCTACCCACCTGGCTGCCCAGCCTCATGCTCGGTTTACTCCATGGACTTCTACAGGGTGGGCTCGAGGAGCCTCTCCCACTGGCAGCTGCCCTGAGGGGACTCCACCTACATCGACCTCTCTTCCTTGTACCTAGTCGCGGCGCTGGGGCTGTCACTGGGCTCCTAAGCACATTGACGTGGATGAGGTCAGGCCCAGAATAGAGAGGCCCTGGGAAAAAAGAGAAGCATTTTAGGAAGGGGGATGACTCAGCTTCTAGGAGGCCCAGCCACACCTCTGGAGGGGGGCTCCTAGAGGTCTGGGGGTCTTACTGCCAGCTTCATTTTACCAGGTTTTTTTTTTTTTTCCCCCTGCAAGTTGCATAAGAAAGAGAGCCTATAACCAGCCCTGGGAATTGCTGATGGCCCCCCATTCCTGACATGTTCTTCTTAAATATAACCTGACTCACTGTGACTGCCCAGTGCCTTCTCAAGCCCTCAGAGAAGCTTCTCTGCACCCCAGCCCTCTTCTGGGCCGGAACATGGAGAGTTATCTCGAAGAGGCTCAAGCTCAGAAGTGGCCCCTGTGTTAGACCAGAGTCATGGGCATGCAGAGCTGGGCACAGAAGGGCTCTTCCAGGCCACCTGGGGCGGCGGGGGGCGGGAACCACCACCTTCCACGGCAGGACTTCTTTTTGTAGGATCTTGGCTCAAACCTCTGCTTGGACTCCCCTATCCATTTTGGGATGGGTCTCATCAATAGAAAGTAGGTCCTGGGACTGAGTGGATACCGTATTTCTCTCTCTGATTGGGGGCGGGATAGATATGGCATATGGAAACGTGCCTCAGTGGCCCTAGGTGCCTCTGACCTTGAAAGCTTAAGGACAAACCCCAGACATCACCCATTCTCCCTACCAGCTTGACTAGAGTCCCCACCCACCCAGAACTTAGCCAAGCATGTCTTAAGCCTACATATGCTTTTTATGTATTCTTCCCTTAAGATAATACGATTAGAAGAGATAACATACACTTAGGTGTTTTGTAAACTGATAGTCGGCGTGTAATGTGTGCAGATGTGGAACTAACCTTCAGCAGCACCTACTAAGTGCCAGGCTCTGTGCCGGGTCCTGCTGTCTTCACCACAACTCAGAGAACATTTTATTACTATACCCATTTCATAGGTGGGAGAACAGCTTCAGGGAAATCAGAGCACTTGGCCAAGTCACAAGTAGAAGTGAACTCAAAGCTTCTCCTACCATCAAGAAGCCCCCTGGGACCCAACGATTTCATCTCTAGAAATCAGTCCCAAGGGTACAGCCAGACCAACACAAAAAGCATTATCAGAGAAGCCCTGGTCGTTAACTGTGAAAAATTATAAATAAGTACATATAATCAAATGGCCAACTCCTGGAGACCAGTTAAAGAAACTGGCATATTTGTGGACTGGAATATAATGTGGCCGCTAAAAAGGTTCATGCAGATGTGTACCCATTAGCCTGAAAAGATGCTCACGAGATGCTGTTTAGTGGGGGGGAAGAAAGCAGATGACAAGATAGCACTATATTATATGTATGTATATAATGTATATATATATATTTTTTGTAAAAGTCCGCATAGTCATGTGCCTAAAAATAGCTTGGAAATTCATACACTAAAAATGTTAAGAGTTATCATATCTGGATGGTGGGATTTCATATGATTTCTAATAGCTTTCTACTTTTCCTATTGTTGGATTTTAAAGCATTGGCACAGATGATTTTCATAATTAGAAACTAATAATAGAGCTGTGTCCACTCTACAGAGAAGAGACCGCGGAGTGTCCCTCACAGGGATGCCCTTCCCCGGCAGATAGGGCTCCTTTCTAAAGGAATTTGTCTAACAATAGGCAACAGCTCCTTTACGTGGGCCCCTTTCTCTGGACTGTGGGGAATGGGAGCAGGTCTGTGACAGACAGGTGGTCCTCTGCCGCCCCTTGGGTCCCTTCTCCCCGTCTATGTGGGGCTCTTAGGACGGTTCCCTGGATTTCCTCCCATCTCAGGGTGAGGGAATGAGGAACAGAGACTCTGGAAACATCTGAGCAGGAAGGAGCCATGGGGAGCCATCTGGTTTACCCTTTCTCCCATTCCAGCAGCTTCTACTGCCAGCCCAGCCATAGGAAGGGTCCAGCTCGAAGAGGCTGCATGGCAGCCTGGAGGAAGCTTCTCCCAGGCCAGAAGAGGTGGGTGTGTGGGTTCTGGACCCTGGCCAGGGAGCTGCCTGGTCCCCACCGGCTGCCCCCACAGCCCCTACCTCCTCCCAGCCCCCAATTCCAGTGCGGCTCTAACAGGAGGCTTCGGGACAGCAGAACAATTTAAATCCTATTACAGTATAAAAATTAATAACATTAAAATGTCATGATCATCCCACACTAATTAAGCATCTAATGAATAATTAGCTGTGGACACATCTGACATTTTTGGTCATTAATTTGAGCAAGTGTTTTAAGTTCCAAACAAAACCCCTCTGTGGTGAAGCCTGCAACTCTGTGTTAAGTCGCAGAGACTCGAGAAGCACCACGCATTCCCAGTCCACGGGGAGGTGGGCCGGGAGCAGCTTTTCCACCCCTCTAGCTCGGGAGGCGCCCCTGGGGAGGGTGAGCCCCTGAGCCCCTGGGTCTGAGCCACCAGGCCCCCAAGTCTCTCCACACGGGCTGTTCCTACCCAGAGGCTGGGATCAGGCAGACACTTAGTTAGGACCTGTCATTCCTCTGGACCCGTTAAGTCTCCAGGAAGGGCAAGAGCCTGGGGTCACTTAGCAGACCTGCAGATCCCAGGCAAAAGTGGAGTGAGGGCTGTCTGGGGTTCCCACAAGGGGCAGCTGGGCAGGAGGTAAAGGAAGAGTTAGTTGGGAGTTTTCTCTTGGCCGCTGGTGCCTCTCACTTCAAGATGAGCTGGCTGGGTGGAACAGAGCACATGGGAGAAGTCGCCCTTGCTAAGGGGGCAGCGTGATGTCCCGGCAAGGGCCCTGGAGTGCATAGCCCTGACTGGGTCCCCCCACGGCCCCCCACAGAGCCCGTGAGATAGGCGCCGAGCTCTGTGCTCAGTACTCACATATGTACCCCAGGAGGCCACAGCGGCACAGAGAGGTTAAGTGTCTCACCCAAAGTCACACAGCAGGAAATGGCAGTGCCCAGCTGAGAATCAGGCAGTCTGGCCACTGCCTATGCTTTAGACACTGCTTCCCATGGCCTGCTTTCCCTAATGTCTTAAGGGACCCTCCCTCATGAGAGCGAGGAACTGCCAGAGCCAGATAAAAAACACCCCAGAGTGATGCCATAAGGAGACAGGGTCTCAGGTGGAGGGATCCTGCAAAGACCCATCTGGGCTCTCCAAATCAAGCAGAAAGCACCAGAGGTCTTCTCCTTTGGTTTTTCCTCCAAGTCTGTCTTGAATCTCAGTCACGCATCTCAACTGGTGGGCTCTGTGGCTACCAAAGAGGGAGCCCCAAGGGTCCCATGCAGAACAGCCTCAGAAGCCCTAGGACTTGTAGCTGTTGGGTCTGCACCCAGGTGCCCCCGTGGGACAGTGGCTGCCCTCCGCTTGCTGTCCCTTCGCAGCCCTGTCTCTGGTGATGGCTCTCTGCCCACTTGTACTCTGCCCCCCTGTGCGCCCCAAACCCTTGTTTCTAAGCAAAGAGCCCCTTCTTCCCCAATCCTCTTTACCCCTTGCCTGTCCCATGTTTCTTTTGTCCCTCAAAGTCTTTCCAGGGGCCACCCTCCAGCCTTTTCCCAGACCCCGGGACTCTCTCTGATGCACCCTCAAATTCTCTGGGGTGCACGGCACAGAGTAGGTGCTCAGTGCTGAGCAAGACGACAGAATGGCAGCCTTTACCCACTTGTGTTCATCCTCTCTGGAGCCGCCTGACTGCCTCTGGTGTTCTTTCTGGGGGCTGGGGGCTGGGGGCTTGGTTGAAGAGCAAGATGTCCCAGGAGAATCCCAAGCTCCCTCCCTCACCCAGGGAGCAGGGAAGAGGCCCCTAAGCCTGGGATGTGAGTCAGATGGGGGCCTGTGAGGAGCCCCCCTCACTTGGATGTGCCCCACACCCCAAGTCCATATGTGAAAGTCACCAGGTCCTCAGGATATGACTAACTGGGTAGCTCTGCCAGGGGGCTTAAAAGCCAGGGAGCTTAAAAGCAGACAAGTGTCTCTCACAGTTCTGGCGGCTGCAAGTCCAAGATCAGAATGCTGGCAAATTCGGTTCCTGGTGAGGTCCCTCTTCCTGTATCTTCACACGGTGGAGAGAGAGTGTCTCTTAACCTTCTTGTACTAATCCCATCACGGGCCCCACCCTCCTGACCTCATCTAATTACCCCCCAGAGGCCCCACCTCCAAATACCATTACACTGGGGGTTAGGGCTTAAAACACACGAATCTGGGGGAGACACTATCATTTAGTCCATCGGATGACCTTCCTCGGGAATAGGGTCCCTGCAGATGTCACTGGTTAAGATGAGGTCATACTGGACTAGGATGGGCCCCTGATCCAATATGACTGGTGTCCTTATAAGAAGGAGAAATCTGGGCACAGATGCATACAGGGAGAAGGCAAGTGAAGATGAAGGCAGAGGTCAAGGTGATCCTTCACAAGACGAGGGACACCAAAGATTGTCAGCAAAGCCGCAGAAGCTAGAGAGATGCCTGGAGCAGCTTCTCCCCACGTCTACAGGCTTCTGCAACTTGACGTCCCGGCAGCCCCTGTGACCCCCCACAGCCTCCGTCAGGGTTGGCAGGACCTCTGTGGGCAGCCTGGAAGCTTCTCTTTCTCTAACCCCCCATCTGGTTGGCCAGTAGACCCCACAGCTATGCCTCAGAATCCGACTGGAACAGGCCCCTTCTGTCTACCCCACAGCTCCACCTTGGACCCGCCATTGGGTCACTGAAAGCGCCCCCGACCTGGCCTCCTGCTCCCACCTCCTTGTCCCCCCAGTCTCTTTCTGATGAAGAGACCAGCGGGCAGTGTTAGAATGCAAGTCACTCAAAGCCCACAGTAGTCCCATCCCACTCAGAAAAGGTGCTCATAGGGCTGCCACCATCTTCCCTTCCTGAACCTGCCCCCACCCCCCGCTGCTCGCTGCCATGAAGAGGCCGGGCACCCTTGAAGCCTTGGCACGGTCTGTTCCCTTTACCCGCATGTTCTTCCTGCTGTCTGCTGCCCACCCCCCCCCCCCACCGCCCTCCCAGGTTTTGCTCCCTTGTGGCTCCTTGTGTTGCAATGGGGAGGCTGCACTGCTGTTCGGCAAGCATGCCTCCCTCCCCTCTCCACTCCCCCCGCCACGGCTGCTGGCCCGCCGTGGGACTGGCGGTGGCCAGTGCTGCAGGGGCAGGCATGACTCCCCAGTGAGCCACCACTCGGGCCAGGCGCCGGAGGGAGGCCCACGGAGCCACAGCCCCTACAATGGAGATGTCTGTTCCTGGCAGCCCCCGGGACTCCCGGGCTGTTTGTTATAGAGCGCAGCATTGCAGCAAACCTGACTGACTCTGCCCTTGCCACCCGCCAGCCCTCCAAACGTGCCCTCCTTGCAGGACGCTCCTGATCGCCTCCTTACTCCGCTCTGCTGTTTCTTTCCCACGGCGCGGATCATCTCCTCTGCGCTATGTTAACTTCTCCTGTTATTCAGTGTTGTCTCCCTTGCTTGGGGGTAAGCCCGGGGGTGGGGGGGAGCAGGGCCTTTGGTCCACTTTGGTCTTTGGCACATTCCCGACCCCCAGGGCAGCCACCGCTCGGAGCAGGTGCCCGGTGAACGAATGGAGGCAAAGAGCCCTCACGGGTTGGTAGCTGCCCCTCCACCGACGAGAGGCCTCGGCTCTTTGTGGGCAGGAGTCCCTGGGTAGCAGCCAGGCTCAGAGCTGGACACCCCCCGATGGGCCTCCCACGTCTGGGCCCGAAATCCCGGTGCCTCGAAGAAACTGGAGAAAACAACGCAAGCTCCCTGTCGCCTGGGCTCTGTCCCTGTGGCTCCCAAGAGAAGGTTTAGAAGGGGCTCCCTCTGCGAGGTGGCGCTTGGGGACCAGGACAGCCACCGGCCCCCCAGTCTCAGCATAGGTCCCAAGTGCCCAGGGCCCCAGCGACAAGCAGGGGCCTGGCCAGGTTCAGGGGACAGAGGTGGTGGAAACATCACCAGACTTCAGGGTCTGACTCCAGGGCTGGGCCTTCCCTGACACCAGCCTGGGCCTTGGCCTGAGGATTGTTGATTGTTTAGACAGCCCCAGACCAATCCAATCAATTCCTGGGGTGGGGAGGCAGGCTCTGGCATTCCTTTACAAACTCCCTGGGTCTGGGAACTGCTGGTCTTCATTCCTCCACTTTGCAAACCGCACCGCTCTATAACCAGAGCTTTAGTGGAGACAGGAATGTGACAATGAGCCCTTCGCTTCCTAGCGTGGAAGTCGGTCTGAAAGGGATCTGTCTGGTCTCTGGGTCAGTGGGCTTGCCAAAACGGCACCCAAATGGCCCTGGAGGGAGCACTTCTGGGGCACAATGACTGTAAACCCGGGAGACTCCCAGGCAGGCATACATTTTGCCCCATGGGTGGCCCTCCTGCCCTGAGGACTGGCCTTGCTAGCTTGTAACAGCCCTGTATGGGCAGCCGTTGGGGCACACAGCTTGCTGGCCAGCGGGAGGGAGGCCCCGTCTTCACCTCCCCTCACGCTAAGCCGTGGAACCCTCCTTCCCCAGCCTTTGTTCTGGGCCACGCCGGCCGGATGTCCCTGCCTGGACCCCGGGAAGGGACTCAGGCAGCTGTGTGGTACGGTCCGAGCCTCGGGCCCGGAGCATTTTTATGGCCAAGTTGTAAACCTCTGAGAAATGGGGTTTATAATGGAAACTCTGACACCACCTAAAATATATCAGCACTACTGGGTGTTCCCAGGATACAGCCCTAATTTATAAACCACTCAGGAATCCTGGGCCATTTTGAAACTTACAGACAATAATCCAGAAACAGAGTAAACCAGGAGGAGAAAAAATGGTACGAGTGCCCGCAGATATAAAGTCTGTTGAGGCCAGCCGTTCAGAAACTGGTGTCACAATGTTTGGTCTCTACCCTGAATCCTGGTGTCTCCCCTGCCCCCGAGGGACACCCGGCGCTGGAGGAGGCCTGTCGCCCTGTCATCCGGCCAGATGCCACTCTGTTCACTCTGTTTGTCTTCCGGCGTGTTTTTGCATGAGGACTGGGGAGAGCGGGCGGGTGGGGAGGACACGGAAGTGCCCCCATTTGGTTTGATGGCCCAGATGGGTTTGTAAGAAGGTTCCAGTATGTTGCTGCTTATACCGAGACAGTGGCAAGGCGAGCAAACTGCTCCCCAGAGACACAAGTTTATCACTAAATGGTTTTGGGGTCCCCTTTCCGCTGGGCTCAGCAGCCACCGGACAAGCCTCATTCGCGGCTGCTCTCCTCTCTCCTGCTGGGAGGGACTTGCAGCAGGAAAGCCAGGAGGGAGCCTGTGTCGGGCCCGGCAAGGGATACGCCGGCTCCGTGCCCCCCACAGCACTTGGCTCCTGTCTCAGGCCAAGGCCATCTTGTTTTCCAGCACTCTGCTGACCCTCTGGAACGGCCCCCCTCACTGTCTTACTCATCCCGAGCCCGCCGCAGAAATCAGGAGAGAGAAAGGGCCCTGGGGGAAAATGCAGGCAGGAACTTCTTTCCTCAGGGCTGGGGAGGGCTGTCCTCGGACATTCCGACTGGCTATGGGTCCTGGGCGTCTCCCAACCTCCCTCCCTCCCGCCCTTCCTCATTCCTTAATTCCATTCAATAAGCATTTTCTGAGCCCTCGCCATGAGCTGGGCTCAGTGCTGGCTGCTGGGGGGACACAGGTGACTCAGGGGGCTTAGATTTCCTGGGGAGTCACGCCCATAGATGAATAGAGGCACTAAAGCATCGTTTCTCACCCATTTTAAGCCGTGCCCCCTGTCGCTATTCTTTAATGCCGTGTGCACTTGCAAACTAACTGTCACGACTAACAACAGATCAAAGTCACAGACATTTTGAGGACGTTCCTTCAAACCACAGCAGCCCCCATCCCAGCTTCCCGAGGACTCTTATTTAAGATGGAGAAGTAGCGCCCTCTCCCCGTGGCTGGCACGCACTAGGGGTTGACCATGGCCAGGTCAGGGGCCTGCAGGGGTCTTGGGCCTCAGAGCCGAGCTGGGCCAGAGACTCCGGTCCAAGGCCAGTCCCACTTCCTGTCAGGCTCTGCACTCCAGCTTCCCCGTCTGCTACGGGGCTTCCTACCTCCCAAGGCTGTGGCAGATTTTCGGAGATAATAAGTGCAGGGCTTAGCTCCCTGTCTGGAAGATGGCCGAGTGCTCACCAGCACTGTATGGATCTGAAGGAACAGGTGAGGGAGGGAGCCATGCGAGCCAAGGCCCCGAGACAGGAACCAGCATTCAGTCAACAAACACTTGTTGAATGGCTGCCGCGTGCCATCATGTGACCTGCAGGGAGAGGATGAAGACCCTTCCCGGGATGAAGCTTCCAGAGGCCGGCACAGGGGGCAGGCGGGTCTGCCCGCTCAGGGCTCGGATGCTCTTCGTGGGGTGCGTGTCAAAGTTCTGCCCTTCCGTGGGGGTGGCGGCCCCGGGGAGGCCTCTGGGGACTGGGCCTGTGCTCGGGGCCCAGCACCCCGTGCCCGCTCGGTGCTAGCTTTCAAGGCGGCCCTCCACCCCCCCCTTCCCGCACGCCTGTCTCTCACGGCTCCTCAGAAAATGCAATTTGAGTCAAGCCACTTTCAATTACCGCGATGCAGTGTTCTGAGCCCACGAGGTAATAAAGGGCCTGTTTTCCCTCCTGGGAATGTTTGGGGTTTTCCAGGCGCCAAAGGAGAGAGAGAAAAAGGAAGTGGAGCTAAGTGCTGCTTGGAGGAGCAAATGGCTTCGCTAGACCCAGTGCTGGGCTCCTGCCCCTCCCGGCCTGTGGGCCGCAGGGGGGTGGGGGGTGGGGGTGGGGAGGTGGGAGGTGGGGGGTGGGGGGGAGCGCGGGGGCCTGAGGGCACGAGCGCACGGGTGTGAGTGTGCGCAGGCCGTGAGGAAGGCAGCGTGTGAGCGTGGTGTGAGAGGCTGTGTGTGAGCACGTGTGTGCCCGGGTGTGCGGAGGGCAGTGTGCGCACGCATGTATGATTGTGAGAGGGCGAGTGTGTATGTGTGCACAGGTGTGCGAGGCACGGGAAAGGCAATGTGTGCATGTGTGTGAGTGTGAGCATGTGGGTGTGTGCTACTGAGTGTAAGGATGAGTACATGAGTGTGCAAGTGTGAGATTGTGTGTGAGCACACAAGTGTGTGAGTGTGAAAGGCGATGCGTGTAGGTGTGCGAGCAGCATGTGACCATGAAGGTGGGTGTGCATGTGTCCGGGAGTGTGTGCGTGTGCGGGGTGAGCTGGTGTGTGTGTGTGTGTGGTGGGGACCCCAGTGCTGCCGCGGTGGGCTCACCTACCCCCTCGGGGACGCCGGCTCAGGACCCTATTCACCTGGGACTCGGCCTCCACCCCACTCTCCCTCAAAGCACTTCGGAGTATTTTCTTTGGTTTCGGGAACATTCCTCCCATTCCTGCCCCAAACACTGACAATGAAGGCCAGCAGGACCGGGGAGGCCACGGAGGGCACGGGAGTCTAACTCGGCTTTCTCTCTGGTGCGTTTCCTCCGTCTCCCTCCCCCACTGGCCTGGTCTGTTTGCTTCCCACTGACATGACCTGACACGACATGGCCCGCCAGCCCCCTCCTCTACTCTGGAGCTTGGAGGCCAGGCAGGCAGCTGGTAGACCCTGTCACCTGAGCGGTCCCCTCAGTGGGCGGGGAGGGTCAGGGGAGGTGACGCAGGGGGAGCGCACACACAGGGCCAGGTGGGCCTGCGGGGACCTCAGTCAGGCTTCACTGCGGCCCTTCACAGGCCTGTCACCACCTCACACCCCTGCCTTCTGCTGCCTCAGGGGACCCTGAGCACGGGGGCGGGACGCCAGGTTCAGGAGGGACTGGGACATGCCTGCAGCCTATCTGGACCCCCAGGAATGGATGTGGGGCCTGGTGGACAGAACCGGCTCCAGACTGAGGACAGGTGCAGCTCGGCACGCTGTGGAATCCCCCCTCCGATGCCCTAAGGACATTTCCAGGTTGTCTGTCAAGCCTTCTCCCACCCTTCTCCCAGGCCTGAGTGCTGCCTCAGTCAGCTCCAGGCGGGCTGTCTTCTGGCCCAGTCCCCTCCCTGACAAGCCATCGTAGCTCCAGGACGGAAGGCTGCCACCTGGGCCCTGCCTGGTCTGGTGTCACTCCCCGCGGCGTCTGGGAAGCACACCTTCCTTGACCACTTTCTTTACAGAGCAGCTCCACGGGACATGGGGAGGGACAGGCGGGGACCGAGGCTTGCCCATCCAGCTTCCCTCCTCTCGAGTGCTTGGCCTGCCCTGTGGTGACCAATCGTCCTGCTTTGCCCAGCACCGTTCCAGTTTTGCACCCAATGCCCGAGTCCTGGGGGACCCCCAGTGTGGCCCCAAGAGGAACTCAGCGACCACAGTGTCCACAGCAGGCCTCAGAGACCAGAGGGAGCCCTCCCCCCACCCCCGGCCAAGGTGGCCCAGGAGCCAGGGGACCACCCAAGGCTTCCTCTTGGACCAGCAGCTGTCTGAGCTGCAGGAGCCCGAGGTACACAGCAGGCTGGGGGGCTTCTGCTGTGGGTACGTGCGGGGGCATGAGTGAGCATCAGTGGTGTTTGTGTGTGTGGCCAGGTGAGCGCTCGGGTGTGCACCTGAGTGTGTGTTCACACATGTCTGGTCTTGAGTGAATCGTGGGAATCATGTGTGTCCCAGGAGGCGCGTGCAGGTGTGTGTCCCGTACCGCGCAGGAGGCTGGGGGCGATACTGAGCCTCCCCCAGTGATCCTGGAGCTGGGCGTGGGGTGATGGACACGCCATCCTGAGAAAGGATATCCATGTCACTTTGGGATCTACATGTCCCCCAGGACACTGCTCCCTGAAGTGATCTGGACTGATACTCCTGCTGAGCACGGAGCACCTGCATTCTACGTGCTGGGGCAGGAAAGAGATGGAGGACCACTGCTCCAGAAAGTTCTTGACTTCGCTCAACCTCTGCTGCAGAAATGCGGACTGCCCTGTGGTCTCCTGCAGGTCGAGCAAGTGGGGTCAACCTCATACAACCCTGTGACAGCTGGAAACCCGAGGGGCTGTATGTCGCGCTAGCAGAGGGACCAGATACATTTCTGAAGGAAACTGTAAGCAGGGGCCTATGGGGCGCATACTGTCCGACTGAGGCTGAGCAGTCTGCTCTAGGTCCCCTCCCAGACCCAGGTCGTCAAGTTGGAGGCCAAGCCTAGGTAACGAGGGAGCAGGACGGCTGGAAGCCTCACACTCCCCTGCACCTGGTTACCCAGGAGCCACACCTAGTAGTTCCTCGGGCCAAGAGAAGCTGTAGCTGCCCCCTCCATGGCTTTGTGCCCCCAGACACACAGGGGAGCAGACAGAGGTGGCTCAGGGGAGGGGGCCCGAAAAGGCCTGGATGCATCCCATCTGCAGGGCATGCGATGGGAGGTGTTGCCAGGGTGACTCGAACAGCAAAGGGGCCAGCCTCCCTCACCCTCTGATGGCCACGAGCCTAAGTGACTGTGAGCCACACCGGACCCTGGTAGAAAGGGGAGACCACCATAACAGAGAAAGCCAGAAGGAAAGCCTAGGATGGCCTACAGCTTTGGGTTTTGCTGACCACCCAGTACAGCTTCCAGACCAGGCTGTGGGCTGTCTTTGCAAATGTGGTCCCATGGGATGCTCACAGGTATGTCAACGGGCTAAGGAGAGTCAAGTTCTTTGCTGGGGGCTGCCTAGTAGATGCCAGATCTGAGATTAGAACCCACTTCTGTGTCCTTGCCATGAGCTGTCCTCATGATCTGCCCTCTGGGAACTGTGGGTGAGGGCAGCATTCAGGGTTGATCCAAAGGGAGAGGTAAACCAACACTCCTGGGCCGGGGGTATTCTCCAGGACGTAAGGCTGGGCGCAGCAGAGGAATCACTCTGCAAACACACTCTTTGGCTTGTGATTTCCTCTTGTCCACCTATGTTTTCTGTAGCAGAGGCCTAGGCAGGAAGGGCCTCCAGGCCAAGGACGTGGGCTCTTGTCCCCAGACACGTCCCTGCAGTGGCTGCTGAGCTTAGGAGCATTTTTCCAGTGACCCGGCACTGTTTCACCAGGATGGAGGGGGTATTGGGTCATGCTTGGAGGCTCCTAACAAGCCAGAAGCTGAACAGCAGACTCCCCTGTCTCTCAAGGCCCACCGTGTGGTTGTCCTCTCTCCAATACCACTGAGAACTCGCTGGCCTCACCCTCTGTGCCAGGCCCAAGCTAAGGGCCGAGAATAGAGAGGTGAGTTGAATCCCACCTCACCCTCTGTGCCAGGCCCAAGCTAAGGGCCAAGAATAGAGAGGTGAGTTGAATCCCACCTCACCCACAGCAAGCTTAGCCTCTAGCATGAATTTCCCACGGGATGCCCGAGTTGGCACCATGCACCTGTCTTCAGCCCTGAACTCTTTTCTGAGTGCTGAGCAACGAGAAGTGTCAGAAGATAATAAATGAACAGTTACTATACTTCCCCCACCAGTCACAGCAATTCATTTCTATTCCTTAACTGACTTTAGGTCTTCATACACACCAGATCCCCACTGAGTGTCCAATGCCCTCATCTCCTTACGAGGGCCAACTCCTGAGCGCCCAGAGCCCTGGGGCTTAGCTCCTTCTCTGAGAGGCTGCCTACTTTCCAACCTGGGGAAGCAGGGGGCTGGGGGAAGTTCCTGCACCAAGGGCTCCCAGCTAAAGAGGCCATTCGCAGACTGTAGCTGGGCTCCTGCCTAAGCCAGGGACCCGCAAACACTTGGAATTCGTAAGGAGTTCTGCTGAGCTGCCAGAGCCCATCAAATTTTTATTGAAGGCATTTCCTCTGGAGAACTTGTGTACTAAATCCTGCCTAGGCTGTAGTAGAGGAATAAAAATTCCATGCACAGACTTGACTGCAAATGTTCCTTCCCAGGGCAAAGGACACACTTTCTCAAAGGCCACTTCTTCGCAACAGAGGCCGGTTTGGGCTTGTCCTTGGCTGGGGGCCAGAGGGAAGCCGAGAACTAAGGCTCCAGGGGGCCAGGCTTTTTCCTTCCATCTGCCAACGGGCCGGATGGGGACCACTTTGTGAATCCTACCAGCCCCCATCCAAGGCTTCTGTTGACCTTGGACTTGTCCTAGTAACCTGCAATCTCGGCGGTATTGTACCCCATGTCCTCACCCACAGCAGAAACCCACAGCCACCTTGCTGGCATTCTCCTCCCAAGAGGCTTGGGATCACCGCTAAGACAGAGGACCCCTTGGCTTCCTCCCGGCCCCCTCTGCAGCCTCCAGAGGCACAGGCTTGCTGCAAGCACGGGAGCCCAAATACCCCTAGCTGGAGGCCCCAGAGGCTCAGGGAAGACTTTGTAGGACATGGGGACCCCCACGGTGCTACGGGCAGCAGAGGAATTTGGGTTCTAGCGGGTTTCATCCATCATATAATCAAGCCCGTAGTCAGTGCTGAAATGGATGGAAAAGCAGAACGAGGCACCAGAGAAAAGCCCACAGCCAGATAAAATAGATGATACCAGTTCAACTGGGATTTCAGATAGATAATAAATGCATGTTTAGTGTAAGTATAACCCAAATATTGAGTGGAACATACTTACACTATTTTTTAAACTTGTTGTTTATCTGGAATTCAAACACAACTGGGCATCTACAAATCTGACTTGCTAAACGTGGCCACTCTACACAGCAGCGTCCAGGGTTTACTGTCTCCCTGTCCTGCCGAAACCCACAGCCCAGCGAGCACAAGGCCATAAAGGGGCGTCTACAGCAAGGCCCTCGAAGACAAACATCTGACGTGGCAGCCGGAGCAGACCTGCGGCTGGGAGGGCACATCTGGTCGGGATCCTGCACCAAATCCCTGCTGTCAGGCTTCTCCCCTCACCTTGCGCACCAGGCCCGCGGTCCACACTGTACTTCGTCTCAGCAAACAATCTCCCTCCCGCCCCAGGCCCTCTGCTACTCTTTCCTCGGACTGATGCCTGCCTCTGGAATGACTGCTTGCTGGAAGGGCAGGTGTGAAGCCGCTTTCCAGGGGATCCTCTCTCTTGCTAGAGTTCCCGGCCCCCTGGCAGTGGCCCCCACACATGCCGGCACTTGTCCCAGATGTGTAATAGCTGGCCCCCCCTGGGACTGCTTTCCCGAGGGCTCCGTATGAGGCGGCCCTGGGCCCCCCCGGGATGGCTCTGAGTCCGTGCCTGGGACCCTTCTTGTCGGCCGGCTCCGACCAGCCTCGTCTGAAGCCCTGACAGTCCCTGGGGTCTGCAGAAGTGGCAGGATCCCCACTGGGCTGCAGCATCACTGGACTCACTGCTTCAAGACGACAACATAAACGCGGAATCTCCTTCCTTCTCTCCGAAGCTAACTACACACCGCCAGAGGAAGGGGAAACCCCCGGAAGCGGTCAGTCTTCGATGGAGCGGGCCCTGACCTCGGACTCTGAGCCGTAGTATTTGAGGCTGGGCTTTCACGAGCGTGAGAATGGCCTGGGTGAAGCAAGACCCACGAGAGGCGGCTGTTGCCCAGAGCGAGGGCAGAGCCTGGGACGCCCGCCCAGAGGGTCAACCCACATCCTCGGGGCTCACGTGCCCAGGCCGTGGGTGGGCTGCTGGCCATCACTGCCTTTGTGCATTAGGACCGACCCATTCTGTGAATGCTCTGGAATTAAATGACCTTCCTTTGTCTAGTGTTTCCCCTGCCATTCAGGCGAGCTCCTGGCTGTCTTCTGCTCTTCCACCCTCATGGGTGAGCTCCCCTGTATTTCTCTTTTGGGCTCTGACTTTGTGTGGCTGTGTCCCCAAAGAGGTAAGTCCCTTGAGATAAGGGGCAGCGGAAAAATGAAAGTGATGATGTCCATGGAACATTAGAAGTATGAATGGGAGGCCCGCACGATGTGGGAGGCGACTTCTCTAGCATCACACCGAGAACGTGCCGGGGTGAACCCACAGAAGGTTGTTGTGGGGCACGGCACTGTGGACAGTCCTCTAGGGCGAGGTCTTTCTCGCTCTCTGAGGGATGGGCTCTGACCATCTGAGCGTCTCTGACGAGTGAGGGGCAGAGCAATGGTTCAGCATCAGGGTGGGACGGGCTGGGCTCTCGTCCCTGGGTGGGCTGTTGACAAGCAGTGGGGTGCTGGATCCCAGCTCCAGACATCGCTCAGGGACAGTGCAGTGTCCATGACCAACATCGGGACTGATGGGGTGGGGGGTGGAGCCTGACAGGGCTCCATCTTCCCAGGGGGCTGGGGCTCTGGCAGCTACTCCAGCCTGAGAAATCCTACAGGGAGCCCTTCAGGCGAGTGGCCTCAGGCAAATCTGCACCCACTCTTCTTTCTGAATACCTTGGGCAATGGATTTACTGTTCAGTGAAATGAAGGACAGTGGCCTTGGTGGCCTAGGCTATGTGTCCTGGCCCTAGATCCCCTGGGAGTGGTGCCCAGTGTGACTTCTGTGCCTTCTCCTCAGCCTGGACCCAGGAAGGGAGTGTGTTTCGAGCCACCTACTTTTTAATTACGGCTGATACGAGACAAACAAGGCCTGACTCGGATGCTGGGGATGAGCTCCCAAGGAAACGTTGACGTGGCTGTGACATTCGGGAAGGTGGCCATCACTAGGGTATCAAGGCCACCCCGTACCCGGAAATCGTGCACACGGGTTTGCGTGTCCCACATACGGCCCAATACTGCTTCACTCACACCTCTTTCTCTCTCTCCTGTGCACCTTCCCACACATGGGCTGCTTTTCAAGTACAAAGAAGCCCCAGCCTATTCAGGCGAGCTGTCTGGGGCCGACCTCAAGCAAAGCCGAGGCCCACCACGTTGCTCTGAGCCGTCCCCACAGGTCCAGACGGCCAGCTCTGCGCAGGCCGTGCCCCGCTGGCTCCTGGGGAGCCTCAGAGAGCTGGCCCTGGCCCAGGAGAGAGAGAGGAAGTGGTTCTTCAGTTCGGAGGGAGAGGAAAGAAGCTTTCATCTACCTGAGATTAAATTATAGCCGGGAGGCCCCTCTGAACAAGACCAAAATAGATAACGGAGAACACGCCGCCCTACTATAAATTCCCAGGATTTGCAGTCTTTCCTGGACTGGTTTATCCTTGAGAAGCTCCGGGAGTAATTTTGTTCGAAAGAGATCTAGGGGCTCCACGTGAAAGGGTATGGGCTTCTGGTTAACAGAATCCTTGTTAGCAGAACCCCCTGGGCAGATCCTTGAACCTGGACTCTACCCGCCCCCTCCCGGCCAGGGGCCCACGGAGGCTCCAGAATGGATCCTTCTCTGCCTGGAAGGAGCTGATGTTCTCCCCTCCTGCCATGCTGCCAGGCCTTGCTGTCCCCCGGAGTGAGAGGCCACATGTCCAGGCCTGCCAGACTTGGACTCCTATTGTGCTCAAGCAGATGGACACTGGCTGGTAGTCAGTGCAAATCACTTGTAGGTGGAACACTGGGCCTGGAAGACAAATGATCTTGGAAGGGGCTCTGATGTCACAAGGATTCATTGCTCCTCCTACGCCCCACGTCCTGAACTTGATCCTCCCGTCAAAGAACCCGGAGCACCACTGCAGGAGTCAAATGAACCCTAATAATAAGGACCAACGAGTGGCAGAGCCAGATGAGAAAAGTTGCTAACCAACAGTTTGTGGGTGTACTTCTGTCCCCTGTCTCTCACCAGGATGCAGGCATGCCGTCTGGGTGGAAACAATGATTAGATTTTTAATCATTCATGAGCTTGCTTCTGTCACTCTTCTCCAGCAACCAAAGAAGAATCCGATACATTTGAAAGATTTTAAGAGATGGGGGCCATCCTTTTTGAGGAAACAGCATGGAGCTCAACAGAAGCTGAGGTTCCTTCTCTCTTGTCGAGAAGCAGGAATGGCTTTGGCCCAAGTCGCCCACCATCCTCAGCCCCCAACCTTGCTCCAAGAACATACAAAGCAGAGCAGGGTCAACGTCCTCTACCCCAGGAGGAAGCAAGCTTGCCAGTCAAGGCTGCTAGGCTCTGGGACCCTCACTGTCGTCCTTCCAACTGACCCCCTGCCTCTTGTCTGGGACCGGGGCCTCTTGACCCTTGACCTACACCTCCCCCCCCAGCCCAGCAGCCTTCCTCGACCCCCCTCATGGCTTCTACTTCCCAGAGACTGCCTGTCCCCCACCAAACACCCCTGCCCAGTGATTGGCCTTTCTGGAGGATGCCTACAGCTCGAGAAATTGAATTCATTCATATTTCCAGGTGCTATACATTCAGATGAAGTTCTTCTTCAGATCTCCTGCCCAGAAAAGGATAAATATTTCTGATCTATAGCAAATGTGTTTTCCTTTAGCTAACATCTTGGCAGGCAAGTACACTAATCTCCCAGGAAAATCTAGGGCCTGAATAGCAAGCAGATTTTTTTTTCCCTGAGTAAATAGAAATTCTGAGTTGCTTTTTTAATGCTGCCTTTTTTTTTTTTTTTAAAACAGCAGATCTGGAGAAAAATCACAGTCCATTAAATCTGCATCTCTTGAAAGAAAAACCCAGAAGGCCACCGCCCCACCAAAGGCAAAACGAACAGAGTTTGGAAGTGTGTTTAAAATGCACCAAGGGAGCAGTGGCCATCCTGAATTATCGCGCTCAGCCTGAGGATGGCGGGGGCTGCCAGCATCCCCCAGAAGACCGGGCAGGAGAGGCCGGGAGGTGCTGTGCAGCCTGGGAAGCAGACATGGGGAACAAAGCCACGTGTCTCCTCCGGCCCACCTGTCACTGCCGTGGCCTCAGTAGCACCCCTCCCCTCTAGGTGCTGTGTGACCCCAAAGCTGAACAAAGAGCGCACACGGCAAGACCACGGACTCCCCAAAACATCCTTGCTTCACATTCCTACATTTAACAGGCTCCTTCTGTGGCCAGATTTAGATCATCAGGAAGTGGCCCCTGAGGATAAACTCTTCCCCACATGTCCCCGGGGGGATGGAGGCCATGCTTCCGAGTAACAAAGGTCAGAGGATGACTTAACACAACGGATCTGCTGTCGCGTGCAGGTGCTGGGCGACACTGGGGAGCAGGTGCAGAGGATGACTTAACACAACGGGTCTGCTGTCGCGTGCAGGTGCTGGGCGACACTGGGGAGCAGGTGCAGAGGATGACTTAACACAACGGGTCTGCTGTCGCGTGCAGGTGCTGGGCGACACTGGGGAGCAGGTGCAGAGGATGACTTAACACAACGGGTCTGCTGTCGCGTGCAGGTGCTGGGCGACACTGGGGAGCAGGTGCAGAGGATGACTTAACACAACGGGTCTGCTGTCGCGTGCAGGTGCTGGGCGACACTGGGGAGCAGGTGCAGAGGATGACTTAACACAACGGGTCTGCTGTCGCGTGCAGGTGCTGGGCGACACTGGGGAGCAGGTGTGGTCCTCCCCATTTTACTGCCGTGGAAAGTTCCTTCCATCCCACTTGCTGCCTCCTGAGCTGCCTTAGGCTTCTGTGAGGGGGAGGCAGGCGGGCCGAGCACCTGGTCCTGTGCACACCCGAGCAGAGGATCCCTGGACTGCAGAAGGCACATGGCCCACGCAAGCCCAGCCCAGCCCGGGGCAGAGCGGCTCTTCTGCTACCACTCCTTCCCTTCATCCAGGCTCGCTGGGAGGTCGGCTTGTCTCTGTCCTTCACTCTAAAAGGGAAGTCGGCTGCTCCAGCGGTCCTCGATCCAGTGATACACAAGAAGTACCCTTCCCCACGAGGACCTGCTCAGCACCTTTCAGCGGGGGTGACCCACCATGTTCAATTTGGGGAGGGAGCCCCTTAGCCAAGTGGGAGGGTGCCGCATCCCAGATGGAGCCCTCCACGCAACCCCTGGAGCCAGCTGGCTGCCGTGAGCCTCCAGCTCCCAAGCTCAAGCCAAGCTGCGGGGAAGTCACGGACAGCCGGAGACACAGAGTCTGAGCGCGTCACTGGCCTGTGTTTTGTCTTTTGCCGGAGGAGCTCCGAGCCCTCTGCAGAAGGGGCCCCCATGAAGCTTGCATTTCCATCACAGAGCAAGTAAACAAACCCAGAGAAAGAGAGGCCCATCCCTGAGCTGGCTTCCCGACAGGAAATGGTATGAGTGACTTCGTTTTTAAACATCATTATCCTCTTGAAAGCAAAAGATAAAGGACGCCTTGGAGCAGCCAAATTGCTTTGGCTCAAAAATCATTTTAAATACCATTTCCTTTAACAAGCCTACTGCCTGGGCAACGGATCAACACTATTCATTTTAACCTTAGTCAGTGGGAAAAAAAAAACCCTCTGAAGTGTTTGTAATTATTTAGATCTCTCCCTTTCTCCCCACCCAGATACGTTAACAAATGACCCAAACAATGCGCGGGCAGGTCCTATTTGCATCAGTTGACCACGCGCACCCAGCAGAGGCCATTTTCTTCCCTTCCCCACTCCGAGCCCAAGCACGGGAGAGTTGAGGCCTCTTTTCGGCTCTGCCCAGACGGTGGTGGGGACATTCTTCACCTCCCTCCACTGCTTTGTGTTTGTGAAAGCACCAAGTTCAAGTGGGAGCTCACCTTTGCCCTTAAGATGAAAGCACTGGGAAAGTCTCCTCCTCGAGACGTCTTTATGAGCAGAAAAGACAGCGGATGGAGTCCGCCTGCCTCTGCCTGGGGCGGGCCAAGTGCGGAAGGGCTCAGGCAGGGGCAGGGGCTGGACGGGGCCAGGGCTCAGGGTGCCGTGCAGACGGAAATGCCATAAAAAAAAAAAAAAAGAGCTTGGAGGATTCAGATGTGTAGGTGGAACATGGGCTACAGTCTCCTTTTTGTTTTGGGAAGAAAAAAAAGGAGTTTTCCTTGGGCTATTTGTAAACAAACAAAAACCAAAGTAAATGACATTCCCAGAAGGAAGCCTGAGTTGGTGGAATGGGCCGAATCCATGGGTTCTCCCTTGGTCAGGTCAGAGACACGCGCACAGAGGGAACGAAGTGCCTTTGCTCCTAAAACCCGAAGGCCTAACTTGCTTTGGGGTCCCAGCTCCGCCTGGAGGGCTCAGGGTCTTCTGGGGAAGAGTGTCCCACCCAGAAGAGGACGGCTTGTCTGGCCTTGCGCAGTGTCCAAGGAGGTCACCTCCATGTCCGAGCACCTGATTCAGGAAATGGGTACTTCGTCCTTCCAACTAGATCGGAAGGCCCCTGTGGGCTGCAGTTGCTTCCCATACGATCCCAACAGGAAATGGACCCGCCATGGCGCGAATGTCTCCGGTCCCCCCGCCACTCATCCGTCAGGCGAAGGGGCAGCTCTTTTTTTTTTTTTTTTTAATTTTTTTTTAATTTTTTTTTTTAATTTTTTTTTTTTTATTTATTTGCGAGAGAGAGAATGAGAGACAGAGAGCATGAGAGGGAGGAGGGTCAGAGGGAGAAGCAGACTCCCTGCCGAGCAGGGAGCCCGATGTGGGACTCGATCCCGGGACTCCAGGATCATGACCTGAGCCGAAGGCAGTCGCTTAACCAACTGAGCCACCCAGGTGCCCCGAAGGGGCAGCTCTTGGTGGTTATGGTTTTGGCATCACGGGGGGCTGACTGTGGTGCCTGGAGATCACCCGAACCAGTAACTGCCTGCCCACTTTGACCACGCACCAGAACAAGCCCCTAAAACTGCCCCAGCAGCGCACGTGAGGCCAGGCGAGCCGGCGAGGGGAAGCTGGCTCAGATGTTCTATGAGGACGGGGGGAAGAGCGATGTACCCCCAGTACCCTGTGTCATCTCCCAGGACACCCCGGGCACTTGGAGAGGAGAAGGCGGTCACCTGGGCTTCACCTTCAGTGAGGCTCAGCAGCCGCGCGTGTGAACATTTCTGCTGGGACCCACGTGCCCTCCTGTACCCGCTGAAAGTCACCCCGAGTGCAGAGTGGCCGGAAGCAAGCCCAGGACGCCAGCACCTGCCGTCCCTCCCACTCAGGGGACCGGGCAGGGAGCAGTGTGCAGGCATGTGTCCCTACCTCTTTAGGTCATGGGGTCAGCTGAGAGCCCCAGGGGTGAAAGCTGCCCTGCCTGGCCGGGGGCAGGGGGCTCCGGCCCTGCGGGGTGTGGAGGGCTGCCCCGGCAGGCATGGGGTCCTCCTCTGCCTGAGGAAGCTGTGTGCCGCTTCAGAGTCTTTATACCTGAATGTCTCCTCTGCAGAACGGATCAGTCCTGTGCCCTGGGCCTCCATGAGTGCGAGTTCGTGCTGTGTGCCCCCCTGCACAGCAAACTCTCTGAGGGCGGGGCGCGGCCTGGCTTCTCCCTGGTCCCCGGCACCCGGCACTGTGTGCATACCTGAAGGCTGGCTCTTCCGGCACGTTTCGGACAAGATCTCAGAGCCTAGCACACCCAGCCCTGCAACACCACGTGAGGGGCGGACCTGCGCATTCCCTAGGCGCTGCCTCACTCAGACCAGCCCTCCCAGGCCCCGATGGCTCTTTCCTTCCCCGCAAAGACCCCACAAAAGACCTCTTGGTCGTGAGTTTATCTGAAACCTTTTGGAAGGTACTGCATAACATGCCATCCGGTGAGATGAACAGGACAAAGAGGAGCATGCCTTGGGGACAGCAGGGCGTCACCGCCCACCCCCAGGTCAGCCCCAGCACCGAGGGGGCCCAGATCATAGGGCTTTCCTGTGTGCACGGGAGCCTAGAGGCTGTTCCTGCAGGGACTGGAGCGGGCAGAGGCCCTGAGGACCGCGGTAGATGTGACCGAGGTAGATGTGGCAGCTTGGGGAGGCGGTGGCAGAACCCGGCTTGGTGAGAAGGGAAGGGAAGGGAAGGGAGGGGCCGAGGAAGAGGAAGAGGAGGGAGGCCTGTAGAACTGAGCGGGTCAGGCTCACACTGCTTCGGATCCACATCTTCTTTCCTCAGGTGAGGGAACTGAGGCCCAGAGAGGGGGAGGGACTGTGACAAGGTCATGCGGACAGAGGGGCAGAGGGACCCACATTGACTGTGTGCCAAGCCTTATGTGGGCGATTTCAAGAAGTATGAGGTCCCTAACAAACAGTCTTGTATCACGCATTTGTAGACAGGGAAGCCGAAGACCCGAGAGATTAAGAAACACGCCCAAGGTCACGTGGCTGGGTGGCACAGGGGTAAGGGCGGCAGCGGGAAATGGCCAGGAGCCACCAAGTGGAGCATTATCTGCCGGCACAGTGCCTGCCCCCCCCCTTCGGCCCGTGAGTCCTGGAACCCAGGAGACGGGGAGCAGCTCCTTCACTCGGCCCCCCGCCCCGCAGACACCAGGGAGCCCGCCATCCTGTGAACCCCCCGGGGCGTGCGCGGAACCCAAGTCCGAGCTCAGGCAGGTGCGTGCTGTGGTTACTGCAGAATGGAACGGGACAGGTTCCCCCACTGACTGAGTGACGAGGACAGGGGACGTCCAGCCCGGACCCACAGGAAAGCTTTGCCTGGCCCTGCCGGAGCAGCCGTCCACACCCCGCAGGGCCGGAGCACTGCCCCCCGCCCCCCTGCTGCTGGCCGGACTTTATTCCTTAAGTCCAGAGCTTTGAATACAAGCTCTTCCCACGCCCACTAAAAAGTCTCCAGTGTCCACCTGGGCCTGATTTCCAGCAACTACGGGACAGGAGAGCTGGTCATGTGCGTGATCAAATCTCCTGGAGCAACCCTTCCTGGGGTCCCTTTAGTCCCCGGGACACATTCCTTACGTGTGTCAGGGAGGGGACAGTGGGATCACAGGGCCACAGGAGAGGGGGCACCCTGGGGTCTGGGCCAGTGGGGCCACGACCTCTGGCTGTAAGTGAGGCAGCTGAGAGCTGCTCCTCGTGGGGATCTCTGGGCTTTGTGGACAGTGGAACCCACGTGCGACTGGGAAACGTTCTCTGGCGTCTGCAAAGGCTTAGGCAGGAGCTGCTTTGGGGCTGTTTGTGTCAGGACAGGACAGAAGGCTGCCCAGGAAGACAAAAGTAACTGGGACCCGGGCAGAGGCCCAGGCCAGGCCAGGCCCAGTGGGGAGCTGGGCAGCTTTTTCCTTTTCCTCTTCTTCCAGAGAGGAGGCAGAGGACTTGGCGGGACATTGGTGAGCTAACAGGACCGGGTGAAGGTGGCTGGCCCAGGGGATGGGGCGCTGGATGGGGGAGGCAGGCATTTGGTTCGAGGCTTTGCCTGGCCCTGGAGGAGAAGCTGCGTGACCCGGGTGGGCCTCCATCATCCCTGGCAGAAGGGCCCTCCTGCGCTCCAGAGGCAGGGGGCGGAGAGGGGTCTTCCTGCGTCCTCCCAGTCCCCTCTCACCACCTCTACAAGCTCTGTGACTCTTGTGTGAGATTTGCACAGGTGCTCCTGGGGACTAGGAAGCGGGAGGCTGACCCGCCCAGCCCAACGCGTCCCCTCTTCCACGTTCTTCACGCCAGCCTCAGAGCCTCAGAGCCTCAGCAGTTTCAGATGGGATCCCCTCCCTCCCTTGGGGCTGCCCAGACCTCCCCCTCCCCAGTCCCCCATGCCTGTTGTCTGCTACAAACACCCACACCTTCTGCTTGATTTTCCAGAGCCAGGCCTGATTGCGACCCTTTAGAAGCTGGTTTCCGCTGTAGGAAGGATTCTGTCTTAGCAGCTGTCTAGTGAACTTGCCGGCTCCCCGTGTTCAGATTAGTGATGCGGCAGCGAGGGCACAGTCTGTCCTCACATTTGCGGCCCCCACGCCCAGCTTCCTCCCAGCAGCCCGCGGGGGCTTCTCAGTTCGGGCCGAAACACGGGGCATGATACGGAATCCTCAGGGAACGGGGCTCTCAGGGACCACCCAGCAGCTCCCCCTTCAGAACCGGCAGCCCCTCCACTCATAGTAGCCTTTCTTGGTAGTTTCTGAGAAAAATGTAGCCTAAGTGTTAATAAATAATGTATAAAAATCTCAGAGAGGAAACCACTCGTTCTGTGGAGTGTTTTCATCTCTGAGGGAGGACTTCCCTGGGCTCCTTCTTCCCTCCCTCGGCAGAGATGAGGCGCAGCTTGTCCTGAGGCTGGGGCCTTCTGGGGGCAGGAAAGGTGTGTGTGTGTGTGTGTGTGTGTGTGTGTGTGTGTGTGTGTGTGATGACATGGGCAGAAATGCTGGGGGGGAAGGCCAATGTGCAGTCACTGATTCCAACCCTGCCCCAGGGCCCTGTGGTCCTGGAGGCTTGAGGAATGAAGCCTAGGGTGATGTGGGGCTCCTTTGAGGGTGGGGTGTTGGACCAGGGTCTGGACCCATCCCTAGCCTCTCCAGGCCCCCACCCCATCCTGCCAGGGACATACCAGCACTTGGGCCCAGCCTGCAGGGAGCTGCTGGCCTCCGGATCGGACCGTGGGAAGACCCTGGTCACCTGAGTGGCCCCTGGGGCTGAACAGTGAGCATCGAGAAAGAGTCAGATGGTGGGTAGGTGGAGTCACAGGGAAAAGGGAAAACACTCTTACTATAGGCTGTCATGGTTTTCTCTCCCTGGAGGAGGTGTGTGGAGGTATGGAAAGTCACCACATGTGTGTGTGTGGTTTTTTTTTTTTTGTATCCTTTGGGTAATAGTAGTGCAATTGCTGGATTGTAGGGTGGTTCTATTTTTAAACTTTTGAGGAACCTCCATACTGTTCTCCAGAGTGGCTGCACCAGTTTGCATTCCCACCAACAGTGCAAGAGGGCTCCCCTTTCTCCACATCCTCACTGACACCTGTTGTCTTCTGTGTTGTTAATTTTAGCCATTCTGACAGGTGTGAGATGGTGTCTCATCATGGTTTTTGATCTGTATTTCCCTGATGATGAGTGATGTTGAACATCTTTTCATGTGTTTGTTGGCCATCTGGATGTCTTCTTTGGAAAAATGTCTATTCATGTCTTCTGCCCATTTCTTAACTGGATTATTTGTTTTTTGGGTGTTGAGTTTAATAAGTTCTTTATAGATTTTGGATACTAATCCTTTATCAGATATGTCATTTGCAAATATCTTCTCCCATTCTGTAGGCTGCCTTTTGGTTTTGTTGATTGTTTCCTTTGCTGTGCAGAAGCTTTTCATCTTGATGGGGTCCCAATAGTTCCCAAAAATGGGGTCCCATTTTTGCTTTTGTTTCCCTTGCCTCTGGGGACATGTCTAGTCAGTAATTTCTATGGCCAAGGTCAAAGAGCTTGCTGCCTTTCTCCTCTAAGATTTTGACGGATTCCTGTCTCACATTTAGGTCTTTCATCCATTTTGAATTTATTTTTGTGCATGGTGTAAGAAAGTGGTCCCCCAATGTTTATAGCAGCGTTATCAACAATAGCCAAACTATGGAGAGAGCCCAAACGTCCACCGACTGATGAATGGATAAAGAACATGCAGTGTGTACACACACACACACACACACACACACACACACACACACACACTGTATTACTCAACCATCAAAAAGAATGAAATCTTGCCATTTGCAACGATGTGGACGGAGCCAGAGGGTATCATGCTAAGTGAAATAAATCAGTCAGAGAAAGACAAATACCATATAACTTCCCTCATGTGGAACTTAAGAAAGAAAACAGATGAGCATATATAAGGGGAGAGGAGGGAAGGAAATGACAGAGAATAGACTGAGGGGTGCTGGAGGGAGGTGGGGGGGAGGGGCTAGATGGGGGATGGGCGTTAAGGAGGGCACTTGTTGGGATGAGCACTGGGTATTGTATTTAAGTGATGAATCACTGAATTCTACTCCTGAAACCTGTATTGCACTATATGTTAACTACCTAAAATTAAAGATTAAAAAAAAAAGAAAAGACAATGACCACAGCTCAGGGGATGGCTCAGAGGCCCCTGAGCTGGGTCCGGGCTGAGACACACCAGAGAGCCTGGATGGCGGGATGCAGGAAGTGAATGTCAGGGCCAAGGACACACCAGGGCCTCAGCCCCTCCTCTGGGGGCGCAGCTATGAGTGCCCTGAACAGCCTCAATCAGGGGTTGGAAACCTGAGCCAGGCCCTGGACCTGGAAGGCTCTGTCCTCATGTGTCCTCCAGGCCACTCGGGCTCTGGCGTCTGAATGTGGATTCCTCCCATGAGTTTTCTTGAACCGTCCTGTTAGGGATACTTGCAAGCACAGGCTGGCCCTCAGGGACTGGGGTGAGGCAGTGGGCACTCAATTTAAGAGGCACCCAGATGCTCAGCCATCAGGACAAATGCTATTTTACTGCAGCCTTTGAAAAAGAAATAAAAATTAATGCAAAAATCCATGATGCGCCAAATACCAAAATTTTAAATAAAGACAGGATCGGTGTCACAGATTTCTCCTTTTGCCTGAAGGCTCTGCTTCGGCTTGGCTCAGCCCCCGAGCTGGAGGTGGCCGCTCCCTCCTGAGTGAAGACTTACCACCCAGAGTGCCAGCCACCTAGTCCCGCTCTGGCGGCCACAACGGCTTTGCTCCGTGCGCTAACCTGGAGATCGAAGAGCAGCCAGCAGCTGCTGAGGAACGGGCCACAGGAAGCGAGGAATACGGGGGACACGCAGATGGCTGTGTGTCACAACCCAGCTCTTCTGCCGCCAGCGCCCATTTATTGAGCACATACTATGCGCCACCTCATGCCGAGTGTTTGCCACGAGTTAGGTGCGTGTTCCTCTCAACAACCCCCTGACGCAGGTACTATTACTTTCTCCATTGTGCAGGTGAGGAGAGGTTAAGTCACTCCCCAAGGGAGCGAGGGCAGAGCTGGGATTCACACCCAGAGCTTGGGTGTGCCAGGAAGGCCGGGAAGGCACTGCTCCCACCCCGGGTGAGACAAGCAATGGGATTTTCAGAGGCAGGACCTTGCCCTGGGGGGGTGCCGCCCTGGGGGCGGGGGAGGACTGGGCTCACTCGGAGTGGAACTTTGAGCATCAAAGTAGGACTAGTGGCACCGTGGCCTGACCCTGATTGAAGGTCCACCTGTGTCCTCCCAAGTGCGGGGGTGGGGGGCAGGAGGGGCCTGGGTTGGCATGACATTGGAAGGTCTGGGGGTGCGCAGCTCATCAGCTGCTCTAGGACAGTTGAGTGACAGATGCATAAAGGGGACAGAGACCGTCCCGGAGGCCAGGTCTCAGATGCCCAAAGCAGGCCCCCTTCGGTCTCAGAAATCTCCATGGTGGCAGCTTACTTGTACCAGCGGAGACTCAAAAGGGAGACCCTGCCTTTTCTTCCACGAAGCAGGAGTTCTGTCTTGGACAAGGAGCGGCGAGGCCCAGACAGGCCCTGCAGCGCGGGACACGGGCCTCCGTCTCCATGTCTGGGCTACACTGAAGCAATAAAGCTGGGGTGTGTGGGATCTGGCTTGTCCCGGCCTGTCGAATCCTCAGGAAGGTTGCAAGCCAGCGGACATCGAATCAGCATCTTGAAACCCGCCCCGGTGGGAGGGTTTGCACCACGGACATTGGCGAGCGCTACCTGTCAGGCATCTGGTTTCCCTAGAGCCTGGTTGTGAAACATCTACGGCACACCACGGCGGCAAGGGCAGAATCCTCATACCCACAAACGCCGGCCACAGCGGTATCTCTTCCACAAAGAGGCAGTCAGCACCCCAACAGCGGTTAAATTCCAACCTCGTTTCTGGGGCTGAGCACACGATCTGTTTCCGGCAGCAGGACCATCTTTGATCTAATTAAGCTCGACTGGGGCTGATGTTGTGAGCGTGCACTCTCTGATCAGACGCCGGGGCTGTGGCTGAGCGGCGCACTGGGGGCCCTGGGGGGGCTGGCGAGAGCTCTGTGGCTCCCCCCGGGGCTCCCCTGGAAGGGGTGTCCTGCAAGGAGGCCTGGCCTGGCTGTCGGGACGCAGGATTCAGGCCCAGCTCTTCCTGTGACTCAGGGACCCCCAGCAAAGTCATCCAGCTCCCGGGGTGACAGTTTTCCTACACAAACGGGGGGGAGGGACCAGCTCGTTTCTGAGGTCCCTTCAAGCTCTACTGCCAAAGTTGCTGAAAGCTGCCAAATCAAGCAGGGCTGGGCCTGGTGGCGGGGTGTGCGGGGAACCCTGACTCAACAAGGGGCGGCTCCTCTGGAGCCCTCTCCACCCAGCCACCCAGAGCCTCGGAGGGTCCCAGCAACGAGGAGCCTGCCAGGGACACGGACCAGAGACAGCAGAGCGCGCCCAGCCCCACATCCCCAGGGACCCTCCTTTGGCTGCATCTCTCTGCCCGAGCTGCCCAAACTGCTAAACTTTATAGGGCTTGTCTGAAGAGGTGCCGTGCCACCCCTGGGCCTGGCTCATCCCAGGTCACCGCCCAGACACCCCGCCACCAAAGGCAGCCGCTCCCAGGAAGCAGAGAGCAGCGGTGCGTCAGGGGGCATCTTGGCGGCTGTCAGCGCGGCGGTGCCTGTCAGGAGGAGTGGCGGAGACGGGCCTCCTTCCCCTCTCCCCTGGGGCCGTGGAGCTAACTGCTCGACACCCGGGAGAGAGGGGTGTGACGGAGGCAGGGGTGACACATGGCTGGCCGCAGCTGCCTGACGCGCGTGCCCACGGGAGTGCAGGAGGGCACTGGTCAGGAGAGGGTGGGCCATGGCGGTGGCCTCGAGCTCAGGGGGCAGGTGGGTGAGAACTCGGGGCAGATTTTCTAAATCCTAGCTTATTGGAGGCAACAGAGAGAGCTGGTCCGGGACTTCGCTGGAGTTAGCTGGGCCTGGCGTCGTATCCCGGGGAGAGCATGGACCTGGGCTCGGCCAACGTCTTCGGCCGTGAATGCCGGAAGCAGGAGACTCTAGTGATGGTCGGCGAGCGATGGACCCAGGACCGGGGCTCTGTGGGGCCCCAGCTGGGAGTGGGCAGCTCTGTCGGGGTCTGGGTGGCTACACTGATCTGGGTTCCAAACCTGTTTCCAGAGAGGCACGGAGCTGTGTCACCTTGGGCTAATGAACCCATCTCTGGGGCTCAGTTTCCTCACCCATAAAATGGTGCAGTGCAGTTGTAAGCATTCAAGGAGACTTCAAAGTGTTTTGCATCAGGTCTGACACAGCTGTGCTACGGTTATTACGACTGTCATATGCTGTTACAAACCCAGGGCTAACCCCGACAGAGGTGCTGCCCTCGGTGGGAAGGACTAGCCCCCAGTCTCGCCAGCCCAGTGAGTGTGGTGGCTCCTTGTAACTGTCATGGGGCTGGTTCCATCTCTTGTCTCCAAGCCATGAGGCCCTCTCAGGCTGTCAGCTGTGCTCCCCAAGGCCAATGAGGGCTCCGTACCCATAGTTGCCCGAGGATGACCCCCGGGGCTGGTGAGCACAGAGCACCCTACCTGTGTCCTGCTACCTGTCCTCGGATTTTAACCCGCATCAGGGACCTGGGCTGGGGCCTCTGCACGGGAGCCTCCCGAACCGCCCCATCCTCTAGCAGAGAAACGGGAGCAGAGAGAGAGCAAGTCGAGAGATCCACAGGAGCTCATGTCTTTGGAACGGACAGCATTTTTCTGAGAACTTTGTCCCCAAATTCAGAAATCTTTTAACAATTCGGGATCAACAAACCTTTCTGCTCTGGATTTCCTCTCAGTCCTCTGAGCTAACCTCACGGAGAATTCTCAAGCCTCGCGTCCCCAGAATCCCCTTTCCTGGGTGTGCCACAGACTCATGTCTTCTCTCCATATTACGGCCAGTTTAACTGGGTCTCTGGAGAGCAAACCTTCTCCCTCTTCAGGAGGGAGGGCGGAGGAAGGCTGGAAGGGAGGAGGCGTGTGCTGTTGAAGTGCTGGTCCTTTCTGCTGTCTTTACCCAATTGTGATGCTTGTTGTTGGGGGGCACAGTTGGGCCCCGGGGGCTGCCGTGGGAGAGCCTGGGAGCATCCCCAGGAAGCCTGCCTTCGGGCTGGGGATACACACCGTTCACACCCACCCAACAGATCCAGATCCACCTGCCAGGCACAGTTCTAGAAACTGGAGAGGTAGCAGCAAACACAACAGGATGTCCCTGCTCTTATGAAGGCTGGGGATGGGGGCAGGGGAGAGACAAGAACTGACCCATGGTGGTGTAACACCGCACATGCATCGCAGGAGATTTGCTGAGTGAAAGACGCCTCACCTAAGAGGATGAGGATGTGCTGTAGGATTGCATTTATAGGAAGTTCTAGAACAGGAAAAACGAATCCGTGGTGGACAGTCAGAACAAGGGGGACCCCTAGCACACAGCGTGGGAACCTGCTGGGAAGGGACATGGAGGGATTCCTGGGGTGATGGAACATTCTAAATCTTGCTGTGGCCTTGGGTGATGTTGATCATAGCTCGTCAACGAGTACCTTGACATTTGTGCCTCCAACTGTTTCACCGTGTGCCAATTTCACCTCAAAGCAAAAGGAGAACTGCGTGCACCTTGACCTGGGGTTAATGATAATGAAACCCATGCTGCTATACTTGGGGAGGCATACTGTTGTCTGCAACTTAGTTTGAAATGCATGAAAAATAAATAAATGGATGGAAGGACTTACAACTGATAAAACAATATAAGAAAATGTTAATGGTAGAACTGGGTGGTAGGTCTAGGATGCTTGTAAAATTCCCTCAACTTTCCTGTATATCTTAATATTTCATAATACAGTGTTGGTAATGATTTGCCAGACAGCAAGGGAAAGTTAGATGGGGTGTCAGGAGGACTCTGCTGAGGAGCTGAGGACGGAGCACAGACCTGAATCTTAGTGTCAACCATGGAGGCCCAGGTTGGCCTCCAGGCAACAGGAAGAGCAGGTGCAAAGGTCCTGGGGCCAGAAAGCTTGGCTCAAGTGAGGGGTAGGAAGAAGTCCGCATAGCTGGGTAGGAAGAAGTCCGCATAGCTGGAGAGTGCTGAGGGAGAGGAAGGACAAGTTTGGAGGTGCAGGCCCTCCATGGCCTGGTAAGGGTTTGGCTGTTACTTTAAGTGCCACGCAGACTTATTGAACTGGTTGAAAGCACGAGCCCTGGTATGATTTGGGACGGGAGTGGCCCCCTCTGGCTCCTTTGTGGAGAACGGACCACGTGGGCAGGAGAGGCTCGCACTGGTACAGGAGAGATTTGTGGCTTTAACTTGGTAGCGGTGGGAGAGAGGGGGAGGGAATACAGTTGAGACATATTTTTGATGGGGAAGAGGGCAGTGGGCAAAAGATGGGATCAAGAAAGGCTGGCTCACATCCTGCGCAGCAGCGCTCTCTGGCCGCACCGGGAAGGTGAGCACATGGAGGTCAGACTCTGCTTTGGCCGAGGGAAGCCTGAGATGCTGATGCCGCATTTGGGCGGGATGCTGAGTGGACGGCTGCATGGGAATTCTGGTGCTTAGCGGCGAGGTCAGGGTGCAGGTGTCAGCGTAGAGCTGGCGAGTGAAGCCCTGAGAGTGAGGGAGGTGACTCGGGGAGACAGTGTAGACAGAGAGGAGAGGGCCCAGGAAGCCCACATCGAGGGATGGAAGAGAAGGGAGGAGTCTGCAAAGAACAGGCAGTGGGGGAGACAGCTGGGGAGGGTCCCTGCTGCAGGAGAAGAGAACATTCCAGAGAGAGGGAATGGCCAACTTGGTAATTGCTGCCTGGAGGTCAGGAAAGAGGATGCAGTGACGTGACCTTTGGATTTCACAATCTGGAGGTCGTGGGTGAGCCCGGGGCGTGGCACGTGGCACGGAGGGAAGGAGAGAGGAGGTGCGGTGTGAGGGGAGAGCGGGGTTGGGGCACATATCTAAGGACTCCTGCTGGAAAGGGGAGCATTTTGTTAAGCAGGAAACGTGCCAGCAGTTGATGGGGGTGAGGGAGAAGCAAGAGGGCAGAGCTGCAGGAAGAGCAAAGAAAGACACAGGTAGGACTGCTGAGGACGAGGACCCTGTGAGGCCACCGGGTTCCAGAAACTTCCATAAGGGCTGCTCTGCCGGGCTGTGCCTCTCGCTTCGGGCCTGTGTTAGGCAAGAGCAGACAACATGGCCATATCTCCCAGTAGCCAGGTGGCCAGGAAGGTATGGGCCCCACTAATATTCCCCATCACCAAGGAGGACTCTGGTGTGTCTGGAACAGGAGAGGGGAAAGCCCTCAGGATGTCCTGGCTGGTTTGGGAGTGGGGGCGGGGATGGCAAGAAGTCTCCTTTGGGCTTCCTAGAGCCCTTTACAGGGAGGAGAGCAAGAGAACCGAGAGGGGAGGAGTGAGGAGCAAAGATCCCTGTGCACACCTGTGCGTCTGGAGTGTGTGGTGTCTTGCATGGGAGAGGCTGCATCCTGAGGACCACTGGACTCTTATGCTAGGAAAAGCAGTGATGATGCCATGTCACAGACCAGAGTCTATCACCTGCCCGGGCAGGCCAGCTTCACCAGCTTGGGGACGCCTGGGGGCCTGAGCGAGCACCTGACGGTCACACATGGGGCTTGTCAACTGAAGGCTCACAGTTGCCGTTTCATTCTTATCAAGTTACACCTGAATTTCACTCCTGGCCCTTTGAGTTCTTTCAGAGGCAAAATAGAAAGTGTTTCCTTTAGGCAAACTTTTGTCTTTCGCTTTGGAAACCACCCTTTCCCCTTTGCTCCAAAGGAGATTAGGATATTGAGGACAGAATGTCAGTTGAAGATTACATGAAAAGGATAATTAAACAAAAGCCCCACATTGTACGCCATCTAGAAGGGAAACTAAGCGGCTTTTGCCTCCCTCCCGTCTTTGAAGGATGCTCTGTCGAAGGGGAGCAGGGATTGTTTGGCTCGATAAATAAAGATAGTAACCAAACTGTATCGCCCATTGTTCTGCTTTTCCATGAAAGGCAGTTGCTTAGCCAAGCTGACAACCTGTGCCGTGGAGGCATAAACCCCTCTGCAGACGGAAGGATTAAGAGACTGACAAGTCCTGGATAATAAGACTAATTAATAATTTCCATCTCCAAGGAGCGATACCTCCTTCTTGCTCTGTCTTCCATTCTGGTTCAGGCAGCTCGGTCCTTGGAGGGCTGAAGGACAGAGGGGGCTTTGCAGGACGGGCCTGGATGGATGGCAGCCTGTCCCGGTGGGGCAGGGAGCCGAGGGGACACCGTGGCGGGGGTGGGGGGGCGGGCAGCCCACAGATGGCAACAGTGTGGAGCTTCCCTTTCACTAAGCGAGGACCAAGCTCTCGCCTGAGACTGCAGGTGCATTAGCAAATGGGGCCTGTCCCCACACAGGCACACGGGAGGGCCTTAGTATTTTGCCACTTGAAAGGTGGTCTGGAGGGGACCTTCTCAGACCTCGCCAACGACAGCCACCCACACGATCCCCTAGAGCAAAGACTGCCGGAAATAGTCCCGGTGGGGCGATGAGCAGAGCCACCATGGCCAAGCAAGACGTGAAGACCTTTGTGGGCCTTAGCTCAGCCCATCCTCCCAGGGACCCCAGGAGAGAGGCCTTTCATGCCTGTTTCACAGACAGAGAATTAAGATTCAAGGACGGTCATTCACTTGGCCAGAGTCCACGGCTAGGGAAGTACAGAGCTGAATTTAAACCGGGGGCCTGGGCCCACCAGGTGGGGGTAGAGGGTCCCGCCTCCCCCGAGGGCTCTGGCCGCCCAGGCAGCTGAGATTTACAAGGTGAGGGTCCTGCAGCTGGGACCTGATTGCAGGTTGCTCCCCCCACCCTCAGAGAAGGGGATCAGGATTAGAGAATCTTCTGGAAAATACCCAGTGACTTTCCCTAGAGAGAATAATGGCTGCTTTGGGGGGATAGACGTATTTTTCTGGAGGCTTTAGGTGGGTACGGCAGAGGCCTTGGCATCATAAATTGCAATCAAGCAAAGATGTCTAAGAAGGAAATAATACCCGCTCTGCTGTGCAGCCTGGCAAACATCCTGAAATCTTAATGGAATTGAGCAATTTTTGCATAGCACCCTAAATTCCTAGTGTCTACCTTATCTTCTCGTCACGTTATTCAAGGCACATTAATGGAGAACGGAGTGGAAGCTGCTAGTTAGAATAGAAGCAGCACAAGGAGGCGGCCCAGGAAGGAGCCCTGTGATCACCCCTGCCCCCCCAGCCTGGAGCTACCTTCTCCACCCCTGCCCCTTCCCCGGCTGCCAGAGACCTTCCCCGCTTGCCGATCGTCTGCTGTGCTCTCCCCCGAGAAAGAACCCGGTCGCTTAGAAGACGGGGCTTTGCTCTGTTCCCCTGTCCCCGGCCTTCCTCCTCTCGTCCACCGTCTTTCCTGGTGGGGGGAGGGGGGGCGCTCCTGCACCTGCCGCGCCGCCCTCTCCCCTCCTCCTCCCCCTACGCCACCCCTGCTTCACCGGGCTCCCTCCACTCACTTCTCCCTCAGTGCCAACACCTTCTGGCACTCCCTCAGTGCCAATCCCTGTCCTATTACCCGCAGACCTCGAGCTTCTTTCCAGACTCTGCCTGCCGCGACGATTCGCTTCCAACGCACCTGTGTGCCGGGAGCTCCTCTTTCCCGACGGGCCTCTGGGCCCCCGTAAGGCCCGTTCCCCTCGCGCCCCCGCCGCACTTCCACATGGCGACGACAAAGCAGCGGCCTCACGGGCTGCACAGGGCTACTATGTGTCTCACGGACACCGGTAATGACAGTAATCCTCGTCAGCCTGGGAGGACTCCAGGGCAGCCTTGAACCTGCAAGCTCCCGTGCTCTGGCCCCGTCTCTCCTGCTCTCTTCCCCGGGCCCGAGCAGAGATGGGAGTGCGGGCCGCCCCCACGCTGCCTCCAAGTCACTTGACGGACACCAGGGCCTGGGACACTCGTCCTGAGCGCTTCTGGGACCGTGGGTGCCTGGCCTGTGGGTTTGCAGACTGCGGAGCCGGGACCCCACACGGCCCTGTTAGTCCTACCTGTCACTGTGCTCCGAGGCCCACGCCTGCCGCCGGTCAGAAAGCGCACGGAAGAACCTCCCACCTCCTTCCATCCTGAGCGCACCTCCTCTCCTCCAGGAAGCTTCCCCTGACCACCCAGCCCACTCTAGGTCTCCCTGACCAGCTTCCGGGGCCGCCTACTGGGCCAGCCAGGCGCCTCAGGCATGTAAATTCCGGGTCCTTCACCTGCCTCTCCAACACTTGGGTCCAGTGACTCCCTCCCCTGTGTGCTCCATCCCTGGTTTAAGGAGCCTGCACTCAGCCCTGTCTGCCCTAGTCTTTGGAGGTCCCTTATTCTCCTGGACCCTCAGTTTCTTCATCTGGGAAAATCAGGGTGACTTCACCCAGCCCTGACTCCTCTTCAAGGGCAGCCGCGAGAACCAAATGACACTGGACTTAGAGTCCCCATCAAGCACTGAGGGCCACCTGGTGCCTGGCTGTGGTGTCTGTGGGCCACGCGCACTGTCAGAAGACCCTCGGCCCTGGCCCAGGCCATTCCTGGCATCTGCCACATCCCACACTCCTGGTGGCTGACGGGAAGACACCGGGGCTGGGCGGAGCTCCTGGCTTCCGTCGGTGTCTGTGGGATGAGCCCAGAGGGTGTGGTTTGCCCGAGGAACCTTCTCCTCCCCACTGACCCAGGCCTCAGGGACCCCTCAGGCACCAACTCACTTCTCTTCCTTGAAGCATGTGGGTCAAAATGCCCCCATTGGGACAGAGAGCCAGCCTGACAACAACGCCTCCTATTGTTCTAAGCCCCATCAAAGCCGCCCGTCACAGCAAGCCCCACGGCATCTCAGTCTGAGTAACGCAGGACACGTTCACGGGACCACATACAGAGCATGCTCCATGACGCTTTATTTCCCAGCCACTTCTATTCTACCCCAATGACACATAAAAACAGTTACTGAGCAAGAAGCCTTGAGTATTTTTTATGAAGCTATAATATCTTCCATTAGAAAACAAGATGAAAGAAAGGGGGGAAGAGTGAGGGAAAGAAAGAAGGATGGAAGGAAGGAAGGAAGGAAGGGAGGGAGGGAGAGAGGGAGGGAGGGAGGAAGGGAAGGAGGGAAGGAAGGAGGAAAGAAGGAGAGAAAGGAGGGAAGGAAGGAAGGAGAGAGGAAGGGAGGGAAGGAAGGAAGGAGGGAGGGAAGGTGGGAAGGAGGGAGGAAGGGAGGGAGGAAGGGAGGAAGGGAAGGAGGAAGGGAGGAAGGAAGGAAGATCTCTCTTTTGCTGGACTGTCACCTGCATCGCGGGGATGGCCTGCTGGTGGAGTCCAGCTCACTCCGAGTGGAGATGTCCCCACCACCGGGATGAGCCTGAACACTCAGGGCTGAGTGTGGATATGCTCCTCCAGGTGCCTGGTTGGGCCTTCTGGTCCCTTCTGTGACCCAGCTCACCTGCAGGCCGCCCGAGGGCTGGGGGCATGGTCCCAGGTGGGGCTGCACTTCCAGAAAGAGTGAGTGGATGTCAGGTAGGGGGTGCTTGGGTCACAAATTGCTAAAAAGTTGATCATTCCCCAGACGGATTTCAAGTCTTTTTTTGGGGGGGGGGTAGGCAAGGGACATTTATAGCAACAACAGGGCCACCACGTCTAGAACACATCTCGCTCTGTGTCCTGCTGCTGCAGAAGGCGCTTGCAGGAGGAGACTCCCCCTGGCCAGCTGGTCCTGACCAGCTCACGTGCTGGGGGGCCCTGGCTCCAGCCCCCTGCCACCTCGCTGTTCAGGATAGGGGGTGATGCGGCCTGGGGGTCACAAAACCTTCTCAGGGGTGTCAGGATGCCAGCTTACAGGTCCAACCCGGAGCTGTCCCCTGTTAGGCGCTTGCCGCGTGCCAGGGGCTGGCTACGTGTGTCCGCGCAGCAGGGTATTATTTCTCGACGACAGCCCTGTGCAGTGATGTTCTTACTGTCCCCGCTTCCTGGTGAGGAAACGGGGATGCAGAGAAATTAGGTGAACTGCCCAGAGGCACGCAGCTACCAGGTGCTTCCCTGGGGGACCCAACCCCACTATTTCAAGGGGTTAAAATAAACAGAGGGCCGATGGTGCTCATTCCCCCACTCTGGGCCACGTGGGTGCCCTGAAGGGCAATGTGGGCGACGTGCTGGGGACAGGTGCAAATGTTCTGTGACCCTGCAGGATGCCTCCCCCTGACCCAACCGTGCCCCCACTTTGCCACTTCTGGGTAGCAGTGAGATCTGTGGACCCTTCCCGGGGAGCCAGAGGCAGCCCAGAGACCGTCCGGTGTTGGAGAGAAATATATACGTATGGGGACACATTGCACACCCGCAGGGCTGCTGTGGTTCAAGTGCTGGGTGAGGAGGCCTGTCCGCCCCCTGCCCCCTCCCCTGCTGGCTGGGGATGCCTGGGTCTCAGCGCACCCCCTTGGGGACCCTGCAGAGCTTGCTCTGAGTGAGGAGGCCGGGGCCAAAGGAAGGCAGGGCTCCCTCGGAACACTCTGGGGTCCAGGCCTGTATCTGGGGGAGAAGCTGTCAGGGAGCTGTTCCCTGTGACTGTCCCAAGAACGCGAGCAAAGGTGCTTCTCCGGGGCCCTGAGACGCTGCGGAGCCCGGGGTCAGCCTGGCGAGGCTGCTGGCTCCTGCCTTTTCTCCGCGGCTGCCATCTGAGCCCCCTCCTCCAGGCAGGAGGAGCGCTCTCCTGAGGAGGCAACACGGGCTGGGGGCCCACAGCCCGACAAGCGGATCTAGGACTTCAGCTCAACCTCCAGGCCTTGCCCACCAGGTAGGGAAACAGAGTTCTCACGGGCACTTGTGAGGAGAAGCTGGGGCTCTGCCCAAGCAAGAACGGGGGTCTCCCTCCTCCCCTAGAAGACAGGGGGTCCTGTGACTGAGGCCCCCCTCCGCTCCTGGGCTGGGGGCTCTAGTGGGGCCAGGGCAGCCTGGACCTAGCTCCCCAGGAGCTGGTACCCCCACCCCTGCACCCCTCTGGGCTGGCTCCACGCGGGCCCCCGTGCCGTGGTACTGGGTGCGGAGGGCACCCCAGCACCTGCCACGATGGGGGGCGGCAGGGCTGGCGGAGCTCCGGGGAAGGCAGGAGGCGGAGAGCGTGGGCCTGAGAGGCCCGGAGCTGCCTCCTCTCTGGCCCTGAGGCCTGGGGCCGGGGGCCCAAAGCTGGCTGGCTGTAGCCGCTCCCTAGAAGAGAGGGTGCCGCTGGTGGCCCGGGGAGGCAGAGGGGGTGGCAGGGGTCGCCCTCTGCTGACTGGGTGACCATGGGACTTCGGACAGCCTGGTCTTCTCCTGGGCGACACGGGGCCCACGGTAAGGACCCCGTGCACTGTCTGGCCAGGATTTGGCTCCCGTGGTGGTTGTGTGGTCACAGCTTCCGAGGCTCAGGGTCGTCAGGGCAGAGCTGGAACCCAGCTCCTCCTTGGAACCCAGACACCCACGCTTCTCCAGCGCTCTAGGAACCCCCAGTCCCGGGGTACCCCCAAAGCCCCCAGGTCCCTGTGCTCACGCAGCGCTGCTCATGAGCCCACGGGCCTCTGGGCATGCTGCAGGGGTGGGCCGGGAAGGGGCTCCTCGCTACCTCCGCCCCAGTGAGCTGGTCTCAGCAGCCTAACAGCCCCCCGAACGGCGGCGGCAGACACACAGGGACACACCCGCTGCTGCACTCGAGCACAGAAAACATTCATTAAGCATTTTAGAGGACAAGGGCACAAAGAAAAACACTCATTAGAAGCAGAAATAGTTTCCAAATGAGCCATACAGAATCTGCTGGAAAGTCTAGCCTGAAAGGGGGCCTGTTCTCCTTGGGGTTGTGGATGGGTGAGAAACGCCCAAATGGATGGAAAGTGGGGGCCCAGGAAGGGGATGCAGGAGGCGGCAGGAAGGCCCTGTGCCTGAGCGCGAGAAGATTCCCAAGCAGGAGAGTCTGTGGGCGGCAGGGACGGAGGCCGAGACCCTGCCGTGTGGCTCACCCTGGGAGCAGCCCCGCCTTGGGAGTAGCCACGTGACCTCCGGCCCCCAGCAAGGCTCAGGGTCGGGGCGACTGCAGGGGAAACTGTGTTCAGGCCCCTGGAGGCAGAAGCAAGGAGTCAGGAGGCCTGACCCCAGCCGGCTCCGTCACTGACCAGCTGGGTGACCCTGGGTCTGGCGCTGTCCTCTCTGGGCCTCTCTGGGCCTCCGGGTCTGTCTAGGAAATGCAGCGGCTGAGCTCAGGGCAGCCTAGGGGTCTTGCCAGCTGTGACACAGGGAGGCTGGTGTGCAGACGATGTGGCCGAGGAGGTGTCCCAGCCAGTGGCCGTGGCTTCTCACGGTCCCAGGGCAAATCCCCCAAAGGCCCTGACCCAGCTGGGCAGATGACTTCACGTGGTGCACACCAGTCATGACAATGACCTTATGAACCTTGGGGCCTCACTCCCCTCCACTCTGGGGGAAGGGTCTGGCTCCTCACTTGTCTCCCTGCTCACATCTTAAAGTGTTTATTAGCAATGGAGAGAGGGCAAGGTAGCTCCCTCCCCTGGAAACCAGGTCACTCCGAAACTTCTAGGGCTGCCCCTTGAACAAACTCTCCCTTACCCAGAAGCCCTCCTTCCCCTCCCTGCTCCCTCCAATCCCCTTCCTCTCGCCTCTTGTCCCGCAGCCCCTCACACCCTGCTTGCTGTGGGGGGGCGTGGCCAGCAGCTGGTGGCTTCAGGGGACCAGGCTGGCTTCCCAGGAGCCCGGGGGGTTGGGGGTGGCCTGCTTCCTTGGTTCCTGCCGCAGCCCCTGCCCTGACATCTTCACTCCCCCCAGTCCTTTTTCCTGATAATTGGTGTCAGAGACAAACTTGGGCCAATTTCCATCTGGGCCAGTGTCTCGTGGCTTCTTTCCTGTTTAATATCAGAGAAATTAAACCTGGCCACACCATCATTATCCTGGTGTTGTAATTAGCACTGGAACAAATTGCCCTGAGCGGCGCCGGCTGCCGCAGTGGCTCATGGGCTCGTGGGGGACGGGCGCCCTGCTAATTGCTTTGGCCTTCGCTCCTCAACCTGCTACTGCCCAGCACGTAGTGGGGAGCAGGAACCCCACCCCTGTGTACGTCCCCTCCTGTCACCTGCTCACGGAAACAAGGGCGACGCTCTGGAGTGACAACTCCCTGGGGATGGAAAGAGAAAATAAGGGGGCCCAGGTCTACCCTTAAGAAACCAGTTCCTGTGATACTGGCCTTCGGGGAGAAGGGGTCCCCAGCCAGCTGGAAGTCACAAACCCAGCCGGCCATGAATCACCCCAGGTATGTCTCTAGCACATAGCAGCCAGGACCAAAGCACGGGGGAGGGGAGGGCTGGGACAGCCGTCAACCCCCTCAGCACTCCCTGACCCCCAGTTCTCTCCCAGCCCCAGAAACAAGGCAGGAGGAGCCAAATCTGAGTGAGTGGATTCCAGCTTGGAGGGGTAATGAGCTCACACCCCATGGCTGCCCACTAGTGTCTGATTCTAGGAAAGTAAATTTAGTGGAATTAAAAAGCCACAAGCCCATGATGGGATGTGAGGAGACAAGAGGAGGTGTGGGTGCGGGAGAGCAGGCCTGGAGGAGGGAGCACCCCTGAGGAGCAGAGAGCTGGGCTGCAGGGGAAGCTGGCTGGCAGGAAGCCGGCCAGGGCACTGCTGCAACAGAGGGCAGTGGTCAGGCCGGGAATCAGGAGAGTGTGCCCAAGACGTGTTTTGATAGGGCATGAAATAGTAAAGGAAAAAAGCCAAAACGGGCCCTGGGGCCTTTGGAGGCCCAGGAAGGAGTTGACCGGGCTGCAGGCTGCTCAGGGTGAAAATATTTCTCAGCAGCCAGAGTATGACCCCGGGGACAAAGGACAGGCTCCCGCTGCATCCGATCCCTGCTCTCAAGGTGGGAGCCCCACACTCCACCCCTGCAGCCAGGTAGAAGAGAAAACCTTTCGCGTTAACAAGACGAAAAGCATCATCCCATGACCATGCGGGAGGCGCCTTTCACAATAACGCGAGGCCGAGCAATTAGGAAACTGGTCCTTCTAGGCCAGCCTCCTGGGGAGACAAACCCCGGAAACTGACAAGAGGGCAAGATGTCAGGGAAGCCGTGTCTTTGCAAATCAGCACATCCTCGGACAGTCTCAGGCATCATCCGCTAATGAACTTGCTGAACCACAGACAATTATTTCTGGAACTAAGGGAGAAGGGCAAGGGCTTGGAGGCAGGGGCTGGGCTGAGCCTCCATGTCCACACCGAGATGGCTCTGGGCCGAGATGCCTTCCAGGCCACCTTCCTGGGGACCAGTGGCCCCTCTGCCCTCTGGCACGTGCAGCCCTCTGCTCCCTGAATGCACGCCGTGGCGTTGGGGGCTTGTTTTCCAATCTGCCAGACCCCTCCCAACAGCACCGCTGAACCAGGGAGATCCTCCAGCTCCTGGGGCCCAGGGGCTGGCTAACTTGAACCCCGATGGGTGCAGAAAGTGGAACCACAACGGGAAAGGTTAGAAGCCACAACGCCTGGGGAGAGGCAGTAGGAAGAAATCAGGGCAGCGGTGCCCGGCCCACGGGGGTGGGGCCCACAGAGAGCGGCTGCAGATCAGAGGACCCCTGTCCAGCCCGGCGGATGGACCCCTCGGACCTTCCCTCTCACACGGGAGCACCCTCTCCTCGGCAGGATGACCACCGATGACCACCAGCCGGGGAGAGGCTGGGCGGCCACGGCGCCGAGCCCGGCCTGACCCAACCAACTGCACACAAGCACCCCGGTCACAGAGCTGGCGGCCAGGCCACCCTGATGGGGCTGGGGGCTCCTCCACCCCCTTCTCCGTCCCACGGCAGGGCAGACATCACAAATTGACTCCCGGGCTCCTTCCTGCAGAGCCGCGGGCTCCTCCTCTCCCAACAACCATTCCAATCAATCTGTCACTGGCGTGCCTCCGAGAGCCGATTTTCCACAAGCGCCAACGACCAACTAACCCGCAAGAGAAAATGAATGTGCAGCTCTCAGCCCACAGGCAATTTGCAGTCAGGAGCAGGATGCTCAGCCTTCCTTCTGTCCTCATCAGGAGGAAACTGAGGCACCCCGGAAGCCCCTGGTGGGGCTTTATTCTCCTGGGGCAGGAAAGACCGGCCCCCCCACCAGGCTTCTCCCCTTCCTGGCACCTGACGACGCACCAGGCCAGCCACACTCCGACACCCCGAGGAAAGCTCGCCGGGGCGCCTCGGCCCTAAGCCACCACACACAGGAGCCCCACGCCCGCGCAGCTCCCACAGACATTCCCCAGCACCAGAGACGGAAGAAGAATCTCCCAGCCACCTACCTGAAGGAGCCAGTAGCACCTCCGGTGGAAGGTGGGGATGATGGAGGAATGGACATAGCAGCCGTACAAGCACTAGGGAGAGAGGAAAAACGAGAATTCAGTTGGAAAGAGGGAAGGAAGGAAGAAAGACGGCGCAACAGAGGAGGAAGGAGAAAGGGTCACGGATACTGTCGGCGCCCTGGGAGGCTGAGCGCGGGCGCCTCTGGGCCTGGCTCCAGGGCCGGGCCTGGGTCCGTATCTAAGAAGCACAGCTGGGAAACGCTAGCGGGCAGACACTGATGGACAGCTGGGGTGCTGTCCCTTTGGGGGGCCTTGGAGGCATGTGAGAACCCAGAAAAGCCGGGGACCAGGGGAATGCACATATGTATACATTTTGCCTATAATTATAGGGGCTTGGAGTTACCCTGAAGTTCATTCACAGAGCCTAGGTTAAGACCCCTCGGTGTACAGGGAGGGACTGAATGTATCTGGAATTGATTCAAACATGCATGCACGCACACATGCACACGCACACACACACACCACACTCCAGATCTTTCCTGGTCAAGGGCATCATGCCAGGCAGTCGAGGCAGCCCTGGCTGGCGGGACCTCTGAAGCTAGTGGTGGACGTGTGGGGGGCAACGCCTCCTAGGACTGACCTCCAGAGGCTGAGAGGCCCCTCGTGCACACCCCACTTGCTGGCTTTTATTTAGTTTGTTCATTCATATTTTTTGTTTGTTGTAAGGTTAAAGCTGCATTTTTGGCAGATGGATTTGGTTTTGGAGAATCAGGTGGGGGTGTGTGTGTCGGGGGGGGACAGTGAGGAGGGACACTTGGACCCGGGTGGCTGGAGCTTCCCCATGTATATGCACACAGCACTGGACACTGTGGGGACAGGCTTGCAGGTGGAGGTGGGGAACGGGGACCAGTAAGGAGAACGGTCCTTCAGGTGCCTCTCAAAACCCAACTCTGAGAGTCTCAGGGGGACAGGATTTTGCCTTTTCTTTTGTAGCCTCCAATTCCAAACCGGAATGCTCTCTTTCCATCTCCTGCCATCACCCTGGCTTCCCAAAGCACACATTCCTGAATCAGTGGGGCAGAAAGCGAAGGCAGGGCCCCAGAGCCTCGCAGGCCAAGGATGAGCAAGGTCTCCCCTTGACCTCTCATTGCTCATTCGAACCTCACCATAGCGCCCCCCTGCCCGCCCCCCCCCCACCCCCGCAGCACCGGTGCTGTAGGGAGAAGTGGCCAGCAGCTCTGCATTTAAAGCACCCACCAAAAGACCAAGTGCAATTTGGTTCTTCTAGGAGTCTGTTCAAGCCCTGCCTGTCTGATTAGCAGAGTTGAAAGAGAAATCAGTTTGGACTATGGGATTCTGGCTGTAAGAAAATCAGATTTCCAATATGTTAGAACTTTTACAGATCGCTGTCAGCTGGGACTAAACCCTGTATAAACCAAACCAAACAAAGCGGAAATTAATTTAAACGATTCCTTGCAATTCTTGCCCACAAAAATGTACTTATTATTAAGAAGGCAATATTCTTTCCTGAGTTTTCTGGTTTTGAATATACCACGTTTTCTTTTTTTACTTTTATTTTCGATCACTCACTCCTTCCTGCCGAAGGAGAGCCCTGTTTGGACAGTTCCTGTGAGCGTTTGTTTGCCACGAATGAGCAGCCCACCTGCAACTTTAATCAGCTTTTTTCCTTTGGAATTTGCACATTCTCATGGGCAGTTTCATTACTCTTACTCATGTAATGAGCCAAATGGAGAGAGACATAAATTGTTGAGAGAAGAACTCTCTCCTGTCTCTTTGAAATAAAAGGCTGCACATCTGCTTTTTCCCACTGTTCGTTCCCCTTGAGGGTTTGCAGACTTCCCCCCTTCACCTGTCTCCTTTTCTTTCCACTGCTTTTTCTCGAACTTGAAAAGAACGTGGTTGATGGGCAACTCCATTCCCCGCCCCCCCCCACTCCCCGTTCACTGCTTATCTGCCGGGTTGAGCTGCAGCCCAACACCTACTGTGTATCCCTTCTGAGAGCCCACAGGAAGGAGACAGCACGTGCCCGCTCTCCCCTGAGCCACCCCAGCACCTGTGGGCAACCTGCCTGCCCAGAACTGCCCAGCACCATCCAATAAGCAGGATGATGATAAGAAGAAACATCGCTGTTTCTACAACAAGGCTCATGCATTTGAATCAGAGGAATGCCCAGGGCCTCACTCAGAACCTAGTTACTCTGTTTTTAGATATGACTCTAACCACCCTGGTGATCCGATGTCTCTGGTCTCCACAGATGAGAAGCATGATCTAGGAAGGCTGGAGAGAGGGAAAGCAGACCCCTGGCAAGAGCGAACCATGTCAAATAGCATCCAGGGAGGAAGGAAAAGCCTCCAGAGAGCCCCAAGGACTCAAGGAGCCCAAGGACATTGACCCCCTCCCCACGTTGCCTAGCTCCCCATGACCTCCCCATGACGCTGGGTCACCCCCCTGGCTCCCTGCCCATCTGTAGTCCCAGAGGCAGGGAGCCTCAGATCCTCTGAATGAAGATGGCTAACAACCGCCCCACCGGTCTCCACAGGAAAGTACTGGAAAGACCTGAAGTCAGTAAATATTTCATTTTTGCTTGTGGTATTCCAAAGGCCCGGGTCTTTAAACCACGTACTAGAAAACCATCCTGGAAAATGGCTCCACATTTAGTGCTTAAAGGGCAAAGCTTCAGTTTTAGGGAACTCTGAGATGTGTTAAGTAGCTGGTTTACTGTGCTTATGGGGAAGGAAGCTTCCAGCAATCCACCCTTGGTGAGCTGGAGTCGGCAAAGAGGGGCTTCTGGAGAAACAGGTCCTACTTGGGGTGGGGGACCTGCTGGGAGGGTCCTTGTCCTTCTAGGCTGTGAAAAGGGCACCTTCCTCCTCCTGTCTTGTGGGTGGCTGTGAGGGTCAAGAGCTGATGCCCAGGTGGGATGCCCAGGAGAATCCCAGAGGACAGTGGGAGAGGGGGCCGGAGGGGCTGGGGGCTTTAGGATGAGCACGGTTGGCTGAGGGAAGAGTGGGGGAAGGAGTGTCAGTCCAGCAGCAGGAAAAGCAGCTGGGGACGGGAGGTGAGACAGAGGCTGGCTTGAGGATGATGGGAGGGATTAGAGTATGACAGGCAAGGCCAGGCATGGGGAGGGCCCAGGTCGGGGAGGTCAGGTCTGCTCACAATAGCCGTGGGGGCCACAGCCAGGAGCTTGACTTTGTCCTGGGACATCATGATCAGATCTGCCTTTCAGGAGACCACAGCGTGGTCAGGGAACAGAGCTGAGGAAGATGAGGGGCACGGGGCCAGCCCTGTGAGCCCGGAGGCCCACTGGCCCCGGATGGCGGTGGCAGCAGGACAGGTGTGGAGAAGCGGCCACGCTTGCCTGGTATAAGGACGACGCCCGGCCTCCAGGCTGCGCACACAGGTGTGTGTGTGTGTGGGGGGGGGCAAGTGGTCCTGTGCCCCAGGACAGGAGACCCTGGGGGTGCAGCAGCCTGGTGGGGGAGAGGTTGATTTCACACTTCTGCTTAGTGAGGTTGAGGAGCTCGTAAGACATCCAAGTGGAGACACAGGGTGGAGTAAGGTGCTCGGTCTGGGTTGGAAGCAGCAATCGGGGCATAGGGACGGCGTTGGAAGGCAACAGAGAAGCCCAGAAGGGGGTGTCCATCCAGGCTGGCTTCTCTAGCACAGAGCCAAGCCTTCAAATGGTCAGAGCAGGCGTGAACTTGCCTACACTCAGCACGTGACTGGCTTGGTTTGCCCTGGGACTGGCACCCTGGCCCTGGCACCCTGGCCCTCTCCCCTTTCGTTCACGGTGCACCCCTGGCCAGCCCCACAGCCCTGATCACAGACTCTCTTGCCAGGTCCCTTTGTTCCCATGTCCTCACTTTGCAGCTCTTCGTCCATGACAATGTCCTCACCAAGCCCCCTGGGATTAACTGCACACTATTTCACGAGGCAGCGTACCAAACCCATTCTTTTACCTACTAATCAAAAAAGCAATCCAGTTTATCTGTAGTGATCTGTGTTTTACAAACTCCTGGCGCTTTCTGATCAGGCCTGGGGCTCCCCTCGGGGCTCCATGGGTTGAGCTTTTCGTCTGGGGGCCATGATGTGGTTTGGAGGGAGAGCACTTCCCAGGGCTGCTGGATACACCTGTGTGTGTGCGTCAGCGCGAGGTGTGCGCGCACAGGTGTGGGGTGTGTGCAGGAAAGCGTGCTGTGAGCCCCTTGTTTATGTATGCGCACAATGAGAGAAAAATAGAAAGCAACTAGCTATTTATAGGAAACTCGGGAGAACCTCACTCCTAGGTGGAAACAACTTTCAAATTCGTTATATTTGCGGGATTAAGGCCTGACAGCTTCCCTTGTACGTGACAGCTGAGCAGGGAGGAATTTTTTTCTTAAATACTCAAAATTGCTTTTATGACACTATGGGGCTTTTTTTTCCCCTTCTTAAATAAAAAGGAAAGATAAATTTACAGGGAAACCAACAGTAAACAGGAACTCCCTTTAACTCAAAATAAACGCTTCCTATAAAGAAGGGGCACATTGGCTGCAAATCTTCTCCAGAGGATTTCTCCCCAACAGACTCAGCTGCTGGGGGTCCCCCCACGTGCCAGACGGTCTGACAGGCCTCAACACCCGATGGCCTCAGTGGGCGAAAGAGGGGAGCACCTCTGCATGATGAGCAAAGCTTTATTGGTTGGAGTACTGGGACACCACCAGGTGCCCCTCCTTTCTGTCCAGCTCTCAATGGCTTCATGTGACCAGCCGATTCTCCACCTCTCCCTCCCTCCCTTTCCTCCTAGGAAAAGCTCAACCCTCTTTGGTCCCCTCCACTTTCCGATGGGGCTCCAGAACACGGATGCGCTGTCCCCAGGCTGACCTTATGTCTCCCATTCCCGCACTTCCCTCCTGTGGTGCAAACCCCACCCAGCCTGAGTGCATCTAGGTCCTCCCTCTCCCAGGAAGCCCCTCCTGACCAGGCCAGTGGAAGGCATCCAGGAAAGGGACTCCCAGGGTCCCGGCAGCCATGAGGCTGCGGATTCTGCCCCAGGTGTGATACACACCGTGACTGTCGTCTGCGGGCCTGTCTCCTATATCACAGGGCTGGCGCTTTCCGTAAAGGGCCAGATAGTAAATATTCTTGGCCCGTGAGTCAGACGGGCCTTTATAGGGCAAAATTAGCTTTGGACGATGGGTAAGCAAATGGGTGTGGCTGCATTCCCACAAAACCTTAATCACAGATATTGTAATTTCAATTGTGCATAATTTCACATGTCATGAATATTATTCTTAATTTTGATTTTTTCCCCCCAACCATTATAAAATATAAAAACCATTCTTAGCTCAAGCTGTACGAAAATAGGTGGTGGGCCATCTCTTGCCCGTGGGCCATAGTGTGCTAACCCTTGACCCACTGGATTAGGAAGAATGTGAATTGTATCGTCTTTTGTAAAATTCCCCACAGTGATTTCCACATAGCAGATGCTCAATAAACTGAGTTTGATTTCCACGTGATGTGAATATCTAAGCAGGGCACAGAGGGAGCAGCAAAGACCTAAATGGGAAGGAACAGTCTACTCATTTAACAAATCCACACGACACAGGAGAGTACAGGCCAGGTCACAACCTCCCCCACCGTACACAGCAGCTTTCACAGAACCCGGATGTCCTTCAAACTGGACTTAATTGTAGTTGTTTGTTTTCTGGGCCTAAATGCCTCATACGAGATTAGCCGGCACTCAGGGATGGTGCGTGGACCGGAGCACTTCTTGGCACGTAGTAGATGCCCAACGAAAACATGGCTTCCTCTACCTGTCAAGCACCTTATTATTAACTAAGCAGAATTTAGTGAGATAAGGTACAGAAAGCTGAAAGCACCTAGCTCAGTACTGAGGATGTATAGGTGTGTTGGCGCTCTCTCTCAGAGGAACAAAACATCTCTGTGGCCATGGCTGCCAATGGAATTTCCCCACTGGAGCAAATATTTCATTCTGTTTCCTGGGACCTCCTCCCACAAGAAGCAGGGAAACCCCAAAGCCAAGGTTTGCTGTTGACCTCCCTCTCTGGGAAAGTATGAGCCCGGCATCTTACTCCATGGGTCCCCAGCATTGTTCGCCAGGCCTCTAGAGTGGAGGTATCCAATATGGCGGCCATGAGCCATGTGGGACTGTTCAAATTCAGTAGAAAGAAATAAAGTTGAAACTTCACTTCCCTAGTCACTAGCCTCACTTCAAGTGCTCAACGGCCACATGTAGTTAGAGGCTACCATGTGGGACGGCATGGAACATTCACTCTAGAGAACGAGAGTGGAGATCCAGTGCTGAGACGTCTGGCTAAGACTCTTGGAGCCTGAGACCCCAATGGCTGGGATCTGGGGGAGCTGGGGTTTGGGGGAAGATGGCACATGGGGGTTGGGACTTTGGGATGTTGGCTCTACTTTGGGGAGTTGGAATGTCTGCAGGTGGGTACGTGCCATTCTATCTGGGCCAGCTTGAATCCATCAGCAAGTGTCTCCCAGAGCCCCTGTGCCACTGCAGAAAAGCTCACTCCCTGCCTGTTCCCCACCTAAAGCCTTCTCTAACACGGGCACAATACCCGCTGTGTCCTCAGACTGGGGTGTCTATGGCACATGGCCACTTATAATCCCGAGAGCTGGGTTAGCTTATCGCGGCAGCCCCCATGCTCCCCCAGTGGCCTGCCCCCCCCCTCCACTGGGGAGGTGACTGTCTGCACACAGGCAATCAGAGTGAAAATAGATTTTTAGGTGCCTGGTTTATCTCACACACTTGAATCTGATGCTCACATGACAAAGATGAATAGTTTTAAAAATGTGTCATGGTATAAAGGGGACAGAAGACAAAGAGATGATAGAAGGGAAGGGGAAATCCACCCAGAAGATAACAATTTAATCCTGCTCTGAAGTGATGAAGGCGTAAGGGGCCATTTGTTCAGAATATTCTGGGCAGGGGCAGGTGAGAGGCAGTGCCCGGGCAGATGGAGTGACAGCCAGGCCCTCCAATAAAGGGCACCCAGGGCCGGGCTGGGCCTTGGCTCGGTTGTAAGAGGAGGGTGTGGAGCTGGATTCTCCCGTAAACAAGTTCCCACTGTCGACTCTGTGCCTGTCCTGAGCCTGGGTCCTCCACGGTCCCCCAGTCTCCCCTGCGGAGAGAGGGAAAAGCAAACCAACAAAAACAGATCAAAACAGGCCTGATGCTAAGTGCGAAAGGTGTGATGGAGGCCAGGGGAGGGAATAGTCTCTTTCTCATGCTGGTAGTCAACCAGGTCACCTAAGAGGAGGTGACATTTGTGAAGAGTCAGAAAGGGTGAGTAGCAGTAGGCTGGGGGATCACAGGTGGAAAAGGCCAGGGCAGGTGGACAAGAGAAGTATCTTAAGCAGAGGGATGAGTGGCCTAGTCTGTGAACCACAGACCGTTCTGATGTACCCCCCATGGGACCTGTGATGAGCGGTCAGCAGATGGCCCTGCATCGAAGCTAAGGCCCTGTGATTCTCACGGCTCTGCCCTGCTGCACTGGCCCAGACTCTGGGTGTCGAAGCAGGTTTCCTGGAAGGACTGTGGGAGCTCTGAGAATTCGAGGCACAAGTGCAGAAGCAGGATGAGAACTTCAGATCTGACCCCATCAGCTTTCCCTCCCTGCCTCTGACTCATCTCTCGTTGCCGCGTGTCTTCCTGGTGCTTTCTTCTCTCCCACTGCAGTTGGGCGGCTAGTGAGAGTCCCATCCTGCCAGTGTGACTCCAGAGGAATGAAAGTATCTTGCCTACCTGGGCTGTGAGCCAGGGGCCCTGGGACTCTCAGGGGGCAGGAAGACACCTGAGCAGGCAGAGCTGCAGGGCTCCCAGGAGGGGGTCAACATGGTTCCTTTGCTGCCAAACCTTTGACATCCTGGTACAAGCAGGTGCTCTCCAAGGAGCAGGTGAAGGGAAAACCCTCCAGTACCTTCCAGATCTCCCCAGACATGGACTCTCTCCTGTCTCTCATCTCTAGCTCTACATCATCCTGCACAGAGACATCCTGGGGAAGGCTGAGGCTGGGCATGCTAGCAGTTTGTCCAAGGTCACATTGCTGGGAAGAGGCAGAGGGGGACTCCGACCCACGCTTGCCTGACCCTGTCCAGCAGGCCAGCCCCTGGTAGCTTCACTCAGGCGTTCGTGCCAATGGCCGAGGGTCAGGCCTTCTGCAGGCCTTGCTTGCACCAGACAAAGGGGTGAAGTCCCTGGCTGCTCCCAGCACTGTCCTCACTGAAGGATTTGGTTCATATTAATCTAAGATTAGACCAAATGATTCAATTCGCATGCTGCCTGCAAAAGCACTGGGGCCTCAGAACTTGTTAAATAGTGAATTGCTTTAAAATTAGTTTGAGCTAAATGGATTGCAGTCTGATTTGGCCTCCGGGTTGGGTGACAGGAGAGATCTGGAATATCAGATCATCACTGACCCGGTCTCCATCCTGGCCTCTCTCCTAAGATAGTCAGCAATGACATCTCCCAGTGCAGTGACCCCCGCCACAGCTGGGGACTGAGGCCAGAGAGCAAGGCGGCTGGCTGCGCCCCCCGACCTGACGGTGGTGGGTCACACGGGCAGGTCCCAGCCATGGTCACGCTTAGGTTGCCCAGTGGGTCCAGACCCCACCCTGGAGAAAGCCCCTTAGCCCTGCATCTTCTTGGGGGGAGAACCCTCTGGGCAGGTGTGGACAGGCTCCCAAAGATTCATTTTCAGGGTCTTGAGGAACTCCTCCCTGAGACTGGCTACCTCCAGGCCTGGGATCCTGGTGGTTGGCTCTCCCAGGACATTAATCGGTCTTCCTGCCAACTAATAGAGAGTCTCCTGTGCTTGGTGCTATGGGCGACCTGGGGGAGGGTAAGAGACCAGGGGCCTCTCCATTATCCTGGAAGGGGGTGGGAGGTGCCCTCTCTGCAGATGTGGGAGCTGGGGCTCAGAGATGCCAACTCCTCACCCAAGGTCGCAGGGACGTGTTAAAGCTGGAATCTGAACTCTGGGAATTGACGCCCATCTCACGGGAAGAAGTTTTGGTGCGTGCCCCGGAGGAACACGGGGGACCAGGTGGCCCAGCTTGGCTGTGGAGGTCGGGTCCCCAGAGCTGGAGGAATCAAGGGGCAGACAGAAACGGATGGCGCAGCAAATTTTGTAAGGCTGGTAACTCTCTGCCCCGACCCCCCAGACAGGCGGTGTGCAAGGGAGAGGGCCAGAATGGGGTGGTGCCTGGCAGGCCTGGGGCATGTGTGTACCCCACCCCATCGCCTTGCAGACAGTTTTGTGGACCCCCAGACCCTAGGGACAGGAGTGCCCCTGGCACCAGCACCAGCAGGCGCTCGGCGGAGGGGGTGCGCAGGGGTGGCAGCACCTTGGGCAAGCAGAGAGAGCCAAAGAGACCCTCTAGGTGGGGGCTCTGGGGGAAGGAAGAGGAGCCAATGTCCCCCTCCCCAGGCTTCAGGACCCCTGGGTCTGGGTGAGGAGTGGAGAGAGATGCTCAGAGGTGCTATAGGTAGATCATGGAGAGGGAGGCTCCCCAACATCTCCACAGAAAATTCTAGATCATCTTTATAGCCCACAGGCCCTTTAGGTCTCTGGTAAGGGGACCTGAACGGGAAAATGAGCAGCAGAGGTCAGGGGGCAGCGCGAGCTCCGAGAAGCCCCCTCACCGCCAGTCTCTTCCAAGGACCAGGGAGGGGACGTCCTGCCCCAGGGTAAAGCATCACAGCCCGCTGGGTCCCCGCCTCACGCTGGCACCCCTGTGCCCTCCCACCCCTCTGCTCTCCTGGGCCACCTCCCCCAGAGAGAGGCTGAGCTCTGGCAGGGCAGCACATCTGAATGGGCCCACCGCCTCCTAGCCGCGCCATGAGTGAGAGGGCAATAAAGACTAAATGAATTTTTAGATAAAAGGCATAAAAATCATGTTTAAAGATATAAATAAAATCCCTGGAGCTTTAGCTTTATTGTTTTTTTTGGGTTCCAGGATTAATAAATTAGTGGGTATAAAATGGAGTAAGAGCTAAAAATCGATAATGAGGTAAATTTAGATTTAGGGAAGGAGGTGAGACGAGCCATGGCTCTCCAGCAGGGGGGCGGGCAGGGGGCTTAACTCTGGGGTCCTCCTGGCTGGCCTGTGGGCTCTGCTCTGGACTCCATGGCCAAGCGGAGGGGCTTCTGCCGGGGGACCAGTCTAGGCACCTGGCCGCCCATACCTGCCTGCTTGCCCACCCTTGGGACCCTCAGCCAGGTGGGTGTGGGCTCCTGTCCATCCCCTGCCCTCACCAATCAGCTGTAGGAACGAGCCCTCCTGGGGCATTCCGATGTCTCAGAAATCCCTCCAGGCACCTGGTCCCGCAGGGGCCACTCCTCACTGAGTATGGCCCCGGTGGGCTGCCGGAGGGGACACTATCCTCTCTCCCTCCCCCACTCTGTCTCTCTGTCTCCGTCTCTCTAGGTACATACACACGTACTCTGACTCAGCTCCCTCCCCACACTCACGTTCTTGTTCTTTGAGCCTATTTATATATATATATAATAAATCTGGGCTGTTTCTATTTCAAATACTTCCTAAAACTACTGGGCATAAATAATAAATAAATAAAGTGAAATTTCCTTTCTCTCATCAAAGCGTATTGCTGAGACCTATTTCTTGGTGCCCTGCCAGTGGCTGGAACTGATCTAGAAAGTGCTTTATGGTGATCGTGGCCTCTCTCCTTTCCCTCTTCTGCTAAGAGCTGCGGAGCCCCGGCTGTGTACCAGGCACCCCGTTCTGAGGACTCCGATGAGGAAAATGAACTCCCACAAGTAACTCTTGGTCTAGTGCTCCCCTTGCCAAACAGCCTGTTGAGACTGACATGTCTTAACATGGCCTTGCACATTTTAGCCGAAGTGATCGCTGATGGGGGATGCTGAGCCTCTCGAGGGGGCCAGTGGCTACGTCCTTCGGCGTAGGGGTTTTCGGTGTCCGTTCCAGGTAGTTGGCCCTTGTCCTGACTCATGACCCATCCCGTGGTCCCTGTTCCCAGAAGGTGCAGGCACTTGGTAGATGTGGAAAGCACCAGGACTCAGCTCCTAAAGCCCCCAGGTGGCGCGGAGGGTGAAGGGCTGCCCGCAGATCAGCCCTTGCTCTAGAGCCTGCCCTGCTCGGTCCTCTTGGAGTTGGAGTGCCTGGCGTTTCTGCTGTAATTATTGCTCTACTCCAGGGCCTTCGAGAACCCAGCTCTCAGCACCGCCCCAGCCGGGCACCCGTGACACCATCCAGGTAGTCACGGCACTCGGTCACACACACGGCTGTGGGCAGCAAGGGAGTCCAGGAAAGGGATTCTTGCTTAAAACAGGCCACGGGGTTTTGTTTATTAAGAAGGTGGAGGGAAATGCCAGGGCCCGAGTCCGTGGCCATGTTAATGGGAGGCTGGGCTCTCTGCCAAGACATTAAGTAGAATCGAATTCCTGAAACCAGCTTTAATCAGCAGATTTTTAAGGTTAGAATTACTCTCTCCTCTCAAAGCCTTGCCAAGGTTAATTTGGGCCTGAGCATGCAGAATTAATGGGCTGGACAGAGGGAATTGGCCTTTTCCCGATTTTTTCTCAAGTCCACAAAAACATCACTACAAAGAGAGGGGGCAGCAGGGAAGAGCCCTGCAGTGAAGGGAGCACTCCTAGCACCAGGCAATCGTTCTGGGGGCCTGTGTCAGAAACGCACCCAAATGGGATTACGCCAACTGGCCGGCTCCAGCCAAAGGGAGACGACGGGAGGGGTGGCAAGTCTGGTTGTCCTGGGAACATAAGGGAGGTACTGAGCAGGGCATGAACCTGATCCTAAGGAGGCTTAGGATGCCCCAGGAAGTCCTGAGCCATGCCCCTTCCCCGAGAAACAAATGCGCTGGAAACACTGGACGGCCTACCCTCACCAGGCCCTGCTATCAGTCCCTCCAAGTGCCTGGGCATGTGGGACACCCCCGCGGCCCTAGGGGCACTCAGCAGCCATATGGACCTCAGCCACTGCGTGCCCTGAGCTTCAGTTTTCTCATCCATATAATGGAAATAATAATGATGATAATGACAGGAGGGAGGCTTGAATAGTACCGGCCATACAAGGAGGTACCCGTGGTTTCACAGGAGGAGGGCTCCATGACCTTGGACGAGAGCCCTCCTTCCTTTGAATATAGGGTGATGAGGAATGCTGGCTTTCGTGGGAGAGCAGGGGGAGGAGGGGACGTCCCCGAGGAGCCTTCTGTCCTCCAGGGCACCTCTGGAGGAGGACCAAGTGGGGGGGCAGAGGCGCCTCCCTGCCCTTCCTGATCCGCCCCTGGGGCAGGGTGTGGGCATGGGAGCCAGACCTGGGCTGGAAACGCAGGGGCACTTCTTAAAACACGCAGAGAGCTGGGAAGGCGTAGGGGTGGGTGGTGGGGGGCTTGGTCTCCTTGAATCTCAATGTCCTTATTAGTAGAGGGTGGGTACTGAGGACCCAGATCTTGCAGGTTTGTTGGATCGAATGAGGATTAGATGACAACGTGTTTTCTGTGACTGGAGCACAGGAGGTCTTCCTCAGTTTCCCCAGGTACACCCTCCTCCTGGAATGGGAGGATGCTATCCCCATTCCACAGCGGGGACACCCCTTCTCCACCATAGGCCCAGTGTGGTCTCCCACTCACTCTCCTTGCTCCCCAACACACGCAGTGCCCTCCACCAGCTTCAGTCCCTTGAATGGTGTGGGCCTTTTGTGCCTGGAGCCCGGAGGCCTATTCACAAATCTCTTTTGACCCGCTAGAGAAGCGGTGGCCCATCCCTCCAAAAGTTAAACACGGAATTACCATACAACCTAGCAATTCCCAAAGAATTCCAAACAGCCACTCAGACCCGCACACGCACCCGTGCTCACCGCCGAGCTCCTCACAAAGACGAAGCAGCCCACGCGGCTATCCACGGACGGGTGATAAAATGGGACAGAGCCGCACAATGCAACACTGTTCGGCCCTAAGAAGGAATGAAGCGCTGACGCACACCAGAGCAGGCAGGAACCTTGAAAACACTGTGTGGAGTGAGAGAACCAGACCTGAAAGGCCACATATTATACGATTCCTCTGCAGGAAATCTCCAGAGTAGGCAAATGCATGCAGTCAGAAAGCAGCTTCAGTAGGGGCGGGGGGAGAAGGAAAGGGGGTTTCTCCTTGGTGGGGGACGGAAACATTTTGAAACGAGATAGAGGGGATGGTTGCACATCCTTGTGAATGTTCTAGATACTGCTGAATTATTTACTTTCAATGGGTTAATTTTATGTTATATGAACTTTACCTCAATTAAAGACAAAACAAAACTGTGGCCCAGGCACAAACAAGGGTCAGGGACCCCACTTCACCCAGTCCCTGGAGACACTGCCTCAGCTTCGGGAACTTGAAAGGACCCAGGAGACAGGGGCCCTCCTGCACCCCACCTTTTCAGTTGACATACACTTGCTGAGCACCTATCATGTGGCAGGTCCTTGCAAGGTGCTGGAGATTGATGGGGAACCAGACAAACCCTGCCCTCTGGGGCTCACATCTTGGGGCGGGAGCTGGCCCCCCCCCTTGCCTGGTTTCCTACCTAGTGCACCTGCTATCTAAATCTCAGCCCTTATAGGAGCTGCCCTGCCTCCCTGCACTTTCTGAGAGTCTCATCTCCTCCGTAAGCCTGTCCATTCCTCACACGCATGGGCTTGACTTTCCCTTTCTCCTCTGCTGACATCTCCCCGCCCCCCAACCCCAGGTCTGCACAAGGAGGTACTAGAGAATGGCATAATGTTGAGAACCAGTTCAAAAGGAACCAGGATTGCCAAGGGAAGGAGGCCGAAGGGCCGTCTGGGTGGGCTGGTGATGACCTGCCCTGTTAGCGCTTTGTGGGCAGAGGTTCTGCCCAAACTCCACCATCTATCCCAGGCCTCACAAGGAGCCTCAGCTGAGCAGGAAGAAAGGAAAGAAGGCCTCCCTCCCTCCTTGAAAAGCTTCTCAAGGTGGTTTGGACCCATGTTCCTCTACATCTCCCCAATCCTGGCACTGAATGTTCTGGAAAAGCTGGTTAGGCCAAGGACCGAAGGAGGAAAGGTTGCTCGGGAGAGATAGAGCCTGGGCTTCCACCGGGGACGGAGCTTCCTCGTCTCTGCATCCCCAGAGCCGACCCCCTTCGGCAGAGGGAGCTGAGGCGGCAAGGGCGCCGGCTGATGCCAGTGGGAAAGGGGGTGCCGTGGGGGCGGGGCCCAGGGACTGAGCCACTCTGGCCGCCCAGGCAATGGCAGCTGCTCCGCCTGCCGAGATCTGAAGCTCTGGAAACCCACTTTCCAAGACCCACCCCTTGTAGGTTCTGAGAGGTGCACTCTGCAGAGGAGATCATAAATGCAAATGGCTCTCAACATCTCAGGGCAAAGTGGCTGGTTCCACACTTTAGTGGGGCCAGGTGGGAGGGCCGGTCTCCCTGGACCAGAAGCCTAAGCACAGTGAGAGTGGGGGCGTGGTCTTGGGGTTCAGCCATGTGTACTTAAGTCTAGCCGCGGACCCTACATCCATCAAAGCATCCTACCTGGGCCTCTATAATCACACCTGCTTCTCCAGAGTGAGCGCGTCCCCCAGGCTCCCTGGGGAAGTAACAGACTGTCCTGCAGCGTCCAGGAGATGAGCCTCCCCAGGGGTGGAGGAGGTGGGCTGGATTCTTAATGGTGAGAGGCAGGCCCCCTACACTTAGCTGCTTTCTCCGGGCCCCATTGGAGGGGCTCTCTCACCCACAGCCCTGCATTTTATCTGCCCTGTGATAGATCTGCAGGTCTGGAAAGAAAGAATGCAATATTTTAAAGTGTGTAATGACATGCAGGCTGCATGTGGTACAAATTTCCTGGATGTATAAAATGGGAAAGAAACAGGTTTTCTGTCGCCTGCAACTATTCGGCAGCGTTAAAATATGACTCGTTGGAATCCAATATGCTGCTAACCTGCAAGGGGCGGTATTGAATCTTGCAGGCAGAGCGGTGAAGTGGCGGGCTCGCAGCCCCGGGCACCTGTGGATAATTCAATCCCACCTGTCTCCAGTTCTGCATCTGTGCCGCTTACAAGGCCAGCGAGCGCTGCAGCGCCTTCCCTCCCCTCCCTGCCCCTTCACACCAGAGGTGGGCTGAGGCCTCCAGGGCCCTGCTTTCCCTCTTGCTGCGGCTGATAACAGAAACCCCTTGTGCGGCACCACACTTTCTGTCTTCTGCAGGAAGCTCGGCTACCTGGGGCATCTCCCTGGGCTTTTGCACATGTCTGGCCAAAGTCGCCTATGGACACGTCCTGGCATGCTGGCTACGGGGCACACCCTCTGTCCCCGCAACGACCCTTCAGGGTGGACATTAGCACTCCCACTCGGTGGAAGATGACCCCAAGCCTTACAGAGGCCAAGACTCTTCCAAGTTCAACAGGGATTCCGACCCAGGGTCAGCCGGATGGTGGCCTTGGAGCCGATGCCCATGGCCCTGAGTGGGCTGCATCAGCCCTGGACTGGACAGGAGGACTTCGCCCTTTGTCCTGTCTGCCCACGTGGGACACTGGGCCTTACGGTGGGTGATGGCAGGGTCAGAACTCAAACCTTACCCCCACGCCAAGGCCGTTCTCACCAGGGAGCAGCTTTGAGCTGAGAGGAGGAAGCAGCTTCTAGGAGAAGACACTGAGGCTGTGGTCATGAAGGTGGGTTCAGGGCCACAGAGTGGGGCAGTGGCCAAGCCTGTCCTTGGGGCACTCTGGCCACATCCCTGTTGGTCCCTGCGAGAGCTGGTCAGTCTCTCCTGGTCTCCTGGTACCATGAGATGAGATGAGAGTTGGGAGCCTCATCTCAGGAAAATGCCAGTGGGTCCCAGCACCCCCCTCCCCCAGGTACGGTTTCAGGTTAGGAAACCCCGGGACGGGGGGCCGGGCTGGCATCCCAACATCTCATCAGCTCTGTGGCTTGCCCACGGCATGCCCCACACTCCTGGGGTCAGCCTCTGCTGTCTTCCTTAAAAATGGGCCAGCCAGCCACGCTGCCCACTCAGTAGTGGCTTCTGGCAGCTGCCTGAGCCTCTGCGCCCCCCTCCCACCCAAGGTGCCCAGACAGGTCACGTCGGGATCACTAGTCACAATGGGTTATTGGCTGTTACGGGAAATACTTTGCTTCTCTACCTTGGAAACTTTTCCACTTGTGTGCATAAAATATCCCGGATATTTATGAGGATGGGGACGAAGATAGGGAAGAGGAGGTTGGGCATGTGAGGATGGGGATGACGAGGAGGAGGATGGGAGCCTTGGCGTGGCTGGCATGCAGCAGGGGCTCTGTGGCCTTGAGGCTGGAGCCCTGGTGGGGCAAGTCCAGAACAGGGCAGGGAGAGGGGTGGAGGCCACCCGCTCTGAGGCCTTCAGGGAAGGTGTGCCACGTGGGAACGGTGAGCCGGCCCTGTGGCCGCTCGCGTCCGGTGCTCCGCAGCCCCCACCCGGCCTGGCTGTCCCGCACCGACGCCCACCCAAAACCGGCCCGACACTCGGACTGGCTGGATTCCCCCCTCCCTCCAGCCAGCACCCAGACCATCCACACCCAGCAAGTGTTTACTGCCTTTCTTGAGAGCAGAGTTCTCAACCAGGGGGCGGCCTCGCCCCCAGAGGACACTGGGCAATGTCTGGGGCCATGTCACGTGGGCGAGACTGGTGCGGCGGGGCGGGGAGGGCATCCTGGGGCGCAGTGACCCAGTCAACAACACTCAGGTGGAGAAGCACCGCTGTAGAGCCTCTGCCCACCTTGGCTCTATACCTGGGAGGCTGGACCAGTGGGGGTGGGGGCGCCCCACCCAGGCTGCCCGCTGAGGGCTGTTCGCACGCCGCTTCGGTAGACCACGAGCCACGCAGGGAATGGCAGGGCCACGTGCACAGTCTGGGAGAACCCTGGGAACAGCCCTCACACGGCCCTCAGGAGGGACCTTCGGGTCTGCAGCTGGCCCGACAGAGGGTCCCGCAGAGACACCCCTGGGGGAGAGACACCCCTGGGGGAGAGCCCCCTCCCCTCGCAGGCTCAGCTCCCAGCGGCCCCTCCCCCCCCGCAGCCCTGTCACTTCGCCTGGCCTCCGTCCTGCCCTCCCGGCCTCCTCCCGTGAGCGGGATTCCCTGCGCCCCGTGGGAACTGAGCCGCAGACGGATTCTCACCCTCTCTGAGCCTGTCAGGCTGTGCAGCTTTTGTGATCAAATATTGTTATATTTACCTAAGGATCGGTTAGGAAGCAATTTTTGAGATGATGAATATTTAATGCAATATTTAAATATTTAATAGGAACTTTTTCAAACCTGACTTAATAATCCATGTTGTAGGGAGAGGAAAATGGGGGTTGTATTTTAACGTTTTCACTTCCTCTAGTACTCTCCATGTTTGCTGGGCTTTTTTTTTTTTTTTCACGGCAGAGTTTTAATTATACTCAATATTCCAGAGAGAAATTCTTTTCTCATTAAAACTTAACTCTTGCCGACAGCAAGGTGAGTGGGTGGGCGGAAGATGCATCGAGTTGGAAAGTGTTTGGAGTTGAAAGGGGTCTTGCGATCGTCTGCGCACTAGCCCGACTCCCTCGTTTTCCAGATGAGGGAAGTAAGGCCCGTCTGTCTGTCTGTCTGTCTGTCCGGGGTGGGGCCGGGCGCTGGCAGCCTCACCCAGAAGCCAGGAGCTCCATCCATGACACCCCCTTGCCTCCTGGATGTTTGCTCAAGTCAAGGCCCAGCCCCCACCCCAGCGGGGCTCACGTCAGGTGACACCTCTAAGCCTGGGTCCCTCCACCCCTGGCATGACTATGCGCAACAAATTGAGATTTTCACCACTTAGGTGACCACAGACCTTCCTAGAAGAAAAATGCAAACCGAGTGCAAGACTCCTCTAACATGAGGGTAGCTGTGAGGAAGGCGGAACCCTTGCTGGAGGCCACGTCCTTGCCTTGTCCTGCGCGCCCCACCCCCTCCCTGGGCTCCTCCAGCATCAGGTAGGTGGCCTGTGCCTTCCAGTCCAGAGGTCAATGAACTCCTTCCACCTCGTGAGGGGTCTTAGGACAAACCCCTCGCTCCAGGTAGGGCCTCCCGGTCCAGGGTCACCTGGGGCAGTTTCGCTCTGACTGGGCACTCACAGTCTGCAGGCCACCCTGGGCCTGCCTCGCAGCTCTGCGAGGGCAGGGGGGGGTCACTCTGCTGACCATCCCTTCAGCTCAGACCACAGCTCCTAGGGGCTCCCCGCTCTTTACCAACCCTGCCACCACCTCCTTTCTGTGGGTCCTTCTGCAATCTCTTCTCACAGCATCCTCTCTCCCCTGCTTGGATCATTCCAGAGGCTCTAACTCCTTCCTTCCCAGCACTCTGGGTCCCCTGCAAGGGAGAACTGTGCCTTTCCGCTCTGCTCCTCAGCCCTGTCTTGGTCACCTTCATCGACACCTCCCTCGGTGTCCAGTCTGTTCAGACCACCTGCACCGGACTGAGTTCTGAGAGTCCCTCCAAAGCCGCCTAGGCATCCTCCCCTGAAGGCACAGACGTAATCACTCCTTCCGTGGTTCTGCAGAGGTAGCTGGAGGGCGCTCTCATCGGAGCACATGTCCCTTCACATCAGAGGCTGTTTCTGGTCCGTCTTCCCTGCCAGACTGCAAATTGTGCGCAGGGTGGGTTCGTGTCATGCTCATTTCTGTATTCTCAGCACCTGGCGTGGTAGCTGGCAGACGGTAGGCAGTCATTTGTTCGTGGAATGCATCCCTGAACGTGTCGCGTGCCGCGTACTTTCAGGCTCTCTGTCTTTCATCTGCTTTGCTTTGTTTTTGAAGTCTTGGGGAAAGCCCTGTTTCTAGCCTCGGCGGACTCGCATTTGTCCCTCAGGGTGCCGAGCAGACCCTCACTTCTCCTCTGATCTGGCTCTGACTCTCCCAGGCAGAGCTGGGTGGTCCTTCTCTGCTTCCCTGCCCCTCCCTCCCTCGGTGGGAGCTCCTTCCTGGCAGAAACTCAGCCCTCCTTAGCTTACTGCCCCCCGTCAGCCTGGTGCCCAGGGAGGAGGGAAGCTACACACAGCCCTGGGCTGGACAGAGAAAGGCCATCATGGAAGGTGGACTGCAGCCCACCCTGCCTTTGCCCCTCGTGTATTCTGACACCTGCTCTGGCTGGTGCGGGCCCAGAGTCACGCTGCAGAGAGTACTGTGAGAGGAGAGGCCCAGGCTGAGCTACCAGATGTCGATGCGCCCCATGGTGCCGAGCACACAGTGGGTCTTCAAAAGCAATTTGAGATGATCTTGGGGCAAAGGTTATCCTTGGCAGAGGTGCTTGGACATGGCCCCATGGCCACATTCCAGAGACAGGGCATGAGAGATGAAGGGCTGACATCTTTAACATGGTAACTCTTTTAATAAGGAGTGTTTAATTATTTAGCAAAACAGTGGAAGAGGCCAATTCAGCCAGGAGTGATAGTTTTAATCTCACTGAGCACCAGTGGGTCTCCTCCAAGTGAGGGAATTCGGCTTCTCCCTCCCCCACCCCAAACTCTTGCAGGCTCTTTCTAGGGGTCTGAGGGAGGGCTCACATGGCTCACTGGCTGATCACAGAGCGTGAGCCCAGCAGACTGTGTGGGTGGGCAGAGGTGTGGGTGGGAGGCCGGGCCTCCTTCTGGCCTGCGTAGCCATGGCCCCTGCAGAGGCTCCCTTGAGACTCTGACCCAGATGTCAGGAGGTAAAAACAGTCAGAAGAGGGTGCCAGGACTTGAGGGGCCATGACGGTTTGCATGTGCCCCCCCCACAACCCCCATTCTCACTTTCCCCCCAACTCCTCCATCTCCAGTGCAACCAGCCTTGGCATCTGCCCATCCAGAAAGTCGTGTACCCCTGCTCTGGGCTTCCCTCTGTGGGCTACTAACCTCAGTGCATCGCAATGATCTCTTTCCTTGCCCACCTCTGCTGTCCCACTCAACACTGCTTGAAGGCAAGAACAGGTTCCCTGTGCATCAGCAGGGCCATACGCCAAGCAGGAGCTCAGTAAATGTTACTGGGCCGACGTGGTCCACGCCCGATACCCAGAAGATGCTGATCTGGGGGCTGGGCGGTTCTCTACCCTGCCTGCTCTCCTGGCACGGCCACCACCACTTTGATGATGCTTGCGAGGCCACCTCGACTCAGCCTCCATGAACTCAGGCCTCTGCTGATGCGCCAGGCCCTATGCAGGCTCTGAGAAGGCACTGGGGACCAGAGCTGACACGGTCCCTGCCTCCTGGGGCCTACTGCTCATGTGAGCACGGCCACGGGTGTCAGGCAGACCATCACGCGTATCAGGGGCCGGTCAAAGCTGTGACTCGGTCATGATCAAGAAGCCACAGCGCTCGGTGGGGGTGGGGGGTGGGAGGGGTTGGCACTGGGGCTCTGACCTCTCTGGAAAGCAGCACACTTGAGCTGGGAACTGAAGTTCCATCAGCATCAGCGTGGCCAGGAGTCAGGGACCATGTCCCTGAAAGCGGGAACCACAGGCAGAAAGTGTGAGAAGACCAGGGGATGGGAAGACATACTGTGTCTGGGTCCAGAAGGCCAACAGAGAATGCAGTGCTCGGGAAGGCCAGGGCAGTGGCCAGCCATTCCCTTCTGTGCCCTGGTGAGGAGACCCTGCTGCTTCCCCAAGCCCCTCACCAAGCCCCCCTGCTTGGGGAGTGCTGATTCCTAAAACCCACATCCTCAACACCACTGGAAGCTCTGAGTACCATCTGCTGCTGCCTCTCCTGGGGCTGCCACCCTCCTGGCTTGCTGTGTGTCTGGCCACCCTGGCTCTGGACGGTGCCACCCCACCCCCCATGCCTACTCGGTCCTGTGTCAGGGCCCCGTTCATGCTCTCCTCTCCCTGGGGATCAGTCCTGTGGCCTCCTCCACGCCCCACCTCTTCACACTGCAGCTCTAGACTCTCCTCGGAGCTCAGCCCAAATGTTCCTTCTTCCAGATGGTCTCCCTGCCCCCAGACAGGTCAGGCTCCTTGGTGACCACCTGCTCTCCCCGACCCCGCACTCTCCATGGCCCTCACCACCACCAGAATCAAGCCGTAAAGTGGGGTCCGTGTGTCATGTCTGTTCTCTGCAGGAACGCCAGCCCTAAGAGGGGCAGGGACCACGCTCACCTCATTCCTTGTAAATCTCCGAACGCCAGCACAGGTCGGGCATATAATACTTGTGGTATGCATAAAAAGGGCCTCACAGACATCACCTCACTTAATCCTAACGACTACCTGATGAGGGAGGTACCAGTGGTGTCCACACCCGGCCAGCAGGGGATGGAGGCTCAGGGGAGGGTAAGAACCTCAGCCGAGTCGCATGGCGCCTGAGCCGTGGAGGCGGGACTTGAACCCAGGGCTTCTCTGACTCCAAAACTCATATTCTCAACTGGTGTGCAATTCTGACGTCAAATCGCGGGGGGTCTGCTCTGGGCTGAGCGACTTCCCTCAGCTGCAGCCCTACCTCCACGAACGCAGTCTGGCCATCGGTATGCAAACCTGCGCCGTCCCCTCCCCGGGCCAACCGCTCATCTCTGCATATTTCTTTATTAAAATGGGGATACTTTAATCTCGGTCTAATTTTGTCCTCAGGGAAGCTCTGTCCCCAGGCTGCCTGTAGCTCGGGCCCTCAGGAAGCAGGCGCCTACTTGTGATTCAGGCCGGCGCCTCCATCTGTCAACACGCTCGTCTCCTGTATCTGCCATCTCTTATTTATAATCCCGCTCAGATTAATGAATGACAGTAGTTCTCATCACAGGAAATTTGATTAATCAATTTAAGTGCTTAATCACCACAGCCTTGTTGAGCGCTGAACATAAGGGATCTCGCTTTGATGTAGATGAATTCCAGAAAGAAATGAGAGTCGAAACCAACCAGTCAGCACTTCTCCCCGGAAACACAAGGGGTGAGGGGAGCGCTGGGGAAGTCCTGGGGGTCCCCAGAAGCCAGAGGCGGGGGCTCTTGAGAGAGGACTGCTGGCTGGCGCAGGCATAGAGCAGCCCTCCAAAACTTCTGGAATCAAGGCCTCCCTGGGCCCTAATTCTGCTCAGAAGCCAGGTCTACCCTGATGGGAGCAGGCAAGCTCAAGCAGAGCCCACCCTGGCCTAGGAACCAGGATTAGCAGGCATGACCAGGCCACTGCACCCCAGCCAGGGACGGGGGGGTCCTCCCAGCCACACTGCAGCCCCTCGGGCGCTTACTGCCCAATTAACCAGCGAGGCAAGCAAGAGCTGTTTCCTGTAGCCGCCCCTCGGCCAGGCTCAGCCCCACCTCAAGGCTAACTCCACCTGTGGACCTGTCCCTTCCTCTTAGCCAGTCTTAACTCCGCTATCTTTTGAGGCTCAGCTCAGGATCTCATCTTCCAGAGAACAGATTCTAGCTGCATCTTTCCTTTTCCAAGCTTCCACTGCCCCTGCCCACAGCCTGCCCCGCACCAGTGGGCACTGCAGTGTGGCCTGTGTTCACCTCTCTGAGGGCTGGGGGCAGGGTGTGGGGGTGCTGACATTGTTCTCTACCCCTCAGACTGGCCCAGCCTGGGGCAGGGCACATGGCAGGCACTTAGTGTGACACCGGGAGCTTTTATACTCAAGCCATCAAGACACAACAGGGGTCAAGGGCATGCACCCTTGGAGGGGGGCAGATCAGGATGAACCTATTCACTATTACACCGGTTTTATTTGGGGAATACAGAAAGAAACTATTGTAGAAATTACAAATAGTAGAAACAGAACCCTCAACAACAAAACATCTTGACTGGTAGAGAAACCCAGGAACACCCCCAGCCCCCGAAGCTGGCCCCTGCAAGTGTGGACAGGCCTCCCTGGACACCTTCATGCAAAGGGGACAGGAGTTAAAAATAAGCATTTACAATCTGGCACCAACTGGGCCAGTAAAACCGAGACGGAATCATTGCCCCAAATCCACCAGGAGGGCAAAGAAGGGAGGATGAAGCTCCGACTCCCTGAATGTTTATTGAGCATCTACTCTGTTTGAACTCCACATTTATTTTAACCCCAAAATAGCTTCATGAAAAACCCACTCTTGTGGCTGAGGAAACCAGGGTGCAGAGAGATGCGGAGAGGTGTGGAGAGGGGCAGAGAGGGGCAGAGAGGTGAGGGCGCCTGCCCCCAGGCCACGGGAGAGGCAGCAGGGGGAACCCTGCATCAGGCGGGCATGGCCTCCCTGTGCCTCGCCCCGTCACAGGCTCTGAATGCGCAGGGCCAGGCGCTGCCCAGCCTCCAGGGTGCGGGGGTCCAGGGACCAGCACCTTCATCTGCTTCTCTCTTGAAGGAAAGCCAATATCTACCACTGATGGGTAAAAAAATGTGTCTCATGCTGTTTGTGATCGCTGCTATACAGAGAGAGGCTAATTTTGGAAACAGATTATTAAAAAATATATCCACTCTGAGCGGCACGATCAATCAGGTCCTCCAGATGCAGATTCACCCCGTGCTCTGGGCCTTCCTGGGCTGCAGTCCAGCCCTGCCCAGGCCTCCCTTCCTCAGTGGCTGCCCTGGCTCTGCCCCCTGGAGACCCGGCCTCGGCCTCTGGGTGCCAGTGAGGACCGTGGGGAGGCCAGGGTTCCCCTTGGCTTACTCATCTGGAGCGGTTACCACAGTCAGAATTGCAGCCACTTGCGCGGGGGTCAGGCCAGGCTTCAGTCTTTGGAGCGAGGCTGGGGACCCATCACTGATCCCCTAATCCAATACGGCTCCTTCTGCCTCCATGGCGATTGTCGCCCAGAGTAACCAAGACAATCTCCAGGTCACATCCCTTCCAGCTCCTTATTCCCTGGCCACCCGGCCTGTTCATTGCTTCCACTTCTTTCCAGAAGGATTTGAAAGACTTCAAAAAAAAGCTCTAGCTGGCTTTTCTCTGGAACAAAGTCCTTCTCCACCAGGACATCATCATCCAGACATGCCCCTTGGACAGTGTCTTGCTGCCACAAAGTGTCCGGGCTGCCCCTTACACGGGGCTGGAGGCCTCTGACCTGCCTGGACCCTGCCCGCCCACCCGCCTGGAGCGACGAGCCGCGAGGGCCACAACCCCCTGGAGCCGGCATCTGCTTCCCTGATCCTCACGCTCCTGCAGCGCGCCGGGCCCCCTCCTGCCTCCCGGCCTTGGGGCCTCTCAGCCCAGAGCCTGTAACTCTTTACCTGTGGTTCTTCGAACCTCATTCAGGCTTTAGCTCAAACGCCATCTCTCAGGAAAGCCTCTGTTATTTTCTATCATGTTCCCATTTTATTTCATTCATAGTAGCTCTCATGCCCACGTGGGATGATTTTTTTTATATTTGTTGACCTTTTATTTTGTTGTTGTTCTAATTCCACCTAGAAAGTAAGGCCCAGGCGCCAAAACCTCGCCCATTTCTCTCCCTGCGGTATCCCTTGCCCATTTCTCTCCCTGCGGTATCCCTTGCCCATTTCTCTCCCTGCGGTATCCCTTGCCCATTTCTCTCCCTGCGGTATCCCTCGCCCATTTCTCTCCCTGCGGTATCCCTCGCCCATTTCTCTCCCTGCGGTATCCCTCGCCCATTTCTCTCCCTGCGGTATCCCTTGCCCATTTCTCTCCCTGCGGTATCCCTCGCCCATTTCTCTCCCTGCGGTATCCCTCGCCCATTTCTCTCCCTGCGGTATCCCTCGCCCATTTCTCTCCCTGCGGTATCCCTCGCCCATTTCTCTCCCTGCGGTATCCCTCGCCCATTTCTCTCCCTGCGGTATCCCTCGCCCATTTCTCTCCCTGCGGTATCCCTCGCCCATTTCTCTCCCTGCGGTATCCCTCGCCCATTTCTCTCCCTGCGGTATCCCTCGCCCATTTCTCTCCCTGCGGTATCCCAACTAGGACAGTAGAAGGAGCAGATGCTAGTGAACGCTTGAGTGGATGAATGAGCGAGTGAATGAAGCCTGCCAGCCCCAGACTTACCCTACAGGGGTCCCCTGGGGAGACAGAGACCCCTGTCCGGGCCCCCAAACTGCCCACAGCCAGTCTTCTCTTCAGACCCAGACACTGAGGTCTCCCAGGGCAAGGGTTTGTTTCTCTGCCTAAAAGTCAGAGATGTCCTCTTAAAGGTTGCATTGTGTTCCCCCAAAATTCATATGCTGAAGTCCCAACCCCAGGGACCTGAGAATATGACCTTATTTGGGAATAGGGCATTGCAGAGGCCATTGGTGAGTTAAGGTGAGGTCATGAGGTCAGGCCCCTAATCTGATACGGCTGGTGTCCTCACAACAAGGGGAATACTGGACACAGACTCCCACAAGGAGAATCCCATGTGAAGATGAAGGCAGGGGTCAGGGTGGCGCATCTATAAGCCAAGTAACACCAGTGATCACCAGCAAAGGACCAGGAGCTGGGGCAAGGCCTGCAACAGGTTCTCCCTCACAGCCTCCGAAGGAACCAGCCCTGCCCCCACCTTGATCTTGGACTTCCAGCCTCCAGAGCTGGGGAGAGGTCCCTTGAGAACTGTTGTTTAAGCTCCCAGTCCATGGTGCTCTGTTAGGCCATCTGTGCAAATACATCCCCTTCCGGGGATGACATGGTATCCAGAGGCTGCAGGCCAAGGAGGGGCCAGGCCAGCTGGCTGGATGGCCAGAGACAGGCCTCAGACCAGAGGCCTGTAAGGAGATGGACTGGGGCGTGGAGGGGCCTCCACAGGGCACCCTTCTGCCTGGGCAGCCCCTTTTGCTTGCCTATAACTGCGTGCTTCCCCTTTCTGGTCTTGCTCCCCCCCCCCAGCCCCCCCAACCCTGGCCAAGGCTTCCATCTGTGCCCAGAGATGCTGAGACAGGGGATTGGAGAAATGGTTTGAAAATGTGATCTGTCCTATCACTTCCCTGCCAGGGACCAGGCTTTGCAGGCAGGTCAGAATGCACCCCACCACTGTGCCTGGCATGGAGGCCTCCAGCCTCTCTATGTCCCCCAGTGGAATAGCAGGGCCCTCAGCAACCCGCCACGTTCCACATCCCACCCCCACTGTCTGCCCACAGGGACCGCAGCCCCAACGCCTTCCCAGGTCTGAAGCTGGGGGCTTGCAAGTGAATAATATATCAACTGCCCTGGAGTTAACTAGGATGCTTCAGGCCTATGGGCAGAAGGGACAAGTCCCAGGAATCAGCATTAACTGCCTGCACATCCGGGGCGGGGAGCAGGGGTTAAAGGCCAGTCCTGGCCAGGAAGGCTCTATGATTGGCAAGTGAGGGAGGCCAGGAGGATGCCAGCCTGCTGGCTTGACAAGAAGTGTGTGTAGCCCAACCCTCTGCTGGGCCCATGAGACAGGACTTCAGGGCTCGTCAAAGGCACTGCAGGATCCTGGGAAAATTCCTCCCGGTGGGTCCTGGGAGGGGCATCCTCACAAGTGTACACTGCAAATCAGTCTCAAGGCTGGCATGACGTCTGGTCCTGAGGACAGCGCTGCAGGGAGACTGGCCAGCTTCAAGCATCCTCTCCTGCTGGGGTACCTTCTCCCCTGCTCAGCCCCCCTCTTGTCTTCCCTGCTTGGAGAGCTCCCTGGCAGCCCCAGGCCTGGGGCACAAGGGGAAGGCACATCTCCAATCAGTATGCACACCAGACTGAGGCCTGAGCTGCTGGGCAGCTGAGAATCTACTTGATAAATACTGGGCTAAGAAGCCGAGAGCTTCCCTCTCCTGCCTGCAAATCTGGCTGGTCTTCTGCAGCGGAGGGTGGTGGGGCACTTCCCAGCTCCCTCTCCTGCTCCCTCAGAGCCTCTGCTGGCTGAGGAAGAACCTTTGGAAGGTGTAACATGGCCAGGACCCCGGGTTGGATGCTGTGAGCACGGTTCCTACCAGGCCCCACCAGAAGTCAAGGGTGCAGGAGGAGGGGTGCCACCCCCCCAGGGGAGGTCATCTGGTTGGGCCCTCTGCCTGGACCATCCCCACGCCACACAGGTCAGCCTTGGCGCCAATGTAACTATGCTCCCCCAGGGCAGAGACCGTCCTCAGCGGCTTCCAAACCTTGGCTAGGCTGGGCACGCGGCAGGCCTGGGGTCTATAGCTGGCCGCTTTCCCTGGTGACCACGGCTCCTTTCCTGGAAAATGGTAAGGTTCTGCAAGGGCCCAGCTGGGAGCTGGGGCCGGGCTCCCCTGCAGCCCCAAACAGGATTCTGGAGCTTTGGGATTCCATGCCCCAGCATTACAGGATCCTGGCCTGGGCTAGCACCTGACAGAGGAGTCATGGGGCCTGTTCCCTGCACGAGACTGAGCTTAGGAGGCAGGCAAGCTGATGCCAGGCTCTTTTCAGAACACCTGGTACCTAAGGAAGGTCCTAGAACATGTCTAGGAGCCCGGGGGCATTTGCTGAAGGAAGGAATGAATAGATGAACAAATGGTACGTTCCTCCCAGCTCCCCTGCTGTGGGACCCCCGCACCCCCAAGTATCTGCCCTGGCGAGGTGGAGAAGGCAGATGTCCCTGCCATGTGTCTGGGCTTAGCCCTGCTCCCAGGGCTCCTGCATTCCCGCAATCCTTGAAGGGGACAAGGTCACGGCTGCCACAACGAGCTGATCCCTAGGGAAAGAGCAAAACATGCTGCAGATGCTCAGAGCTGTCGAGGGCGGGCCTTCTCTTTCCTGAGAGCAGGTTTGGAAAGGAGAGGAGAGAGGGAGAGAGCTGAGGGTAAGGACGCTGGGGGACACCGAAGGGAAGAGGACACACGAGGGGTGGAGCTCAAGGCTGGCCCACAGTGCCCGGCTTCTCCTTCCGCCAGGGCCCCATGCCCTGCATGTGGAGGGCTGATCCCACTCGCCTGTCTTTGGGACTGAGAGCAGGGCCGCTCGCTGTCGGGACTAGTGGGTCTCCTTTTCTTCATGCCCCGGGGGTTGACATTGACGCAGTCAAGACACAGCATTCCCATTCCACACGGTCTCCTGGCTGCCCTTTTTAGCTACACCCACCTCCCTCCTATCCCACCCCCTTCCTAACTGCCGGAAGCCACTAATCCCTTCTCCATTTCTGCCATTCTGTCATTTCAACAATGTTACAGAAATGGAATCGTCCAGCCTGCAGCCCTTGGAACTGGCCTTTTGCACGCAGCAACATCCTCTGGAGACTCGTCCAGATGGTGGTGGGTTTCATAGTTTGTTCCTTTTTTTTTTCTCCCATCAGTGAGTTACCTACCAGGGGCCCCTGCTCGCTAATGGCTTTGCCGGGACTGCCCCTCCTGAGACTGCCCCTCCCCTGCATCAGGAAGGTGCTCTGGGGTCCTCGGAGACCCCACAGGTACAGGGCTGGACCTGGGCTGGAGTGGGCAGTTGTACAGGGCAAGTGGCTTTCAAAAGCCCCCAGATGCAAGCGTCCCACCTGAAGGGTTGCCAAGAAAGGGAACGGGGTGTCACAGAGCCCCCAGCCCGCCCAGGAGGAAAGGGGGTCCTGCCCCAGTTGCTGGGAGAGAGCCTTAGACAGGTGGATAACGGAGGTAGGCAGGACGGCCCTTCCTTCCACCCCTCCTTTCTTTCTTTTTTTTTTTTTTTAAAGATTTTATTTATTTATTTGAGAGAGAGAGAATGAGAGAGAACAAATGAGAGGGGGAAGGGTCAGAGGCAGAAGCAGACTCCCTGCCGAGCAGGGAGCCCGATGCGGGACTCGATCCAGGGACTCCAGGATCATGACCTGAGCCGAAGGCAGTCGCTTAACCAACTGAGCCACCCAGGCGCCCTCACCCCTCCTTTCTTTTTGGACGCCCACCACCAGCCTGTTGGAGCCTGAGGCTGGCCCATTTCCCTGGAGTTCCCCCTCTCAGGGACCTGGAGGGCAGGAGGCAGGCAGCCTGAGGTCTAGGGAACCATGGGGGCTGGGGGCCAGCACTTGGCCCAACCACTGGAGAGAGGCTCCTGTTTCCTTTTGGGGGGCTGTTGCGTCTGGAGACCCTTCTGGGGCTGGCCCTGGTTGGGCTACCTGCCTCCCTGCTACCTGTCTCCCAGTGGGGCTCAGCGCAGGCATTTCCTGCAGAGAATGAAGTAAACAAGGCCATAAATAATTCCCTCCCGCTGAAGCTGGGAGACAGGGAGGCCCTGGGTAGGGATAACAGGAGGTGCGGGGCCACAAGGGGGACAGCAAAGTTTGCTCCACTGTGCGGCACTCAGACAACAGAAGTCGGCTGCTAATGGGAAGGAGCCACCTGCCTTCCCAGGAGTCGTGTTCAGGAGGGACTATCACTGTGCCAAAGGTCTAGTCCTGTCCTTGGCCCTGCATCCTTGCCCACGTGGAGGCGGAGTGATGCCAACAGCTCCCATCATCCTGGGCCAGCCATGGACCCTACCAGGAGGCTTCCTCTCCCAGATGAGAGCCACTAGGGAGAATGGTCTATGTGCCCCATCTGCCCCACTGCTCCTGGGACATGCTCCCCTCCATCCCTGCTGGCCCTATAGGTCATATTGGAAACACTCAAAGAACTGCCTGGACCAAACTCCCTGGGACCCCAATTTGTTGTCAGGGTCTAAATCATGGCTTCCATACTTCCTGGCTGTGTGACCTTGGGGAGGTCACTTTCCCTGTCTGGGCCTGCTTCTCCTCTGTTGAATGGTGTTATACCTAGTTCACAAGGTAAAAATGAAGCTGAAAAGAGAGAAGAGATATTCCTAGAACCTCGCACAGGCTCAACCAACACTGCTTCTTGCAACACCAACTCTGTCTGGGGTGCTCTCAGCTCCCCACTGCTCAGCCTTGCTCTGCGCTGCTTTATGAGCCTGGAACAAGGATGCAGGGGCAGGAATTCACCCAAGGGGTCCCGGTCTGCAGACGGGCTGGGGCCAGCGCGAGAGATACTGAGGCAGGCTGAAGTAGAGGCCACCACTACTTTGGGCTTCACCCCAAAGTGGCTGTCTGTCCAGGGAGAGCGGATGGAAGTAACCTTTCCTCCATCTACCCAGTGGGCTGCCCAGCATGGCACTGAGTCGATTTCAGGGACAGGCAGGGATCGAGGCCCACCAGGTGCCTGAGACTGAAGGCACAGTGGGAACTTTACTCCAGGAGGAAAGTGGAAATCTAGATGGGTGGGCTGTGACGACCACATGGAGGCAGCCAGACTTGGTCAGAGGCCATGGTCAAGGGCTCCCCACTTCCCCCCCCAGACCAAGCTTCCTGACCAGGATCCTTGGGCCCTCAGCTGCGGATCGGTCCTGAAGGAGATGTCCCCGAGTTCTCAGAAATGGGAAAAGGGAAAGAGACCTCAGGTGCTGGGGCGGCTTACTCTCACAGGGCTGAGATGGCACCTCTGAGTCGGCAGAAAGCTGCTCTTCCCGAATCCCCATAAAGTGTCCTGCGTTTCCACTAACTCATTGATCCACGTGTTTTCCCAGGCCTGAAGATTTCTTAACTGTCATCACAAGGTTAGAAGAATTGTGAGTTGGAAAACCATGCAGCATATTAAAGTCAGGCTGAAATATTGCCACAATACAGAGAAATATTTTATATTTATTCTCTTTTAGAAATTGTTATAAAGGGAATATAATGAGAATGTTGCAAACGAGTGGAATATTTTCTTCTAACCTGACAATAAAAATATGTCAAAGGGATGCATGAAACTCTAATAGGAAACAGTTGATGGGCCCTGGAAGAGCAGGGATTTAGCAAAGATTTTACTTGGCGCCTTTACCAGCCCACAGGACAGAAAGAGAGGCTTCTAGAGCAGACTTTCCTGTGGGTAAACACAGAGGATGGGATGGGAGAGGGCAGGATGGTCTGTGTGCCTGATCAGGGCCTGGCAGTGTTCAGATATCAGATAGGCTTACAAAGACCTAAATGCACAGAGGCTCACTGAGCCTCAAAAGGGCAGAAACATCACCACCATCCCCATCATCATCTTCGTCATGCCCATTATCACCATCCCCATCATTTCCATTATTCCCATTATCATCACCACCATCCCCATCCTCATCATCCCCGTCATCCTCCTCATCATCCCCATCCTCATTTGCCCAACCTCCTCCTCCCCATCTTCATCCCCATCCTCATAATTATCATCTTCATCACCACTACCACCATCCCCATCATCATGATCACCATCATCCCCATCTTCATCATCCCTGTCTTCACCACCTTCCCCATAATCCCCATCATGCTCCCATCATCATCATGACAATCACCACCACCATCACCATCACCACCACCACCATCACCACCACCATCACCACCACCACCATCACCATCACCACCATCATGACAGTCACCATCACCACCACCATCACCACCACCATCACCGTCACCACCACCACCATCATGACAGTCACCATCACCACCACCATCACCACCACCACCATCATGACAGCCACCATCACCACCACCATCACCGTCACCATCACCGTCACCACCACCACCATCATGACAGTCACCATCACCACCACCATCACCACCACCACCATCATGACAGCCACCATCACCACCACCATCACCGTCACCACCACCACCATCATGACAGTCATCATCACCACCACCACCACCATCATCACCATACTAATAGTTTCTATTTGTTGAACTCTTATAATGTGCTATGCACTATGCTATGTGATTTACACAAATTGCCATGTTTCAACCTCACAATAATAATGTGAACTGCTCTTAAGTTTATTATAAATATGGAAGCCGATGTTCAAAGAGATTTAGACCTTACTCAAGGACACACACTCTGTGGAGCTCAAACTGGAACCCAGGTCATTCTGGCTCCAAGTCCTGACAACACTTATCTCAATGGAAGAGCTTTCATGAAACCTGAAAGCACTCCACACAATCTCAGAATGGTGAGGAATCTTCTTTGTGCTGGGTATATATAAACTCAGGGCAGAGATGACCAATACCATCACTGTTGACGGACCAGAGGAAAGTCCATTTAAGAAACACCCACTGAGTCCCCACAGTGTGCCAGGCACTGGGGCTAGCTGAAGGAATCAGACATAGAGACAACCAGCATCTAAATCCAGTATGCAAAGGCCATGCAACACAAGACATGGGATGAAGGGAGTCCTAACTTGGCACAGGGGTGGAGGTGTGGGGCAGTGTTTATGAAAAAGGAGGCACTTGAAAAGGACTTTGAAGGACTGATACAATTTCACCAGGTGGCTGTGGGCCAGGACGAATACAACGGAGAAGGTGGAGAAGGCAGTGTGGGAAGGTAAAGGAATAGCCAAGAGTTCCGGGTGACTTCAGAATAAGATTCTCAGGACGATGTGTGGGGATGCCCTGGTGGCTCCCCTGCAGAGCCCTGACCTGTGCTACATGGGGGGTGGGGGGCTGTGGACCTGACTCTGACAAGCAATATGAGAACCACCAAGGCAACTGAGCAGGGCAGGGGGATAAGTCCCAGTCCCTGATTTGTGATTGGCCCTTGGCAAAGTCCTAGAGGCAGCAAGCTATGCCTCAAACATGCTTCTGTCTCCTCCCCTCTTCCGGAGTTCCACCCTAAAGAATCATTAACATAACAAATCCTTATGTGTACCTCCTCCAGGCTGGGCACTGTTCCAGGCACTGGGGTTGAAACGTGAAGAAGCCATTCAAGGTCTGCCCTCCAGGGATCCACCTTCCGGTGCACAGACCACATTCGTGCGCCAGGCTGCCCTGACCATCTGACTAAGGCCCAGCTCCAGTCCATCCTTCCCAGCAGTGCCCATGTCCCCACAACTCCCGAGGGTGCCTAATGGCCTCACGGTCCTCACCTCTCCCCCAGATAGCACACCTGTGTGCCAGCCATAACCTTTTACAGACATATTTTCCATAGACACCAACTCCAATGTTGACCGTTTCAGGTCCATGTGAGTTGGGAGGGGAGGCTGTGTGGGTGAGTGGGGGATGGGCTGCGGCAAGTCATGGCACCTTCCCTCCCTCTGCTTTGGGGCCTTTCTCTTGTTCCTAGCTCATCTCTGAGAAGGGTAGACTCCAAAGAAAGGAGAAATGGCAAGGAGCCTGGAGAATACTCTGGAGCCCAGAGCTCGCTCTACTTCAGGGCTGATCCTGGAGCCTGCCACAGAAGACAACGGGCCGCAGCACCCCGCACCCTCCCAGAGGAACCGCGGGATTATAGCTCTTCTCTAGGCCGAGGGATGTGTGCGGAGGGCTGAGGGGCCATCCTGGGGGAAGGCTTTCTCAAATTGACATTCAATTTCCCATCGCTAAAAATATATCTGAAGCCAAGCCACTCAGGATTATAAAAGAGACCAGAGATTGAACATTAAATACATATGCACTCAGTGTTGGGAAGGGTTTGACCTTCAAAACTTCCTTTCGATGAATTCCCAAATAAAATACTATTTATACAGCTTAAAGCAAATTATTGTGTAGGCCAGTACTAAATCTTCACGTTCCAATTCAGACTCTGCAGCCCTTCCCAGAGGTTAGCTACGCTGGCAAGCTCGATGATCAGCCAGCTCTGGAGAAGACCTTTCTGGACCCATTGCTGTAGAAATACCGGGTGCGGATCCCCCAAAATCAACTTGCAAAGATTGCATTCATGCTCCCCACACCCCAATAGCTGAGCAACAAATCCCTTCAGATCAGTGACTAAATGTGCTGGAATTCACAATGCACAAACAGAAGTGGAGCTTTTCTGACATTTGTGGGCCACTCAGGAAGTGGTCAAAAGGTTGACATCGTCCCGGTATGAATTTTTTATCAAAGATGGCCTAGCTCCTTTTCAGGATTGTAATAAACGGTCCTTCTTGACTTGGACACCTCCTGTCCCCCACCTGCTGGCACCCTCACTTGTCCCTGGGGATGGGGACACCGGCTCTTCAAACCTCTAAGTCCCTGCTCTGCTTCTAGAAGATTCATCCAGGACAGCCTAAGAGGGACGACATCTAGGGATGTTGAGTAAGAAAAACGTGATTCTAAAGGCCATCACCAAGGAGAAAGGCTTTAGTGGTGCCCTGACAAATTACTAAAAACACAGGCCAGATTTAAGGAGCAGATTTAATCTCAACCTGCCTCCCAGGAGGACAACTGTTCAGGTCTTTCTAACTCTGGTTTTGCAACTTTCCACAGGCCCTTATTTATAAGTCACATGCAGCAAATATGCTGAAAGGAAGCACAAAATGATCCAATCCAACTGAGAACCCCCACTTCGCCACACCTCAGGCTCCTCCTCCCCAAATGTGGCCAGTGAAGGAGTCTTCTCTTCCCATTTTTCCACCCCTGCTCTTTTTTGCAGAGTTGTCTCCAGCCCCCAATTACAGAAGCTCTGAGCCAGGCTGATTAATTATGGATTTGCCAAACTTTGAGGCTTTCACGAAAGTTAATCTTTTAAATGATCTCCATGCAGATAGGGCCTTACCCAGCCCCACCCAGGACCCTCTGCTTTATCTAACAAATAGTCTCAATCGAATCAATGCAGTTATTTAGCAGATAATGGGCTGCAAGCTGGCAACCCCAGGTCAGCAGTTCTTGGGGGCAGATGGCTTTTGCTGGTCCTCTATTAGCACCAAGACAGGAGTCAACGCTGTCCCCAGCCAGCCTGCCCCTTCCTGGCCCCATCCTCCCCAAAGGCTGGTACCCAGGGCAACAGGGGACAGAGAGATGCTACTGAGGATGTCCGAGCCCTGTGCTGGCTCCCTGGCCCCTGGGTCCCTGGCTATTTGGGGAAAGAGCAAAGCCTGCAGGAGGCGCTCTTCACCTTTTTCAGCTTTTAGATGTCAGGCTAGAAAGGTAACCCACTCATGGGTGCTTGCAGTGGGGGTGGGTGCCGGGGCTGGGGGAAGGAGGGAGGTACTGTCCAGATGTCAAGAGCCCCCTTACCCTGCCACGTTTTCCCAGGGCCACAGCTCACCCAGGTTGCTGAGGTTAGGAAGTGCTTCATAGTCACCGTGGCCCGCTTTCTAGTCCCTGGCATCATGCTGGGCCCAAATAGGCACTCAGTACATAAATGCATGTTGAATGAATTCAAGCCTAAACCATGGCCACCAACAACTATCCGTGATTGCCTGCTCTGCCCAGAGGCTTCCTGGGCTGGAGAAGATGGGGAGCCTGGAGCCACGCTGCGTGTCTCTCACTGTATAGGGAGGCCAGAGGCCAGAGTGCAAGGGGAGACCTGGAGTGCAGGGGGGCCTTCGTGCCCACAGTGAGGACGTGGGCAGGTGGTATAAGCCCTGCCCGCTCCCTGTCCTCCCAGCAGAGTGAAGTGTGTGGGGCCCTGCCAGCCCCCAGGGGAGGCTCTTGGGCAAATGGGGGGCTCCCAAGCCTAGAGGAGAGTGTGTGTGTGTGGGGGGGGGGACCTGGCCTCCCTCTGACTGTCCTCTTGAGCTTTCAAGCCTCAGCTCTTTCAACACCCTGACCCACAGCTCCCAATAGCCCCATTCCCACTATCTCCTCTCCCCTCGTGTACAAGAGCCAAAGGGTTTGTCCCTTTCACCAAGACACTGCCCCCAAGGTGGCTCCCAAGGACTCTGGCCATGCCGCACCCACCCCAGAAAGTCCCCCCAGAGGTCTGTCCTTCCGCCCCCTGCTGGGATTCACAGAGACGAGTGACTCAGGGTCAAGGAAGGCTAGGGCTTGTCCCCACAGTTGAGATACATCCAGACCACAGGTGCCAGGTGCCCCTCCTAGGGCCCCCAGGAGACTGTGCTGTCCTTCCTCAAGGCTCCCTGGAAGACCCAAGAGATTTGCCATTCAGTGAGTAAGCTGAACCTCTGGCCAGTCTTGTGGTTGCTTGAGCCATGGATCTGCCTCCCTCCCCCCTCCCCCACCCCGAGACTCTTGTCTGCTGCCATCTCAGTGCCTGGCTCGGTGCAGAGATCTGCTCAGCAGATGTTGGTTGGATGAATGGATGGATACATTAATTTCTGCTTTCGGTCTGCATCTTCGTCCTGAAGGAAGCAGCACTTGCTTCTGTCTTCCTGGAGTGTCCTTCTCCAAGAGATATCCTGTGTGTGGGCAGCAACAAAGGCCCACATCCCTGGACAGAGCCTCTAGCCTGGGGTCTGTGGCCCTCTGAAGCCCTGCAAACAATGTGTGGTGGGCCAATGTGCATTCTTTTTTTCTCTGAGGATCTTTAGAACCTCAGCTTTTGGTCCAATTCTCAAATACATTCAGCTTTGGTCCAATTCTCAAATACATTCAAGTTCTCCCAGAAGTAAATAATCACAAAGGTCTAAGGGCCTAGATTTGATTCCCCAAGATCTTCTGGAAGTGATTTTGAAATCAACTCCACTCTATCTGCCTGCCTATGCAGGGACACCCCTTCTTATTGCACCCCCTCTCCCAGCTGGAACACAGCATCCTGCTGATGATGCATATGGCCACATGGAACCTACACATTGTTATTTTCACTTCAGAGGAGAGCAGTTTATCAGGCTTGGGGACAGCTTCTCACTGCAAGTCCTGGACTACATGGAACTTGGCCATGTCCCCATTCTACCTTAACACTGAGCTGCAATTTTAGGCTACACTTCTCTGGTCCTTGAAGACACATCCCACCTCCCAGGAGCTGGGGCCATGACTCGGGAGGACTCAGTCAGAGCCATGACTGAGCATTGCCAACAGGCCTGTTTTCCTACCCCCAACCCATCAGCTGTGCCAAAAGGCTGAGCTTCAGGCCAAGACAAAGCTGTTCCACTAACTTCTAGGTGTGGGGTGTGAATCATAATGTGGTGCTCCATTGTGGTGTTTTCAAGATCTGGCAGATAATAAGAAAAATCAAAATAGTTCAATTTACAGAGCAGAGGGAATGGGGGGCAGAGAGGGGGAACTTTTGTTTCTTTTACAAAAATTTCTCGTAATGCTTATATGATAAATGACTTCTGAAAGTTTCTTGTTGATGCAGGACAGAAGGAGCTGCTTGTACATGGACCGTTTTATCCGCAAGGCTGCCCAGCTGCAGGGAGGGGCCGACGCTCGGGAGAAGGCAGCCATGATTGCAGACGAAAGGTCCACTTTTACCCATCTTCCCTTCACCAAGTGCCCGCTAAGCACCCACGGAGAGTGCAGAGGTGAGGAGAGCAGAGTGCTCACCCCAGAAAGCCAGAGCCTGGTGCAGAGGTGAGGAGAGCAGAACGCTCACCCCAGAAAGCCAGAGCCTGGTGCAGAGGTGAGGAGAGCAGAGCGCTCACCCCAGAAAGCCAGAGCCTGGTGCAGAGGTGAGGAGAGCAGAGCGCTCACCCCAGAAAGCCAGAGCCTGGTGCAGAGGTGAGGAGAGCAGAGCGCTCACCCCAGAAAGCCAGAGCCTGGTACAGTGGTGAGGAGAGCAGAGCGCTCACCCCAGAAAGCCAGAGCCTGGTGCAGAGGTGAGGAGAGCAGAGTGCTCACCCCAGAAAGCCAGAACAACAGTGAGTGTTATCAAACAGCCCACGGTGCTCCCTGAAGCCTTGAGGAGGAGGAGGTGATTTGGGGTAAAATCTTGAAGGATGAATAAAAGTTTGCCTGGTGGATAAAGATGAAAAGTGTTTAGAGTCCCTTCCCTTCCCACCTCCCTGACTCCCCACATACCTGACTCTATTTTGTTTTCAGAACACTTTCTCCATCTGACGTTATATAGTGATTTGCCCAGTGAATAAATGAATGAATAAAAAAAAAAGCCCACATAAAACCCTGGAAGTATAAAACACCTGACTATATAAAAGCCTCCACCCCTATTACCACAATTGACTCAAATTATAGCCCTAAGAGGTAGACAAGGAGGGTAGCGGCCCATTTTATGGATAAGGAAGCTGAGGCAGAGGGAGTAAACAATCTGACCACTACGGAATTCATGCTAATTGACAAAAACAGGAAATACAATGGAATATGCAGTATCAGCTCCTCTAAGAAGAACAACAGGTACAGATCGAGGAAATCCCCCGAGTGTTAATGGCTGGTTAGCTCCAAGAGGGTGTGTGTGGATTATTCTCATTCTTGTCGCTGCACTTTCAGATGATTTTCAACAAAGTGGGCCCAGCAAGAAGAGGGTGGGCACATGCAGCGTTCACTGTCTGCGCCCGGGTTCTAAACTACTTAGGTCAGGCCCCAGCTGGGGCTCTTTCTCCCTGAGACTAACTCATGCTGTATCTTCATTAGCCTTATTGGTAGTAATCGGCTTCCCATCGAGATTAAGAGAGAAAATATTTTCAAAGCACTTAAACAAGCACTTCCATTAATCTATGTTCTGAAAATTAATCTTGCGGGGCAACCTGTGAAAAGTGCTCATTGCCCTTTCGTACCCAGTACACAGAAGGTTGGCAGAGGGTCGCCCACACCCACCCACCAGCCTCTGAGAGCCAGAGGGAATGTCTGTCTTCAGGTTGGTGCTTTGGGACGAGGCAGCCCTGGGTTGGCTGGATCACCCTGGGGACTGTGGGGGCCACGCAGAGTTGACAGCCCGCCCCCACTGGTCATGAGCTGCCTGGCTGTGGTCTCATCCACTCCAGCCCCCTATGCCCTGCCAGGCTTCTGGGAAGAGCGTCAGAGCCCAAGTGTGGAGGAGGTCAGCGAGCTGTACTGACCCCTCTTCCCACAGTGCTCCCACAGGTGGGCGTGTCCTCCCCCTGTCCTTAGGGGCTGTTATGGACCGAACACCTGTGTCCCTCCACAATCCATACGTCTCAGAGGTGGGGCATCATTGTGTTAGAAGAACCTACTTTGGTATCAGGAAGAGCCACAGGAAGCTTAGGGCAAATTCCAAAGTTGCCATTTCAGAGCTAGTATAAGATTCAGCTGCATGGGACAGAAGATCCCCAAGTTAGAGTTTGTTTGAGTGGCAGCCATGATGTCTGCATCCGAGTTAGCTGGAGGAAGGCACTGGAGGGCCCCTTTCTCCCCTCCTCCAGCTTTATTGAAGTATAATTCATACACAAAAAAACGCACATAATTAGTGTATACGATTTGGTGAGTTTGGACACATGTATATAGTCATCTTACCACCACCACAATCAAGGCAATAAACATTCCCGTTAATGTTTAAAAAGATAAAAGTTAAAAGAAAAAAATCGTATGTTGAAGCGCTAACCCTTCAATCTGATGGTATTTGGAGATGTGGCCTTTGGGGACAATTAGGTCTAGAGGAGGTCATGGGGTGGGGCTCCCATGCTGGGATCAGTGCCCTCACAGAAGAGACCCCAGAGAGCATGCTCGCTCGTGCTCTCCCTCTCTCTCTCCACTATGTGAGGACCCAGTGAGAAGGCAGACGTCTGCAAGCCGGGAAGAGGGCCCTCACCAGGACCAGACCATGCCAGCACCCTGATCTTGGACTTCCAGCCTCCAGACTGTGAGAGAATAGATGTGTGTTGTTGAAGCCGTCCGGTTGGTGGCATTTGTGACGGCAGCCTGAGGTGACTGAGACGGAGGCCACGATGCAATGTCTCCTCCGGGGCAGCAGTCCTGCCCTCACCTGGAGTAAACACCAGGCGCTTCCGACTCTCCCTTGATCCTCTCTTCCTGTGTGGCCCTCTGTCTCCCTTGAACCCCAATTGTGTGCACCCATATCTGCGGCTGCGCTTTGAAACTGAGCGTCTCGAAGGCAGAGCCTGCACCCAAGTGTAGGACCCACGGCACAGAGTGGGGCTCCCAACACCCATCCAGCTCCCACTCGGCGCTTCCCTCACCTGCCAACTGGCACTTGGATTTTGGCATTTTTATGCTGCCAGGGTTTCTGATACGTGGCCTGTGTCTCCCTAGGCTGGATGTAAATATTTGGGGGACCTTGAGGAGGGGACAGGAATGCTCTGGAGACCCGTGCACCTGTCCACTCACATGGTCATCATTCACTGATGGAGCACCTTGACTCACCATGCTCTTCTCTAAATGCGGAGGAAGGAGGTAAACAAAGTCACAGGAGGAGGTGTCCGATGCTGAGTGAGACCTGCTTGGTCATGTCCCACCTGCCCTGAGCCATAGAGTCCACTGTACCAGGTAACCATGGATGCCCAGCCCCGGCTGGGCAGCCTCCTGTCTCATTGGTCCTCAGCTTCCCATCCTCCACCCCAAGATGCCACCGCTTGATGCCACTGACAGTGACAACAATAAGCGCTGGCCTCTGGGGCCCTGATCACTCATCAATTATTCATCACATCAATTATTCATCATCACAGCCTATGGGTGTGCTGCTAGTATCTCCAGTTCACAGATGGGGAAACTGAGGCCCAGAGACATTAAGTGACTTACTTAAGGTGACCCCACCTGTGAGGCACAGCCCTAGTCCTCACACTCAGCCACTCTGCTGCATGCCCTCTGCTGAAACACACTCAGCCAACACTCACACAACCCTTGGGGTGCCCACCCCGATCCTAAGGAGGACTGAGAGTCCCCTGGACGAAGGCCAGAAAGCATGGAGAGAACAAGAACAAGCTGGTTTTCTCAGGCGAGGGCCCCGAGACGGTTGAGACTCGATCCCCAGGGAGGGACATTTGAACAGGTGTCCTGACATCCCTGGGACGTGTTCCCAGGGGCCCCAGAGAACCTTCAGCCGAGGCCAAGGTGACACTCAGACCTGTGGCCAGAACTGTATTCCTCAGGATCTGCCGGAGGCCCCTCTGCCCACCTGGCTGAGCACTCTTTTCTAAGGCCCCACCGCACAGATGGCTTTGTACTTGAATATTCTGATCGCATCACCACCAACTTGGAGGCTCAAAGAGTATGCTGATTTGGCTCCAGACACTGCTAATATTTGAACTGTGAGGTTATGTGCATGGATTTCCAGGGCACTGAGCATGGAGCAGAGACTTGTTGACAGAGCAAACGTAGCATCCACGGACAAGGAGGCCGGGCTAGGGGCTCTGGGCTACATGCAAGCCAGGCGCCCGTGCAAGGGAAGCCCTCCCCCGCCCATGGGCTCACTCATCCGTCTGTCTGTTAGACACTGTGTCCCGAGTGTCGGTGCTGTTGTAGGCCCTGGGGATCCAGCAGCAAACATATCCAGACCCCATGAAGTTCCACTCTCGTGGACAGGCTGACACAGACAAATGACTAGACACAGAGTGTTCCAGATGGTAACACATGGCAACAGAGGAGAGTGAGCTGGGCAAGGGGGTGGGAAATGCTGGATGGCTGGGCCGGGCCGGTCATTTGGTGCAGGAGCAGGGGATGCCTCCCTGCTGGGGTCTGCTGAGCAGACACAGAAAGGAAGAGGAGGGGGAAGGACAGGCCAGGGGTTGCCTGGAGCTGGGGAGGCGAGGGTGCAGGCCCCCAGGGCGGGCGTGCCTGGAGCGGTCATGGAGAAGACTGGAGTCAGGCCGGCAGGTGGGGCTGGACGGAGGAGCGTCCTGTGGGCACAGTGGAGGTGCGGGCCATGGTCCAGAGCTGCCGTCTGGTCACTTCTGAGCAGACAAGTGCCATGAGCTGATGGCTGCTACCTTACAAAGAGACTGTGGGGCCAAAGATGGAAGCCGCAGCTCTCGTGGTAATCCAGAGAAACATGACAGCAGAGTGATCCAGAGTGACGCGAGTCATGCAGGTGGCGGGAAGGGGCAAAGCGCTGTGAAGGCAGAACCAGCGGGTGTGTGGGTGTGTGGAGGTGATGTGGGGGTTGGTCAAGGATGATGCCCAATTTCTGGCCGAATGACTGAAGGGTTAGAGTGGCCACTTCCTGACTCAGTGTCCACTGCGAAGGGAGGGAGCATATTGGGTGGCGGGGGCAGGGACCCCGTGGCGCCATGTTAGCCTGGATACGTAAGTGTCCAGTGGGAAGGCTGAGTACACATGTAGGTTTCTGAGTCAAATTTCAGGGGTGAAACCCAGGCCCTCAGTATGGGCTTGGGAGTCATCAGCTTACATATGACATTGAAAACCACAAGATGGAGCGAGCTCACCTAGGAAGTGTGTATAGACAGAGGAGGTCCAGGAAGGGACTCTAATATTTATAAGTCAAGAATAATTTGGTGAAACAAGCCAAGGCGACTGAGAAGCGTGGCCAGCAAGGCAGGAGGACATCCAGGAAACCAAGTGAAGAAGGCGTTTCAAGAATGAGGGCGGTGCCAGGTGGGTGGAGCCCTGCAGACAAGAAGAGATCGGCACGGAGTCCTGGAGCTCTGAGTGTATGACACACAGGCCGCCAGTGACCCACAGATGGGAGGCCTTGCAGGGCTGTGAGCAGAGCAGTGACCCATATGACCTGTCTGAAGAGGAGTCTGGCTGTGGGTTGAGAACGGATGCGAGGGTCAAGGGTGGGGGCGCACGTAGCAATTGGGAGGCTGCTGCGGTGGGGGTCCCAGCGCAGGAAGATGGTGGCTCAGTCCCAGGCACCGATGGAAGTGAAGAACCAACAGGATTTACTGACATGGGGGGAAGACGGGAGCACGAGGGGGAGTCGGGGATGGCTCCAAGGTGCTTGGTCTGGGTCTCTGGAAGGATGGGCTGCCACTGCCTAAGCCGGGAAGGCTAAAGCTGAGCGGGTTTGGGGAGGGGGAAATCAGCAGGACATACGACATGGGAGACATTTATTATTACACAGCCACGTGCAGACGTGCGGTAAGCAGCTGGATGCCCATATGTGAGATTCAGGAGAGAGGTCCGAGTGGGGGATAAAAATCTTGGAGGCAACAGCATGGAGATGGCATTCCAGGTCCTGGGGCAGGAGACGACGAGGAAGTGGATGTCAATGAGCAGGAAGAAGACCAAGAAGTGGGCTCTGGGCACTCACTACACCATTCAGTGTAGGGGAGGGAGGGTCTTGAAAAAGAGCAACCCGAGGGGTGGGAGGAGAGCCAAGAAGGTGGTGTCCTGGAGACTACATGAGAGCAGTTGATCAAGAGAAGCAGTCCATGGGCTCAGCCAAGGCTCCCAGGACCAGCTGAGAAATAACAAAAGGAACAAGGGGGTAGGGGGTTGGAAGTTGGGGCAGGAGGAAGGAAGGGCCTAGGTCTTCAGATGTAAAGCATGGCAAAAAGCTGGCTTGATTCTGTAACAATCGCTCACTTACTCAATTGTATTTTTTGAGTCCTAAAATGGGCCAAGATTCTCTCTTTTAACTAATCAAAGACCAATGAGATCAGCTACTGTCAAGGGTGGCCTCAGTCTTCTGAAGCACCATCCAAAAAAAGGTCCCCTTCCAGTCAGGGTTGCTTGAGGTCTTTAATTTAATCTGATTCTAATTCCTTAAAGGCCAGTGATTCCCATAAAGTCAGTGAGCTGCCTCAGTTGACCAGAGTACGGACGCCAAGCACAGTGGAGGTGTGCCTGCCCAAGGAACAGAGGTCAGGTAGACCTCCTGAATGCAGAGCAGACAGGGCTGGGGCTGAGAAGGTCCAGACACATCCCGGCACCAATTCTTAGACCCAATCCAGCCACTGTGTCATAGAGGAAACCTACATTTGTGTGTCAGAACGAAGAGGACCAGGGTGGCTTTGAAATGGCTGAAACTGCTGTCCCAGGACCCAACACAGCCCCTTCCCAACACTCCTGGGTCACATGAGCAGCAAGGCGTGGGAAGCTGTGTTCCAAACCAGCTGGCCCCCAGCCTGCAGAAGACGGCAAGATCTGCCATGAGAGAACCGGGCTTGCTGTGGCGGGAATGTGACCTGGGGATGCAATCTGTTCGGTTCTCCAGAAAGTCACTAAGATGCCCATGTACGCACTCATGTGCCCACCCTCCATACCCACTGGGATCCAGAACTCCTGCAGGGCCCTGGACAAATCCTCCTCAAAACAAGTGTGTGACACACATAGCAAATCTCCCTCAGTAGATCACTCTGTCTGGGTCTAGAACACCCTGGGTTTTATACGGTATCCGTGTTCTGACACATTAAGTAGCTGCGACCCGAGCACTCAGTATCTCCAGCCCTGCCGTGTGGGCAGAGGGGACGTTCTCGAGTGGTCCACACGCCAGGATGCTCAGGCAATCAGTTCTTCAACCTGAGCCAAAGCAAGCACGTTCAGAAGCCTGTGGTCCCTGATCATACATATTTGCCAGGACTTCCTCATTCTGTCTAGGTGACATGGTTGTTGCTGTTTTTCTCCAAAGAGTCGTGGTTTTTATGGTTATCAGATCTCTGAAGGTGTTCCTGAGTCAGGCTCTGTGGGTTAACCTGTTCCAACACAAAGCCATAGGACCGTCTCTGAGGGTCACTTTGCACCCCCCGTGGGCTCCTGATCATCCAGAGGCTCGACCAGGGGACTGTGGTGGCCAAGACCCTCCCTCAGAAGCTGTCCGTGACCACCTCGGCGGCAGGCCCTCGTGGGCCACGCCTCCAAGGGGTTTTCCAGGGGCCCCTTCTGGGGACTTTGGCTCTTACTTCCCCAAGCTGTCCCAGCTGCCCTGGGGTGATCCATATGGAACAAAACCCCAGGCCTGGCCTCATCCAGTCCTGCCCTACAGAAGAACCACATTTCCTGCTCCCTTGAAAATCAGTAGTCATGTATGCTTTCTGCTCTCCTTCAAGGAGGACAGAGCAGAGAGACACAGAGGACCAGCCAGGTCCTTGGCCCTTTGCTGAAGCACAAAGCTTCTAGTCACTGTCCTTTCAAAACTGCTCGTCCCAAGGCAGCAGCTGAGGCCGCAATCCCAGGGCGGGGCTCCTTCCCGCTCAGTGACTCACCTGACCCCTCATTCGTGGCCAGGTCCAGGCTGGGGCCCTGGACAGACAGGGAAGGTTCCCCGAGCTCGGAATGCCAGAATGCCATGTGCTGAATTTGTCTGACACCAAAAGAACTAGGGTGTCACTCCCTCTCCCTAAGGTACCCTGCGGAGAAAGGTGGGGTGGGGAATTGGGTGTTTCCCCTCCGAGAACAAAAATGACTTCTTTTCATTTCAAAGCTAAGTGAGATGTCTCTCTCTTGTCCTGGACAAAAGGCTTAACTTCCAACTTCATGTACTAGCACATGACCTGGGGCAGTGAGGTAGCCTCCCTGAGCCTGTTTCTTCCCATGGGGACAGCCATCATCCCTCCCCAGGGGAACTGCTGGGCGGGGTCAGTGCCCTTGTGTAGAAGTGCCAAGAACAGGCCCTGGCGCAGGTCATGGTCATTCAGCGTCAGCCTTTAGCCTTGCTAGGTCCGGGAGGCGCTTAGACCTGGCCAGGGGAGGACCTTAGCAGGTGAGGTCCTCCAGCTCCTTCTTTCTCTCAAGGACAGCCTGACTGGGTCCTCTACCAGCCTGTGGGGTGAAGGGACGAGGGGTTGGTGGCTGTGGGGGCAGGGCTGAATGCCTATCCCAAGGGAGGACAGCGAGGCCAGGCATCTCCAGATGTCTCGGGTCGATGGCAGGCCCCAGGCAGAAGCCTTCCGACAAGCTGCCCTGTCTTTCCCTCTGAGTTCCCCTCGGTCCCCTCTGTCTCTCCACCAGGGGATGCCCAGTACATGCAGAGCTGAACCCAGGCTGCAGCCCATCTGGAGGAGGACCAGTCTTCCTTCTAGGAAGCAGATCCACAGCTCCTGGTGGCTCCCTGCTGGGACAGTAGACTCACTAGGCTCAGCTCCTTCTCCCAAGCCACTCTCATGGTAAGTCCTTGAAGGAGTTCCTAATTAATGTCTGCTGAGAGCTAGGGAGATAGCAAGAAGAGTGATCCCAGGGCAGAGTGATCCCAACTGGCCCCTGTTGCTTCAGTGCGGGGAACAAGGCAGCTGAACTCCAGGCACTGGGGCTTGGAGCTGCTGCAGAGGGGCTGTGGGGCGGTGCTGGGGTGGGAGGGGCCGCCCTGGGCCCTGCTGCCAATGGGTATATGTCAAAGGGCCTGTCATAGCCTCTTTCTGGGCCTCAGTTTCCCTATCTGCAAACTCCAAAAGGTCGCTAAGCCCTCCTTGCTCTGACACTGGCTGGAAAGGGGGTAAAAGAGGACCGGGAGCCAGCAAGGAGCCTGTCACGCAGGACTTACTTCAGACAATAATGCCCAGAAGTCTGTGGCTGCCCATACCCACCTGGGCCTATCACTGAAGCTGACTGTGGGGCTGTCTCCCAGGGGAGATGCCAGCCAGCGGAGGTGCTTCCTAGGCGGCTTCCTCCCCGCCTCCCACTCTTGTGATGCTCCCACGGGGGGCCCTGGGGTACACAACATGAGGACTGCCAACGTGGGCAGAGGCCAGAACAAGAGAGAACAAAAGCAGGATGGTGGGCAACTTGCTGGAGGTCTTCTAAGCGCCCATTGTCAAAAGCGTCTCTTCAAAACTCTCTGCATTCCTGGTTGTGTGTGTGACTTTGAGAATTGCCCTGCATGATGGCATCTGGCCACATGTGCTGTCTTTCAGGAACACTCATGGCTAGTTAGCTGCTGTGCATAGGGCCTCCTCCCTCCTTGCCTGAGTCTGGGGCATGGGGGCCTTGATGCCCCAATGCTGTGAAGGCTGGTCCATGCTCCCCGCCATACCCAGGGACCCTGCATAGGCCCCTCCCTGGGGTTCCCCTTCCATTCTCCTGGTCCAAAGGAACCTGAAGTTGGGCAGATTTACTTTCCAGGGGAGGACTGGGCCCCACCAAGCCTCGGCAGCTGCAGAGGCCCCAGCTCCGCACTCAGGCAGGACCCTCCATCCTTACGGGGGAGCATCTGTTCTGATTGTTTCCTAACCTCCCAGTGCAGGTCTGGGTGAGGACTGGAGTGAGAAAGATCACTGTCAACTGTAAAACCTCCCAAGGGCAACAACAGGGCAGCCAGGTAAGAATGGTGCTCCCTCCGTCCCCCGACAGAGGGGAGGCACCGTCCTTCTCATTCAACATGGAGTCATGCTTGTTGGGTCTCGGGCCGACACTGGGCTAAGTGTCCTCTTGTTCACGGAAGCTGTACGTGCAAAGTGCGCTGTTATCCCTGTTTACAGATTAGGAAACTGAGGCTCCACATGAATAAGTCACACGTCCAAGGTCAGAGCTTGTTGCAAGTGAAGTGCCAGGCTTTGAGGCCATCCGTGGACCCCAAGTATGGTGCTCTTTTGGGGACACCTGCGTTCACTGTCGTGTCAGGTGATGGTGCCAGCTGATGGAGAAGCTTCGTGGAGGGCACATTATACTGACCTGCAGGAGGTGAGTGAGAAGGAGGATGCCGGAAGTTCTCCTCCCCCAAGACCAGCCCCCAGTAGCAACGGGCACCTCTTCCCTGCGGTGCTTGCCCAGTACCATAGGTGTAAAGCTTGATGTTGCCCCCATATTCATGGTAGTTCACCTCAGCTCAACTGTAAAATTAACGGTTAACTTATTGTTATACTAAAAAGACCTTTATTTTAGGCTGATCATTAACTAGGGAGGCTTCATACTCCAGTTTGGTTATAGAGAGACCTGAAATTGCTTATATCAATCTCCTTGTTCTGCAGGGACTTTTTCAAAATGTGTTTTAAATTGTTTTCCTGTCAAAGGAAGGGAGGCCTGCTCTCTCTTGTAGGAGGGGTCTGGCCGCTGAGTGGGGGGGGGGGGTCCTACACATCTCTGAGCCTGGCTTCCATCAGGGACCCCTTAGCAAGACTCCTGGGAGACCCCGTGGGGAGCCAGGGTCGAGGGAGCGACACTGAGCCTGCAGCTCAAGCTAAGGATGGGGTCCCTGACAGTCCTGGAGCACAGAGGTCTCCACCCACCCGACCACGCAGAGAAGGCAGCCCTCCGACCCCAGAGCCCAGGTTTCTCATCAGCCTCGTGCTTGGCCGCAGGCTAACCTCATGGGTGAGTAGCACAAGAGGGCAGCCTCTGCTTTTGGGCACCTACCAGAGGGTTACCAATCCAGGGCACATGACAGCCAGTCTCTAAACACAAGTGGAAACTGCTCAAAATGGGTGGGAGCCATTGCAGGGGTTTGGGAGGGGCACCAGTAGAAGGGCGAGATCCATATGGGAAACCGAAGTTGAAGGGAATTTCTGGGAGCAGGGACAACACGAGGGTGGGCTCGGAGCTAGGAACAGTAATGGCATCCGTAGGCTGGACAAGAGCACAGGCGAGATGAAAATAGGGGTCAAAACAGCAACATCAGATAAGGTAGACTTCAGGTCAACAAGCAAAAAATGAGCCCAAAAGGACACTCTATGATGCGAAAGGGAGCAGTAAACTGTTAGGGACCAGATAATAAACAGCAGCCTTAATAAAGCAGATGTTCAAGAGGATGGATGGATGAATAGAGAGGTGCTAATGACAGGCACCTTTCATTCCCTTTCTCTGTCCCAGAGAAAGCAGACAGAAATATGCAAGGATGTAGAAGACCCAACCAAGACGAGTCATAATTATCGAATAGAAAAATTACAAATGCCTAAGTATCCTCTGCCCCGGTGAGCCCATTTCTGAAACATATCCTACAGATGCACTTGCACAAGTGCTAAGTGACCTCACGGGATTATTTTCCATGAGAATGTGTGTCAGAGCAAAATACTGGAAATAATAAATCATCGTCCATCTCCACCGTGGAGTATTATGCATATTAGAAGGAATGAAAGGGAAAAAGAAGAACAAGGAAAGTTTTGACATACTATGGAAACACTTTCTGGGGTACATCACTGAATGACAAAAGCCAAAGTTCATAATTGTGAATAAATAAGTAGGTAAGAAGTGTGAAAAGGGGGGATATGTGCATGCACATGCATTTGTACAAATGCTGGAAAAATACAAAAGAAATTAATACAAGTATCCCTTAAAAAAAAAATATCTTGTTCTTTGAGTCATAGTAACGTGGTCGGCAGAATAATGGCCAACCAAAAATGTCTATGTCTTCATCTCTGGAACCTGTGACTGTGCGGCCTTTCCCAGCAAAAGAGATTTTGCAGATGTGATTGGGTTAAATGCCGTGAGGCGGGCAGGTTGTTCTGGACCATCCAGGTGGGCCCAGCATAACCACACGCATCTCTAAAAGCAGAGACCTCTTCCTGGACTGTGGTCAGGGGGAGATGTGACAGTGGAAAGGGGGACAGACAGGCAACATTGCTGGCTTTGAAGATGGGAGATGGGGCCATGAGCCAAGGACACTGGTGTCTCTAGGAGCTGAGGAAGGTGAGGGAATGCAGCCTTGCCCACACCTCAATGTTAGCCCAGTGAGACCCGTGTCAGGTGTCTGTAAAATAGTAAATGTGTGTTGCTTTAAGCCACTAGGTTTTTGGCACTTTGTTAGGGTGGTAAAAAGAAACTAATACAATTACTGATTTTTTTTTTTTTTTTTTTACAATTACTGATTTTAAACAATTCCTTCGAAAACATCAGGAAGACATTTTTTAGTTTGTCCTGCTGGTCTGACTTGGACATTCCCGGTGGCGAAAGATCCCCGGGTCAAAGCTGACCAGGCACACAGCGTGCTGGCATGCCCTCTCCTCACTATCCAGGTCAAGAGCGAGGAGCCTGGACACCCTAGCTAGGAGCTCCCTTGGCTGGAGTGCTGTCCTCAGAAACAGTCTCGTCCTATCGACTGCTCTCAGAGCCCAAGGCCACTTGGCAAGTGGGGCCAGAGTTAATCTGAAAGTGAGTCTGTAGACCTCGGAGTTATAAACCACCCGCCACCCGCCTGCAGCTTCGGGAGGACCACATGAGACGAGGGAGGCCAGCGGCTGGCCCAGGTGGCACACTGCGATCAGTAATGGCACCCCGCAGTGGTAAGGGGCCTAGATCCACTGCTGAGAAGCCAGAGACCTTGGGGAAGTCACCCCACCTCTCTGTAAAGTGGAATAACCCCAGTGCCTCCCTCCGAGGGTGTGGGGAGGAGTGAGAACCACCGCGGACACCCACCAAAGAGACCAGATGTGGTGACTCTCAATAACTTCTTCCGTGGACCACCCAGGAGGTTCTACTAACTGTCCCAGTCTGCAGTGCTGACCCGCAGTCGTGTGGCTGATGGGTGTCCTTGGCCATGGAGGGGCCGGGCACAGGCTGAGCTCACCTGTCTGCCTGTAGCTTGGCCAGAGTAGCACGCTGTCCCCATGCTCGGGCTGGAGCTGCTCCCCTCTACCGCCTCCCCTCCTCTTCCCCTCCCCCAACACCTGGCCAGCTGCTACTCATCACCGAAGGCCTTGTGTCACCTCCTCCAGAAAGCCCTCCGGGGAGCTTCCTCTCTACCCTCCCTACATATCTCTCTATCATTAGACTTACTCTCTACCCTCCCTACATACCTATCATTAGACTTACCCACACTGCTCTTTTTACTTTTGTGTCCACCTCCCTCACTAGGCCATGAGCTTGTTGAGGGTCAGCACTGTTTCCCACTCATCCGAATATTCTAAATACCTAGCCTATAGTTCCTGGTACGGAAGCCTGGTCATTCGTTCATTCATTCATCTATTCATCATATATTCTGTGAGTGCTTACTCGGCACTGGGGACTGTTTTGTGAACGAAAGAGTAATGAGTGGCTGTCAGCTGCTCTCCACCTCTTCGTGCCAGAGTCTCTGCTAGCTTTGCCCGCTGCCAGCCCCACAGAGGTGCCTCCCAAAGTGACTGCAAACCATGACGAACCTCCGAGAGAGGCATGGCGTCTCTCAGTATCATGGAGCCCCCACTGTGACTGGGGCACTGGTGGGCCCTGTGACAGGCCACAGAAACGAATGTGATGCCCTCCTCATGCCCACAGTGTGGGGGATGGGACGGATAACCAACCCCACTGAGGACAGGGGACCATCGGTCCCGGCCTCAGGGATAATGGCAGGTGCACAGCGATGGCGAGCTGTGGCGGAAGGCAAAGAGAGAAGGCTCACCTAGGTCTCCCCAGTGGGTGGGAGAAAAAGGTGAGGGGAGAAGGTACTCTTGGGTCAGGGTGGGCACACACAGGGGAAGCCCCCCAGGTCTGCTAAGCCAGTGTGAGAGAGTGGTGGGCGGCTGCTCAGAGCCGTGTGGAGCCTGAGCAGCTCTCTCCTGACTCATCCATCCACCCACACCATCCATTCCCCCAAGAGGCCAATGATAACACCTGGATCAGAAAAAAAAAAAGTGACTAGATCTCAAGTATGTCAAACTATTCAGGCCAGAGTGCTGAGGCCCTTGCTGCCTCCGTCACTCATCTTTAACAGTCCTGTGAGCGATGGAAGAGCAGGTGGCTCAATCCTTGTGTTAGAGAGAAAATCTATAGCCAAAGCCTGGCGACTCAGAGTCAGGTGCTGGGGCAATAACCCAGTAACCCAGTTCCCAGACCCGGCTCCTGGTGCCAAGGAGACAGCCTGGGGGCAGGGCACAAGGGTAGATGTGGAGCCAAGAAGACCTGAACTCAGCTCAGTACACAACAAGAGAAACCAATCGCATTTCTCTATAACAGCAATGTACGATTGGAAATGGAAAAAAAAAAAAAAGTATCATTTGTGGTAGCAGCAAAAAGTACAAAAATGTTAGGATAAATCCAATAAAATATGTGTAAGATTTGTATGCTAAAAACTATAAAACATGGGTGAAAGAAATCAAAGAAGACCTAAATACAGGCATGTTCCGTGTTCATGAACTGGAAGGCTCAGTAGTGGTAAGCTGTTAATTCCCCCAAACTGAGCTGTAGATTCAATGCAATTCCAATCAACATTGGAGAAATCAACAAACTAATTCTAAAATTGATATGGAAAGGCTAAGAAGTAGAATCGCCAAAACAATTTTGAAAGAGAAACAAAAAGCTGGAAGACTTACACGGCCTGATTTTGAGACTTACCACAAAGCTACAGTAATCAAGACAGCGCGGAATTGGCAAAGGGGTGGATATCAATAAAGTAGAGTCCAGAAATAGAACCATATGAACATGGTTAATCGATATTCAGCAAGAGTGCAATGGCCATTCGATGGGGAAAGGATAGTCATTTCAATAAATGGTGCTGGGAAAATTGATATCCATATGTAAAAAACAGAGCTTTGAGCCATGCCCCATACCACACACAAACAATCATGCAAAACAGGTCACAGACATAAATGTAAAATCTAAATCTAGAAAAAGCAGAGAAAGTCTTTGTGATCTTGAGTTAGGCAAAGACTACTTAGATATGACATGTTCGTCAAAGAACAAATTGGTAAATCTGATTTCATTAAAAATAAGAACATCTGTTCTTTGAAAGATGCTATTAAGAGAATACAATGAGAAGCCATGCACTTGGAGAAAATATTTGGAAATCTCATGTATGATAAAGGACTTGTAGCTAGCATATATAAAGAACTCTCAAACTCAATAATAAGAAATAATAAGAAAATAAACAACTGAATGGAAAAGAGGCAATATTAATTTGAACGGGCATCCCCCAAAGAAGATACACAGATGGTATATAAGCACATGAAAAGATGCTCAACATCATCAGTCATTAAGGAAATGCAAAGTAAAAGTGCAGCGAATGCTGCAAAACACCTATTAGAGAACCTAGAAATGACAATATCAAATGCTGACGAGGACACAGAGCAATTGGAACTCCCGCACATCGCTGGTGGAAATGCAAAATGGTGCAGTCTCTTTGGAAGCCAGTTTGGCTGTTTCTGATAAACAAATTTACCAGGTGACCCAGCAATTTCACTCCTAAGAATTTATTCCAGAGAAATAAGAACTCACATTTACACAAAAGCCTGTATGTGAATGTTTAGAGTCCTTTACTTATAACAGCCCCAAACTGGTAAGAGCCCAGATGTCCTTGAGCAGGTGAATGGTTACACGAGCTGCAGTGTATCTACACAGCAGAATACAATTCACCAATACAAAGGAATGAACGTTCGGTATATGTGATGATGTGGGTGCACCTCAAAATCATTGTGCTCAGTGAAAGAAGGCAGACTCAAAAGGTTACGTAGTGTATGCTCCTCTTAAATGACATTCTGGAAAGGGCAAAGCTATAGGGACTGGAAACAGATCGGGGTTGCCAGGGGTTGGGGTGTGGGGAGGACACAACTACAAAGGAACACAGGGAAATTTTTTGAGCTGATGGAAACGTTCTTTATCTTTTTTTTTCCAACCCTAGTTAACATCTGTCACCATACGTAATTACAAAGAAAAAAATTTTTTCTTGTGCTGAGGACATTTAAGATGTACTCTCCTAGCAAATTTCAGATATGCAATCCAGTATTATTAACTATAGTCACCGTGCTGCACATGATACCCCCACGACCCATTTATTTTAAAACCAGGAGATTGTACCTTTTGACCCCCCAAATGCTCTTGATTTTGGTGGTGATCACATGACTGCATGCTTTTGCCAAGGCTCTCAGAACCAACACACAAGGGGGCATTTCACTGTGTGTTAATTGTACCCCCAGTAGCGTTGGAGACCAGGCACCTCCTAGCCACGTGACCTGGGGCAGGTGACTCAAATCTCTCTGAGCAGCAGTTTCCTGATCTGTAGAAAGGGGACGACAAAAAACTTACAGACCATGAAGAATCAGCTGAAGGCATGCCTCTGGGCTCTGCGTAAAAGGTCACATGAAGCATCCGATGTTTGGGCACAGGAAGCTGTCCCAGAACCAGGGAAGCAGCTGGACATGCCACCCAGCCCCTTTGAGAGAGAGGTGACCTCCTTCCCGCGAGTAAGTACAAAAATGACCAGCTTGAGAGAAACAGCTACATTGGCCGGGCACTTTGGGCAGCATGGAGATGCCTGCCCCAGGCCCAGGCAGACGCTCTGCTCTCCCCTGCTGTGTGACGCCTCTGGGCGGCAGGCTACTCGTTCCTCGTGGAGACAGGAGGCCGATTTGTCCTTTTCTTCAGGGATGGAGGGGATTCACAGGTACCCCTCATTCTTTCTTTGGTACTGAGTTCTTACCATAGGGGCCCTGCCAGGAACTTGTCACACGTGGGGTGTCTGTATTAAGTGTATTTTGTTATTTTCAGTATTCTTGATGCCCTGGCATCTGGGGTCTTGCTGACCTGACCTGGGAGGGACGGCCCCCTCCTCCAGCTAGCTAGTTCCTAGAGATAGCCAATGACTCACCAGAGAGCATGCCTTTCTTAGGCAACCAACCAATCCAGAGCCCACACTTAGAAGCACCTGCTCTATCTGGCTCTTACACTCTGGGAAGCAATATTCCCCTGCCCTACTCATCCTGGACAGCATGGGACAGTCCCTACACCACCGAGTCCACTGAAATTATTCAAAATGGCCAATCCTAAGCCTGCATACCTGGCCTTACCCATTCCCTCCTGCAGAAACCTCAATAAAGGCTCTTGGTTCACATCTTCCTCTGGCTCTCTCTGCATCCTGAATGACTCTCGGGCTTCCCCTTGTGGTCCTGCGTGGCGCCCTGAGCACAGGGACCTGTGAGCTCTAAGCTTCTCTGTGACAGTCATTTGCATGTCTGGTGACCTACCATACCTGGTTGAAAGTGGTCCTGGGTACATTTTAAAATGGTATCTGAATAGAGATTATTATCAGTTCCACTTTACACAGGTGAAAGCAGCCCAGAGGGGAGAAATCCAGGGCAGGGTCCCAGGGCTGGTAAGTAGGGGGCCATTCTTGGAACGGTGGTCTGTCTGCTCCTCAAAGCTGGTACTGGCCCTGTGGACAGACGTGGGGTATCACACGGGCAATGACATGCACCCCCGGGGTCCAGATGGAGTTCCAGGGGAGGCTGGTCTGGGCTGTGGGGCTAGGGTGCTCCAGCACGGCAGGTCCCTGCGTTGTGCCGGATGCTCGGGGAAAGCATAACCTACAGCACTCCTTGTCACCCTCTTGCTCTACCCAGTGAACCCTGACCTTTAGACACGGGAATCTAGTAGCTCCCTGAGGCCAAGGCCCCAGCCGAGTTTCTCCAGGTCCTCAGGGTGCCAGGACAGGAGCGGGACGGGTCAGCCCTGAACGTGCTTGGGCTCTCGGCTCTGCTCAGCCTCCTCCCCTGCACCCAGATCAGCCCTGCAGGAAGCAGCAGGTAAAAGGGAGTCACTCACTCAGAATACAGGCCAGGCAACAGGTAAGTTTACAAAAGTTATTGTGCAGACGCTAAAAGAGTGCATAGTGGGTGCCTGGGTGGCTCAGTCATTAAGCGTCTGCCTTCGGCTCAGGTCATGATCCCAGGGTCCTGGGATCGAGCCCCGCATCAGGCTCCCTGCTCGGCGGGAAGTCTGCTTCTCCCTCTCCCGCTCCCACTGCTTGTGTTCCCTCTCTCGCTCTGTCTCTCTCTGTCAAACAAACAAAAATAAAATCCTTAAAAAAAAATTTAAAAAATAGTGCATAGTGATAAAAGCGCCCATGTGCTAAATTAGTTCCCCAGGCTTGGAAAGCAAATCTCCCAGCGGCCTTTAGACAACCCCCTGCAACTGCAGCCTGGACTGAGCTCGCCCATCCCCATCTGGGTTACTCTCCTGTCTTCCCAACGCTTCAGAGCCCACAAGGTTCTCCCATCCATGTCCCCCTGCGCTCCCCTGGCCTCATCCTGCTCCCCTGGGGCACTCTGTGTCTCCACCCCATCCTTTCCCATCTAGAGCACTGCGAGGGGCTTCTGTCAGCTCCAGAGACACAGGCTTTCCCATGCCACTCTCACACCCCCGTTGCTAAGGAAGATCAATAACTCACCCACGGTCCGCCCTCATGTATCACACTGGAGCCTCCTTTGGCCTTGTGGCTGCCAGTGTGTCTCTAAGGGACCAGTCAGGGCAAATGAGCTGAGAAGCTGGACCTGCACTTGGCCAGAGGCGCTCCGGTGGAGCCAGGCGCCTGCCTTCCTGCTAAGCCTGGGACGGGTAGGGTCTGGAGGTGACTCCTTTCTGTCCGTCTCCGGGTCTGGGCAGGAAGCAGGCTGTTTACAAGCAGCGCTAAGGGAACCCACTGAGTATGTGTGAGAGGTCTGGAACCCGAGACTTCTGGAACTCAAAGAAACCCAGCAGGGGCTGCAGGAGGGCAGCTCTGGCAGAGCCCAGCACAGCGAACAGCCCCAGGGGGAGAGGCTAGGAAGGATGGAGCTGGGGAGCCACGGGCCAAGGAGAGACTGCGTGGGGGCGGGAGAGCGTCCCCGAGTGTGAGGCTCCCCTGACTCCCAGTCTCCAAAGGGAAAGAGCATTCCCAGGAAGCATGTCCTCGGTGGGAGCAGGAGCTCTCCCCACGGCTGGGCAGGGAGAGGCAGGCTGTTGGCCAAACCCCTGGACCCAGAAGCCCAAGGCCCAGCCATTCGCCAGGGCCCCAGAACAGTGTCTCAGCCAGTGCCGGGCTCCGAGGCTGGCCCACCTGCCCTTCTGCCTCCTAACAGCAGCCCTCCCAGGACACTCCTTCCAGAAGAGAGGGTGGTAAACAACCCCATCAGACTGCATGAGCATTCGAAATTCGTGAGGAAGGCCAGTCGGACGTGCAAACTGAGCCACACCAGCCGGGCGCTTCCCATGACACCCGACGGCTCGCGGTCGGACACTCCCTCTGTCTGGCTCCCCACGGACAGAGGAGTCTCTGCAGCCTTCTTGTGACGGGGCTGGTAAGCCGAGGCTGCATGCAGCGTGAGCGTGACCCTGAGCAGAGGCCTGTGCTCGGCTCCGCCCTCAGCGGTGGCCACGGTGGCACGGACGACAGAAGCAGCAAAGCGAGAGCCGGCGCGCACTGAAGCTGAGCGTTTCCCTGCGTCCTTGCTCCCAGTGCCCCCGCGGCCCTGTGGGAGCAGCACCACGACCTCATTTCTAGTGGAAAAAAAAATGATCCTTAGGATGGCAGTTTGCCCAAGGCTGGGGTTGAACATGAGGTACGCCCGGGTCAGCAAGCCACAGACAGACAGGCACGTGTCCCCAGCCCGCGGGGAAAGGAGGAGGCAGATCCAAGCAAGGGGACACCTGGGGACGGCTCCAACAACAGAAAGGGCTTTCTGTGCATCATCTGCAAAAAAAAGCCCAGTGAGAGGAAGGGAGGAGAAAAGCAATAAAAGCAAAGATCAATTGTGTTGAAGACAATGTGGCAGGAAGACAGATCTTGCTGGAAATTCCTTCTGACTGGACTCTGCCAGGATCAGAGTATTTTTCATTCCAAGATTAAGCAAAATTCTTTTCCATCATAACCTCCTATGCATCTGTGTCCAATCTCCCGCTATCATTTTTATACCATGCACAATTTAAAATCTATTTTGCAGCTTTCTCTCTACGTGCATTAGTTGAGGATGCGCCTCTAGCTTTAAGGCAGGCAGAGAAGCACATGAGGTCTCGGGGGCTCGCGGTAGGAGGAAGCCCCCCGGCTGGGTCAGAGGAGCTGGGCCCCTGCTGTGGAGCTCAGAGACCCTGTGGTCTGACTTGGGCCGAAACAGAACAGACGGGAGGAGAGAACTGAGAGCCTAGTAAGGAGTGGGACTGGGCATGTGGAGGGCAAGCAGAAACTAGGATCAGGAGGCCCCCCGGCTCGGGGACTAGGTGGACACCGATGTCACTGTGACAGTAGCAGGGACAGAGGCTGGATATTTGGTGGTACTGGCAGTGCTGGTCGCAGGGCTGTGGGGAAGGGCAGGCAAGAGGCTCCGTGTGAGCACGTTCAGTGAGAGAGGTGGCAGCACGCCTGGGGAGGCACCAGCAGGGCACTGAACTCCTAAGAAAGGATGAAATCCGCCCAGGGCAGAAGGCAGGGACACTGGGAAGCCAGGAAGCCAAGGGCAGGATTCTAGGGGGTTCTGACTTTCAGGAGAAGCCAGCAAAGGAGCCTGGGAGCCAAAAGTTTAGTAAGAGAAGAGGGACCTGGGAAATAGCATCACAGAAACCATGGCAACACGAGTGGGCAGCACCACTGAACATCCCGGGAAAGACACACCGGCAGGACTGAAGAGCCACTAGACTTGGCCACTGGGCCTCCTCGGAGCCGTTTCCGTGGCCTGTGTGGGTGTCAGAGGGGGAGGAAGGAGCCTGGCTACTGAGCACTGTATGTTTCCCCAATTCTCTCATGACTCCTCAACACTGCCCGATGTTGGGGAATGTTGCTGTTGCCTTCCACTGCGGCAGGGGTGAGGTCGGCTCAGATGGAGCTCCTTGCTGTAGGTCGCACAGCTGCGGAGGCCTCCCACACCCTGTTTGTCCCATGTCAAAGAGCATGCTCCTTTCAGGAAGAAGGGGGGATGTCAGGGAGCAGGAGGGCGCCTCTGGGGGCTTCAGGAGAGGGGAGGGAGCTGGGAATGGGATGCAACCACAGGAGATGAGGAGAAGCTCTCGGAAGCAGAGCTGAGGACCCAGCCGTGGCTGGAGCCCTTGGCATTGTCGTCGGGGTGACCTGTTGCCTCCCAGAAAGGGTAGAGCCCACATCGGGGTCTTCAGACACCGGGTCCCTCTCTGTGCAAAGGAGCTCAGCTGGGTGACGGCTGTGGTTCATGAGGCCGAGGACATCAATGGGACACACACAGGACAGTTTCCTGAGCTCTGCATCTCAGGTCTGTGAAGTTGACTCAAAGCCATGCCCTTGGTACAAATGTGGACGATTCAATTCCTACTTGTCCCAGATGGAAATCAGGCTCAAAATGCAGCTTTACTGACAACAGATCATCTTTCAGTGGGCAGTGTCCCCCAGCCCATCGTGGGGGGCATTGGGTCTCTGCTTGATAATAGTCACTGAAATTGGATTTCCCAAGGGGGTTCTGCCTTTAACAGCCATGGGAAGGGAGGACAGACTTTGGAGGTGCCCTACAGAGTAAACTCTGAGGGAGGCACAGTGCAATGCTGGGGTGACAGAGATGTGTGCAGCCCAGAACCTCGGAGTGAATGAGCTTCGTGCATGCAGAAAGAAGCTCGAAACCATACGGGATGGAGCAGGACCACCAGATAAGCCCCAGGTTTCAGATCAGACAGTCAGAAACACCTGGAGCCAGAGGGCTGGATGTGGATGTGAGTGGCTGGCAGGGTGGGGCCCCAGCTGAGCTCTGGGGGAAGTAAGTGGGCAGAGAGGGCACCAGGGAGCGTGGTGTCCGTGGGGCGTGGGGGGTGAGTGTGGAGTCAGCTCGTGTGCCTCCGGATCACTGCGGCCAATCTGTGAGCGCTTCTCCAAATGGCTCAGGGCTGGCCTGGCTCCACCAGCCCCTGCCCCTCCGTGTTCGGTGCTCCTGCTGGCTCGCTCACAGGGGAGTGTAGGATGGCCTCTCAGGACCCTTCTCAGTCTGTCTGGTTCCCCTCACTTAAAGTACTGGCAGGCGGGCAGGAAATTTCAATGTCCCAAACATCCCCACAGAGATGCTATGCAAACAGCAAAGCCAAAATAAACATATTCAAGTTGAAATGTAAAACACCTAAAGCAAATGTCTATGCAGCTTTATTTGTTCTGGAAATATTGCTTCCTGCTGTCCAGCTAAAATCCAGTGTCATGCTAATAACAAGCGGACTGGGGGTGGGGGGTGTGCAGTAAGAGGGGATGGAGGGGGGCAGGGCTTCCTTCACCAGCTGAAGCCCACAGGTGGAGGACTGCCTCCTGCATGCGGCCAGAGCTCAAGCCAGTGAGTCCTGGGCCCATCTCCTGCCAGACCTGGCTGACCTGCGAGGGGAGACAGAGTCCCACTCTAGCTGGGGAGGTGGTCAGATGTGTCCCTGAGCCTTTCGGTCTCTTGCCACTTATGTTTCGTCAGAAAAGACTTAGCCCCACCCTGCTCCATCCAGCCCCTCGGGATGCAACGTTAGGAGCCACATGACAGGTTCGGGACTCTGCCGCGTGTGGGGAGAAGTCTGGGGGCCGGCAGGACTGGCCTTTTACTGGTTCTTACCACAGGGCTGCCACGCATGGGTGTGAGCCAGCCCTGGCCACTTCACAGCGGAGCAAACATTCTCCACAACTGAAGGAGCCGACTGGCAGATGCCCAGGGGCTGCCCAGGCCCGACAGCCTACAGAACAGCCTTTTGGACAGCCTGCCTCACACCCAGGCCCAGGGGGGCTCCCATCAGGCCCTGAGCTGGAAATCAAGGCTGCAGCCTCCAAGGGAAGAGAGGCAGGCAGGGGTCCTGTTGAGCATGACCCCCACTGGGAAGGAATCCCCTCTCCACACAAAGGCAGCTTGGCCTCAGATCTCCTCAAGTCTTCAGAATGGCCTTCGGAAGGGGGCATCACCCACTAAACAGTAGGGGGCGCTAGACTTCCTTGGGGCAAGCGGCTCTCAGGGAGGCTGCAGTCTGGGGAGGAAGGCAGGTGTCTGCAGGGGGGCGGGGGGGGGTACTCCCAGAACCAAGGACAAGCCAGCTGAGGGTCCTTGCCAGAAGCTGATCCCCAGAGCCGCCGCCCTGCCCCTCCTGATTAACAACCACGCCGCATACCCAGTCACATGCTGAAGTGATTTAGAGATTTATGGTCTGTGATTTAGCACACCTAGACTTGACTATCTCTATCCTAATTAAATTAACAAAAAATTAAGAGTGACAAAATGGCAAGAATTTACTGATTTATCTAATGTGCCCTTGCTGCTTAGGTGGGCACAAACTCCTTTTAACTGTGAATGAAATAAAAGCAAATATCAGGCATTTGAGCTACTCACTGGCCAAACATTTAGCAATGGATTGAGAGGAGGCTCTCTAAGGCCAGCACGTCCCCCATACCGATCATCACACACAGTGCCCGCGCCCACGGGGCCGCCCAGTGGTGGGCGTAGGGCAACCACTGGCCCCGGGCACTCAGCATTGGTACCCGGTGAGGTCCGCAGCCCTAGACGGCCCCGACCACTTCCAGAGTGCCAAGAGAAGCAGCGAGTCCACACTTCCTCGTGGTGGCATTTCCCGCTGGCTGAATGGAGCCATGGCCACCTTTCTATCTGTTGCCCCAGGTGCCCACACCCTGCAGCGAAGCCTCTCCATGGGGCCGTCCTGAAAGGGAAGCTATAGTTTCCCCATGACCCCTCTGCCTTCCCAGAGTGGCCTCGCATGGGGAGTGGGGGGCAGCTCAGGAGAGAGCGCCGCGCCTTCCTCTGCCACGCAGACCTCTTCTGTCACCGCACTGCACCTATGCTGCCCTGCCGGCCCTCTGGCCTGCACGCTCCCTGCTGTGCTGGTAGGTTCTCCACATTCCTCTCTGCACACCTAGCATGGACGGTAATGGCCGGTACGTCCCTGTGATCATCAGCGTCACCATCCTCCTCCTCCTCACCATCATCACTGTCCTCCTCCTCATCAGTGTCATCATCATCCTCATCATCACCATCCTCCTCCTCACCATCATCACTGTCCTCCTCCTCATCAGTGTCATCATCATCCTCATCATCACCATCCTCCTCATCATCATCACTGTCCTCCTCCTCATCAGTGTCATCATCATCCTCATCATCACCATCCTCCTCCTCATCATCACTGTCTTCCTCCTCATCAGTGTCATCATCATCCTCATCATCACCATCCTCCTCCTCATCATCATCACTGTCCTCCTCCTCATCAGTGTCATCATCATCCTCATCATCACCATCCTCCTCCTCCTCACCATCATCACTGTCCTCCTCCTCATCAGTGTCATCATCATCCTCATCATCACCATCCTCCTCCTCCTCACCATCATCACTGTCCTCCTCCTCATCAGTGTCATCATCATCCTCATCATCACCATCCTCCTCCTCCTCACCATCATCACTGTCCCCCTCCTCATCAGTGTCATCATCATCCTCATCATCACCATCCTCCTCCTCACCATCATCACTGTCCTCCTCAACAGTGTCATCATCATCCTCATCGTCACCACCATCCCCCTCTCCTCCTCCTCCTCAACGCCATCAGCAGCAGCGTCACTAACATCCCCATCCTCCTGAGCCAGCACTCACGTAGGGCTTACCCTGTGCCATATGTTGTTCGAAGTGCTTTAGATGTAGTAACACACTTTAATGCTCTCAACAACTCTAGGAAGTAGGTTTACTATTATTTGCCCTCATTTTACAGATGAGAAGACTGAGGCACATAGAGGTTATTTACAAGCTAGTAAGAGACAGAACCAGGATTTTAACCAGTTTGAAGCTGTCTCCGGAGTCCATGTTCCAGATCACTATACTACACTGTGTTGAATGCGTGCATGGATGGCTGTTCAGTGGCTGTCAAGGAGCCCTAGGGAATAAAGGATGCTTCTCCCACTATTTACATTTGGCAACAATATCCGTCTTGGCCCTACTTCTTCATTTCCCGTGGCAAAGATCTCAGTCTGTCAATGAAGTGGGGTTGGGACCCACACTCTCCAGGCATCATGCTGTTTCTGCTGGGCCACTTATAAGTAAGTGTGCCCTTGTTCTGCGATGATGTGATGATCTTGCTTCTGACCCCATGGAACACCAAGCTCCATACCAGCGCAGAGATGGTCTATTTGCTCATCAGTATATGCCCAGTGCTTAGCACACTGCTTAGTAAATAGATATTGGTTGTATAAATGAATGAACTAAGAGCAGAAAGGGAAGCATTTTCCTCCAAAATTTCTTAGACTCCACCATTATATGACTTTATATATATATAAAGCTTCCAAGACCATATATATATATATATATAAAATGTATATTCCTAGGTAAGCCATATATATTTTTTATATATATATAGAAATTCCTAGGTCTGTATGTCTATGTCCATGTGTCCATATGTCTGTATGTGTGTGTTGGCTAATAAATCACTGCAACAAAGTGGCATGCACGTAATGCTTTATGTCAAATGTTTCCTTTCCTTTTCCCCACATGCAGGAAGGTGCATAAATGTACAGAGAAATGAAAAGAGCACTGGATTTGACATCTGAATGATGGGTCCAAGTTCTCAGACCAGCCTCACTACAGTGGGGCAAGAACACTTACACACTGGGTTATTATGGAATGCAAATGTGGCAAGGTGTGAAGGAAAGTTGTATAAGTTAGGAGGTGTAAAATAAATGATCTGGTTTACCAGCTCCCTGTAGGAATTTACCAGTTGCCCTAGTGATGGAGCCTGGCCTGAGACTGAGGAGCGATGATAACTCTCACCATTTTCCAGGCTCTGTCTATACCTGGCCCCACACTGCACATTGTGGAGTGACTGTCTCATGTATCCTTTACAACAGGCCTATCAAGTACCTGGTTTTACACATTTTACAGATAAAGACATGATCTTCTGAAGGCAGGTCATTAATTCAGCTAAGGCAAACAACCAGCTTGCGTCTAGGTCTCTAAGGCAGAGATAACTTCTGCACCCCTTTACTCAAAGTCTTCTTTTTTGAGTACTAGTGGGTTCTGTGGCCACCCAGAAGAAAGACTATATTTCCCAGCATCTCCTGCAGTTACACGTGGCTGTAACTGAGTTGTGGCCAATGGGATATAGGCAGAAGTGTTGTTCTCCCCCTTTCTTGCTGCTGGAATGCAGGCACTATGGCTTGAGCTCAAGCAGCCATCTTGTGCCATGAGGTAGAAGCTTCGCATTGAGAATGGTGATGCTGCACTATGGGAAGCTGGGACTCTGACCAGCCACCAGCTGCCCTGCTGGCTCTGAATCCCCTAACCAATCTTTGCCAAGGCAGAGAAATTAAACTATCCTAGTTAAGCTACTGCCGTTTGGGGGTTTGGGTCACTTGCATTCTATTCTAACTAATATAGTCTGACTCCAGAGCACATTTTCTTAACCACTTTCTTTAGAAAGCAGCTTATCTTCATCAATCTTCCAAGACCTTAGGATGTTATGATGAAGCCCTTGGCGCAGTGTCTGGTTCAGATGAATGCTCAATAAATGCTAACTAGCCACTGTTTTCATTGTTCTGTGGCCCTGTTGCTGCTATGTGCAAACACGTGCAACTCTAACGGCTTTGCTTAGCAATTCAGCATGACCTGATCGATGAGGTGGGCGGGCAAGGCTGTTCCCAGAAAGCCCAGAGTGCCCACCCATGCCTGGCAGGAAAGGAGGACTGTTATTTCGTCTCCAGAAAGTCTTCAAACTATTTGTACCAAGCACGGATTTATGCCAGAGTCTTACTTAGGCATGATGGAATTACGCTATAGAGAGGCAGAATTTTCTCAGCTCGGCAGCCCCAGTGGAAGGGTAGCCAGAAGCGGTGAAATCTGATCTAACAGGACAACTTTTTGAGGACACCCAAGGAGAGGGACACGCCAGGCTGATGGACAGTCACCTTCTGAGCTTGCAGGAAAACTAACCCAGTGGTCTCTTGGGAAGCCCTTTCATAAGAGGCATATTTGCATATAAATAATAGACATGTCGAAACATATGATGTCTGGATTCTGGTATTCAGCCTAAGAGTTGAATGCACAATTTGTAATCATTTCCTCAAATTCTAGAGAAGCTCTTGCAGACTGTCCTGAGTGCTGGCATTGGGCAATTAATTAAATTGCCATTATTTTCCCCAAGTGGTGACTGCTGATTAAGAATTGCCTCTCCCACCTTGCTCGCTTTGGCAGTCCTATGAAGCCCGGCCGAGGGGGCCTCACCACGTCTGGGCTAGAGAACACGAGCACACGGACGCAGATGGGCCTTTTCACCTCCCCGAAGATGTGGGGTCTGAGAAATGAAAACACAAGGAAGAGGAGGTGCGGAGAGGCAGTGGGGCGGACTGAAAGATCAAAGTGAGGAGTCAGAGGCAGAGAGAGTAAGAAGTTCAGGCCCCTTTCAGTCCTGCCTGCTGGTCCAGGCGGTCACTGCCCTCACCTCTGGGGAATTCTGCCAGCAGAGAGGCACCGAAGTGCCCTAGAATGCCCCAACAAGAACCCAAAGAGAAGATCCACAGAGACAGCACTTTGTTTTATGTTTCCCGGGCATGACACCCCCAGCCCTCTCTGCCACCAACTCGAAATATGAGACACTGCTGTTCATTCTGGGCTCCCCGGATTTAAATTACACCAAGGAAGAAACATTCCCGAAGGAAAGGAATCCCTACAGATAATGATCCCCACGATGGATTTCAAATTGTAATAAAAATATAACTTGAATGTTAAAGGTGAATTTCAATTAAGGATTCCATCACATATTTTGCTCCAGACCACAATGAAAAACAAAAAACAAAAAACAAAAAAACCTTACTTCACTGCCGACAGCAAGTCTCCCGTGACATCTCTTTGAAAACCAACTATTTTTGAAAGCCAAGTTAGAGAAACACATGTGCTCTAGGGTATAAAGAAAGTGACATTGTGTATAAAACGTAATACTGAGAGGTAGATCTTGGTATATTGACATTATAAAACCCAGGTAGCAATGGGAAATAATATTTTTACAAAGGTGGCAAACATAAATGCCAAAGCTGCAGGCAAATTTATAGACTGTCCTGCAATGTGGCATTTCACCACCAGGCTGCTAAAGACAGCCAGGTGAGGGGGGCGCCTGTGGTGCCCCCCCAAGGCATGCAAACTGCTGTCAGAGCGCCTCTGTAGGGTGGAGAGCAGGGGGCCGCCAGGAACCTGCGGGAGACATGAGCTCGGGAAAAAGGGGAATAAAGTTCTGCCAGGAAACCAGGCCTTGGCCCTGCAGCTCCTCCTCTGAACACCTCTGGAGCCCACCAGCCTTCCCGTGCAGTTTAGCGCAGACTCGGGCTCTGATCTCTTATAATCGAGATAAAATCCATGCAGCATACAACTCACCCTTTTGAAGTGTGCAATTCAGAGGCATCAGCACACTGGCGATGTGGTGAAACCATCACCACCAACTAATTTCAGAACACGTTCATCACCCCAAAAGGAAACCCCGTACCCATCTACGAAGAGGGGCTCCCCGTGCTCCCTCCCCGCCAGCCCCTGGCAGCCTCCAGTCTGCATGCTATCCTGTGGATTTATCTATTCTGGATAGTTCACAGATAGGGAACCCTACACCGTGACCTTTGTGTCTGCCTTCTTTCGCTCAAGGTCGTGCTTCTGAGGCTCATCCGTGTTGTAGCTCCTGTCAATACCTCGTTTCCCTTTATGAATGAATAATATTCCACTCTCTGGAGGTACCACATTTGTTTATCTATTCTTCAGTTGAGGGATATTTGGGTTGTTTCCACCTTCTGGCTGTTCTAACTATTTAATGTGGTTTTGCTCCCTTTCTCCAAAGCAGGCTCTCTCTGGCAGGGCAAAGGGGATTAGCTCTACCCAAGTTGATCAAGCTTCATCTGCTGAAGGAATCAGTGAATGGAAGGACTGAATGCCTTCCCAGCATTTATTCCCTCCCCTGGTCCATTATGTCACACTCATAAAAGTTGAAGGGATTTCCTCTAACACCCACTTCCAATATAGACTCGGGTGTGTGTAAGTCAAGGGTTGGCAAACTTTCTCTGTAAAAGGTCAGAAAGCACATATTTTTGGCATCGTAGGCAATAAAGTTTCTGTTTACCTTCTTGATTCTGCAGTCATGCATCATATGTAAACAAATGGGCCGTGTTGCAATAAAACTTTATTTACAAAAACAGAAGCAGGCTGGATTTGGTCCATAGGCTGGGGTTTGTCAACCCTTAGTCTAAACTAATTGCATCCTGTCAGCCAAAGAGATTGGGTCCAGGTAGTCAGATGACCTAAACTGATCCAATCAGAGCGAAGCCCAAGACTTTTTTTTTTCAATGGTTGGGAAAAGAGGTTCTGTCTTGTTTTGGACAGTAGACGAGGTGTCTGGGAGGCCTGAATGCCTACATCCATTTTATTAACACAAGGGAAGTCAGCTGAGGATCAGAAAAACCCAAGGAGAAGGGAAGCATGGAAAAGCATCAGAGAGAACAGGGCCAGAACCTTGATCAGGCCGTGCCTGAGGTCCCCTCTGTATCTGGACTTTCACTGCTTAACCTACGTACTGCCTTTACACATTTATTACTTGTCTCTCTCTCCATCATGAGAGATGCTATCTCCCCATTGCCTTGCACTTTTTAAGTCCTGAAAAAATTTGCCCAATGAATGAACTCTTGGAGTTTTTCAGATATCTCCTGGGGTAGTGGGTATAGAGAGGAGAGGCGAACGAGCCAGGACAGCTCACACTCCCTTGTGAACCCGCCACCCCAGTGCTCTCCATGTGCTGGGATTGGGGTGGGGGCTTGCTGGCAGCCGAGTCCTCTTCAGAATGGCCAGCAGCCATGGGCCAGCACCTCCAGACTGATCCAAATCCGTCATCCAATCTGTGATCTCATTCACAAGAGCCTTCCGACATGGGCTCAGGATAAAGCAGCCCTACAGAGCAGCGCCCATCGGAGAGGTGGTTTTGCACACGTGGGCAGGGGAGGGGGCAAATGGTAACCAATATTGGGCACACAGTGCACTGGCTTCCATCTCCGAGCCAAGAACAGTCCCAGGTCCAGAGCACAGAGGGTGTTTACAGTCAGAAGGACCTGGGGTCCAGTCCTAGTCCCATGATCCCCCAGGTACCTGCCCTGGGGCTACAACGTTTTCCTCCACTGGCCTATACTATAAAGCAGGTATACTAATTCCTACCTTGTAGGAGGGCAGTATCATCGAGGAGGAAGGGCCCCCATGAGCTCCCTGGCACAGAAGGGCCAGGTCACTCGGGCATGCTGTCTGCCTCTATGGGCACTGTTTTTGTAGACTAGTTCCAGGTTCTGGGCCAGGGTCACCAAGGGAACCGCACACCCCAGCTCAGGCTTGGGCATGGCAGCAGCTCATTCTCCTCCTGAGTCCCCTGGAGCTAGCTAGCTTTGAGGCCTGGATGCCATGCAGGGTTTCCACTTGGAGGCTCCCCAAACAGGCAGGCAGCTGTCAACAGCAGACAAGCACAGGACCAGCCACAGCAGAACCACTTGCTGTCCAGTTATGCCCACCCCCAGCCAGGTGGTAGAAGGAGCAAAAATAAATAAACTCATAATCAAATAAATAAATAAAGAGCTGCATTCTTACTATTCATACTTCTGCAATTTGAAACATTTCTAGACCAAGGTGGCTGGGATGCTGGAAATAAATAAGACCCAAGGGAGACCTTGGGTGACCTTGAAATATTTATTCAACCTCCCCATTAGTGTTTTAAAAGCTGAGGACTCATGGGCTCTCAGGCCAAAGCAGGCAAGGGGGGGAGGCAGCTGGGAGGCCCCTCGGTAGGGCTGCTCCCCACAGGAAGGGCCCATATGGGATGGCAGAAGGTGGTCTCTGTCTTTGCCGGCCCCATTCTGTCACCCCAGGAGCCCCTCCCTGCGGCACTCCCCGGACGCACCTGTCTTTGCCAGCAAAGGGGGGACTTCGAGCTGACTCCATAAGTTTCTATATTTGCATTAATCAATGGAAAGGCTGTGATGGTGGGAAAAATCTGATTCACAAATTCACAAATAAACCAGTGTCTCTCGTGTGTCTTGCCTGGGACCGGGTCCTCAATATTTAGGAGGATCCAGGCCAGTGATATGGGGCCAGGCCTGCGCAGGGGAAAGGCCCAGCCCACCGCCGCTTGGGGAGGGGAGATGCATCATGATGGCTGAATACCTCGCCTGTCCCCACTGGCTGGCACGCTTCCTTTCTCCGCCAACACATTTACTATGTGTGTCTGCCTCAGACTCCTAGGGGCGACCAGGGAGTTAAGGCCAGCTTGCCACAGCAGGAATTAGTCTTTGAAACAGGATGTTGCTTCCTCTGGATAAGGCGACCCGAGTGCCCGGTTGCAGTCGGGGGGTGTGGCCGGTGGTGGGGAGAGGGCTGTGGGGTGGCCCCCGGGACCGAGCTGAGTGCCCTTCTCACACAAGGTCATCTTGGCTTTCTCAGTGCCCCAGTGGAAATGACTCAGGCCACATACTCCTTAGTCACCTGCTTCCAGAACCTTCCAGTAACACACAGCTCTAGCAAGCATCGTTCCATCTCCAGCCCACCCGGCCGGGTTGCGGCTACCTGCCAGTTATTTTAGCATGAATAGTGGCCTAGTGCCTGGGTCCAGAGGCCTCCCTCCCCCTCCTCGAAGCCCCAATCACCCTGGCTTCTAGTGAGCATGTGTACCCATCACTCCCTTCCCTGCCACCAAGCTATTTCTAAAGGTTCATCTAGCAGCTGTTGCACCAGTACGTGCAAGTCTCCAGAGCCATTACTGTGTTCCAGGGAATGCCAAAAGACTTCTCGAACCTTCTTCCCCTCCACCCAAGCGAGGCTGAGATGCAGCAAATTGCATCTGTGTTCAGGAGAAGCAGCTACTCAGGACCTTTTTGTCATTGTCCACGGGCCCCCTCCTCTCTCCCTACCTGCCCCCTCTGCCTAGCGGCAGGCTCTCTTCCTGCGTGCCTGGGGATCACAACAATCCCCTTTGTGCGCAATGTGAAAGTTCCTCCATTTCCGGTTTGAGGCTATTACTCTGATTTCCCCTCTCTCAGCAGGCTGTGAATGTTCTAATATGGAGAAAACCACACAAGGCAAATGCACACACATTCACAACTTTGCGCCGCCCTGAGTTGTGGTCTCGAATAAAGGCTCCGGGAGACGTTCATCTCTGCGGAGGAAGGAGCGGTTCGGGCTGTCTGTGCTGAGATGGGTGGTTTTCCATCAGGGACCGGGCTGCTTCCTGGCAATTTGTCAATGACACGTGCTAACTCTGGGCTGCCACCAGAGGCTGCAGCAGCCGGCGCGGGCCAGGAGGCAGCCCCTGGGGTCTTCTCCCTCGGCAGGGTCACTGGTCAGGACCCCTGCTCACTCTCCTTGCCTTTGCCCAGCTCAGAGCCGCCGGCTGTCCCTGTTCATCCCATCCGTGGGAGCGTTCTTTATTACCCAAGGAAATTGAGGATGTCCAATAGTGAGGGAGGAATAAATCATTGTTCTCCGCTAAATGGAGTAGTGCAGATCTGCTGAAGATGCTGCCTTTTATCAGCAGTGCAAATAATGAAGATTCCATGCGCTGAGAACAATGAAATGAACCGCCGCACTATTGATGGGATATTTGTACAACTCTGTGAGTTACGTGTCAAAACCAGGCTCTATTAAAGATGCAGAACCTTTTTCAGAGGCAAAAAGACTAATATTGCTCTCCAAATAATTTATAAGTTTCCCCACAAGGCAAAAAAGCAAAGTTCTCTGGAAGCAGGTGATGGTTGTTTTGGGTTTCCTGCTGTCTCTTGGCTCCTCGCTCTGCTGGGCTCTGGGTGGGTCTGGATGCCATATTCCTCCTTCCACCTGCACAGGGGAGGGCTCCAGCCCCGGGAAGGGGCGGTGGGTGGAGGCAGAGCATTCCCACCTGCCTGTATGAGTGCAGTGTCCACGCCTGGGCCTCACTGCATTCAACGGCAGCCAACTTGGGGTCACAGAGTAGTGAGGGAAACTGACACCTCCAGATCATCCAACCTCACACTTGATCAAATGTCTTCCTCACCCTGCGGCTTTGGCAGGGCTCCTCAGCCCCAGCGATTTTGCTCCCAGCACATTTGGCAAAGTCTGGAGACATTCTTGGTTGTCATACTTGGGGTGGCAGACTTGCCACTGGGTAGAAATACTCCAGTGGGTGGAGCCAGGGATGCTTCCAAAGATCCTATAATGTACAGGACAGCCCCACAGTAAAGAACGATCCAGTCCTGAACACTAGTGCCAAGGTTGAGGAAGTCTGGATTAGAGTGTCTCTCTTTTATTCCCCGCTGCTGGCCAAGCGTGGGGTGCAGGGAGCCAGCCAGGACCTAAGGAGTGTCCACCTGGGACACTGGGCTGGTGATGAAGCTCTGGAGGCTTAACGGCACGCAGAAGACCCACAACGCTGCCCAGGGCCATTTCAGGGGGGCCTGTCCGCCAGCATGAGGGTGCAGCCACTGAACAGCCTCATGGCTGAGGGGACGGGCTCTGGACGGTGTTTCGGGGTTCAGGCTCAGGCCCTGCTGCCAACTGGCTCTGTGACCTGAAGCTGCTTGTTGAACCTCCCCGAGCTTCCTTCCCACACACTGGGGTGATCCGCACTCACCTGCCGTGGGCACCGAACGAGCGCTCACATGGAAGCACTTACAGCGGCTGGTACATGTGACCACTCAGTAACTGCGGGCTGTTATAAGTATTAACACTGATGACGATGGCATTGACTGAGAAACACAGAGACGTGCTCATGTGTAAGGCTAAGTAAGACGAGACACCAAATCGTATGCCTGTTACATCTCCCGCTCCTCAGGAATGAGCCTGCGACAGAGCCCGACCAGGACAAGGGGCACCTGCTACTAGATGGTGGGCTAGGAGGTAGGCTTCTGGATATTTGCTGTCTTTTGAAGGAGAAATCAAATGCTAATAACAGAACATAAAACAAAACAAAACACCATAAACACACGAGCGGGAATCTTCACCCAAAAACATCAGCATTTTGAGTCTTATAATGAGTTTTTGGTCTTATCCAGATTTCTGTTGCTTGGCATCAAGGAGGTCTATTGTCCCCACCGAGAGCCCGCAGTGGCCTCACCAGTATTACATGGGGAGAGCGGCTGGTGAAGCAGGGGAGAGGCCAGCCCAGCACAAGAACTGGCCCAGCGGTGGTTAAAGATGCAGGGAGACTGGGAGGGATTTAAGATAGGCCAGTGGCCACCCCCGGCAGCCTTGGCCGCGGCGGACCTGGGACCCTTGATGCTGTGGGAATGAACCACACCACCACCAGCAGACCCTTCGGGCACAGGCCAGAGCAGGGCGCCCTCAGCAAAGAAGACAGGACTTCCCCGGATTGGCAGCTGAGGTCTGGCCAAAGGTGTGGAAAGAACCGGGTGGACGCCAGAGGGGGTCCTGCAGGTCTCCATCACTGGTTGGTTGTGTGACTGAAGAAGACATGAACGCTTCTTACATCTCAGATGCCACTAGGTGCCAGGAGGAGCACCCGACCAGGCGTGACAACCAAAAACGTCTCCAGGCACTGCCGATGTCTGTGGGGGGGCAAAACCACTCCCCGGGGACACCTGCGGAGCCGGAGGATGTCCAGGCTTTCTTCAGCCCTCAGATGTGAAGATCATGGAAATGGATTCGTATTTCAAATGGACTTTGAAGATGCGAGCAGATTTCTGCAGGTGATCCAACAGAGGCAGAGCCTGTTCCTAGAGAATTCTGGAGACTTTCAGCCACAGGAACAACAGAGGGGGTGTGGTGAGGGTGACCAGGAGACGTTAAAAGATGGGGCACTGAAACACACAGAGCCCAGGATCCCAGGACCTGGAGCGAGAAAACCAAGCAGTGGCGTGGACGACACATGTCAAAGACACACGCCAAGAGTCGGAATAATTTGATGAAATGTAAGAATGGAAAATAGGCATAATTTCTCCATTGATATATTAATTCATGTGGCATGTGATTTTAAACATATATGAGCAAAGACATTCATAAATAGCAAAGAGCCCAGCAACGTCGAGTGTGAGAGCCCCTCCCCAGCCATGCTGTGCTTTCTCACTTGGCAATATGTTAATCCCGGCCCGTAACACGTGTCAATAAATAACAGTCTGCGAGACATGAAATGTTAAAAGCGTTTCCAGTAATGTGTGTCTTCCCTCAAATCCGACCTGGATCATAATGGATTATTTTACTCCATTTCTGGATATGCATGTTTCTTACGTATATTTTAAAACCCTTGGGTTCAAATGTACCTTATTACATTTTGAAGTCTTTGGATTGTAGCAGAAAAATGTTCTGCGCTATAAAACATGGAGCATAGTTGAGGTTTGATGGGTTTGCTTCTATTTTCTACCCCACAAAACGCTTTCTAAATGCCATTAAAATTTAGCATACACCATAATAACCAAGCTGCCTTTGTTCCATGTTTAAGTCAATTGGCTTCTGAGTTTTATTTCTTTCATATACATCAAATCAAATAAAGCTGTTGCTGCAGCCAGAGGTGAGGAGCTCGACGCAGTCCTTGTAGACCAGTCCCTGCCACCCCCACAGAGGGAAGGAGAGGGGCTACGACATAAGAGTGAGGACAACTTGTGCGTGGTGTCAGAGGTTAGTGTGCACTCGGGCCCGCCCCTCCCAGTTCTGTAGGTGGTGTCAGAAGCCAGCGTGGTCTCGTGGCTGTCCCCTGACTTCCCACACATGGACGTCAGGGTGTAGTGGAAATAGCACCAATCAGGAGTCCCAAGTTCAAGTCTCAACCCTGTCCTTCTGAGCCTCGCCAGCCAGGCGGCCTTGTGCACAGGGCTCGGGTCAAATGTGCTTGGACACTAGACAAGGCCAGCATGACAGATGGGAGTCCTCCCTCTAACTCCTGGGCCCCAGGCTGAAGGTCCAGTCCAGACACTTCTCACCGAGGACACCACCCTCCCTCCTCCAGGTTCCCGTGACAGGGGTGGAGGAGGGGGAGGGAGAAATGCGCCCAGCCCGGGTCCTGTTGGAACCCCCTTGGGCACCTGTACCTCCACATTCTCCCCGCTCTAATCCTGAGCAACATGTCAGTTTTGACTGAACCCTCCCAAAACAGAGCCAAAAATAGAGGCGGTGGAGGGGTGGCATGTCCAAGTGCAGTGTGACCATCGTGGTGTGATGGGAGGTGGAGAGAATGGAGCGGTCGTCACGTGGGATTTACAGTGGGGCAGCTCAGGCCCAGCCCAGGCCTGCGTTTGACCAGCTGGGCAGCTCTGGGGAGGAATGCGTCTCACTTTGTGCTCACCCAGTCATTGAACAGGAGTGCGCCGAGCACCTGCGCGGGCTGGCTATGGGGCTGGGCACTGAGGCCAAGATGGTACATGTAACAAGTGCCACCACAGACAGATGGCCTGAGAGCACCCAGCAGGAGCCCCTGTCCTCGTGGGGGCTGGGGGGCTGCAAAGGCTTTGCCAGCTCATCCATAAAATGGGCACGGAAGGCTGCTGCGCGGGCCAGCCGTCTGGATCCAGTGCGACAAGGAGTGCCGAGGGTCCGCCGAGGGTCTGGGTCAGAGTGAACCCTCTGTGAACAGGGTCTACTGCGGTGTCGGCGCCCAGGGCCCTAGGCGGGGTCCAGCTCTTCTCCTCGTACTGGCCCAGGATCGGGGAGCAGCATCAGAGGGCAGAGCCCCACGGGCCTCCCGGCCTCTCCCCGCAGGGGCCATCTCGGGCCTGCCCAGAGCCAGGGGGACGGCCGGGCGCTCAGCCCCAGCTGCGGGGTTGGCCTCACCAGAGGAATGTGCTATGATGGGAAGGAAGTACAAATAAACATAATAGATCTGGCGGAACGGTCATTATGATGTAGAGTCTGAAGCCAAGCCGGGACGGGGCAGTCGGGTCCCTTTATGTCAAGGGAGCTTAGAGCTAGCTCTTCCGTTTTACCTGGGGCTCTGTTCTTTACAGCAAATTGGACCTTTCGCTCTGAAAGAAATAATTACTCTCCGAGGAGAAGAGTGCTGGCCGTGAATGCTGATATGGCACACAATGTCACCTTGCCAGTCAGGAGAGCTCCAGCTCCTCGGCTTGGGTCCCGTCCAACTCCCTGTTTCTGTCTCATAATGGAGGTCACCTCTCTATAGAATTTGTTGATGATCTCCAAAATGACAAGTAAGAAAGCTCCTGTCAGCAGGATTTTTTTTAAGAGGAAAGAATGGCCCAGAGACGAAGAAGCAGGCGGCGTGGGGGGTGAGGAGAAGGGAAGGGACCCAGAGACGAGGACAGAGGTCAGTTTTCGCATAACCAGAAGCGAGATGACCGTGAAGCTCCATCGAAAACCAGCTTCTGGAACCAGTGACCTGGAAGGATGGGTCGTATCAGAAACAGGGTGCTGCCCCTCGTCTGTCCGGGGAGGGAGGCTGCAGAGGGCAGCCTGGCTGGCGGGTCTGACGTCAGCACTGGAGGCTGGTGCTGGAGCCTCTGCTGCTCTGGGTCCGAGCGCCTTCACTGCAGATGCCAACCTTCCCGGGGAGGTACAAGCGTCCGCGGCCACGCCCCCGAGGGCCGGCGGTGGGGAGGGAAGAGCTGAGCGTCCCATCAGCTCTCTGCAGGGAGAGAGCAGCTCATCTGCGGAGCAGGGAAATCTTGGCCCTGGTGGCTGTAAATAATTCCATCTGCCGAGAGTCCAGAAAAGAATTCTAGCCGCGTGTGCACCCAAGCAGGGCCTGTGTGGGGGCCACGGAGCTATTCCGAGCTCTCGCCAAGGCCTTGGAGGAGCAGCCCCTGGAGAGTAGGGGATGGCTTTCCCACCTGGCTCTGAGCAGCTGCGGACAGGCATTTCCTTCCTCCACCGTAACCCCCAAGCACACATGGCCACGAGGTCTCTGCCCCAGGCTGCGTCACTAGGATTAGTACCCACAGGGAAGCATGCCTCCAGGTTTGGGTCAGGGGAGCTAGCCAAGAACAGAAGGAAGCAAGGAAGGAAGGTAGGCATGCTGCCATTTACCCGGCAGGACACCTTTGGCCTGGGAGACCCAGATGTGCCAAAAACATGGCCTCGGCCCTAAAGAAGGCCTAAGGTCACCTCTCGGAAGAATCCCTCCTGACCTGCACTTGGCTTTCTGGGTGCTGATGCTAATTCTGCCGTCGATCAGACAAACATTTTCTGAGCCCCGCATGCAAGAGTTACAGCAAGCAGAGGCCCAGAGGAGAAAGCACGTAGTCAGCTGAGCACGTGACGGGGGGTGTGAGAGCCCCGCGGTGCCTGCAGGGCTCCCCCGGGGCCAGAAAGTCAGACCGGGGAAGCAGGATGCTTTAGAACAAGGTGGGAGTGCAAGGAAGAGGAGGAGCAGTTTCCATCGCTCCCCCTGCCCAAGGGCCTGACCTCCCTCGGGGAGGCTGAGCCAGCTCCCCTGGGTTCATCAGTCAATGCAAAGGCCAAATTCCAGAATATATGGTGAGCTTTCCCAGAATTGTCCTGCTGGCAAATCCCTCCAGAGCTGGCTCAAACCAGCGACAAGGGGAGCCAGGACTGCAATGAGAATCTTATGTCCAATCGTAGCATACGATGACAATTTTATGAAGCACCCAAGGCAGAGGGGGGAAGGGTGCCACCCACCCCAGGTGGGGGGCATCAGAAGGGAGCCTGGCATCCTAGGCCCTGAGGGACTTCCCTCTGCCAACCGACCCAGATGGGGCCGTACCCGGGCGTTAGACCCTGGGAGAGAAGCTTCTTTGCACATCTAGACTTTTAGAAGCATTAAAAAAAAAAAAAATAGAAAGGTCTGAAATTATTTTTTAAATATGAACAGGAGGTTTTAATCAGAACAGGAGAGAGGAATTCCTTTCAAGTAATAGGCTAGTAATAGCACTCCCGAAAGTAATGAGATTTCAGTATTCAACAATAAAATGTGATCTATTCAGGATTCGAGGAAATAAAACTCTAGAGATAATTTTTAGGGTGATTTTCAGATGCCTGGATTGGCGTTACAGGTTCACCATTAAACCCACTCACAGGAGGGGGCAGCCAAGTGCTTGAGGCCCTCCTTACAGAGTGTGGAAGACAGCGTCCACCAAGGGCCTCCTGTCCTGAGACCCGGGGGGACCACAGTCCCCTACCCCGGGCCAGTCCTTGTGGGGCCCAGCCTCAAAGCCAACTATGGGCTGGCTGGATGTCACCGTTGCTCCCTCAGTTTATAGCCCTGGAGTTCACCGTCCGGGATGACTCGCAGTCCTCCATCCTCAGCCACACGCAGACCAGAGGTCATCCACGACAGACCTCACCATCACTACCATCACCGGACTGATCAGAGAACTCACAGTTTGATAGGTGGCTCATGTGATGTTTCCACTGGGCAATCCAGGAACCAGAGACAGGTGACATTCTGTAGCCTCAGTGCACGACCCAGCAGGACGCCCCTCTCCCACAGCGCTAAGAATGTCCTACTCATCTCCTAGGCCTTCCCTTTGACATCCCATCCTCAGGGAAGCCTCTCCTCACTCCCTCTCCCCGATGTCTGCTGCCGGAGCAGCTTCCACTCCTCCTACAGCACACACTGGAGCTTGATGCTCACCATGCAGTCCTGGTTTACTAGGCATCTTCCAGGAGGCCAGGGACCCCACGCCTGTCTTGCTCTTTGCAAAGTCCCCAGGATGCCACAGAGCAACCACACATAGTCGGCACTTGGAAAACATTTATGAATGAATGAAATAAATCCAGAGCCATCCCATCATGGAGAGTGCCGGAGGAGGCCAGAGCTCAAGATTCAGGTGGAAAATCTGTGAGACCCATGTGCAACCTTGGGAAAGGCCCTTGACTTTTCTGAACTACAGCTCCTCTCTGTGAGCTGATGGGGCTGGACTAGATAAACATTTTGTTTTTTTCTGGCTTTAAACTTCAGTGACTTTATGGTTCTGTGACTCTCCCTTGGGCTCTGTCCCCAGCTGTCTTGGTCCTTGTGATGCTCTGGCTTACTGTGCCTTTGGGGACGGGACAAGCTTTAGCAGAGGACCTGTCTGCAGAAGCTCATTTGAGAGACACTCACACCTGGCTAGCTGGCTGTGGGGTCACCATAGTCCACACAGAGAGCCCCTGTTGGGGTCAGTGCGACCTCGTCCTCACCTCAAGTAGGAAGACAGGAGACCACCTCCCTCCCACACTGGCTGGGCCCCGAAATAGACCTGCTATCACAGGGCCCGAATCCCCCTAGGGTCCCAGGGAGAAGGCAACCATCCGACGTTGCGTCACCCATCCTGTGGAAATATCACGCACTGGCAGGAACCAAACCACCTGACCTGCAAAGCGCCGTACCCTGAAAACCAGGAGACAGTGCGAAAGAAAGGATTAAGTGAAGTTCGGCTGACAGATGATGTTCTACAAAAGGTCACCCCCCAGATCATTCCTCCATTCATTACTTATTAACAACCTCCCAGACATGAGCATTTCATCAAATGTCCGGCACAGGAAAATGATAAAGTAGTATTTTATAGCTGGAGGCCTCTTAAAGGTGTTAACAAAAAGCTTACAAAGTGATTTCAATGTGTTACAAAATAATTTATTAAGAATTCACTGCAGCTGAATGTTAAAAAAGATATTAATCACCAGGTAAAATGGACCTAAGAGAAACAGCCCCGCCCAGGTCCACGAGTCCTACAGGTGAGCTATGTCCGCGCTGACGTAGCCCTTGGGTCAGACGAGGGCGTGCGCACACCACCCACGTCCCGAGAGTTCCCAGCGTGGCACACGTCTGCCTTAAGACATTTCCTAAAAATGCTCTAACCTCTACAGAGAGCCTTCCTCATCTAGGTGGGTTGGCAAAAATAGTCATGTTCCTTCTGTTGTGTTCCACCCGTCACCTCCGCCCCAAGTACCCATGCCCTCCAACCATCAGAGGAAGGCTGATAAGATGGAGTAAGTGTAAGCTACAACATCACGAGACTAGGGCATGCAGTAGGCAGGGGACAGGTGGACGGTCCTGTGAGGAACCTGGGTCATTGGGGAAGAGGTGTGACTATTAGCCACCTAGTCATGCCCAAATAGAGAGAAAAGTTTCATGGTTGGTTTTCTGAGACAGGTGGATTATGGCCTATGCGTTTTAGGAGGTGAGTGGATACTGGGGACTCTTCCTCAAAGAGGAGCCAAGGCAGGGGGCTGCTCCAGCGCATTGGGAATCAGGTCAGAGACGCAGAAAGTGAGGAAAGGGAATGGAGTATCAAAGATGGGTCATACACATGGACCCTGCCCAGAGGAGTGGGGTGGGATGGCTCCCACCAGGGGAGTTTTCACCCCAGACTCCTTTAACTAGCAGCAAGTCCTCACTTGCATAAGAAATTGATTGTGATGTATAAAAGTTTAATGTACCCCCAACCTTTCAGGTTAATATTTATTGCATGAAATGAGATTCACCTTGACTTTTTAAAAAGGCAAGCTGTGGAGAAGTCACTTTGGTGACTGGGCACATAGGACCTGCATATTCCAGTTCCTTCGACCAAGTGAACAGTGAGAATCACAGAAGTCCTTGAGGAAAGAGGACGCAGTTCCTCGGGGGTCTTGGGTTCTGCAGACTCCTGTCTCAGCCTGGCCAGCTCCAACTCACCCGTCAGGCGTCAGCCAGAAGGTGCTTCCCCACGAAAACTTTTCTTTCCCTAGGGAGGCAACCACCACCCCATCCCCTGAAGGTCCTCTGCTTGGCTCTAAGTCCCATGGGGCTGGGGTCCACATCTGTCCTGTTCACCTTTGTATCCTGAGTACTGGTGACAGGCCTGGCTTGAGCTAGGAGCTCAGGGGAGTTTTGATGAACAAATGAATGAGTGTATGTTCAGAGAGACTACGGGGCCCACCCCTTTTGTTCAACCCAACGGTGGCAGCTTGTTACAATGAGGGGCCACAAATTCTAAACACAGTGTCTCCCTTTTTCCTGTTGAAGGCAACCCCTTGGCCCAGTTGGCAGGCAGCAACCAGAGAGTGAGCTTTTATCACTAAATCTCCCCATTAGCTGGATCCCCTCCCAAGGAGGAAACCTCCAGAGTGATGCTCTAACACCCACAGCCCCGTTTTCCAGGGGTAAGTCCCATTAACAATGGCTGGGTACCAGCCGCCCGAGAACTTCAGCTGAGCACAGACAGATTTATGTGCTGCAGAAAACGACCCTATTAAGTCCAGCAGTAAACTCCTTTCAACCAAGCCGTGGTGTGCCCTGACTGCCAAGTGGCTGTGGACGGATCTGGTGGAGAGAAGGTGGCCGGTGTGGCCGGAGCTCACCTGTCTTCCCTCACTGCAGGTCTTGTACCTGAGCTCACCGCCCGGCCCGGTGAGGACGAGGCAAATGGGGAATGGGATGGACAGAAGCCCCCAGGGGTCGTACGGTCTCGGGGGTGGGGAGGGACACACGCAGAGTCTGTGAGCATCTACCGTGCTCCCGGCAGAGTGGGTGCACAAAGACGTTTTGTCTGCCATGTCACTGGCCCCCAGATCGGCCCATCAAGGGGGTGGTCACCCCATTGTACAAACAGGACATGGAGCATTTGGAGAAGTTACGTCACCTGACGGGGGTCACAGGCTGGTAAGCAGTAGACCCGAGGCTTGAACTGTGGTTTACACAAGCCCAGTTCCTCTGCCCCACGCAAGCCGTCGCCTCAGCACAGGGGGCCCGCTGGGCTTGTCCTTACGGGGAATCACCTCCTAAACCTGCTTCTCTGGTGAATTCCAGCTCTCATGTCAATAGGGTGCATTTTTTCTTTTTTTTAGCTGTTATGGATTAAATTGTATCCCTCCTAAAATCATATGTTAGATTCCCTAACCCCCAGGTTCTCAGAATCTGACCTTATTAGGAGATAGGGTCTTTACCGACGTAATCAAGTTAAAATGAGGTCATTAGGATGGGCCCTAATCCAATACGACCGGTGTCCTTATAAAAGGGGAAATTTAAAATAAATAAAATCTTCAAAAAAAAAAAAAGGGCGCCTGGGTGGCTCAGTTGGTTAAGAGTCTGCCTTCGGCTCAGGTCATGATCCTGGAGTCCTGGGATCGAGCCCCCCATCTGGCTCCCTGCTCGGTGGGAAGCCTGCTTCTCCCTCTCCCACTCCCCCTGCTTGTGTTCCCTCTCTCGCTGTCTCTCTCTCTGTCAAATAGATAAATAAAATCTTAAAAAAAAAAAAAAAAAAACACTGGGCGCCTGGGTGGCTCAGTTGGTTAAGCGTCTGCCTTCAGCTCAGGTCATGATCCTGGAGTCCCTGGATCGAGTCCCACATCGGGCTCCCTGCTCGGCGGGGAGCCTGCTTCTCCCTCTGACCCTCCCCCCCTCATGTGCTCTCTCTCTCTCTCTCATTCTCTCTCTCAAATAAATAAATAAATGAAATCTTTAAAAGGGGACATTCGGACACAGACGTGCACCTGGGACAATGCAGTGTACAGATGAAGGCAGAGGTCGGGGCGAAGCTTCTACAAGCCAAAGATGCCAGGAAGCCACCAGAAGCTGGGGCAAGGCCTAGGGGAGAGTCTCCGTCCCGGCCGTTGAAGGACCCAACCCTGCCAACACCTTGATCTTGGGCTTGCAGCCTCCAGGCCTGGGGGAGGAGAAATGTGTGTGGTTGAGCCCCTGGGTCTGTGGTGCTTTGTCACAGCGGCTCTAGCTGAGCCAGACACCTGCTCTGAAAAAGCCCATCCAGACCCTGGTTCTGAAAGCGGGTGTTTTCTCCTGTCTGCTTGTCATGCACACACTCTACCCTCTTCCATTTCAGAGCTGACATTCCAGGAACACAGACCCCATCCCCTGAATCAGCTCTAGAAACCACCACATCTTGGCATGGCCCACTGCAAATGGATTTGCAGAACCCCTTGTCTCTGCAAATGACAATGGTCAAGAATGTTTCTTGCCATAGTAGAGCTAAAAACCAGCTGCAGAAGGAGAGCAGGGGAGGGAATGAATGAATGAGCTCGCAGCAAAGGCTGCAAGGAGAGGGGAGCCACATGCAGAAGGACGAAAATGGTTCTGAGCCGCAAGTCTTGAGGGATGGGCTGCCTGAGTCCAGCTCATCCTGGTTGGCTGGGTCCCCGTGAGGAGCACCAAGGGGGCATCAGAAATGCAGGGCTCCCCAGCCTCTTTCAGAGCACAGTTTGGCAAGGCCAGCAACCACCTCCTCTGTCCTGAGAATGGGGCCATACACCTGCTCAGCTCCTCCATGAAGCCTGGCACTCACTGTGGCCCCTACTATGCGTGCCTTCTCAGGCCTTCCATGGCCCCACATGCGGCACAGGGAAGAGGAAAGGCCAGCCATCTTCTGACCCCAGAGTCTCACTGGACAGGGATCACCTGGCCCCGCAGCTGAGAACAGGGCTGTAGGGCTGGAGCAGGAGCAAAGAAGCCCTGGGAGAGCACTCCCCTCCTGCATACAGGCTCACCTGCCCACCCCAGGCTCTGCAGACAGGGCAAGCCTTCCAGAACATTCTAGGGCAGTGGTCCCCACTTCCCTCTGTGCCTTTTGGGTTGCTGAAGGGTGAGATTTTGCAACCAAAGCCGCCGGGCTCCGGGTCCCTGGGGCTTGCAGCTCTTCCCTCGCTTTCTTTTTTTCTTTTCTTTTTTTTTTTTTAAAGATTTTATTTATTTATTTGACAGAGAGAGACACAGCAAGATAGGGAACAGAAGCAGCGGGAGTGGGAGAGGGAGAAGCAGGCTTCCCTCAGAGCAGGGAGCCCGATGCGGGGCTCGATCCCAGGACCCTGGGATCATGACCTGAGCTGAAGGCAGACGCTTAATGACTAAGCCACCCAGGTACCCCTCTTACCTCTCTTTCTTAAATGTCAATGCCAGTCAGAGACATGCTCTCACCACGGGGCCGAAGACACAAAGCCAGGGTGACCTGCCTACCCATAAACAACACACTTCGTGGCAAGGGGCCCCGTTAACAAGACCCCGAGGGCTCATTTGGTGTGGAAAAAGCAGTGCTTCCCCTGACTGGGCACCTACCGTGGCCCATGAGGGTGGCTGGCTAACACAAGCGGGAAGGAAAACGTGTTTCTATCCAGCACCTAAGATCTATTTCTGCAAGCTCGTAGAGGTAGCCAAGCCCGAAGGGGCGAGTCTGAGCGCGGCGAAGAAGGAGCCATGGACGCAAAGTAGGGAAGGGGAGGCGCTGGGCGTGGGGAGACCACGGAGTCTCCTGGGAGGAAAATAAAACTCTGCACTGTAAGCAGCCCCATCCCAGCCTGCCTTAAGTGATGGCCACCTGAGCGTGACTACATCAATAAAAAATATAAACAGTGTAAAAAGTCATCAAGCAGAGATGAGTTTATTACTAATTATGAGAAGCTTGACATGCTCCAACTCCTCGTGAAATAAATGAAGTCCATTTTTAATATCTGCTTCCATGACTTCTAGATAATAGGCAAATTTACTTCAAGGTCATATCTCATTTATCAAGTCAAGGTTTTTAGCTACAGATTCAGAAAAGCAACTGGAGATCCCACCTCCTCCAGCAGAGAAGAGAAACGCCAGGACTAGGGCTGTCTTGTTCCCCATGACCACCAACCACTGCCGTCCCGGTTACCCCTTTATTGGCAGAGAAACATGGAGAAGCCTGGAAAAGGGGATGTTTTCTGTGTCCATCAGCCTCCCAAAGATCTGGGCTCAGACCTTCGTTTTGAGGATGAGCCCACAAACCCCCTCATCCCCCCAGCACACAAACAGCCTCGGCACAGCCCAGAAAATAGCAGACCCTGTTTGTAACCATCCAAAGATTGGTTACATTATTACATTATTATTAGTAATAAACTAACCAAGGATGAGAACAGCCTTCCAGGGAAGGTGATGGATGGTCTCCACCTGGTTTCAGGGTGGGGAGGGGTACCTGTTTGGACACTAAATGGAAGCCTACCGAGGGATTTCTCCAAATAAAGGGAACATGCCCATGGAACGGTCCAGAAGCATAACTCACAAGACCCTGGGAGGTAATACATGAATTTAAAATAAGAGCCACCTCTGAGGGAAGGGAGGGAAGGCGAGGCGTCCTTCCAAGGTGGGGCCATGGGCTGGCTCTCTGCACGGCTCAGCCAGGAGCCACGTCTCTTGGCAGTGGTATCAAGCACAATCCACTGTCATCCCAAATGGAGTGTGACTCTGGGTGTGGCCATCAAGAGCAGCCACAAAGGGAGGTGGTGTACAGATGCCTCATGAAGGGACTTCTAAATAATAATGTTCATGTGTCCTGAGCTAGGTGTTCTCCATCGAACCTTCCAGAAAGTCCAGCAGGCCAGATTTCTTACTGTTGCATGGAAACCCAGGGGTGGAGGTGTTAAGCAACTGGCCAAGGTCACCAAGTCAAGAGGCTGCAGAGCTGGTATTCAAATTCACATCTCCTTGGTTCTAACCTGTGCTTACCCCCTGCCAGCGAAGGAGCAGAGAGAGAGAGAAAAGGAGAGGAAGGGAGGGGCAGACCAAAGGGAAACCCAGAGGAAGGAAGGGAGAAAGAGGGAAGGAGAGAACAATAAAAAAGGGAAGAAGAAAGAAATGTAAGGCCCGCCTTGGTGGTGTGGCTGGTTACTATGGCTACAGAGATGAGCAGGTTTCCCAGCCAAGCCTCCCCCAAAAAGGAGCTCGAAGGGCAAGAAGTACAAGTGGAGGACGGACAGGACGAAACAGAAGTGGAAGCAGAACAACAGCCTCAAACTAAAAATAACTTTTAAAAAAAAATTCAGAGACAAGAGCTAAGAAATAAAATAGAATTTGAATTTCCCTTCCCTTTGCGTTCCAAATGCTCTAAGCTCTAAACTCACTGCGTGTAAATTCAGTAAAAGTGCAAAGGACTGCTTGTGTTTTCCGGGCCCAGAGACGGGTGCCCGCGCTCGGGCAGGCCTTGGCCGTGTGCAGCACGTGAGCCCGGGTCGCCCCGGGACCTTCGTTCCCCCCCACCCTCACCAGGCACACCAGACCCCCAACCTCACAGAAGCCCCCGTACTCTCTCTGAACACCCCCCAACACTGATTCAGAACACCTCTCGGACCTCAGTTCCCTGGGCAGAGGTGGCCCGAGCGCACTAGAGATCCAGACATTCCCTCCAAAACAGAGTTGCCTGACCAGGTCATACAGCTCCAGTTATGAAGATCGGCTGCAGGTCCCACAACAAGCATCCCCAGGAACATGATGGGAAGAGTTGGGATTCTCGAGTACCTCTGCATGCTGCGCCCTCTGTTAAATGCAGTGCATGTGTCTCATTCCGCCTTTTAGAAGCACAGACTAATGATATGCATACAAATAACAAAAACAAACAACCCAAAACACTCTATGGCTTTCCAGAGCCCTCTGGATAAGGGGTGAAACCTTCAGGACAGCGGGATGGCCCTGTAGACCCCCTCATCCGGGCCTCATCACTACCCTCCCACATTTGTAAAATGAAAGGACTGAACATGCCCTGGGTGGAAATCATTATCCCCACTTTACAAACAAGGGACCTGGGGCCCAGAGAGGTGAAGTGACTTGCCCAAGGTTGCCCAGCTGGGAGGGGCCATGCCAGGCCTGAGACCCCAGAATCTAGGCAACTGAGTTCCTCTCTTGTGCTGCTCCTCTCCACCAGACCACCCCCTTCTTCTCTCCAGGAGCCCTGGTTGGCCTCTCAAGAACCAAGGGGATGAGGCTTGGGAAAGGAGGTGGGGTCTTGGGCTCTTGGGAATTGCTGTCCCCTGCAGCATTAGGGGTAGAAGGAGAGGGACGGTGGAGAATCCATAGATGTGTTCTCTCCTCCCAAGACTGGATGCTCCGTGACACTGGATAATATCACAGGGATCTTCGTTTTATCCCCAAATCCCCTATGAGCTAAAACCCACCAAAGCACTAAGAGGTCCTCCACCTATTAGCACTGGGTCCTTCACCTGGACCCAGAAGACACCAGAACAGATGGGCTCCAGGGAGCCTGCATCTCAACTGTGAACTGGCTGGAGGCCCAGGAGGGGTGTCAGCGGGCAGGGCCATCGCGAAGGTGAAGAGGTGCAGAGTATGGAAGATCACAGCATCAGGGAACATGAACTTGGAGCTAACCTGACCCCAGGAGGAGGTGCTGCAGTGGCCCCATCACAGAGGAAGAGACTCAGGCTCAGAGAGGTCAAGTACCTTGTCCTTGATCCCGTGAGTGGAAGAGGCAAGATCTGAACCTGGGTCTACATGACTCCAACGGACCTGTTCCTAACTAATGTTTTACCATTTCCCTTATAAAAGCAGCCACCAGAAATGGGGCAGCCTGGATTCTGGCAGAGCTGAGCCCTGGCACGGTGGAGGGACCCCTGTGGATAGGCAGCCTGCCTGGTGGCCCAGAGGGTGGGGGCTCCTCCTTCCCTTAGACTTGGGGATTTGAGGAGGAGGTGGTAGGAGCTGTCATGCACATCTGCAAATTCCCTCAAACCATCTGTAGATTCCACAGGCATCTTGAGCAGGAAGAGGCTCTGAGGCTCTAGGAGAACATGCCCAGAGGCAGGTCTCACTCAAGATCAACAGGTGTGGCTGAACTCAGGGTAGAGCCAAAATGACACCAGCAAAAGTCCAGTGCTGGGCTGGAAAATTCCACAGTGGGCGCCCAGGTGTGGTGCACTGCAGTGCCTGGCCTGGCCTCCAAGGGCACATGGGCCCCTGCCTGAAGCCTGAGGCCCCAGGAACTGCCTGGAAGGTGCACCCACCTCTTCATAGGCATGTCCCTCAGTCATGTAGGAAACCCAACCAAAAGGAAGAAGTCTGCTGCAGTCAGGCTCCCCTCGGGCCTTGAGGTCCATTGCTCCCAAACCTGGCCAACCATCCCGCCGACAGCAGCCCTGCCATGGGGCCTTCACTATCGCACTGTCTTTGCTTGAGCTCTCTCCAGACTTCTAGACAGTGAGGGTTGCCGCGCCTGAGACCAGCAAGGCTGGAGCCAAGGGAGCAAGAGGGCGCCTGGTGGGAGATGAGGCTGGAGTGCGGGGCTGACTGGGGAAGGGCAGAAAGCCACAGGAAGGGGTTTGGGTTTTACTCCAGCCACATGGGCCCCTGGAGCATTGCGTGAGGCAAGCATCATGACCTGATCCCAGTGTGGGCCTCTAAGTGGAGAATGGACGGCAGGAGCCTCAGCAGAGGGCTCTGTAGCCAGGGTAGAAAGCAGCGGGTGGACTGGGGATGGAGCTGTCGGGGTTGGCTGAGCCATTACAAGAGGAAGAAGAGGAAAAGTCAAAACCCAGGCTGCCTCCTTGGTTTTTGAAGAAAATTGGTGGGCGAGTGCATGGGGAAGAGCAGGAAGTGAGTTGGTTGGAAATTTAGGAAGAGTTCCATTGGGTTGGATTAAGTTCGAGAGGCCTGCCAGCCCCCGAGGAGGAAGGGTCTGAGGCACTGGAGCTAGGTGTTTGGGCTTCAGGAGAGAGGGCAGAGCTGGAGAAGTAAACTGGGGGTTCCCAGCACAAAGGGGTACGTGGTGTGTCATGTGGGTCAGGCACAGTGCTGACAATGGTGAACAGGTGACAAAACTGTGGCTTCAAGAGGTCACAGGTAACGTGGCTGAGGTCACACCATGACCCAGGCTGACCACCTAGGTTCCTTTCCCCAGGTGGGCAAGGTGGTGGCCTTGAGTGTCTCATCAGTGCCTGGAACCTACAGATGCTCCACAATCATCTGTGGCCATCTTGACATACTGCGCTAACTCCAGGGGGTGGGGAGGTGTTGCTTTGGACCTCCCTCTCTGTGCCATGGACAGGGGAAAGAGACCTTCTCCCCAGCTTCCTTCTTCTTCTCTCAAGATCGGGGCCTTGCCACAGGCCATGGGTCCAGCCAGAAGGGAAGTGCACCTTCCGAAGGATCCATGGGTGAGACATTTGGAAAGGTGTCCCCCTGTCCCTGAGATGGACCACAATGAGACCCCCACACCGCTTCCCTTTCTCTTCCCCACATGGGAAAGAACCTATGTTCTTTCATAGGTTTTCATAGGTCCATAGACCAGAAGGTCTACACAAAAGGGCCTGCCTAGGAGCGGGCCTGCTGGACCAAGGCCAAGAGGCCTGGAAGACACGTGGCTCATCATGGCTGATTTAAAAATTCCTTTGGTGGGAAGGGGACCACTGGCCAATGGCCAAGGAGTCTTGCCAGAGAGGGAGTCAGCTAGGATGCTTTCTGAAACAAACACCACCCTCCTGGAGCTCAGCACAGGCATCGCCTTGGCCACCCTGCCCCCCGTTAATGTCTGGATGTTCGAATCCGGGGGGGTTGTGCAGGAACCAGGACAGACGCAACTGGGGACGTCCACAGTGCACCTGGTCTTTGGAGCTCACAGCCTGAGGAATCTGTTCAATGACCTCCCAGGTGAGAAAAGTGATGCCCTTTCCCCTGGAAGGGACTAGTAAGCTTACGTCAGCAGTGACTGCAGGAAAAAATCAGAAGAAAATCAATGCTGAGCGCAAGAAACCCTTTTCTCTCCTCCTTCCCCGGGGATCCTCTTGCCTCCCGCCTCTTCTGTTTTTCTCTGTCCTCTCTCCCTTTCCCCGCTTTTCCTCTTTCCCAGCCCTCCTCTCCTCCTCCTCCTTCCCTCCTCCGTCCTTCCCCTTTTCCTCTCTCCGGGAACCAGCGACCCCTCAGAGGCCTAGCCAGCTCCCTAATTTCATCAGTGGCGACTTTCGTCTTGGCTGCCCCGGACCTGACACTTTCCTGATGGTTTCAATTTTCTGCTCTGCGCTTCCCTGTTTTATAGCAGTAGTGTGAAAAGCAGGAGCATATCACTTTGTTCTCTTTTGTATAAAAACTTCCCTCTCGCTTGCGTGCGCTCTCAGCTCACTGCCTTCCCCTTGGTCGGAGGCTCATGATTCGGTAGTAATAACGCTCTGTTTATACTTGCCATAAATGTCAAGCCCAAATAATATATTGCCATCGAATCTTATCCTGCAACTCTGGGATTTATGCACAGCTCCAAAAGCAGAGTTACAAAGCTTCCCAAATGACTATCGCCCCTTGAAGGCCCCCTGGCAGACCCCCCCCACCCCTAGACAGGTAGGCACAAGGGCCTGACGCGCTGGCGAGACGGATCGTTCCCCCAGTCTCAGTTTCCATGTCTGTGACCGGATCAGCCGGTATGCCCTGGGAGGCAGGTTCAGGGCACAGCCACGGGGCCCAACCATCCACTGCAGACGAGGCAGAGGCCACCCGAGCTGTCTCTGCTGGATGAAACTTTCCTGGATGGTGGGACCCCCTCCCTCTCTGAGTTTGGAGGGGCTCTGGCCCTTTTTCACAGAGCAGCCTCATCCATGCGCTCTGCATCCCGGCTGGGTCAGGAGCCTGGAGGCATGTCTGGCCTTCATTCTGCTAGAAGTTCCTACCTGGCTGTTTCCAGCTCCCTGAGCGCCTGGCCCAGCACTAAGATTAGCAGGCAGAACGCTTCACCAGCTCCGCACATTCCCCAAATGAAAGTAATCCTTCAGACATCAGGCTGGTGCCTGGGAAGGGCGCAAGGCCACTTGGATTCTGTCCCAGAGAAAATGCTCCCCCTGGAAGATGGCCCCGGACGTCAAGTCCCGGACGTCATGCTGCCCAGCCCCCACATTCCTGGGGTCCGAGGATGCTGCGGTTTGCCTCTGCCAGAGCGCTCCGGGGGACGGCAGGGGCCCTTCCCACCACAGGCCAGGGGATGCAGCCAGCAGCTGGGGCCACATGCGGGGCCTACCTGCCGCCAAGCACACGGGCTCCCACCTCAGCCCGAGGGACACAGCAGGCCCCGGCAGAATTTGGTGGGACGCAGATCCAATTCCAAGAAGTCCTCTGGTACAATGTGCATGTGTGTTGTGCTCACACACGTGGCCACGTGTTCACATGTGTGTACACACACCGTTGGGATAGCTAAGATTTGTATAACCCTCCCCTGCCCCCCCCAATTCCATATCAGGCGTCCTGGGAAATGGATTTTGGCTGCCTGTAAAGAGAAGAAAGGAGCTTTCCGGACAGCTGGGGGCTTCCCAGCACAGGCACGGCGGCCGTGAAGAGTAGCACGCGCCAGCACGGGACTGCTCAGACAAAGGCCGGACGCCAGGCCTCCTCTCAGTGACAGTCACAGAGCCAATTCGACTACACTTGGCCCACCTGAGATCCTTCTTGGGACAAGGGAGGGGAAATGAATAAAATAAAAGGCAAGAAGATTTTAGGTCTCCCCCAGGTCAGGGATTGTGTGACTGTGTTCATAGGGAATTGGAGGACGGCAGGGGCTCAGGGCCTGGGGAACAGGGAGTCAGAGGACTCACCAGCATTTCACACCCACCACGGGCACCTTCCCTGGGCCCCAGGCCGAGTGTGGACCCAGAGCTCCCGGTGCTGAGCTGCACTTAGTGCGGGGAGACAGGTGGAGGGAGGATGGGTGCTAGGGCAGAGGGCAGTGGGTGCTCAGGGAGCACACGGGAGAGAGCACCAGGAGGCTGGACTGGGGCCTTGCCAAGGGTCACGGGTCCCGCTGAGGAGGAGGAGCTTCTGAGGGATCCATGGGAGAGATGCTTGGAAAGGTGCTCCCCACCCCCGAGTCGGACTCCAGGGCAAGCCCACACTGAGATGCCACATTATCTCCCTCCAACCAGAAGGTCTGCCTGCCTACAGAGGTCCTGCCCAGGAGCGGCCGGCTGGACCTAGGCTGAAATGCCCGGAAGGCACACGGGGCACTATTGCTGACTTGGAGGTCGAGATGTGTGTGCTTCTCACTTTGGTGCTGTTACGGGCTCCCCTGCGTCCCCCAAAAGATGTGGAAGTTCTAATCCCCTGTGATCATGACCTTATCTGGAAATAGAGTCTACAGATCATCAAGTTAAGATGAGACCATTAGGCCTTATTCCACTATGACTGATGTCCGTATTAAAAGGGGAAACTTAGACACAGAGGAAGACACACACAGAGAAAAGATGAGGTAAAGGCACAGAGGGAAGACCATCTACTAGCCCAGAAGTGCCCAAGGCCACCAGGAACTGGGAAAGAAGCCTAGGAGGCATCCTCCCCCACGGCCTCAGGAGGAACCATCCTTCCTGACACCTCGATTTCAGACTCTGGCCTCCAGAAACGCGAGACAATAAATTTCCATTGGTTAAGGCACCTGGTTTGTGGTGCTTTGTTATGGCAGCTCCAAGAAACTAAAACAAGAACCAACATATAGACAAGCAAAGGAAAAAGAGAGAGAAAGAGGCAAACTAAGAAACAGACTTTTTTTTCTTTTTAAAGATTTTATTTATTTATTTGAGAGAGAGAGAATGAGAGAGAGAGAGCACATGAGAGGGGGGAGGGTCAGAGGGAGAAGCAGACTCCCTGCCAAGCAGGGAACCAGATGCGGGACTTGATCCAGGGACTCCAGGATCATGACCTGAGCCAAAGGCAGTCGCTTAACCAACTGAGCCACCCAGGCGCTCAAGAAACAGACTCTTAACTATGGAGAACATACTGATGGTCACCAAGGGAGAGGGAGGTGGGGGACGGGGGACTTAGGGGAAATAGGGGATGGGGATGAAAGAGGGCACTTATTGTGACGAGCACTGGGTGATGTAGGGAAGTGTTGAATCTCTAAATGGTACCCCTGAAACTAATATTACACCATATGTTAACCAAATGGAATTTAAATAAAAACTTAAAAAAAAAAGAACCAACATGACAAGTACTGTGTCATTTTTTTTTATTTCCTAGGAAGAGAAACCAGTATAGCCCCAGATGGGATAAGGGGTTTGTTCTGAGTTACTCGTGAGTCCGTGATGAATGGCATGAGCTTTAGAATCAAAAAAGACCTGGGTTCAAATCCCACTATACCAGCCGCTTGCTGTGTGACGTTGACCACGTTACTCAACCCCTCTGAATTCAAGTTCCCACACCCGCCCAAAAGCCTGGGGATGATAACAGTACATCCTCCACAGGATCGCTGTACAGATAATAAGAGAATGTGTATATAAAGACGGAGAATCGTGCCGGGCACATAATAGTTGGCCAATTTTTCAGATTAAGAAAAAATAAATCTCGCGCCCAGCCAGTGCCTGAACCAAAGCATGGACCCCTGAGCCTCGCAGCCCCCAGGGCGCCGGCCTCTGCCGCTGCCCTGAGGGCTGGAAAAGTTGCCCACAGACCATCTGATTCTCCCCAAGCAGGAATATGCCCACCTCTACCCAGAAGTGGGACCATGTGATGTCCTGCCCAAACAAAATGCTTTTGAGATGAAAGGGGGCGTGATCAAGCATCAGGTGGGGGCTGACTGACTCAGCTGGGAAGTGTGGTGCCCCCAGAAAAAAGCAGCTCACTGAGAATCGTACTTGCTCAGAAAAGGCCGCCACTGGGCCCATGGGAACTTCGTCCTCCCAAATTCATATGTTGAAGTTCTAATCCCCGGGGCCACACAGTGTGACTGTATTGGGAAATACAGGGTCTTTACAGAGGTGACTGGAGGGGTGGGGGGCCCCTGGGTGGCTCAGTCAGTTAAGCGGCTGGCTCTTGATTTCGGCTCAGGTCATGATCTCAGGGTCCGGATCGAGCCCCGAGTCGAGCTCCATGCTCAGTGGGAAAACTGCTTGAGATTCTCTCTCTCCCTCCCTCTGTCCCTCACCCTGCTCATGCATGCATGCGCACTCACTCTCTCCCTAAAATACATAAATCTAAAAAAAAATTATTAAAAAAAACAAAGAGGTAATTAGGGCAAAATGAGGTCATATGGGTGAGTATCCAATAGGACTGGTGTGCTTATAAGAAGAGGAGATCAGGACACACACACACACAGAGGGACAACCGTGTGAGGACAGGGAGGGGACAGCCGTCAGCAACACCAGGTAGAAAGGCCCCAGAAGGACTCTCCCAACCCCCACTCCTTGATCTCGGATAGCGGGCTTCCAGAACTGCGGGAAAGCCAATTTCTGTTGCTTAAGGCCCAGGGTCTGTGGTGCTTTTCCCCCGCAGCCCGAGCAGGCTAATGCAGGCCCCCTTAGCGGCTGGGCTGAGGGCACAGGCCAGCATCAGACGGGTCCTGGGATGGAGGGGACAGAGGAGATGGGCAGGAGAGTGTGTTTTCCTTAGACCCCCAGAGAGGCTGGAGGTGAATGTCAGGAGTGACGGGCTCATGAGGCAGTAATTAACAGTCGCAGGAAACTCCTCTCATCGGATGCTTTGGGATATTGTGCCGGTCTCCATTTTGCTGACTTTGGAGAAAGAAACGACGATAAATAAATGTAAAGCACAGTGTGGTGATGGTGTGAAATGATGCTTCATCTAATTATCACTATTCCGTAGTGTCATTAACATATACTCGAGGAGAATGGTAATGACTTTTACGTTTATATCAGTGCGGATTTGCCGTCTTACGCCCATAGCACAGGGACACGATATTCCCCAGGACGGTGTCTGGCGCACAGCGAGGGGGCCGGACGAGCAGCCGAGAAGGCGTCACAGCTGCCCAGCTGCCCAGGTGCCAAGCTAACACAGGGGGCTCCGGGAAGGCCCAAAGAAGACCCGAGAGTCAGGAAACGGGGAGTGGGTACCTGTCGGGTGTCCGGGGGAGTGGCTGGAGAGCCTTTCCTCAATCAGAGACATCCCTTCCTGCCCAATGAGGGCTGCACTGCAGGGCCTGTGGTTCCCTCTTTCTTGGATAGTCCTGGCATCCCTGGAAGTCGCTGTTCTGAATCTAAGGAATGAATGAGGCCCTGACTGATACTAGAACATTCCCGTGGGGTTGCTTTTCTCAGGTTCCTATTATCTATTTCTCTCTCCCTCAGACTGGAGTAAAACTGAACATGTGTCAGATAAGTGACAATTTGACCACCCCACCTTGTGGACCCCAGTCCCCTGAAGTTCTCCTGCATGCGCACGCAGCCGCTCTGCACCCTTGTGCGCATCCTGCCCTCCACCCCGTGCCTGCCCCACCCCTGCCCCTTCTGAGGGCAGACCATGGCCCCTCTTGCCTCTGGCCCAACGGTGGGCACACAGCCTGGGATGACCAGTCAGCAGGCCCGCCTGGCCAGTGTTCCCTGTGCTGATGTGGAGGATGAGCACACCCAACAGGACTTCCCCCCCTCAGCGTCCGACTGGCAAAAGGCACAAGGGGAAGCAGTCAGGAGCAGACACTGGGGCAGAGAAGTTGCTCTGCCTGAGGCCAGAAGAACAGACCTGGAACCATGAGGAGTCAGACAAGGTCTGAGGACCAGGAAGCGGAGGAAGAAGGATGGGAGGGAACGGAGAGGCTGGTTGGCCATGAGAAGACAGAGAAGCAGGCCTGCCACGTGGACGCAGGGACCCTGAGAGAGCGCGAGGTGCCCACAAGACCGGCCGAGGGAGCACAGCCCGCAGCGCCCCCCCACCCAACGCTGCCCCTGTCCCATGGCCTTGCCGTGAGCTCCTCCTAAGGCAGCCGTGTCCTAATTCTGACTCTGTGGTGATGACCTCACTTGGGAATAGGGTCTTTGCAGATGTAGGAAGGGACTGAGATGATGACACATTGGATTAGGATGGTCCCTTAGTACAATGAGGATGTGCTTACAAGGGGCAGAAAAGGACACTTAGAGACACAGAGAAGTCAGGGGAAGATGGAGGCAGAGACGGGATGATGGGCGAATGAGCCTCAGCTCACCAGGGGTTGCTAACAGGTGCCAGGAGAGAAGACAGAAGAGAGGCAGGGAACAGATTCTCCTGCAGAGCTTCTGGAAGGAACCAACCCTTCCCACAGCCTGATTTCGGACTTACGGCCTCCTAAACTGAGACAGAATAAATTCCTCTTGTTTTAAACCACCCAGTTTGTGGCAATTTGCTATGGAAATGAATACTAGCATTCCGAGCAAGTCGTGGCTCCTTGCAACCAAAAGGATACTTTTTAAAAAACATAACTTCATGGCCATGACCCAGAGGGTGGGTGTGACAGCAGAGGTCGGGGTGACAGGGCCCCAGATCTGCCTTGGGTCCATCCACTCTGTGGCCCTTCCATCAGTGGGGCCCAGTTGCCCCCTGAGAAAATGGGGGATGAGCCTCGAAGCCCCTTCCTGATGGGACAGTCCAAGCCTCACTGTAGATTTCTATGGAAAAGGCTGAATGGGGACAGGCCAATGATGCAGGGGACAAATTCCAAGCTATTTTTTTTTAGAACTGATCGCCATTCTCTTCTCCAAGGAGCGTTACTCAGACTCAGCTTGGAGATGAAGAAGCTGCCATAAATAGCTCGGAATCTCTTTACCACCAATAGTTCAGAGTTGGAGAGGGCGCATGCGGGCTTTCTGAGGCTATCCGCACATGTAGCTGAGTTGCTCAGGTCAGGTCACCCCTTGGAGGTGGAGGGTGAATGCACCAGGGCTGTCTACCCCATTCACTCTGTGCTTCCATGCGTGACAGCTCAGGAGTGGAACCAGGACACCAGGCTCCCAGCTGCACCCAGGAAAACCTCCAGATCCCCTTGGATGCATGGGTCTGGGTACCTGCCTGAGGTGCCATATGCCCTCAGGCAGACAAACAACCACCTGCAGGGGGAAGTCAGAGCTCAGAGAGAGCCTCCTCCTACCAGGCCAGGAGCTGGGAGGATGAGCGGTCTCCCAGGAGTGAGCCTGGCCCCATTTCTGAGGCCCCAGCTTCACTCCTCTTCAATAATCCCACTTAAAAAAATATTTCAGGGTGGGAGAAATGGGGAGATGCTGGTAAAAGGGTACAAACTTCCAGTGATAAGATGCATAAGTTCTGAGGATCTGATGGATAGCACGGTGACTACGGTTAATAACACTGTGTGGTGTGCCCTTGAATGTTGCTAATGGGGTCCCAAATGACAAGTACGTGAGATGATGGGTGTGTTAATTAATTTGATTGTGGGAATCACCACAACAGATACATAGAGCAACTCATCACGTTGTACACCTTAAATACATACAATTTTCATTTGTAAATTGTACCTCAGTAAAGCTGGAAACAAATTTAAGAACAGAAAACAAAATAAGATACTTCAGATTTTCAAAACAATACTTGATGACTATGGTAAGTACCAAGAAAGAAAATCTTACTGGCCAGACTCATCTGTGCACATCAGCCCACCTCCCCAGATGGCAGCCCTTCCCAGGCCAGCCTGGTGATCCCAAACAATATGGAGGTAAAACCCAATTAAGAAGCAAGATTTCTATAAAATCAATGCACAGAAATCAGTTGCATTTTTATACACTAACAATGAGACAGAAGAAAGAGAAATTAAGGAATCGGTCCCATTTATGATTGCACCAAAAACCGTAAGATACCTAGGAATAAACCTAATCAAAGAGGTTAAGGATCTGTACTCTGAAAACTACAGAACACTCAGGAAAGAAATTGAGGAAGACACAAAGAAATGGAACAACTCCATGCTCATGGATTAGAAGAACAAATATTGTTAAAATGTCTATGCTACACAGAGTAATCTACACATTCAGTGCAATCTCTAGCAAAATACCATCAGCATTTTTCACAGAGCTGGAACAAATAATCCTAAAATTTGTATGGAACCAGAAAAGACACTGAATAGCCAAAGGAATGTTGAAAAAGAAAACCAAAGCTGGTGACATCACAATTCCGGACTTCCAGCTCTATCACAAAGCTGTCATCATCAAGACAGTATGGTACTGACACAAAAACAGACCCATAGATCAATGGAACAGAATAGAGAGCCCAGAGATGGACCCTCAACTCTATGGTCAACTAATCTTCGACAAAGCAGGAAAGAATGTCCAATGGAAAAAAGGCAGTCTCTTCAACAAATGGTGTTGGGAAAATTGGACAGCCACATGCAGAAGAATGAAACTGGATCATTTTCTTACACCATCCACAAAAATAAACTCAAAACGGATAAAAGACCTAAATGTGAGACAGGAATCCATCAAAATCCTAGAGGAGAACACAGGCGGCAACCTCTTTGACCTCGGTCACAGCAACTTCTTGCTAGACACGTCTCCAAAGGCAAGGGAAACAAAAGCAAAAATGAACTATAGAGACTTCATCAGGATAAAAAGCCTTTGCACAGCAAAGGAAACAGTCAACAAAACCAAAAGACAACCTACAGAACGGGAGAAGATATTTGCAAATGTCTTACCAGATAAAGGGCTAGTATCCAAAATCTATAAAGAACTTATCAAACTTAACACCCGAAGAACAGATAATCCAGTCAAGAAATGGGCAGAAGACATGAACAGACATTTCTCCAAAGAAGACATCCAAATGGCCAACAGACACATGAAAAAATGCTCAACATCACTCGGCATCAGGGAAAAACACATCGCAACCATAATAAGATACCTGTTGTCAGATACCTGTCATTACATCACGTGCCCTCCTTAATGCCCATCACCCAGTTACCCCATCCCCTCACCCCCTCCCCTCCAGCAACCCTCAGTTTGTTCCCTAGAGTTAAGAATCTCTCATGGTTTTTCTCCCTCTCTGATTTCATCTTGTTTTATTTTTTCCTCCCTTCCCTTATGATCCTTGGTTTTGTTTCTTAAATTCCACATATGAGTGAAATCATATGATAATTGTCTTTAGACTGTCAGAATGGCTGTCAGAATGGCTAAAATTAACAAGTCAGGAAACGACAGATGTTGGGGAGGATGCAGAGAAAGGGGAACCCTCTTACGCTGCTGGTGGGAATGCAAGCTGGTGCAGTATGGCGGTTCCTCAAAAAGTTAAAAAATAGAGCTATCCCATGAGCCAGCAATTGCACTACTAGGTATTTACCCAAAAGATACAAATGTAGTGATCCAAAGGGGCACCTGCACCCCAACATTCATAGCAGCAATGTCCACAATAGCCAAACTATGGAAAAAGCCCAGATGTCCATCAACAGATGAATGGATAAAGAAGATGTGGTCTATATATACAATGGAAAGTTACTCAGCCATCAAAAAAAAAAAAAAAAGAAAGAAATCTCACCAGTTGTAACAATGTGGATGGGACTAGAGGGTATTATGCTAAGTGAAATAAATCAATCAGGAAAGACAATTATCATATGATTTCACTCATATGTGGAATTTAAGAAACAAAACCAAGGATCATAAGGGAAGGGAGGAAAAAATAAAACAAGATGAAATCAGAGAAGGAGAAAAACCATGAGAGACACTTAACTCTAGGGAACAAACTGAAGGTTGCTGGAGGGGAGGGGGTGAGGGGATGGGGTAACTGGGTGATGGGCATGAAGGAGGGCACGTGATGTAATGAGCACAGATATGCAACTGATGAATCACTGAACTCTACCTCTGCAACTAAGAATACACTATATGTTAATTAATTGAATTTAAATAAAAATAAATAAATAAACAAATAAGTGCAAGCTTTCAGCTGCTTACATTTCAAACTAAATGTTGGGCTTTTCTTGCTCCAGTTCTATGTCCTCAGCTTGAGACAGGGCAGCATCATCAAACACCTGCTGCTGTCATCGATCTGGAGACCACTGGCAAGAGGAGGGCCCAAGAAACTGTCTGGGCCACTGATGGCCCCCTCCATTCTAAAGAGAAGTAACTTGAATATCAGAGAGGAAGAATGGCCTAAGGTCACATGGCAAGGAGAGGTGGCACTGGGACCAGAATCCGGGACTTCAGTGCTCTTTTCTCCTCTCAATTCCTGGCTTCCAGGGAAATACCTTCTGACTCTTGGGTAAGAGACAGATTACCTTACCCCAAGGCTTTCAAACCCTAATACCATTAACCTCACTAAAAGTGAGCCCCAGATTACCACTGCCATCGGCCCTGCTCCAGCTTAACTTGCAAATGCAACCATCCCTGGGCTTCCCTGGCATTTAGGGATTCTCCGTGGCTGACCATGACGGGGAAGGCTCCAGCAGGGAACCTCCCAGCACACCCAACACGCCTGCTCAGGATCCCGCAGTCCTGATGATTCTCTCCCCCAACTATCTTTCCATAGATGCACAGTGGGCTTCTCTGCAGGTGTTTAGGAGCAGAAGGCAGGGGGGTCAGTGACAATATTCCAGCCAGAGTGACTGCAGCCAATGCTTAAAAATTCAGCTTTGCGATGACAGCTCCCAGACATTAATACTTGTCAATAGCCAAACCTTAAAACTTCAAGGAAAATTATGGTGAACATCTTTCTGACTTTGAGACAGGGAAGGATTTCTTTCTTAAAGAAGATTAAAAAGTGCTAGCCATAAAATAAAATATTGATAAATTTGCCTATATCAAAAGCGAGAACTCCTGTTTATCAAAAGATACCTCAATGAGACCAAAAAACTACAAACTGGAAAACAAAAGATATATGCAACATGTAAGGAAAAAGGATTCTTATCAAGAAAATATAAATAATTCTTATAATAAAAAGAGGCAACTGAATAGAAAAGTGGGCAAAAGACTTGAAAAAGAAAGAGGAGAAACATGTGGCCAATAATTGTATGAGGAGATGCCCCACCTCACTCACGATCAGGGAAATACAAATAAGGTCATGGCCAGATCCCATTTTATACCCATTCAACTGATACCAACTAAGAGCCTGACAAGTTCTGCAGAGGGTGGAGACCTTTGGTAATCACTTTTGCATTGCTGGGGGAACTGTTGATGCTGCAACCACTTTCGGAAAATAACGCGGGTTAACTCACAAAGATGAGTATTCGCCTGCCCTGTGGGCTCCACTAAAGATAACCACTTGCGGCTCCTCCTTGGAGAAACCCAGGTGCTCTTCCTTGGACCCACGCTGACCCCACACTTGCTCCACCAACAGAACAGGGGGGGAGTGCCGTGCTGAGACTTTAGGGTTGACCATCAGAAGCATCTGGGAAAACCTGCGCCGGGAACCCCGAGTTGCCATGCCGGGAGAGGCGAGGTAAAAAGCCCATGAGGAGAGGTCCTGGACTCCAGGGACAGAGAGGGGCCAGACCAGCCCCAACCACTCCAGCCACCCTCTCTGATCCCTGGGAGCAGCATGCATGGTGTGGTTGTATGGGACAGTGGGGTGGTTTGCATTACAGCAGTAGATGACTGGGCACCCAGCCTGGGACTCCTGGCCAAGTACACCAGGAGACACACAGACACAAAGCGGCTCTGGGCAGTGCCGCCCACAGGCAAGGGAAGAGTTAAGTGAATTGTGGCAGAGAGAGAGAGAGAGAGAGACAGAGAGAGAGAGAGAGAGAGAGAGAGAGAGAGAGAGAGAGAGAGAGACCCTCCAGCGGAATATTATACAGCTGTGAAAAATGAATGAACCATAGCTATGCACCAACATAAGTGGGTCTGGGTGACATAAAGTCCAAAAATAGGCAAAGCTAAAAACAAAAAAAAAATAGGCAAAACTATTGTACACATTATATAGGGATACAGGTACAAATGATAAGACTAAAACTATCCCAACAGTGATAAGGAAAGAGAAGCATGATCCAGGATCAGGATTATCTGTGGGAGATGGAGAGGTGGGGGAGAGACAGGGTATCCCCCACCGAGCACAAAGGCAGATACATCTGTTATTGTAGTGGTTAAAGGAACTCTCTAAAGTAAGCAATAACAGAGCATCATGAAATAAGATAATAATTAATCCCATTACTCTAATTCACCTCTGTTTTAAAAGTAAACCCTCCACTAGACAGATAACTAAGGCTCCAATCCTACATGACCGTAGGGGGATGGCCAAGATGGCCCAGGCAGGAGCCTCTAGCTTTGGGCGATAGAGCATAAGTTCTTGATCACCCCCAGGTGCCATGCACCCCACAGTCCAGGAAGGTTGGCTCACTGGAAGCTCACCACCTTAAAAGACAGCCTTTCCTTACACCCCCCAAGCCACCTGGAGTCACCGAGCCTTGTGTTTTATTTTACAATTGTGTGCCTACCACTTAACGTGGAAAGATATTACTTATAAAAGATGATTCCTGAAAGGAAAGTTTGGGGTTTTATTATACCTCTGGGCTAGATTGGGCGATCACTGAAGAAATAAGGTTGTACCCTTTTCATTTCCTATCCGCAGGACAATATTTTAGCAGTGCGCAGGGTCAGGGAGAAGGAGCCGAGGACCCGAGCTGTGTGATGCTCGGTGGTGGAACCCATGCCCGCAGAGCGCACAGGGCACTCGCTTCAGACCTTTACAGGAACAAGGAGACCTGCGTCTGGCAGATGCTCCCAGGAAACGTGGGAAATGCTTCTCGAAAGACAGGCATGGGCTTGTGGAAAACAGCCAGGAAGGAGGACAGTCTGCCCACTGGCCAACCAGGGCCAGGAACGCCCAGGCCCGGCCCCAAGACAGCTCCATCTTCAAGCCACCTGAGCGTCTAGTCACTCCAGTGACCTGCTGGGTGAGTCGGACAGCATCTCCCCTCACTTTCCTTCTTCCCTCATCTCCTCCTGTTTCTAAGATAGGGGTTGGATTATTTGTGTCCTAAGGTGGCTCCAGCCCTATGTTCGAGGATTCTAAGTGTTGTAGGATTGTAAGAAATGAGGAACATTCTTCCAGGGTCACCACGGGTGCCTCGCCATGAGCACGGGGAGTCACTTCTTCCCATCCCAGACCTCAGAGCTCTCCAGCCCCACCTCTTCCCCACGGCCCAAGCCCCACTCCTACAAGCACGTGCTGAGCAGGTTACAAGTCAGTGCCATGCAGGTAAGGGTTCAGCAGGGAAAGAACTCAAATTCTCTGCCCTGACCCTGGGATGGCTCCCCAGGGCAGCCTCAGAGACCGCAAGAGGAGTGGCCAGCTGGGTCAGTGCTGGGAGGGTGGCAGGGGCCTGCCTCCCACCCCAGGAAGCCCAGAGGACCCCCAGCCTCCACATCTGCCTCACTGTCTCTAGACAGACCACGGAGTCTGGAGGTCCTCTGAGGTCACCTGGCTGCAGCACCCTGCCCCCACTCCTGGCCATCTGAGACCTGTGGCCACTCCAGAGATGCCCCCTATGGGGCTCCAGCAGCAGACTTGGACCTAGGCCCATTTTCCTGAGGGAAGAACCCCTGTATGCTTCAGTTTCCTTGTTTGTAAAATAGAGCCGCTGACGGCACCTCCCTCACAGGGTCGGCGTGAAGATGAAATGAGGTACCATGTAAAACAGCTCCTAGGACAGAGCACACATGCAATCCACAAAGTGCCTCCCAGCAATATCGAGAACCGTCACTCCTATTACTGCTCTCCAGCATGGTGGGCTCGGGGGCTGCAGGGAGCAGTGGGCCCACAGGCTGGCCCACCCCTGCTCGCCCTTGCAGCTTCCAGGAGGCCAGCCCAGAGCTCCTTCCCAAATCCTTGCTTTAATTCTGCTTCCGCCTGGGGCAGAGACACTGCATCTCATTGATCCCATGGGGACGAGACAGTCACGATTCTGAGTTCTGTAGAGAGAAAGCACTGGACCCTGGCCAGCCTGCCGAGCCCAGCCTGTCTGAAGATAAGGCACACACAGATGATGTTTACAGCAGAACAATCACGCAGACATTAGGCTGGTGGCAGCCGCGGGAAACCCAGGCTGGCAAATGCCAGCCGGGGCTGCTTTCACCATCATTTGCAGGGGGGCCAGCTCCATGCTGTTCGACAGCTCAATTCAGAGGGAGAAATGGACTCCCCTAACAAGAGAGCTCAGCCTAGTCTTTGTTACCGAAAACAATCTCCAGCCTACTTTGTTTGCTCCTAGATAACAAAGAGAAAGGAAATATTCTCATTTCACTGGACACGATGACAGCTGCTCCCCACCTCCTGGAGGGTGTCCCGTTCTGCTCAGCAGACATCTGCTGGTCACCTGTTTCCATGGGTGAGAGGACAGAGGTGACTTTGCTTCTCTTCCTCATGACCACCCCCCAACCCCCAACTGCCAGACACTCCTCGGCACTGTTCCTGTGTCCTTGGGAACTAACTCTCCTTCCCACTCCAAATCTCAGGGCAGCTGAGGGCCCTGCATAGCTGAGAGGCAGGCCTCTGCATGCCCTGGACCGTGATCCAGAGCTCAGGGTACAGGCTGGCCCAGAGACCTATAGGAAAAGCTTGACCTCAGAGATCCTTTGGAGTCAAGGAGCTGATGTCCTGAGAAAGTGTTATAGACTATAGACAAGAGTGAGTCTTGGCTTGGCCTAAGAAGGAAGGGCTTCCAGGGCTCTGGCCAATACCCCAGGCTACTCCCTGCCAAATCTTTACCACAGCATTCACTCCCTTAGTTGACAGCCTATGTGAGTTTGTTCATGGAGTGAGCTCCTTGAGAGCAGAAACTGTGTCCTATTCTCCACTGAAGCCCTGTGGCCTAATTCATGGCCTGGCACCAAGTAGAATCTGAGGACATGTTTGTGAATGAGGCACTGGATGGATGGATGGATGGATGGATGGATGGATGGATGGATGGAAGAATGCATGTATGTATGCATACTTGTGTGTTGGGGGGAGTGGATGGATGGGTGGATGGATAGAAGGAATAAGGCAGATATGTATATATGTGTGTGTATATGGTTGGATGGATTGATGGATGGATGGGTGGATGGATAGAAGAATGCATGTATGTATGCATATATATGTGTTGGGGGAGTGGATGGATGGGTGGATGGATAGAAGGAATAAGGTGGATATGTATATATGTGTGTTATGTATGGTTAGATGGATGGAGGGGTGGATGGGTAGATGAGTGGATGGAGGGGTGGATGGGTAGATGAGTGGATGGAGGGGTGGATGGGTAGATGAGTGGATGGAGGGGTAGATGTGTAGGTGAGTGGATGGAGGGATGGATGGACAGATGAATGGATGAATAGAAGGAAGAAAGCATGCATGATGTGTATGTGCGTGAGTGGGTGGATGGACGGATGCATGGATAGATCGAAGGAAGAATGTATGCAGGGACGGGCAGATAGACAGATGGATGAAAGGATGACAGGTCATTAGTGGCCCATGGGAGAAAGCAACTATGCAGGATGGGCAGCTTCCTGGGACCTCCCTTCACCAGGGCCTCTCCACAGAGGTGTGTCTGTGTGTCAGACAGGGATCCTGCTTCATCCTCTTGTTCTGGGAGAATCCAGCCGGGTGAAACTCCTCACATACCTCTTCCTGGACACAAGTTGAAGGGGGAGACAGAATATCAGGCCTCCCTCCAATGTCATCTTCTTTCGGAAGTCCTTCCAGAGCAGAGAAAATGACAACCAGAGCAGGCGTTGGCAACAATGGTCCCTGGGCCAAATCCAGCCTGCCACCGGTCTCTGTAAAGCTTTATGGGAGCACAGCTGCATCCATTTGCTTATGTATCCATGGCCGATTTTGTGTCATAGCAGCAAAGTTGAGGGGCTGCAACAGAGACCATATGGGCTGCCAAGTCTACAATATTTACTGCCTGGCCCTTTATAGGACAAGTCTGCTGCCTACCGGGATGAGGTAGTGTTTGGGGCCCTATCATTGGCTGGGGGACCCTGGGTCAGGCCCTGAATATCTGCTTCTCACTGTGTCTGCAGGAAAAAAAAAAAAGAGAGAGAGAGAGAGACTAAGGACACCTAGAAGAGAGGTGAGTATGAAAGTGGTCTGAGAGCGGGAAAGCAGGCAGAACGCTGAACGGGTAGGCAGGCCTGTGCTTGCTGCGTACACCTACCATTTTGGGTGAGTCGCTCAACCTCTTGGAGACCCCTCTGAAAAATGATGACAAAAGTTCCCACCAGGTGTCACCTTTTCAGAGAGGTCTTCCCTGACCTCTGTATCTGAAATGATCCACCTTCACCTGGCTTTATCTCTTTACCCTCTTACACTGTTGGTGGAAATGCAAGCTGGTGCAACCACTCTGGGAAACAGTATGGAGGTTCCTCAAAAAGTTAAAAATAGAGCTACCCTATGACCCAGCAATTGCACTACTAGGTATTTACCCAAAGGATACCAAAATGCTGATTTGAAGGAGCACCTGCACCCCGATGCTTATAGCAGCAATGCCCACAACAGCCAAACTATGGAAAGAGCCCGAATGTTCTTCCTCTGATGAATGGATAAAGAAGATGTGGTCTATACCTACAATAGAATATTACTCAGCCACCAAAAAGAATGAAATCTTGCCATTTGCAATGATGTGGGTGGAACTAGAGGGTATTATGCTAAGCAAAATAAATCAGTCAGAGAAAGACAAATACCATATGATCTCACTCATGTGTGGAATTTAAGAAATAAAAAGATGAACATAGGGGGAGGGAAGGAAAAATAAAATAAGATAAAGACAGAGAGGGAGACAACCTGTAAGAGACTTTTAACTCTAGGGAACAAACTGAGGGTTGCTGGGAGGTGGGGGGTGGGGGGATGGGGTAACTGGGTGATGGGCATTAAGGAGGGCACTTGATGTAATGAGCACTGGGTGTTGTATGTAAGTGATGAATCATTAAATTCTACCCCTGAAACTAACACTACATGTGAACTAACTTGAATTTAAATAAAATCTTGAAGAAAACAAATTTAAAAATCGAAGATAGCTTTACTGAGATATAGTCCATATGACATATAGTTCACCCATTTAAAACATACAATTCAGAGCTTTTTAGTTTATTCTTATACTTGCACAATCATCAGCACAATAAATTTTAGAACATCTTAAAACTATTTTAAACTGAGGGAAAATACACCTGACATAAAATGTACCATCTCACCCATTTTCAAGCGTGCAGTTCATGTTGTTTCGAACTATCACCACCATGGATCCACCTGTTTGTCCTACTTCATTTTTTCCTCATGGCACTTACAGCCCCCTGAAAATATATCATTGCTTATGTTTTATTATTTATTGAAGGTCTTTCCCTGGTCAACTCCATGAGGACAGGACTTGGTCTTGTTCACTGCTTATCCCCAACCCTGGGAAGAGCGTTAGGGACATGGCAGGTGCTCAACAAATATTCAAATAAACAAATAACTAGTGAGTCAATGTGCTGAGTCCATTACTGTGTACATGGTGTACTCTCTATAAAGGCTTAGCGATGCACCTGGTGCAGAGTCCATATCCACAGAAAGGCAGCCAGCTCCAAACCAACGAGAATTATACCAATGTCTTTATGCAGCATCCCTGGTCCCTGTGAGCATCCTTCATCCTTCAGGACCTGGCACAAATCTATAAGTAGCATGGTCATTTGCATACACTTGTTTCCACAGCAGGTGGTGTGCACTTGTACTTGCTCCCAGTCCTCCTTTGTGGGACCTAACAGAGGGCTGAAGGCTGGAGGCTGGGTGGGCAGCCAAGCAGGAAGGTGAGTAGCAGAGTCAAGAGCAGAACCTCCAAAATTCTGGAGGATGAGTGGTACCACCATCCCTATATTGGTGAGGATCCTCCAGAGAAACAGAACCAGTAGGATATCTACATAGAGAGATTTCTTTTAAGAAATTACCTCCCATGATTATGGAGGCTGGCAATTCAGGTAAGAGTGGATATTGCAGTCTTGAGTCTGAATTTCACAGGGCAGCAGGACAGAAACTCAGGCAGGGTTTGTAGGTTGCCATCTGGAGACAGAATTCCTTCTTCTTCAGGAAAACTCAATCTTTTTCTCTTACGGCCTTCAACTGATTGGACGAGGCCCACCCACACTATGGAGGCTAACCCACTTCACTCAAAGTCTACAGGTGCCTTCACAGCAACTGGTGTTTGACCAAACACTGGGCATCATAGCCTAGCCATGAAATTGTGTCACTGCACATGTCCTGTCCCTACTTTCCAAGTCCTTTTCACCCCCTTACAAAGGAAGAAGGTAATGGGGGGGACTGAGTGGACACCTGGGAAAGGCTGCACAGAGTTCATAGGTCCTCAGTGCCCATCCCTGTCATGAGGTGACAGGCACTGATCAACTAGCTCTGGGCCAGGCCTCCTGGAACAGCTGGGTGACTGGGCTCACCAACTTCCTGCTCAACAATCTGCCGCCATCTGCATGAGCCACTCCCCAGAGAGGTCAAGGCCTCAGTCATTTATCAGTTGTTGCCTCTGTGGCCTCAGCAGCATAAGGCAAATGGAAAGCTGCTTCCGGGCCCCACTGCCACCATTTTCCTTCTTCCTAGGTGGAAGCTATCGCTCGAAGTAAGACGTGAAGGGGAGGCCTCAGGTCCCTTGGGACTGAAGCCTGCAGTTGGCTCTGGGAGCTTCATGAACCAGGCCCAGCACCAAACCCCAGACAGGATGTTCCCATCCATCCTGCATTCCTTAGGACATGAATCACAGAAATGTGATCAATGAAGGCCACCAACCAAGGCCACCGATGTGGCACATTGGCCTGGCCTTGTTGACCTCAGGTCTCTCTGCCTTTTATTTCCGAGCAAAACTTTCTGAACCTCTCCAACATTCTCAAGTAGTTTATGAGACAAGACTGTGCCCGTGAGTCAGTTAGCTTTTTCTGGGTCCCAGTGCCCATTCTAACAAGGCTGGCTTCCCACGCCAGGTACCCAAGCCAGAGCCCCCCAGGCAACCCTGGGCTGGGTGAACGGCCCCGACTTCCAACCCTGACGAACACGTGCACTCTACTAGACCCAGTTCCGGGCTGCCAGCCAGCAGAGCTACCCAATTCAACTCAACGCAGCTTCACTGGGGGCCATCTCGGCGCCCCCCACCTACTCCCCAACCCCCGATTTGACCACCATCCCAAGTATTCAAGCCCAGCACCCAGTCCAGGGAGGCAACAGCCATGCAGAGAGTGGGAGCGGCCACTCCAGATGACCAACCTGGGCTCGTGCTGTGTGTCCCTATGGGATAACCAACGGGAAAAAAAAATCATAGGTGCTCACCACAGGGCTGCTTCTTGGGCAGGAAAGCCCTCTTCTTGGAGTTGGTGAGCCAGTGGTTACATTTTAATTAGCTGATACATAACTAAGTCTTTGAGGCTCCCGCCCGCCTTACAGGCTCTCTTTTCGGCCACCCATAGGTTAGTCTTATTTAACCGCATTTTACTTATGGCATAAACCGGGGTCTGTGTCTAAACTACCAAGGCTGCAGCGGTCTTGTTTTTGACACTGTCTATGAACACATCTGCCGCTACTGACGGGCAACACTCCTACAACCGTGACTCACCCTGGTGCGCTCAGCCGGGGGAGCACACATGGGTGCTTGCCCGTCCTGTCTGAGTCCAAATCCTGGCCTCGGTCTCCTCTCTGTGAGGGCCTGGCTTTGGTTTTCTCCCCAGAGCGAGATGTATATGACTCTCAGGTGCAGGGTCATCTTTTTATCCAGAGCGCCAGGAAGCCTCTAGCTGGAGCCCGAGCTCAAGGGCATCAGGCTGGGAAGCTGCTGATGAGCAGAGCCGAGAGCACTCAGCTGTTCTGATGGGCATCTCGGGGACTAAGGGTGTCCCAAGGAACTGACAGGTGGCTGCTGGGTAAACTGTAATTTAACCTATATGTTTACTTTGATAAATGTGCCAATAGGAGCAGGCTGCCTATAAATTTCAGTCCTCTGCGAGAGTCCTTTCGTTCCCACGATATTGATTCCCGAACATTGCATTCCTCATCCCTCGGCTTTGCAGGGCACACCAGGGCTACACTGAGAGTCTGAGATCTAACACACTTAGGACGTAATAGGAACTTTCACAGAAAAATCAAAACAAAACCCCAGAAGGGTGGCCGCTGGCTCTGACTTGCCCGAGCATCGGCGTTGGTCTCTTGTGTTGCAGGCACCTGACGATCCTTCTCCTCCGTGGTGTTTGGGGACAGTCAAATCAAGGCAGGCGCATCTCGGAGCCTGGATTCGGTTTAAAAAATGGTTTGTCCTAAAGGGAGCAGTATGAGCTTCAGCAAGCAGATCCATCAGTCTAAGCTGTCTACAGAGTGTAAAATCCGAGCTTCTTCCTAAGTCACACTATGACATGTTCTAGTTAGGAAGTGAGCTTTCCCGCACTCCAGATGCCAGGTGATAAGAATTACTGATGCATTGCTTTCAAAGCAGTTGGTTTTATGGCTTGGCAAGGCTAGCTTTGAGATTCTGCTGGGCTTCATTTGCATACTGAGTGACAGTGTTGGAAAAGGCGGCGGACGGCCTCAGACACAGTTAGCCTCTCCCATCTCCGCTGCCAGTTATAGGTCATTTTAAACGAACATCTGGTGAGTGTACTTTTAAACCATATCTGTCGCTTTAATTAGGGATCTCCTGGGAATGTCAGGGGAGGAAAGAGAGAGACATCCCCAGAGAAGATTAAGACATTGGCAGTTCCACTGACTCAAAGTCCCGGAAGCTGGCCTGGCCTGACGGAGCTCTTTGCACAAGAGGATCTGAGTATAAGCTATCTGCTAGCATAAGCAGAAATTTGTTTCCGCACCCGGAAGAACCTACCACCCTTCAGAAAGTAGCTTCTGTGCACCAAGACCCGAGCGGGGGGTCCCCCTCATGCAGCCACAGAAACCAAATCTGTCCCGAAAATGCCCCCAAGGAGTTGAGGTCACCAGGGGACTCTCTTGCCAAGAGCATTTGCGACAAGGAACCGGTCAAGGAGGGTTGATTTTTTCCCCTCCTTTTCTTTTTCAGCAAGGACGATTCTTGAATGGCGCCTCCTTAAATGAAACAGATTTTCCTTGCCATGTAGGTCGATGAGATTTAATATTCTCCTTACACATGTTCGTTTCTTTCAGTGATGTTTGAGATCTAAAGCACTATTTTAAAATGCTACAAACTCTCAGGGATAGATATTTTAAACCCAAATAAAAATAGCCTTTCCTCTCCTTTCTGCTTGCCTGGCTAAATGGCATGCTTAGCTTACATCAGACCATAGCCCACTGATGAAGAGAGAAGCCAGTGGTCTAAAGAGAGGCAGCCCTACCATTTGGCTGTTTCCATCCCCGCCTCCTCTCCTGATAAATGTAAGTAATAAAAAAAAAAAAAAATCCTCCATTTCATTGGAATGCCCATTAAAATGTAAACAAAGAGAGGATTTTGAGTAGGCTACAAAAATGCTTTATTCAAGAGACTGCAAAAGGCAAAGCAAATCTAAAGTTGACTTTTAAACCTAGTACATATAGTATGTAAAAATGCCGGGCTCGCTGTTTCTAAGGGGCATGCAGGGAATCTACGTATTTATTGGAAAATCTGCAACACGGTGTCGGGGGCCTGTCAAGAACCCCTGCAAAGATGCAGGCTCGGCCTCTTCTCTTTCCCAGCTGTCTGTCTGAGTCAGACACAAAGATCCTAATGCCCATGGCTGCACGTGGCAGGAGCCCCACGACATTTCTCACTGACAAAATATGGGACCTCTGCCCAGAAATCTCCTAATGCAAAGGGAATTTCAGAGCAGAGAGAATGGCGTATTCTATCTGCACCCACTCGGGATGCTTTTTTCCAGGTGTGACCTTGGACGAAGGTGCTCCTGCCAGGAGCCCGGTATTGGATCAGAGGCCATCCACAGGTCTTTTCCTCATTGTCAGGAATGACAGGTAGAGCCCACTAGCGTCGATTCCCATGGCTCGCTAGTAACTGCCAAAAGTTGAGGCTCGTGGGGGAAGCTCGTCATCACCACTAGAGTCGAAAACTGACACATGTTTGCCAGACCTGAAGGGGGCCATCCTCAAGTCTCCTACAAGTTCAGCAACTACATGCCAATTAGCAGCTGGGCACCCCCCTGCCAGAGTAAGGGGGACCCTGCTGCTAGCGCCCTTCGAAGCCATGCAGGAAGAAGTGGTTGAGAAGTGAGAGGGAGCAGAGCAGACGTCAAGGTCATCATGCTTACCCTGGGCCCTCCCGCTCCCCAGAAGCTCACAGTCCTTAAAGGGGCTGGCCAAAGAGTCTGTCGGAAACTTAGAAAACACAGCTTTCCCTGTTCATCGTGGAAAGCTAAATTCATGTTTTGTGCAGCCAATGGGGGCTACAAGCCTACTAATAGGTATTGTATGCATGAATCTGTGGGTTTGCACATATTTATATAATCTGTGAGTATATTCTTTATTTTTACTGCCTGCTCTGCTCAGACTGCAGACAGCACTAAGATCATCAAGCCTCCTAAATTATAGATCGGCTCACCAAGTACACCGTGTCACTCATTAGCTACATCATCTCGCAGCTCCGCACAACAATAAATTAAGTAACACAATCGCTGCAGGGAAATTAGGTGAATAATTCTCACATTAAACTAAAAATTTGGGATGCCTTTGGTTTCTTCTGGGCTGCTCCAAAGACAATGCAGTACCATGAATAGACAACAGACAGGACTCTAAATTCCAAGGGTACAATTCTTCAGAGCAAGTTAGGTGTGGTTTACATTAAAAATAGAACAGGCTCCCGCAAACAGACTTGTATTTATATAGAATGTTGCGACAACTGTCATTTTACATTAGTCAGAGAAATCCCATGGGACTGGTGTAAGTATTAAATGTGGCAATTTTTTTTGTTTACCGACAAAACATAATAAAAAGAACACAGCCTCCTGGATGACATTCTGGATGATTTTTTTTCCTCTTTCCCTGAAGTCATTCATAAAATAAACATGTGTTCCCAGTCCTTGCAAGGCTCCTTTATGAGAGTCTCCTGACAGTGAACTAGGGATGACAGAGTGGGGGCCCCCCGAGACCCCAATCCAGCAGCCCCCACTCCGGGCCCTCTCACTACACTTCCATTTGCTGCCCGAACAGCAACCACAGAGCACAATTCCAGAGTCTTTCTTGAACCATGTAATAAGGATGGAGTTACAGGATTTCAGTAGGGGCATTTACAATGCGGGGAAAGCCAGTCTTCTCACACAGATGAGTTGGGGAGAGGCCTCTAAGTCACGAATCCCAAATAGCTTCCCATGTGCTGCTCGCTGCCAAAATATGGAGATTGTTAAAGAGTTCCACGAAACCATCCAAACAAGAAAAGAAAGGATTGGGAACAGGTCAGCTGCTCAAATAAAGTTGGCAGCCCTTGATGGCCCACCTCCTTGTCCCAACTTACTGCTGGTAAGGGGGCCAAAGAGGCAAAAGACCAAGAGAGACTGCTGACCAGAACATGAGGTCGCCTCTGAGTGTGCCGGGCTCATGGTTTGGACCAGAGCTCCCTCTGGTCAGCTCTCCAGGGGTATGCCTTGGACAGAGGTCCTCCAAGTGTGGTCAGCACCCATACTATCTTCGTGATGACCCTAAGACACGGTTCACCTCTAGCGGGCAGCGGTGTTTTCCAGAGTCCATGACATGAGATGTGGTTGGTCTGACAGCTCATGGAATGTGCAATGCTTGTGTATCCTTGGGTTTCAAAATTCCTTCAGTTTTTTTAAATTATGTTTTTATTTTAATTCCGGTATAGTTAAAATACAGTGTTATATTAGTTTCAGGTGTACAATATCATGAGTCAACAGTTCCATACATTACCCAGTGCTCAGCATGATGAGTGTCCTCCACAATTCCTTCAGTTTTAACTCAAATATAGTGAATGTCAAGAGCTATAACCCCATAATCTAAAGCTCTTTGAGGTCCTCATTGAATTTCAGAGTGTAAAGGAGTCTTGAGACCTGTACACATGTGCTCATGCTCCCCCTAAACTCTGGTGTGAGGGACCTCACTGAGTTCTAACTCGAACCTGATGAGACAAACACAACTCTGCCTCCCAAATCCCTGCAACAAGCTCAGCCTGCCCCTGGAGGGTGCTGGTGGGCACCAGAGATGCCGCTGTCCTCCACTTCCCCAGACATCTGGCTCAGGGAGGGAATAAACAGCTCCTGCGTGATCAGCCTTGTCCGAACAGCCAGTACGTTAAAGACAGAGGACCATCACAGGGGAGCTTCTTGGCATTTAATACTTTCCTCTTACAGTTTCACAGCCAACTAGTACAAGTAAGTGGGATTGAATAATATTTATTTATATTTACATTTACATTTATATTTTCTAGTGCATACCCACTGTCCTGGGTAATGGGTTCGTTTAGAAATCAGGCACAGGAGACTGAATTTGCAGTGAAAGATCTATTTAATGAGGCCAAAAACCCAGATCCTGCTGGGCTCACTCGTGGCTCATGCAGGTAATGCTGCTTTCCCCTCTGGTCCCAACTCTCACCTGGGCCAGAAGGATCCTCAGAAGAGCTCATGCTTATCTCCCAGCCAAGGGGGAGGGGCTAAGGGACTTCGGGAGCTCAGGGTAGGGAAGGGACACCTTCCCCAGGTTTGTGGCACCTCGAGGCCCCTCCTCCCAGCGTGGTCGTGACACGGAGCCTGGGGCTTACTCCAATGACTGCCAGCCGTGTGGCTGTGGCTGACCACTTGGTGTCTTGGATCCTCGGTCCCTTGACCGTGAAACAGAGATGACGGATCTACTTCTCTGTGCTGCTCTGAAGGGGAAGAGGAAAGCTGAGCAGAGCCTCAGCCTTGTGCCTGCTCAGACCATGTGAGTCCCTCCCTTTCCCTTTGGGCAGAAATGGCCCAAAGCTATACCTCACGCCCACGACCAGACTCCTGGGGACTCTCCATATCTACTGTCTGCCTAGAAGCCAGAGGAGAAAGTGTGGGGAAGGAGGGCAGGACGGCTGGGACACCCTGCCAACAGCTGAAAACCTTGTGGGACCACTGTTCCCTCTGAGCATGGGTCTGGAGGAGGTGCTGGGAGAGAGACTTTTTACTGCAGATCCTTTCATACGGTATGTATTTGTAGCAGCTCTATGTGTATTTTCATAATAAAAAAGGGAAAACCTGTCTTCGTATCGGGATTCTCTTCATTAAGTAAGAATTTGTTTCATTGTCTATTAAAGTGACATTTTTGGAAGACTTGGCATTATAGAACCTCAGTAGCAATGAATTTGGGCTCACACAGAGAAGAGAAGGTACATCACTTCTGTAATCAAAGAGACTCTCTCCCCATCCCATTATCACAAACATACCGGGTATTTGTTGAAAAATACTTTTGCTGGATGCTTCAGCTTTAGGGAGGGGTGGGCCTCTAAGGCCCCTTCAGCTCTCAAGTCTGTGATTCCAGAGAGAACAGCCCCAGGAGAAAATTAAAGGAGTTTCCCAGCTCAGAAAATTAAAGCCTGAGAACAAAACGTGTTGGTCAAAGGCAGGACAAGAGAGCATCATAAAGTGGCACAATTTTCAAAGAGTAATCTAAGCATCTCTTGCTTCTGTTTGGTTTAAAATTTTGGAATCTCTTTCCACTAATGAAAAAGGTCTCACATGAAGGGGAAAAAATGATTAATTATGAATTCAACTGCAATGCCCTAATTATTAAAAAATATTAAATTTAATTATTCAGAAAATATTTAGTCACAGCTTATGTTCATCTAGGGAAGGAGATTTAAAAACCCCAACATAATTAGAAATTACACTAAGCTATTAATTAAGGGCACAGGGTTTTGTTTTGTTTTGTTTTCAAAATGTGACTTCATTGACTGAGGCTCCTTGGCCCAGAGTCTAGGGAAGCTCCTCACATTCCTAGGTGGGAAAGGCCCATGCAGGAAGGATGGGGACGCTGTACGTGGCCTCACTGCGTTTGGACATGACTGCTGGTATAGTTTTGGGAGCACGAGGTCAGAAGGAAGAAACCACTGAGCCCAGAAGAAAACAATCCTCCGTAAGTGGGAACCAACATGAACAAAATCAAGTTGAAAATCAAAACGGCAAAGACCCAGATATTGGAATGATCAGAAACAGAAGATAAAACTGGCCTGTTTCGTCTGCTTACAGAAAGAGAAGGGGAGGGAAGTACGACAAGGGAGCAAGAGAAGCTCGAAACTGATGAGGCAGATTTGAACTAAGAAGGTAAAAGAACTTCTGGAAACAAAAACACAGTAATAAACATTTACAACTCAATGTAAGGCAAATATTCGACAGTCAGAGAGAGAATTGGTGAACTGAAAGATACATCAGAAGATATTACTGAGAAGGCCAATATGGAGGGCAGTGTTGGAAGAGGTGACACAGAGGTGAAGGGGTCCACAGGGGGCGGCCCCACATGAGGTCTGAGTGCAGAGGGAGGAGGGGAAGGTGGGCAGCAGGGCTGAGGCTGCCCGACCACGTCCGCAAACTCTGAAAGTCTGAGAGGCATCCAGCCATCCACAGATTCTCAAAGCCCGGTGCATCCCCACCGGGAAAAGCAAATACAAACCCTCACCAGACTCACCATCAGGAGAACTCGGACCACAGAGAAGGAGGGAGGGGGCCTCAACAGCCGAGTCAGAAAAAGAGAAATGACAATTAGACCAAGAGCTGATTTCTCAACTGCAACAGGAAGTCCCAGGAGACACGGGCCTAATATTTTCAAGAGCTGAGAGAGAATAACTGTCAACCTAAAATCGTATAGCCAGCAGAGAAGTCTTTCAAGGGGGAGGATGGAATGAAGATATTTGCAGCAGCAAAACAAAAACACAACAAAACCTGAGCGGGTTCACTGCCGGCAAGACTCCATGAGGAAGCTTCTCAAGGATGTGCTTCAGGTAGAGGGAAAACAGTCCCAGAAGGATGGCCCTAGAGGCGAGAATACAGGGTGAGGAAGGACGTGGCAGAACAGTGGGTGCATTCGAGCAGCTTCTCTCCCCTCTGCAAGCTCTGCTCCTTCTCACTCATCAAGGACGAGCCTTCAGCAGGTCCTCACTCTCTGCCCCCATCTCTCTCCTTGTCCCTCTTAAACCAGCTCCACACAGACTTTGTCCCCAACACCCTCCTTGGGGCTGAGTCCTGGAAGACGGTCTGATGCAGCGAGCTTCTCCTTCCCTCCTGAGCCTTAGGGGTGACCCTGGGCTGCTTCTTTCGCACCCCCTCCCTTACCGAACCAGGTTCCTGGGTTAGTGGTCACAGCATACCACAAAATGGGACGACTTACACCAACAGCAATGTATCCTCTCTTGGCTCTGGAGGCTGGACCAAACTCCAGGTGCTGGCAGGTCCAGGTTCTCTGGGAAGGGTCCTTCCTGGCTCTTCCCCGTGTACGGGGCATGCTGGTAAACTTTGGCAGCCTGTGGCTTGGCTGCATCGCGCCAAGCTCTGCCCTCATCATTTCATGCCCTTCTTCGCATCTGCATCCATTCTCCCTCTCCTTATAAAGGACACCAGTCTTATTGGATCTAGGGCCCACCTTACTTCAGTACATCCGCCAAGGCCCTATTTCCCAATAAGGTCACGTTCACAGGTACTGGGGGTGAGGACTTGAACATTTCACAACTAGAAACACCACCTCTGTGCTGAGGACGTTCGCATTCATATTTCTGGCATGGACTTTCCCCGCCCTCACCCCAAAAAGGCAGTTCTCCGTAGACTTAGTAGAGCTCAAGTTTCTGGGCCTCTCTTGTATCTGATTTTTATACAATTTTGCATTTTCTTGTTAAAGAAGGCCCTTAAAATTGTATAAGCTTCAGGCCAACAACAAACACCTGGATCTGCCTTTGAAGCCCCAGACTTGGGTATCCGACTGCCTAGCTGAATTTAGACATCTCAAGTTCAATGTGTCTGAAATGAAACTCCCATTCTGCCTCCCAAACCTGCGCCTCCTCCAGCTTGCCCATCTCAGGGGATGGCTACTCCATCTTCTAGCTGCTCAGGACAAAACCCTCTGGGACATGCTTGTTGCTACCCCACACCTGATCCATGAAGAAACCTATTTGTGCCACCTTCAGATTAAACAGTATGAGACCCCTTCTCACCATCTACCTGGCTACACCCTGGCCCCAGGCACCAGCATCTCTTGCCTGGATTATTATATTAACCTCCTAACTGGCCCCCCATCAAATGGACTAAATGTTTGTACCCCCGCATTCATATGTTGGGATCCTAACCTCCAACATGATGGCAGTAGGAGATGGGGCCTCTGGGAGGTGATTAGGTCATAAGAGTCGAGGCTTCATGAATGGGATAAGTGTCCTTTTAAAGGGACCCTAGAGAGCCCCTCACTATTCCCACCATGTGAGGATGGAGTAAGAAGTCAGCAGTCTGCAACCCACAACAGGATTCTCACCAGAACCCCACCATGAGGATATACTGATCGCAGACTTCCAGCTTCCACAACTGAGAGGAATTTATTTAAAATTTAAAATCCACCCAGTCTATGGTCTTTTGTTATAGTAGCCCAGACTGACTAAGACACCTTATTCCCATCCTTCCTCCTCCTCCCACAGTGTGCTGTCAACATCACAGTAGGGGGGAAACTTTCAAAATACAAAGCAGATCCCACTGCTGCTAGGCTCAGACCCCTCCCCCCCAGCCAGTGGCTCCCCACTGCACTCAGGGTAGAAGGCAAAGCCCTTACTATGCATAGCCTACAAGGCCCCCTGGGACCTGGCCCTCCACCTCCTGTCTGCTCTGCTCTCCTCACTCACTCTGCCCAACCCCAGTGGTCTCCTTGCTGACTCTGAGCATGCCAGGCAGGCTCCTGCCTCACCGCTCCCATGTTCCTCCTCCTCCGGCGAACACGGCTCCCTCCCTCGGCCCTGCAGCCTTCATTCCGATCTCACTGCCTCCCTGAGGTCAGCCCTGACCACCCCACCCCATAGACAACTATATTGCATTCCCCTCTCCCTTGTCTTATTCTTCCCAGAGTAGTTATCCCTTTCTAACCTCTTACATAATTTACTCATGGTTACATTTCTAGTTTAGAATCTGTCACCCCTCCAGCTGGAATGTAAAGCGCATGAGGGTGGGAACCTTACTCTGCTCCACCCACAGTGTATCCCAAGTGCCGAGAACAGTGCCTAGTGCATAGTGTTCAATAAGCAACTGTAGAAGCAAAGAATGAAAATATTAGCTCTGTAAATGAGAATGATAATAATATCTATCTTGTGGGATATAAAATAATCAAGATACACTCAACACCTTCACAGCAAGAACATATTGGTTGGATGAGAAGGATGTGGGTGGGGGTTGGTCATGGCTAAGTCCCTGGCATTTCTTGTATTGTTCAAGAGGACAGCCAAATTATTAACTTCAGACTCTGGTAAGTCAGATATCCATGTTAACATTTGTAAGATAAGCATTAAAGAAATAAAGGACACAACTTCAAACCACAGGAATTTTGTAAAAGATGGAAAAGGGAAAAACACAAAGTTCAATCAATTGAAAACACGGAAAGAAAGGAGAATAAAAAGAAACACACACAAAACCCCTCAAAACAAACGGAAAGTTCTAGATGATAAACATGAATTCAATTGATCAATAATTACAGCCAATATAAATAGACTCCATTTTCAAATTAAAGGAAGAGATTGGCAGTCTGGATTAAAAATAACATCTCGTGATGTGCTATTTAAACCTGGCATACTGTCTTGGTGATCACTGCTTTGTAATATAGCTTGAAATGGGGCAATGTGATGCCCCCAGGTTTGTTTTTCTTTTTCAACATTTCCTTGGCGATTCAGGGTCTTTTCTGATTCCATACAAATTTTAGGATTGTTTGTTCCAGCACTTTGAAAAATGTCATTGGAATTTTGACCGGGATGGCATTGAAGGTATAGATTGCTCTGGGTAGCATAGACATTTTAACAATGTTTATTCTTCCGATCCATGAGCATGGAATGCTTTTCCATCTTTTTGTGCCTTCTTCAATTTCTTTCATGAGTGTTCTGTAGTTCCTAGGGTATAGATCCTTTACCTCTTTGGTTAGGTTTATTCCGAGGTATCTTATGGTTTTTGGTGCTATTGTAAATGGAATCATTTCTCTAATTTCTCTTTCTACAGGTGCATTGTTAGTGTATAAGAAAGCAACTGATTTCTGTGCATTGATTTTGTATCCTGCCACATTACTGAATTACTGTATGAGTTCTAGTAATTTGGGGGTGGAGTCTTTTGGGTTTTCCACATAAAGTATCATGTCATCTGCGAAAAGAGAGAGTTTGACTTCTTCTTTGCCAATTTGAATACATTTTATTTCTTTTTGTTGTCTGATTGCTGTTGCTAGGACTTCTAGTACTATGTTGAACAACAGTGGCGAGAGTGGGCATCCTTGACGTGTTCCTGATCTTAAGGGAAAGGCTCTCAGCTTTTCCCCATTGAGGATGATATTCGCTGTGGGTTTTTCATAGGTGGATTTTATGAACTTGAGGAATGTTCCCTCTATCCTTATACTCTGAAGAGTTTGAATCAGGAAAGGATGTTGTATTTTGTCAAATGCTTTTTCTGCATTAATTGAGAGGACCATATGGTTCTTCTCTCTCCTCTTATTAATGTGTTCTATCACATTGATTGATTTGTGAATGTTGAACCACCCTTGCATCCCAGGGATAAATCCCACTTGGTCGTGGTGGATGATCTTTTAATGTTGTTGGATCCTATTAGCTAGGATTTTGTTGAGGATTTTGGAATCCATATTCATCAGGGATATCGGTCTGAAATTCTCCTTTTTGATGGGGTCTTTGCCTGGTTTGGAGATTAAGGTAATGCTGGCCTCATAGAATGAGTCTGGAAGCTTTCCTTCTGTTTCTATTTTTTTAAACAGCTTCAGGAGAATAGGTATTATTTCTTCTTTGAATGTTTGGTAGAATTCCCCAGGGAATCCATCAGGCCCTGGACTCTTGTTTTTTGGGAAGTTTTTGACCACTGCTTCAATCTTGTTACTGGTTATTGGCCTATTCAGGTTGTCAATTTCTTCCTGTTTCAGTCTTGGCAGTTTATAGCTTCCAGGAAGGCATCCATTTCAACCAGATTGCTCAGTTTACTGGCATATAGTTGTTGATAATAATTTCTAATAATTACTGGCACAAAAACAGACATATAGACCAAGGGAACAGAATAGAGAGCCCAGATATGGACCCTCAACTCTATGGTCAAATAATCTTGGACAAAGCAGGAAAAAATATACAATGGAAAAAAGACAGTCTCTTCAATAAATGGTGCTGGGAAAATTGGACAGCCACATGCAGAAGAATGAAACTCGACCATTCTCTAACACCATACACAAAGATAAACTCAAAATGGATGAAAGACCTCAATGTGAGACAGGAATCCATCAAAATCCTAGAGGAGAACATAGGCAATAACCTCTTTGACATCGGCCATAGCAATTTTTTTCAAGATACATCTCCAAAAGCTAGTGAAACAAAAGCAAAAATGAACTTTTGGGACTTCATCAAGAGAAAAAGCTTCTACACAGCAAAGGAAACAGTCAACAAAACAAAGAGGCAACCCACAGAATGGGAGAAGATATTTGCAAATGACACTACAGATAAAGGGCTGGTATCCAAGATCTATAAAGAACTTCTCAAACTCAACACCCAAAAAACAAATAATCAAGTCAAAAAATGGGCAGAAGACATGAACAGACACTTCTCTGAAGAAGACATACAAATGGCTAACAGACACATGAAAAAATGTTCATCATCATTAACCATCAGGGAAATTCAAATCAAAACCACACTGAGATACCACCTTACACCAGTTAGAATGGCAAAAATTGACAGGGCAAGAAACAACAAATGTTGGAGAGGTTATGGAGAAAGGGGAACCCTCTTACACTGTTGGTGGGAATGCAAGTTGGTACAGCCACTTTGGAAAACAGTGTGGAGGTGCCTCAAAAAATTAAAAATAGAGCTACCTTATGACCCAGCAATTGCTCTCCTGGGTATTTACCCCAAACACACAGATGTAGTGAAAAGAAGGGCCATATGCACCCCAATGTTCATAGCAGCAATGTCCGCAATAGCCAAACTGTGGAAAGAGCCGAGATGCCCTTCAACAGATGAATGGATAACGAAGATGTGGTCCATATATACAATGGAATATTACTCAGCCATCAGAAAGGATGAATACCCAACTTTTACATCAACATGGATGGGACTGGAGGAGATTATGCTAAGTGAAATAAGTCAAGCAGGGAAAGTCAATTATCATATGGTTTCACTTATTTGTGGAACATAAGGAATAGCATGGAGGACATTAGGAGAAGGAAGGGAAAAATGAAGGGGGGGAAATCGGAGGGAGAGATGAACCATGGGAGACTATGAACTCTGAGAAATAAAACTGAGGGTTTTAGAGGGGAGGGGGGTGGGGGGATGGATTAGCCCAGTGATAGGTATTAAGGAGGGCATGTACGTATGGAGCACTAGGTGTTATATGAAAACAATGAATCGTGGATCACCACATCAAAAACTAATGATGTATTGTATGGTGACTAACATAACATAATAAAATAAAATAAAATAAAATAAAATAAAAATAAATTAAAAATAAATAAATAAATAAACCTGGCATAGCTAAAAAACATAAGGAAGTGAGCTCTTTAAAATAAAAAGATGGAAAGAGATCCCCTAAATACTAATCAATAAAATGGATAAAATAGACTTTAAGGCCAAAACCATTACTAGAGATAAAGAGGATAACTACAGATCGATAAAGATTCAATTCAAGGGGATATACACCAATTCCTGAGAAAGTGAATGTGGAGCGAAGATCTGACAGGAGTGGGGAAGCAAACCACGTGGATTTCTGGAGGAAGAGTTTTGCAGGTAGAATATTATGGAAATCTTCACCCTCGCCATGTATCTGGAAACTTTAAAATACTCCAAACAAGCCATGAGTCTGACAGAAGAAATAAAAGTGAAAATTATAAAATACACTGAACTAAGTACCAGCAGAAATGCTACCGATCAAAACATGTAGGTGCACCTGAAATAGCACTTGGAGGAAAAAATTATATGCTTTAAGGGTTATTTTTTCAAAGAAGAAGAGTGGGTAAAAATAATGCATTAATGGGGGAAAAAAGAGTAAACGCAAAGAGAAAAAAATCAACACAAAGAAAGTAGAAAGAAAAAAATAATACAGACCACAGCTGGAATTTATGACATGGAAACAAATATATAATAGAGGTGATCAATGAAGTCAAAAGTTGATTCTTTGAAAAGTCTAATATTGACAAACCTCTGGCAATTATCAAGAGAAAAAGGGGGAAAGTACATTTAAACACTATTAGGAACAAAACAGGCACATAAGTACAGGTGAAACAGGATTAAAGAGATAAGAGAATGTTATAAACACCTTTAGCCAGCTAGCTTGAAAACTGAGGTGGAATGGATGACTCACTAGAAAAATGCAAATAACTAAGTGTGACTCAGAATGCGATAGAAAGTGGCTGTACCATTTTACATCGCCCCTAGCAGTGTCTGAGCGTTCCAGTTGGGATGATGGGATTGCATGGCTATTGCCACAGATGCTCTGCAACAGAGGTGGGCAAACAACTGCCTGTAGGAGGCCACCTGTTTTTGTAAATAAAGTTTTATTGGCACACAGCCATACCCACTCATTTATGCAACGTGGCCAAGCTGCTTTCACAAAAGCAGAGCTGAGTAGCTGCAACGGAGGCCCACCATATGGCCTACAGGCCTAAAATATTTACTAGCTGTCCCTTTCAAAAAAAGTTTGCTGGCCCCTGATTTACAGGAAGATAATGAAAAGCTGAGGGTAAATAATGGGCAACTGAAAACCAGGTATGGAGGCCTGCAGGGCAGACCAAGTTTAGGATCTAATAGACAATGGCTGAACTGCAGAGCAGATGCCCAACTGATGCACATTTGTTACGCCAGAGTCAGGGACTGAGCTGGGAAAGTTGGGAACCCTGACACGTGGGATGGAGGCATCTGGGGAGATGCCTCCAAAGATTTTGATTCCCCAAGACAACTCGAACCTTCCGAGCCTGCAGAAGTGCCCACCCCTCCTTAGGAAGAGCTAGTGCTCTCCTGTGCTAGAAAAACAATGCAGAGCCCTCAACTCAGGATATGTTCTTGCTCCCCCTACTAAATATTGGGCCTATAGTTAGGGTTAAAGAGCAGCATAAGCCAGGGGGACGTGCTGGCCTGATAAGGAAGGACAGGGATTATACCCCAAAGTTACTGCAAGTCCTGGCCAAGAAGTCCTGGAGGAAGGACATGGGGGATGGATTCTGAGGGTGCTTGCTCAAAGAGGCCTGACCATAAAATTGAATAATGAAGAGCATGTGAACCTAGGGACTCTCTCCTGAGATCTAACACTCTGGTGAAGACCCCTGGAGATGGTGTAAACTCTCTACTGGGATGGCTCCTAAAAATATGCAAAAAGAGAAGTTTAAATGCCAGGAATGCCCTGGTCAATGGCAGAAGATGGGATGAAAGGGCCCAGGAAGCTAACACCTATGGCCAGAACATCTGCCAACAAGGATGCTCCATGGGAAGGACTGGAGAACACACTGTACTCTAAGGTCATAAGGAATGTGCCTATATGAAGGGGCCCGGCATCACTACAAAGTTCAGTGGTGACCATGGCTCCTTGGTAGGCCAGGGCTGGAGGGCTGAAAGGAGAGGCTGATAGAGAATCTGGCTTGCTGATAGCAATGGGGTGATAGGATGTTAAAGCAGTAGAGGGCGCAATGCTTAACCACCAGAAGCCAGGGGTCACAATTATTGAAACAAGCAGCAAGATCAGTAACAGCCAAAGATCTGCAGAGAGTTATTGAGAAGGTCATTAGAACATGGGGCAAGAGAGATGAGAAGCTGGCAAGCTTGCTCAATGGAAGAAATCAGCAATGGATGTCCAAGGAGCTAAAGGCAGGGCAATTACCCCAATAAAAAGTCACAATCCCTTACCTAGTCTCTGGACCTGAGTCAGTTTTTATACTGGAACCACTGGAAGAAGAGATGGCCAGGTGCCCAAGAAAAAGGGATTCTACAGCAAGTATATACAATGGGATGATCCCTTAGTCCTTCCTACTGCCATTTTTGGGGTTATCTGTTCACAAACTATTATATAGTCAGAAATTGGAGGACTGTTGCTAGACACAGAGCCTGAGTTAATATCAAGACTCAGAGACCCCAAGTGTCATCATGTTCCTCCCATTAGAGTGGAGGCCTGGTAACAAATGGACTCCTGTCCAAAGTCCACTTACGGTGGGTCTGCTGGGTCTGTGCTCCATCTGTTGATCATTTCCCCCATCCTCAAATGTGTGATTGGGATTAACATACTTGGCAGTTGGTGTAGCCTCATGGTGGCCCGGGTACAATGGGGGAAAACCAAGTAGAAGTCTCAGAAAGCAGCCCCCCTCCCCATGCTAGCTACGATAGCGAACCAAGAGCAATATTACATCCTAGGGAGGTGGCAGAGACAAGTGTCATCCTTACGGATCTAAAGGAAGCAGATGTGGTGATCCCGTTTATGTCATTACTTAATTCACCAGTAGCAGCTCCTGCAAAAACCCGATGGATCCTGAACTATGACTGTAGACTACTACAAGCTCAACTGAGTAGTAGCCCCAGTCAATCCACAGCTACCATGTCAGATGTCTTTCCTAAAACAGATTACTGTGGCCTCAGAGACATAGCATAGGATGATTGATTTGGTGACTCTGTTCTTTTCTATCTCAATCAGAAAAGATCAGAAAAGGTTTTCATTCACATGGAATAGATAACAACGTTCATTTATAACAGGCAAAAGCTCTGAGCAAACTGGGACTAGAGGGTAACTTCCTTAATCTGATAAAGAATATATTTCAAAACCTTATAGCAAATATTATAATTAAAGATGAATTATTGAAAGTTTTCCTTCTGATATCAGCAAGACAAAGATGTCTGCAATCACCATTTCTCTTTGATATTATACTGGAGGTCCTAGCCAGCATAATAAGGCAGGAAAAATAAATCAAAGGTATAAAGATCAGAAAGGAAGGAATAAAACATTCATTATTTGCAGATGACATGATTATGTACATGTATATGAAAAAAATACAGAAGATTCTACAGATTAGCTATTAGGTTGAATGAAAGGGTTTAGCTGGATACAAAGTCAATATACAAAAATGAATAGCATTTCTCTCTGTCAGCAGCCATAGAATATACAAGACAAAAATTTGAAAGATAAGGTTTAGTGTAGCATCAAAAATATCATCCGCCTGACAATATATCTAAGAAAAGATACACAAAACTTTGTAGTTTGTTTTAAGCTCACTGAGGACAAGGACCTTATTTGCTCATCGGTGTATGTCCCCAGCACTTGGAACATGCCTGGGATATAACGGATGCTCAATAATTATTTGCTGAATATGTATGTATATGTGATGCCATTATACTTTTCCCCTTTACCATCTAACACTCACCCTTCCTTCTGATCTTCGTGTCACTTCCTTGGATAAGCCTTCCTTCAACCCTGTATCATATTAGGTTGTCACGTTTTCGTAACATCTCTTTTTCAGGGCCCACTGCAATTGTACTTAATTAATTGTGTAACTGCTCAATGTCTGCCTTCCCTGCTGGAATGTAGATTCCATGAGGACAGGAAATGTACTTGGTATAAGGAGGCGCCCCCCCCCAAAGTACTCTTTGACTAATTAATGAATCACACCTGCCTGCAATTCAATAAAGTCTTTGAGTCTCCTCAGCTGTCCGTGTCCACCATCCAGCACACAGGACTTTGTGTTGCCTCCTCGTGCCTAGTTTCCCCACCAGGTGTGAGTCACCACTCATTCATTCATTCACTCATTCATTCTACCAGTATATTCCGAGACACCTGCCTATGCCAGGCGCTGTGCTAGGATCTAGGGATGCAGCAGTAGGGTTGGCCTTCATGAGTAGCAGGGGCTGATCACTGCACACCAGTGGGGAAGATCGTCTTATCTGGCTGCAGAAAAGGGTTCTCCCTTTTTACAACATTTTATGAAAACCCCCAAAATAGCTGAGGAAAAACATTCCTCCTCTCCCATTTGTCACATCCAATAATCCTCTCCCATGGAATTCCAATTTGGTAGCTCTCTCGGCTGAGCAGTCATCGAAGGAAACCCCATTAATACAGTCAGAGCCCACACTAGCTGTGATTCATTTAATACCAAAATGGAGGAGAAAAATCAATAATACTTAGCTCTGGTCACATTACATTTTTCTTTAACCAAAGTAAGTGTCTCTCATAAATATCCCCCTAAAATGGTTGTGAAACTCCCTGCCCCCCTCCCCATTAAGTTTGCCCAGTGTTGCATTTCACTCAGGGTATACTGATGACCTCCCACGGGAGGCTCCCAGCCAAGTTGTCACTGACAAAGTTCACAACCCCCAGCGAAACCTTTACCAACCCACTCAACGTGAGAAAGGCATTGTGCCTCCCTGTATCACTGCAGTGCAATTTCCGCCTTCTCAGAAGGAACGTGGCCTGTTCTCTGCACAGCAGCCCATCCCAAGCCAGGGAAGGGGCAACCTGGCACACTGCATGGGAGTCCTGGGCTCTGACAGCAGCTGTGCAGATGCTTCCTTTCCCTTTCAAGCAGGTTAGCTCCACACACCTGCCCATTTCCCAGAGCTTCCTCCCACCCTATACAAGGCAGGCGGCGCACTAGCCAGCAGGACCTTGGTGGTAGGAAGGGCCTCTACGAGGAAAGCATTTGCCTCTTCCCAGGGCTTTAAAAGGATCAAGAAATATGTCCAAGATTGGAAAGAAACAAAAAAAATCAATAAAACTTAGCTCTGGTCACATTACCTTCTTCTTTAACCTACATGGAGTGTCTCTCGTAAATATCCCCAAAAGGAGTTGTGAAACCCACTGCCCTCTGCCTCCTGGTTAAGTTGTGCAATATCAAGCTCCATTCAGGATATCCCAGTTGACCACCCAGGAGAGACTCCCAACTAACCTGCCACCGAGCAAGAGCCCAGGCTCAGATGTGACACCTGCCACATGGATGCCACTCAGCTCAACTGCTTTCAGGCCTTTGCAGTCTCCTCCACCTCCTGGGTTTAAAAGCATCTGAGCACAATTAAGAGACCCTGACAAAGAGCTCTTTTTCAACTCATTGTAAAGTCCCTTTGACTGGGCGGTCTACCAGATGGCAATACGAGCAAAGCCATGAACAGGTTCAGTGTGTGCCAGGTGCTGTTCTCAGTGCTGTATGCATTCTCATTTATCTAAGCCTCGCGCTGATACTCATGTCCTTCCCATTTTGCAGATGAGGGCAGGTTGCTACAGAGAGGGTAACTAACCTCTAAAAGGTCACACAGATTGATCTGAGATCATTCAAACTTTAACAGCTGTAGCTAATGGCTGATGTAGTCAGCTCCAAAGTTCTAGGCCCCAGGCTGAGGCAGGGCAAGCAGGGTAAACAGCTGCTCTGAGCTCAGCTTCCTTGGAGCCACTTCCAAGAGCCACCTTAGAAGCCCACCTTGGCCTCCCTTCTACTCCTGCAGGCCTCTTGCTATCCCTTCCCAATCTGAAGCCTTCCTCCCCCATCCCCCCAGCAAGAAGCTCCTTCCCTTCCCACAGGCTTCATCCAGGGTGGAAAGGAGAGGAAGGACCATGCTCTCCACGGAAGGTTCAGGTTCAGTCCCAAGACAGGGGTCCACATATCCATCAGGTGTTTCTCTTCCACCCTTCTCACTTCCAGTGACAGGACAGAATCTGCCAGAGCTGGGGCCCCACGCTGCAGCCAAATGAACAAATGATGCTCTTTCCCTTCTCTAAGCTCTTACATGCTGCTGCTCCCTCAGTTGTTTGGGGACAACCCTTACTCACCCTAAGTCTCATCCCAAAAGCCATCACCTCTGAAAATCCCCCTGAGGGGGCCTGAGAGCAGCTCCCCCACTTTCTCCCTGCCTGCTCTCCCAGCACATACAACCTTATCCACTGCAGTTATCCTGCTATAGGTATGTGTGTACCTCTTCCCGGAAAGCGAGCTTCTTGAAAACAGCAGGCCATGGCTTTCATTTCTGCATCCCTCAGCCAAGCAAGCAGAATGTCTGGCATATAAAGGTCTGTGACTAAATGAATTAACAGAATTGTTATGGATACTAGAAGTAACAGTAGAGCCACCCAGTACGTGCTCTATAAATGGTTTAAGTAACAATAATAGATATCACTTATTGAGCACTCACTGTGTGTCAGACATGATGCTAAAACACTTCACATGTGTTGTCTCATGTAATCTTTAAAATATGTGTACTGGGTTGAATAGCATCTCCCAAAAATTTTGTCCACCCTGAACCTCTAATGTCACCTTATTTGGAAATAGGGTTGATGTAATGAGTTGATGTAATGAGTTAAGATGAGGTCATATAAGTTTGGGGGGGGGCCCTAAGTCCAGTGACTAGTGTCATTAGAAGAAGGTCATGTGGAGACACAGAGGAGACAATGTGATGACAGAAACACACAGGGAGAAAGCCATGTGGTGACAAAGGCAGAGAGTGCAATGATGTGTCTATTAGCCAAAGAATGCCAGGAATGGCTGGCAGCCACCAGTACCTGGGAAAGGCAAGAAAGGATCCTGCCCTAGAACCTACATGGTCCTGCTGAACCTTGATGTGGACTTCCAGCCTCCAGAACTGTGAGAAAATAAATTTCTGTTGTTTTACACCCCCCAGTTCATGGTAACATGTTACAGCAGCCCTAGAACACGAATACCACATCCTAAGGGGTAGAACGCCCACGTTTGGCAGGTAAGGCATTCAAGGTTCAGAAAAGTTTTCTCTCGTTTTCCAAGTTGACCCAGCTAATAAGCAATAAACCAGGGTCAAAGCCAGATCTGGCTGCTTCCCAAGCTCCACTCTGAGATGTTGAGCCAATCCACACTGGGGGAAAAAATGCGAAGAGAGCAACCATCCTTCTCCTTGGTTTGTATATCTCAACTCCTTTACACAAAAAAGAACAACAGAACCAAATTCTGCCTCCCCAACATGTGGACCCAGGCCAAACCCTACACTTCATACACAGAGAAGTGTCTGGAACTGACAATAGTGATAATGTGTCTACAGCTCCAAGCCCTGAACGTCCTCCTCTCAGATGGCTCAGAGTCCTAAGGTGTGTGGGTAGATCCAACATGAACCTCAGCCCCAGTGCTGCTCTGAAAGTCAACAGCTGACAACTGCTTTCCAGGAGAAGGAGCAATGAAATTGAACCTTTGAGCATGCTCTCATTCACTCTTTGTGCTTGCTGACACCCATCACTGACCCGCAGGTCCAAAACCCCTTCAACATCCTCACCCCTGGCCTTTCTTTCTCTGAGTCTAATCATACATCTTGTGGATGTCTCAGGGTTGTGTCTGCCCTTCAGTCAGAGAGTTTCAGGATGATTAAAACTTGGGGATTCTCTCTGAGAGCTGGAAGGAAGGCAGGTTCCCTGGGGGTCAGAGGCTGTTACTATTAGATCTCAGATGTACAGCAAAGTACTTTAGGCTTTCTGCGGGTATGCCTGAAGCTCAGCCCCATAAATATAGAATTGGGGGCAGGGGAGTTATATTCCAGAGGCAGAAATCTATAACTGTCAGAAACATGAAAGATTCATCAATGGCACATGAAATCGGGTACCTAAATTGTGAAACCTCAGTCACAATTCCATTTGTTATATGATGATGTAAAAGCACAGTTCTCTTCCTTGGCTCCCCCTTTCTCCCCAGTCACAGCCTATTCATGCATTCATTTGATAATTATTGGGAGCCAACCAGGAAAAGACACTGGGGTTCCATAATTAAAAGAAGAGACAGTGACCTATCTGGAGATTGTGGTTGAGGACCATGGACAGCACCACAGACACACTTCTGCTGGGCACAGACCAGCCCCGCAGGACTCCATCTCTGCATGGCACTGGGAGCTATGGTTTTTGACCCAGGCAGGGTTGTGTCCACACAGTCCCAGGGACAGCCATTCTCCCCAGAACTGGCACACAAGGAGCTGCTGTTGGGAAAACCTTCTGTTGAAGGACTCTGCCTTCTAGTAGTGGAACAGCTACCATACTTGTGGAGAAGAACAGATTCGGGGGCTCCCAACTAGAAAATGGCACCAAAGGATGCAAGCAGTTGGGAGGCAGACTTTGGGTCTCTGTGACAACTTGCCAGGAACTGAGCTGTTCAGCCCTGGAATGGATCCTCTTGAGGGAACAAGTTTCCACTCATTGCAAATAATCATCTCTTGGGAAAATTGGGGTGGGCTGCCCGGCTTGCCCTGAGTGGGAGTTCATATTCCTGACACAAAAATGCCTTCAGAACATGGAATTCTTTAATTAAGTGGCCCTTTAGTGCCTCTGACAGCTCTTTCTGCCCTCACATGATTCTCTGCCCTGCTTCCTAACTGCCTACCCAAGGATGATGAATGGCTACAGCTAAGTAGCTCACCCTCCCAGCCTGTCTCCCTAATTTTTCACATATATTGTCTTCCCACAGCCTTATTCTCTAATATATATCAAGTTAAATTTATACAGACAATTTTAAGGACATCTAAGATTCTTGAGGGCAATCTGATAGTATGTATCAAATTTTGATACATATTTTGATAATACATATCAAAATAAGCCTATCCAAACTCTGGTTGTAATGTGGAGGAGCAAATACGGTATCACCCCTTTCTCTTCCAGGAAATCATGCCCAAACACTAGAGAGAACAAGAGAAATACAAACTCTAGGTTTGATAGCCAGAAAAATCTCTCTATTCTCACAACAGTGTCTGAAGAAGAGCTGCCTAAAGCAGTAAGGTCTAACCAGGGTATGGGAAGATGCTCAAAGAGGATGTCCATAACTGCAGATCAGGCAAAGCCTGCAGAGCTCATCACAGCAAGGAGCATATGCCTTAAGGCACAAAAGGTACTAGCTTGTGTTTGGAACAATGGAAACAGGATTCACAGACAGGTAGCAGAGAACTGCCAGGACCCACAGGCTGGTCCAGAAAACTAGATGTGGGAGATTAAGAACTAGGAAAATCTCAACTTTCATGGAAAAGATACATAGATGTTGGAGTTACCTGGCCAAGACTTAAAATCAGTTATTATAATAGACAAATCCACAGCTCCAGTTGGAGGCTTCAATACTTTTCTCTCAGTAAAAAATAGAATAAGTAGACAGAAAATCAGCAAGGATATTAATGAAAACTGAGTAACACCATCAACCAACTGAATTGAATTGATATTGAGAGAACATTCTACCCACCAACAGCAGAATACATTCTTTTTAAGTATTCATGGAATATTCACCAAGAAAGACCATATCTTCAGTCAAAGAACAAATCTTAAAATGTAAAAGAACTGAAATAATATGAAGTATGTTCCCTGATGACAATGGACTTAAACCAGAAATCAATACAGAAAGATAATGAGAACATCTGCAAACACTTGGGAATTAAAAAGAAAACTCTTTTAAATAACCCATAAGTGAATGAGAAAGTCTCAAGAGGAATTAGAAAATATATTCAATAAACAAAATCAAGATTTGTAGGGTGCAGCTAAAGCAGTACTTAAAAAGAAATTCATAGCATTAAATGCTTATAGTAGTAAAAAAAAAAGTTCTCAAATCAGTAATATAAACCTCTACTTTTAGAAACTAGCAAAATCAGAGCAAATTAAACCCAAAGTAGGCTACAAGAAGGAAATAATAAATATAAGCATGAATTGCAAATAAAATTGAAAGCAGAAAAACAATAGAGAAAATAAATGAAAGCAAAAGCTGGTTCACTGAAAGATAAATAAAAGCAAGATCAATGATCAACAAAAAAAAAAAAAAGAGAGAGAGAGAGAGAAAGAAGACAAAAATTATCTGTATCAGGAATGAGAGAAGAGATATCACTACAGACCCCACAGGCATGAAAAAAAAGTAATGAAGGAAACAATTAACAACTCTATATACATAAATTCAATAACTTAGATGAAATGACCCAATTTCTTGGAAACTACAAACTACCAAAATTCACTCAAAAAGAAATAGGTAACCCGAATAGTTCTATAACCACTAAATAAGTTGAACTGGTAATTTAAAACATTCTGAAAAGGAATTCTATACACCCAGATGGTTTCACTGGCAAATTCTCCCAAACATTAAAAACAAAACAAAACAAAAAACTAATTCTACACAATCTCCTCCAGAAAACAGAAGAGGAGAGCACAATCCCCTGGATTCATTTTATGAGACCAGCATTACTTTGATACCAAAACTAGACAAAGATAGTTCAACAAAAGAAAACTACAGATCAGTATTCCTCTGGAAATGGATGCAAAAATCCTCAACAGAATATTAGGAAATGAAATTCAGCAATATGTAAATAGAGTAATATACCATGACCCAATGGATTATTCTGGGAATGTAAAGCTGGTTCAATATTCATGAATCAATGTAATCCACCATAACAGTTTAAAGAAGAAAAACCATATGATTATGTCAGTTGATGCAGAAAGAACATTTGACAAAATTCTACATCCATTCACAAAAACAGTCTCTGCAAAATAGGAATAGAAGGGAACTTCCTCTCCAAATGAAGGGCATTTATAAAAAAACAAACAAACAAAAAACCCCACAACTAACATTATCCTTAATGTTGAAAGACTGAAAGCTTTCCTTCTAAGACTGGGATCAGGCCAAGGACTCTCACAACTCTCAAAACTCTTATTCGCCATTATATGAAAATCCTAGACAGGGCAATAAGGCAAGAAAAAGAAATAAAAGTCATATAAATTGGGAAGGAAGGAGTAAAACTGTCACTATTTTCAGACAACATGATTGTCTACACAGAAAATCCTAAGAAATCTATCCCCAAAATTAACACTCTTAGACATCAGGTGAGCTTAGCAAGGTTACAGGTAAAAGGTCAACACAAAAAATCAGTTGTATTCCTATACACTACAATGAACATTTAGAAACAAACAAAATGTTTGAATACCATTTATAGGGGCGCCTGGGTGGCTCAGTCGGTTAAGCATCTGCCTTTGGCTCAGGTCACGATCCCAGGGTGTTGGGGTCGAGTCCCACATTGGGCTCCTTGCTCAGCAGGGAGTCTGCTTCTCCCTCTCCCTCTGCCCCTCCCCCACTGCTCATGCTCTCTCTCTCCTCTCAAATAAATAAAATCTTCAAAAGTAACATTTGTTTCAAAAAATAAATAAATACCATTTACAATAGATCCAAAAACTTGAAATACTTAGGTATAAATCTAACAAAAGTTGACAGGATCTGTATACTGAAAACTACAAAACACTTGTGAAAGAAAGCAAAGCAGACTTAAATAAATGGAAATATCTATCATGGTCATGGATTAGAAGACTCAGCATAGTAGAGGCTTCAGTTGTCCCCAAAGCAATGTATAGACTTAATGCAATATCAATCAAAATCTAGCAGGAATTTTTGTAGCTATAGACAAGCTGATTAATATCAAAATTCATATCAAAAGGCAAAGGAACTAGGATAGCCAAAATGATTTTGAAAAAGACAGTCAAGTTGGAAAATTTTCATTACACAATTCAAAGACTTGTTACAAACCTACTGTAACCAAGACACTGTAGTATTGGTGAAATGATAGACATATAGCACAATGGATAGGATAGAAAGTCCAGAAATAGACCCTCATTGATTTGACAAAGGTGCAAAGGCAATTCAATAAAGAAAGGATTTTTTATTGAAAATTTTTTATTGAAAACAAGTGGAATAATTGGTCATCCATATGCACAAGAAGAAAAAGAAAGAATCTTGACCTAAACCTTTTTATAAAAATAGATCATATATCTAAATGCAATATATAAAATCATACAAGTTTTAGAATGAAACAGAGGGAAAATAATCATGACCTGGGACTAAGCAAAGATTTCCTTAACATAACAGCAAAAGCAAGATCCTTTTTAAAAAGTGATAAATTCGGGGCACCTGGGTAGCTCAGTTGGTTAAGTGTCCGACTCTTGATTTCAGCGCGGGTCATGAGCTCAGGGTCATGGGGTCATGGGATTGAGCCCCACATGGGGCTCTGCACTGAGTGTGGAGCCTTCTTGGGATTCTTTCTCTCCCTTTCTTTATGCCCCTCCCCTCACTTGCACACACACACTCTTTCTCAAAAAATTTAAAAAATGAATAAAAATAAAAACCAGTAAGTTGGACTTCATGGAAATTTAAGAACTTTCGTTCTGTGAAAGGCACTGTTAAGATAATGAAAAGTCAAGCTATGGATTGGGAAAAAAATATTGGCAAATCACATTTATGACTCAACAGTAAGAAAAAAAATTTTTAATGGACAGAAAACCTTAGACACTTTGCTTAAAGAGGATATAGGGATGGAAACCAAGCACATGAAATGTTGTTCAGCATAACTGGCCATTAAAGAAATGCAAATTAAGACCACAGTGAAATATCAGTCTATATGGATCAGAATAGTTAATTTAAAAAAAAAATTCAAAACAATAAAAATGGTTTTTCAGGGGCGCCTGGGTGGCTCAGTCGGTTAAGCATCTGACTCTTGATTTCGGCTCGGGCCATGAACTCAGGGTCTTGGGATCGAGCCCCACATCATGCTCCACACTAAACATGGAACCCGCTTAAGATTCTCTCTCTCTCCCTCTCTCTCTCTCTCTCCCTCTCTCTCTCGATCTGTCCCTGCCCCCCCAGCTCATACACTCTCTAAAAAAAAAAAAAATGGTTTTTCAGTTTCTTATAAGATTAATCAAATATTTACCATATGATACAACAATTGCATTCCTGAGTATTTACCCTTGAGAAATAAAAACTTAGATCAGATCAAAACACAAATGTTTGTAGCAGCTCTATTCATAATCACCAAAAACGAGATTATTCAATGAAGGGGTAGGCGAATGGTAGTATGTCCACACAATGGAATACTACTGAGCATAACGACTTGGATGAATCACAAAGGCATTCAAATGAATGAAAGAAGCCAGTCTCAAAGATTCCACACGGTGTGATTCCATTTATAAGACATTGTGGAAAGCACAAAACCATGGAGATGAAGAATAGATCAGTGGTTGCCAGTTTCAGGGTGGGGTAAGAATGTGACTACAATAAAAATACCAGCCATGATTTGCTTTTAGGTCTGGACACTCATTCTGAAGTTCATTAGAAAAATGAACAAGCAAGAGTAGCCAAGAACATTCTGGAAAAGAGGAGTAATAAAGGTGGACTCGTTCCATGCGTATGGAAATGTATTCTGTAAGTATGATAAAGAAAAGAGTGCAGCAGTAGAGCATGAGCAGACAAATCACTGAAACAGTATAGAAATGGCCAAAAATATGTCCAAGTATAATTGGGAATTTAGTATATGATAGAGGAAGTGCATGCCCATCAATAGATAAAAAGGCTATTAATTCAATAAATAGTTTGCGGACACTTGAATAGCTATCTGGGGGAAAATACTGTACACTGTATCCCTTCTACTTTAATAAATCCCAAGTCAATCAAAGATTTAAATTAAGAACAGAATGAAACCATTCAAGTACTAGGATAAGGTGGGTTTTTGTGTAACTTTGGAGTAAAAAAAGGCTTCTTTCACTATGCCACACATCTTGGAAGCCACAAAAGAAATGACTGATAAATCGGACAACTTGAAACTTTTTTTGGATAGAAAAAAAATTTTAATCAAAAAACTTAGAAATTATTTATGATACATCTTAAGGAAGAAGGGCCAATTTCTGTAATATATAAAGAGCTTCTCTGACCCAATAAGAAAAAGACCGATAATCTAATACATAATTTTACAAATATGTGAATACACAGTTCATAGAAAAGAATGCTCAACTTCTTTTTTTTTTAAAATTTTATTTATTTATTTGACAGAGAGAGACACAGTGAGAGAAGGAATACAAGCAGGGGGAATGGGAGAGGGAGAAGAAGGCTCCCTGCCAAGCAGGGAGCCCGATGCGGGGCTCGAGCCCAGGACCCTGGGATCATGACCTGAGCAGAAGGCCGATGCTTAACAACTGAGCCAACCAGGCGCCCCAAAGAATGTTCAACTTCTTAACAATACGATAAATGCAAAGTCCAACTACAAGATAACCACCTGCACATGTCAGAACCACACGAAACAGTATGACAACACGATGTTTTGGTAAGGATGTGAGGGAACAGACATATAACGTTGGTTGCAATGTGATTTAATTCAGCATTTATCCATCAACAGAGTGTTGACTACATTAATTTTGGTACATTCATCTGTTGAAGACCAGATCCCAACTCAAGGCCTTGCACTTGCTGTCATAACAGGGAAGCTTCTCCCCTGGATTTCCCAGGGCTGCCTGACCCTTCAGCTCCTTGCCCTCGTGTCTCTTCCTGGGAGTCTTCCCTGACCCCCAGGCTTGTAATTGGACCTGCTTCCCATGCCTTTTCTCTGATTTATTTTTCTTAATGATGCCCACCCCCATATATTTTTTCATTATTTACTGTCCATCTCCCCTGTCTAGAATGTGTGTCAACAAGGCCCCTACATCTTTGGCACCGAGAACAATGCTGGGCACATAGTAGCTGCTCAATTAATACTTCTTACTAAGAATGAGGCAGCTCTGTATGTACTAATAGAAACCAATCTACAAGTTATAGTCGTAAATTTAAAAAGCAAGGTGCAATCCATGTGTGAAGTATGCTACAATTTGCACAAAGGAAAAGAAAAAAAGTGTCACCTCTGGAAGGATCAATGAGAAAATGATAACATGGGGACCTCTGGGGGGGTGGGGGAGGCAGGATGGGAGGGAGACTTATTTTTTACTGCATATCTTTTTCTGTCTTTTGAATTCTCTATCATGTAATATTCCTTCAAAGTTCACATAATGTAGAGTTTAAAAAATGCATAATTTTTAAAATATGAAAGCCCTTTAATCACAGTGCCATTTCTAGAAATTTATCTTGAGAAAATAATCAGACAAGTATACAAAAAATATGTTCAAGGATATTCCTAGAAGTATGGAGAGAAAAAAAAATCTAGAAACAACCCATTTAATAATAGAGGAGGTCCCTACAAAGGACTACCATGCCGGCGATAGAAGGTATTTATTTGTATTGATTTGTTTTATTTGAACCGATTTAAATAAAGTTCACAGTATAGTGCTGGTAAAAAATGATACTTTTGTATGTGTGTGCAAAAATGTGTGTGTGTACACTGGATTAAGGGAAGACTTTTACACTTCTCTACACATTTCTATACTGTTTGCATTTTTACAATAGGTTGCTTTTGGTATCGAAACAAAGACAGTAAATATACTTCCATGCTGGAGAACATACAATGTCTCTTCATTCAAACCTTGCAATGTTGAAGGCCATGCTCTTTAACAAGAAAGAACGTGCTCGGGGCGCCTGGGTGGCTCAGTTGGTTAGGCGACTGCCTTCGGCTCGGGTCATGATCCTGGAGTCCCGGGATCGAGTCCCGCATCGGGCTCCCTGCTCGGCAGGGAGTCTGCTTCTCCCTCTGACCCTCCCCCCTCTCATGTGCTCTCTCTCTCAAATAAATAAATAAAATCTTTAAAAAAAAAAAAAAAGAACGTGCTCTTGTCGTGATCTCAGCCACTAATTTCAGGCATGAGACAGCAAGAAATCAAGTAATAGCAAAGGTGGGTATCATAGTTAACATTTCCTGCATGCTTAATTTGCACCAGACACCACTCTAAATAAATGCTTTTAGATGCAGGACTCTTATAATGCCCCCAACAGCATAAGAGGGAAACAGGGATATGTCCCACTGACAGATAAGGAAGCTGAGCCACTACGTTCAAAGTCGTCCTAGCCTCCCAGAGCACCTGGGTACCCCTCTCTCTGGGCCTCATCATCCTGGACTGTCATCACCTGGTAATTTGTCTGTCCCCCCACCCCCATAGATGATACATGTTTTCAAAGACTGATTCAAGTGCAGATCTCCAGCCTGGCACGGTTCTGAAACACAGCAGATGCTACTAAACCTATGTTTACTGAATCCACATCAGTGTCAAACAAAGGAAAAGGCATCACGCAGGGCAGCCCAGCACCTGAGAGGTGCCCCCCCACCAGGGCTCCCCTAGAGAAGAAGGACCCTCAGGAGGGCCTCCCAGGGGGAGAAGCCCACTGTGGGCTCGACCCAGGAAACACGTGAGGTTGCCCCACCCCTCCCAATGTGCATGTGGAATTACTGGTCTTATAACTGCAAATGTTGGAGGTGTGGATTTCATTGCTCTCAGCATTGCATATTTATAATTTAGCGGTATGTAAAAATTTATAAAGGCACAACTAGTGGTTGGTTAATGACAGTTCCTGTGGCAGCCCGTATTTAGTGTATTTTTCATGTCACAGAAGTCTGGCCTGGAACAGAACGGCACACACATAAAGCAGGGGATGAAAGAGGAGAAATGGACTAGGGGTTTGGTGCCTAAACGTTCCTAGACTCTCAATGGCTGGCCCCTCTGCTGTTGCGGAGAGGGGAGCTGCTCCAAAAAGGAGACGTGTGGGCGTCTCTCAACGAGCCAGACACATGGAAGCCCACTGCCAGCCAGGCTTCAAAGAGAAAAGCCTTCTGCCGGAGAATAATTAAGGCAAGAGACCCCCAAGAGAAAGCAGTCGATGCTCTTGCTGTATTGACAAATGCATAATTTTATCTTGGAAAAAGAAATCCCCTGCCTTTCCAAAAGTGAGTCCTAAAAGAGCTGCCTTTCAAGGACCAGCGTCCTAATCAAGTTTTTATTCATCAGTGGCTGCAGATGAACTAGAGCAGGTCCTGGAAGTTTACCCCCGAAGCCATGGCTCTGGTCTCACAACTCATCAATTCCGGGCGCTGGATGGCACGGGGCCCGGCCCAGGGGCCGGAATGCCCACGGCCGGTGATGGAGCGCTAGAGCAGCCCGGCTCCGGGTGGGGCTGGGAAGGCGGAGGCCTCAGTGCTGCGGGAGATGGACGGAGCTGGCTGGGTGCCCTGGTGCTGGCTGCCCTTGCAAAAGGGGATGGGAGAGGACAGCGGCTTTGCAGTGGGCATCCCAGGAGCACCCTTGGTCCCTGCCCCGCTCTCCAAAGATGATAAAAGAGCTTTGGCTTTTCCCATGCTAGCCACACTGTGGGCAAGAGGCGTGTGGACTTGCACGCCGATGTCATGAAATCTACCCACAGACGAAGCACCGCCAGGCTCCGCTCAGGTCACGCAACAGTCAGACAGAGCCCAAAGTGCTGCCTGTAGAGGCTTAGACGGATTCTCCCCAGGCCCCATCTGGCGAACCCCCTGCGGTTGCCAACAGGGGCTGAGAAGCCATAAGACCCCTTTGTACTCCCCAAATGCAAAGTCAAGGAATTTGATGAACAGAGTCATCTATTCTCACTTAGTGCAACAATTAAAGCAGATCCATATTTTTAAACCATCACCCTGAACAAGTCAAACCACACTACAAATCAAAAAGAATAATTAAAACCTACACTTCTCACAATACCACAGAGTAAAGCAATTACACAATGCTTCTAATGAGCAATTTATGTAATTTAAAAAGTCAGACCCATAATATGCAAAGAACGCTTCCGATGAATTATTGCCGGGTGACGTGATGCACTTTGATCCTTGTGACTGGTCCCTGCCCGCTGTGACTTCTCTGTCACCCTCTCCTCGTATTTCTGGGCTCCTGGATAATAGCCATGGAAGATTTTCTGCATAAGCTCAGGCTGAGACTCATATTTAGAAAGTGCATTTAATACCGACTTGCATAAAACATGGTGGGTAATTGCTGCTAGCGCCCAATGCACACACCGTATCTCATCTATGATATGCAATTTAGAAGCTATATTCTAGTAAGAGAACTTTATAACTTGCTGTCATGGTAAATAAAAGTTTATGGCATAATGGAATTAATATTTACTTTGAGTGCAACACAGACTATTCAAATAAAGTTACTCTGGAATCACTTTAAACCAGGAGAGTCTGAAAATGTCACTGACCGACAATCGGGATTTGAATTCGCTTTCCCTTATTGCCCACCAATGACTTACAATCTTTCAATTTTCTGGTTCAATCAATTTCTAGACAATTTTCTAAACAATTACTGTAGTTAAAAGCACCGGTTTTGTTAGGTGGGACGTATTAAATGTGGAAGGTGCCTGGAGGGCCGGCAGCTTGAGCAGGGCTGGGGCAGGAGGAGAAGGGGGGGGGGGTGATTCTGCACCAGGGCCTGAGGGGGATGTACGGAGGGCTGAAGGCAGCCTTGGAAGAAAGAAAATCATGTTTTCTGAGTGAGCCCCTCTAAGGCAGCTGTTCTCAGAAGGGCATTTGTGACTCATTGGACATTCAATCTGTTGTTGTTTTAATGTAAAGGAAATTTTTTTTTTTTAAAGAACATTATCTCAAATCTGAATTACACAATGGTGGCTGGATTCTAAAATAAATATACAGCAAGCAATTCTCTTATTTTATTCCAAATTAAAATTTACTTACGGTGCAGGGAGCAGTTATTCCAAATCTTAAGTGAATCAGAACAATGGGCAGGTTTACCGTGAAGCTAACAGCATTTAAGGTTCAGGAGCCCTTGAGCTGCCTGGATCACTTCTCAGATGCAGGCCTAAACTTGTGTTCGTTATTTTGTGTTGTTTATTCCTATACAGGGCCCCCCATCATATCGGCTTCAGCCCATAAAGCTGGGAGCTGCCCCTGATCAGAAATAAACTTGCATTTCAAAGCAAAACAAAACAAACCCATAAGAGGAGCTGGAAATCCTGTCCCAGGGTGGGGTGGGGACATTTCAAGGTCCTTGGCACAGGGCTCTCTATGTATGTGGGGCTGGGGGTGCTGCTGCCTGAAGGTGACCAGAGAGGAGACCGGGATGCAGGACTTTATCTGAAGGCTTCAGGAGACTGAAACACAATGGCCAGCCTCTGACTCAGGGCAGCTGCTGGCTCAGGGCAAGGTTGGAAGCTCTCCGAGTCTGAGTCATGCAGCAGCAGGAGGCAAATTGCCCAGACTATAAACAAGTGGGAGAATTGCAGAGAAAGTGTGGATTAGTGGGGTGGGCCAGACCCCACCCCCGCCGCTCTTCCCCCGCCCCAGCCCTACTGAGTCACACACAGGATGCTCACGAGGAGAGAGACTGCTGACGGCGCTGTTGCGGGAACCAAACTGAAGCTCTGGCCCAGAAGCCAAGATGATTTTTAATAATATTTCTAGATGTACAAAGTGCCTTTAACATAAAGAAATCAAGTCACTGCTTCCTACGCCATGTTACTATGAAGAGCACTTTCACTCTCGGTCTTCCTGATGACCAGTCCATGAACACAGAATGTGCTAGGCAGGGAGGCCGGGTCTCTGTATGTCCTGCTCACATTCTGAATTAGAATTTTCAGATATTCTGGAGAGGAGGAACCAGGCCCGGAAAGGGGGGAAGGTACGTACTTAAGGTCACACAGCAAGTCAGTGGAGGGGGCGAGGTGCACACTCAGGACATCTGACTCTATTACATTAGCCCCATTCATTAAAGCCAGTGACCTCCTTGCATCCAGGAATCCTGAGCTTGGTTGGCACTGCAGGAGAGGGCAAGGGAGGCCACACTGCTAACTGCTGAGGAGCGCTCAGTCCTGAACATTTTGGTGACCACTGTCTCAGCGCATGAGACTAGACTCCCCATCTCTCTGAAATGGCCCCTGAGTGCATTTCTGAGGCCCTGGATTGAGGATTTGGGGGCTCCAGAACCTAGCACAGTACCTGGCATATCTTTGGTGCTTAATAAAATTTGCTGCATAAATAATTTAGTAAGTATCTGTTATAGAATGTATTGATAAATACATAAATAGCCCCCCAGATAGAAGTGACAGACTTTGGTAACCAGGGCCATTAAGACATACACCTCTAGAATTTCCTCTGTAGCCTGTGACACGAGTTCTGAGTTCTGAGCCTGTGGACGGAGGAATGTACCTATGTGAACAGACTCCCAGGAGAGAGGTCCAAATGTATCAGGTCAGAGAGTCAAGGGCCCCATTTCAATTCATTGTCAGAGAAAAGACAATCACTGTCCCTTCGAGCAGAAAATACATTCCTGGGGACCCCAGAGGCCTGGGAAGAACCCATCAGTGGCTATTTGAGAACAGAAAAGAATCTTTGGTGCAGGAAGAGGGGAGCTGCCCCGGCACCTGGACACCCTGAGGGGACCATGCATCTCTGGGGAAGGCTGAGGAGGAATTCATCCCCTGGCACCTGGACGCCCCGAGGGGACCATGCATCTCTGGGGAAGGCTGAGGAGGAATTCATCCCCTGGCACCTGGACGCCCCGAGGGGACCATGCACCTCTGGGGAAGGCTGAGGAGGAATTCAGCCCCCACTGCTGCACCCAGGCCCTCTGCCATGTTTCCCCTCATCCTTGCCCTGCACCTGTCCCCCAGGAAGCCCACCCCAATACTCAGTCCTAGGGCTCTCTGTCGGAGGATGTCCCACTGAGCCTTCCCTGGGAACACTTCCCTGGGAGTTCCCTACAGACACCAGCCTACGAGCACAACAGCAGTCTTTACTATGGTCTTTGTTGATTTCAGGTTACAAATTGTCTCATTTGATTTTATTTCAACCAAAAGGGCTCCTCTGTATCACATAAAATTTTCACCAATAAGGGTGATAGTCTGGTGCTGGGAATAGGAAAAAACTGTCAACCACAAATCAGAGTGACTTGGCTTCTGGCTGCAGAGAAGGGACCGACACAGGACCTGCCCCTTGCTGGAAACAGCCCCACAACTAGCCACAAGTGTCTGAGGCTATTCTGTCTGGGCGCTGGACCACAGGGAGTTCAGGACTGCGATCCCATAAGAAAGAAAACCCACAAGATGAGCCCCACGTCTGCCCGGCTTTCTGGACCAGGACGCAGGGAGGTGGGGTCCAAGCGGGGCACAGCCTCCCTGGCTGGAGAAGGCAAAAAAAATCAGAGAACAGCTAGAACTTGCAGGTCTGGATTCTGGAGGGAAGGCACATGTGCGGAAGGCAGGACCCAGACGTCAGCCTGCAGGCTCCCTGGGAGTATGAGGTTGAGGGCAGAGCCCCCCATAGGCAGGGCCAGACTCCACTGCCACTATCGCCCTGAAGGCTACACAGACAGGCTAGAGGTCGTGCAGGAGGTCGTGCAGGGCTGAGGGACCTTTGAGATCTGGCCCAGCTAGATGGGAGAAGCCTGACTGAATGCCTGGTACATTTGTTTAAGACTCTAGAAAGTCCCGCTCTTAAGAGTAAGAACCATGCCCTTAAGTAAGGGCCAGAAACCTCAAAGGGCAAAACCAAAACAGACGAGCCCTTAGATTAAAACCAAGTCTGACCAGAACCAAGAGGAGCTAGCAGCAATTTAACTGCCCGTCAGAACAAAACCGAGCACCGTCTGCTGGTGTGTGAAAATAACATAATCCAGACGCATCTTCCCTAATATCCACATATACCAAGCTCATGGATCAAAACCGGTCCACAGATCTAACGACCAGAATGAAAAGGAGCTTTTTTTTTTACAGGGAGGAGAAACAGTCTTGAGCAAATTAGGATCTTCCTGACTATCCAGTCCTGCAGCTTTCCCCTCTCATCCCCCCAGTCACACTCATGAGGCATCTGCCACAGCGCCCCACTCCCTCTTCGAGTCCCTCCCCACCGGCCTCCTAGGTCACCACACTTTGCTGGCTCTCGGGCTGCCTCACGGGCGCCTTTGCTGGCTCTCCCTTTCCTGCCAGCCTGCTGAACACTGCAGGTGCCACGGGCCTCCGCCTCAGCCAACTTCTCTCTTCTCTCCTCTCCACGGGCAGCCATCCAGGGCCAGTGCATACAAAGTCTGCATCTCTGGCCTGCTCCCCTGAGCTCTGGGCTCAGGCACTCGGTGGCCTCACACACCCCCACACCAGCACCACACTTAAGATGGCCAAAATGTCACTCTCGGTGTCCTCCCCCACGCCCACTCCTTCCTGTTCTCGGAGCCAAGCATTGGCACCACCGTGCCCCCAGCTTCTCGGGCCGCATCTTTGGAATCATCTGTAATGCCTTCCTTCCTCCTGATCCCCACATCCAAGTTGTTAAGAAGTCCTACCAACATGCATCTCAAGTCAGCTCACGTCTTACTGCCTCCACTGCAGGAAAAGCAACTGAGCCACCATCTTCTCTTGTTGGAAGACAAAAAGGCAGAGCGACGGCAGGAGAACGGCTGCTGGAGCCAAACCCTGGCCCTGCCACTCGCTAGCTGCCTAACCTTGGGCTCACTTCCCATCTGCAAAGTGGGGTTCCTACTAGCACCCACTTCACTCAGAAGACTGGCCCCGGAGACTGTGAGTCGAGGGCCAGCAGGCTTGCTCTCTTTTCTCTGATGAAGCAGGCCGCTGTGCTGCGAGGGAGCCCTGGAGAGGCCCATATGGCAAGGCTCCTGCCCACAACCACACGAGGGAGCTTGGGGGAGGGTCTCAGTCCGGTCGGACTTCAAGACGGCCACAGCTCTGGCCGTCACTGCGACGGGTCCAGTGACACACTCTGAGCCAGAGGGCCCAGCCAAATGGTGCCCGGATTCCCAGCCCACACAAACAGCTAGATAATAAATGTATGTTGCCGTCAGGTGTCACTTTTGGGGGTAATTCATTGCACAGAGATAGAGAACTAATCCACCCTGCCTTCTTTGTGGCACTAATCACCTCCTGGATTGTATCTGTCCCTTGTCAGTCTCCCCTGCTGCCAGGTAAGCTACAAGAGAGCATGGATATGATCTGTCTTATTCATTTCTGAGTCCCCAGGAACTAGAGCTGGTCCATGGCAAGCACTCAATAAATATTTGTTGAATAGATGAATAAATATCACATAGTGGGCCTTCTCCCGTGTGGCCGTGTGATGCTGAAATGATGAGCACCTGTAAGTAATTTGGAACGGACTTCTTAATCTACACTCCCAGAGTCACGGTATCATCAACCACTCAATCAGCCGGCGAGTATCCCCCGGGTCCCCACCACGTACCCAGCACTCTGCTAGGAGCCTGCGTGCAGACTGAAGAGAAACACAGCACAGCCTCCCCTCGACGAGTTACAATCCGGCCGAAGGGAAAAGGTCAGCTAGTGAAGACGAGTCGGGTGGTCTACTTCTCGGTCCAGGGGCGCTGACGGAAGGCTCACAGACGCAGGTGCAGTGGGAGAGATGGGGCTGGACTGGGTCCCGAGGACACTGAGCACATGTGTGTGCGGGCAGTGCTCCCAGCAGGGAGCGTGTGCTGCCCCAAGCCGGAGAGGTAGGTGCCACCACAATCCCTGTCCAGACAACCAGAGCAGAAAGGAGATAAACAGCTGCTCACGGCAGGTAAACGGTGGCGCCGGTACTCGGACACCTGACATCTGACTGCGAGCCCGTGCCCCTGACCTCAACGGGACGATGGGCCAGGCAGCAAGGGGGAGGCGGGGCAGTCCACACCAGAGTGACCTTGGAGACCAGGGCCAGCATGGAGGGAAGTTGTGGGGCAGACCTGCGATCAAGGGCGGTGGCCTCACAGCCCTGTCGGGGAAGGACTCCAGCAGGACTCGCTGCCCGGTGCCCGTGCCTCGGGCAGGCCTGGCCCTCCTGCAGGCTCAGAGGCCCCATGTGATTGCAGTCTGAGACTGACCATCTTCCCTTTAGCCAAGTTCGTCAGGCACAGGGATAAGATGAAAATACCCATTTATTAATGTCTGAAAGGAAATCACTATGCCAGGGACCAGAAAGTTGTGTGAGTTAGAGCATTGTCTCTGGGAAGCCGAAGGAGACTAGGTGGGTGGTTTCCAGGTTTAAGGCTTTGGGCAGATGTGGCCAAGGCAGCCCTTTCTCCACAGGGCTGGCCTCACCAAGGACTGCGCATGAGCTGGCTGCTGGCCAAGACAGCCTGTCCCCCAAACACTGCTTCTGAGACTCCCCCTTGGCCCAGGGACAGCAGGTACAGGCCAGTCCTGGGAACCTGAGAGCCACCATCCTTCTAAGGGGATGGCACATCTCTGCAGTTGCACAGTCACTGTTGAGAGCTGATGAGCTTCCCCCGTCGCCTGCTCTTGGAAGCTCAGTGTAGCCCCCAGGGCTGACCCTGCACAAGTGGGAACAGTATAAACCCTCAGAGCAGTCAGACCTGGCTGAACAGAAGAGCGCCATCCACGAAGCCTCGAGGGAGCCTCCTACCACCTGGAGCTGGCCTGCGCCTGAGCACTGCAGGCATTCACACTTCTAGGGGAACTGGTTCTGGGTGACCTTGGTCCGGCGCCTCCTCCCACGGGCACCCAGGATGACCCGATACCCTCTGCCCAGAAAGGAGGGAAGCCTGGATTACTCTGGATTTGGGGCCCCACTGCATCTCCCCTGGGAAAATGCCTGCCCACAGTATCTTCGCACGCTTTAACGGGGGAAGGCCTGCGACTGCTGGCAGGAGGCAGAAAAAGAATTATGAAAGCCAAATGCTCATGACTGAAAACCTTCCTCCAACAGGCTCCAAGAGGCCCCCCCCCCCGGGGTGCTTCGGAGTTTCTGGAGGAAGGTCAGGGGCACAGCTGAGCTCGGGACTCTGGGAAGCCATCGGGTGGCAGCACTATTACAAGAAGCTATCCTCATCCCCAAGGGGACCCACACACCTTGAGGCACCAAGCTGGGGGTAATTCATGTCTAGACTCCCCCACGGACCGTCCTAAGTGCGATTTGGTCCATTTCTGCCACCCTGCTTCAATCACATTGAAATAGAAGCATCTTCATTGTAGCAGATGAAAAAGACGGCCACATGACGAACGTAGTGATGATAAATACATTTCCCGGTGGACGGCGGGAAAGCAAATGACCAACAAATCAAAGCAGGAAGATGCGCACATGGATCACAGAGCAATCTGGGCCTTCACCCACCACACTCTGTATGCCCGATAAATCGGCTCATCGTGACTCTTCTGTCTTGGCTGACAAATGACCCAAAGAGCTCTGCTCACACCGAGTGTCAGAGCAACACCAGCCCCGGAAAGGCCTCCAGGTGCAGGAGGGCATGACTCTCTGTGGCTGGCGGCCTGCCGGTGCACGCCAGCCCCGGCCCCGCAGGCCTCCGCGGCAGCTTCTGGACACGGGGTCTCTCTCATTGCCAGGACAAGCTGTGCTTGACTCTCTCCCTCCTTTACCAGCCCCCACCGCTTCTCCAGCCCAGGCCCTTCCCTATCTGCTGGGAAGCAGTAAATGGGTGGGAGACAGCAGAAAACCTACATGGAAATTATCGGGGCTTCACGAGTCCCAGCAACCCAGTAGGGAGTTGGGCCGCATGCCGAGTGCCTGTTGCTGCTTAGCGTGGTTCTTGCCCCAGCTGCCGGGAGAATGAGGAGAGGACTGGCTTTCCAAGAGATCCCTCCTGATGTCTGTCTGCTGGGAGACGGGAGGTGGGGCAGGGGTGGGCAGCACTCCACAGGAACTCCAATGCCTATTTCCTAAAGATGAAAGCAAGGCTGCAGAAAACGCTTGGCTTTGAATCAGGCGTTCCTCTCGAAGGGAGCAGGGAACATGAAGGACAATGACATCTACTTGCTTGGGCGAAGTGGCTGAGTTTCCTCAGACGCGTCCATGGGTGCAGTCTATCACACAAATGTACACCAGGGCGCCAGAGCCCCTAACAGGAGGGGGAGAGACGGCAGCCCTTGTGAGTTTTAAAGGGCCGGGAAGAGGTTTCTTCAGAAGGAATTCAATCAGGGAACATTTCAGAGATGGAAGCCAGAGCTGAGTTTGAGCTTCTCTCTCCTGAGTACTGAGAGGGGGGCTCGGCAGAAAGGAGCCGTAACAGTTTGTATCATCCTTCAGAAGATAATTAAGTCCTCAGGATGAATGGTGAGGCTGGGGTAGCAGAAGCTGGGGGGGCGGGGGGGAGGCGGGGCCATTAATGCGGCCCCCCAGCCTCTCCGGAGTGTTCAGGCAATTCCCACAAAGATCCGCAAGAGACACACACACACACAACACATCCACCAGAGCTGAAATACAAGGTGGCTTCCAGAAAACACAGAATATTGGCTCTGCTGCTAAATAAGTTCTTTCAAAGAACTTTTTTTTTTTTTCCTTTTCCAACTGCCAGTATGTAAGAGTAGTTCGGAATTGATCCCCAGAGAAGGCTCTGTCCAATAAGCCCCCCTCCAGCTCACATCCTGGGAAGCCTCGGAGCAAGCCACCGCTTCAGCAATTCAATCTCCATATATTTTATTTTTAAAATATTTCATTTCTGGCCACCAGTCCTTAGATCTCCAATTTGATTTGGTTTCTATAAATGGATTTTTCAGAGTGTAGGTGGAAAGTATATTTAATTTCAAATTTCTGCAAACTAAAATATTCACTATAAACGTCAGAGTGTGTTTGCGCCATACGTCCTCCCCACGACGCACGCACCAGCTCTGAGACGGGCATGCATGCCCTTGGCCGGCGTTCTCAGCTGTTTCCATCTGCAGAGCCCAGTCCAAACAGCGGGGGTGGCTGGCGGCTGGTTCTCTTCCCTGCACCACTTTCTGCTTCCAGACAGTTGTTGGAGAGAAGGATGCACCTCGAGAGTCCCAACTGAGAAGCCAAATTTGGGTGACAACCAGAAATGTCTGACAGTGAATGCCGCCAGTGGAATGGAGCCAGGCCGGCTGCCCTGTCCACACTGGCCACCCAGTCCTGGGCTAAGTTCGCAGCTCTCCTACTTCTGAGAGCACAGAAGAGGGACGCATAAAGCCCAGCGCGGGCTGGAGCTGTTTGGGCAGCTGAAGTAGCCCCGATGAGCATCCCTCCAGCAGCCGCTAACTCATTGCTCAGAAATACCAGCAGACCGTTCACTAGGTGTGATGGGGAGGGTGACTCAGAGGGACAGTCGGCCCACTGGGAACAGGCGCTTCACATGCACCTCCTCTCAACAACTCCCAGGAGGTCTGCATTATTCAGTCTTATTTTGGATGACAAAACTGAGGTTCAGAGAGGCCCACTGTCGTGACATGACGACCGCGTGGCAGAGAGAGGTCGTGCTGGCGCCAGAGCCTAGGTTCTCCGCACCAGCATGGCACGCTCCGTTCAGGCACAGCTCTACTGAATCCCAGCTCCGGCTGGAGGGGTGGGGCCGCCACAGCGCAGTCGCCCCTGCACTTCTCTGCCTGCTCTTGTCTCCACCTCCCCCCGGACACTGCGTCTGCTCCTGGAGTGGAGGCCCACGTGGGGCTTTCAGTGGGTGCAACCTGAGCAAACCAGACCCCACATCCCCCACCCATTCCCCTGGCACGTGACTCAGCAGCTTCCATGGCTCCTAAGTTTCTGGCAGACTCAGAAGAATGTGAGAATGAGCCTGGGGGGCTGCATCGTGCACCGCACCCCCTCCCCCGGAGCCAGCAGCCGATTCCCATCCTGCTACTGGGAGCTGAGTGACCCTGGGAGCATGACTTCACTCATGGGTCAGCGTCCTCATCTCCTACATCAGGGGAGATTCCAGAATAGTAAAGTCAAAAGGAACCTCAAAGAACATGTTGGTTAAAAGCATGAACTGAAAACGGTTGCGGGTTTTCCGGGGACTGGGAGTGTCATTCCACTGCTCTCCTCCATCAGAGAGGGCCAGGCGAAAGATGCTGCGCTCATTCTCCCGATGTGATATTGACGGTTGTGATGGTGACAGTGACAAGAGAATAATGGATGAGAAGGGCTTCTATTGACACAAGGCAAGAAAAGCTGAAGACCGTCACTTTTCACATGGAGAAAATATGTAAGATCTATTTCCACGCGAGCTGGAAGATTAAGGCGGCACGTCCATTTGGAAATGCAGAATGGCCTGGATGCGACCCGGGGGCATGGCACTCTCCCCCAAACATCCCGGCCCCCCCCCAGGGATTGGAAGGCAGGTGACGTGCACCCCACCTACGGCTCTGCTCCCCAGTCCCAAACTGAAGCAGATGCACTGCTTCTACTCAGGCTGCAGGCAACCAGTAAAAGGAGAAACCATGTTTTTTTAATCACCTAAATCCGGAGAGAGTGCAGATAACGCAGGAGAAAGCCTCCATCCGAGCCAAGGGAAAGCACTTTTGAAGGTGGAAACTTTGAGTTCTCTCCCCCCTCCATCCCCTTACCTCTGCCAGGCCATGTCCATGACTCTCCCTTTTATGATGACTTTGATGAAGATGCCACACATTTCATGGTAATTATACATTTCCCGCTACTTTTAAATGCGCCTTTATGTTCCCCCCTGTATTACTTTCTCGGGACTGCTGTACAGATTACTACAATTGCGTGTTTTAAGCCACAGAAATGTATCCCCCCACAGTTCCAGAGGCCAGAAGTCCAAAATGCAGGTGTGGGCAGGGCCATGCTCCCTCGGAGGGCTCTGGGGGAGGATGCTTCTTTGCCTCTTACACTTCCGGTGCTCCCACAAATCTTGACGTTCCTCGGACCGTGGCTGCATGTCCCAGTCTCCAGCTCTGTCCCACATGGCCTCCTCTGAGTGTCTGTGCCCAAGCTTCCCTCTTATAAGGACAACAGTCACTGGTTTAGGGTCACCTTATTCTAGTATGACCTCATCTTGACTTGATTAATCACATCTGTAGTCATATTTCCAAGTAAGGTCACATTCTGGGGTTCTGAGTAGACATTACTTTTGGGGACACTCTTGATAACTACAAAGGCTGGGGGTATAGGGAGAAGCACCATCGTTTTATAAATAAGGAAACCGGACCCATGTTGCTCTTTTTCACCTGTCTCAGAGGAAAGAATGTTCCTTCCTCTCCGAGGTCAGCACTTCGCCTGTGATCTTGACCTCCTGCCTTCCTTTGTCCTCTGGGACTGGGTCTCAAATCAACCCTCTCCCTCAACTCTTCTTCACTCTTGCCCCTCCTACTCCTTTTCCCTCACACAGACACACATGGAAGACTCCCAATCTCAGCCCACCTGTGGCCACACTGTCCACTTCACAAGAGCAGCCTATACTAACTCACTGCCTTCACCTCTTCCCACTCTTCCTCGATCCTTGGTTTTCTGGCTTCTGCCCATCATTTGTTGCGCTTTCCAAGGGCGCCAGCGACGCCTTGATTCTCTTCCAGTGTTCTCCCCCTTCATGCTTGTGCTGCATGCAACACAATGAGCAGCTCCTCCTTCTCAACCCCTGCTTCACCCTTGGCCTTCCTGCATTCCCCTTCTTCTGGGTCTTCATCCACATTATTCTTTTCCTGCCTCTTCCCTTCCACACCCATGACTCCAGACTCCCTATTGACTTAATGACCCATCTCAGAGTCACTCTATTCCATGCTGGCTACGTATCTGTTAGGCTAAGGACGATGCAGAGATGCATATCTCACATTGATTCGGAAACTTAAAATCTAGTAGAGAAGACAAGTTGAATGACCGTAGTGCAAAGTAAAATAGAGGTAAGGTGCTCTGGGGGTTTAGGACATAAAGCAACCTTTTTCCGTCAGGAAAGCACTCTAGATGCCAAGACCTTCAAACTGTGTTAAGTGTTCCTGTACGAGTGTAGATTTTAGAGTCCCACATTCCTCTTCCTGAATCCTGGCTCCACCACTTACCAGGGTAAGTCAGGTATTCTCTCTACTTTAGGTTCCTCAAATATAAATAGGGATAATAATGGCACGAAGTCTTTGGGGTTCTCTGGAAAATTACGTGAGATAATATACACATCGTAGAGACTGGCCAGTGCTCATCAGTGTCATTTCTTCCTCTCGGGCAAAGAGAGACTACATTTCCCAGCCTCCCTTGCACTTAAATTGACCATATGACAGAGTTCCAATAAAATGAGGGTAAAAGTGATAAATACCATTTCCGGGCCTGGCTCCTAAAACACCTTCTCTCTCTTCTCTGTCCTCAGGGATGTGAAGTAAAGACTCTAAGATGGTAGAACCCTACAATGAAAGGAGCTGGGACCCGTGAGTCACTGCCTGGAGGAGAACCACTCAGGAGAGCTATCTGACCCTACCAGGGTTCTGATGACAGAAGTGAACCCATATCATATTAAGCCATGGTATTGCAGGTTTATTTGTTACCAGGGCTTGGCCTAGCCTCTCCTGACCAGTACACCATACGAAAATATTAGCTATGATGATGATGAAGGAGAAGACGGAGGACTTTTATCAGAATAGCTCAGTTCATTCCCAAGAGCAGTCTGTACATACAAGTCAGCAATCTCATGAGACCAGACCTCCTCAGAGCTCTTTGCCCTCAGATGACCACAGTGCCTGTTTGCACCATCATGAGGAGGTAACACCCAATTTGAGTCCTGAAACACATGAATAGCAATGATCATGTTCAGCCTTACAATACATGCACTCTGCAGGGACACAGGAAGGCCCCTGGTGGGATGTTGGGCCCACTTTTTCCCACTGGTGGCTCACCATGTTCATGTTCAAGCTGCTCCTGATGGCTAAAAGCCCCTCTGTAGCCTCTCCCTCCCTCCAACCTCAAGTCTGTTCTCCTTGCCAAGTGTTTCATGATAAAAATAACTTCTCTTTTCCTCATTCTCTGAACTCCGCAAAAAGCTCAGGCAGGCTGATCTCAGCTATAAAGAATCAGATCGAGTTAATTTCTACTAATCGGGTTAAGTCTCATGGTGATAATCACAATTTTTGATGCTTATAGTAATAGGGGTGGGAGTAGTTACAATGAAAGGCACTAAGCAAAACTCTATACACACCATCTGGAGTCCTTAGAGCCCTTCTGTGTTCATTTTCAGAGGGGGAAACTGAGGCTGGGAAAGGTTCATTCACGTGCCTGAGATCTCACTGCTTGTAAAGGTGAAACAGGGGTTTTCACTCAAGCCTGTTCTCCTTGCACTCAGCCTCCGTAGCCCCCCACATCTCTCACTTGCTGACTATCACACAGGAACACTCGGGGTCATTTAAGACCCTTCATAATAGGAGCCTAACATACTTTGAGATTTGAGAGCCAGTGTTCCAGCCTGGTGGTTCCAAAAATCTTCACCCCACGTAGAAAAACGTTGGCTACCAGAACCCTGATTGACATGGTGATCACTTCCATTACCCATCAGTGCTTCTCAGGGTGATGGCGGCGTTACCACTCCAAATGGACGTAATTCCAGCCAAAGAGAAGAGATCGGACACAACGGCCATAGACACACCTTCTCATGAAAGATCTCTGGGTTTCTGAAGTGCTACAAACAGTGGAAACCCCTGAGACTATCGTCTGGGATCACCCCGAGATCCCAGATCTGGAATCACCACTCTAAAGTTTTAAAGCCCTGCCTGATACCGGGATCTACCTGATCCGCTCCTCCTCACCCTTCAGGACTCCAATCAATGCTGATCTCTCTGTGAGGTCTTCCCTGCCCCCGCCCCACCTCCCCCGCCCGCTTGGCACTCCGGCGGTGGGCACCCTGAGGGCAGAGCCCATGTGGCATCGGTCCTCAGAGCCTGGCATGCAGGAGGCTTGCTCAACACAGTGGTGGGAGCATCGGAAAGAGCCACTTTTGAGAACACATGCTGCAAGAGCAGGTCTCCTTCCTGGCCTTTCCGCTGTGAGAACAGGACACATGTGGCCTGTGAATCCATAAATGATTTAGAAACGTCCATGGCCACCTGCATCATGAGTCTCCTGCTGCTCCCAGCTCGGCATCGTAGGGACCTCCTCCACTAGGGCGGCTTGGAAGAAGTGAGACAATTACGGTCGCTGCCAGGTGCTGTCGTCACCAAGTTTCAAATGGGGCTGCCTGATCCTTCCAGGGACCCTACCTTCACCTGAAAAGGAGGACATGTGAATCTTTGGTTTTAAAAGACGTGGAGCAGATTTGGGAGGTGGTCCCCTGAGCACTGGTTTCCCTTCATGTGACGTTTAGGTTAGGGAGTCCTGTTGCACCGACATCTTTAAAATAGCTCAGCTGGGGGAGCCTGGATGGCTCAGCTGGTGAAGCATCTGCCTTCGGCTCAGGTCATGATCAGGGTCCTGGGATCGAGCCCCACATCGGGCTCCCTGCTCAGCGAGGGGTCTGCTTCTCCCTCTGCCTCTGCCATTCCCCCCGCTTGTGCTCTCTCTAGCTATCTCTCTCTCTCCCTCAAATAAATAAATAAAACCCTTAAAAAAAAAAAGAAAAGAAACTAGCTCAGCTGTCCACAAGCCATAGTATATGTGGTCTGTATTTCAGAAAGAAAAAAGAAGACTTTGGTGTCTGGTTAGAAGAGCTGCCGTTAGAAGGGCAAGGCACAGGTGCCTCCCATCGAATGGCTTTCAGAGAACCATGGACGATCCCTGAGTCAGAAGTCACTAACACCAGAGGCCGAGAACTCCCACAGGCAGGGACAGCCTGCACATCACGGAGCTTCCCAGATGTGTATCAGAACAATCCACCACGGAAGGCAGTATGAATCACGGACTTGGCTGGAAAGTTGCTCCAACACTTTTGCCTCTGGGAGGTAATTACCTGACAAGGTTCTGTCTGTCTTCTCTCAAATTAAAAGAAAACAAAGAACCGGAAATTGGCTCTTGCTGATCCTCATGATCCATTCTCCCACTGGCAGCTGTGTCTGTGGGGGCAGGGGTGACGTGGAAGTGAGCTGTCTGAAAAACTCATCTGCTAGGTCCACGCATGGCTCTCTCTGGGGCCACCTGACCAGAAGGAGCCTCAGGATGGTGAGTCACCACCAGAGGCCACCGGAACACTCTGGGAGAGATGTGCAGGAGCAACGGGATCCCAAGAGGGTGGCTTGAGTTGTGTCTTCCCCCACACTGGGTACTGAATCATGGAGACTCCACTCCACCATGCCATCCTTCCTGGACACATTCTCTGGATTCTCTGGGAAGGGGCATCCAACATCAAGGAGATGTGATCTGGTCAGTGAGGCCAGGAAGCAGCAGTTAAGCGAAGACCTGAGAATAGGTTAATTAGGAGAAGAGGAGAGGGAAGTGTTGCAGGCAGAACGATGTGTGCAAAGGCCCAGTGGTGAGTGGGCACAAAGAACTGAAGGAGCCGTGTGGAGTGCAGGGCCAGAAGAAGCATATGACACAGCAGGAGGCTGGAGAGACAATAAAAAAACACTAACACTAACCAAGGGCTTATTCTGTGGTCGGTATGTCCATACTCACTCGTGAGTTTCTTACTGCAATCCTTACCCTGCAGGCAACAACAGCAGAATGAGAATAACAACAGCAAATACTGAAATAGCCTTTCTGTATGCCAGGGCCCAGCTAGGAACACTGTGACTCACTCACCTAATCCTCACGGAAGACGAGCAAAGGAACATGGGAGAATGTACATAAAACACACAAGGCCCCAGAGGTAGCAGGAGGGAAAACGGAGACTCCACCTGGGCAGCCTGACCCCAAAGTCTCAGTTTCCACCCAGCACTTCCAGATCTCCTCCTGAGAGCAGAGGAGGGACTGATGGGGTTTGCATGGTAGAGAGCCCCTCAGTGGCAGCACGGAGAACGTCCGGGGGGCCAGAGCTGACCCAGGAGCACCACTTGGAAGGACAAGGCTAAGTCCATGTGGTGATATCTTGAGCCCGTGTGATGGTCCAGCTGATGGCAAGAAAGGGATGGATTTGTGAGATTCAGGAGGTAAAAGGATCTGAGTTGTTTGGATGAGGGACTGGGAGAGAAGATTTTGTGAAGAACCAATCGTGATTTGGGCTAGCATAACTGGATGGTTGGTGTTGCCTTTCACTAAAACAGAGACACATGAAGACAAAGGTAATGAGTTTGGGTCGAATGGACCTGCTGGGTCTGACCAGAGAGGTCAAATGGGTACCTGACTGTCCTATCTGGAGCTCAGAGAAGAGGTCTGGGGGCATGGGAAGTAGAGAAGTTCGAGTCATCTGTGGGCAGGTGCTAATGGAGCCATAGGCATGGATGAGCCGGCCTTGGAGAAAGCGGAGAGTGGGAAGGGAACGTGTCTGTCCGAACTTCGAGGGGTACAGCGAATGTCCATTCCAAGTCAGGACTGCAAGGACTGTGGGAGGACACGAGAACCTGCTTACAACTAACATTCAGCAGAGAAGCTGCATCAGAAGCACGCGTGGAATGTCTAAGAGAGTTGGGATGGCAGTGTAGACAGTGGGTACCATGTATCTTGTGTGGTGATCGGGGGAGAGGAAATACACCAAACCCCTAGCAGTGGTGATATCAGGAGATGGGATTAGAGATGATTTATTTTCTTTTTTGTTCTTCTTTATGCTCGTCTATATAATCATTTCCTCAACAAATATTTATAGAGTACCATGATTTATTTACCTAGTTCCTTATTGTTGGAAAGTGAGGTTGTTCAATTCCCACACTAGTCAATACTGCTGTAATGTGCATCGTCATACATAAATCTTGTGGACACTTGTCATAATTTTCTCCTGCTCAGAAACTTCACTTGTTGCTACAGCCCAAGGCAACACAACTAAACCACTTTGTACCCCAGTGATCTCTAAATGCCAACCCAATCTTCCTTTCCTGTCCTCAGCCCTCAAGTAGAGTTGCTTTCAAGCCTCACACCAAAGCCTGCATGAGGAGGGAGTGGTGAGAGAGAGGTCACCAAGACCCAGATTTCTGGGTCAAGAACACCATGAAAGAGGAGTTCTATGGAGGCCAAATTGAGCTGTTATCAAATGCTACCAACGATTCCTGAGATGCGGCATGAAGGTCCCTCAGTTGAGTGAAGGGAGGATCACTGGTCACTGCTGCCCCAGTAGACTTGCTCTGCAAATCTGGGGCCAGAAAGGCGAGAGCCACAGAGAACGAGAAGGACGTTTACAGGGACAGAGATGGCCGCACCCCAGCACAAGGGCAAGAGCCTATGGGATGTGTGGAGCAGATCAGTCTCAGAGCTGGAAAAGCACTGTGTCGGGAGAGGTAAGGGTGCTGGGACTACAGCACGCTTAGGCAGTTGCCATCTGGAGTTCCTCTCTAGCGTACTGGCTGTTTCCATTGCGCTCTGTAAGTCAGAGAATCCACAGGAAATGAGCCTCCTTCAAACTCCCTTCCGGCAACAATGGGGTGATCATTTGCTTCGACTGCATAATGAAGGGCTGACCTGGATGAGTGTGAGCCCCCTCTTTGTCTGGTTAAACTGAGCGTTTCTCAGGATCACACAGGGAACTCTGGCCCCAGGGGGACAAAGGCTCCCAACGTGGAGGAAACACTGATTCTTGGCACAGTTGATAAGAATGAGGGATTGGTTCTCAAACCACTTCTACAAAGTAGGAATTGGGATTTAGACTCAATAAGCACGCGTGTGCACACACACACACACTCACAGATGTACTTCTCACTCCTTCCATAAACAACAACAACAAAAGCCCCATATGAATTTGGAAGGTTTTGCAATGATAATTTAAGAACCACTTAATACCCCATGAAATTCAAGCTGGTAAATTGAATGGACAGTGATATTAAAATATTTCATTAGATGTTTTTTATGCCAAATTAAGTTGTTGCAATTATATTGATATTCAGTCTGCATTACTCAAACTATTTTAATACTTTTTCTAATTTAGCATGATTAATTCTTTCATTTAAGAACATACTCGTTTTTAAGTTTTTGATTGTTTTTCTACTTTGCCTCTTTGACGTCTCTTTGCAGGAAGGTTTAATTCACAAGGATTCACACTCAAGGGGATGGAATCCAATTTTTCAGGACATTTACCTACCTGGGAACAAGGTTTTATTCTTGTTTCTACAACAATTATTTCCTCCATGTGGTAGACCAGGCCTTTGACAATTAACCATAAAGAATTTCACTTTATTAAATATATACCTACCATCTTCAAGCCCAGAAGGCCTTTTTTTTAAAAGAGATTCCTGAATTGGTTTGCAAGATTAATATTCTGCCTAGTTATAAATAAAAAAGTTACAAGTCTGTGTTTTAAAAAGTGAATGAATATCCTTACCACAATTTCTACCACCAGTCAGCGGGGGCCAAGGGGGGACGGGGGCGGGCTGGAAGCAGAGAAGCCCCGTGCTTGGGTCGGGGGGACCTGGCCGACCAGCCGAGGGGAAAGGGAACATTTCCATGTTTGTCAGCACTCATCATTTTCCTGTGGAAAGTTTAGCAATGGAACCATTAATTCTGTGTTTGTAAAGAATTTGGCTCTTTAAGTCAAAACAAATGTGTCACATTTTGGATTCTTGTTTACGAAATATTTGTTTTAGCTTTTCAGCAGCTCTCTCCTAATTTGGCTTTAATAAAAAAAAAGTATACAAGTTACAGTGCCAATTCCTTTCTCCAAGATGTACCACGCCGTTGTAGTTTCAATTACTCAGACAATTTCAATCCACCCAGACACTAATGTCATTAGTCTATGGAGAACCTTTCGAAATAATTTACACAGAAACTGTCCTTACATGCTAAATGAAAAATATGCAGCTCTAGTCCATGGAATTTGAATTATAATCCCACCACATGCAGGTTGGTTTTATTCATGCTATTTATTAAATAGGAAGAAGGTGATGCAGTTAATTACAAAGCAATTACCTGAACCATTACTGCAAACCTGGGCCACACGGCAATGAGAACGCTGCCTCCCCAAGAAGAGCCTGCCCTTGATCGCTCTCCTGGACACCCACAGACGCCAAGAGCCCACCCTCAGCAGGCTGCCACCAAGAGTCCGGAAGGAGGCTGTCTACGCAGGAGGCCCTTCTTAGAGTCACACCTAGGCCAAGCCCAGGACTTTGATCCTTGGGTCAGGAAGGTCTTACCATTGAAGCAGGGGCTTGGGGAACCATTCCAGTGTTCCCTCAAATGAGCCAAGATTGCTGTCTAGATGAATCCTCAGTGTTCTTTGCTGGTGACCACAATTCAGAACACCAGAGGGCTTCTGATGACTGGCCAGCTAGACAGGGTGGAGGGGACTAGCATGAGGCCAGGCGCCCAGGTGGGCAAGAGGCATGGATACGCATCAGGCTGGGAAGACCATCGTCACTGGTTTTTGTTTTTTGGGTTTTTTTTTTTGAGGCCAGGTATTTCTGACATTTCCAGGAACAAAGGTGTTCAAGGAGGGCTGAGTGGCCTTTACAGATGCTGCAAGGTTTCTATGGCAACCGAGGGCTCCTTCTTCCCCTCTGGGCCTGCCTTCTCTCCCTTCCTTCCCCGGGGGACTCTGGGATAAGGATCCTGCTGGGCAAGTCCTTCCTCTCTGGTCCAGGGGCCCCCAGCAGGAACGGAGCCTGCCTCTCGTTCCAGAGATCAGACACAGCGAGGGTGGCTCTCTGAGTCCTGCTCCTGCCTTAGCCCTGGCATTTTAGCATGCAGACTGCACGCCATCCCAAAGCCCTGTTCCCAAAGCCCTGCACTGTGGGCTTTGTAAGTACCGAAGACAGATGCCGGGAGAGAAAGCCGGCCCGCAGTGCGGCCAAGTGTGCTGGTGGAGGCCAGGAGGCTATCTGCAGAAACCTGACCGTTTTGTTTATGGTGTTCTGACAATGCTCGGAGCCGCTCAGAGCAGATGCTCCTCGTACCAAGCTGCTTGACATTCTGCCGGGAAGGTAGCTGCAGCTCTGGAAAGATGACTTGTGTGACATATGACAGCTTTTGGGGCTGCTGGTCCCCTGACTTCACTGCTCTAAGACCTGAGCCATCTGTAGCCTCTCACTTCTGAAGCCTGAGGCCCAGAATGGTAAGACCGAAGAGGGAGAAGAAACTAATCAAATCAGAAAAAAGAAGAAAGGAAAAAAAAATAAGAGAGAGAGAGAGGAGCTGGACCACCTGCTTGGAACAGTGGAAAGAGAAGTCCCTCCTGTTTGAATCTGCACCCCACCGCACCCCTGTCAATCCTCCCTATGACAACCTAAGTGATGTTTTTAAAACAATACAAGGATACTACTCCCCTAGTTTAAACCTTCCAAAGGCCCCCATTGCTCCAATGCTATATTCTAAACACCTTGACGCAGCTCAGGAGACTCTGCAAGGCTCAGTTCCCACTCTCCTCATGTCCCTTCAGACTCTGAGCTCCACATATACTAACTGGCCTTCATGACTTTCCTCCAGCACACTACACTTCGTCATGCCTCAGGGCCTTTGCACAGGCTCTCCCTCTGCTGGAACGCTTGCCCCTTCTCCTTAATGCCCTCCCCACCCCTACTCACTAACAATCTCAGGGAGCATACTTCTTCACAGCTGCCTTCCTGGTAGACCAGATCCCCCTGCTGAAAGGTCTTAGAGTTCCTTGATTTTCCTTTATGGCACTGATCATAGTTCCTCTCACACAATTAAGTGATGAAATTATGTCTCCTCGCCCTGGTTCAAAGCTCCATGAGGGCCCAGACCTTGCCCACTCTATTCTCTCCTGGCCCTTGGGAGGTGCTCAATAAATACTTCTGAAATGGATAAGCTCCAAAGCCAAAGCTATTAGGAAAAGAAAGACCAGTTAAAGTCCCAAGTCCATGACTGGAGCTCAAATCTGAGCTTGGGTGTTAGGGTGTCTTGCACCGGAATCACGGCGCTCCCGCTCACCAGCTGGGCAGCCCTGTGACTGTTCAACCGCAGAGCCTCAGCCTCTCATCTGTGAAACACCCAGAGCTGTGGAGTTAAGACAAGGTACGAAAAGCACTCAGCATCATCAGTGGTGCCTTCCATGACGCGCATCCTTGTTACTGAATGGCTGAGTGGGGTTAGAAAACTCACCGCGGAAGCTGCACACACTGAACCAAGGTGGACTCTTCTCTCCTCTCTGAGCGACAAGAAGGCATGACGCGCACACACGCAGTGCTGTGCTACAAATGTTTGCGAAATAAAAGGCTTCACCCCTGTTAGTAATTATTACCTCAGTTAATGATACAAGGCCCCGACTATGAGCCCTGCCTGTGCCGAGCCCTGGGGGGTGGGGGCAGCAGGACCTCGCGATCATCACTGGTGCATTGGTAAGTTCACACCATCTTTCCAAAGGATGATCCAGCCATTATATCCAATTTTTAGGTGGATATACCCTCTGACCCAGCATTACTATTCCATTTCTAGGAATATACCCAAGAAAACAATTGGACAAGTATGAAAAGCCCGGCTCACAGTAAGTCCTCAAATATTTGTTGAAGGAATACTGAATAAATACAAGGATGTTACAGTGCGACTTCTAAGAGCAAATAGTAGTAATAGTCTGTGTCCAGTGGCAGTGAGTAGGTTGACTGTATGGCATCACACAGAGCTATTAAAAATGACATAAATCACTTAACATGGAATCAAGTGAAAAAAAGCAAGTGCGAAATAGTGTGTACAATATAATCCCATATTTTGGTAAAAGCCTCTGTGTGTGTGTGTGTGTGAGAGAGAGAGAGAGAGAGAGAGAGAAAGAGAGAGAGAGAGAAAACCCTTCAGAAGTGTGTACATCATGGGCAGTTTTATCAATGGGATTTAGGGTTTAGGGTGAATCTAATCTTGTCCCCACTTTGCTATATCGTCTGACTTTTTTTTTTTATTTTTACAATGGTTACATATTTATTTTGAAACTGTAGAGAAGAGGAAGGTGTTTTATTTTGAGAAGGAGGAGACAGAAGAAAAAAAAAGACATATTCTCTGTGCCATGGAGGGGCTTCTTGGGAAAGTCAGTCTATCTATGAGGCAATGCGAGAATGAGTCTGTATGGTTTACATTTTTTATTTTCTGCATATTATGATGTTCTGACATCTTTCAAACCACTTTATTGAGGTATGATTGACATGTAAAAAGCTGTACATATTTAATATACACAACTCAATGAGCTTGGAGATAAATATACACCCATGAAACCATTGTCCCCATCAAAGCCATAAACATATCCATCCCCTCTCAAGACTTCCTCCCACCCCCAGTATTTGTCATCATCATCATTATTAGTGTGCATAGTAAGAACACTTAACATAAGATCTACCCTCTTAGCAAATTTTAAATCTATAATATAATATTGTTAGCAATAACCACAATGTTTTATAGTGAGTCTCCAGAATTTACTCATCTTACATTTCTGAAACTCAAAAACCTTTCTGGCTAGGGAGAGACTGCCCTTGAAGGCTAGCTGATTCGGAGGGATAGCAAAGGGCTCTGCGAGGAGCATGCCTTTGATATGCAAACTAACCAACCTTAGGCCTTACCTCTGCCTGGCCTTTAATCACAGGAGGCAATATTCCTCCGCCTTAATCATCCCAGGGCCAAGCACCAGGCAACTAAGGACTATTCCTATAGTTTAGAGCCCACTGAAATTATTCAAACCACCCAATCCTAAACTGTTTATCCCGCCCTGCCCTGCCTTTCCCATGCAAATTCCAATAAAGACCTAGGTTTCTCTCCTCCCTTCATTTATGGCCCCTTCTCTTGTGACCACCCTGGCGTCTTCTCATGGGACCCTTTGTGTGTGTCACACCCCCTGTTCCTAGGACCTCTGAGTGTAACTTTCTCTTCCTGAGCCTCTCCTGTGTCCCTCCTTGTGACACCCCAGATTGACCATCACATAAAAGAACAGAGAGCCCCATCTCTCTGTCTCTCTGTCTCTCTCTCTCACACACACACACAGACACCATCACTCCCAGGGAAGATTAAGTTAACTCTCCAGTTTGGCTCCCAGGAAAGTCCAGAAACTGAGACCTGAAATCTGCCTGTATGAGACATGGATCGACCCAGTGATACCAATACCACACGGTCTTGCTTACTGTAGCTGTAGATTAAGTATTAAAATCAAGTAGTGTAACTTTTTAAGCCTTATTTTTATAAATTCTTTTAGCTATGCTAGATCCATTTTGTGTTTTATATAAAAAAGGAGAAAATTTTAGAATCAGCTTATCAATTTCTAAAAAAAAAAAAAAAGGCTGATGGGATTTTGATTGAGATTGCACTGAGGCTATAGACCAATTTGGAGAAAACCGCCATCTGAACAACACTAAATCTTCCAATTCATGCATAAAGTATATCTCTCCATTTACTTAAGTATTCTTTAATTTCTCACTGCAGTGTTTTATACATTTCCATTTACACATACTTTGCTAATTTTAGCCTAAAATATTTCAAGTTTTTAATGATATTTTAAATTGTACATTTCTTTAACTTCAATTTATTTTCCTAATATGTGGAAATGGCTAATATATGGAAAGATATTTGTTCTTTAAATACCGACCTTGTTCCCTGTGGACTTCTTAAATTTATTTATTAGTTCTGGCAGTTTTTTCCCATAAATTCCTTAGCATTTTCTATATATATTTGCAGATCATCTGCAAATAAAAAAGTTTTACTCCTTTCTTTCCCATCTGTATGCTTTTTATTTCTTTTTCTTGCCTTATTGCACTGCCTTGGACCTCTAGGATAGAAGTGGTTAAGAGTGGACATATTGGCCATTTCCCAATCTTAAGAGAAAGTGCAATAATATACTATTAAGTATGATATTAGATGAGGCTTTTTATAGATGCCCTTTATCAGACTGAGGAAATTCCCTTCTATTCCTACTTTGCCAAAAGTTTTTTTTTTTTTTAATCATGAGTGAATATTAAATTGTACCAAATACTTTTTCTGTAGCTGTTGAGATAATTATATAATTATATGGTTAATATCCTTTGCTATTTTGATATGGTGAATTACACTGACTGATTTTCAAATGTTAATCCAACCTTGCATACCAGCAGTTAACTCCACTAATCATGGTATATTGTCCTTTTTGCATATAGTTGCATTCAACTTGCTAAAATATTGTATTAAGGATTTGTACATTTATGCTCATGACAGACAATGGTCCACAGTTTTCTTTACTTGTAATGTCTTTGTCTAGTTTTGGTATCATAAAATGAACTGGAAAGTGTTCTAATCTCCTGTATTTTCTGAAAATGTTTGGTAAACTTAACATTATTTCTCCCTTAAATGTTTGATAGAATTCACTTTGAAGGAGTTTTCTCCATGGGAAGATTTTTAATTACAATTTCAATTTTCCATGTCTTTTCCTGTCAATTTTAATAATTTTTGTCTTTCAAGTATGTGTCCATTTCATCTAAGTTGCCAAATTTATCACTGTAAAGTTGTTTATGATATTCCTTGGTTTTACCTTTAATGTGTGTAGCATCTGTGGTCATATATACTTTTTCATTCATGATGTTAATAAATTGTGCTCTCTCTCTTTTGTTTCTTGATCAGACTAGCTACAGGTTTGTCATTTTATTGATCTTTGCAAAGAGTTTTTGTATTATTTGTTTGTCTATTTACTGTTTCATTGATTTCACTATTATCTTTACCTTTTTTCTACTTTGGTTTTCATTGGCTATTCTAGCTTTTTTTTTTTTAAGATTTTTTTTTTTATTTGACACAGAGAGACAGTGAGAGAGGGAACACAAGCAGGGGGAGTGGGAGAGGGAGAAGCAGGCTTCCCGCGGAGCAGGGAGCCTCATGCGGGGCTCGATCCCAGGACCCTGGGATCACGACCTGCGCCGAAGGCAGACGCTTAACCGACGGAGCCACCCAGGCGCCCCTTCTTCTAGCTTCTTAATATGAAAGCTTAGATCAACTTGTAAACATTTGTTAACATGAATCACATTTATTGATTTCAAATGTAAATATCATATAAGCATTTCATAGAAGCATTTATAAGAATAAATTTCCGGGGCGCCTGGGTGGCTCAGTCATTAAGCATCTGCCTTCGGCTCAGGTCATGATCCTGGGGTCCTGGGATCGAGCCCCGCATCAGGCTCCCTGCTCGGCGGGAAGCCTGCTTCTCCCTCTCCCATTCCCCGTGCTTGTGCTCCCTCTCTCGCTATGTCTCTATCTGCCAAATAAAATCTTAAAAAAAAAAAAAAAGAATAAATTTCCTTCTAAGACTTACTTTAGGTGCATCAGACAAATTTTATATGTTGTATTTTAATTTTTATTCATTTCAAATTATTTTCTAGTTTCCTTTATGATTCTTTTTTCCTTTTTACTCTTAGAGAAGTGTTGTTTAATTTCCAAATATTTGGAAATTCTTCAGATATATATTTTACATCTGAAATTCTAAATTAATTCTGTTACTGCCAGAGAAACAGTAATCCTTTTAAATTTAATGAGACTTGTTTTGTAGTACAACACATGGCCTACTAAAAGTTTTATGTGCATTTGAAAAAATGTATTTTCTTCTATTGTTGGGTATTTTGTTTCAAAAATGTCAATTAGATCAAGTTGGTTGATAGCATTATTCAAGTTTTGAAGACTTTACTGAATTCCTGTCTATTTTATTCATTACTGAGAAAGGAATGTTGACATGTCCCACTATAATTATGAATTTCTCTGTCCCTCCTTTCAGTTCCATCATTCGGCATATATTTCGAAGCCATGTAATTAGGTGTGTACACATTTAGGACTGTTATGTCTTCTTGATGTACTGACCCTTTTATCATTGTGAAACATTTCTATTTTTAGTAGCGGTACTTGTCCTGAAGTCTACTTTGCTTGATAATAGTCACTTTAGCTTTCTTATAGTTTGCACACTATGTCTTAGATGTAGATATACATATATAGATATATAACTACAGATTGCACACTGTATCTTTTATCCATCTTTTTACTTCTGACCTGTGTCTTTATTATTAAAGTTTATTTCTTGTAGAAAGCATGTAGTTGGGCCTTACTTTTTTTGTCCACTCTGATAATCTCTAGCTTTTAATTGGAACGTTTAACCCACTTATAGCTGATATAATAATGTATACAGTTTGGTTTCTCTCTACCATCTAGCTATTTGTTTTCTATTTGTCCTATCTGTTTCATTTTCTTGGCTTCATTTTTGTCAGTATTCCACTTCATCTCCACTATTGGCTTGCTATTTCTCTTAGATTTTAGTGGCTGCTCTAGGATTTGTAATATGTATCTTTAATCATAGTATCCTAGCTTCAAATAATTACAGCATTTCATCAGTACTGTAAGAACCTTTCAACAATACACTCCCACTTCCCTCTGCTTTCCTTTGTATTATTGTTATCATGCACTTTGCTCTAAATGTTATTATTTTTGCTTTAGACAATCATCTTGTTTTTAACAGTTTATTGATATGTAGCTTACACACCATAAACTTCACCCATTTAAGGTGTCTCTCAACATTTCTAGTATATTTACAGTCTTGTGCAATCATCACCATAATCTAGTTTCAGAACATTTTCATCAGCACAGAAAGAAACCTTATACCCATTAGTTGGCACTCCCCATCCCCACCCAACACACACCCCTCAGCCCTAAGCAACTATTAATCTACTTTTTGTCTCTATAGTTTGCCCTATTCTGAGCATTTCCTATAAATGGTGTCATGTCATATGTGGTCTTTGTGACTGACTTCTTTCATTAAGAATAATGTTTAGTGGTTCATCCATTTTGTAGCATGTATTGGTACCTCATATATTTTATTACCAAGTAACATTTCATTGTATGAACACACCACATTTTGTTTATTCATTCATCAGTTGATTGACATTTGAGTTGTTTCCACTTATTGGCTCTTATGAATAATGCTGCTATGAACATTTGTGTACAAGTTTTTCCTTAAACATATGTTTTCATTTCTCTATGAGTGGAGTTGCTAGGTCATACGGTAACTTTATGTTTAACATTTAAGGAACTGACAAACTGTTTTCCATAGCAGCAGCACAGTTTTACATCCCCAGCAGCAATGTATGAGGGTTCTAATTTTTCTACATTCTTGTCAACACTTGTTATTATCGGTCTTTTCTCATTATATTTATCCTAGTGGATATGAATTGGTAACTCATCATGGTTTTCATTTCCCTGATGATTAATGATATTGTTGAACATCTTTTCATGGACCTATTGGATATTCATATATCTTCTCTGGAGGAAATGTCTATTTAAATTCTTTGCCCATTTTAACTGAGTTTTTTTCCTTTTCATTATTAAGTTGTAAGAATTCTTTACATATTCTAGATATAATTCAGCTTTATAATTTGCAGAATTTTTCTCCTAGACTGTAGAATGCCTTTTGACTTCTTAGTGGCAACTTTTGAAACACAAAAGCTTTTAATTTCAATGAAGTTCAATCTATCAATCAGTCCTCTCTTTAATTACCTATGCTTTTGGTATTATAACTAAGAAATCATTTCCTAACCTAAAATTACTAAGATTTATTCCTTTGTTTTCTTCTAAGACTTTGACGTTTTTAGCGCTTACCGTTAGGTCTATGTTCTACTTTGAGTTAATTTTTGTGTATGATACAAGCATGGGTCCCTTATTCCTCTTTTTGCTGTGTATATCTAGTTGTCCCAGAATCATTTGCTAAGAAGACTATTCTATCTTAATTAAACAGTCTTAGCCCCTTTGTTGAAAATCAGTTGACCAAAAATGTTAAGGTTTATTTCTGGACTCTCGATTTTATTTCATTGATCTATATGCCCATCCTTATGCCATAAACACACTTGATTACTGTAGCCTTACAGTAAGTTTTTAAATTGAGAATTTTGAGTGCTCCAACTTTGTTCTTCACATTCAATATTGTTTTGACTACTCTGGGTCCCTTGCATTTCCATTTAGGATCAGTTCATTAATTTCTGCAAAAAAATCTAGCTGAGGTTTTGTTAGGGATTGCATTGATTCTGTATATCAGTTTGGGGACTGTTGCCACCTTAATAGTAAGTTTTCTGATGCATCAGCATGGAATGTCTTTCCATTTATTTAGGTAATCTTTAATTACTTTTCCAATGTTTTATAGTACTCAGTTTACAAGTCTTATACTTCTTTTAAGATATTTATTCCTAAGTATTTTATTCTTCTTGATGCTATTATAAACTGGAATTGTTTTCTTAATTTGATTTTTCCCTAATTTGATTCTCAAACTATTTATTGCTAGTGTATAGAGATACAATTGATGTTTTGAAGTGTTCTCTCCTCTTCTATATTCTGGAATGTCTTGTGAATGACTTGTGTTAAATATTCTTTAAGTGTTTGGTAGTATTCACTAGTGAATCTATCTGACCCTTGGCTTTTCTTTGTCAGAAGATTTTTATATTAATATTTTTACTTGTTTTAGGTCTACTGAGATTCTCAATTTCTTCTTGTGTCAATTTCAGTAATTGTATCTTTCCAGGAATTTGTCCATTTACTTGAAATTATCTAATTTGTTGGCATATGCTTGTTTGTAGTATTCTTTTATGAAAGTTTTTATTTCTGTAAAGTCAGTAGCGATGTCCCCTCCTTCATTCCTGATTTTAGTCACTTGGGTCTTCTATCAGTCTGTATATCATCTATCTGCCTATCTTATTTATATCTATCTATCTATCTATCTATCTATCTATCTATCTATCTATCTTTTGTCAGTCTAGCTAATGGTACAACAATTTTGCTAATCATTTGAAAGAACCAATTTTGGTACTATCAACTTTCTCTATTATTTTTCTACACTCTATAAAGTTGATCACTTATTTTCCTCCTTCTGCATACTCTAGGTGCCATTTGCTTTTCTTTATCTAATTTTCTGAGTTATTGTTTGGGATCTTACTTCTTTTTTGTTATAGGCATTAAGAGCTATAACTTACAAAGAAAATTTTAAAAACAAGAAGGAGAGTATTTTATATTTACCTCCATATTTACCATTGCTAGTGCTCCTCATTCTTTTGTGTAAATTTGAGCTTTCATCTAGTAACATTTTTCTTCAATGTGAGGAACTTCCTTTAGTATGTCCTATAGTAGAGATCTGCCAGCAGTAAATTATCTTAGGTTGTTTTTGTTGTTGTTGTTGTTTTTGCCTAAAAATGTCTTTATTTCACCTTCATTTTTGAAGAATATGTTCATTTAATAAAGAATTGTAGGTCGAGTTTTGTTTTATTTTCTTTTTAGTAATTCAAAGATGTTTCATTGTCTTCTAGCTTGCAGTATTAATAATGAGAAATCAGTAGTAATTCTTATCCTTGTGATTTATCTTTTTTTTTCTTTGTCTAATTAAAAGACTACTTCTTTGTTGCTGGTGTTCAGTAATTTGATTATGACAATTCTTGGTGTTCTTTCCTATGTATTTATCCTGCCTAATGTTCAGGTTCATTGAGTTTCTTAGATCTACGACTTTATAGTTTTCATCAAATTTGGAAGAATCTTGACCATTACTTCTTCAATATTTTTCTGCTGCTCCTGTCCCCACCTGACCATAGCCTGGGCCTCCAATTATAGGTATGTCAAATCACATGATATTGTTTCAAGTTCATTGAGTCTCTGTTATTTTTCTCCTACCCTTTCTTGTCTGGGTGCTTTATTTTCAGCTGTTTCTATTGCTATATCTTCAAGTTTGTTGCCCTTTGTTTCTAGTGTCTAATCCACTATTATGCCCATTGTGATAGTTAGACTCTAAGATAGCCCCAATGGTCTTGACCTCTATTATTCATACCCTTGTGTAATCTCCATCTCTTTTTCATGGGTATATTGATGACTTGCTTCTAATCCATAGGATACAGTAAAGGTGATGGGATGTCACATCTGTGATTAGGTTACAAGAGATTGTGACTTCTGTTTTGCTAGCAAACTCTATTGTCTTTTTGTCTTATATACTTTGATGAATCAAGCTGCCATGTTGGAGAAGTCCATATGGCAAGGAACTGAAGGTGGCCTCTGGCTAAAAGCCAGGTAGGAACTAAAGCCTTCAGCCCAACACCTTTCAAGGAGCTGAATTCTTACAGCAACTAAGAAAGCTTAGAAGTAGATCCTCTCAGCTGAGCTTTCAGATAAGACCTCAGTCCTGGATGACATGTTGATTGCAGCAGCCCTGTGAGAGACCCTGAAATAGAGGATCCAGCTAAACCACATGTAGATTCCCAACTCTCAGAAATTGTGAGATTAATAAATGTGTGTTGTTTTAAGCTGCTAAGTTTGTGGTAATTTTGTACACATTAATCAATAACTAATATATTCATCTGGTGAAATTTTCACTTTAGATATCATATTTTGAAATTCTAAAAGTTTGGGGCGCCTGGGTGGCTCAGTCGTTAAGCGTCTGCCTTCGGCTCGGGTCATGATTCCAGGTCCTGGGATCGAGCCCCGCATCGGGCTCCCTGCTCCGCGGGAAGCCTGCTTCTCCCTCTCCCACTCCCCCTGCTTGTGTTCCCTCTCTCGCTGTGTCTCTCTCTCTGTCAAATAAATAAATAAAAAAAAAAAAAAAAAAAAAAAAAAAAAAGAAATTCTAAAAGTTTTATTTGGTTATTTTTTCTTATAATCCTCTTGCACTGTTTATCTTTTCTCTTAAATCATTGAAGATATTTATAATAGCTGTTTTAAAGTCTTTGTCTTCTAATTTCTACTGACTGATTTTTATCCCAGATATGGGTCATATTTCCCTGTTTTTTTACGTGTGTAATTCTTTTTGATTGAGTGCAGGGCACTATGCATGATATATTGGTGAGTGTAGATTTTTGCTGTCATACTTTAAAGAATGCTGCATTTTGTTATGTCTGGCACTTGCATTACTTGCAGATTAGCTTCCTTATTGTGAGGTTTGTTTTTGTGCTTTGCTAGAGTGAGTCTAGATTAGTTTTTATTCCAGGGAGAGTCTAGTCCCATTCTTTTTTTTTTTTTTTTTTTTTTATTTATTTATTTATTTATTTTTTAAATGTTTTATTTATTTATTCATGAGAGTCAGAGAGAGAGAGAGGCAGAGGCAGAGGGAGAAGCAGGCTCCCCGCCTAGCAGGGAGCCTGATGCGGGACTCGATCCCAGGACCCTGGGATCATGACCTGAGCCGAAGGCAGACGCTTAACCATCTGAGCCACCCAGGCACCCGAAGTCTAGTCCCATTCTTAAGGTGTGGCCCTTCTGAGCTCTCTAATAAATGCCCCAGATATTCAATAACATCTCTTCACAAAGCCTAGTTCAAACTTGAACATCTCCCTTGCATGTGAGTTCTGAGGATTTTTAGTTACAGCTCCCAGTGATTGTTTTCTTTGACCAACCTCATGGAGTTTCACCTTATACATACTCAGCTTAGTATTTAGCTAACGACTCAAGGAGACCCTACTATGCAGATTTCTGGATCCCTTCCTCTGTTTATGTCCCTTCTTTCCAGTATTCTTCCCTATGAACTCCAGTTACCTTGGCCACCCCAAACTCTGATCTAGATCTCTTCAACTCGGCTAGACTACCATGTTCTGTTTGGTTACCCATCTCTATGCTACTAGGAAGAAATCTCCAGCCAGAAAGCCAGAACTCATCTTGTTTGTTTACTCTTCTCAGACATCAGATTCCTTCACTGCCTGTTGTCCAACAACTGACAACAGTCATTGCACATATTTTTTCCAGAGTTCTAGATGGTTTTGGTGGGATGCTAAGTTTGCTACCAATTACTTTGTCATTGCCATTAGAGGTCTCTGGATATTTTCAGAGATGTACAAGAGGTAATGGGATTATCACTTAGCTCTGTCCTTGGGTTCTTAAGCTTCTTGCAGATACTCAACTGGCTTACTCATGGCAGTGGAGGGTGGCTGGGGGATGGTAGGAAGATGCATCAGAAATGTTCCTCACCAGTCATAACCCCCAATCCCAAGATCACTAGCAGCACTCATGACAACCAACCCCTTTGCCTTCTCAGCAAATAACGTGTCAGTGTAACAAAAACCTACCAGAAAGCCTCTCAGTCTACCATGGATTTATTCTGTGGGTTGCACCAGATTCCCTTTGTGCAAAGTGACGTAATCATAATTTCTGAACTAAAACCCTTGGTCTAATGGTAGGCCTACATATTTGGATTTGGAGGGATCCCAGGAGACCCTGTGTGTCTCAGGCATCTGACATACTGTTACACAGACAGTCTTTGGCTACAGGGGCCATCTTTGTCCCCTCACAGAGGCACAATCCCCAGAGGATCTTCAATCTATCCAATATGCAGAATCGACCACCCAGGAAGCTCTTGAAAAATTACAAATGCTCATGTCCAACCCCAGACTACACATTAGGACCCTAGCAGCCCACGGTGATTCTGATGCACTGCCAAGGATCATTCTGTCTTCTCATACATTATGAGGCCAAGGAACTCACAAATATCAAGGCCGAAGACTTCAAACTGCCAGTGCCTTGTAAACCACCCAGAACCAGCCCTGGAGGGACATGAAGATTACCCAATCCAAAAAGAGAAGACACTGAGCTCTCTCTCCGAATCATAGGAAAAAAGCCTTAAAGAATATTTTGGCTAGCTTCTCTTTTCCTACCTCAGCCATTCCACTTCATAGATAAGGAAACCAATACCCCGAGGGATTAAGTGGTATGCCCACAGTCCAGGGCCAAGTTACCCACCCAGAACTTTCCCCAACACCCCTAAGACACCTCCTAAAATCCCTTAGAACAGAATCCAAAATCCTTACCCCATCTGAGCCCCCACATGACCTGGCTTCAGGCCCCTCCAGCCACATCTCACAAAACCCTGTCCTTGTCCCTGCTCTCCAGGCACACTGGTCCCATTCTAGCAGGTAAACAAGGTCTTTCCCACCTGAGAGACTCATCCTGTTTGCTGAGAAGGCCCCATCCTAGCTCTTTGTCCGTTGAGTCACAGGTAGAATGTTCCTGCCTTATTCAGGCTCTCCTGAACCACCAAAGCCCAATGCCTGGCCATTGTTCTTGGTATGGGCACATGCCTGGTTCATCACCCTTAGCACTTTCCTCAGGGGTCCTGAGGTACTTGCTGCTTACCTCTGTCCTGTCTGTCCCTGCCCCATTCAGTGGAGAGCTTCAAGAGAGTGGACAATGGATCTGTTTTGTGGATCACTGTATCTCTAATGCCTAGCAAAGCACCTGGCATGCAGTGGGCTCATAATAATGTTTCTTTTTTTTTTTTAAGATTTTATTTATTTGTCAGAGAGAGAGAGAGCACAAGCAGGGGGAGCAGCAGGCAGAGGGAGAGGGAGAAGCAGGCTTCCAGTTACTAAGCAAGGAGCCTGATGCAGGGCTCCATTGCAGGACCCTGGGATCATGACCTGAGCCGAAGGCAGACGCTTAAGTGACTGAGCCACCCAGGTGTTCCAGTAATGTTTCTTGAACGGATGGATGGATGGATGGGAGAAGTAAAGAAATAATCAACCAACAACTAAAGAGTGACAGTAATCACTTTGTCTCTAACCCACCAAGTGCTATGAGGGCAAAGAGCTCCAGGCCCTTTCTCTTCAGGGCTGTGCCCTGGGGTTTGGGGGTCTCAGCCTATGCCCTCCCAGCCAGAAGACCTGCTGGCATTAGCTTCCATTTGGAACACACTGATATCAAATGTCCAGATACCTTGGCACGTGGCAGAACACAGGTCTCCCCACAGACAGAAGAATGTCCACCATTCCCTGCTCTAACAAGCACGCCCCAGCTCTGCAGACCTGCCGCGGGGCAGCCCTTCTCTCTTACCATTCAACTGGGTCTGCACACATGATGAAGGTGAATTTAGGATTCACCAGTTCCCACTCTGAAATAACCTGGGAGCTGGGCTCCTCCATCCACAGGCAAAGACTTTAATATTCAAGCCAGAAGCAGCAGCCCAGCGCTATCGAGGGATAAGAGCTCAATTTTCTCATATCATGTTGTTCTCCTATGGGCCCTTCAAATCTCCAACCACACCATCAAACAGGACCTGCCCTTCCCACAGCATCGCATCTTAAGTTTCTGATTATGAGTCAGATCCTGATGCAGGGCCAGTGGAAGAATTAGAATCAGAGACTAAATTATGGGCACGCTTAAAAGTAATCCAGGTCCGCGGGCTCATGGTGAATGTGCTACGGTCCCAGTACTGTTCAGTGTGAGTGCAATGCAAGCCCCATTTTACATTTCCTAGCAGCAGCGGTAAAGAAGTGAAAAGAAACAGGTGAGACTAATTTTAAGGATATATTTTATTTAGCTAATATATTTAAAAATCTTTTAACACGCAATCAATATAAATATTAATGGGTTATTTAACAGGGCTTCTCTTTCCTATTAAGTCTATGAAATGCAGTGTGTATTTTACACTCCCGGCTCATAGAAATTCAGAGTAGGCACAATGCAGGTGCTCGATAATGACACGTGGCTCGTGGCCACGGTTTCGGACAACACGGGAAGAGTCTGTCCGCTCGTAGGTGGTGCATCAGCAGCCGGCACCGCGGCACTAACCCGAGCTGCCTGAGAACTTACGTGGAAGACAAGAGGAAGAGAAACCTGCTTCCTGGCCCCCGCAGCCCCTTCCTCACCCTGCCCATATTGGCACTGACGTCAGGCAGCGGGCAAAGCCAGCAGGGGAAGCCGCCATGGCTGTTCCGAGCTCTGGGTGCTTGGCTGCCTTCACTGGTATTTATTTGGCTTTTTATAAACAAAAGTCAGACTTAATGCATTCCATTCATCATGAGGAAAGGGCAGTAATCCTAAGGGGATCTGTCAAACAGACGCTCTTTCTGTAAATAAATAAAAAGGTGACTGCAGGAAAGGAAAGTTACACTGAAACGAAATCTGGGGTTTTTTCCATTTTAGATCCATAAGCCAAAATATTGCTAAGGCTTTTTATAAACAAAGATAATGAGTTGTATAATTTATGTAAATTAACTAATGCTGCTGCATTTTCTAGAAGTAACATAAACTGCATTATTTATTCGACGTGCCTTTTGGAGTAAAAAATAATTGTAATTGGATATTATACCTAACAGGTTTCTCCCGTTGTTTTCTTATTAGTATTCGTGGTTTTGAACATAAAACACAGGATCTCTGAACACACCACAGGTGTGGCTTTCCTTCTGCACGTAAGAAAAAATACCAGAGTCAGACCCCTGACCACAACTTCTGCACCAGAAGGAAACCTTCACACGTGCTAGATACCATGGGCTTGGCTTGGTCAGCAGGTGGTTATTTTCAGCTAGTGAGGGGTTCTAGTTAGTTGACCAGCAGCCCGGGGGATCCAGCTGATGTTACTTTCCCTCCCTGATGTCCTCCCATCTTCACTGTTCAAAGTGTGAGTCCAAGTAGCTTCACTCCACTCAAAGCAGCGTCCGCATCTCCTGGGAGCTTGCTCTGGATGCAGTACCTCAGGCCCCCCTCAGACCAAATGAATCAGAACCCCCAGGGGGCTGGTACGCATGGTAAAGTTTGAGAAACAGTTTCCTACATGCTTTGTGGTGGAGACGCGGTCCCTTCCCAGACCCCACCTGCAGGAGACAGAGCTGCGCACAAGAGGGCACAGGTTCCCCCTCCCAGCCAGCATCTATTCAAATGAGCAACACACAATCACACTCTGCAGTTCTTAATATTATCATATTAAGAGCATTAAAAATGCAAGAAAGGATAATTAAGCAAAATAAATTAAACAAGGATCTTGAAATACACAGCCTTGGAAATACTTTTGTTGCCTAAACGCTTGCAAACATCTGTTAGCTGCTATCATGCTTGCTATCCTTTTCTGATATTCAAAGCACAAAATGTGGTCAAATACCAAATGTAAATAGCTCTGATTCGTAACCTTGTTTGTGCAGCAAAAGTCGGCCCTAAGGCCGAGGAAGGAACTCTATTGAAAGTCCACTGATCTTTGGGAGGAGCTTCTTGTTTGGGAACAGAGGTCGCCTGCTGGAGAAGCCAACCTCATTCATTCAATACCAGGGGTGAAGGAAAACAAAACAAAAGTATCTCAGACCCAAAAGGAACGCAGGGTAATTTACTGAATTTATTTCATCTCATCTCCCTTAATCATGTAAAAACAAAACCCAAAAATGTTCTACATTCTGGTTTGTGTCCAACACAATGTGCAAACTAATTGAGTGTAAAAAGCGTTGCTTTGCATTATATCAGTTAAAGTGAGTGTAACGATTGCTCTTCCTACCCCCGAGCTCTGTTTCATTTCCGTTTTTGTTATAATTCAGTCCATTCACAATATGTCATTGCAAACACTATTTGCAAAAGAAAGTATAAAAAACAGATTCTTTATTTCTTAGTGCATTTATTTTCATTTCCCCTCTCAAGCTCTCCACATTTATACCGTGCTTCCATCTGGAGGGCTTAAAAAAGTTATAGACGAAGTTACTATACATAATGAGGCGCACACTCATCTGGTATTTAGCCCAAGAATTTTATTGCCAGGTGTTGTGAAAGGAAAAAAAATACAGGCAAAATACCGTGCTGCATCTCGTTTCCAAACATTTCATATCATGTCTGAAAGTGTTCATTAATTTGGGAGGGAAGTGGCTTCCATGAGGCTTCCTTCACCGCCTCCCAGGAAAAGGCAAATGAGGGGGCTCTGCCCGTGGGAGGCCGCTGCACCCCAGCCCCGGTGGGTGTCTAAGTGCCCCATGATGCACAGCTCTGCTCAGGTCTGGGACCTGCCTGCCATCAACCCCGCAGACTCTGAGGGCCCAGCTCTCCAGCAAATAGAAACGGAGTCCCTCCCATGCTCAGCACTGGTGGGACAGAATCTGAGCACACAAACAAGGAAGTGGGAGCGTGCCCAAACCCACCTCCTATTTCAGGGGCTCTGATTTAGGGCGTAAAGGGAAAATGAATCCCAGGAGAGCTGAAGAACCAAACGCAAGGCCACTGTACGAGACCAGGGAGCCCCTCTGTGCCCACACTTAGATGGGGGCTGTATGCAGACTCTTTGAACTATTACACAGCAATTAAAGAATTAAAGGTCAGTCGTGAACTCACTTCCTCCTGGACTGATTCGTCACGTGGAGAGCCAAGCAGGTTTCGTTTGTAAGAAATAACTGCGAACATCCTTTCTTGATCAAAACTCTTCAGAGTATAGGGATAGAGGGTACATACCTCAATATCATAAAAGCCATCTATGAAAAACCTACAGCGAATATCATTCTCAATGGGGAAAAACTGAGAGCTTTCCCCCTAAAGTCAGGAATGCGGCAGGGATGTCCACTATCACCACTGCTATTCAACATAGTATTGGAAGTCCTAGCCACAGCCATCAGACAACAAAAAGAAATCAAAGGCATCCAAATTGGCAAAGAAGAAGTCAAACTCTCACTCTTTGCAGATGATATGATACTTTATGTGGAAAACCCAAAAGACTCCACCCCAAAACTGCTAGAACTCATACAGGAATTCAGTAAAGTGGCAAGATATAAAATCAATGCACAGAAGTCAGTGGCATTCCTATACACCAACAACAAGTCAGAAGAAAGAGAAATTAAGGAGTCGATCCCATTTACAATTGCACCCAAAACCATAAGATACCTAGGAATAAATCTAACCAAAGAGGCAAAGGATCTGTACTCAGAAAACTATAAAATACTCATGAAAGAAATTGAGGAAGACACAAAGAAATGGAAAAACGTTCCATGCTCATGGATTGGAAGAACAAATATTGTGAAGATGTCAATCCTACCTAGAGCAATCTACACATTCAATGCAATCCCCATCAAAATACCATCCACTTTCTTCAAAGAAATGGAACAAATAATCCTAAAATTTGTATGGAACCAGAAAAGACCCCGCATAGCCAGAGGAATGTTGAAAAAGAAAAGCAAAGCTGGCGGCATCACAATTCCGGACTTCCAGCTCTACTACAAAGCTGTCATCATCAAGACAGTATGGTACTGGCACAAAAACAGACACATAGATCAATGGAACAGAATAGAGAGCCCAGAAATGGACCCTCAACTCTATGGTCAACTAATCTTTGACAAAGCAGGAAAGAATGTCCAATGGAAAAAAGACAGTCTCTTCAACAAATGGTGTTGGGAAAATTGGACAGCCACATGCAGAAGAATGAAACTGGACCATTTCCTTACACCACACACAAAAATAGACTCCAAATGGTTGAAAGACCTCAATGTGAGACAGGAGTCCATCAAAATCCTAAAGGAGAACACAGGCAGCAACCTCTTCGACCTCAGCCGCAGCAACTTCTTCCTAGAAACATCGCCAAAGGCAAGGGAAGCAAGGGCAAAAATGAACTATTGGGACTTCATCAAGATAAAAAGCTTTTGCAAAGCAAAGGAAACAGTCAACAAAACCAAAAGACAACTGACAGAATGGGAGAAGATATTTGCAAATGACATATCAGATAAAGGGCTAGTATCCAAAATCTATAAAGAACTCATCAAACTCAACACCAAAAGAACAAAGAATCCAATCAAGAAATGGGCAGAAGACATGAACAGACATTTTTCCAAAGAAGACATCCAAACGGCCAACAGACACATGAAAAAGTGTTCAATATTGCTCGGCATCAGGGAAATCCAAATCAAAACCTCAATGAGATACCACCTCACACCAGTCAGAATGGCTAAAATTAACAAGTCAGGAAATGACAGATGTTGGCGGGGATGCGGAGAAAGGGGAACCCTCCTACACTGTTGGTGGGAATGCAAGCTGGTGCAGCCACTCTGGAAAACAGTATGAAGGTTCCTCAAAAAGTTGAAAATAGAGCTACCATAGGATCCAGCAATTGCACTCCTGGGTATTTACCCCAAAGATACAAAAGTAGGGACCCGAAAGGGTACGTGCACCCCGATGTTTATAGCAGCAATGTCCACAATAGCCAAACTGTGGAAAGAGCCAAGATGTCCATCAACAGATGAATGGATAAAGAAGATGTGGTATATATATACAATGGAATATTATGCAGCCATCAAAAGGAATGAGATCTTGCCATTTGCAACAACGTGGATGGAACTGGAGGGTATTATGCTGAGCGAAATAAGTCAAACAGAGAAAGACATGTATCATATGACCTCACTGATATGAGGAATTCTTAATCTCAGGAAACAAACTGAGGGTTGCTGGAGTGGGGGGTGGGGTGGGAGGGATGGGGTGACTGGGTGATGGACACTGGGGAGGGTATGTGTTCTGGTAAGCGCTGTGAATTGTGCAAGACTGTTGAATCTCAGATCTGTACCTCTGAAACAAATAATGCAATATATGTTAAGAAAGAAAAAAAAAGAAGAAGAATGTAGCAGGAGGGGAAGAATGAAGGGGGGGAAATCGGAGGGGGAGAAGAACCATGAGAGACGATGGACTCTGAAAAACAAACTGAGGGTTCTAGAGGGGAGGGGGGTGGGAGGATGGGTTAGCCTGGTGATGGGTATTGAGGAGGGCACGTTCTGCATGGAGCACTGGGTGTTATGCACAAACAATGAATCATGGAACACTATATCTAAAACTAATGATGTAATGTATGGGGATTAACATAACAATAAAAAAATTAAAAAAAAAAAGAAATAACTGCGAACAGTTCAGTGTGTGTTCTTTGGGGAAACTGAACTTACTATGGGATTATGCTGACAATTAGGTCTAATTCCATGTATAGAAGCACACAACAGAGTGAGGGGTTCAAGAAACATATCAGTGTCGGGGCATCACACTACGGAAAGATTGAATGTGTGACTGGGTTGCTCTGTGCATGGATGGGTAAAGAACCTGGGGGAGATCAGGAGTCTTGGGGTCCCCCAGCTAGTTTCCCACAGTCTCCTACAGTAAAGATTATGGCATTGAACCATCTGTCGAATGTTTTGGGAAGAGAAAGAAGTCAGGGAGTATTTTGAAACTCAAGCTATCAGACAACCCTGATCCCTTCATAATATCACTATGGGGCATGCGGGCTTGTCGTTCTCAGTAGACGTCCCCCGGTAGCTCGGCATGCCCTCTGTCCTGAGGGGACAGGTCGGACAGCCACACCCGCTAGGCCTCCCTGGTTCCGTGTCACCTGAGATGGGCGCAGCTCCAGGGCGTGCCCATCCGCTGTCCTCACTACAGATGCAGCTCACCAGACTGGATTTGCTGCCCATTGGCTTCTGCAAGAATGGGTTCAGGGCAACATCCTACATCCCACACGAGCTGACCACACTTCAGTCAGGGTTCTCAGGCCTCCCAGTCTCGTCTCCTCTTAGACTTAAACAAACCTTTTAGGACATTCCAAGCCAGAAGAACACTATCCTGGTCTCTGCCAGCATCTCAGGTGCTGAAATGTGTAGACCTCAGCAGAGCTTTTTAAGAGCATTAAAAATTAGAAATAGGAGGATAAAGACATGGAGATTGAAGGACTCTGAATGCTAGAACAAGAGCAGGTCGGCCACGAGCACAGGGAGGGAAAAACCACAGCCACTTACTCAGAATTTATGTTTCCATAAGTGAAACATTAGGATTCTCGTATGGAGAAGAAATTATTGATATGCGTGTTCCCTTAAGGAAGGCTTCTCAAGAGGCCCATTCCAGATTTAATAATAATCCATATGCTTCCCCTGAAATGGCAAACGGAGTCTTTGATTTCCTTATCATTGCTGCAGATACATGAATCATTAAGCTGCAAACCAGCAGAGGTTCAGTTTATCACACACCACCTAGAATATTTAATAAAATAAATTCTAAATAATCAATTCGTGAAGAGTCAACATCTCTTACACTTTTGTAATAAATGTCTACCTCTCGCATCCATCATAAAACTATACGTAAATTGTGGCAGCAAAGATGAAAGAGAAAGTCTCCGGTTTTCTCGTGCTGTCTTGTAAATACTTAAACACGGACAAATAACATCTGTACCCTCCCTACGGCCTCTATTCTAGGGGGATGTTGTCCCATCAAACACGGACAGGCTACTACTTTCAAAGCACTTCAGGCCTGAAGATGCAGGGGGTTCAGCCTTCCCCTCTTCCGTGAGAGCCTGATCATTTGACCCACCTACTCACAGCAAGGTCACATGCCTTTGGCTCAGCTGTCCCTGGACAGAGGAGCTCAGAGTGCATCACTGGGATTTGGCCTGCCCTCTCTACCGCACCATGAAGCAGGCTTATGGGAGAAACAGGACACTTCCCAACTGCCCTTGCAAGGGACATTATCTAGCTTCTCCAGACTGAGAACAAACGGGCCTATGCCACATGGACGTATTACCACAAGGAAAGAGAAAGAAGACATCCTAACTCCACCAGGACAAACATGATGAACAACACTGTCTGATGTGACAGCATGTCATGAACAAAAGTGTTATTTCCTTACAAAATTATAAGCCGAGCCTGATCATTGTCAGGCTGCAAACATGAGTCTAAAAACATAACAGTGCTCAGATATAAGAGGCAAGTCCCTAATCATCCCCCATCAATCTCTCACCAGTTTCCATAGCACCCTGCTCCTTCTGGAACCTGCTGCCATAATCTAGAACAGGGGTCGACAAGCTACATCCATGGTCCAAATCGGGCCTTCACCCTGTTTTTGCAAATAAAGTTTTATTGGAACACCCCCATTCCTTAACTATCGTCTATGGTTGCTTTCACACTGCGCCAGTGTGACAGAGACCATCTGGCTGGCAAAACTGAAACTGTTTACTGTCCGACGCTTCGCAGAAGAAATCCATCAATTCATCCATTCACTCAAAAAATGTTTATTAGGTACTTACCGGGTACCAAATGTGCAGCAAGTACCATGCCAAGTGCTGGGCTACAACAGGGGACAGAAGGTGCCCTGGGGGGCGGAGTTAAACAATGCAGGAACAGGGGGGAAGAGGGCCAGGGGAGCCGGTGTGCTCCGCAGGCAGAAACCCGCTATTCCCTCTCCTTCATGGCCAAGGGCAGAAGGACTGGTAGGCTCAGACCGTATCATCAGAGCTTTCAGCTAGATGTTTTTTAAAGGCGCTGGGAGTCGAGTAATGAATTACCAGACCAACTTGTAAAATTTTCCTTTGGACGTTTTTCTTAACGTCAGATTAAAACAAAACAAAACAAAACAAAAAACCCACGTGCCTAGGGCTGAGTCACCAAGGGAAGACCCTATCAGCAGCAGGAGAATGATTGTGCCAATCCTTTCCAAATGAACGGCCCTATCAATCATGGGAGGAGATACTAAAAGGCAGATCTTGGTTCAGTAGATCCAGGGTGAGGTCCGAGACTCTGCCCTTCTAGTGAGCTCCCAGGTGAGCCTGGCAGTGCTGACCGATGGGTCACATGGCTGTGCACATGCCCATGTGGCCCTCAGCTTTGGCATGAGTGAGATACGAGTGCTTTGCAGCAAGATGTAAAGGCATATCCCGAAGGCCATAAGGCGTTACAAGGTGTTGGAATGAAGACCCACAAAGAGGAAATGGAAGGTCTCTTCATCTCGTCGGAGGCAAACAAGAACCAGAAAGGTGCTCTTTCATGAAATCACCAGCTTTCCGTCTATGGTGCTGGCCTTGCACCCAGGAAGGGCCAGCAGAGAGCGGTTCAGCAGCAGCAGAACCCCAGCAAGTGCGCAGAGGAAACGAGGAGACCAGAAGCAGCCTCCCCCCGAGCAGCAGGGTGAGTTGCTGTCCCCTTCTCTTGCTTATGTACTAACCCGTTCCTCTGCCACTCGTCCTGGGTGCACAGAAGCCTGCCACCACCCCTCCATCTTCCCCATGATTTTTGCTGGTCTGTGGGAAACAGACCGGGGAAACCTGGGCCTGATGAGTTTCCCCTGTGTCGGTGACTACCCCATGTCAGCTGCAGGGGTCAGCCGCGACTCTCCTAGGATGGGCTGCAGATTCATGCCCTCTGAGCATGGACGGCACCCCACGGAGACAAGCCACAGCCGCGGATGACAGGAGTAAATTTCCCAGCAATGTCAGGGCATTGAAAGATGTGGAGAAGATCAATAATTTACTGTTCGGTCAAGTGAAGGCCAGAGATATTCTTTACCCAACACAAGCTGGTCATTTACCGAGGTGGGTGGAATATATATATCACGTTCTTAAAAGGCATCCCCAGCTTCTGGATGAGGCTGTAAATTATGCTTACAAAATCAAGGTTATGTGTCCTGAGTAACATCTAACTTTGCAGCTGTACGTTGGGGCCCAATGGAAAGGCCCTTGGGTGAATTTTGACAGTGGTGTTCAAGAGTTTCCATTGTAATTGAATATGCTAAAATTTCCATTCATGTCCTTGCGGGCTAATCTGCAATCATGTTAAGGGACTGTTATGATAATAATTAAATACAAGTTCAGCATACCAAGTTGATATCTTGCTGCTCTACCTTCAACAGGGAGTTTCTAGCTCAATAGGGCTCAAATCAAGTTTAAAAAAGGAAATTGCAAAATATTTTACAAACTGTAATCTACCAGAGAGATGAGGAAGGCAGAAACTACAAACACGTCTCTTGCGAAATCTTCCTGACACCTCTTCAAACATCACTGGTGGGAGGCCTGCTTCCTGGGGGCAGCAGGCTCTAAGGGCAAGGCCTGGGCCTCTGGCAGTCCTAGTGACCCCCAGACTCTCTTTTCAGAGAGAGCAAGAGGGTCCCCAGGCCTGGCAGCCCTTAGGTTTGCTGGGAAACTGCCAGGAGTGTCCTCTCTGTAGCCATGGCCAGTGTCCTTCCTGGTTTTTATGGTTCCTGCGTCGATTATGTGTCTGGAGATAAACCAACTCCCTTCCTCGAGGCTTCAATGAGACCAGTACCCAAGCAGCCAAATCTCTATCTGCAAAGACTCAACGGAAACTGCTCTGATGGTCAGAGGGTTGCCGGATAAAATACAGGACACCCAGCCCAGTGTGCGTTTCAGACAAGCAACAAATAAATATGTTAGTGTAAGTATGTCCTGGGTAATTGCATGGGACATACTTGTACTGAAAACTTATTTATTGCTTATCTGAAATTCAAATGTCACTGGACATCGTGTGTGTGTGTGTGTGTGTGTGTTTGCACGAAATCCAGCAACCCCGCGTAGGGAGTGTGAGCACACAGACCCTCATGCCAAAGTGAGCGTGTCCTGGAGCTTTCAAGCTATGGCTTCAAGACGGACAGACGCTGACAATTCTTAGTGGGGGAGAGAAACGCAGCTCGTTGTCCCTCAATTTAGGTTGACATGGGAATATAAAAAGCTCCTATAGGACCCAGGTGACATCAGGGCTAAGAAGTGACAGCAGGTCCTGCAAGTATTCAGAGTGTTGGGGGACAAAATCCCACCCACTGGAGGGCGAGAGGCCTCCAGATCTTCTCGCAGTCTCCGGGGGCCGAGGGAGCCAGGTTCCTGGGCTGGAGGAACAGGGAGGGAGGGGCTCTTTCTCCTCTGACTGATGGGGGTTATAAAGAAGGGAGGCCCACTTGTACTAAAAGACCTTCCTTATCCCCCATCTCACTTGAGACCCGTGCTTGGGCGCATGGCGCTGCATCTCAAACCCCACACTCCCAGGCCTCCCGGGTCTAAGCACATGTCTTCTGGGTATCAAGGCGTTTTGAAAGCCCATGTGGTCTGGTGATGAGGAAACTGGGAATTTGCAATCCGACAGAGCTGGGGTAGTATCTCGACTCTGTTACTGACCAGCTGGGTATCCTGGAAATTAATCACGTCTTCCACAAGGATGAGGAAAACGGCATTGTTTACTTCATGGGAACGTTGCCAAGTCATTGCTCAAGATGGTGCACACCAAGCGATGGGGGCTGAACAGGTATTCAGTAGGTGTTTGATAAATGCTGCCATACTTGTCATTGCTGTTGTTAACTGCCTTTGGTCAGGGAAGACAGAGCCTTAAGAAAAAGAAGCAAAACCGCCATCCTGGCCAGGCCTCCATGAGCTCAGCAGAATGTGAACCGAGGTTATTGCCGTTTCAAAGCGTAGCTAGTTTAATGTTATTTATTAGTTAAAATTTAATTATATGAGTTGGGTAGGGACATGTCACCAGGGATGCTAAGTAATTAGAAATTAAAGAAAGACTATGGATTCAAGTTCCTGAATTGATTCCACCAAAACACATCCAGGTAACAGGAAATTAGGTTTTAACGTGTTCGCGCACCAGCAGAACACGACACAAAAACTCAGATGATTAAAAGCCAGAAGAGAACTGAGTGAGATCCTCTGAGGTGCCGCTGAACAGGCCGGCTCGCTCCGCTGGAGGCATCATGAGACCAGAGCACCTCAGCCACCAGCGCGGAGGCAGCAGGATCAGAAACCAAAGACCCGAGTTCAAGTCCCCATGGGGATAAACATGTCTGACTCACACGACTCAACGGCAGGGGTGGGGCAGGGGGCTCAGATGAGGGGGTGCCTGTGAAAGCAGCCGGTCACTCAGCAGATGCCACTGCTCAGAGCAAGGGCCTGCGGGTGACCGGTCCAGACCCCGTCCTCCGAGAGGGGAAACAAGCTCATTCCAACACTCCAAAGCCTCTGGGGACAGTTACCACATCTCATTGAAATGTCCTGTTTTGTATTTCTGTAAGTTTTTCAAGCATGATGCTGCGTCTTACCTGCCTCTCTCTATTCTTCCCTTAATAGGCCATCTAGCGCCTCGATACCAGATACAGACTTTCCTGTATCCAGAAAATACTAGGTACTTAATATATGTTTATTGAACTGGACAGGGTAGTGTCGAGTCCAAGAGAACACTTCCTGAAAAAAGGTACGGATGGAGGGCTATGGAAATGAAAGGGAGGGCATGATTACTTCCCGCTGGAGAAGGCCAGGGAAGATGCCCCGGAAGCTTCAGAAATCTCGACGGGGATGTGGGAGAACACCGGTTGGGAACAAGGAGGGCCACGCGGTAGAGACCGGTGGGTGCGTGGCGTGTCTGGAGGGGAATGGAGGGAGATCAAACACCACGGACCGGAGCCACATTAGCATCTACGAGAAGCAAGAAGTAGTTGTTCTATCCAAAAGCACATGGGGGCAACATGCAGACTCACATGCCCCTCCGTGAGCTTCAGCTGCTCGGCCACCTTACCTCCTCCTTATCTATTCCTAGCTATGTTCCATACATGTTTGTGGCTGCCTATTTTAAATAGACTCCATCAGTTGCAAGCAAGATACCTATTTATCTTACGGCTGCAAGCAGAGCTGGAATGATCTAGCATCACCACAAGGCAGACAGTACTTCATGCCCTGTTAATTCCTAATGTGGTAACTACAATATCATTCCTACTTTTGAAAGAGGTGCTTTTTTTTTTTCCTTTTTAATACGTGGCCTAAGTGTCCAAATAAAGAACATCACTTCTAATGAGGCTGAGTCCAAAAACATAACCTTGTTACCGCCGCCGCTGGGCTCACAACAGGCTTCGGGCTTTCAGGCAGTCGGTCAAGAAGTCAAAGCGACTCTTCATTCTTTGAGGCAGTACAAACAGGTCAGCAAAACTAAACTTTCTCTTCGCTGCTGCAAATTCCAATCAGAGGTGATGCCTGGTATCTCTGCCAGGCAGATGGCCCCAGGCCGGGGTTCCTGTCCACCACAGCACGGGCTCGGCGGGGAAGGATGTCTCTGTCCATGCTGCCTACAAGTGAGCCAACAGCCTCTGTCTGTGACCACCCACTGGCTCCCAAAGCAGGACATCTGTGGCGAGGCGTGCCTTATGATGAGAGGAGAGAAGGGCTCACCCCTGGGAGGCGAACATCTGGTCTGCGTGGGGCTGGGAGAGGTTCTGACGCGGTGCAATTCTGACCACCTGTTGCTTTAAATCACGTTAGCTAAGTTTCGACAGACTGTCACTGCCGATCGCCGTGTCCCACCCCTACCTGTTGCTTTCTCGCTCCCGCCAGTACCTCTCTCCCTGTGTTTATGCCACTTCTTTGCATCTGAGTCTGCCTGAGGGATGCTTCCTATGTGTTCCGCGCGAGGACGTGCAGTTCCTCCAGCACACTCCTCCTGACCCGACGTTGGAGCTGCGGGCTTGAATTTTTTGTCCCCCTTTGAGAATGGGTCGCTGCATCTTCAATACCTATCACAGTGTGCTGGATGGAAGGCATTTGACAGCTGGCTGATGGGTGGAGGGTATGTGCCAACTAGATCTGAAAACACCACAGACCCCTCCAGAACTCCCGGGAGCAACAGGTGTCAGGGCAAGTGCTTTTGCCGTCCAACCAGGCGAACCTCGACTCAAGGCCCGGCCCCACGCTGATTCGTGGCAGGACAGGGGGCGGGAGAAACCCTACCTGGGGCTCAATCTTTTCATCTATGAGATGGGTATAAGAATAGGTATTTTACATGGATGTTTCGATGAGGGGTGAATGAGATAGTAGAGCTGGTATGTAGATAGGGGATTCATAAGCCAGCAGCCATTGCTCTACTAAGTGCGGGGCTCCTGCCTGTTGTGGGAACCTGGCAGCGGAGGGGTCAGGAGGTAGACAGCCAAGTGCTGGCCTAGGTTCTGAAATACCCGGCACTCTCAGGAGAGAGGTATGGTGACGGGGCAGAGGACAGCGCCATAAGCTTCTGGGGCCAGAGAACAGCTCCGTGAACTTGAAAAGTATGTGAACTCTTCCGGCTTGGCCCAAAGACTTCACCCAGCTCACCTAATCCAGGGTGTGGCAATCCCGGAGGCACAGGGACACTTCAGATCTGCCCCTCTGCTCTCAGGGACTTTCCTCCCCCCAGAGCTCCTACCTCCATCAAGGCTCCAGAGAAGCAGGCACGAATCTACCTGGGGAGCAGGGCCAACCTCAGGCCTGCTGCGATTTCATCTCATGAAACGTTGACATCACAACCACCTTCTTTTTCCTCCCTGCCAACCTTTGTCGTCCCTGGAAACCTTATCGAGCTAGCTTCTCCATGGCTTACAGACAAGACAACTAATCGTGGACTTAACAGCTCGTCAGCTTCAAAAGCGGCTGCCCCCATCCTGTGCCTGGCTGAGAAAATCAATGTGCTTTTGAGCTGCCGTGTGTTCCTAGGGCCCCAGCCTCGGAGAACAAAAGAAGGTGGACTGCCGAGCAGTTCCATGGACAGGGCTGGAAGTTTTCCTGGCCTGAGGGAAGGCTTATAGCAAGTGATATGTTAAACGGTAGATCCGAATATCTTTATCATGCCCTTGAACTGAGGAAACCAGCTCAAGTGGTAGAAAAATCACAGCTCTGAGACCCTGTGCAGGACCGTCTGCCGCCCTCTGCTGTAGGCGCAGGGTCTGGACGTACTGAGTCAACGGGAACCACCCAATTGCATCCACTGAAGGAGGAATCGGCGTTCCCAGGGGGAAGCCTCCTCCCATGAGATGCAAAACTCCATGTATGTCCACATGGCCATTTCCCAGGTGGAAAGAACCACCTGCCCCCTGTCCCCGGATGACCTCTGGGCTTCCCAGCCACCAGTCCAGATCAGAGCAAATGCAGGAAATGCCCAGTGAGATGCGGGGATGTTCTTGCCAAAGATGTCTTTCTTTGGAGCTGTTTTAAAATTATGCCCGTGGTAGACAACCCACCACAAAGGACTTTCACTAACATGATGTGCTCATCCCCACAAATAACTAAGAAAAGCCCAGTTCAAATTGAACAGGGTACCATCTATCATCCATCAGTGTACAAGAGGGTAGGGAAGAGACGGTAATTCTCAGTGCTGCTGGGCATGTAATTAGCACAGCCATTTGCAATGTCCAGTAAAATGCAAGATGCTCAGACCTTGTGCCCAGCCGTTCCAGCAGGTCCGGGCTGCACACGTGGACAAGCCTCTTTCCTGAGGCACTGTGATGTTGAATCGCTGGACAGAATCTAGAAGTCCGCTGACTAGGGAGTGGCTCACATGCTTCCATGGTGGGATACTACCGAGCAGCGGGCACAGTCAGTGCTCACTGACTTACTCAGGGGAACAACTCCCTGAACTCCGTGGAAGCAGCCACCACACTTGCCCGCCCGAGGTGGCCCTGGCCTCCCTCTCGAAGAACCGGAAAGCAGGCCCCTTGTGTGGCCGACCAAGGGTCTCTAAGTCCCTCTCCCGTTCCCACTCCCCACAGCCACTTATGCTCAGCAAATCACGGAGACCCCTTGCTGTCCGGCCCCTTTCCTTCCCCTGGGTCCCAAGGGTCCCAACGTCCCCCATACAGGGGTCTGCAAGGGAGACTGTAAGCGCGAGCCGCAAAGAACTCCAAACACAAACATGGCCTAAAAATAACCACACGTCATTCTGATTCCATCCAGTGACAATTCTAATTTATCACGTGAAGGAAGAAAATGAACACTGGCTTTTTTTGGCCCTGGGCTTCTGAGCTGCTGCTGGGGGAGAGTTCCACCCTGCCACTGCAGATGACCGAAGTTCCTGACCTACGTATGACCGAGGATGAGGCCTGCCAGAGACCTGCGGGCACCGGGACCGTCTGTGCAGCTCTGGAGTGAGCTCCCGCAGACCCTGCAAGTCCCAGCAAGAGCCCCGCGCGGGTCCCGCCCACTCTGCTCCGTGCCCCCCCCATCCCTCCAAGCTCCTGTGCCCTCGGGGCCCCCCGCAGCCATGGCTGGGCAGCTGGCAAAATCACCAGTCACCGTCCTAGAACTAGGTCCAGCACGTTCAGGGCGATCTGCATTTTCATGTCTCACCAGCTGACGAAAGCACGCTGTGCAAATAACAGAACGCGAGAGAACGTACAGAAGCAGAATTTCTTGTGTCGGGGCTTTTCTTTGTTCAACATCATAAAGCATTGTTACTGGGTGTTTAAAAAAAAACACAAAAACATAAAACAAAAGTTATCTCTCTCCGTGGGGTAATATAATAAAAGCCACTGGATGCTATTTTTAACAGCCATAAAAGCACATGATTAATATAGAAAAAGTCATAATGACGAAGTGCGTCACAAAAAACGTCAGCCTGGAGTGGGAGCCGTGGAAGTCAAGTGGGCTTATGGTCCAAGTGATCAATCCCGGCAGCCTGGGGGACACAACACACCAGTGGCCTCCAGGATCCCTCGCTTCCACCAGTATGAAATACCAGCTGGATCCCAGGCCAGCTTCTCAGCTCCTGGCCTGACGCAGCACCGTACCTACAGGGAAGATCCTTTACAAGGACCAGCAAGCAGTGCAGAGAAGTGGGTGCTCTCTAACTAGCAGGCCAAGAATGCACCACGATTCACACCCTCTCCCTCTACCACTGTGGCACGTGGCTCAGGCCCTCAAACAAGGAAGGGACCCCAGGAGAATGTCTCCACAGCTGCCCAAGAGTGAGAGCCTGTGGTATGACAACAAAGGCAAAGAAACCAGCCTGCACCCTGTCTTCCCCCAGGACCCAAACCGAAGTTTGCACAGATCCCAAGACTTGTCCTGCAGCACCCACCTCCACCCCAGCCGCAAGAATCCCTCATGCCCTACGATCCCATCTAATTATCTTTAACACCTTCGAGTTCCCTAAGGTCAGAACACCCAGAGGGAAACAGAGAGGCCGTCAGTAGAGGGAGACAAGCCAGGCTCTGGTTGGAGATCACCAGCTCCCAAGGGTCCCACTCAACAGAGGTAGGTCCAGGCCACCTAGAGAGGGAGACCTCAGGCGGCTCCCTCCTCCCTCGTCCCTGCAGGCTCCTCCGTGACACATACAACACAGGATTCTGCAGGAACCTTGCAAATCCCAGTCTACACACCAAGGACTCCCGAGAAACAGGAGCACTTTAGCTAAATCTGGCCTTCATGGAAAACTTAAATGGAGACTATTGGCTAAGAAAGCAGAAAACAAAGCAAAACAGCAAACGGGGTCTTGGCAAACAAAAAATATTTTTGACAGAGGTGACTGGCAGCAAATTACTCCAAAGCAATTCCATGTCATTGCAGCCCAGAAACAACATTTGGGGAATAAGAGAGTCTTTCTGCCCTTTACCTCCACTCCCTGGACCTTCAGCTTCATGTGGTCCTCTCTGGTCGTCTTCCCGTCTTTCCTCTTTTTCCAGCAATACCCATCCTTCCTGTACTTCACTTTCTTCCTGTTGTAGAGGATCATTGAGCCATTCTGTGGTCTGGAAGCAATAAATGGTTAAGTTACCAAGAGAACCAAGCAAAAGACAAATTTATGAAGAAAGATGTCGTAGACCGTAAAAGTCTCTACAGAAAAGCAATATTCCACATTTGCTGGGACATAATTTTTCACCTTTTACTGCAGCTCCCTGGATTAACCATGTTTTATGGCCAGCCAAAATTTGTTTGTGGATTTGGTACCTAATGAATTAAATGTGTCAATGATAGGCTTAAAAAACATCCCCTTAGTAATATCCACCACCTAATCAAGATATATGATGTGGGGGCCTGAGCTCTGCACTGAAAAGTAGAAAAAACAGCAAGAGAAAGCAAAAAGAGCCGGGGGTGTTGTGGCAGGCTGCAATATCTTATCTCTTGTAGAAAGATTTTCTACACATTTTTTAATCCATCACCCAGCATTAGGAAATAAATAAGTTGAACGTGGACGCTAGATGACTATGTTAAGAACAGACCAATGGAAGGACTAGTCGTCCAGGCTCTTGATTCATTGCCCGCATTTAGATCACTGCAAGATTCGGAGGAACATCTACAGCCCTTCTTCTCAAGCCAGCTAAGTACCTGATTCTTTCACATTTGGGCTTCAGCTGTGGGAAGGCTCAGCCCTGCCCAGTAAATTTGTCTATTTGGTCCACAACCACCCTGACCTTAGGTCCACAACCACACTGCCCACTTGCTAAATGCTGAGAGTGGACGGTCGCTCTAGTGCCATTCAAAAAGAACGAACCAAAAGAACCCTGACTTTTCCTAAAAGAAGTCATGCCCCAACCCCAGAGAGCAGAGGATGTTCACCTGCACTCCGCAGCCGCAGCGGGCACATACTGTGGCTTGGAAACACCAAAAAGAGAAAGAACTAAACTCCTCCAGCAGCACATCCATGGTGAGCCACTTCCAGAATGAAGCTGCAGCAGGGGTGGGCACCCCAGCCCTCAAGGAAGCCTGCGAATCCCCTGAAGGCTCACAGCACACCACTCATGCCCCATGGCCAGCTCCGCATCCCTCTGAGAGTGAAACCCCAACCCAGAGGAAGGGGCACGGATGAGTCTGTGCGCCCAGGAGACCAGCCCAGGCACGTCTCACTCCCAGCCGTGGCGCAAGGGCTCTTCACGCAAACCAGGCAAAGGAGGTGGTTTCTTCCAGGGCCAGTGGGCTTCTGTGTCTCTGCTACAGCGGAGGTGAGGGTCAGGCCAGCCAAACTTCCCCGCGGCCCAGGGCAAGAGCCCCCACCCCAGTGTCCCCTTCCCCTGGACGAGGGGGCATTTCACAAGCAGGCACCCAACACTGGCCAGTGAGGTCTTACTTTTCCATCGTCTATAGGGGAAAAATGTCACACTGGGGTAACAGCGGCTAATTGCCATTCCCACCCAGCCGGCTGTGTCCTTCGGTAGCAAGCTGACGACCCAACAGCAATTCCACTGGAAATTATAGACTTTCAACAGTGTCTCCCAATACTTCATTGTTTGCCGATCATGGTGCAACTGGTTTGTGTCACCGTTGGTTTCCTCCCTAAGTCTGGCCAACTAAAACAATTGGGAAATGGCTTCACACACTTGTCACAATGCTGTCACCTGACCGTCTGTCTCGCACTTACTTACAAGTCTGCACTGAAAACCTCACAGTATTCTTCCATTTCTAAATGGCAAGGAAGCTTGAACGTGGGGCGAGCTGTGCCTGCCTCTTCCCACTTCAGCCCTCCTCTAGGTTCGTACCCTTGCAGTCAAATGCTCTAGCACTGAGCTCTACCCCCTAAGTCTGTACCCTTGGGAGAGCGCAGTGTCCAACTACGGTGTTCAGGGCCGTTGCTTCAGGAGTAAGCAAAGGAATACATCTGATCAAATCGACAGGTTCTGCATTCGTCTCGCTCCCTCCACACAGGAATGAAGACATCCATGAGAGTGTTGCAGGGACCCCCTTTGGGGGGACTAGTCTCTTGCAACATCAATCCAATCCAGCTGCTTATGAGCAAAAAGGCTTCACGTAGATCTGCTCCATCCTCCCGCCCTTTCTAAACACGGTCAGTGGGACACCTGAGAGGCTCAGCTGGTTAAGCGTCTGTTTTCGGCTCAAGTCATGATCCCAGGGTCCTGGGATCGAGCCCCACGTTGGGCTCCTTCTCAGCAGGGAGCCTGCTTCTCCCCCTCCCTCTGTCTGCCACTCCCCCTTGCTTGTGCTCTCTCTCTCTCTGTCAAATAAATAAATAAAATATTTTAAAAAATTAAAAAATAAACATGGTCAGTGAATCTCAGCAGTGTATTCAGGCCAACTGTCCCAAGATCATGATTGGTATGACCCAATCATGAACATCCCGAAATACTGTCAATGTCCACAGTCAGAACCCACAGCTACACCCACCTAAGGAAACCCATCTTCCTCCAGTTACCTGCCCTTTGCATTCTGAAAATGTGAGAATGGCCCTGTCACCTGACACTTTGAGATGGACACAATCCCACAGGGAACCTAAGTGTCCACCTTAAATGGCCTTAATAAATGGAATCTTCACTTTAACCTGCAATAATGAGCAACCTAATCATGTTTAATCCAGCACTCTGATTTTATTAGAACTTGCCTCTGCTCTGTGTGATGGGGAACGTCCCTCCCTCCACAGTTCTCAGGTCCTAAGAATGGCAAAGAGAAAACCAGACTGCAGAGGGGCCCCACAGCTGGAAGAAAACGAGGCTGAACTGCCGCCCCAGAAGATAATCTGGAGCAAGCTGGTGGGAAGGGGTCCAGGAGAAGAGGGAGGGGTGGGCCAGTCAGGGGAGGGCTTGAGTACATCTCATGACAGCGTAAAAGGTAGCACACACCTGAGAAGAGCAGGGAAATGGGGACAGAGTTGAGGACAGAGAGTCAAGTAGGAGGCATGGAAGTCCTGCTGCTTACTGATCCCCAGTCCCAGCGAGGGCCTGGCATGGGAGGAGCAGGCCACACGTGTGCCTACGCCCACGTCTGTACCTGTGTCTCTGTCTACCTCCATGTGTATGTCTACACCAGCATCTGCGTCTAGATCTGCCTGTGCCTCTAGCTCCATCTGCATCCACTGTGTGTCTCGATGTCGACACCCGCACCTACATCACATCGACATCCATAGATACATCTCTGTGTCTTTGTCCACAGTGTCCACATCCTCACAGCAACTCCATGAGGTAATATCATTCCCAACATACAGATGAGGGAACCAAGCCTTTGTAGCCAGAAAGCATCTGAGCAGGATTCACTCGGAGTCAGTGTGACTCTAGAGCCTCCCCCAAAGTCTACTGGGTTAGCATAGACTGTGGGGCCAGTCCTGGTTTGCTCTACTGGCTGGGCGATCTTTAAGGCCCTGAAAGCACCCTGCACCCAGCAAGTCCTGGCTTCCTCACCTCACAATTGGGATAACTCTGGGGCAATCCCAGGCGTCTTCACCCCATGCTTAGGATGACTCTGGGGGCTCTATATGGTCTTCCAGAGTCTACGTTCCAGTTGCTCAAGTGGAGACCTGCTAGATAAGAGCCTTTTATTTGTATTCCTCTCCCTCCTTCCTCACGTTCATGCCCCCTGCTGGTGTTTCCTGGGACCACCTCTCAAATAAACTGCTTATACACAAGTCTTCATCTCAGGATCTCCTGGGGGAAGCCCAGACTAAAGCTGACAGTCTAAGAGAGCCTCAGGAAACAATCTGAGTCCTCCATTGCAGCAGAGAGAGGAATATCAAGGGAAAACGATGGAAAACAGGGAGCTTCATTCTAATGAGGGAGGCTTCTAGCCAAATAACCTTTTGATCTGGGAAACTAATGGCTGGCAAAACCAGTAACACTCACGCAATACGGTAAAAAGATCATGGGATCAATGGAAAAACTACTGCAAATTCTAAAAGTAAACAGGCAGGTATAAAATTAAGATACATAATCAATAGTTTGTGTGTGTGTGTGTGCATGTGTGATATGCGCATGCTCACACATGCACACACACAAATAAAACAGAAGGAAAGATGAGGACTCCATCATATATATATACTCTATGACTTACATAATACACTAAATGCTATAGAGAAAAAGAAAATTAAATACTTAGGCATAAATTTAATAAGAAACTCCTAAAACCTGAGGAGAAAAACTATAAAAGTCTACAGGACAAATTAGGTTTCAATAAATGCAAAAACATAACATGTTCTTGATTAGGAAGAGCGAAGATCATAAAAATGTCAATCTTCCCGAAATTAATTTATAAATAAAAGGTAATGACAAGAATCCCATCAGGATTTTTTGCTGGATCTAGAGAATTTTATTATAAAATTTATTGGGAAGGAAAAAACACCAGTGATAGTCAGAAAAACCTTTAATAAAGAGGACCGAGGTGTAGAGGCTAGCCCTACCAGTCATTAACATGTCCTATTTTCAAAAGTATGGAACTGATATATGAATACATAGAAAGACCAAGGGAACAGAATAGGAGATCCAGAAATATTCCCACTTGCATATGCAAATTTAGTATACACTAAAGGAGACATTGCAAGTCAGTGAGGGAAGGGGACTGACTTTTTAATAATGATATTGGCATATGGAAAAAGATAAAATTGGATCTATCCCTCACACTGTACAGCAGCATGAATTTCAAATGGACCAGAGATTTAAACATAGTAAATAAAATCACACTACTAGAGGAGAAAATATAGGTGAATTTCTCTATAACGTGAAAGTGGAGAAAACTTCCTAAGCATGATTAAAAACCCAGCAACAACAGGTGAAAGACAGATACATCGGAGAACATAAACATAAAACTGCCAGACTGTATTCCAACAGGGCAGTGCCATTTTACTTTCTGACTAGAAATGAAAGGATTCCAACATCTCCACAACCTTCCCAGGATTTGACATTGTCTTGTCTCTTGGATTACGGCCATCCTCCTGGGTGTGTAGCACTGTTTTCATTTGCATCTCCCTAATGATTAATGGTGCTGAGCATCTTTCCATGTCCTCATTAGCCATTCATAGAAGTTCCTTAGTGAAACATCTATTTGAATCATTTGCCCATTTCTAATTGAGTTGTGTTCTTCTTTTTGAGTTGTAAGAGCTTTTTCAATAAAATCTAGATAGAAGTCCTTTATCAGATATTGGATTTGCAAATGTTTTGTCCCAGTCCATGACTTTTCCTGTTCTTTATGGGTTTCTTTTAAAGAGCAAAAGTTTTAACTTTGGTAAAATTCCAATTTATTGACTTTTTTCTTTTATGAATCATGCTTTCAATATCATATCTAGGATTTCTTTTTCCTAACCTGAGGTCACAAAAATCTTCTCTTGTGTTTTCTTCCTAGCTTTATAGTTTTAGCTTTTACATTTAAGTCTATGATGCATTTTGAGTTAACTTTTGTGTACGGTGTGAGGTAAGGGCCTAAGCTGATTTTTGGCACATGGACATCCAATTGTTCCAGCACCATTTGTTTTTGTTTCTGTTTCTGTTTAAGAAAAAAAAAAAAAAAGAGGCTATCCTTTCCCCCACTGAATTACACTTGCACGTTTGATGAAAATGAATTGACCATAAACATAAGACTTTATTTCTAGACTTCATACTTTGCTCTGTTTTCCATCCTCATGCCAGTACTACACTGTCTCGATTGCTGCAGCTCTGTAGTAAGTTTTGAAGTCAGGGACTATATGTCCTCCAACCTTGCTCTTATTTTTCAAAATTGTTTTGGCTATTCTAGGTCCTTTGTATTCCTGTAGAAACTTTTAAGGTTAGTTTGACAATTTCTGCAACAACAAAAATGCCTGCTGGGATTTTTATAGAGGTTGCAGTGAGTCTAAAAGTCAATTTGGAAAGAACTGCCACCTTAACAATATTGAATCTTCTAATCACTTCCAATCACAGAACATGGAGTACTTCTCCATTTGTGTAAATCTTTAATTTCTCTCAGTAAGACTTTGTAGTACAGGTTTTATACTTTACAAATTAAATTTATCTAAGTACTTTATCCCTTTTGATGCTACTGTGAATGGAACTGTTTATTTTTTATTTTTTAACTATGGAACACTTCATGAATTTGTGTGTGATCCTTGTGTAGACACTATGCTGATCTTCTCTGTATCATTCCAATTTCAGTATATGTGCTGCTAAAGTGAGCACTGGAATTGTTTACTTTAAATTTCCTTTTTGGATTGCTCATTCCCACATTTCCACTTATAGATAGATACACAATTTGATTTTTGCATATTGATCTTGTATTCTATGACTTTGCTAAACTCATTTATTAGTTCCAGTAAAATTTTTTTGCAGATTCTTTAGGGTCTTTTACATTTATAATCAAGTCACCTATGGATAAATAGAGTTTTACTTCTTCTTTTCCATTCTAGATGCCTTTTCTTTTTCTTGCCTTATTGCACTGGCTAGAACCGCCAGTACAATGTTGAATAGAAATGGTGAGAATAAACACCCTTGTCTTGCTCCTCATCTTAGAGGGAAAACACTCAGTTTCACAATTAAGTATGATGTGAGCTGTGTCAAAGATTTTAAATCATATAAAAAGGACTCAGGAACCAACTTGAAGAGGCTCCAAAAATGGGCCAATTTGAGCATCAGTAATAATAGCAATTGCTTTGGGTTAAAACACATTAAATATATTTAAATCCATAAGTTCATAATGAAACTAAAGCATGTAAATAAGAAAACTAAGTGATCATTGTTGGAGGAGGCTAGTGAACCAATACATTATTTTGAAAACTAAAAAAGGATTAGGAGGAAGAATTAGGCATTTATCTTACCTTTCCTGTACCAACTGTTCCTTTGAGTTAACAAATCACAAAAAAGAGGACTTTCTCTGTAAAAGTATTCCCGCCAATAAATGAAAAAGTGACAATTAAAATGTCACCATTTTGCAACCCCTAATAATTAATGAATCATCAACAGTGACTAACATCACAAAAGAGAGACAACCAGACAGGATGTGTCCCTGATAGAACATTTTGTTGTAGGAAAAACAATTTTAGTTTGAAATTATTCAGACCTCTTGATCTACCACTTTATAAGATTCACAGAGGACAGAAGAACATGGTAAACGACACCATAGGGATATAGTCAGCAAAATCCAGATTGTGGGAAGCTCTACAGGACCAATGACCTGGATTCTTCAAAAAATTGAGTGAAAAAAGAGAATAAGAGAATGCTAGAGTAGAAATATATAGATAAAAAAGACAAAAGATGTGTCAACCAGTCACAATGTATAGACCTTACTTGGATACTAAGGCAAACAAACACTGTTAAAAAAAAAAAAAGTATATAAATATATATATATATATATATATATATATATATATATATATATAGCATTTGTGAAACTATTGGAATCTTCAACAGTGATTGGATATTTAATGATATCTAGAAATATTAATTTTTAAGAGTGATAACTGTAGTGCAGAGGTGTTTTTTTAAAAAGAGACCTTATATTTTAGAGCTGTATACTGAAGCATTTGCTGATGAAATTGTATAGTGTCTAAAATATGTTTCAAAACAATGTGTGTGGTGGTAGGTGCGGGGGATGTGAATGAAACAAGACTGGCCATGTGTTGGCCATAGTTGAAAGTAGATGATAAGTACATAGGAGTTTATTACACTAGCCTGTCCATATTTATAGATGTTGGAAATTTTCCATAATAAGAAGTTTAAAAAAAAAAGACGATCATGGGATTTGAAGTGAGCCCGAGGTTACAATCTTGGCTCAGCTCTTTATGAGCTGTGTGACCTTGAACAAATTATTTGATCTCTCTGTTTAGTAGACATAATGCATGCAAGGTGCCCAGTGTGCTACCCACCATGTAATACATGTTCTTCATGACTAATAATGATAACAAACTTGGCCCCTTTTTGTAGGTTTCCACTACCGGGGACAATGATGGTGAGACTTAGGGTGTAATGAAATGGCATATTGTAGGGTACAACTGGAACATTACCCACGGAAGAGGCCATCTGTCTATAAGCACTGAGGCACACACACACTCATCCACCACTTTAAGGCAAAACAGATTTTTCAAATTAGGTACATAGGAGAAAATTGGTAACTGAAGATCAGAGGAGTGAGGTGTTCTTGAGACGTTTTGGGTGTGGATATTAAATAGGAATTTATGGAGCCACTGGGGGTTGCAGCCAAGGCTAGATTAATCCTACAAAAGGAATGGTCTGGATACTCTCCTGAGCCTGAGTCTAACTTTAGAAATCAGTGTGCCCGAAACAGCTCAGGTCCATGGTCCTTCCTCCTAGAACCTCCCTTTCCCTGTCACTAATGGATCATTTCCAGGACGTTGACAACCACCTTAAATTCCATGCAGACGACTGAGATCCAGCCTGCTCCCCCAGCATCCGTGGGCTTCCTGGGGTCTCTCATTGGCCCCTTCCCCTGGGCTGGCCTAGAGGCAGCAGACTTTGTGCAGTAAAGCTCTGATCTGGTTGATCGGCTATTGTTCTGCTGAATTCATATATGACCCTGTGGCTTCCCTTGGAGAACAGATGATGTCCTCGTTCATAGCAAGCCTCCCAACGCAGTGTCTGGATGGCTTCTAAACAGTGAGCCTCTCCAGAGCGTCCCCTTTTCCAGCTAGAACCCAAACCTGGGCAGGTTCCCCCTATATCTCCTCCCCTTCTATTCATTGCCCTTGGTCCCATCCCTCGCACCATGAGGCACAGAGAAGGACCTGGGTAGAGGGAAATGCAGTTCTTGCAGTTCCAATGGCCTCTAGGCCCTGACCCCAAATGTGAAACAGGCTCCTGTGACAAGGCACAAAGTGTGCCCTAGAGCAGGGGACGCTGGTCCTGAGCCCAGGGCTCAATCTCCATTCCAGTGGGCAGTTAGAGAATAAGAAATGCCACTCTTCACTGCAGCCTACACACGTGTACCCACACCTTTCTTTCTGATCTTTCCAACACAGAATGACCTGATTTCAGTGTACCATTAGAAGTACGTGGTCGAGTCTAAAATGTCAGTAGTCAGCATGACAATTGCTATGACAACAAGAGCGGCCACTTGTCAAGCGTTTACAGTATGTCAGATGCAGGCAAAGCCCTTCCTACCCACTTCTCGTGTGAATCCCACGACAACTGAAGTAGGCGAAAACTGTTATCTTCGTTTTACAGATGAGAAGGTTCAGGGCACAGAGAAGGGAATTAACTTTCCCAAGGTCACACAGCTGGTAAGGACAGAAACAGTGAACCAGCCCACCGCACCCTTTCCTGGCGTCTTGCCACAAATCCCTGGCACATCCCCCAGGTATCCTCTCCCCTTCTCTAGTAGCAACAACCCGGGGCACTTCCAGAGCCCACGGTCCCTCTCACAGCAGAACATTTCATATAAAGGAAGGATCATCTGAGCCTGATTTAAATTGTTCCTTTAGTTCTTCCTTTTGTTGCAAGGAGAGGAAAGGAATCTGGAAAAGGAATGTCTCCCCTGCTTATCTCCCTTGCACACAGACCCAGCAAGAGTAGTAATTGATGGCTGGAGCGCAGCAAGGTTGATAGGCTGCCAAACAGAACCCCGAGAAGCCACAGCAACAGCCCGAATCTCATGGACAGGAGCTGGCTTATTAACTTTCAACCTGGTGTTTCCTTCTGACTTGTTTATAGGGTCTTCACGATTTGGGGGACAAGGAGCGGGAAAGCTGGTGGGGAGCATTCCATGTCCCCCTCCCCCCACCCCAGTCTGGCCACTGTGAGCTATTTATGGAATGATAGGGAGGAAAGGGCTGTCAGGCCCAGCCGGGGCTGCTATCTGCCAGATATGAAAACCAATTGCTTTTCATAATAAATTCCAGCTGGAGCCATAGAAATAATAGGGACCAAGAGAAGGTAACACCAATTTGCTTTATTTGATTAGCTCCTTCTCGGGCAGTCCAACCCCAGCTTCTTTTCATTAAAATAAGGGCAAATTGAAAATCGTAAAAGAGGCTTTCTTATCAGGAAACAAACGATTGGGTAGATTCGGATGCCTAAAAGCCCCCGTCGGCTGCGAGCCGTCAGTGCCCGCGCCGATCCCCAGGAGCCCCGGCGGAGGGTGTCGCGACACCTGTTCTCCTTCTCTGGAGTAAAGGTGGAGACAGCACCAGCGCTGCCCCGCAGTGAGTGCCGTGTGCACCCCGAGTCCTGCAGGCTGCCCCGTACCCCAAGGACAGCCCGGCCCACACGGCCAGGCCAGGGAGACCTCTGGGGGGCGGGCGCCAGACTCTCCCAACCACAGGCCAGGACGCCTCTGTGCAGGACTGAAGGCAGGATGAGGGACAGCTCAAGCTGCGGGCACTCAGAGGCAGGAGCCAATCTGTATTTCCTGAGGATCACTACATACAGCCTGCTAACCACAGTTTTGTTCCTTTAAATGGAGGCTGGAGGTCACTGGAAAGACTGCCCATACGAAGAGATGGTAATGACCAGGAATCACTCCAGAGCAAGTCTGCAGGGACTCCTTAATGGTTCCTCTCCTAGAGCTCCCAGGGCACTCCGCTTGAAATTCTATTACGATATTCAGTGATTTATTCAATTAATATTTATTGAGCAGCTATTATGGGCCAGGCATTTGCGTAAGGCACTCTAGGTGCTGTTGTGGACGGAAGCATCCCCAGCCCTGCTTGTGTTAAGCCTGCAGTCCCATCCAGGAGGAAGAGGCCGGCCCTGTGCCCGCCGGGGTGGGAGGAGGAGAAGGAAGCCAGCCAACCTGGAGACCTCCCCCGGGGACGCAGCATCTGAACAGACCTTAGGTGAAGGCCAGGGCTCCAGGGAAGGAGAGAGCAGCAAGGCCAGCGGCCCGAGAAGCAGGTTGGAGGGCAGAGAGCAGGTGCGTGTGCAGGCAGAGGGTGAGGCCAGAGAGCCGGGCAGGCCCGGGGTTGGAGGAGCGTGGATTTTGCTCCAAGTGTGATGAGAGACACAAATGAACCAGGTAGGGGACCCGCACCAGCGGCAAAGGAGGAGCAGTGAGGAGTCTGGACGTTCCAGCAAGTGTGACACAAGACCTGAGACAACATAAATTAACTCTATCGGCGCCACTGCAGGGAACAGAGTGGAGAAGCAGCACGAGGCACACACAGGGAGGCTTTGTCTAGGTCGGGCCAAGTGGGGTTGCCCCCCGAACCCCCAGCCCCTGACCCCCTCTGAGAATTCTGAGCTTCACCTTCGCAGGGCTGGGAAGCAACTGAAGGGTTTTGAGCAGAGAAGTGGGGTGATCACTTAGACCCGGCATGCCCGGCTCACCCAGACTGTGTGTCCCTGTGCCTCCTCCACCTGCCATTGCAACGTGTAAACAGCAAACACTCTGCAAATGCTCGTCAAATGAGTGAGTTCATCAAGCGACTCAGTGGCTGGAACAAACGATGTCCTCTCTTTTTTCTTGAAAACAAACAGAAAGCGCCACTTACACGTAAAGTGTTTGGTCAGTGACAGAGCAGAAGAAAAAAGTGAGAAAGAACATATGGCATCCCCTTTCTTTGGATTCATCCCTGCTGGAAAGAGAATCTTCTATCCCTGCTACTTGGTGCAGCCCAGGTTACGGGAGCCTGAGCCCAGCGGAGCGAAAAGAGGATCTTTCAAATGCCACCAGCATCTGGGTCACGTTTGACCCCACCGACATCTCATTTGGCTAAAATCTGTGCCCCTAAATAGAGCCTGGCACTTCTACAGACCCTCACTTGTCACATTCCAACACTGATATTTTATTAATAATCCAGTGTAAATCTGAGGGAAAATTAATGTGTCATCTCCTAGCAGGAAGGACTAAACATCTCAATGTGACGGTCTGTTAGAGTTGTCATTTATCATTAGCATGCAATTCAAGGCAAGCGTCCCACATTCTGGTGGGAGCGTTCGAGACAATGAATCTCTGGGAATTAGCTTCTGGTCCAATTATTCCTGTTTTTCCCCCCACCTACCTAGGAGATAAATTCTGTCTCGGTGGGAGGAAAAAAAAGAAGAAGAAAAGCAGGAGGAGGGAGTTTGCTCTTCTCCTTCCTGGGTGAAATCAATTTTTCTCAAGGAGACAAGGCAATATTCATTTTGAGAGAAGGGAATAAGGCTGTACGCTAAAGGCCAATAAACGGAGCCGTTCTGATGAAAACTTCCTCAAATCAAATGTAGGGGAACCTCTTAATGGGCTTTGTTCTTCTTTTCCATAATCCATAACTATTAAGAGAAAGATGGGCAGACAGAAGATCCGCCGAGGGGGAGCTGTGTAAACATAGGGCAGGGCCACATCCCAGGGAGATGCCAAGAGGTCACGCAAATACTGGTCTCTCCTGCTCTCCACACGCTTCCAGGGGCTCCCTCTGTGCCAGGTGCCGCTGTTGGGCCTGGGGACCTACTGGCAGGCTTGTCCTGGTCCTCAGGGAGCTGACAGTCTAGCAAGGGAATCCATCAGTAAACTAGTAACAGGCAAGTGCTACACAGAAAATAACCCAAGATAGAAATGCTGTGCATTAAAATAGAATTGTTTTGTCTAGTAACTTTTTTTTTTTAATCTTCAGTGGCAAACATAAAAACGCTCTCTAGAGTAAATCACGCTTCTGGCTCCAAAGCAGAGTAGCCAGGACAAAGCCTGGTTTGTCCTGCCAGTGGGAGCCCAGGGCCAGCCCTGCCCAGGCTGACTGCCCTGTCCAGCACAGGCACAGCTGTGCCCAGGGGTCCGGGGTGGCCCTGGCTCAGACGCCACAGATGGAACCGGGGAGACCGTCCCTGCAGGTGCTGGTCAATCAGGCCGTGTCGCCCGGCAGGGCAGCCAACTCCAGCCCAGCAGGAAGGAGCACCCAGCCCCAGAGTCCTTCAGTGGGCCCTGCTCTCTTTGCGGGGCCCACCACCACCACCACGGGGGGGGGGTGTCTCCCCACAGTGCTGGCCCCAGCACATCTCCTGCCCGCACCCCGTGGGCTACCCCTTGAGACGCTCGGCAGGCTGAGCTGTCCCTGCTCCGGTAGCCTCCGTGAGGCCAGGGGCCCTGTTGGCCCGTCTGAGCCACAGCAGGCCCCCCCTTTCAGCCGCACAAGCCCACCAGGCAGCTGCCATGGCTCCCATTCTGTGGAGAAGCAGGCGGCGGCTCACAGGGGACAAGTGCCTCAAGGTCGCAGAGCTGCGAGCTGGAGAGTCCGTCAGATACGGAGTGGAAGCGACCTTTGCCCCCCACTCCCATCTCATCACCTGGCAGTCACACACTGACTCTGACCGAAAACTTCACATGACCCTCGTGCTAGCTGAACAGGTGATGAGTGCCCGGGGGGGGCCCAGGAGGCCCGAGAGCCTCCCCACCCAGCCAGCTTGCCCGCTTCCTTCCTCTCCTGCCCGCCCTTTGTCTCCAGACCCGGCCCACACAGCTTTGGCCCCATCCCGACCCCAACCCCACCATCTGCCTTCACAGATCCCCACAGCGGCTGCACTGAGGCTGCCTGGCCCACCCAGGGAGGGGCACCCGGGGAGGCTCTCCGTCCATAGTGGACTCCAGGGCACCCAAGTTGGGAGCCCCTCCTTGCCACGTGACCCAAGCTGCCTCTTCATTCTGAATGCAGCTACCTGGGGGCCCAAGGGTGGCTTCTCTTCGGCCTGCCATGTGCCAGGCACTGAAAGGTCCCTCTTCCTCTGGCTGCTGAAGGCTCCCACCACAAATAGGCATGGAGCCATGTCGTTCTGAGCTCAGAGAGGGACCTTCGAGAAGGGAAGATGCTGTCTGCCCATGGGACAGGCCTTGACAGCCATAGCCCTGGCCTCTCAGAGAAGTCGCTGGCACCGGGTCTCTGTGCCCAACTGGCATGGAGCCCAGGGGCTGCGGGTTGCATCCTGAAATCATCTGAGCTGCCCTTCACCTGGGCCGAGAAATGATGACTTTCTCCCCAGTCTCTCAGGCTCAGGCTCCCGGGCAGAAAAGCCCGAGTGATAACCTCCATCCAAGGCCATGACCTGCGTCTGTCACCTCCATCTTGACATGAACAACGATATTCTCCCACACGGAAGACCAAAAACCCCAGTAAACGCTGCCGGGATTAATAACAGAATCAGAGAAATGACCTTTGGTGCAGATGGAAGGGTGATGAGGCAGAGAGATTCAGGGGGATGTTCCAGATGGCAGGAGACAGGCAGGGAAGGAGCTTTTCCATAAGCAATGGCCAGCCTGGGGAGGGCTGCGGGGAGGAGGGGTCAGCCCAGAGGAGCCATCAGGGAGGACACAGGGATGCTAAGTGGCCTCGAGCACCTGGGGCCAGAGCTAGAAGCTGCTGGGTTCCCTCAAAAACGTCTTCCTTCCCCCCCACCCCTCATCCCTGACCCTAACCCTCTCTTTCCTTCTTCCCAGAACCTCCCTTTACTTGGAAAGGGCTCGTCTGGCTTTCTAGCAAGTCTCTGCAACCAAAGCCCAGAGTGAGGCTATGAATCCTGAAGCTGCTGCCTCCAAACCAGGGTTTTGGGGCCACAAGAGTACCAGGTGGTGCTTTCCCCAGGCTGGGGGGAGGGAACCCTCCTTCTGGGCACCAGCACCAGCTCCGGAATCTTCCATGGGGTCACACTGTGGGCGCCCTCCACCTGGCTGCACAGGCTCAGTGGCCCCCAACAACACCAAAGCCCCATCCCTGAACTTGAAGGCCCCTGGGAATTATTCACCGAGGCCTCAGAGGGCCATGCTTTGGGCCCCAACCAGCTCAAAGCCCCCAAAAGAAATACTTGGATGAAGGCAAGAATGAATGCCAGGCCCCACATCTTGACCAATGTTTAGCTGTGCCTATAGGGCTTCAAAGGCCTGTTTTTTGTATTTTTTTTTTTCCGCCTACCTGTATTACCAGTTTGTCTACAATGAGCATGTACTGTTTTATAGTAAGAGAAAAAAAGAAAACTCTCTGTCATTGGAAAGTTGAATTTTTAAGGATACTTATGCTGTTCCCTGCCATCTGTGCATGGGCTTGGTGCCCCTCTAGGCCCAAACACCTGCCCCCTCTCCCCTCCCCATCTTCACCTACCCGCCAGACCCTCCAGACCCCCATCCCTCACCCCAGAGTCTGTAGACCCTGCCTCATCATCTGGCACTCGAGGGTTGAGTTTTACATTCCTGGCCCCTTGAGAACAGAGGTCACATGTCACCAATCTCTGCAGACCTTTGTAAAGCACTCTGCAAGCACCAGGCTTCCATGGGAGGATCAGGACATAAACAGGGAGGTAATGTTCTATCACTGACACCCACCTCCGAGTCCCCCACCCCCTGCTCTCATATGCAACTCCCCTGAGTTGCCTACCCTGGGACAAAACCTCACCAGCCCCCCTATGCCTGCTCCAGGGTGACCTTCAAATCCCAAGCACACACTGTTAATGCCCTGTGAATGAAGCGTTCATTATTAGCCTGGCATCCAAAGCCTTCCACCAACTGGGCTCAGCCTGCTTTGCTGCCCTTTTCCACAAATGGCCTTACGCACCAGGGACCCAGTCCCAATGGGTCACCTACAAAACGTGTATCCTCGGGCCTCTGTGTCACTGTGCAGGGTATCATCCTAGCCTAAAAGTCCCTTTCTTCCTCCCCTGGCCAAAGCCAAAATCCTGTTGGGTTCTTCAAAGCCCATCTCAAATGTTACACTATTACTGCCTCCCTCCACGGAATTAACTATTACTGGCTCCGCCCTTCCATAGCACAACACGGGTCCCTCCATCTGGACGCTCCCTGCATTGGTCCTTGTTTGATTCCAGTGAGTTCCACATGTCTGCCTCCCCGGAAGGCTGGAAACCCCCGGGCAGGAGCCATATCCTTTGATTTGGAGTCTCCTATAGACCTGAAAAGGTATATTAACTATGGTGGGTTTCCCAAAATCTCCCCACTGGGTTCCTAACTCGGCCTGGGAGCAGAAGTGATCTGTAAAGGCCTCCTCAAACCCCAGTAGGAGCCAGGAAGTAAGCGTCAGACACGGGTTGAGAGCGTGACCCTGTGCAGCATGTAACGCCATCATTCCTCTTCACAGCGGAGGCCACCCAGGTTCCCAGAGCCTAGACAATTTGCCCAAGGCCACAGAGCAGTTCTGGGTGACACTGGCACCCTGTGTAGACAAGTGTCACCCCAGGCACACATTTTGACCCCTGCCCTATGCTGCCCGCCCCTCAACCCCACCCCAGAAGACGGTTACAACATTCACAGAGACTCAGAGCCCAACGACACCAGCAGAGTGATTGGAAAGGGTCCATCTGGTCTACCTCAGACCTGGCCGGAGGTGGCTTTCCAAGCAGCCTAACACCCCTTAATGCTACAATGCAGCAAGTCTGCTGTGCGCCATCCCCAGATGGAAATGCATAATCCGTACTTTCCAAGGTGCTCTCAGCACCACCCTCATGGTGCAGGGCTGAGTTGTTATCAGGGGGATTCGTCTCTGACTTTCATTAATTATAATGTGGATTGTGCTGAAGGTGTTTTGGTCAACAGAGACCTCTTTGCCTCCTCTCCCCAGAGCTCGTAAATCTGGCCCTATGGTCTAACGACCATGATGTTCCCCTAATCATGTTACTGCAATATTAATAAGGCTGTTTAATGCAACTGGTTCCTTCTAAATTGTCACATAAAAATTTGGTAAATGTCAGACACATCATTTAATAGAAAATGATGTTTTACTGCCAGGGGAGCTAGGTGGCTGAGAGGATGAGGTAAAAAGCCCAGCGATGACCTTAAGGCAGGCTTGAGGCACAAAGTTCTACCTTGGGGCTCCTGCCTCGGGCCCTTCTTCCCCAGCAGCCAGCAAGTGTCCTCAGCCCACTATGCATAGGACACTGGCCAAGGACTCCTGGAGTGGGGGTTAGGCTCAGGTGAGAAACAAACAGTAGCTCCTGTCCTCGTTCGGAGCGAGAGGCAACAACTAGATTTTCTCGGTCACTCTTCATGGTGCCCCTTATCATAGGGGATGACAACTCCTATTTTAGGAAGCGGAGAAAGTTCCCAGGGACACTGGTCCCACATATAAGCAACCTCACATTTGTAAGGGGTGGATTCCCAAAAGCCCATCAGGAGGTGAGTGGGAGGGCCACACTCAAAAATGGTGGGGGCTCCCCTGCCACCTTCTAGGTGAGGAACAGAGCCTTCCTCGGGGAGAGTGGACCCCAGACTTCTCTACTGGAGAGGACTCAGAGCCCACTGAAAGTCTGCACATTTGATTGAGACCTTTTCCGGAGAGAAGACCCAAGTAGAGAAATGAACCCCAGAAATGGAGCTGAATGTCCTGGGGATCGTCTGCATTTCTCTAGACAGTTATCAGCCGCCTGGCAGCTTCCGCAGTTATACGGTGCCAACCTCGCCACTCCTCTGCATAACCTGACTTCCCGAGAAGTTCCTAGCTCCAGAAATCCAGTGTCATAGAAAACAAATTCCCACTCCTGGTCAGAGAAGTTCTCGGGAAGCTGCTGGTAGGGGAGGGGAGAGGGTGATGGAAGAGGAGGGCCTTTGAGGGGGAATCAAAGATTTGGCTCTTGGTGATTGCTGCACCAGTCTGAGGTGCCCCATTCACCTGGCACCCTTGGGCTCCTTCCTGACACTTCCAGACTCTCCTCCAACCTCCCTGTGGACTGTGGCAGGTCGAGGTTCTTTACGCCATTCCTCTGGCTACGGCTGATGGCGATGCACACGGTATAAATCAGGGCTCGTCACAGCAGCAGCCCATGTAGACAGGCAGCAAAGGAAGCCGCAGTGTGGTGGGCAGGGTGCCATCAGTCGGTCCCAACAACACAGAGTAGCTGATACTGAGTAGCTGGCCAGCAGGGGACACGCATCCACCAAACATTCGCACACAAGAGCCCCAAGGGAGGCTTGGCCAGTGCCTCACTGGTCCTAGAGCCTTGCCCTTGACAATCACCCGACTCCAGGAGAGAGGACCCTTCCCTCCATGCTTCCAACCTGCCGATGGGGCCTCAGGACCCCACTCAAGAGGCAGAAGAGGAGGGCGGGAAACCTTGAGAGTTTTGTGCTGCCATCCAAAATGATGATGGTGTCTAAAGATAAGCCAGTGTACAGCAGATTTCCTTAAAAAAATTAATTTTAGCAAGTGGGAAATCATTTTGGAAAACGTTTCTACCGTGGGCCTCATTGGGAGTGTGAACACACTGGGATCCTCTAGCTGCTGGCTTCTCTTCTTCCCACTGGTTGGAAGCTGAGACACCCCATGGCGGTGCCCCTGCCAACTGGAATGAGAGCCTGCAGACTGGTGCAAATGTAGGCCATCCCTCGGAAAACTCATCAAGCGCCTCAGCCACGGGCTTGCAGCCTGACCTTGAGCAGCTATTACATTTCCAACCAAACCTGCAGCCTCTCTTGCTGTAAAATGAGGCAGGCAAGACCTATGGCCTTACCTCGCAGGGAGTCGGCTTCTCTCCCACTCCAGGAGCTGCAAGAATGTCTGAGCTCTCTGGCTTTACGTCAAGGTGTCGCACAAGTCAAGGTACCATAGAAACGCTTATGATTCACAGTAGTGATTTTAATTAGGACTATTCTCTGCTCATAATAGCCCAGCAGCTCCCTTATCATCGGCTACTCAGGAGTCTTGCACCCAGGACATCACTTGCTGGACCAGCTCATCTACACTCTACCCATCACACAGAAGATGGGATGGTGCTTTCATTAAATTTCTCATAGATCCAAATGAAAAACTTAGATATAATAAATAAATTAAAATACATCTAATAAAATAAAATTTGAGATTAAAAGGAAGCTTGCTTACATATTCATGAATCAAGTGAAAACTCAGATGAGCCCTTCTTAAGCTTCTTATTCACAGGGAGTCAGAGATTTAACATGTGCTAGGAGCATTTCTTAGCAAATATAAGCTGGTAAAGGCACATTCACCTGTGTATTCAGTGAACAAGCATCTATTAACCATTACCTTGCATTACTATTTATTTTGCATTTCCATCCCTCTTTGTAACCCTAGTTAAAACCCTTTGTAACCTCATATAAATAACAGGCACTCAATCAACTGCCTATTAATGTGGCTGTTTTTCTAAGGCTCTAAAAAGCACAACCCCTGCCTTCAAGTTGCTTATATATGGTCAAGGAGAGTCACTTCCTTCATGAAGCCTTCCTTACTCTGCTGGACCCTGGAGGGTCACCCTTCTATGCATTTCCCACACAGTCCTTCCTTTCCCATTTCCCTACTTTTCCTATTTCCCATACCCACCCCCACCACATGCACATTGCACACGCATGCACAGACACCTATTTCATGTCTCTATCCTCTGCTGGACTGTAAGCTTAGTGACAGCAGAGACTGATCCATTTCACTCCCTACAGCCTGGCACCTACATGGAGGAAATGACCAATAAATCACTGGATGAATGAAGCAAGGAATGTATGTGAGGATGGATGGATGGATGAGGGGATAATGGATGGATGGGTGGGTGTATGGGTGGATGGATGGATAAATGGGTATATGGGTGGGGATGGGTGGGTGGGAAGAAGGAAGGAAGGATGGATGGATGGATGGAATAGGTGAATAGGTGGATGAGTGGATGGATGGATGAGGGGATAATGGATGGTTGGTTGGGTGGATGGGTGGATGGATGGATAAATGGGTAGATGGGTGGGGATGGGTGGGTGGGTAGAAGGAAGGAAGGAAGGATGGATAGATGGATGGATGGAATAGGTGACTAGGTGGATGAGTGGATGGATGGATGAGGGGATAATGGATGGTTGGGTAGGTGAATGGGTGGATAGATGGGTGGGTAGGTAGAAGGAAGCAAGGAAGGAAGGGAGGGAGGGAGGGAGGGAGGGAGGGAGGGATAGGTGAATAGGTGGATGAGTGGATGGATGGATGGATGGATGGATGGATGGATGGATGGGTGGATGGATGGACGGATGAGTGGATGGATAGGTGGGTGGGTAGATGGGTGGATAGGTGAATGCGTGAATGTGTAGATAGATGGGTAGATGAGAGGGTAGATAGGTGGGGGTGGGTGGGTAGAAGGATGAGTAGATGGATAGGTAGACAGATGAATTGGTGGATGGGTAGGTGGGTCGGTGGAAGGATGAATAAGTAAGAAAAGACAAGATAAAGGTCTAAGCTGTGACCCATGAAAAAATGTACTGAGAAGGTGGCTGGCAAGGGCAGGGAGGAATGAGGGTATTGGTCAGCAAGGGAAGAAGATCTAGAAGGAAATGGCTCTGAGGTCTTAAGGAAAAGGAAAGATTTGGCATGGGAAGTGAGTTGCTATTTTCTGATCCCTTCTTCTGTGCCAGGCAGTGTACTGGACACCTCATAAGCATCACATTGCCTCCTCACACCACATTTGAGGAAGGAAGGAAAGAAACCGGGCTCATAGGATAAGCCTGCATGACTGCAGAGCCAGCACTTGGTGGAGCCAAGATCATGAAGCCGGCCTAACACAAGCTTCCTCCATAATGCAGGAAGACCAACAGGCATTTCCTGCCCAGCGTGGGACAGTGCTATGAAGAAAGAGTTATCTTATCTATAAAGTTTCTCTGCAGAGAACACAGAGATGGCAGCCAGGACCCTCACAGCAAAGAGCAGAGGGTCGAGGCTCTCCAGGGAGGGCCCTGGCTCCATGACCCCCTCCAGGCCACAAGAGACCGAGCCTCCTCTCCCACCATGCACAGCCACTGTTTCACAAGGGGGAGTGGAGCGGGCTAGGGAGGCACTATGACTTATCTAAATAATATTATGTAGTTGCCAGAGTCTCAGGCCACAGGGAGGGAGAACGGGAATGGGAAGGAGAGGAAGAGCGAGCAGGACAGAGGACAGATGTCTGCTCCCCACACAGGATACCTGAGGCAGGAAGCGCAGGCCCCCCGCAGCCAGCAGCACCCGAGGAGCTGGCCCAGCCCCGCGCCCCGCCTCCCAGGGTCCCAGCGCCGGTCTGACATGACACTCAAGGGACTTTCTCAAAAGCATCATCTATTTAGCTGATGGCCCCGAAGTGTTTCATTGAGCTGGAAATCATGCCTGGTCCATTTCCCAGATCTAACTGACATTATAAGAACCCTGCATATTGTGTCTGGCAGCAAAGCCTTTCAATAACCCATTGCAGTGAGTCAGAGTCCTACCACCCCCAGCTGGGGAGCCGGCAGTTCAGACGACTTCCAAAAGGCAAAGTCCCTGCTGCCTCCCAGGGCGGGGCTGTGGAAAGCCCGTGTCGTATGTGTGCAGGCCCTTGGGGTGTGCATGCGTGTGGCAGGTGGGGGCTCCCAGAGGGCACAAAGCCATAACCATCCTTCCTGACCATGCGGTAAAACTCACCAATTCCTTTACCTTATTTAATCCTCCCACTGAGGCAAGAATCATTACTCCCAAACTACGTACGAGAAAACCATAGCCTAGTGGTTCATGGGATCCCAATGCCATAGCCACGAGCAGCAGAGCTGGGATCGAACCCTGTTCGATCTAAATGTAAGACCATGCTCTCGACCATGAATGGGTGGCCCCATTCAGCGGACCCAGGGCTCTGCTGTTCCACCATATGGAAATGCAGAATCCATAGCCAAAGAAACCTGCACATTTTTCAGTTTAGCAAACTTGAACAGGTTTGATTCTGGACGGGCTTCCTCCTTCAAAAGCTAACAGACTGTGAACCCCCAAAAGTCACAGCGGCCGTACTGCTCTTCAAAGCTCCCTGAAGGCAAGTGCTCTGAGCACTATGTTGGATCCTCAGCGTCTGGCACAGTTCTGGGTACAAGGTAGGAGACGGTAATAGTGAATGTGTGAGAGAGTGAGTGACTGAGTGAGCAACAAATGCCATGAACGACAGTTCTGTCTAAAGATAAAAAATAAGGCTCTGGGAGAAAAAGCCACAGTGTCACCCTGTTCCATCACCTACAGCTTCTCGTATGGCGTCGAACCTTCCTGAGCTGCCTCTGACACTCTCCATGATGGATTCCGAGGAAACCATTCCGTTCATTAACCGTACCGCCACCACCTGCTGGCCCCGTGTGGGCTCTCAGGGCCTCCTGCCTCGGGCTCTCCTGCCTGGCGGGCCCAGCAGGAGCTCCCGGCCAGGGCTCACTCTGATGCCGGCTGGCAAGATGTGAGACAGGAAGGCTGGTCCAGTCTGAGGGCGGGGGAAGCAGAGGTAGAGGTCTTAAGGACAGAAACAACTCCTCAGAGACCCACCCCACACACGGTCTCCTAGTCTTGACTGGTTCCCCCTTGTCTGGGAGTTTGGGGGGTTGACACCCAAAGTTGGAAATGGGGGTATCGGACTTGAGGGAGCAGAAGGGGCTGTCTGGACACTGGAACACAAATTCAGAACCTGACCCACTGTCTGTTGATTTACAGATACCTCCTCAGGGAGAGGAATTCCTTCTCTGTCCAACTCAGCTTCACACCGCCTCTCATTTTAAAAAGGCAGCTCAGACTTAAGTGATGTCCTTTCAGAGAGGCTCTCTGAGACACCTGTCCCTCCCACGGAGGGGTCCAAAGCCATGGAGCTGAGGTGGTTCCCTTTTCTGGAACCCACTGAGAAGAAGAGAAGATGGGGCAGCATCCTGAGGTGCCCAAATGGCCAAACCCATCAGTAGTCCCTGAGGAGGCAGAAACTGTTTCCAGTGATCTGGGTGCTCTTGGGAGCACTCACTGTGCCAGAAAGAAGTGTATCGATCCAGAGAGAAAACGGGCAGGCCAGGATCCATATGCTCACGGGAGGGCAAGACAGTGGCCCAGCCTGCCCCTGGCAGCGCAGGGAAGTCCCTTCAGAGGTAGGCTCGTGAACGGAGCCTCCCAGAGCATTCCAGCTCTCTCCATTGCTCCTCTGGGGCCCAAGAACAGACCCCCACAACCACCAGCTTTTCCTCTCCTGTGAGCAGGCCTGGGTTTTTCTACTATAATAACTCAGAAGTGGTTTATTTTCAGAACAAAGATACTCAGTTCATTCCTTCCACAAACATTCTTAGGCCCCTCTGCATTGACAGGCACTGAGTTGCCGCCCCCAGCCACAGAGAGCTGAATCAGACTCGGGCTTTAGGCCTTGCATGAAAACTCTGTTACAGTGTGGTTGGATGGCGAGCAGTCTCTCCTCGACAGACGGACACATCAAGGCCACCAGCTCACACTCACCTCTGGCAACAGAATGGCCATGGTTCCTTCAGTGTGTCACACCACCAGTCAAAGTCTCCCTGAGTCCGACCCCTAAACGCAGAGGCCACTAGCTCCCTGATATTCACCTGCAGTATCTGCAAGAACAGGCTGGCTCGACTGATGGGGTGTAAATAAGCTTATGGGGGGGATGCTTCACCTTCTTAAGAGAGCATACCTTTTCGAGCATGTCCTCAAGATTCATTTGTGTACAATTAACGAGAAAATACTCTGTTAATAACAGGCTCGGGCTCCCATTGCACTCGAAATTGAGGTAACTGCACCATCTCTTAAATGCTACATAGGGGTCTTCCCGGTAGCCAAGGTAACCGTGGCCACAAAAATCCCAATCTCCCAACCCATGCTCCAAAAACAACCCAGGTCAACAAGAAGAACCAATAAAACCACACACAACCCCCAAGTAGAGAACAGAGGGCTTAGGAGTAAATTAAAATTACCCGAAGAAAGAGAAAGTACACCAAAAGTGCAGAAACATGGAAGAAGAGTGCAGAGGGACCAGAACATTGACCAGAGGGAAGCGGCTTCACGGTGGGCACTGCCCGCCCCCCCCCCCCCAGAGGCAGCTCGGGAAGGGAAGGAGATGGCGAGGAAGGGGGTGGGCACCACTGGGGAAGCTGCAGTGGAGGGGGGAGAGCAGGAGGTGCACACTTGGGAATCCGCGAAGCAAAAATTATAATCAAATAAATCCAAGGGCGCACACTTCGGCCCTCACCTCTGCCCACCTGTGTCCGCAGAAGCCAACCGTTCAAGAGACTGCACTACGCTGCACTGACAGAAGAGGGGGCTCTTGAACCAAAAATCACAGAAGGCGCGCGCCAGCCGGTGGCCTGCGCCACGCAGAGGTGTGAGCGTTCTCATCCATGTAAAGGCTACTACAGGAAGGAAAATGAAAGCGAGAATCTAAATATTTCAGCTGATGAAAAGTCCTCCAAAAATACAACCACAAAGCAGGAGTACAAACTGAAACAGAGCACTGCAAATGGAATGAAAAACCCCAAAGATGCATTTGAGGAGATATCCTCACAGCCTGCAAACCAAGAGACCAAGTAAGTGAGGAGGGCAAAAAACGTAGACAAACCCTCGCTAGATGGCTCAAAAGCAGCCTTGGCTGGGCAGGGCGGCGATGGAGTAGCATTTTCCTGAAAGTCAAACAAAGAAGCTGTGAACTGAAGGGTTTAGATCCAGCAAAGCAGATCTTCAAAAATCTGAGCTATAAAAACAGTCTTAAACGTTTAAGAATTGAGGGAGGAATGTACCTCCGAGCTCATTCTTAAGGAATCTAGTAAAGAATTAAGTCCATCTACCGAGGAGATGAGTGGGGGACTATTTGGCAAAGGGACATGTGGGAAACATTGAATATATTCAATTATAGATCTAAGCTAAATGTGGGAGTAAGGATAGAAGAATAACATAGAGATGTTACACGTTAGGTCAAAGTCCTGCAACTATGAAATGGTAGACAGGGGCGCCTGGGGGCGCTCAGTCGGTTAAGTGACTGACTCATGGTTTTGGCTCAGGTGGTGATCTCAGGGTTGTGAGATCGAGTCCTCCATCTGGCTTCAGGCTCTGCATGGAGTCTGCTTGGGGTTCTCTCTCTCCCTCTCCCTCTGCCCCTCCCCTTGCTCATGCGCACACTCTCTCTCTCTCTCTCTCTCTCTCTCAAATAAATAAATAAATAAATAAAATCCTCAAAATGGTAGACAACAAGAGGAAGACAAAAACAGAATAAGCTCCATGATGGCTGGGTAGGACATTGTACACGATGGTGGTTGTACAGGGAGTCAAAGGACCCATCAGCAAAAGACAAGCCAGACTGTAGAAGTTTACTGGGGACTAAGGGAATTTTTAAAAGGCAGTAAAGACAAAGGTCACCATTCAAATGAAAATAAAAACATCTTAAATATCAAAAGAAATTCAATAATTGAATAAAGAAAATGCATTGTGCAAAGCAAAATATACAATCAATAGAACATAATACATAGTATTATATAAAATATTATGAAAATGTTAAGACCAAGTTTATCAATCATATAAATATTGGACATATAAATAACTGTGAATGGGCTTAAATCACCTATGAAAAGAAACTGATTTTCAGCTTGCCTTAAAAAAACAAGATCCAACTACATGTTGTACACTGAGGTGCACTTTTAAAAAGGGATTCAGAAAGGCTAAAAACAAAGAGATAAGCAAAGCGAATGGAAATAATAACAAGTTTTACAATCTTGATATCAGACAAAGTAGAGTAAGTCGACCTGGAGGAAAAAAGCTTCTGACAGACACTTTTTGATGCTAAAAATCCCCCCACACTTCACAATAAAAATGTAATAGTAATGAATGTTGATGCACCAAGCAAGACTACAACTACAATTATAAGTAGAAATTGTAGAAAATGAAAGGAAATATAGATGGAAACATGCTAATACAGGACACTTTTACATACCACTTACAGCACAAAAGAAACCAGTTAGCCAAAAAGTAAGTAAGGATACAGAATCCTAAACACATAATCAATAAGGCAGGTCATACAGAGATATTTATATATCTGACATTAGAGAATGTGCTTAAAAGTACATAGAATATCCACAAGAATTGATCATGTATTAGGTGACAAATAATCAATGCTTCATAAAGTAGAAAGATGACAGAATATTTTCTGATCATGGTATAATAAAACTAGAAATTAATTTAAAAAAAGCTAAAACTAAGATAACAGAAATTCCAAAAAATATATATATATAATTAAAACATGACATATCAGAGTTTATGGGACATATTTAAAGCAGCAATCAGATAAAAATTCATAGTCTTCAACACTTATTTCAATAAAAACGGAGGAACTAAAAATTTTATTCTTTTAAGATTTTTATTCATTTATTTTAGAGAGGGAGAGGGGCAGAGGGAGAGAGAGAATCTCAAGCAGACTCCCCACTGAGCATGGAGCCCAACATAGGGCTCAATCTCATGACCCCAAGATCATGACCTGAGCTGAAATCAAGAGTCAGATGCTCAACTGACTGAGCCACCCAGGCAACCCAAAAAAGAAGTAATTAAAAATTTTAAGTGCCAAGCTCAAAAACCCAGAAGAGGAAGAATAACAATAAAAGCACAAGGAAGGAAAAAGAAAGTTAGATGTAGAAATTAATGAGGTAGATTAAACTAATAAATCAAAAAATTCTGGATTTTTCAACAAAATCAACAAAATAGGATAACCACTAGCTAAAGTTAATCAAAGAATGAGAAAGCACAAATATGCAAAATAAGAGTGACAAAGGGGCAGGAAATATCAGAACAGAAGGCTTATTATATAGCTTCAGTTATCAAAACTGTGTGGTGTTAGCAGAGAAAGAATTACATAAGACATATGGAACAGAATAGAGTATCCAGTAATAGACCCACACAAATATGCCAAACTGATTAATGACAAATGTGTAAAATTAATTCAATGGAGGGAAAGCTAGCTTTGAACAACTGCTGTTAGAGTAATTGGACATCCATAGGCGAAAGAAAGAAGAGAGAGAGAGAGAAACAAAGAAAGAAAGACAACTCAACCTAAGTCCATTCCACACATATAAAAATTAACTCAGAAAAAAATGATGGACTTAACATAGGGAAAATTGGGGGATCTAAGGCCAGGCAAAGAATTCCCAAAATTAACACCAAAAGCACAATCCATAAAAGGAAAAATTGACTAATTGGACTTCATCAAAATTAAAAATCTTTGTTCTGTGAAAGATGATGCTAAGAGGGCAAAAAGACAAGACACAGATTAAGAGAAAATCTTGCAAACCACATTTCAGGCAAGGGACTAGTATCTAGAATATATAAAGAACTCTCAAAACTCAACAGTAAAAAAATTAATTAAATAATTCAATTGGAAAATGGACAAAGGACACAGATATTTCACCAAAGAGAATATACAATGGCAAACAAACACAAGAAAAGATGTCCAGCCTCATTAGCCATTAGAGAAATACATGTTAAAATCCCAAGGAGATATCAGTACACACCTATCAGGATGGCTAAAATAAAAATTAGGGACAACACCAAATGCTGACAGGATATGGAGAAATGGGATCGCCTGTCCATTGTTGTTGGGAATGCTAAGTATACCTACTCTGAAAAATACTTTGGCAGATTCTTTAAAACTTAAATATGTAACTACCATACCACCCAGAAACTGGACTCCTAGTCCTTTGTCTCAGAGGAATGAAAACTTACAGTCACACAAAAACCTGTACACAAATGTTTGTTGCAACTTTATATATAACAGTCAAAAACCTGGAAACAGGTAGATGTCCTTTGATGGGTAAGTGGCTACACAAACGTGGTTCAGCCACACTACAGAACACCATTCAGCAATCAAGAGGAAGGAAAGGCTGCTACACAACTATATGACTCTCCAGAGAATTATGCTGAGAAAATAGCCAATTCCAGAAGTTTACTTACTGTGTGATTCTATTTATGTAACATTTTTGAAATGATATTATAGAGATGAAGAACAGATCCGTGGTTGCAAAGGATTAAAGAGGGTTAAGAGGGAGAAGGAATTGGATGTGGTCAGATCCGGCAACGACAGGATGCCCACCCTGTGGTGACGGAAATGTTCTGTGTCTGGACTATATCAGTGTCAACGGCCTGGTTGTAATAGTGTACGATAGTTTTCAAGATGGTACTATTAGGGAAACTGTTTAAATAGTACATGGATATGGGTCTCTCTATTATTTCTCACAATTATATGTGAATCAACAATTATCTCAAAATAAGGGGTTTAATTTTTAAAAAGTAATGTACAAAGGAACATCTCCCTTTTATGTAAGAAAAAAAGGAGAAAATAAGAAAATGTACATGTACTTGCTTATTTTAGCAAAAGAAACACAGGACAGATAAAGAAAAAAATACTGGTTACCTAACTGATGAGAGGGATGGAGGCAGTGACATTTCTCTGGGTTTAGCTTTTTTGCATAGTTTTACCTTTTCTAACATGTTAATGTTTTACCTAATAAAAAAATCAACAAGGATGGAGAGGATCCCTAAAACTGAACACAAACAAAACACAAACCCAAAATTATATAACCCAGAGTAATTGGAAGTCGGAGAGGGAGACCAATCCAACTAACTCTTGAACACAGTATTTCAACCTTATGCACTCACACAAATGACAAAAAGTGCTATATACAAATTGAACTCTAGTTAGTAAATTTGTTTTCTTCCATGGTACAGGTTAATTCTTATTTAACTACTTTATATATATTTTAGGATTTATAAAATGAATAAATATATTCAGAAAAATTTCTCCATGTTGGAGAAGGAAGTTCCATATATGAAAAGATGAAAGACTAGAATGAACCCAGCAGTGTTGGATTGGAATGGGTATCATTATGAACTCATGGTTTTACATACGTACCCTCACACACATGAACACATATGCCAGAAACAGATGTAGACATATGTGTTTGTGTATTTATAAGTGTATACTCTCACATGTTTCTTAGCTTTTTCTATTGAGAGAGAGAGAGAGCATCTAGAAGTAATGACATACCAGTATGAATAGAAGTATAATATACCAATGAATACATCTAGAATTCAGAAACCATTCTCTACTAAAAAGAGCCAGGGCTCCTTGAAGACAGCTAATCGCAGGGCTTATGCAAGGAAAGTACAAGGCAACCTTGGAACATTTTGTTGTGCCAGAAAGTAAGGAGTGCTAAAAAAAAAAAAAAAAAAAAAAGAGGGATGAATGAATGACTGATGTAATCAACAGCATGGATAAATCTGAAAATCATTATGATGAGAATTATCCTCATTCAAGAGTATACATACCATACATGCTCCATTTATATAAAATTCTACAATGGAATCTAATCTATGTTGCTAGAACAGTGGTAGCTCCTGGGGAAGATGGGCACAAGGAATGATTGGAAAGAGACACGAAAAAACTTCCTTGGGGGTGATGGCAGTGTTCTACATCTTGATAGGGGTTTAAGTTACTTAGGTGAATATACTGATCAAAACTTATCAAATGGTCCACTTAATATTTGTATATTGCACTGTATATAAATTTTTACCTAATAAAAGAAATATAAACAAATTTTGAACTCTAGACAATATGTCTGCCAAAATGTTTAAGAATGAAGGGCAGTGATGTCTACAACTTACTTTGAAATGCAATTTAAAAATAAGATGGATTGCTGGATGGATAGACGGTTAGACGTGTGATAAAGCAAGCATGGGAAAATGTAATCTAAAAATGTAGATAATAAGTATATGGGTGTTGACCAGAAAAATCTGTTAACTTTCTGTATGTCTGAAAATTTTCATAATAAAATATGAAAAATATTATGGGAATTTGTCAAACGGACACAGCAGCTAAATTGAAGGGGCTCCCAGCGGCCAAATCTGTGACAATTTAACCATCAAAATAACTAGATTATAAACCACTGGACAAATATATTACTTACTGAATGTAACTTAGTCAATTTAATTTAGTCAATGTAACTCATTGACTAAAATGGGAATACATGAGTACATATGGGTGTAAATAAATAAATGAGTAAATAAATAAATGTAAGAAAGCAAAAGCTCTTCAATACAGTAGAAAGTACTAAACAATAAATAAATTTAGAAAAAAAAACACCATCTGGCAAACATTATAATAATAATTGATTCAGACAAGAATTATCAGTGGATGCTAAAACAAGTGGGTAAAAGTTTAATGAATAACAAGATATTTACATACACATAAAATATCTCCTTACAGGGCGCCTGGGTGGCTCAGTTGGTTAAGCGACTGCCTTCGGCTCAGGTCATGATCCTGGAGTCCCTGGATCGAGTCCCGCATCGGGCTCCCTGCTCGGCAGGAGTCTGCTTTGCCCTCTGACCCTACCCCCTCTCATGTGTTCTCTCTCATTCTCTCTCTCTCAAATAAAAAAAAAAAATCTTAAAAAAAAAAAATCTCCTTACAAAATACTAATTAATTACAAAGGAAGAAACAATAACTTCACACTGGAGAAATGTAGCAGATACAATCTTAGCCAATGATCAGAATTAATAACTCCAGTAATGGGATAGTTGGTACCATGTGCCTTTTAATAGGATGCACTGAGAAGGACCCAACATCACATCTCTGGTCTTCCTGCCAAAAATGCATGTCCTGAATCTAGTTACAAAGAAACAGCAGACAACCCCAGTTGAAGGAAGTTGTTCAAAATAACTAACTGGCCTGTATTCTTCAACTGTCAAAGTCATGAAAGACAAAGACTGAGGAAGTATTCCAGATTGATGGAAATTAAAGACACGGAAGTAAATGTGAGATTTTAGATGGGAACTTAGAACAGATGATGATGATGGTGTTGATGATGGTGATGATGATGATGATGATGATGGTGATGATGATGATGGTGATGATGGTGATGATGGTGGTGATGATGATGATGGTGATGATGATGGTGGTGATGATGATGGTGATGATGATGGTGATGGTGATAACAACCACAATGATGATGGTTACATTTTGCTATAAAGGACACTACTGGGACATAATTGGTTATAGGAATAAAGTCTAGATTGGATTATCATATATCAATGCTGTTTTCCTGATTTTGATCATTGTACTGAGTTTTGCAAGAGAATGTCCTGGTTCTTAGGAAATATGCATTATTTGGAGTAATGGGACACCAGGTCTGAAACTTACTTTTAAGTAGTTCAGAAAGAAATGCACATGCACACAAATAGAGAATGATAAAGCAAAAATGATAGTGTTAACAACTGGGGAATCTGGCTGAAGGGTATAGATTTCTTTGTACTATTCCTACAACTATTCTGAAATTTTGAGATTATTTCAAAATTAAAAGTTTTTAAAATATAAACTAAAAATAAGATGCTATGTAACATAGGTTATTCCCTAGTTCTGACTAGTCTCTCCTGGTCCAAAATGGAGAGGTGCCACCGATTCAGAAATCTCTAAAGACTGAGAGCTACTGTGGCCATTTGACACTCACTGAAGAGACACAACATTCAACGTACAAACCAGAAGCTAACCAACTAGAGTTACCTGCAGAGTAGATAGGCGATGCTCTTGGGTAGAGGAGTGAGGTTGTTTCATACATTACTCTGGCCAATTCCAACAGACTGTTTCTGACAGAGCCCTGAGTTCTCTCAAAGAGAGTGCCAAGGAACAGGCTTGACAGCTGCCTCCCCCTCCCAGTTTCTGGAACCACCATCAAAGATGCAATTAATAATCCAAGGGCAAGACTCCTCTATCTCACACAGCCTTGGATACAAATCAACCCCAAAGTGTTAATAGATCAACAGTTATCTCTAATACCAAATACAATTTGCGTTTAAGATGATATCTGCAATATTTTAAAAGCCAACGTCTAAAACAACAAACTTGGCGTTTTTTTCTGAGTAGCAATTAACACAGTGACTAATCCTATCAAGGAGACAGTAATTGGCATGGAGATATCCTTCTCACACCAGCAGCAGGTTGAAAACCTTAATCCTAACCTCTTTTTAACAGCACAGACTCTAGAGCATCTCTGCTCATCAAGGAAACTAATGCAATTATTAAGGACAAGGGTAATTACCCTACAGCTTCAGCAAAAAAATAAAAGTGCTCAAACAGCAGTCACACAGGAGAAGGATGGGAGGCTTGACTCGTGGATGAAGGCTACTTCTGTATCATGGCCATACCAGGGCTGGGCTATGGTACCTCCATGGTCCTGCCCAGGGCAGAGGGACAGCCACAGCCCAATGCCAGCCAGTTCTGCCCAGCATCGGCCACTCCAGGACACAGCTTCCTCTACAAAGTTCTCAAGTGCTAATCTAATTGAGTGACATTCCCGAGGATATGACCCATGAAACATCTAACACATACCATCATGCTGGTCTCTTCAGTATCTCTAGAACCCACTATGCTCATTCTGAGCATACTTAGGTTATTCTTCCCAGGTATGATGCCATCCCCCAGAATCTGTCTAAAGTTTACCCATTGTTCTGGGCTTCAAGTTTTAGGAAGCAATCCTAAACCACTCCAGCCCTCAGTGAACACTGAGCAATATAAGCCCCTCTCATCCAAACCATGACAGCAAAGCACAGAGGTATACGTGTTCACTCTGCTTCATGTGGGCTGGTTTATTTGCACCCTCAATAGAACCACAGGGTTTCATAGTCGTGACTCTGACCTAGGCACCCCTGTCACGCACAGGGCTAGACAAACAGGAAAAGTTCTGGCAACAACCCCACAAGCTCTCAGATGCTCAGAGACACCCACTGCTCTGTGGAGTAAGGGGAGAGAGAGGCTTTTTGCATGTGTGGGTATTTCAACTCATGGGATAATTATAGCACTTTCAGTGAAGCCCACAATATGTGTTTAACAAATTAATGAATGACTAAGTGAAACCAAAGAATAAGCCAACTAGCATGAACTGGACCAGTTTGCTTGATAGACCAGCAAGTGGACCTAGTTAAGGCTATGGACAAGATGTGTGCACAAACCAGCTGGCTTCCCCCTAAAGCACTGCTTGACATAAACTGCCTACACCTGCAATGCTGCCCAGCTGCCTCGAGGGTGTGCTGTTGGCCACAACAGGACCCGGCAATCGTGAACGAGGCATCCAACTCTAAAGGGACATGTCACCCTTATGTAAAGTGGATGAGGTGGCACTTTATTGAGCATGGAAACTTTTTACCCATATGGTGTGATCAAACCTTAGTCATACACCCGGTTTTGACTGGCAGCAGAATGAGGGAATTTCTAATTAAGGAACTACCTGAACCCGGGTAAGTGGGCACTCAGATTGCTAAGCCCAGGAGAGATAGCAGGGCTCAGACACCAAGAGGAAGGGAACAGCACCACTTTCAGAAAGGCTGAAGAGACTGAGGGCTCCAGTCTTGGAGGTACCGGGAGCTCAGCATTAACTACAGCCTGGGGAGAATCACAGAGCCAGTGACTTGGTCACGAGAAGCAAGGGCAAGGCATCTTGTGCTGGGTCACAATTGGCCCAGCCACTAGGTCTCATGACAGAGGATCCTGAAATGTGCTCACTTAGGAATAAAGTTGATTCCACTAGATTGGAATTAGGTGGAACTCAGAGGGAAGTTCCACTAGGTGAACCTAGCCTCAAAGGTGAAATTTAAGTTGTCAGTGATTGTACATGTTGGAAAGACAGAGGAGATATTTTAGATGTTGTATGCATTTTTACTAGGATGAATTTAATCTGTTTAATGCAAGAAGAACCTCAGTGACAGCTTTTCCTACTGAATTTGTAATATGATATGAAGAAAGAAATATGCCCTTTTCTTTTTACATTCATTTTATGTAGACCTTTCTGTCTGCATCAGCAGCCTGGCACATAACATCCTCCTGGGGCATCGTTGGTGTTACCTAGTGGTATCTTCTAAGGTAAACAGGTCTTCTCTTCCAATTAGGTTATAAGCCCCTTGAAGGTGGGAACTGGGCCTAATTCATCACTAAACCCTGTACAGAGCCTAGTGAAGTGCCAGATTCAAGCTGTTACTCAGTAAATGATGATTGTTGATAATCATATAGCACTGATAAATACAATTAACTCAGCAAAGAAGTCCCACTAGGATGCCTGACCTGAGGCTGAGCTGTCCTCATCTAATGACTGAACATTTCATTTTGATAGAAGTACCTTTCTCTCAACGGTATGAAAGACTCACCATAGTTCCCAATTCCTATCGGGAGCCAAATGCTTCTCAGTGAGAGAAGGGTGCTGAGAGGAAGGAGGTATGAAGGCTGCAACCCACAGAGACTGTGGCCTTGTGGAAGGGATCATTTGGGTCAGAATTTAGAACCAAGGGCTTAAGAACAGTCATTAAAAACCATATTACTCCAGGGGTGCCTGGGTGGCTCCATCAGCTAAGACTCTGACTCTTGGTTTAGGCTCAGGTCATGATCTCAGGATCCTGGGATCAAGCCCCGATTCAGGCTCCACACTCAATGGGGAGTCTGTTTCTCTGCCTTTCTCTCCCTCTCCCTCTGCCCCTCCCCCCACTCACACAGTCTCTCACGTGTGTGTGCTCTCTAAAATAAATAAATATTTTTAAAAATATATTACTCCACCATTTGCTACCCATAAGATTGACAAAATTTAAGGACTGACAATGGCTAATGCTGGCAAAACCATAAAGCAATGGACTCATACACTACAGATGAAAGATGAGAAGTGATATAACAGCTCTGGAAAACCACCTAGCAATTTCAACAAATAGGAAACAATCTAAATGTCCATTCACATATGACTAGTTAAATGTATTGTGGTATATTCACACAGTGGAACAGAATATAGAGGTGAAAATAAATAAGCTAGAGCTACAGGCATCCACACAGATGAATCTCAAGAAAATATGCTGGAAAAAAAACTCACATTTATAATTCAAATCAAAACAAGGATTAATAAAATAGCAGAATATAAAATTGGCTTTCAGAAATCAATAGCAGAGAGAAAATCCTATTCACAATGGCAACAACAAGATACAATATGTAGGGATAAACTTAGCAAGAGATATACAAAACTGTTATAAGGAAACTTTTTTAGACTAACACAAAATACAAAAGCCTTCTTGAACAAAGGGAAAATGTAAGTTATTCTTGGATGGGACAATTAATATCATAAAGACATCAACTCTCCCTAAGTTAATTTGTAAGTTTAATGATATCTTATGGAGTTAGACAAATTGATACTAAAGTTCATATGAAAAAATAAGCCTTCAAGAATAGCCAGGAAAACACTGAGAAAGAAAAGCCTCAAGGGGAAGGAAGCCCTACAAGACATTAAAAATACTACAATGCCTCCATAATTAAAACAGTGTAGCACTGGTGTATGACTAGACATAGAAGTGCAGTAGACAAGAAAGTTCAGGTATAGATGCAGCTATATTTGGAAATTTTGTATATGATAAAGGTGGCCTCTAAAATCACTGAGGCAAAGAAAGACTTTTTGATAAATATTGTGGGGACAACTGGCTAACAATTTGGAAAAAGATAAAATTATATCCACACCCCACATCAAACACAAGAAAACGTTCCAAATGGATCAAAGATGTAAATATAAAAAATGAAACCATATTAGGACTAGAAGAAAATGTGGATGAACTCCTTTACAACATGAGTATAGGGAGAGATTTTATTATGAGGATTCAAAAATACAGATGCAGTAAAAGATTGATAAATATGACTACATAAAATAAAAACATTTTGTACATGAAACACACTTTAGATTCAAAAATACAAATAGATTGAAAATAAAATGATGGACAAAATACATCATGCAAACAACCACAAAGTTGGAGTGACTATACTAACATCAGACAAAATAGACTTTAAACAAAGGATGTCACTAAAGATAAAGAGGGACATTTCATAATGATAAAGGTCAATGCATCAGGAAATATAACAATTATAAACACTGATGCACCTAATAACAGAGCATCAAAATACATAAAGAAAAACTCACAGATGAAGGTAGAAATAGACAATTCTACTATAGTATTTGAAGACTTCAATATCCTACTTCCAGTAATGGATAGAACAACTAAATAGAATATCAACAAGGAAATGGAAGGCCTGAATAACACTATAAGCCAACTAACCTAACACATCTTTAGAACACTCCCCCCAACAACAGAATATACATTCTTCTCAAGGGCACATGGCACATTCTCTAATATAGACATATGCCAGGCCATAAAACAAACCTCAGTAAACACAAAAGGATAGAAATAATACAAAATATGTTCTCCAATCACAATGAAATGAAATTAGAAATCAATAGCAAAAAAAATTGGGGGAAACTCATAAATATGTGTAAATTACATAAGACATTCCTAAATTACCAATTGGCCAAAGAATTTAAATGGGAAATCAGAAAATATATTGAGATAAATGAAAATGGAAACACAAGATACCAAAACATGGGAAGCAGCAAGAGCAGTACTTAGAGGGAAATATATAAAGAAAAAAATCTCAAGTCAATAACCTAAGCTTCCACCTTAATACTAGGGGGAAAAAGAGCAAAGTCACCCTAAAACAAAAGAAGGAAGGAAATAATAAACATTACAGTGGAAATTAATGAAATAGAGAACAGAAAAATATAGAGAAAATCAATAAAACAAAAAGCAGCTCTTTGAAAAGAACAAGAAAATGGACAAATCTTTAGCTACATTGACCAAGAAGAAAAGAGAGAAGATTCAAATTACTAGAGCTAGAAATGAAAGAGGGGACATTACTATGACCCTACAGAAATAAAAAGGATTATGAAGGAATACTATAAGCAATTGTAAACCAAAGCAATTAGAAAACTTAGATGAAATGAGAAAATTTCTAGAAAAACAGAAACTACTAAAACAGACGCAAGAAGAAATGGGTGGTCTGAATATACCTGTAACAAGTAAAGAGACTGCATTAGTAATCAAAAAATTACCCACAAAGAAAATCCCAGGCTGAGCTGGCTTTACCACTGACTTCTACCAATCATTTAAAGAATAATTAATCCTTTACAGTTCTTCACAAACTCTTCCAAAAACTGTAAGAGGAGAGAGAACAATTTTCAATTCACTTTATAAAGCCAATATTACCCTGATACCAAAACCAGACTAAGACATAGCAAGAAGAGCAACTATTCACCAGTAACTTTTAGGAATGTGCATGTAAAAATCTTCAGCAAAATATTAGCAAACTGAATCCAGCAACATAACGTAGTCCCCCCTTATCTGTGGGTTTGCTTTCCATGGTTTCAGTTACATGTGGCCAGCCACAGTATGGAGACAGATATTCTTCCATCTGACATATTGTCAGAAGGTCAATAGCAGCCAAAACTACATTACAATGCCTACATCATTCACCTCACTTTATCTTCATCTCATCACGTAGGCATTTTATTACCTCACATCATCACCAGAAGGATGAATACAGTACAATAAGATATTTTGAGAGGGAAAGACCACATTCACATAACTTATAGTACAGTATATTGTTGTAATTGTTCTATTTTATTATTAGTTACTGTTGTTAACCTTTTACTGTGCCTAATTTATAAATTAAACTTATAATAGGTATGTGTGTATGGAAAAAGCATAGTATATATAGGATTCAATACTGTCCATGGTTTCAGGCAGCCAGCAGGGTCTCAGAACAAATTCACCATGGATAAGTGAGGACTATTGTATAAAAAGAATTATACATCATGATCAAGTGAGAATTATAGCAGGAATTAAGGTTGATTCAGCATCTGAAAAGCAACCAAGTAATACATCATATAAATAAACTAAAAACAAAAATCACATGATCATCTCAATAGACACAGAACAAATTTTTGTTAAAATCCAACACAATTTCATGATTTAAAAAAAAAAAACAAAAACACTCAACAAACTAGAAGGAACTTCCTTAACCTGATAAAGGGCATCTACAAAAAAAAAAATCCACAGTTAGCATCATAATTAATGGTGAAAGACTGTATGTTTTCCCCTAAGATCAAGAACAAATAAGGATGTCACCTCTCACCACTTCCATTCAACATTTGTACTGAAGTTCTAGCTCAGGCAGTGAGGCAAGACACAGAAACGTAAGACATTCATATTGGGAAGGAAGAAATAAAAACATCTCTATTCACAGGTGAGATGATCTTGTCTATGGAAAAGCCTAAGGAATCCACTAAAAAAAAAAAAACTATTAGGACTAATGAACAAGTCCAACAAAGTTGCAGGATACAAGGTCAATAAACAATTCTCAATTGTATCTGTATTACCCTTGGCAATGAACAATCTGAAAATAAAATTTAAAAAGCAATTCCATTCCCAATAACATCAAAAAGAATAAAATACTTAGAAATAATTTTAACAAGAGAAGTACAAAACTACACTGTGAATACTACAAAACACTGTTCAAAGAAACAGGCCTAAATAAATGGAAAAAACATCAATGTTCATGGGTTGGAAGACTTAATGTTAAGATAGCAATACTCCCCAAACTGCTACACAGATTCAACACAATGTCTAACGGAATTCTATCTGATTTCTTTGTAGATATTGACAACCTGACTCTACAATTCATATGGAATTGCAAGAGACACAGAAACCAAAACAATCTTTTAAAAAGAATGAAGTAGGAGGACTCACACCTCCCAAATTCAAAATTTCCTACAAAGCAATGATAATCAAGACAGTGTGGTTGTGGTACTGGTATGAGACGGACATACAGGTCAACAGAGTAGAACTGAGAGTTAGAAATAAACCCAAGCATCTATTGTCAGTTGATTTTCAAAAAAAGTGCCAAGACCATTCAATCAGGAAAGAATAATCTTTTCAACAAACGGTGCTGGCACATCTGGATAGCTACACACAAAAGAATGATATTGGACCCTTACTTCACACCACACACACACACACACACAATTAACTCAGAATGGGTGAATCAAAGAACTAGATGTAAGAGCTAAAACTATAAAACTCTTAGAAGAAAACACGGAAGTAAATCTTCATGACCTAGAACTCAGCAAAGCATTCTTAGACATGACACCAAAAGCATGAGGAACAAAAGAAAAAATAGATAAACTGGACTTTAACAAAATTAAAAACTTTTGTGCTTCAAAGGACACCACCAAAAAAGTGAAGAGACAACCCACAGAATGGAAGAAGGAAGAAAATATTTGCAAACCACATATCTGATAAGAGACTTGTATCTAGAAAATGTTAAGAACTCTTACAATTTAATAATAAAAAGACAAGGAGCCAAATTTTTAAAAATAGTTAAAGCGGGGCGCCTGGGTGGCTCAGTTGTTTAAGCGTCTGCCTTCAGCTCAGGTCATGATCCCAGGGTCCTGGAATCGAGCCCCGCGTCGGGCTCCCTGATCAACGGGAAGCCTGCTTCTCCCTCTCCCACTCCCCCTGCTTGTGTTCCCTCTCTCGCTGTGTCTCTGTCAAATAAATAAATAAATAAATCTTTTAAAAAAATAAAAAAAAATAATTAAAGGATCTGAATATACATATATCCATGGAAAATGTGAAAATGGAAGATACTCAAATATACACATCATTAGTCATCAGAAATACATATATATTCTAGCCTGGGCAGCGAGACACTTAAACACTTAGTTGTTTTATATATATATTTCTATATATATCAAAACCACAATGAGATACCTCTTCCCATCCACTATGATGTCTAGAATCAGAAAGTCAGATGTTAGCAACTGCTAGTGGGAAGGTGAAATAGTGCTGCCACTTTGGAAAATGGGCTGTTTCTGGAAGTTTCTCAAATAATTAGAGTTACCATCCGACCCAGCAATTTCACTACTAAATATACACCCAAGAGAAATGAAAAATATATCTACACAAAAAAATTGTACACAAGCATTTCTAGCATCATTATTCATAATAACCAAAAAGTAGAAACCACCCAAATGTCCACCGATAGACAAATGGATAAATAAAACGTTCTGTGGAATACTATTTGGCCATAAGACGGAATAAAGTACTGACACATGCTGCCACTTGAATGAACACTGAAAACATTATACTAAGTGAAAGAAGCCAGACACAAAAGTCCATGTATTCTGTGAGTTCATTCACATGAGAGTCCAGAAGAGAAAAATGTATAGACAGTGAAGGTGGATTATTGGGTGGCATGGGGCCAAGCGATAGGAAGTGGGGAGGGGAGACAGTGGACTGACAGCTAAATGATATGGGGTTTTCTGAGGCGATAAATATGCTTAAACTTGAGGGTGGCACGTATCTGTGACTGTACTAAAAGCCACTGAACTGTACACTTTAAATGGGTGAGTTGTATAGTGTGTGAGTGATACCATAAGAAAGCTGTTTTTAGACATTTAAAAATTTTTTTCAATTTGATGAGAAATGAGACATTCACAGTCCCCAGGTGTCAACTCATGAGACACTTACTAATTACAAAAAGGAAAACAGCAACCTGACAGTGGAGGAAGCTGGCCGAACCCACCTGAACCACGTGATCAGACAGCCTCACTGACAGTGAGACAGACAGGCGTCCCGTGGCTCCCACAAGATGCCCGGAAGCATCTTGGGCTGTATCACATCACTTCCACTATATTTTGGACAAAAACCGTGTATCCTAATCTACCCGTGAGGAAACATCAGACAAACCAGAACTCTTCAAGAACACTCAAGAATGAAAGAACACAGACTGAGAAATGGCTGCAGGTGAGAACAGACAGGAGAGGTTGGACAGTTAAGGGCAGCCCATTTGCTCCTGCATCAGGTTCCAGATCAAAACCCAAAATGCATTTTTGCTTCTGCCATAAAGAGCATCAGTGGGACAATTGTTGAAATTCCTATAGGGTCTAAGGGCTGGATGATAATATAGTAGCAAGGCTAATTTCCTGATTTGGTCCTCGTACTGTGCTTCTGAAAAAAAATACCCTTGGTCTTCGGAAACTTGCCCTCAAGTATTTAGAGGTAAAGGAGCATCTCCAACTTATCTCAAGCGTTTCAGAAGAAAATTGTTACCTATGTGCACAATTTCATATCTGTGCATGTGTGTGTGTGTGTGTGTGTGTGTTCTGTGTGCGTGTGTGTCAGCCCATGTACACGGAGAGAGGGAATGATTACACATATGCACTAAAACGTTAACACCCTTGCAATCTGGAGAATGATACACAAGTGACGTTTGTACTATTTTCTGCAACTTTTCAACATTTGGAAATTGTTTCAAATAAAATAATTTAATTTAAAAAAGTTTGCAGTTATGCAGTGATTTATATGAAGTTTAAAAACGTCAAAGGAAACTACTTGTTAGGAACACACACACATATAGCAAAAGTACAGAAATATTCACAACAGTGGTCGGCTCCAGGGAAGATACAGCCCCGTATAGACCAGCTGTGTTTTGTTTCTCAAGCTAGTGCTGGTATGGGACTCTGCATTTATTATTGCTTATATTTTTGTATATCTAAATATTGAATACTAATTTTTTTTTATTGAAAAAGAAAAAAACACTCCTCTCCTTTCATCCATCCAGCACTCCCTTCCTTGGTCAATGCAGAACTTTATAGAGCAGCTGGTTCCCTCTTGCCCTCAGATGTATTTCAATAGCACTGAGAAATTCTCACTGCACACAAGGGATGGGTTCCCTGAAGAGAGCAGGGACAGAGAGCCTCACACACACCTTGTTCACCTTAGCGGAAAAGATGAAGTCTTACCAGACAGCAAGCAGCTGGATGCTTTTGCACAGGACAGGAGAGGGGAAGGCTCTGCGCCAGGAATGGGCGTGTTTGGAGCCACGGGGGCCGGGGGGGCAGACGGCTTCCTGGCCTCAGGGAGGAGCCTGGCAGGGGCCACCCAGGTCTAGGAGGCAGTATGAGTTCCCACTGCTGCCTGCACAAGCAGGCAGTCCCGGCGATCCTGAGCCAGCAGGGTCTCCTCCCTAAATGGAGCTAACACCACACCCATGCCTAGACTGTGCTAGTAAAGGAGGTGGCATCTGCCCGAATCACAAACGGCCCTTTAGACCTGGAGTGCCCCGCTGACCACCACTGGCTTCCCTGACAGACCGGCTGGAGGAGGCCTGTCCAGGCAGGAAGGCCAGCACGGGCAGGGGAGGGAGGGCTGGCTGGAACCCAAGCCCCACAGCAGGGAAGCCAGTCAACAAGATGGAGAGGGCCCCTACCACAAGCCATGCAGTCCTCTAGACTCTCAAATGGAGAAGGGGAAAAGCTGATAGCAGTCTCGGTCCTTGGAGGACCTTAGAGCAAAGAGGAGGGAATGAGGAAATCTGTGGGTATGGGGGAAAATTGTTCCAGACCGTGGCAATAGCAGGGCAAAGGGTGCCGAGCAGAAGCCTGCCTTCTGCCTCTTGGTGGATCCCAGAAGCAGCAAACAGCAGGAATGACATTGAGACCACTGGGTGGTTGGGGTCCTGGTCGTCTGTGAGTTTGCTCAGGGTGATGCAGGGAACGTTGGAGCCTTCAGAGCAAAGTGACAGGCTTCTGAAGACTCCTCAAGTATTTGCAGCCACCACAGTCCAAGGGGGTACATGCTGCATCAGCACCTGACTTTGCAAATGTGCTCCTCATTTTCCTCTTAGGGTGTTGCTTCCCACCAGAGTCAGGGTCAGGACTGTGGGTGCAGGGGCAAGGTGCCTAGGGTACAAACTGTCAGGAGGTGCTCCTCTTGGAGTCCCCAAACACAGGGTCAGTACCTGAGAGTCTCGGCCCTGCTAAGTGTGCTGAGCAGGGGCTACTGGGGGCGGTCCCCGTGCTTGGACGCGTCTACCTTTCATGCAAGAGAAGAGCCTGGATTCCTGGGCTTGGGGGCCAGCTTGATATTCTAGAACTTACTGAAAAGCTAGGCTTGGTCTGCTATTCTTTGGAGCACTTTCTGTACCCTGAAATGGGGCAAGGCCAGGAGTCAAAGACCTCCCCGCGGTCTTCTGGCTAAGTGCCCTTGAGCAACATTTCCAACCCCTGGAAGTCTGTCTTCTCATCTACGAAAATGGAGTAAAAAATACTCTGGTTGCTGAGAGAAGTCAAGGAGATGAAAGAAGAAAAGCACACACAGGGCCTGCGACAGAGAGGCAGATATTGCAAGCGTCCTCTGTCTCTTCCTATCTTTCTCTCTCCCAAGGACATCCCATGCCCTAGTTCCTAAAAAGACCAGCCACCTCTCAGGTCCCAAGGAGCTGGGAGCCCACAGTTTCTCAGGAAATTATGCTAAATCTTGGCATGATAAATGCCCATATCCGGTGGGATCAGACAGCTCCAGAATCCTGTCTGCATCACTGGAGGGCCTCTACCTGTCTTTCGGAACCCCCAAAATTCCTTCCTGTGTCCAGTTCTGGCCACAGCCATCCCCCATCCTGGAGCATGGACCCCTCCTTGCCTCAGCCAAGTCTGGTGAGCACTTCTGGACGCCACATCTCACCTCTTTTCTGAGGCTGTGCTAGTGTCTACCAGCCCCAGTGAACCTCGAGTCCCCACATTTTGGCAAGCATCCACGAGCGGCTCCTGGCTTCTGGTTTCATGAGTTAATATTCCCATGGATTTCATAACTTCTGGAGTTCAAGAACCACATACATATTCGATTTTTTCTGTATTTTCCAAGGCTTATGGCACAGTGCCAGACTACCAGTATGTGACTAATAGGTACTTGTGGACTTGGAGGTAATAAAATATATATTCATTTAAATTTTTTAATTAGAAAAAATGACTAAAGGAAAGTTCTGCCTCCTGGACCAAATTTGAACTTTTTCTAGAAACACTTTTTTTTAATGGACTTTGCAGGGAACCAAGCAATTAATGCCTTTTCATTACAATTTAGGACTGAAACTGGAATATTAAAATTGCCATTCAGTGGAATGTGCACGAAATGCTAAAAGTCTCCTGGTGAATAATTCCTGGTTATAATGACATGCTATAGACTTAAATCTTACTCCTAGACATGAAAAAAGACAGTTAAATCAACTTTGTCCATTTAAATATCATTTCAAGATATCTAGAACCCATCTCTTTATTGCTCAACAACCCTTGGCAATTTCTTTTGCCCTCATTTATTTCCGGTTCCAAAGGGAATCCTGTCTGATTTATTGGAAATTAGTTCTTACAGCTAGTAAATGCTTTAAACTGTTTTCATATAAATCACTCCAAAACCTGCTAGTGCACTGAAGCCTGGTCAGAGCGCTTCCTTCCAGCCACGCTGAGCACCAGCACTCCCTCCCTCCCACCGACAGGCACATGCTTTACCACCACTCCCCCGCCCCCAGGAAAGCTCCACGGAGCAGGCAGATGAGCCTCTGAAGAAACTTGGGTTTTCTACATACACACACCCACACACCCACACACACAGTCTCAATCAGATGCTCCTTCACCTTCCCTTTGTGGACAATGATCAGCTACATTTCCACATGTTAACAAGCCAGCTTCCTCATGGGATCAGTTAGCTCCAAACGAGGTACAGCGTGCAGATGAGTGCGAGCACACTCTGCAATGGTAGCATTCCGGGGGGGCGTAGACTTTACTGCACCTGTGCCTGTCAGGGTGGGCGAGACTCTGCTACAATAACGAGGAAGGTTCATTTCCTGTCCACACCACACAGCCATTCTGGCTCCGCTGGGGGCTCGGCGGCATGCAGCGTATGCAGTCCTCACGCGGGGAGATAAGCTGGTGGAGGCTCAGCCCCACATCTTCAGATCTGTGCCTTGAAGTGATACATGTCATTTCTATTCACATTTCACTGGCCAAAGAAAGGGACATGACTACCCCAAACATCAAAAGCTGGAAGGAAGGCGAAGCCCATCATATAGGCCCAGAAGGTGGCCAGTGCTAATGGTGATCATGCTACCGGGCCCTTCCCTCATGTGTGCTGGACTCTGCAATCCTCGACCATTTCTGGTGCATGCGTGTGTGTTCATGCGTGTGCGTGCGTGTGCGTGCATGTGCGTGTGTGCACGTGTGTATGTTCACCATAAAACCAGGAACATTCTGCCTGGCCAGTAGGCACCTTTCTACTCTGAAAAGTCTGACACTTTGCCACATTGTAGCCCTTGAGATGCCTAATACACTCTTTATCAGAATCAATCTTAAAAACAAATGGTTGTTATTTAGGTAACTACTAGGAATAGGAAGAGAGCTCTTCAAATTGACAAAGGAGTGAGGGAGGGAGGGAGGCCTTGGAGGCATAAGTGGCAAATAAAAATCCCAGGATTCTAAGACTCTATACAAAAGAGAAAAGCCAGACCTTCCTCACAGCCCAGGGACACTTCACAAGAGCTCAGGGAGGGCGGGGGTCGGGCGGATGGAATACACTGAGTCCTCCTTGCCCTCCCCCTTTCAGTTTTCCACAAATAAAGAGCTATTTTCAGAAGAAACCCTCCAAGCATCTCTGTAACACAGCAGGATGGAACGCTCACTACAATAACAAATGTATGTAAAAGATCATCTGTAGAAATCATTTTTAAGTTGAGATATCGTTCAAAGGCAAAAATGATCTATATGCTGAAAGACAGTGCTCATATATCTTTTGGAGAAATGATAGGGCCTTATTTAATGATTTAAAGAACAGCACCATAAAAAAAATAATTCCATATATAAATATTTAAGTATGGTTTATTATATTTCAATACCTGTCCAAATATATCCTCTGTCTAGATCTTTGCCAACTGCACTCAAAGCTAGTGAACTCAAACAATACTAGAAGGTATCAAAAAACATCAGCTAGAAAACTTTGCCATGCGTTTAGAAGACAGGGCTGTTTTTTAAAACTGACTTACCTTCAAGACAAGAGCTGTGTTTCCGCCAGCTCTTGAGGAAAAAAGGCAATTGCAGAGGGAGGGAATTTAGTAAAAGTATTTTTTATTCTTTTTCATGTCATACTTCTAAAGACCACATGTCAGGAGCTGAAAACACTTCCTATTATTAGGTACAAGTCTGTATTTAATATGTATCGTCTACATTTCGGTCACGATATGCATATGTATATGCACATAACGCTTCCGTTCATGTGCACCCTCTAACCTATCGATGAGATTTGGTGCTAAGGGCGTGAAAGATTTTCAATAAAATATAGGTTCCCACTTGTTCTGTTGCTGTCTTCAAGAACCCTGTCAGTTCCGCATCAGAGATTTTGGAAATCACTACTGGAAATCTGACAGCTGGTGACAACTTCAAGCCAGGAGCCTCTTCTATAAAATCTACCTGAAAACCTGAAGGAGTACCCAGAGAAAATAATTTTCCAAACTCACATTCTTTTCCCGCTGCATGCTTATAGGATTCTGGGCTCTGAAGTGCTTGCATTCCATCAAGGGGTGCAGCACTCAGAAGAGCAAGCACCTCGGCTCTCTGCACTTGGAGCCAGCTTCTGTCCCACTGTCCCTCAGGCAGGCTCTCACGGGTGGAATTCATGTCTCTAGGGTCCATGTCCTTCACGCCCCCACCGATGTCCCTTCTCCTACCAGACTGTCCCCTCCTGCAGCAGCTGGTGTCCCATGGAACTTATCTACTATTATCAGAAACGTCAACAGTTTTCGAGAAACAGATGCAACTGGGCTGCAGTAACCTACTTAAGTACCATAAATTCCAGAAGGCGCTTGGCTTTCATGGACGACATGTGACTTGAAAAATGACATACTCTTGAGAGAGCGGATGACTATTTTTAAAGGACTAGCCAGAGATGCTGGACTCCTCAAGGAGTCCTGGCGCCTGTGGGGGGTCTCTTGCTACCTAGGGAGCCCCGCCCCCGTGCCATCTCCACCCAAGCTCTCGCTGCATAATGAGATCAACGAGTGACTCAGCACAGAGCTCTTGGAGCATGATTCAGGACCTCGCTCACATGCTTGCCCAACGCGCCACCCACCCGCACATTCTCAGCTCCTGCTTCTGCTGGGGAATCTGCATTCACTATCCACTGCTGGGTTCAGATCCTAGCCCTGCCAGAGACTCAAGGTGTAGCTTTTGGCATGTCATGTAACCCCACTAAGCCTCGCTTCTTCCTTTGTAGACAGACGTCATGTGCCTCAGCCGGAAGGTTAAGAGGCCATGATGCTCAGACTGCTCCTGGCCAGGGAGCAGGCACTTAGGACTGGGTCTTCACTAGAGTTACCGCTGCTCTGGGGAAGGGCCCTTGCCTTGCCCCAATGGTTAGCGCCAGCCATAAGCACTGATGTTCCATCTGAGCGGCCTGTGGCCTTGGGTTCTAGCTCTAACTTAAGAATTCCCAAATAATGCAATCCCAGGCACTCCTTCCCACACTGACTGTATTTCCACCATCAGGCTGTCTGGCTTCAGCCCCTTCTCGCATTGGGATTTGCCTCAAGGTACTCACATGATCCTGGAGAAAATATAAAAGCTTCTGAAGGTTGCAGCCACTAGTGGTGAGCAGTGATGCCATCCTAGCTGAAGGCCAAGTGCCAAAGCCCCCAGCCGGGGAAGACACCCACACGGCACACAGTGAGCCTCCAGGCCTCATCAGAGCCTAGCCTCAAGGTGGGGAGAGACGCCAAGGAAGGGGCTAGCTGCTAACACTAGTCCAGCCTCAGTGTGTGTCTTACATATCTGATCCTGAACACAGACCAGAAGAGCAAAAGAGCCAGGAGGTTAGTAACAAAGAAGACAGTGAATGCATACTGACATGTGATTCTCCAAATAATGAGCCTCAGATCTTTCCAACAGCTCCTAATGGAAGACAGCACTATTCCCCCACCAGCCCTTGAAACATGCTGAAGGGACAGGACATTATGGGCAGCAGCCCATTTCACAGATGGGGATGTCGAGGCACAGAGAAGCAGGAACATGTGTCCAGGGTGACACAGCAAGTTCCCAGGGTTCCCATGACGGGAGCCCAGCTTCCTTGATGCCCGGCTGTTCTGTACCATTCTTCTCACAGCAGGAAGAGAATGTTCTTGGAGACATGATGCAGGGGCTAATGTTTCGCCAGGATGCTTATTCCTGGGGGGGGGGGGGGCGAACTAGTGGTGCAGAAACCGCCAATGACAAAGTGTTTCCACGCCATCCTTTGCATTTGTTATCCCTACTTCTGTCCTCATCCCTCATGCCTCGCAGCTGTACCAGATGTGGAGAAAATTACATGTTCCCTGAAACTTAATGACCAAATTTAAAGCAATTTTAAACTAATCAGGGTTCTGTTAAGCTGATTTTATTAATTTAACAGTTTTAAGAGTTTAACAAAATGATGCACTTGGAAATCTTTGTTGTGGAAGCTGCTCATTTAGGTGCAGAAGGCCTGGCGCCATCCAAGAAATCCTCCTTCAAAGAAAAGGGTGATTCGTAAAATAACAAAATAATGCTTCTCAGAAATGTACAGTTATTGATAACATGGTACATGGTGAGATGCTATACCTACCACTTAGGCTATTAGGAACAATTTATACGTAGTGCTTTGCAGAGGTAAACCATCCAGAATTAGAGACTTCACTGTTAACTTTAAAATAATCTATCAACTGGGGCGCCTGGGTGGCCCAGTCGGTAAAAGCATCTGCCTTCGGCTCAGGTCATGATCCCAGAGCCCTGGGATTGAGCCCCATGTCGGGCTCCCTGTTCAGCGGGGAATCTACTTCTCCATCTCCCTCTGCTTCCCCGCCTCCTCCCCCGGCTCATGCTCTCGCTCTCTCAAGTCAATAAATAAAATCTTTAAAAAAATAAAATAAAATAACCTATCAACTGTCCTCTCACAATTAGGGTTCAGAGCAAAGCTATGAACCTACCTAGTATTGCTCTACCTAGTAATTCTTCTTATTTAAAATAGAAACCTAGAACCTTTCGTTTCTGATGGAGGCTGCTGACAAGTTCCTGACATCCTTCCCGTGACCAAGGGCTCTTAAGAACAGACTGCGTTCAAATGAAGCCAAAGCAAAATAATAATAATAATAAAATAAAATAAATAATAAAAAGTCAGACCCAAATGGTTCTTGAATCTTACAAGAACAATATGTGGTATCTTGTTACTTTTAAAGATAAATCAGAAGTTAAAATCCAGATTTTTAAAAATGCCCTGCACACCTGTCTAGAAGACAGTTGTATTGTCATTAAAGAATTATGTGCCACTCACTACCTACGTCACTTTGGATGAGTGACTTCACCTCTCTGAGTTTCTTTGGACATCTGGAAAATGTGGGCCACCTTCAACATGTGACTAGTGAGGGTAAATGAGTGAGTACATTTAAATGCACTGAACAGAGCCTGGCTCAGTATGCACGTGAATAACATTGACCATCACTGATTGTGATGTCAGTGTAGGATCACTGTGTGTGATATTTAGGTCCTAAAATAGATGCAGTACCATGACTGACGGTTTGTGCTTCGTGACTGGTACATCAGGCTCACTGTATTTGACTTTTTCCTTTCTGTTTTTAAGTTACAGAAGTGATACATTCTTGTAGAAGGAAGGACGGAAGGAAGGAAAGAAACTCAAACAATTGTAAGTATGACAAGTAAAATCTGAAACACCCCTCCCCGAGCAATTTCAGTATCATTATCCGAAGTCATCATGGTCAACAACCTCATGCATACTTCCCCAGAACTTTCCACGTGTGTGTTTATAAAAGGTGTGTATATATATATATTTACATTACCTGTCATTTATGTTACGGATAGGTATATAAGAATAATTTACACAACATACAGTGCATCTTACATACATTATACACAATCATACACTTCCCCACATAGCTCTGCACACATGTAGTCCCTCAAACTATTCTCTGGCTTGGTTTCTTAACAATGTATCATACACCTCATTCTACATCAGACTTGCAGACGTAACTCATTCTTTTTCATTGCTGCATAGGTGTTCATGATCTGCATGTGGTGTAGATTATTTAACCTTTCCTTTACTAATGGGCATTTAGGGTTTCTCCAGCATTTCCTTGTTAGAAACCATGCCACAAGGACTAGCCTTTCATGTACAGACGAGCACAGCAAGCACAGTGAGGGGTGGTGGGGCCAAAGAAAGGACAGGAGTCAGGGACAGAGGGTGGACATCTGCTTTGCATATTCCTTGGTAATAAAAATATAAAGCGTAAAGGTGTAATGGTTTGATACTACTTTATACCCACTAGGTTGGCTATTATTATTAAAACAGGAAAATAATAAGTGGAAAAATTGGAGCCCTTGGGCACTGCTGGTAAAAACGTAAAGAGATGCATCTGTTATGGAAAACAGTATCATGGTTCCTCAAAAAATTAAATGTAGAATTATCATATGATCCAGGAATTCCTCTTCTGGGCATATATCCCCCCCAAAAAAAAACTAAAAGCAGGCACTTGAAGAATTTTTGCACACCCATGTTCAGAGGAGCATTATTCACAATAGCCAGAAGATAGGAACAACCCAGATTTCCATAGACAGGTGAATGGGTAAGCAAAATGTGGTATGTGCACACAATGGAGTATTAGCCTTAAAAAGGAAGGAAATTCTGGCACATGTTATAAGGACAAACCTTGAAGGCATTATGTTAAGTGAAATAAGTCAGACACCCAATGACAAATGCTGTATGATCCCACTTAACAAGGCACATAGAGTAGCCAAGTTCATAGAGACAAAAAAAGTAGAAGGGTGAGTGCCAGGGACAGGGAGGGGAATGACCCAGGAGTATTTCATGGGGACAGAGTTTAATTTGGGGAAGAGGAAAAAATTTCCATAGATGAATGTTGGTGATGGCTGCACAGTAACATGAATGTACTTAATGCCATTGAATTGTCCACCTGAGAATGGCTAAGATGGCAATGTTATGTTATGTTGATTTTACCACAATTTTTTAAAGAGGTAATGGTTGCTTTTAGGTGTGGTCCAAACATCCTTGCATCAAAATGCTTGCTTCAAAAAAAGCAGCTCCCAAAGAACTCTATGAAAAGAACTTCATCGAACGGCCTGTGCCTGGCTGAGATCTGGTCCTGCCTTTGAGCATGTCACACTAATGGGCTGCAGGAGCAGGGGCAGGTAAACAAACCATCAATGACCACGGAAATGGCAAAAACACCGCCAGTACACAGGAGTGTGGGCTTTTCTGAAATCCAGAAGGCAGGTGAACCAATGCTCCTCTTATTCTCTATAATTTTCTGTATGTTTAAAATACCTTATAATAACACTAATAAACACATTTTTTTAAACTGGAAAGTGCCGTGAAACTCTCTTTCAGAAATCTAGATGCCCAGGTTCCCAGATGTTTAAATTTTATGATCCAGTTTCAAAAAATGTAATGGAGAGACAAAAGAGGACTAACAACTTTTTATTTTGCCAAGTAAGGACACTAAAAAAATTGCCATCTGCTTTCAATACTATTCATAAAAGAAGGCATATTTTATGTTAAAAAATGAGCTTGGACATAAAAGATTGTCCTTCCTGAGAAAAGGAAGCTGGTAACCCTTACCAACATGATTGTTCAGACACCATATTGTCATAATTTCCTGCATTTCGCCATAGACCAACATGAACTTCTCCAGAAGCTGGTGCTAGTCAGGGTTCCTGGATTTGGGACCCCCGCCCTAGCCCACATTCCTCATCTGCAAACCCAGAGTCATTTCCAATGTCAGCTCCAATGCCCCAAGTGCTCCTCCCATCCTGTGCTCCAACCTCTCCCAAACTGTCCCAAGCAGAGCTTCACCCCCTGTCTTATGTTCTTCTTTCCCAGGGGAGCACCTCCATCCCTCCTTCCAGGCCCACTAGAATTAACTGCCCAGGGAGACTCCTGAATACACCCACCAGGGAGACTCTCAATACACCCACCAGAGAGACTCCTGAATACACCCACCAGGGAGACTCCTGAATACACCCACCATGGAGACTCCTGAATACACCCACCAGGGACACTCTCAATACACCCACCAGGGACACTCTCAATACACCCACCAGGGAGACTCTTGAATACACCCACCAGGAACACTCTCAATATACACCTACCAGGATGACTCTGAATACACCCATCAGGGAGTCTTTCAATATATCCACCAAGGAGTCCCTAAATATACCCACCAGGGAGACGGTTGAGTATACACACCACAGAGACTCTGAAAACACCCAGCAGGGAGACTCCCAAGTACACCCACCAGAAAGACTCCTGAATACACCCACCAGGGAGACTCTAAATACATCCACCAGAGTGACTCTGAATACATCCATCAGGGAGACTTTCAATACACTCACCAAGGAATCTCTAAATATACTCACCAGGGAGACTTCTGAGTATACACACCAGGGAGACTCTGAAAACACCCGACAGGAAGACTCCTGAGTACACCCACTAAGGAGACTCTGAATACACCCACCAGGAATAATCCCAAATTACATCCAACAGGGAGACTCTCAATATAGCCACCAGAAAATATGTACCAAGTTGTGTGTGTTTCTCCATTGTGTTGTTTTACATATTTCTTTCCCTCAAACTACAGTGTCCAGTCCCCCAGGAGCTGGCTTCTTGCAAGGAATAGTGTCTGCTACCTCGTTTTAAATAATTGATGTTTATAGTGAATAAATTAAATAATGAATGACTTAACCTCATTCTAAAGTAGGTCCATCTGGAAGCTAGCTCCCCAAAAATGATGTCTCAAGTAGGTACTACCAACTTGCAGTCACACGCTGGGTGGGTATCAGAGCAGAGCCGTCAGCGAGGCTGCCGTCCACCATCTGCCAACAACAAAGGAAGTCCCACCAGCCATCTTCTGAGCAGCACTGCCATCATGATAGTAAGAGCTAACACTTCCTCAGTGATTCTATGTCTGAGGCCGGGCAGTAAGCACTGTATATGTATTATCTCATTTAGTTCTCCATCACTAACTACCAACACCTTTTTATAGATGTTTATCTCGAAACATTTTAAGACTTACAGAAAATTTACAAAAATAGTACAATCTTGTATATCTTTTACCAACATACCCCTGATGTCAACATATACCTCATTTGCTTTCCTCTACCTCCCTTTCTAGATATTAGTCACACACACACACACACACGCCATATGATTTATGAGCTGTAGGAGAGTAAGATAAAGCCACAGTGCCCCTTTACCTCTAAATACTTCACTGTGTATTTCTTAAAAATCAGAACATTAACATTGACACAAAACTATTATCTCATCTACAGACCTTCCAATGTCACCAATTGTCCCATGATGTCCTATAGAGCAAAAGAAAAGAACAAAACCTCACCTGGTTCAGGATCCAGTCCAGCATCACACTAACATCTACTTTTATCTCCGTTAGTCTTCTTTAATCTGGATCAGTTCCTCTGGGTTTTTTCTCTCATGACCTTGACATTTTTGGAGTACTGTACAATTATTTTGCAGAAGTCCCTCAATTGGGGTCTGTGTGCTGCTTCCTCATAAGATTCAGGTTGTACATTTTCAGGAGGCATACCACAGAAATGGTTCTGTGTCCTCCTTAGTGCATCATATCCATAGGCACAGGATGGCTACTGTCTCATTATTAGTGATGTTAATTTTGACCACTTGATTCAGGTAGGGTCTGCCATATTTCTCCACTGTAAAATTGGAATTTTCCCTTCGAAATTAATAAGAATTTTGTGGATATGTTGGACTTCATAAATCCCTTCTACACTGTCAATTTACAATAAAGAAATACGTTTCTTTCTTCTCCACTTATTTATTTATATGAATTTGATGATAATTTGCTCAATCATCCCAGATTTGATCCCTGGGAGTCTGGCTCTTATGTCCTTTTACCACGTCTCCATCATTCTTTGAGCACTTCCTTACTTTCTGGTCCATCTTGTACTATCTATCTTTGCCCCAGCCCTGGAATTAACCATATCTCTAAAGATTTCTGATGTCACTTAGTGAAGTTATTTAGAAAACCAGACCTGGGGGGCTGGACTGGCTACTGAGTGTCACTGCTTCTAGGCTCTCTCAGCACGCAGAGCCACATCAATACCTCCATCTACATTCTTACCTCGCTCTCTCTATGTATGAGTGTGTGCGTGTTCATACAAACACCTCCAGTCCCCATCCAACACCACAAGACTAATCTAGCCACCCACCTTTCTATGTGAGTAACTTCCTTCCCTGATTTGGAGAAAACTGGCTCCCATTACTTCCAATAAATTTATATATTTCCTCTATCTTGAATACAAATAATTTCAGAGTTATTAATCCACATCCTTTCAAAAGACAAGCCTACCAATTAGAGTAACAATATACTTATTTACAATTATTTTTTGTTATTAGCCTCCAGGGGTTTGGTCAAAATACTGAATCCAAAGTCACCTAGGGAGTTTCCTCACCTTCAGTGTGGTTTATTATCCATGTGAAATATTGACATGTTTATAAACGTCAAACGTATATAAAAATATATCTCAGAGAATCTCACTCATCATCACTTCTGTCCCACTGCCATTCTCCTATCCTTACAACACTGTCCCAACCACCTCCAAAGGTAATCAATCTCATTAGATTCTAGTTTACCTTTCCTATGATTCTTTTTTGCTGAAACACACAGATGTGTACACATTTTCTTGTTTTACCTTTATTACACAACAGTAGCATACTAAAAGAGTTCTTTTAATGGCTTTGTTTAGGTACATTTTTTATACCGTAAAATTCACTCACTATAGGCGTACAGTCTGATGAGTTTTGATAAAAGTATATAGTGGCAACTATCACCACCATCCAGTTTTATAACATTCTATCAGCCCCAGGAAGTACTCTTGTGTTCATCTGCATTCAATTCCTGCTCTTGCCTCTCATAAAGACACTCTTCCACGCTTTGCTTTTGTCACTTACCCTATATCCTGGAAGTCCCCCATGCCAGTTCATAGAGACCTCCTTCTTTCTTTTGACAAGTACGTATTCTCCATTGTATGTGCATACCAATGATTATCCAACCACTCCATCATGTTTGGACATTAGATTGCTGCCAATACTTTGCAATTACAAATAATTCTGGAATGAATAATCTTGTGTGTGAGCATTCTCATACTTTTGAGATATATCTTCAGGCTTAACTCTTAGAAGTAGGATGTCTGGCATGACACGTAAATGTAAATGCAAAGGTAGTTGTGATAAATATTGCCAAATTTTCCTTTGACAGGGTTGTACCCATTTGCATTCCCACCAGCAATGTATGTGAGAGCCTGTTTCCCCACAGCTTTGCCAACAGATGTGTTGTTGAGCCAAACTGACAGGTGAAAAATGGTATCTGAGTCCACTCAATTTGCATTTCTCTGATTATAAGTGAGGTTGAACATCTTGTCATATGTTTAAAGGCCACCTGAATTTCTTTTATGCGAATTATCTTGTTTTCATTTTTTAAAATTCAATTTAAACCAAAACAACAACAGCAACCCCCTCAAAAAACCCAGTTTGTCCATTTCTCCCCCCCCCGCCATGCCTGACCTCTGACAACCACCAGTCAGCTCTCTGTATATATGAGTTACCTTTTTTTACATCTTCTGCTCACTTTTCTATTAGGTTCCCCTTTCCCCTATTTTTAACAGCTTTTTATATATGAAAGATATTAACCCTTGGGGCAGTTGGGTGGCTCAGTCAGTTAAGCGTATGCCTTTGGCTCAGGTCATGATCTCGGGGTCCTGGGACCGAGTCCCACAGCAGGCTCCCTGCTCGGCGGGGAGTCTGCTTTTCCCTCTCCCTCTGCTCCCGCCTATGCGCTCTCTCTTGCTCTCTCTCTCTCAAATAAATAAGATCTTTAAAAAAAAGATATTAACCCTTCATATCTGATGTTACAAATATTTGCTCCCACTTTGTCATTTACATTTTGACTGTGCTTATGGTGCTTTGGTTTGGGTTTTTTGCCCTGTCAAAAGTGTTCAGTGTCACATAATCAAATGTATCGATCTTTTCTCTTACTAAATCTAGAGTTTGAGTCATAATCAGAAAACCTTTCCCTACACCCATGTTAGAAGGAAATTCACTCAGGTTTTCCTGCAGTACTTTTATGATTTCATTTTTTATATTTAGGTCCCATTTGGAGTTTATTCTTGTGTACAGTGTAAGAAATACATCTAATTTTCTCTTTTCCCAAGGGGATAGCCAGCAGTCCCGGCACAATGCACTGAATAGTTAATCTGCTCCCACAGTGTGAGATGCCACCTTTATCAATACTAAATTTCTAAATGCCATTGGCTCTACTTCCGGGCTTTGCATTCAGTTCCATCACTGTTTTGTCTGTTCACACAACAATACCACACTAGTTTAATTATAGAGGCTTTCTAGTTCATTTTAATGTCTGGTAGAGCTATCCCCCCCCCCCCAAGTAGCTTTTATTTTTCAGGATTTTCATGGTTATTGCATGTTTGCTTTTTCATATGAACTGGAGTATCAACTGTCTTATCTCCATAAAAAAGCTTATTGGTGTTTTCACTGGGATTGAGTCAAGTCATAAATTAACTTTGGAAAAACTGGCTTTTTTATGATGTTAAGTCATCTCATCCAATTCCAAGGGATGTCTTTCTATTTGTTCAAAACTACTTTTGAGTCTTTCAAAAGTGTATTATTTTCCTGATATAGGCTTTGCCCATTTCTTGCTAAGTTTATTTCTAAGTATTTTATCTTCTCTGTTGCTATTGTATCCTCTAATTCATTCTTATTTATGTATAAGAAAGCTATTGAAAAAAGAAGAAGATAGCAGGAGGGGAAGGATGAAGGGGGGAAAATCGGAGGGGGAGATGAACCATGAGAGACGATGGACTCTGAAAAACAAACTGAGGGTTCTAGAGGGGAGGGGGGTGGGAGGATGGGTTACCCTGGTGATGGGTATTAAAGAGGGCACATTCTGCATGGAGCACTGGGTGTTATGCACAAACAATGAATCATGGAACACTACATCAAAAACTAATGATGTAATGTATGGTGATTAACATAACAATAAAAATTTTTTAAAAAAAGAAAGAAAGCTATTGATTTCTGTATGTTAATTTTTTATCCTGCCAAAAAAGTGATTTTATTGTTTGATTTACTTTTGTCATTGACTCTCTAGGGCTTTCCCAGTATATTATCATATCATGTGCAAGTCAAGGTAATTTTAATTCTTCTTTTCTAATATTCATGCCGCTAATATCTAATACCTCCAGTACAATTGCGAGATAGTAGTGGAGATATGGGCATCCTTGCCTTGATAATGATCTTTGTGGAAATGCCTCGAGTGTTTCCTCATCAAATAAGATGCCAACTATAGAATTCAGGCATCTAAAATATTTTATCATAGTAAGAAGTATCCATCCATTCTTGTTTTCTTAACTGATATATAAGGCATTGGTGTTGAATTCTATAAAAGGTTTTTCAGCATCTATGGAGGTAATCATATGATTTTTTTCCCCTTAAGTATATTATTATATTAGTGGATTTCCTCATGTTGAACCAACCTTGCATTGCTGAAAAAAATTATTTGGTCATCGTGCATTGATTTCTTAATGTTGTTTTGGGTTCAATTTGTGAATACTTTGTTTAGCACTTTTGCTTTAATATTTATAAGTGATATTCTATAATTTCATTTTTTGTGCTTGCTTTTTAAAAAATTTAGGTATCAATGTTATACTTGCTTTCAAAAAAGAACTAAAATTATTCCTTTATTTTCAATACTCTGCAACAACTCACAAAGAATGGAGAATATCTAGTCTTTGAAAGTTTGGTAGGATTCCCCTGCGAAACCATGTAGGCCTGGTGCTTTTTGAATGATTTTTTCTAGATATTTCATGGAAATCAGTTTATTTAAGCTTTTTGTAATGAATGGAGCTGATTTTGGCACTGTATTTTATCCAGGTTTTATTTTTATAGAAGTCTGGAAGATTGTCTCATAATGTATTTAATTTCTTCTATCTCAATGATCCCCCTTGTCAATTCTTATTTTATATATTTGTGTTTTCCCCCAATTTTTTATTGTTAGCAACCATTTTGTCCATTCTGTGAATGTTTCAAACTAGATTTTTTGAGTTATTAATTACATCTACTATTCCTCTATTCTGTGCCTTTTTTTTTTTTTCTTGTGCTTTCTTTTAGTTTACTTTCTGGTTCTTTTCCTAACTTTCAAGCTGAGAATTTAGTTCATTTCATTTCTTTTTTTTATTGATAAAAATGTTTGGGGATATGACTTTTCATCTGATCTGAATGTATTCCATAAATTCTGCTAGGTAGTATGTTTAGTATCATTATTTCTTTTCCATTTTCAATTTATTTGTTTTCCCTCTTTCATCCAAGAGTTGTTTAATAGAGTTTTTAAAACTTCTAGATGAAAGTGTCTTTTTGGTTTTGGTTTTTGTTAATGTCCAGTTTTAACACATTATGATCAGAGTATTGTAATATTTCTACTTTATAGTGTACTGAAGTTTTCTTTGTAACCTAATACACGACACATTTTTGCAAATGTTCCACTTAAGAAGAAAGTATAGTCTGTATTATGATGGCATAAACTAATACATATATATGCATATTAATTATCTACTTCATTATTATGTTGTTACATTTTTTGTCCACTTGATCTATATTGTGCTGAGTGTGGTTATGTTAAAATCTTCCATTATTGGCATGTTTCTATCTAAGTCTCCTTGTTTCTTTATAGTTTCTGCTTTATAAAGATGATTTCTGTGTTACTTAGTGCATAGCTATTCAAAGCTGTTCTATAACTATTTTGAATTGTTATTAATCCCCTTTTTTTCCTGGGTGCACAAATTAAGCACCTGCTATGCACAAGGCAATATCCATACCATCATTTATTTGTCCACGCATCTGGGAGTAGTGGCCACAGAGGGACGCAGAAATGCCTTGCCTTGGTCATGAAGACACCCTGGGGCTACAGTGCAGGTGTTCCTCACTTAGGGCACCTTTCCTTAATCATTCTAGAAAGAACTCTCAGCTCCTAGGCTATTCACACCTGTCCACTCCGCCAGAATGCTGGAGAGCGCTTCCACAGTCAGAGCCAAGCAACCTACTGCTCTGAAAATGGATGTTTCCAGTCCAGTTGTGTTTTTAAAAGATTAATACAACACAACCCAAGGAAATCGCTGAGGTTACGATTCTTGCCACAGCACCATGATCTATTTAGCTGAATTATGGCAAGACTTCTTACGAAGAAACTGAAGACAGCTTCATCCTGCGTGCTCCAAACCAACTGCAGGGAGCTCTCTGCACCCTGGCTACTCCACAGGACCCTTTCCCTTTTGCTTCTTTAGGGAACACCCTCCCTGCCCACTCACGGAGCCAGCTCCCTTGGCAGAAGCGGCATAGCAGAGAGGCACCCTCTTTGAACACAGAGAGCATTTTGGAACCAAAGCCAGAAGTCCTTGGCTAAGAGTCAAGTCAGGATGTAAATGCAAAGAGCCAGCTACTTCATTGATTAGCAGAGTACCAGACAGCCCCAAGTGAACCTGGGGTTAATCAGCAGGCTAGGGGAGGAGGTGTGGCTTAGTTCAATGCCATTACCACATGCTCCCTCCTTGCCCCAACACACAGTCGAAACTGTTACGCAGAATTTGCCAGCCTAATTACAAATGCTGAGCTTTCATTTGGTAGGCAATTAATAGTCACTTGAATATAAATCAGGGCAGAGACACAAACAGAGGATAACTGTCCACAACCTTTTAAAAGAACCTTTTAAACATCTCAGCAGAGATACAGCCTACCCAGGGGCAGGGGTGGAGAACGGGATCTTTCCTGTCCACCCACACTCTCCACTTGGTGGCACAGAGACAGGAGCAAAGTCAGTGGAGAGAGAACAGACTTTTGTTCTTTCCAAGTGTTCAAGCCTTTTCCTCAGGTGGAGCTTCACAGGAAGTGAGTCAATGTGGTAGGAGCCTCAGTATGGGGGAGGAGCCTGTGTGTGGGAGGAACTATGGCAGGTGGGAGGGACCTTTGTGGGGGAGGGGTTTCTGTGTGTGGGCGGGGCCTCAGCATGGGGGAGGGGCCTCAGCATGGGGGAGGAGCCTGTGTGTGGGAGGAACTATGGCAGGTGGGAGGGACCTTTGTGAGGGAGGGGTTTCCATGTGTGGGAGGGCCTCAGCATGGGGGAGGGGCCTCAGCGTGGGGGAGGAGCCTGTGTGGGAGGAACTATGGCAGGTGGGAGGGACCTTTGGAGGGAGGCATTTCCGTGTGTGGGCGGGGCCTCAGCATGGGGGAGGAGCTGTGGTGTGGGAGGGGCCTCCGTGTGCGGAAGAGCTTCATGCGGGAGGGGCCTGAGTGTGTGGGTAGAGCCGAGCCTACTGCCTTGCCTGTCCCAGGTACTCCGCTGTGTAGCACTCTGTTTTCCTCCTCTTCTTCCCGGGCATACTACAAAACAGTATTTCCCAGCCCTCTGCAGTGGTGGGCTCATGTGACTAACCTCTGGCCAATGGACGATGCCGTAAATGGTGTTTGCCACCTCCAGGCCTGGTCCGTCACAATTTCTCCCATGCGGATTGTCCATCTCCATTTGCCCTCCAGCAGTGAGGTGCAGCTCAGCCTTGAACTTAACGGCACCGTGAGGTGGAAGGAGCCTAAGCCCCTAAGTGACTGCAGGGTGAAGCCCCCAGCCCCACCACTGCACTGGACTAGGCCAGAGGTCAGCGCACTCTAGCCTGCAAGCCAAATCCTGCCCACCCCTGTTTTGTAAGTAACGTTTTACTGGGACATAGCATCTCTCGATGGCTGCTTTCACACCACAAAGCAGAGAACTTAGGGCCCACAACGCTGAACATATTTACTAACTAGCCCTTTACAGAAAAACGTGTCGGCCTCTGGACCAAGGAACAAACAATACATTTATTACATGAAGCCCCTGAGATTTGAGGGTCACCACCTCAGTTAGCCTACCTGGATTCATTTATTAATGTGAACTTCCTTTACAAAAAGTCTTGGAAGGAGTGGAAACCACTTGAACCAGTTAGTCCACCCAAGAGGGGCTGTGGGGATCTTATAGGAACTGTGATGGTAGAAACTAACTGAATGACCAGATCTGGGTTTCTAATACCATTTTCCAATGAAAGGAACCAGGGCTACACAGAGAAATGACTGATTCTAGGAGTGGGGCAGCAAGTAGGTAAGAGGAGCTGGAGCCTGCCAGAAAACAAGGAAGTACCAAGAAAAATCCTCAGTGATGGAGATATGTCAGTATGGACACAGGAGACAACACGAAGATGGCCCAAAGATGGAGCAATTTGAGCCAGAAAATACAGTAGCACTGCATACTAAATATCCAAAGCATAAACTAGAAATCCGTAAGTTCATATGGATATAGAGAAATGACTGAATGGATGGATAAGTAAACCAATAAGAAGAGACAAATCTCCTGTGCCGAATAATTCCAAATAATTTATGTAGATACTCCTCCCCGAAGGGGTAGAGCCCCAATCCTTCAGAAGAAAGGGAGCCAGGGCCAAAAGTGAGGGCTGCATAGTGACTCTCCCCCCTAAGAGGACAGTATGGAGAGGGGCAGGTGACAAAGAAGAACTTGAAGCACAAACACCTGGCAAACACCACCTCAGCCATACCTTGTGCTCCCTCCCAAAACCCGTCAACCCAATCTAACCATGAGAAAAATATCTCTGACAAATCCCAACTGAGGGACATTCAACAAAATACCTGACTAGTCCTCCTCAAAACAGTCAAGGTCATCAAAACCAAGGAGAATCTGAGAAACTGTCACAGCTAAGAGCCTAAGGAGATGTGACAACCAAATGCAATGTGGTGTCCCGGATGCGATCTTACAGCAGGAAAGGACATTTTCCTAGTTTTTTTTTTTTACTAAGGAAATCTGAATAAAGTATAAACTTTAGCTAATAGTAACATATCAGTACGAGTTCTTCCAATGTAATGAATTCACCATTCTAATGTAGCATGTTAAAGACAGGGAGCAGAGGGGAGTGTGCGGTGACTCTGAATGAGCCCCACAACGTTTCGGTAAATCTAACACTGGTCTAAAGAACAAAGTTTGTTTTTAAAAAGTTTTCCTATGTCCTCCAGAGCCATCGGGGTCATGCTCAACACGGGACCTACAATATCTCCCTCAATCCTCAATGACAGGAAAGTGAGTATTTTTACAGAATGGGTTAGGAAGTGGTTCCCTCTGTTTCTCTCTTTGGACAAAGACTGTAACGAATTGGTATAATTTCTTCCTTAAATGTTTGATAGAATTCCCCAGTGGGCCCGTATGGGCCTGGTGTTTTCTGTTTGGGAGGGTTATTAATTTTTTATTCAATTTCTTTAATAGCTATAGGCCTGTGCAGAGTGCCTATTTCTTCTTATGTGAGTTTTATCAGGTTGTGTCATTCAAGGATTTGGTTCATTTCATCTAGATTATGAATTTGTGGTCATAAAGTTGTTCATAATATTCCTTTATTATCCTTTTAATTCCATGGAATCAGCAGTGATGTCCCCTCTTTCTTTTCTGGTATTAGTAATCTGTGTCTTCTTTCTTTCTTTCTTGGCCCAACTCAGGTTTATCAATTCCATTGATCTTTTCAAAGAACCAATTTTTTGTTTCTTTGATTGTCTCTATTGACTTCCTGTTTTCAATTTCAGGTGGGGATTTTTATGATCTTCACCTGGAAGGTGAGGAAACTGGGTGCGGGAGACGTCAAGGAGGCTCGAGGTGGCCTGGCCGTTGCTACACTTGACACTGTAATCACTACACTATGCCGCCTCCCGATTCATCCCTTCTCCCATAGCTTTCTATTAAATATGATATGCCAGGATCTGGTGCCCAGATCAGACCCCCAGAGAGGGGTCCTGGACAGTCAGCCTCAGGATCAGTGTCCCCATCCCTGACCCAGGCAAATGAGGAAAAAGCACAGATGAGCTACTAAGTCAGAAGGGGCTGGCAGGGCTCAATGGGCACTTGGACTCCAGCATGCATCTGCCCTTGACCCTGAGGCTGGAGGACACCGTTTACATGACTGTGCGGACTTTCTGATGCACTCAGAGTAAGCACCCCATCTCCTGAAGCCACCTTAGCTCATCCAGAGCACACAAGCACCAGTCCCTCAGAGGAGGCCCCTCACATAGACTCTAAGCAAGGGGCAGGAGTTAGCAACCCCTCCCCCACCCCGCCCCAGGGCTTTTGCAGTTCCCGAGATCCCCCGGGGACCCCAGGAGCATTCTTCTATTACCATAGAACTCAAATGCCCTGAGTTTGGGTTTTTCTTCCCTTTGGTTTTGCCCCCACACCTGTCCCCCTGCTCTAGCAGTGCCAGGCACATCTACCTCCAAGAACCAGACTCTTAACTCCAGAGAACACACTGCTGGTCACGGGAGGGGAGGTGGAGGAGGGGGTGGGTGAGATAGGGGATGAGGATTCGGAGCGCACCCGTTGTGATGAGCACCGGGTGGTGTATGGAGTTGTAGAATCACTACACTCAACACCTGAAACTAATGTAACAACTGCAGGTTAAGTGTATTGGAATCAAAATTTTTTTTAAAAAAAGAGAATTGTTGCTGCAAAAAATCTCATCTTACAAAATATGCAGCAGGGGTGGCTGACCACATTATAAAAGGATTTCGTCATTTTCATGAGTCTGGAGATGTCCATTCCCACCCTAGGCCTTCGTCCAGAGGGCGGAAACGTGAGGGCAGAACAGACAAAGGAGGGTATGCCCACCCAAGGCCTGGTGGTGGCAGGAGCTGGGGGCCTGGAGGGAGTTCGGCCCCCGGCCCCCGGGAGTGGACTTCCTAATCCAGGCCCAGTGTTTGCCTACAGATCATGAATTCCATAAGGAAGGGTGCAGAGAAATGGATACCAAAGTGTGGGGAAGACTGACGAGATCAGAAAAAAGGAAAATAACATATTTAGAAGTCATAGTGTCTGTTGGCGAGAAAGAGCTCTCCCTGCACCCAATTTTCTGGAACCCTGACAGCACTGAGCAGAGCTTAGCTGTCCAGAACCTGCAATGGTCAAGGGGACCTTGTTTGCTCCCCTCAGCTGGCTCCAGCCCAGAATAGTGCAGTGGGAGACCCTAGTTGGAAACAGGGCTTGACTCGCAGCCCGACTCGGGACACGGCTGGTCGCGTGATGCGTCACAGGGGCCTGCAGGTTGGGGTTTAGCAGTGGAGTTGCTTTTGCAAAAGAAGTCTCACCGGACGGAAGAGGAGCTCACTGAGTGACGCTGAGGCAGGTCTGGGGCTGCCCTAAAACCCCGCCTTGCCCCACACAACACCACAGCACTTGGGAGCTGCCACGGAGCCCGCCGAGATCCATGGATTTAGTGGCAAGGATACTACTGGTTCTTCCACTTAGCAGCGTGAGCTTAACAAACTCACTTTACCTTGGCAGGCCTCAGTTTTTTCATCTTTAAAATGGTCAATGGACAGGGAAAGAAACAACAAATGTTGGAGAGGTTGTGGAGAAAGGGGAACCCTCTTACACTGTTGGTGGGAATGCAAGTTGGTACAGCCACTTTGGAAAACAGTGTGGAGATTCCTCAAAAATTTAAAAATAGAGCTACCCTATGACCCAGCAATTGCACTTCTGGGTATTTACCCCAAAGACACAGATGTAGTGAAAAGAAGGGCCGTATGCACCCCAATGTTCATAGCAGCAATGTCCGCAATAGCCAAACTGTGGAAAGAGCCGAGATGCCCTTCAACAGATGAATGGATAAAGAAGATATGGTCCATATATACAATGGAATATTACTCAGCCATCAGAAAGGATGAATACCCAACTTTTACATCAACATGGATGGGACTGGAGGAGATTATGCTAAGTGAAATAAGTCAAGCAGAGAAAGTCAGTTATCATATGGTTTCACTTATTTGTGGAACATAAGGAATAGCATGGAGGACATTAGGAGAAGGAAGGGAGAAATGAGGGGGGGCGGAATTGGAGGGAGAGATGAACCGTGAGAGACTATGGACTCTGAGAGAAAAACAGGGTTTTAGAGGGGAGGGGGGAGGGGGGATTGGTTAGCCTGGTGATGGGTATTAAGGAGGGCACGTACTGCATGGAGCACTGGGTGTTATACGAAAACAATGGATCGTGCATCACCACATCAAAAACTAATGATGTATTGTATGGTGACTAACAAAATTAAAAAGAAATTAAAAAAATAAAAAATAAAAAAATAAAATGGTCATATCCCTGACATGGTCCCCTATACGTATAGATCCAGCAACTAGCATCTATTAAGCACCCACTATGGGACGGGCTCCCAGAATACCAGGAGGAATACAACTCAGGCAAGCAAATGTCACTACATGCAGGGCAATGAGAGGTCAGAAAGCCAAGGCCCATAGCAGCCCAGAGTGGCAGGGCATCAAGGGTCAAGGGGCAGCAGGGGCCAGGGCGGGGAGATTTAGGGCAGTGGATAAGGATTTCCAGGCATGCTTGTGCACACACATGCACACACACGCACACGCACACGCACAGCCCAGACCTGGATCCTAGCTGTGTGACTTCAGCCTCTACCTGGACCGGACAACGGTGCCTCCTCATAGGTCTGTGCCGAGGACAAAGGGAAACGGAGCCTGGGAGGGGGCTCTGCTGCAGCCTCGTGGGCCTGCAGGTGGCAGCCCCCCAGGGCACCCTGCCTTGCAGCCAGACCGGGAGCGCCCACATGTGGAGGTCCAGCCAGCCCCACCCCAGCATCCCAGCGGCGGCCCTCCGTGCACCCCGTTCACTCAGCCTTCTAAGGGAAAGCACATTTTGGAAAGGCTGGGATTCCGCATTTTAATTCTGATTACAGCTTAATACAACTCACAGACCATTTGGCGTGGTGCCTTTCTGCTGAATGTATGAACATTTTAATGGAATTGGGTTATCACACACATGTGTGGCCAACTGTTCAAACAAGACGCTCTATCTGGCTTTCTTGAGGAGCAGCTCAGTGGGGGGAGAGCAGAAAACTGAGGAATAGTGACTCCGGGACGGGGCACTGATGCACTGAGAAAAGCATTCCCATTATTTTACCGACACGCATCTAATGTCCCCATCACATATGCCGCGACACTAAACCTGTCACCAGCATCACAGCCAGATGTCGATGACCCTGTCCGCTGGTCTCCCCGGGGGGTCCACAGGGACAAGAGGCAACACCTGGACACATGACAGGTGCCAACATCTAGGCAGGTGCTTCGTCACCCGGGCCAGAGCGTCTGCCTCTTTCACGCTCTCTCCTGCCTCTCTCTACACACACACGCACACATGCACGCACACACACGCACGCACACACACACGCACACACATGCACACACACACACACGCACACACGCACGCATGCGCGCCAGGAAGCGCCAACATCATTCATGGGATATTTTTCTAAATTTCTGATTTTCTAAATCATTGTAGAGTTACAGTGTTTGAAACTCTAATTTTCTAAATTCTCTTCAAAAAGAATTTAGAAAAGCGCCACATGCTAACCCTGGGGCGAGACAAGCTGACGGCCCAGTGTGACCGAGGAGAGCCACAGGCCACCGACGCAGGCCTGAGCGCCGCCAGCAGCTAGCTCTCGCCCTAAGCCCCGTGGTTCCCGTGCCCTGCTCCACCCCAACCACCCCTGCCCGCCTCCCGCGGCCCAAATTCCTCACGGTTCCCCACAGGCAGGGGAACAAAGCCACAAGAACCAGCTTCCTCCTGCTTGGCCCCCCCAGGAACAGCTGGAAGCATCAGAACTGGGGTCCAGGGTCTGCCCACACTTCCCCGAAAAGCAGTTCTCTTGGCGTCCCCTCAGAAGCAGTGGCCCGAGCCTCAGGCCAGGTGCCCCTCACGCTCCCGGTCTGGGAGGGCGAAGTGTGCTCTCAGCCCCATCTCGTGGCTTCTCCTCTGGAAAATTCCAGAGTCACACACAGGGCTCTCTGGGTTACCTCTTCCTTCGCCCAAGGCACTTGTAAACACTGACTTTTTGAAAAAGGGCCTTGTGTATTTTTATGTACCCAAGATTTATAGAAATCATTAAGAAATTTGATTACAATTCCATTGTAGCTGTTTACTTGGAGAACAAACCTTTCTCGTGAACACTTCCCCACGCTGACTAATGCACTTGAGTTTCTTTTTATTTTAAAGGCATAAATTTTCCTTGTTGACAGTGATTTTGTATAGTGGTTGCAGCTGGGGCTGTTTTTACTAAGTTTCTAATCCAGTAAATTCTGCAGAAGACTACTACTACCGTTTTCACTACTTAATCCAGAGCAGCTCCTTCAGGGGAGAGGGGGCCTGGAGAGCTTTCTTCCCATGGCTCCTTGATGGGTCATTCCTCCTCAGGAATGGGAGATGGGAAGCCAGGGAAAAAGCAGAGTGCCTCTCATGTCAACCGCCTAGAGGGTTCCACAGTCCCAACAACCAGGAAAGGGACCCAGGGACAAGGCAGAGCTCCCAAATGCACCTTGGAGGGTGGGGGTAAGAGAACTTCAGTGACCACGTGACCCACACTAAGGCTCAGTCTCTCTGGGTCCTGCTGAGCTTTGCAGAAAGGAAAGTCTACCCTCATCTTCCTCCCTACTCCCTCCCCATCAAACAAAGGGTCACATAAACGAGTCTAGAGACTCCATTTTAAAATGTATTCTCTGCTGTGCTGTACTGGCGTGAAGACAGAAGACGGGGCCTGACATTAATTGAGAACCTATTGCCAGGCGCCTTGATCATATTCAGTCTGCACAAATCCATGATGTAGGGATTTCGGTTTGGGCCAATGTGCCAAGGGTCACAGGACTGGGAAGGGGAGGACCTGGGATTCAGACGCAGGCCTTCAGGGGGACATAGGGCAACAAAGTGCTGCTTCTGCCACCCGTATGGACGGCACGAGCTTAAGGCAAGGAAGGGGCAGCGTCCTGAAGCTGGGGATTCTGAGCCTCATCCCTGAGCTCACGCCCGCACAGGCTGTCACCAGCCACACTTTGGCACAGGATGGATGGACAGAGCTGGCCTATCCTCCCCCAGGCACTGGGGAAGGAATCTAATTTTAGCTCACAGAGCCTGAAATTGCTGGTGCAGAAGAAGATCATTAAACACTTGGCTGTTCCCAGCCTAGGGAATCACAGCCGGAGAGTCTGCAAAGACCCACGATGTAAGGAGCTGGCGTGACTGCACCACCATCCCTCAGACCTCACTGCCCAGGGCCCCAGGGATGCCAGCCACGCACGGGCGCTGTCCCAGGAAGCCAGCGTCCTTCCTGCTGCCGAGTACAAGTGTCCCGCCACCTCCCAGGGAGGGCCTGGAGAGAATGAAGCCATGGGGCTGACAAAGATGCAGCAGCCTGGTGAGACAGTTGTTCAAAGACCAAGGAGAAATCCCAAGGCTGGTTCCCCCCTCCTGTGCATGCACAGAAATCCAGGCTCTTGCGTGCTGATTAACTCCTCCAGCACTCTCAGAGGCCTCTGATACTGAGCTCTGTGATAAATCAGAGTTCAGCGGCTCCCTCCTTCTACAGAACCATCATGCTGCCAGATGACGCTCCCCAAACCCTCGCCCCCCTAAAAGCTCTTCTAGATTAAGATGCAATGGAGAAGAGTTCCATGTCCATTGGCTTCAACCTGAACCTCTCCTGCGACAGTGAAAAACAAAATGTTGGGTGAGGAGGCAGACTGAGAGGAAAGGAAAAAATACCAACCCAAATAGTCATCAGTGGATGGATGGGTAAAGAAAAGGTGGCACATCCATACAATGGAATAGTAGGCAGCCATAAAAAGGAGCGACGTTCTGACACATGGTACAACCTACACAACTTGAAAACCTGATGCCGAGTGGAAGAAGCCAGACCCAAAGTCACACATTCTGTGATTCCATTTATATGAAATGCCTGAAGTAGGCAAATCCATGGAGACAGAGATCAGATGAGTGTCTCCAGGGGCTGGGGAGAGAGGGAATGGAAGTGACCGGTTAATGGGCTTGGGGTTTTACTTTGGAGTGATGAAAATGTTTTAGAACTAGACACAAGTGGTTGTACAACACTGTGAATGTGAAAAATGCCACTGAATGAGTGTGAATTATATTTAAAATGGTTAATTTTATGTTATATGAATTTCATCTCAATAAAAAAATGTTTAAGGGATGGATTTGACCGGGGAAGAGGGAATAATTCATAGGAAGGAGTTCCTAAGGGCAGAAATTATTTCAGTCCAAGGGGATCACAGAGGACACAGGAGTGGAAACAATCATAATCAAGAACAGCTTGGAAGATAAAAAGTTCGCCCTTGATCAAAGGGTGGAGAAAAGGAGTGGCTAAAGGCATTCTGAGGGAACAGCACGAGCAAAGGCACAGAGTCATGAATGCGTGTGACCATGTTTCTAAATTAACACAACTGAATGTATTCGTAGCAGCCCACTGTGGCTGAAAATGATAGGTGTGATTCCAACCTTCCTCGAACTGGTCACTGGACAAATGGAATGAGGAACAAGCTGTATTTTCCTCTAGTTCCAGGAGAACGGGTTGAAAACAAATTTATCAAGAAGTGAAGTGGTCAATAAAGGAGAGCTTTGACAGAAAGACAAGGAAAAACTGACATATCCACCATTATAAATCGGAGTTTTTTAGCATAACTTTCTCAGTTATTTGTAGATCAAATAAAAACTAAAATCATAAGGACAGAGAAAATTTGAACGACAAAATTAACAAGCTTGACCCCAAAACATATTTAGAACATTGCACCCACTGAACGGAAAATACATTTTCCATGTTCCATATTCAATGGAACCAATATTGGGTCTGAAAAATTTCAAAAGGACTAGCATCATATAGATCATGTTCTCCAAATAACAACTAATTATACTAGACACCAAAAATTCAATTAGAAATCAGTAACAAAAAGATGCTAGAAATATCCCTGTATGTTTGGAAATTAAGAAACCAGTTTTAAACAACTCAAAAAGTAAAACATAATAAAAGTTATAAAATATTTAGAACCGAATGATAAAACACTACATATTAAAATGCGGGAGACACAGCTAAAACATATTTAGGGGGGAATGTATACATTTAAATGCTCATATAGAAGAGAGGGAAGGCTAAAACATAATAAAAAAATAAAAAAATTAATGAGCTAAGCTTCTAATCTAACACATTAGAAACAGGAAAGAAGAATATACTTTAAAAATGTAGAATGTAGGAAATAAGTATGAAAGAAACATTAATAAAGTAGAAAACATATGAAATAGATATAAACAGCAAAGCAATGTTTGAAAAGAACAAGCCCATTGACCAAATCCTGATGGAAAAGAACAATGGGATCAGGAGAAAAGAGCAGAACCAGGAAGCTTTAAAGATTGAAACGTTATTGGGAAGATATATGGCACTCTCATGACAATAAATTGGAAACTTAAATGAAATGGACAAACTATAAGACAAAAAAAACTTACCAAAATTGCCTCAAGAAGATATAAACATGAGTATTCTTGTAAACACACACCAAAAAAAAATGAAGCAGAAGAGAAAAACACAGGCCCAGATAGTTATAATATTTAAATGGCTCCATATTCAGGTAACAAATAATTTCATTCTTACACAAATTTTTCCAAAGAATGATTATTCCATAGCCTCAAACTAACAGTCTTGACACCAAGCCTGACAAGGACATCAAAAAAAAAGGAAATGTAGAGGCCAATAATACTCATGACATAAATGCAAAACTTTGAAATGAAATCTTAAAAAGCCAAATCCAGCAATGTATAAAAATGATAATACATCATGAACAAGTTGGATTTATTTTAGGATTACAGAGTTAGCTTAACATTATAAGGTTATTATAATTAACATTATAAGGTAAATAAATATAACTCATCACATTAACAGATTATAAGAAAGAATTATATAATTGTTCTTAATAGCTGCATTAAGTGGCCAATAATATTTAATATCCATTTGTGATCAAAACTCTTAGCAACCTAGGAATAGAAGAAAACTTTCTTGACCTAATAGTTTTGCAGTATTTATAATAGCCAAATTATGGAAGCAGCTCAACTGTCCATTGATAGATGAATGGATAAAGATGTGGTATATATATACAATGGCCATTTGCAACAATATGGATGGAGCTAGAGGGTAGGATGCTAAGTGAAATAAGTCAGAGAAAGACAAATACCATATGACTTCACTCATATATGGAATTTAGGAAATAAAACAAATGAGGAAAGAGAAAAAGAGAGAGAGAGGCAAACCAAGAACTCAGACTCTTAACTATAGAGAACAAACTCATGGTTACCAGAAGGGAGGTGGGTGGGGGGATGAGTGAAATAGGTGATGGGGATTAAAGAACACACTTATCGAGATGAGCACTGAGTAATGTATAGAATTGTTGAATCACTATATTGTACACCTGAAACTAATGTAACACTGTATGTTAACCATACTGGAATTGAAATTAAAAACTTAATAGAAAAATAAATAAAATAAAACAAAACAAAGTAAAAGGTAAACTACAGCAAACATCACTATTAACCATGAAATATTAGCAGAATTTCCTTTAATATCAGACATGAAGCAGGAGTTCGCATTATTACCATTTCTATTCAACACTGTACTAGAAGTCCTAATTCGCACATTAATGCAAGAACAAGAAATAAAGCTGTAAGTTTTGGAAAGTAAGAAAGAACACTCAATATTCAGATGATGTTACACAGAATCCAAAAGAGTCTACACACAAGGTATTAAGTTAGTAAAAGATTTTACCAGAGTGGCTGGATATAAGATCAACATACCAAAAAGATTACTTTTCTATACAACAACAACAAACAGAAAATATAATTTAAAAGATACTATTTATAATTACAATTAAAAATATAAAGTTCTTAGGAATAAATTGATGCATAAAATATAAAACTTTACAGAAATATAACAAAGAAGGCCTACATATGTGGAGAGGTATACCGTGTTCAAAGATAAAAGGCTCCTTAATACCCATCACCCATAAAGAGGGCACCTGTTATGATGAACACTGGGTATTATACGTAAGTGGTGAATCACTAAATTCTACACCTAAAACCAATTTTACTATATATGTTAACTAACTAGAATGTAAATAAAAACTTAAAAAAGAAAAAAAAAGGATAAGAGACTCAATATCAGGAAAAGGTCAATTCTTACCAAACTGATAAATAGACTATGATTCCCATCAAAATCTCCACAGGAGTGTGATGATCTTGACAAGATTATCTCCCATCATGCTCATGGGACAGCAAGGACTAAGAATAGGCAAGACACACAGAACACGGCGGGTGGAGAGAACTTGATCTACTGCTTATCAGAACTTACTGCGGAGTTATAGTAAACTTCAAATTTCAACAATCCAGACGAGTACCAGGGCAGGAATAACAAACTGACCACTACAAAGGAACTCAGAGTCTAGAGTCACACCTGCCCACTCAGGACTACTTGATACAAGAAAGAAGTCCTATGTGGGACCTCAGGCTGGGCAGATCCTGGGAAAGGGTGAACTGCTCAGTAAATGGTATGGGACAACTGGTTTCCAACATGGAAAAAAATAAGAATTTTCCTATGCAAAGTAAATTCCAGATGGATTAAAACTGAAACATGAAAGCCAAAAACATAAAACTTTTAGAAAATAATATTTACAGTTTGGGATGGGAAAAGATTTATTAAACAAAAACAAAAGGCACGAACCAGAAAAAGTAAGACTGGTAACATTAAACTATGTCAAAATCAAGAATTTCTACCCAACAAAAGACATCACTGAGAATACTTGCCTTAAAAGTCTGAAAATGGAGAAGATATTCGTAATACATAGCGCTGGTGAAGGATCAGTATCTAGAAAATATAAAGAATCCCTACAAATCAATCAGCAACTAAAAGACAATTCAGTAGGAAGCAAATGGGCAAAGGAAATGAATGAGAAATTCACAAAAGAAGAAACACAAATAGCAGATAACACATGTGAAGAAGCTCAGCTTCACTGGTAACAAGGAAATAAAAATTCAGACATAATGGGATATTTCACAATCTTCAAGTTGGCAAAACTTTTACAGTCTGTAATGAGAATGTGGAAAAAATGGGAACTCTCACATACTGATAGTTGGGAGCCTAAGTCAGCGTCATCACTTTGGAGAGAAATTTGACAGTATCTGGTGAAGCTGAGGATGTATACACTCCACCAACAAGCAGTCCCAGTCTTAGGAATGTAAGAATATCTAAATAAACACACACACACACCCCTTAGAGAAACACTAGCCCATACATGCCAACGCAATGAAACTCTACATAGCAGCTAAAGTAAGTGAGCTAGGATTACATATGTATGTGAGAAATATATATATGATATCATGATATCTAAGTATATCAGCAAGGACAGAGTTTAGAACAATGCTTGTAAGAAGATATCAGATGGTCTCATTTCTATACAGTTTTAAAATCTACAAAACAATGCTATGTATTATTAAGGAGTATGTAAATATGTGATAAAAGTATAAAAATACACTGGAATGAAAAATGCGCAGGAAAATAAAACATAGCAAGCCTGAGGCAGGAGGGAGGGAAGCAGGATCAGGATGTGGATGTGGATGTTATGCTTTATATCTTCTCAAAAGTATCAGATGAAATGGGGCAAAGGTTAAGATTTGATAAAGTTGGGTGGTGCATAAACAGGCGTAATTGTATTACTTCTCTGTATTTGTCCACAGTTGTCATATTATGAAGTAGTTAATAATCCATTTCAAATAAAGATCTCTAACCACTAGTTTACATATCAACAACTTTTGTCCATCTTAGGGTGATTTGGTCATCTTAACCAATTTAATTGACTTGACAAAATTCCATTTCATTTTCTTTTTAAAAAATAGATCTTTTTTTTAGTCAGTGACATCTACTTTATTACTGTCATATGTTCAATGTTTTTCAACTGTCTTGTATTTAAGCAGCTCTTCCAATACTTTTTCATAAGGTGACAGTTCCAAAAGGGACAGAGGGACAACCATTTTAATATAGGATGCTCCTGAAAAGAACAACACCGTTATTGATGTTTTTACCATTGAAATATCAAAGAGGGCAGAAATTTCTCTGGGCATTCCAATAATCACAGGTATTGGTGGACACCTGGCCCTAAAGACACTCAGACACAATGAGATAAAGCTCTTCTCTCGGCTCGATTAATTATTCTTTATAAAGGTGAAATAAACCTTATTGGCTGAAATGCTGCAAACACAAGCAACAAATCATTTTAATTTTCAAGCAATCTGTCCATGTCCATTTCTTGCTGGCTTCCAAAGGTGCAAATAGGATGAGTTCAGCACTTCCCGTGGGGTCTGACCTCAAGCCCAGCTCAGCACACGGCAGGACGGGACCAGCCCTGGGCACCGGACCCGGGACTCCGGCGGCTGCATGTGGCAGGCTCCAGAGCTTTGGAATTAATAAAGCGCCAGGCAGAGTGAGGGATGCCAGCTCAAACGCAGGCCACGCCGGCAGCCAGCCACCTGCCCATCAGACCCCTAGCACTTCGCTAGAATCCTCAGATGAAAGAAATACTTGGCAAAGCACCGCTGGCAAAAATGACAATAAATCCAACTCAGTTCTCACCACAAACTGGTAAACTCCTTCAAAAACCCAATCCAATCTGTCTGCCTCAACTTCCAAATAGCTAGTAATGGGGCCAGCTGGGGCCTGTGGGATCCTTGTAGTTCTAAGTCAATATCTTATGCCTTGTTATTTGCCAAAAAAAAAAAAAAATCTGAGATAGAATGTAGGGCAGACTTGGCTCTACCACGAGGGTCAGAATGAGGAAGAGCTCAAGAGATGGGGACAGGCAAGCCTCCAAGGTCACAGGCCCCTCTCCTGGGCCCTCAGCTGGTTGCTGCACCCGCGCTGTAGTGGCCTGATGGGGGGGAGTCCCCACCAGTCTCCGACTCAGTCCACAACCACTACTGAGCACCGAGTAGGTACTAAGCCCTGTGCTGGGAACCAGACAAATGGCAGTGAATAAGAAAGACTGGAAAACAGAATGCGCAGTCTAAAGGGGGCACAGTTATACTAAAGGTGCCAATCTGTTTTCAGGTCAGGCCCCAAATGATACCTGCTGGTCTGCAAGGATGCTCTCTGTGTCCTCCCTGATGCCCCTCTTTCATACCCCAAGTACCGCAGAGCCTAAGGGTGAGGCTGGTGCCCTCCGCATTCCCTCTTACCAGTTCCAAAATATTTTTCCTGCTTCCTCCTTCTAAACCACAGTTCTTTTAAAGCTGATGGCACTACATCATACTGCCTGTCCTTTCCTTCTTATCTCCACCATTACAGACCTCCTGGCCATCCTGAGCACTCTGCTCTGTTACTCCTGGATCGTTCTCTTCCTCTCCAACCCGGCCTCTTCCATCATTCTGGTGACCTCGACATGCATGTGATGATCCATCCCTCCCCCGGGCCCCTCAGCTCCTCAGCCTCCTCCCCTCCACCCCAACTCTGGCCTCCCACTCCTCCAGACACCAATCGTGGCCCCGCTCTGAAATTGCCATTGCAAACTTTCTCCCTCTGAGCAGCATCTGCTATCCCTCTAGATCTCCCGGGCAATGACTGCTACCCAGTCATTCTCAGGTTAAGGAAGACTTCCAGCCACACTGCGTGGTCATTCTCCATCGCTCCCTTCCAGCCTCACTGTTGTCCTCACCTGGGTTGTGGGGTCTGTTGTTATATCCCCTGCTGGACACCCTGACCACCTTGCCCCTCTCCCTGCCCTGGACTGGAAAAGAAGAGGAGGAAGATGAGAAGGAGGAGGAGGAGAAAGAGGATAGGAGAGGAAGGAAGGAAAGAAACTTGTAAAGAAAGAAAGGAGGAAGGAGGGAAGGAAAGAAGGAGGGAAAGAAGGAAGAGGGAGGGAAGGAAGTAGGGAAGGAGGGAGTGGTGGAAGGAGGGAGGGAGGGCAGTAGGAAAGAGGGGAAGGAAGGAGGGAGGGAAGGAAGGAAACAACTATTCGAATTCCATTGTTGTGTCCAGACAAGGCAGCATGGCTGGAAATGGTCCAGGCAGCTCTGCCGACGACTCTCAGGTGAAATCCATGAACACACACCATCCTTCCCTTCCCTGAAAGCCCACGCAGCCACACTCAGAGGACTGCCACACGTCCTCACCCCTCAAACAGCCAACATCACACCTGAACCCCACTGCCCAGGTGATGACTTGATTTTTACATTCCTCTGGGAAAACAGAAGTGCTGGGTCACCCATTCTCCACAGCAGGAGAGAACTGAAACTTTGAAACCTCTCAAACTAAATCACGTGGAAATAAAACTGTGCAGCCACTTTAGAAAACAATCCTCAAAAGATGGAATGTAGAGTTTCCACTCAACCCAGCAATTTCACTCTTATTTATATGCCCAAGAGGACTGAAAATGTATGTCCATGGAAAAACCCGTACATGAATGTCCACAGAAGCCCACAGTAGAAGCAACCCAAATGTCCATCAGCTGATAATGGACCAGCATGAAGTGGCCCATCCACACAGTGGGATATTCTTCAGCCATAAAAGGAATGAAGTACCAACACCTGCTACAGTATTAGCGACCTTGAGAACATGATGCTAAGTGAAAGGGGCCAGTCACAAGAGACCACACATTGTATCATTTTATTTATATGAAATGTGCAGAATAGGCAAATCTATAGAGAGAGAAAGTACATTCATGATTGTCTTGGGCTGGAGGGGTTGGGGAAGAAATGGGGAGTGAATGCTCATGGGTACAAGGACTTCTTTTTAGGGTAATGAGCATTGATCATGGTTCCGAAATTGACTGTAGTGATAGCTATACCACTCTGTGAACACACTAAAAATCATTGAATTGTACACTTTAAATGGGTGAATTATATTGTAGGTGAATTATCTCAATAAAGTTGTTATATTTCTTAAAAACTGTATCAGATGGTATCACTCCCTTGATTAAAACCCTTCAATGGCTTCAACTGCACTAAAAATAAAATCCAAACTCCTTACAGTGACCTACAAGGGATGAGTAATCTCCCCCCAGTGAGTTGTGGAGGCCTGATACCTTACTGCTCTCCCCGGGGCTCACTATGCCCCAGAAACCTTGGTCTTCTTCCTATTCCTCAAACATATCCAGAAGCGCCCCCCTTGGGCACTTTTGACTTGTTTCTTCTGCCTAGGCTGTCCTTCCTTCTGATCTTTGCATGGCTGCTTTCTTCAACTCCTTCAGATAAAAGCTCAAATGTCACCAGAAGTAGATTACTTGATGTTCCCGACCTTGTACTGCATTACCTTGTTCTACCTTCTTCAACACTATTATCAATATTGGAACCTACTGGATGAATCATTGATTCACTTACTGTCTATCACCCAATAGATGTCAGCTCCGTGAGGGTAAGAGCCTTGCCTCTCTTCCTCGGCACTCCACCTCGGCGCCTGGATGGAGTAAGCACTCAATGAGTAAGTGTTGCATGAATGAGGAAAGAGATCAGAGGAGGCTTCCTAGAGCAAGTGGCAGCTAAGCTGAGCACAGGAGGATGGGGAGGAGTCATCCAAGTGAACAAGGGGAGAAGGAGTGTCACAGGAAGAGAGTACAAGATGGAAAAGCCTGCTGGGCAAGAGTGCACAGTGGTTGGAGGACCTGAGAGATGGAAGGGACGGTGGGAGATGGGGCCAGACCAGGCACCATCCTGTGGATCTTGTGGAGGAGCAGCAGGGAGGTCCTACGACGTTCTAAGTGGGGACTGACATCAACACAACTGAGGTTCAGGAAGTTATTCTGGTCTCAGTAGAAAGAATGGATTTAAGGAGGACAAGAGAGCGTACAGGGAGAAGAACAAAACTTCTGCACATCCAGGAAGGAGACGGTGGGTGCCAGGCCTAGGACAGATACAGCAAGGACAGAGAGGAAGACCTCACCCCAGTTATCAGCAGGGGGAGCTGACACGAGTGGTGACTGTTGGATGTGGGAGCTCAGAGACAAGAACTCAAGGATGGCACCGTACCCTGCAACAGAACTGGAGCACACCCCAGGGCAGGGGAACGAGCATGGGGCATCTGGGTGGAGGTGTCCACAGCTCCATGGACCAACTAGTGTTCTGACAGCCAGGGCTCTGGGTTGGGGATGAGGACTTGGCTGTCATCACTGGAACCAAAGCCATCGATGCAGATGAAATTTCCCAAGGAAAGTTTTTTTGAGTAAGGAAAACAGAGTGTGGCCAACTCTTGAGGGCCACCAACCCCTAAGGGATAGGCATAGAGCTAGGAGCTCACAGAGATAAGAGAGAAGGCAGTGGGAGTTAGAAGGAAAGCCAGAGGGCATCTATCTGAAGAAATAAACGTGGTTCAGAGAGGTATCCAGAGAAATAAGGACTGAGAAACCAGAAGGTCATTTTTTTTTAAGATTTTATTTATTCATTTGACAGAGAGAGAGACAGAGAGAGAGGGAACACATGCAGGGGGAGTGGGAGAGGGAGAGGGAGAGGGAGAAGCAGGTTTCCTGCTGAGCAGGGAGCCCGATGCGGGGCTCGATCCCAGGACCCTGGGATCATGACCTGAGCCGAAGGCAGACGCTTAACGACTGAGCCACCCAGGCGCCGCACCAGAAGGTCATTGGTGGGAGCACTTTCAGGGGTTACAGGATAGACACAGCCAATGGGGGATGACTTCAAGACACTTGGGTGAGGGGCAGAAGTGGAGGGTGAGATTATATACAAATTTTATAGTGAGATACAGAAAGGAGGCATAATGGGCAGAGTTAAGTCATTAAGAATAAGAGCTAACAGCTCATGTTTACTCAATCTGTGCAATGTGCCAGGCACCATTCTGAGCACTATGGGTATACTAATCTTTTAATCTTTAAGAAACAACACTATGAAGTAGGCACAGAGAGACAAGGCCATCCCCATATTTATCCAGAAGATGGAGGAAGCCAATGGTGGGGTGTAGCGCTCAGGGAGATGGAGCACAGATGGACCGCCCTCCCAGCTGTCCAAGCAAGAGGCAGCCAGGAAGCTGGTAGCTCTGGGGCGTGGCTAGAACACTCTGGTTTCATGTCTTCTGTTTTGTTTTGTTTTTTTACTTTTCTTAAAGTTTTTATTTAAATTCCATTTAGTTCACATACGGTGTAATATTAGTTTCAGGCATACGATACAGTGATACAACACTTCCACAGAACTGTGAAGGAAACAGTCAACAAAACTAAAAGGCAGCCTACAGAATGGGAGAAGATATTTGCAAATGACATAGCTAATAAAGGGTTAGTATCCAAAATATATAAAGACTTTATAACATTCAACATCCAAAAAAACACACAATCCAATTAAAAGATAGGCAGAGAACCTGAATAATTTATCCAAAGAAGACATCCAGATGGCCAACAGACACATGAAAAGATGCTCAACATCACTGATTATCAGGGAAATACAAATCAAAACTACAATGAGATATCATCTCACACCTGTCAGAATGGCTAAAACCAACAACACAAGAACAACAGGTGTCAGTGAGGATGCGGAGAAAGGGGGGCGCTCCTACACTGTTGGTGGGAATGCAAACTGGTGCAGCCACTCTGGAGAACAGTATGGATGCCCCTCAAAAAGTTAAAAATAGAGCCACCCTATGATCCAGCAATCACACTACTAGGTATTTACCCAAAGGATTCAAAAGTACTAATTCATGTCTTCTGTCTTGGTTGGAGAAGTTGGAAGTGAGATTATTTGCTGAAAATGAAGAGGGCAGGTCACTGGATTTGAGGGCTGAGTTACCGAGTTTGACTCCCAGCTGTACCACTGTTGTTTTTCTAACATTTAAAAATAAGCATACTGAATATACCCATCACTTTCCATTTTTTTTTTTTTAGTTTTTTATTTTATTTTATTTTTTTAATTTTTTTATTGTTATGTTAATCCCCATACATTACATCATTCGTTTTAGATTTAGTGTTCCATGATTCATTGTTTGTGCATAACACCCAGTGCTCCATGCAGAACGTGCCCTCCTCAATACCCATCACCAGGCTAACCCATCCTCCCACCCCCCTCCCCTCTAGAACCCTCAGTTTGTTTTTCAGAGTCCATCGTCTCTCATGGTTCTTCTCCCCCTCCGATTTCCCCCCCTTCATTCTTCCCCTCCTGCTACATTCTTCTTCTTCTTTTTTTCTTTCTTAACATATATTGCATTATTTGTTTCAGAGGTACAGATCTGAGATTCAACAGTCTTGCACAATTCACAGCGCTTACCAGAACACATACCCTCCCCAGTGTCCATCACCCAGTCACCCCATCCCTCCCACCCCACCCCCCACTCCAGCAACCCTCAGTTTGTTTCCTGAGATTAAGAATTCCTCATATTGGGGTGCCTGGGTGGCTCAGTTGGTTAAGCGACTGCCTTCGGCTCAGGTCATGATCCTGGAGTCCCGGGATCGAGTCCCACATCGGGCTCCCGGCTCGGCAGGAAGCCTGCTTCTCCCTTTCCCACTCCCCCTGCTTGTGTTCCCTCTCTCGCTGTCTCTCTCTCTGTCAAATAAATAAATAAAATCTTAAAAAAAAAAAAAAAAAAAGAATTCCTCATATCAGTGAGGTCATATGATACGTGTCTTTCTCTGTTTGACTTATTTCGCTCAGCATAATACCCTCCAGTTCCATCCATGTCGTTGCAAATGGCAAGATCTTATTCCTTTTGATGGCTGCATAATATTCCATTGTATATATATACCACATCTTCTTTATCCATTCATCTGTTGATGGACATCTTGGCTCTTTCCACAGTTTGGCTATTGTGGACATTGCTGCTATAAACATCGGGGTGCACGTAGCCTTTCGGGTCCCTACTTTTGTATCTTTGGGGTAAATACCCAGTCCATCACTTTCAATTTTTGCAACCAAATAAAGTCAAAATTTGAAGAGACACTTTCCAAAATCATGGAAACATCACCTTTAACCCCATGTGGGATTCCTGCTATATAGTGATAAAATAATCCCTTCCCCTGAATTCCCTCTTGGACCCAAACTATTTAAAGCAAATTTAAAACGAACTCCCCTCCCTCTACGATCTCACTATTTCCTTTAAAAAAATTTCAGAGCCTTAGAAATTTTTTAAAAATCTTGCTATGTAATCCTTAATACATAAAAGGATATATGTTTTATATATGTAAATCGTAAAGCTTAAGTAAAATACCCCTTCACCCAGCCCCACCTCACCCCCAACATAGAGACTGGAACATTCCACACAAAGCCATGGTGGGCATTTCTTTGAGCCCATTCTCTAAAGCCCAACCAGAAAGACGACCACTATCCTGGTTTGTGCTTAAAATTCCCTTCATTTTTTTAAAAGACTTTATTTATTTATTTGAGAGAGAGAGAGCATGAAAGGGGGGAGGGTCAGAGGGAGAAACAGACTCCCCGCTGAGCAGGGAGCCCAATGCAGGACTGGATCCCGGGACTCCAGGATCATGACCTGAGCCGAAGGCAGTCACTTAACCAACTGAGCCACCCAGGTGGCCCTCCCTTCATTTTTTTATCTGGTTTGACCAGGTATGTATGAATCCATGAAAGATAAATTGCTTAGTTTCCCTCCACCATTTGATTATGAAAACTATCATACAGAAAAGCTGAAAGAATTTCACAAAGAAAACACTCATTCTCACCACCTAGATTTGCTCTATCTTATAATTATCCATCTGGCCATCTTTCTATGCATACACCAATCCATTTTATTTTCTGATGCATTTCAAAGTAAATTGCAGACATTACTACACGTCGGCAGGTATATCGTTAACTAGAGTTCAATATTTGTTTGCAGGTATTTTTTGTTTTGTGTTCTTTTTTTAAGGTAATATTTACAGAGTAAAATAAATGTGCAGCTCTCCAATGAATCATGGGATGAATTTTGATATCTTTGTAACCCAAACATCTGTCAACGCATAGGACATTGTTATAACTCAGAAAATTCTCTCCTGTCCCTTCCCAGGAAAACTGCAGACACAATCACCCACAACAGAGACAACCACTACTGTGAATTTTTTTTCACCATAGATTAGTTTTGCCCAATCTACAGTTTTATGTAAATGGCACATAAATATGCACTCTTCTGTGTCTGGCTTCTTTCACTCTGCATGATGTTTTTGAGATTCATCCGTGCTGTGGCATGTATCAGTAACTTGTTCCTTTTTATTGCCAAGTATTATTTCACTGTATGAATAGACCTCTCTTCATCCACTCACCTGTTGGTAGATACCTGAGTTGCTTCCTATTTTTAGTTATTATGAATAAAACTGCCAAGCACATCTTTATACAAGTGTTTTTGTGAACATATTTTTTCATTTCTCTTTGTAAATATCTAAGATTGCTGCATCATAGGGTAGATCTATATGTAGTTTAGTTGATAAGAATATGCCTGATATTTTTCTAAAGTGGTTATTCCTCTTTGTACCCCCACCAACAATGTATGAGCTTCCTATTATTCTCCAAACTCACCCACTTTTGGTAACCTCAGTTTTTTTAAATGTTTACCAGTTGGTTGGGTGTGTTGTATATCTGTGGTTTTAATTTACATTCCCTGTACTATAAGTTTTTGATAGTTATACTTATCTTTCATCTCACTGAGAAAGGGACCGTCTATCCCTAACTTGCTAAAAGTTTTTGTCATTAATTTGTGTTAATTTTTATGAAATACTTTTTTTCTGCATAAAAATTCTTTCTGGCTCACGATTTTCTCAGAAACAAAGGAGGTGACTGAGATTTTTTTGCTTTATTTATTTTATTTTATTTTTAAGGAGTCTCCACACCCAACATGGGGTTTAAACTCACAACCCCGAGATCAAGAGTTACATATTCTACTCGCTGAGCCAGCCAGGTGTCCCGAGAATTTCTGCTTTAAAAGCGTCTCTCAGAGTTCTTGCTGGTTTGTTAGCCAACAGCAATAGCAAGAGAAACTAGTGAGTGGTGGTCACGGTCTCCTCAAGAAAGGATAATGCACACAATAAAGGTAGTACTGTCTTTAAAGTGTTGAAAATATGAGCTGGTCCAGGTAATCTGAAAATCATGAATGTTTTGCTTGCCACACTGGGTGTAAAACAATCCACAGGGTAGCAGTTACACTTCAGATACTTTGAAACCATCTTGGTCTTGGGATGAGAAAGCCCAATCGGGCTCCGCAAAGCTGTAGGCAACTTGTGAAGAAGAGCTTATGCTATTCTGTATTCACTCTGGGGTCTGGTTCAGCCTCTTGCAAACAAGGCTGGTGCCCTGTGATATCTTGCTTCAGTCGAATGCTCGGTGTGGGTCAAAGGAAGCTCATGCTGAAGGGAATTCAGCTCAGATGTCACCTCCCTATTGAGAAGCCCGCTGTGGCCCTCTCTCCACTCCCAAACACGTATTTCTTCCTCCCTGCGTTACCTCATACTTAGCCAGTCCTGTGTCCACCTCCTCCACTAGACTGTGAGCTCTTTGAAGACGGAGACAGTCTCTTATTTATCTTTGCATCTCCTTCCTGGCACAGAGCTAGACCTACAAGAGGTGCTTACCACATGTGGGACTGAATGAATGCAGAAATGAATGGAAACTGGACCGAGGAGACATGTGGTCTGGAGCTGGTGACGCCAGGCTGTGGGACCACCAACACCAACAAACAGGAACCTCAGGCGGGGGGGTCACTCCCGGGTTGAGGCCGTGCATCTTCAGACTCCAGGAAAGCGTCCCCCTAAACTATATAACTGGGTGGATGCCCCGACTCCCTGCATTTTCGCTTCTCTCTCCTATGAGGGGTTTAAAGTACCCCCCCCCTCCAAGCCCAACCTCACTCTGCATAAAGGTGAAGCAAGTGTGTGTAGCTGGGAAGCAAGGGCTCACTCGCGGGCGGTTGCAATTCCCAGCGCCCTTGCTAATAATCTTCCAGCCCAACAGCTCCAGGTAGGGCTGGGACCCCTGAGGCCCCCAGGAGGGATCTGCTGTGCTCAAGACCATATAGGAAGCCAGTGGTAGGACCGTGACAGGAGCTCAGGCGCAGTGGCTCCTGGTTCCTTTGGTCTCAGTTCCATGTCCCAACACAACCTTCTGTGGTGTGTCACTTAAGTCCAGCCTTCGTGTGGCGCAGGCACTGTCACTCATGAAATGCACCCCAGACCCAGAATCCCTCCCTCTCACACAAATGGACCCCAAGCCGAGAGAAGAGGAAGAGGGTCATGGAGCCCAGGACCAAGAAGTGGTGGTGTCTTTGTGCAGGAAGTCAGCTGGGGTTAGAGGCTGGGGGGCTCCAATCCTCCCATCCACCAAAGACCTCACGTGGAACGTCCACCAGGAGGGAGGGAAGATGGGAGCGCTGGTCCCTCACCATCTCCAGCCCCATCCCCTCCCTCCTGGTCCAGACTTTCTCCTTGCACACCGTTTATCTCCTCTGGTTTGCGTGATTTCCTCAGAGGGTCACCTTCAGTGGAGTGAGAGACAGAGCCTCACTCACTGATGGGGCGTGGCGGCCAGTCACTCCTTCTCCAACTCCCCCTGAGATAACGCTTGAGAATGAGAAGCTCAAGCTGGACGGAAGGTGTGTGCCTTTCAAACAGTGGCCTAAAATGCTTCCAATCCTACCTGTCATTCTCTCCCCTCCTACCAAGCGACAGAGAGGTCCTGGCGTCTGATGCCGACGTCCAGTTTTCCTCTGCAACCAAGTTTCCTAAGAGCTGGGACTTGGTCTTTTTCATGGATACAAAATATTTCCATTAAAGCTCTACCTTTTTTTTTTTTTTTTTTTGCATTCCAAACACTGCAAGAGACAGAAGCGGGTTCGAGACATTCATTATGCATCTCTCACGGTGCCTCCCGCAGCAGAAGTCTGATAAACTACCGTGATTCAATATCACCCATCCCGCCTAACTCGCTTCAAGTGTCTATGAAATGACCTCGAGGTGCTTGCAGTTTCTGCTGCTGAGGCAGTATGCAGATTTTACAAACAAGATTTAGGTTCACAGCTGGTTTTCAGAACAGCTTAGAGTCAAAGATTCAAAATACAGAACACAGCGAATGGGTTCTTATCAAAATGTCAAAATCGATTTGGCCAGAAAACCTTGGCCTGCAACATCTGTGAGAGGCTGGGGGTGAGCACCACTCCCTCCAGCTCGCACAGAAATTAATCAGGGCAAACGAAACATGACAAAGCAGTGTGAGGCTCCCGTTCCTCCCAACCCACCCACCCAGTCTCCGGAGCGGGAGCTGGGCTCAGGCTTTGCTGGGAGCAGGGACCAGAGAGGCCTCCGGGTAGGCAGAGGTGCCGCTGACCACTGAGCGGAGAGAAGACCCCCCAGGCACGGAGCACCCCACCCCCTCTCCCCGCCAGGAGCTCGGTTACTCAGAGTAGGGACCCACATCACTGCCCTTGTCACCCTGCCCCTCTCCCGGCACCACGCAGACGTGGCTTCGGCACAGGAAGATGGAGGAAAGTGTCAACACCAAACACAAAAATCCAAACATGAGCCTCTGGACCCATCCACCCAGTGGGTAGCATCACCTGTCAAAAATGAAAGCTGGAGCGGGAGCCTGAGCGTGGGGGCTTCAACGTGTCTGTCTGCCAATGGGTAGAAACCACGCCACCCCTGCATGCTTCCTTGGAGGCTGAGTCTAGACACGAGATACTTTGAATGGAGGGAAGGGCTCTGAGCCACTCCAAGGAGGAAGGGGGGAGGCAAGGTTTTGTCACTGCTGCTCTTAGCAAAGAGCCCAGACTAAGGGCTCCAAGGCCTCACCAGAAGATTCTGGCTGCTTTGATGGCATAATTGACATCAGCTCCTGAACAGCGTAGGCTCGTGTGGAGGTCAGAGCTAATTACTGATTCTAATTTTTTTTCACTTCAGACAGAATCATAACACTATTAAGATCTAATACATTTATGACTGTGATTCTCAACCGGGCAGTATTAAAACTTGTGAAAGTGACTTTGCAAATTACCAAACAGTCACCAAGCTAATGAAGCAGGACTTTTAAAGTGACTGAGAAATAATTCCTATATTATAAAGACAGCAATCTGTGAAGGGAGATTTGGTTTTAAAAAAACACATTATAACGTATAATGGAAAATGTTAATCTGTGGTGAATCCAATCAGAGCCAGTTGAAGAGAAAAGCATAAGGGAAAGTACAAATGAAGTGTGTGTGCTTGTGAGCCCATGTGAAGAAGCCTGTCCAGAAAGGAGGTTCCCACCAGGGCCTCCCGGTAGTCACCAGCACGGCACCAGCAATCTGTGACATTCCTGGCTGGGAGATTCTCCCCAAAGCCAAGGAGGAAGCAGGGAAAGTCTGGCAAGAAAGCCCTGGGGTCCCCATCTGCCCTGATTCAGGGACATGGCCAGGAATCGGCTGCAACTTCATGGCTCTCTCTGTTTTGTGGCTTAGATGCTCTGGCAAGAAAGAGGAGCTCACATCTTAGAGGACAGTAACATCCAGAGATCTGGCTCCAAATAACAGAGAGCAGGGACATGGCCCGAGACAAGTGGGGTGTCACCAGGGGGATCCCCCACACATGCGAGGTCCAGACAGCCTTGCTGGGCTGTAAGAGCTGCCTGCTGCCCACTGAAAAGAGATGAGAGGAAAGAGGGCAGGTGGCCCCAGGCCTGCGTCGGTGCTACTGATGAATGATTAGGCTGCGGTGCTCCCTTGCAGAAGCTCTCTCCATAATGGAAACAAGTTAGAAGGAGCCACATCGAAGCACAGTGCAGAAGAAAGCCAAGGAGACAGACGTGCCAGCCAACACTGGCCAAAAGGGAGAGAGGAGGCCCATGTTTCTCGTTAGCATCTGACAGCAAGCACCGTGTGTTACTTAGTGAACCAGATCCTCCTTTATGCAGAAGTGTTTTTCTCATTCTTGGCCCAATGGTTTCAACGGTTGCTCCCCACAACAGATTTCAAATCCTATTATACAGCAAACATCTGTGGCATTAATTTTCACCCTATAAACAAATGCAGGCAGCTGAGGCAGATCATTTGATGAGTCAATCAATACACGAACAGCACACAAGGCCTGCTTGCTTTGCACGGGCGAAACGAAACAGTCCTTTCTAAGCCTGTCTGCAGCACCAGCCAGCAGTGACGATTTCGGAAGGGAAAGAAACTTCCCACTTGTACGTCTGACCAAGACCCAGGCCATTTCCCCAGGAGCATCCAGAAGGAATGACCCCTACCCCAGCACCTGGACTCCGCATCCTACCCTTTGGCACATGCCAAGGTTCAGTCCCCAAAGTGCTAAGAATCCGTATCTTTGCATTGTGTAGAGCAGTGCTTCCGCTCCCCCAGAAGGGAGTGGGTAATGTCTGGGACATTTTTGGTGGTCACAGCTGGGGCTGAGGGTGGGTGCTACTGGCATCTGGTGGGCAGGGACCAAGGATGCTGCTAGACATCGGGCGGTGCACACAACAGCCCCCACGCAAAGACCTATCCGCCCTGGACATCCACGGCCCCACGGTTGAGAAGCTCAGATGTAGAGACTTTTGTACCTTCAAGGAAACACATCTCCCTCCCTGATACAACAGTCCCCTACAATGGAGCGGTGTTCCTTCGTTATGTCCTGGGGCAACATGACGTCCCCTTTGCCATCCTCCAGTCGGACAAGCATCTCAGTTCCTGCCCCATGAAACACACCCACCCAGTCCCAGTGGGCACCGTGTCCACCTGTCTGTCTGGGCCAACCTGCGAAGCTAGCCAGGACCTCCCAGGCAAGACTGCAGTCAGGCGCGGAGGAGGCGGGCGGCTGCCGGGGTCTGGCTGAGGCCCCTCGCTCTGCTGGCACGTGCCTCACTCCTCGGGAACCTTGGACGGCGCTCGGGGCTAGCGGTCCCTACGGCACTGCTGCGGAAGGACAGGCTCACTGCCGGAGCCCAGTGCCGCCATCTCCTTGTTCAATTGGATGTCTCGAGTCTCAGTTTCCCTGTGTGAATCCTGGGCAATCTCTCTCCCGACGACAAAGTGAGTAATACGAAAGCTCACCTGGCAGCACAAGCCCCGGGGAACAGCAAAGGCAGGAAGGACGACCATTATTCCGGGAACCGTGGTCAAGATTTGTACTGCCATGAAGCCTGCCTGTTCTCACTCCCCGTTGCCCCGCCTCCTCTCCCATGGGCACCATCGGCACCTCTGACCCACTGGCCACCTGCCTGGGCACCGGTTATTCTGGGAATTAGCTGGATGTGTCCCTTCCCCCAAAGCTCAGGAACAGGCATCCCTTGAGAACCAAGCACCCAATGCTTGTCTCCTGGTCAGTGTGTCTGAGACCAGCTAGGAAATCTAGCCTGGCATTCAAACCCAAACAAGAAATAACCCATGTTCCTGACCCTCTGCCTTCCTGGACGTTAACTCACCTGATCCTCCAAACAGCCCTAGGAGATAGCTGTTATTATCCCGGGCTCAGAGAGGTTAAGCAACTGGCCCCAGATCACACAGAGGTGAAGTGATCAATCAATCACCCTGGGCTGAAGATGGTATTGCTACAACTAAGGGCTGGAGAGGAGAAAGCATTTCTCCTGCATATTTGCTCACAATCGAGGGGCAGAGAATGAGCAAATTCCCTTCAATGGGAGCCCCCAGGCCTCAAGGGCCTGAGCTGGTTGCCCGAGGAGCCTGTTTTTAAGGTCAGACTCTTCGAGGTTCTAGCTTGTTGGCCACTGTCTGCTCTGTCAGGTAGCCCTTCTGCTGCTCAGATATGAGCACTCTCTCCTCTGGGAGGGACTGCCCCTTCCAAGCCCAGAACGGAGGCACCTGGGACTCCCCATCTCTGGCAGGGAAAGCTGACCCTCTCAACCTAGCTGTGGCTTGGCTGGAGAACAGCAAGAAGGGACCCATGCCTCACCTTGCCCCACCACAAGCCCCCAGAGGAGCCCCTACCCCACCCCAGGCTCTGGGCAGTTGGCAGGGAGGGCGTCCTATGGAGGAACCAGGCCACCTGGAGAAGTGCTCAAGAGCACAGACCACTTCCCGCCAGCCTATTCCTCAGAGATTCCTCAGGGCATGCATGTCCTCTGATATCTGTAAACAAGGCAACAAACATTTCTGTGCCCTTCTCTGTGCTCAGCCCTGAGCAGACACCGAGGCCTGGGGACAGCAAGCCAAGCTCTGACCTTGGGGGCCCATAGTCAAGCTGGGCAGAGACGCAAGTAATGAGACATCCCAACGGACTGGACAAGAGAGGAGTGCCGCCCATGCTTGTAGGTCAGTGCTATGCAGGGACCACCTCGTGACAGCCACACCCAGAGGCCCCTGCGACCCCTAGAGAAAGGAGGGAGGAGCTAGAGCCTGGTGAACAGCTGACACGCTGGACTTCTGGATGTTCTAGGACTGAATGGGCAGGCTGGCTGCACCCCAAACTAGAACAGGAGAACCCTGGCTGCACACCCACTAGGTGGCCAAGCTGGGATTGGACCTGCTCCGCCCTCTGATCAGTAAAGATGTCTGGTAGAGTGCCGAGGCCACGCCTACAGGGGGTGGACAGGGCAGGGAACATACCTCATCAAAGAAGATACACAGATAGCAAGTAAGCCTATGAGAAGACACTCCACATCCTATGTCATCAGGGAAATGCAAATTAAAACAACAATGCGATATCACTGCATACCTATTAGAACGGCCAAAACCCAAAACACGGGCAACACCGAATGCTGGGAGGGTGTGGGGCCACAGGCACTCGCGTTCATTGCTGGTGGGGATGCAACATGGTGCAGCAACTGGGGAAGACAGGTTGGTGGTTTCTTACAGAACTAAACGTGCTCTTACCATACAATCCAGCAATCACATCCCTTGGTATTTACTCAGAGGAGTTGAAAACGTATGTCCACATAAAAACTTGCACATGGATGTTTATAGCAGCTTTATTCATAATTGCCCAAACTTGGAAGCAACCAAGATGTCCTTTGGTAGGTGAATGGATAAACTATGATCCATCCAGACAATGGAGTATTATTCAGGGCCAAAAAGAAATGAGCTATCAAGCCATAAAAAGACACAGAAGAATCTTAAGTGCATATTTCTAAGTGAAAGGAGCCATTCTGAAAAGGCCACATACCGTATGATTCCAACTCTGTGACATTCTGGAAAAAACTAAACTATGGAAACAGTAAAAGGATCAGTGGTTTCCAAGAGTGTGGGGGTGGGGGAGAGGGATGAACAGACCAAACATAGAGGGACTTTAAGGCAGTGCAAATACTCTGTATGATACTATATGATGGATACCTGTCATTACACATTTGTCCCAACCCACAGGATGTCCAAAACCAAGAGTGACCCCAGTGTAAACTGTGGACTCTGGTGCTGATGACGTGTCAACACAGGTTCATCTGCTGCAACAAGTGTCCCACTCTGGTGGGGAGGGATGTTGGCAATGGGGGAGGCTGTGCATGGTGGGGGAGGGGCGGAATACGGAAACTCCCTGTACTTACTTGTAACCTGAACCTAAAAGTCCTCTACAAAGGTTAAGTCTTAATTTTTAAAAACGAAGGGAGAGGGCGCCTGGGTGGCTCGGTTGGTTAAGCAACTGCCTTCGGCTCAGGTCATGATCCTGGAGTCCTGGGATCGAGTCCCGCATCGGGCTCCCTGCTCAGCGGGGAGTCTGCTTCTCCCTCTTGACCCTCCCCCCTCTCATGCTCTCTCTCTCTCATTCTCTCTCTGAAATAAATAAATAAAATCTTTAAAAAAAAAAAAAAAAAAACGAAGGGAGAGAAGCAGGACTGACATCTGGCCTCCTCGCCAGAGGCCCCCATGCCCACCCTTCCCCCAGCATCTGACACCCCAAACTGTCCCTCTGCCCCGCAGTCCCGGGGAGGACCCAGCCCCAGGAGACAGGACCGGTCTCTGAAGCCAGTGTTAGGCCCAGCTTGGAGCTGGCTCCAGGAGCCTTCAGAATGCTGTGGGTTTCCAGTGTGGAGGGAAAGGAAGCCCATGGAGGTGAGTACGGCCTGGCAGCATTCACACAACACGCTTCTCACCGAACCAACGAAATGAATATTCCTGGATAAGCCTCCTGACGGGAAGAATTACTGCCTTTCTTAATTGAAGATAACCTTCCTGCATGTTCTTATCTCTCCACTTCTTTCATACACATGCCTTCCCCCCCTGCAGTATCTGTGAAAATTAACATCTAATATTCCGAGGCCCTGGGCGAGCCACGGAGCCCCTCGGGAGGCAGGCTTGGGAGCCAGCTCCGGGCTGCAGGGCCGGCCGAACCCTTGCTGCCTGCACCCCGCAGGCAGGACCGGAGGCCCACGGGCTACTTCTGGAATAACCAGCTGGCCGGTTCTCCTGGGGGCAGAGAAGAAGGAGCTGTCCTTACTGAGCACCCCCCAGATGGAGATACTTGGCTGGGCCTTTAGAAACATCTCATTTAAAGAAGATGACCCAGGAATGCCTGGGTGGCTCAGTTGGTTAAGCGCCTGCCTTCGGCTCAGGTCATGATCTCAGGGTCCTGGGATCAAGCCCCGCATTGGGGGCTCCCTGCTCAGCAGGGAGTCTGCTTCCCCCTCTGACCCTCCCCCCCTGCTCATGCTCTCTCTCAAATAAATAAATAAAAATCTGAGATAGGAAGGAAGGAAAGAAAGAAAGAAAGAAAGAAAAGAAAAGAAAAGAAAAGAAAGAAAAGAAAAGAAAAGAAAAGAAAAGAAAAGAAAAGAAAAGAAAAGAAAAGAAAAGAAAAGAAAAGAAAAGAAAAGAAAAAAGAAAAGAAAAGAAAAGCAAGCATAGACGACCCAATGAAAGCACGCAGCACAGCGCCACGCACCGGTCAGTGTTTGGTAAATGGAAGCCGCAGTCCCCACACACACCGACCCAGAGGGTACGTGCTGTCTCTGCGGTGTAAACAGAAGGCCCACATTCAGGAAGATTAGGCCATCCAGCTCACAAACAGCAGAAGGGGATTCGAACCCAGGACTGTGCTAATCCAAAGCTCTCTCCTCTACACCGCAAGCACCCCACCACACTCCAGTTGCCCTTAAAGGCAGCCTCTCTTTTTACTCAGTCAGCCACGTCACACACCCCCAGCCAGGAAGCCACCAGCAAATGGCTGGCTGGGCACAGACGTGGGGCTTGCGGGTGCCCAGGGGACTGCCATGCCCCGGCCCCCAGGGGCTCATAGACTCCTGGATTAACACGGCCCGTGCTGGCGGCCCAGGCTCTAGCTCCTGCCCCCACCCCAGGGTCACTGGACACAGAGCAGCAGGTCCTATAACCCTGCCTGGCCTGGGAGGCCTTTCCTTGGACCCCACCCTGGGCCCTTCGCCCTGCTTCCGAGCCCACCGGCTTCACCGGCACTCCCTTCTCCAGCCCCATTGCCTCTCCAGGTTACAGGGCAGACCCGCTTCTCCTGTATTGAAAGCCCATTTTCCCTGCGCTATTAAACAAATCTCTTGAAAGATAGAACCTCACATTGAATTAAACCCTTTTTTGAAGTCTTTAGTGGTTTCCATAAATACAATTGTTGAAAAAGCTGGCAGCCCACTAAAACCCTTATTTAAGGCAGGATGGAGAGGGACCTGGAGCCCCACATAAGCCACGAAGGAGCAGCAGAAAGGCCCAGGAAGGGAAAGGCAGAATGGCCCAGGGCTGGCCCTGGTGGAGAGGAAGCATCCCTGCCTCTTGGGGCTAATATGGATTTTTAGGAGATGCAGTGAGAAGGGCCCTGACAAAGGGCTCTCTTTGAAACTCATTCCCTGGAAGGTCTTGGCCGTGTCACTGACCCCCTCTTTCCTCCCATCACTTGCCCCCCAGAGCTCAGTGATACAACAAAAGGGACACAACTCTGGGAGAAAGAGAATTCATCCAGGTTCAAGTCTAGCCACGCAGCTGTGACCGGTTTCCCAGCCATCCCTCATCTCGCTCTGCATTTGTGAAATGGGACGAATAAGCAAGGTCACATCATGGTTTGTTGTGAGGTACAAAATGACCAACTTCTAGCTGACAACTTATAGTTTTTCAAATTACACGGAACATTCTCAATTGCTCTACTTTGAATAATCAAGTACTATTTAGAGAAGACACAGTAGCTAAGACCTCCATTGATACTAGTTTGGGATGCTTCTAGAGGTCACCAGATGGAACTGGTAAAAGGAGGCGAATAAATCTGACACAGTTTTAGTGATTATTCTGAGTGGTACGACTTCACAATTACAAGCTGTGTAAAGAGCTTTTGCAACAAGAGTGAGTCCTTACAGTATGGAGAACACAGCAAACACCTACAAGGCAAATTTAAGAATCCTGCCTGATGTTATATATATATGGGGCCTCATGGCCTGGTGTATGGACTAAATTGTCTCCCCTAAATTCATATCTCAAAGTCCCCAAGCCCCCAGTGTGACTGTGTTTGGAGGTGGGGCTTTTAGGAGGTAATTAAGGTTAAGTGAGATCATAAGGGTGGGGTCCTAATCCAATAGGACTGCGGCCTTATAAGATCCCTCTCCCAAGGATAGAGCAGCAAGAAGACGCCATCTGTAAGCCAGGAAGAGAGTCCTCAGCAGCACGCAACCCCGCCAGCACCCCGATCCTGGACCTCCAACCCCCAGAACTGTGAGGGCATAAATGTCTGTGGTTTGCACTGCCCAGTCCATGGAACTCTGTGGTGGCCCTTGAGCTGACTCAGACACATGGGATAAAATTCCCAGTGTAGCATCATTCCTAGATTCAAAAAGTGGTGCACCTCTAACAACAGAAGTATGCACCACCTCTGCTGTGTACATGAGAAGGCTCACATTCAGGGAGATTAGGCAGCAGGCACATGAAGAGTCTGCATAAAAACTATTTCACAAGATGCAAGAATGGAAAAGCCACATTTCCACAAATAGCTTAGTTTATATACATGTGATTTTCTACACGTCCATACAACCAAACTGGTAGAAGCAGCAGAAGTTGACATCTGAGTTGCTTTATCTAAATCCCTAGAAGTCACTATTTCAAGTTGACCAAAAACCCATTTTTGTTCTATTATTAGGAAAGGGGGTGTTTGCCTTGTGGTTGAGGTCAAGTGCGATAATTGCTCCGTGGGGACTCCTCGGGAGAGGGTGAGAACACTGGGTGAACTGACACCCAGGGCATCTTGCTTCCTTTGGGAAAAGAGCCTCACTGTTGCCTGGAGATATGGACCATTGCCATAGAAAGGAGCTGACAGGTGGTAGCAGGAAAGGGTCCCCCCAAGGCGCCAGCAGGAAATCCCACACCAACCAAAATAATCGGACCAGAAAAGCCAGCTCCATCCAGAGAAACAGTTGGAGAAAGGCAACTGTTGACACTCAGGAGTTGGATGAGGTAAGCAGAGGGTAATTAATTCTGGCTCCACACATCTAAAGTGTTGTGCACAATGCAGTGAACATTTGGAGGTGTCTCAAGGAAGGTTTTTGCTTGTCATGGAGACTAACACTTGAGGATGAGATTGATACTCAAAATACATGACAGCGATTAGAATGGAGACCGACATCTTTTGCCCAGCAGTCCAAGAGCTTGGCTCTCACCAACATCCCTCCCCGGAGCGCATCAGGTGGTACCCCTTCACCTTGCTGACACCCCCCTCCCACCAAGGGGCTGTGGGCCCTCAGAGGCAATGCCCAGGCCCTTCTCTGCACGAAAACCCCCAGTTTCCCACTTGCTCTGGCCTGGCCCTCCTCCCCACAGCCCCTGGAGGGGCCAGCACGTTGTCAGATCAGCAGCCCATCCTCCTTTCAGGCCACCTTGAGGGAGAGGGACCTACATCCAATCCTCCAATGTGGATCTTACATGGGAAAACCAAGACCAGGGCAGAAAAATCAGAATCCACATGTGCGGCCTGACAGCACCTTGAAAACAGCTGGCTGAACCTTGTATTTTTTTAATTCTATTTATTTATTTATTTGAGAGAGAGCATGAACATGAGCAGCAGGGAGGGGCAGAGAGAGAGGGAGAGGGAGAAGCAGGCTCCCCGCGGAGCAGGGAGCCCAACGCGGGGCTCGATCCCCGGACCCTGGGATCGTGACCTGAGCTGAAGGCAGACGCTTAACCAACTGAGCCACCCAGGCATCCCCGAACCCTTAATTTTTCATGGAAGGCACCTGAGCCCCAGGGAGGGGATGTCACCTGCCCGTGATCACAGAGCCACAGGCCGTGCTGGGCCAGGCCCTCTTCCTGTCACTGCATCCTAGTCACCCGCCTCCTGACAAGGGCAGCCACACAGCACCTCAATGGAGATGGCAGCATGCGTGAGGAGAGCCACCGGGCAGCCTGGTCACCACGTCCCATCCTGACTGTGCTGTGGTTCTAACTCAAGGGAGACATGAACTGGTCCTGTGTCATCTCTGTCCTCCAGCAGTGGCCGCCGGAGCCCCAAAGACAGCACCCTGCATGAGGCTGGCCCGCAACCCTGAGTTGGCGTGCCCCTCCCCCACCCCCGATCTGGGCCTCACTGGCCTCCTCCTCCCCAGCCTCAGATTCCACCTCTTCCAGGAAGCCTGGCTGTATCCAGAACCATCTGCAACACGGTCTGGCCCGGGTTGTGGATGATGCCCCAGCACCTACTCCAGATTCATATGCATGTGGGTTGTTTCCCAAACCAGTCAACTGCAAGTCCAGGAGGAAGGGGGACACTGGCCTGAGCCCCCAGAGCAAGTCACTCCAGACTGAGCTCGGAGCAGAATCTCTTTCTCCCACGTCCAGTCCCCTCTTAGCAAACTTCCCGCAGACCCCTGGCGTCTAGAGGGTTGAAGGGCCTGGACTGCTGCTTTCCGAGAGCATCATCACAACCACATCCCAGCATAAGGGAAGGAAACACATGTCCTGCAACGGGGTGCGGATGGTACCGGATGCCCAATAGGGGTGTGAGAAAGCAGAGAGGCCACTGCAAACCGGAAGCTTCTTTACCATCCAGGGAGACTCTCTATGGTCAGTCATTCCACCTGCAGCCTGGGACGGTGGTGGCAGTCATCAGGGCTCTCTAAGGACAGCAGGGGCAGCTGGGCAGCCATCCCAGCAAAGTAACAGAGGGCTGCAAGTAACAGCCAAATCCTGCAGCTTCACCTCGGCCCTTCCCAGTGCAGAGCAAGCCGGGATGAGGCGAAGCAGCCAAGCAATCAGAAAGAATTGGGGGGGAGGGCAAGAAAACCAACTTCACATCAGCTCGCTGTGCATCTACGTGAGCACCTTCTCTGCTAGAAGCACCTGTTCTCGGTCCTGAAAACCTGGGGCATTAAACAAGCTGATCCCTCGGTTCGCAGCCTGGTCTGATGGCTGACAGGTCTCCCGGGCCACGTAAGGCATGATTTGTTTCCCTTCCTTCTGCCTGTTGGCAGGTTCCAGAAGGATCCTAAAGAGGGCCTACCAGGATCTGATTATAATTAGAAGAATAAAATATTCATAATCTCAATAATAGCCAATATTTATTCAAGGCTTGCAGTGAACCAGGCTCTATCATAGGTGTGTTGTAAGATTGATCTCATTTAAAAAGTAACACTGAGTGTATTTACAACTGTTAATTAGCTACCACCAGAACCAGGCTTGGGGAGAATTCCAGCACTCAGGCTGCCCTTCTGTGTGTCCTTTTCTCTCTGCAAAGGCCATTACCTAGGTACTGATATCCACCGTCCTTATGGTCTTCTGTGAAGGATCTGGGAGCTTTAGCCACATCAAGGGGTCAATGGCTGATGAGTAGCCACCCCTGATGAGTAGGGGGTGGTCTGTATTTTAGCAGAGAATGAAACATCTATGTAATTAACATCTCTGAAATTAAACCTCTGAAATTAAAGGGATAACTTTTCACTGAAAAAAAAATCAGACATCAGAAAGTCATAAGAAAGGCTTCTGGGGAGGAACATGAGCAAGGGGTCCTAGAAAGGACCCTGGCAGGCCACTCTGAGGGCAGACACCTGCTAAGGCTGTTCACACCTTGGCCAGCTCAGGAAGAGCTGGACAAGTGCCATCTCCCCACCTTTGGGAAGTTCTGTTACTCTCCTCATTCCTGGAACCGCTACAAGAGGTTGGAAGGGTTGGTCAGCCGAAGGCCCCACAGCCTGGACCACAGCAGATACCTGAAGGCTACCCTTTGGCCTGGAGAGGACCTGAGCCCAGGTCAAGAGCCACAAAAATTAATATTTAATTGAAAAGTGACTTCCTGCATAAACATCCCCAAAGGTTCATGGAACACTCATGCTACTTCATCTTCTGTCGGTAAATTTTAAGAAAGAGGCAAAAAGGTAGCAGAGAGTGGGGATGGTTCAACTTTAAGGTACATTTTTAATTAAAAGAAACAGATCAGAGCTGCGATGCGGCATCATAAAGCAGATAATTTTACAGCTGGATGGTCTCCCTCTGATGTACTTGAAAACCATTTTCAAGCAACATAAAGTTTAACATACCGGTACATCTGCCTACCCACTAGATTCTACATGGAATTTAAAATTTAATTATATTAAAGCTTTGTTACAGTGTGCATTGCAAGCATGCTAACCAAGTGGAACTTTGACAAAATCTCCACAGATAGCTTCTCTTTTTCTTTTAAACTCAGTTTTGTAGAACCCAGAGTTTGACAAACAGTTGATGATGCTGGCCCAAGTGTGGACCGCTTATATAACAAACCACTTGGGACCGAAATGTTTATTCTCCTGGGTCTAACTCCTGAGCTCATCTTCTCTTTGCTAAAGCAGAAAGGTAGCCTAAGATATCAAGTTATCAAGTAGTCAGGGGGCTGAGGTTGACCCTGGTGAAACCATGTAAGGATTTTTTTTTTTTTTTTTTTTTTTGAGGCAAAGGTAGAGTGACTTTTCCTGGAGAGTCGTTCACTACTGGTTTCATGTGCAAGTTAAAGAACTACTTTCTCAGGGGGAAAAAAAGTTGCCATATTAATCTATTAATCACAAGTTGGTTGCTTTCTGCAATTAAAAACACAACCAGTTCAAACCAGAGGAAACAATTCCATGCAAAGTTGGTACTCCGTGAGAGAAGTACAAGGTCGGGCTGCGGATCAGATGGCAATGTTTGAATCCTGCCTCTGTCACTAGGTAGCTGCGCTTTCTTGAGCAAGTGACTTCTGGGCCTATTCTACAAAACAGAAATAATAACCGTATCTAATTCATACAGACTGTTGAAAATTAAAGAAGACAATGTATATAAAGCATTTAAGTGCAGTACTCACATGGAGTAACCACTCAATTAAGTGGCAACAATAATTTTTACTGTTCTTATTCTTAGTGCTATTTATTTGTTTTTAAAAATGCCAATGCGGGCGCCTGGGTGGCTCAGATGGTTGGGCGTCTGCTTTCGGCTCGGGTCATGATCCCGGGGTCCTGGGATCGAGTCCCACATCCGGCTCCCTGCTCAGCGGGGAGCCTGCTTCTCCCTCTGCCTCTGCCTCTCTCTCTCTCTCCCTGTCTCTCATGAATAAATAAGTAAAATCTTAAAAAATAAAATAAAATAAAAATAAAAATAAAAATGCTACCCCATGGCTGAGCAAGCCAGCCATTTTACCTGATGGACTAATGGAAGAATTAGCTCATGCCCCAGCCAGCAAACATGCAAGATCTGTGTTAGGAAGCATTTTGAGCTGTCTTTTAGGATAAAAATGGAAGAGAAGCTACTTATTTTCCATTTTCCACTTACCCGTCCATTCATCCATCCAACAAGCATTTACCGAGCCCACGACGATGGAAGACACAGAACTACAGAGGATGTATACTGCCTGGTCCCCAAGGAGTCTGAAATCTCATGAATCAGAGCAGTAAGCAGCCACACTGCAGGCAGAAAGGAGGGAGCAGAAGACCGATGGGGGAAGTGCCAGGAAGGTTGTGACATGGGCAAATGTGACACTCAATTCGGAGAATCAAGGCTTCCCAAGGAGGGGCTTTTGAACAGTGATCCTAACAAGTGGGGCATGCTCCTGGAGGGAGGGAGGGGGCAAAACAGATCTCTAGGTGTCAGATGGTCACAGAAGATCTCGAGGCATTAGCATAGAAAAATATCTTTGGTATGTTTTTAGGTGAAAAAAGAAGACCTATGTAGTACAGAACAAGATACCATTTTTTAAAGTTTGTGTGTGTGTGTGTGTGTGTGTGTGTGTATTCTCTATACAGAAAAATGACATATGCAACACTATCACCAGAGGTGTACAACTAGGGACAGCGTGATGGGAAGAAATAGGAGTGGGAGAAAACGTGGAAGGGGGTCATCTTTCACTTTTTATTATGTAGTTCTGTACAGTTTGAATCTTTAAAATTAGCATACATTTTTTATAATAGTTATTAATGATAAAAATGCACATTCAAATTTTAAGTGATTTTATTTCCTTTCAGTCCTCATATTTAATTTCCAGAATTTAAATTAATATTAAAGGAGGATATGGAATTTTTGTTTATTAATCGAGGACACGGGTTGAAATTTATTCATTCTAGAAAGATTTACTGAGTCCCTGTGGCAAACTGGGCCCTTCTCTAGGCACCAGGGAGCAGAGCAATGAACAAGGAGTCAGCATGCCTGCCCCTGCATGCTCCAAGGGGCCACAGGCAGTGTAACAAATCCAGAACCAGGCGGTCGGACAGGAAGGAGAATGAGAGAAGGGATGAGGGTGCTATTTTAAGTAGGGCGCTCAAGGAAAACTTCCCTGAGAAGGTGATGCTTGAGAGACACCTGGAGGAAGTGAGGGAGGGAGCTCTGAGGACAGCTGTGGAGCAAGCATCCCAAGCAGAGGAAACAATGAGCAGAAGCCTGGAGGCAGGAGCATGCATGCAGCAGCTAAGCAGCAAGGATGGGGCGGAGCGGGCGGGCAGAAGGCGAGGTCCCAAAGGTAGGAAGAGCCGGATCCAGTAGGACTTTGTAATCCTTGAGTAGTACAGGGGCTGCTAGGGGCTTCTGAGCAATGGGGGTGACATGGGAGAATGTGTTAAAAGGAAATCCTAAAAGAGGGCTCCAGTGGTAGTACAGGATAAAGATGAGGGTGGTGTAGACTACAGGGAAAGGAGTGAGGGTTCTTTTTGGTTTTTTTTTTTAATTTATTTGAGAGAGAGCGCAAGTGTGCAAGAAGGTGGAGGGATAGAGGGAGAAGAAGAGAGAATCATCAGTCCTCAAGCAGACTCCCCACTAAGCGCAGAGCCCGACACAGGGCTCAGTCCCATGACCCTGAGATCATGATCTGAGCAGAAATCAAGAGTTGGACACTTAACTGACTGAGCCACCCAGGAGCCCGAGGAAAGGAGTGAGGGTTCTGACGATTTCCGTGGGTTCTGGATCTGGAGCCAACAGGATCATTGATGGATTAGATGAGGGAGGAGAAAGAAAAAGGTGTCCAGGATGACTCTCTGACATTAGGGCACATTGGAGTTGCCATTTCCTGAGAAATGTGAGCATTTTAGGTGATGAATTGAGTCAGGACTGGAATGATAAATTTGGGGTCATCAGCACGTGGCTGACATGTATCTGAAGGCCTGGAGGAAGTCACCAGGGGGTGCTTGAGTAGGGAAATAGAGAATATGGTAACTGAGCACTGGGGCACAGATTGGGGAGACACTCAAGGGAGACCGAAAAGGAGCCGAAGGAGCACCCACAGCGAGTGGTTTCCGGCTGAAGAGGTGAGCAGGTATCTCAGAGGCCAGCAAGGTGAGGACAGAGACTGGCCACTGGATGTGGTTTCCTTAACAAGAGGTTTTCTGGAGGAGGGTAGACAAAAGCGTGGTTGAGTATAAAAGAGCGCGGGGCACCTGGGTTGCTCAGTCAGTTCAGCGTCCGACTCTTGATTTCAGCTCAGGGCATGATTTCAGGTTCTTGAGATCCAGCCCCTCACGGGCTCCACTCTCTCCCTCTCCCCCTCCCTTTTCTGAATGAATGAATGAATGAATGAATGAGTAAGAGCAGCAGAGGAGAGGAACTGGAAAGACTGCATGAGACAACAGTGCAAGCTGTTTTGCTGCGGGAGGGGGGGTGGGGGAGGCAGAGCCCAGAGACAGAGCAGCAGTTGCAAGGAGGGACTTCTTTTTAAAGAGATGCTATAGACTGGTTTGGGTGATAGGAATGATCTGACAGACAGGAGAAAACTCCAGTTGAACAACAGAGACGGAACAAGTGCAGGAACAGCGCCCTTGAGTGGGTAAGAAGGAATGGGACTAGCACACGAGCAGGAGCACAGACAGGCTGTCCGCAGGAGCGGGAGGGAAGGCTGGACGTAGGCACAGGTGGACAGGCTGACGGGCACATGCAGACTCTCTTCTGATTTATTCTGTTCTCCAGTGAAGTCAGAAGAAAGACTGAAGCCCAAATAGAGGTGCCGCCTGAGAGGAAGAGCTGACGTGGTTTGGCACGGGTATGGACAGAGTTATGTACAGAACCTCTGGGTGGCACGAAGGCCATGGGGAGGGATTGTAGATATAAAAGGACACCAGTTAGCTTCGGTATGTATTCTTCTCCAGCCACGCTGGACTTCTGAAGGCACACGGTTGGATTCATCAGGTGAGCACCAGGGAGGTGTGTTGGTCGTGGCATAAGAAAGAAATAATCTCTTATTAAATTAAGCTGCTGAGATGTTGAGGTTTGTTTGTTAAGAGTAGAGAGCATTCCTTATCGTGGCTAATACTCCTGGGTTTTGAAAGGATCGCTACATGGATATTAAATTCACCAAGAATTATGACACGTGTGGTGTTGAAAAGAGACAGTGAACCAGGTGTTTCAAAATCTTCAAGGAATGAGAGAGAGCAACTCAGGGAATCTGTGATCATCACAAGAAGAAAAGATACTGGATGGTGGGACCATGAAAGCATTGAAGGAGAGTTTTCAGGGAAGATGGGATGACAGTGGCCTGGGAATGAAAATGAGAAGCAAGGGAAACAAATTAGAAGTCAATCGGCTCCCCCCAGAATACTCTCAGCACACTAAAATAGAAGGGAACTTCCTCAACCTGATAAAAGGCATCTATACAAAACCTGTCTAGGACACCTCAATAAAACTGTAAATGAACAAGCCTATTGATTAAGCACTGTTATTATCCCTATTTTGCAGGTACAGAAACTGAGGCACAAAGGTATTAAGAACATTGAGTGAAGCAGAAGCCTCACACAGTTGGGGTTCTAGAACAGACACCCTATCACATCAGGGACAGGACTCTTGGTCACAAAGCTCTTCCCCAACCCAAAGGTGACTGTGCACAGTACTCTTCTAAAGCAATGAGTCCTGGAAAGACAGTAGACCCAGAGGGAATGAAGAGAAAATAGCAACCTGGCTTAACTGTTCTCAGTAACCTTCCTCAGGAAGGCTCAAATCCTGCCCTTATCTATACCATGGATCTGGCAGAGAGAACCCAGGTTTTCTAGAAGCCAAAAGACCTAAATTCATGGCAAGCTCTGTCACATACTGGCTGTGGGAGGCCAGGCAAGTGATCTTATTTTGTTCATCTTTAAAAATGGGGCTAATCTTTCCTATTTTGTAGGGCTACTGTAGAATCAGAAATAAAGTCCAAATTCCTTAGTGTGGCTAAAAGGTCCACCATAATCTAGGATTTTATACTTCCCTCTCTGGGCCCATGTCACATTGCACCCTCCCAGGAACACCTCTATCCACACTAACCTGTTTCGGTTCCTACCTCAGGGCCTTTGCACAAGCTCTTGGCTTTGCCTACGGTGCTTTCCAACACACTGTCTCATCCCTACTATTCCTCAAGGTCTTAGCTAAATGTTACCTCATCAGGAGGCCTTCACTGACTCCCCATGTTGGGGGGATTCCAAGACCACTCCGGTTTGGTGATTGACTAGGACTCACAGGACCCAACATATGGTCATATTCATAACTAAGCTTCATTACAGCAAAAAGATGCAGAGCAAAATCAGCAAAGGGAAAGGTGCATGGGGGTGAAGTTTGGTGGAAACCAGGTGCAAGCTTCCAAGGGTGCTCTCCCAGTGGAGTCCCACCCTTAATTCCACACTTAGGACACATTTAATTACTCCAGCAACAGGTTGTGACAATACATCGAAGAATCATCTGCCAGGGAAACTCATCAGAGTCTTAGCACCTGGGTTTATTGGGGGCTGGTAATATAGGCATCCTCTGCTTAACACATAGCAAAATTCCAGACTCCAAGAAGGAAACCAGGTGTTCAGCATGAACCACATTATTTGTACAAACAGTTCAGGCACAGTGAGACACTCTTACCATTTAAGGTAAATTTTATATCAGAATAGAGAACTGTTTCCCAATCAAGTTCCCAGACACCAGCCAAGGACCAACACTGCAAGCAGGCCTTTCTGGGGATAGCCGGTGGGCCCACTAGGCTAGCTCTTTTTTGCACACCACTCCACACTAGGCTAAGTCTCCAGGCCTGTTTCCTTTGTAGCCTCTGTCACACCAGTACTTAATTGAGTCATGTGTAAATCATTTGTTCAATGTCTGTCTCCCCTTCTGGACCATAAGTTCCATAAAAGCAGGCATGGTGCATGCTTGGCACAGAATTCCAGTTAAATAAATATGCATTGAATTAATGAATGAATGAATGAATGAGCATAAAGAGTCTAGCAGAGTGGCTGGCACATAATCAATACCAGCACATGGTAGTTCTCTTGATTCTTGAGTCTCTGTGAGAGTCCTGGGGGAGCTCAGTATCCACAAGCAAAGAAAGACAAAAAGACAGGCTGGAAACTTTAAGACACCATGGCCAAAGTCCCAACGAGAAGGGCAAAGGTGAGTTCAAGGAATATGAGCAAAGCCCCTGGGCACAGTGGTTGAAGACCCATCTCAGATCCCAAGGGAACAGTTTCAAGTTCAACAAAAATGAAAAACAAACAACCTCCAAACTCCCTCCGGTCTTTCCTTCACCTCCAGAGCCGCAGGCAACCAGGAAAAGCTGAACAGTCTGGGAATTCCCTTGGGCTTCCCACATCTACCAGCTCCTACACACTGAGCTTTCCAAGACCCCAGACTGCCCGGTGCCTCAAAAAATATCAATCCTACAGGGCAACAGAAGGAAGAGGTAAGGATGTCAAATATTTGCTGCAAGTTATGCATTGGTTGGGTCTTCAGCTATTAGAAGAAACAAATTTTTTAAAGCATACCAAGTTCTAAGGATTACTCAATTATTTTAATATGGCCAGATACTGCATGATCAATATGAATCCTTGTATTTTTAATGTGAATCATTATTCAAAATATGTCACTGCCCAATCAATACAAAGTTAAAACTCATCAATATTTAAATTTTTCCAATTGACATCTTATCATTCTATCCAGAAAAGACCTCAGCAGATCACAAAATCCACTATTTAATCTTTTAAGTTTGCAGAGTTCAAAATTAAACACCACTCCATGTCATTACCTGCCTGAACAGAGGCCAGTAGCAGATCAAACTGGGGAGGGGTCTGGAGGAGTTGGGGGGAAATCTGAACCAGGGCCCTCAGGCTGAGTTGGCCTCAAGACAGGAAGGCATTTGTCCAATGTCTATGGACTGGCCAGGCTTTGGGAGGGAAGGTGGAGAGGAAGGGTTGCCTAGAGCCTCTGCCATGTGACCTGGCTTTGGGCCAAAGATGAAATTTCTTAGCTTGAGTGATATATGAGGCCCTCCAGGGCCTGTTTCCTCAAACTCCACCCCCCATCCCTATGTTTGATCCTACTGAACCCTGTGCCCACCCCACCCCCCACCCCATCACCCCAGTCTGGCTCTCTAGCTCTATACCTTTCAATGCAGCTTCCCACCTGAAATGCCCCTCACACTCCTCCCCTTCCCATTGGCCTGGCGAATTCCCTGCTCCTCCTTAGGATCTCAGCTTAGACGTCACTGACTCCAGGGAGGCATCTGGAATGGGCAAGTGGCCGCCATATGTGCCACCATGGGACTCTGTGTTGACTTTGAATACAGTATCTCTCTGGCTGTCTCTCAATCACTCTGAACTTTTCTGTGACAGGGACAGATCCTCTCCAATCTAGGCATCTGGAACACAGGAGGGGCTCAATCAGCATCAGATGGAAAAATGGATGGATGGATGGATGGATGGATGGATAGATGGGATGGACAGATGGACAGAGAGATGGACAGATGGTTAGCTCCCTGAGACCCAGCAGATCTCTTCATGTCTCTGAAGCTAACTTGGAGGAGAGTGACTTAGAGATGGGCAGGCCCCTGCAGGTGGCCAGAGGTTGACTCCCATATCTGGCTCAACCTTCTTAACAGGTATGCTCCTCCATCTTAAGATGGTGTGGAAGCAGAGGATCATTAAAATCTTTGTTTGTTTGTTTTCTGGGGACTCTCCTCAGGAGAGCAGGTATGGTTTGGGATAAAGAATGTAAGAGAAAATGGGGACTTTCCACTCTGAAATCAAATATTCAGTCTGATAAGGAAACCCGGGCTCAGAGCTCCCTGAGGGCTCACAGATAAGAGGACAGGATGTGGACACCACTCTGAGTAAATTTAAGGGCACCAGGAAAACCTGCCACACAAAATCCCCTCTCCTTTCACTTCTTGATCCCCACTTCACTGGGCTCCCACCAATAGAAAAATCATTTCTTTAGAGCCTGAGGGTCTTTGTTCTCTAAGAGTTCACCACTAAATTGCACAAAACCTAGGAAGGCAGACATTAAATCTCCGACAGCAACTTCATTCATTCTGTACGTGTCTACTAGGTCCTCTTTCACCATCAGCACCGGGCTTCACCATGGGGGTTCAAGAACGAGGCCCATGACTTGAAATTTCAGGGAATCTGCTTAACATTCAGTGATGGCAAAGCCAGAGAATTCAGTCAATGAAGCTATTGGGCAGCCCCCCTCTGCAACATAAAGCACTGACTAGCAAGCACATCGTCCCCAACTTCAAGAAGTTTACAGTCAAGTGAGGAGCAGGTCAAGAATAAATGTCTATTGAATGAGTTACAGTAGCTGAGGCGCCGTCTACCTGCCACATAAAACCGCCTAACAAAGAAAGAGCTACTGAATGGCACTGCGGATGTGGAAAAAAAAGAAATCAAAGAGGAGGGGCATTTGATCCAAGTCCAGAAGGATGACTAGAAAGTTCTAGGTGGGGGACTTGCTTCAACAAGAGGAAGCATTACCTCGTCCCTGTGGCTGGAGGGAAGAATGCAGCAGACAACGAGGGTCTCAGAGGGAGTGGATTCATTCCAAGAGGAGGACAAAGAGCCCAGAAAGAGGCACGGGACCCCAGAATCAAAGCAGCATGTTGCCAAGTGCAGACTCCAGACACAGTGCTCTGGGCTCTCCTGCTTAATGGAGTCACGCACTGGGGCCCAGCTAAGTAATGCAAAGAATGACAAAGTGTCCAGCAGGTGTCCAGCAAGGGGTCTCCAACTGGAGCCAAGACAATAACTGTGAGCTGGGAGGCCTGCGCCCCAGAGCCGGCCTCATCTCTCACCGACACACCCCTGCAGACGAGAAGCCACAGGGGTGGCTGGGGCTGGGCATGTCCTCAGGGCTCACCACCGAGTTCACAGCATTTGCTGTGAGCTAAACTATGTCCCCTAAAACATACTGAAGTCCTAACCCCCAGTGCCTGTGACTATGATTTTATTTGGAAACCAAATTTTTGCAGATGATGACGTTAAGATGACATCACTAGGGTGGACCCTAATCCAGGATGACCAGTTTCCTTTAAGAAGGGGAAATCTGGGGCGCCTGGGTGGCTCAGTCAGTTAAGCGACTGCCTTCGGCTCAGGTCATGATCTTGGGGTCCTGGGATCGAGCCCCACATCGGGCTCTCTGCTCAGCGGGAAGCCTGCTTCTCCCTCTCCCACTCCCCCTGCTTGTGTTCCCTCTCTCGCTTTCTCTCTCTCTGTCAAATAAATAAATAAAATCCTTTAAAAAAAAAAGGGTGGGGAAATCTGGACACAGAGACAGACACACTCAGAGGGAAGACCACGTGAAGACACAGACGGCCATCTGCAAGGCACGGAACACCTGAGGGCACCAGAAGCTAGACGAGAGGCATGGGATGGATTCTCCCTCACAACCTCAGAAGGAGCCAGACCTCTGGCCTCCGGAACTGTGAGCCAATGGCTGTCTATTATTTAAGCCACTCGGCTACAGTGCTTTGTTACGGCTGCCCTAGGAAACTAACACAGCCTCTACCCATCACACGGTGCTGGGGGCCAGGCTGGGGCTGGGCTGCACGGGGCTTGCTGGCCCCATTAGGGGTCTTGAGTTCCGTCCTGGGAAGACCTGGCAGCCACACGAGGTCTTGATATGTGCTCTGTGATATGGTCAGACTTGTCCTTTTACAGATTCGCCCTGGCTTCTGTGGGGACAGAGGCTGATGTGGGGTGAGGGTAAAAGGGAGACCAGCTGGGATAAGGGCAGGGGCAGGCATGATGGAGCATAGAGAGGGAACTTGGGTCTGGTGCCCAGCTCTGACTTCAGCAACAGGGAAGGTGGTGGGGCTGAAGATGGGGGCAAGCTTGGTCTCATTTTCAGCATCAGGCTCTGAGCCGTTCTTAAATAAAAGCCTCTGAGGGAGGAAATCCAAATCTTCTACCAGCTGTTCACTTCAGACATCTTCCTGAGATCTGTCTTGGGCAGGAATTTTCTGCACCCCTCGTGGGGAAGGGAGTGGGGTCTCCATGAGGAGAGATGGGTGGAGAGGAGGAAGGAGAAAGCCCCTCCCCTCTGCAACCCTCTGGGCCACTCTGGAGCCCAGAACACTCTCCATGGCCATCCCCAAAACGGCCTCCTAGAGCTTTCCACTCTGCCAGCTGGCAACCCCACGGGTCCTTACCCTGGAGCAATCCTGAGGAGCCAGGTAAATGACTGACAAGCCAGAGGACCAGCCTTATCCCCAAGGAGAAGGCAACGTCAGTCAGGGAACCAAAGGACAAAAGCAGTGCTTCCCTAAATGGAGGCTCTCACCCCATCAAATCCCCCTGAGACTCGGGGACACAGAGCGACTCCCAAAGAGTACCCTGGCATCCACCTTACCACTCCCCTCCCTCCACCATGGATCCTTTGCCAAGCCTGAGTGCCAACAACCAAATACAGGGAGTCTGCCTGAGAAGGGCTTCCAGAATGGACATGCTGGCCCTCCCGTTTCAGCTGGGAACCCCCACCCCCAGCCCAGCCAGCAGAGTGGAAGAGCAGGATTGTGCCCTCTTCTTCTTTCTAGAGGCCCCTGCAGGACCTTCTGGATCTAGTAACCCAGCAGGGCACTTTGGGAGATTCAGGAATCACCCAGCTATAAGGACATAACCACCAGGGCCCATGAATCATCAGTGAATTAATGGTCGATTATCATGGCCCTCACGTACATTTTCACCCATGAACTATGTCCACGACCCTAAGAGTTTTCTAATTCATTCAACACTGACGGTTTCTGTGGGGAATATGCTTGATCTCTGGCAACCAAAACATTCCATTAATGGGAACATCTAATTCCTGACAATGCCGGAGCTTTTATTTAATCCACCTTATTCGCCTACTGTGCTGGAAGTCATTGCTTATTTTTCATGTGTCTCTCCAGTATCTGCCAGGATGTCCTACTGGATCTCCAGTGGGTCTCTTTATACATGTAGCTCAGCCCGCTTTTTCCATTTAAACCCGGTTCTGGGCCAGCCCCGGGAACAAAGCCAGAATGTCTTAGTGGCACAGAAATGCACACAGATCTTTGCTTCCCACTGCACTCAATTCTCCAGTCACTGGGATGGACTCATCTTCTCTTGGAAGATTTTTTCCTCAAATTGTGGACATCAGGTCCTTAGGAGTCGTCGGGATGCCTTACATCCCTGGCAGAATCGCTGGCTTTTCTTAGCTGCCAAAAGCAAGAGAAAGTCTGCAAAACAACCCATGCCCTTGACATCTCTCCTGAAAACAGATTCACTTTCTTTGAAAGAAAATTTTATGAAATGTGTAATATTGCATCTCATACATTGATCAAAAGTGTGGCTCTGAGATTTTAATTCTGTTCCTGATAGAAAACAATGGAAATTGTATCACCTGAGAACAGACAGTTCAATTAAATCTCTGGACCCACATGGGGCATTTCCAAATTGTCACCAAGTCAGGTATTCTCTCCTCCACCAAGGGGGCAGCAGGGCCTGTGCTGGGCTCTGGACTCTGTGATGGACAGACTCTCCAATGTCCCCAGTCACCCCTGCCTCGTGGTGTTCACATCCTTACATGATCCCCTCCTGTTGAGTGTGAGGAGAAGGTGTGCTTCTCTTCTAACCCAAGAACACAGCAAAGGTGATGGATGGGACATCAACTCTGTGGTTAACTTACATAAGGTCATAACCCCTGTCTTACGAAAAGACTCTATCTCCTACCTGACTCTCATGCTTTGATGAAGTAAGCATTCACGTCAGAGGGGCCCAGTGTCAAGGAACTGCCCCAGAGCCTGCGAGAGATTGGTGTAAAACAAGTGCATGAGCTTGGAAGTAGACCAGGCCCCAGCTGAACCGCCATGGGAGACTGCGGTCCCAGCAGACACACGGCTGTGGCCACGTAAGAGACCCCGACGTGGAGGACTCAGCTAAGCAGAGCCTAGATTCCTGCCCCACAGAACTGACATGTGCCCTGTTAAACCACTAAGCGTGTGGTAATTTGTTACGCAGCAGCAGATAACTAACACGGAGTCAGACGGATCTGGGGGTTCCGGTCCTCATCCTGCCATTTACTATCTGCGACCTCAGATAAGCACATTAGTCAGTGTCTTCAAGCCTCAGTTTGCTCATCTGTAAAATGGTAATGAAAATCACACCTATCTCAACGGGTAGCTGTAAAGATGAAATGAGACAAAGCATCAAAAGGGTTTAGCCTTCTTTACATCAGCTGTTCTCAACGAGGGTTCCCTGAAGGAGGAAGCCCTGGTGCCCACAGGCTTCCATGGAACGTAAGGCATTAACTTCCCTCCTGTGCATCAGAACGGTACCAGCCAGTACCATCCTTGAAAGAGTTGAGAAAAAGCCCCGAACATCATTTTCTGTACAGCTTAAACCTCTCCTGGAACCGCAGGTAAGGAAGGCGGCCAGTACGCAGCAAATGGCGGCTTCCTCTTCCAGTACTGTGGTATGTGCGATCCGACGCCCTCGCTCTCCAAGGGTGGAGCCTCGCAGTGTCTGCTCTGACGAGAGCAGACACTCCCCGGAGCCCCCTTCTTCCTGCTACAGAAACCACTGCCTACCCTAGCCACCGAAGAGCCCAGAAGACAGATCTCAGGGTGAGGTCATGACAGCGGCATTTCTTGCCAATAACAAGCATGTTCTCCTATGTTTTGGGCTCAGGGGTTCACAGTGTTCTCTCTCCAGGACCCAAATTTGACAGGACATAAATAAAAATAATGGTGCCTCCATTAATTGCCATGGTTTCCCAAGGATTATGTAGGTTTGGAAAGGAGAGCAGGAGTGGGGAGGTTAGGGCTCTGGTGGTTTTCTCTTGTGTTTAATGCTGTGGGTTCCTGCGTGTTTGCTTTGGAGGGGTTCTTCTAATATCTCCTGCACTGGTCTTTGGGGCCCGGCTTGAGGTCACTGCACCAAAGGAGTCATTTTAATAAAAATAGATCAAGTACTAGCCAGTCTTCATAGAAAACAGAAGGCACTTAACCCTTTAATTTCCGAAATGTGAACTGACATCAGGGGTCCTTTAAGAGCTCTGTGAAGGAAGGCAATTTCCTGCACTCCAGACCCGAGGCTGTGTGAAAACTGCACGGGTATCTGGGAAATACAGAAGTTCCTGGCTTAGCAAATTATTTCTCATCCCACACAAAGATAAACTCTGTTCATTACACATTACACCAGCTTCTGAAGTCAGCTCATCTTCTAACAAATACAGCTTGTTATACAAATGGGTCTGCATTCAGTGAGCCTGAATGAATAGCAGGTTCTCCCTTACATCGTTAGCTCTTCAGTCAAGGTCTCCTGCCTCCGTCCCTGACATACAGATGGTTCTGGGGCCCCCAGACCACATCCCCCACTTCGGCTGTTCAGTGCGCGTTTGCAGAAGCGAATAAAGTGCCATTTATCTAACACATGGCGACGCACGTTTTTCCACAATGAAAAATTTCAAACAATGTGTGAAAACACAGGCATCAACAGTTCTGATTCCAAAAACCACCTTTTGATTAGAATCAGAAGCGTCAAAGCCCTAAGTGGGATGCCAAGAATTTGAAGTCTAATTCTGACCCATCCAACTCCTGAACTAGGAGGACCCGGTACCCCCAGGACAGGAAGAATGGTGGAAAGATTCCGAAAATGAGTTCCAAGCAATCAGAGATGGTTTATCTATCAGTGGAGACACCCACCAGCATCGGAAGATTTGAGAGATGCCCTGGGGCCTGACTCACCTACGTGAGTCAGCCCGCCGTCCAGGCAGGAAATACAGAAAGCTTTTTTCAGCCAACACCTTGGCTGAAAATGCTGTTAAATTAATCAGCCAACTGCCTAAGAGGACCCTCAGGGGCCGGGACACAGAACAGAGAAGTTTTGTAGGAAGAATAAAGAGCCAGGAACACTCAAAGTTCCATGTGAGGAGGGCAGGCCCGGGAGGGGTGATGGGAAGCAGAACAGCAGCACAAAGGGTCTGGGGGAGCAGCCCACCATGCCGAGGGGGGTGGTCAGGGGTTATAAACATGAGAAGGAGCTGGTTGCTAGGTGAAGACGATGAGGGCTGAGATGTGCTGATATTTAGGTACCGTAAAAATGGCCAGTGCCTGAAGCCCGGGGCCTGCCCAAGACTGAAGGGTAGTGTGTGCTGGGGTCATTTTTGTGCCCAGTCAGGAGAGCCAGCTGTTAGTTCTTCAGGGGGCTTTGAGCTGGGTGGCTGTGAAGCACCTGTGCCCCGAAATCAGCACGGTAGGAGTGTTTACACCAGTAGAAACCTGCAGCTGCCCCAGGTTGGCAACACCCCCCCCCCACTACGGAGCACCCATCAGTACATTGACCACGGGGAGTAGTTATGCGCTCGGATGCTGTGCATTTCTTAACCCATCAGTTGACTTTGTATGTGCACCAAGAGTCACTTACGTTTATTTCCAAACCTGTTTGTGCCAGTTGTACTTTTCACTGTAATCATGTAAATAAATAAGGTCTAGAATAACAAAACAGGAGATTAAAAAGATGGTTGTTTCTGTGAAAAGTCAGTCAGCTCAGAAAGATGCAATGGAAGTAAGTTGCTTGAAGAATCTGCCAAGTCAGAGGGACTGATTCAACTATAAAATATGGGTGGGGTGGTCAGAAAACTCTGTAAGGAGTCTGTACCCAGATTGCTTCACAAGTATCCTTAAGTCTCCCCTCCACTTTGAAGAAATAAAAATCAGAAATGGTAGGCAAAGGATTACTGATCTGGGAAAGAAGATGGATCTCACCCACCCCAGTAGGCCCCCACTGGAGAGAACCAAAAAAGACCTTGGCCCAAAGTCAAAAGACTGGTAAGTCAATACCTATCTTTAAGTGATTTTCTTAATTAACTGATTAATGACTCAACCCCACTGGGTCAGGAGTCAAGCACCGGAAGTCATCTGCCAGAGATGATGGTTGAAGGTATGGGAGCAGAAGGCAAGGAGCAAAATACGGAGAGAAGAACCAGCAAATGACAGGGGAAGGGAACTCCAAAGCCGGAGCTACGATGGCTGGCTTTACGTGCCAACTCGCCGGGGCCACCACATTCCCAGATAGTTGGTCAAACATTACTTTGAGCATGTCTGTGAGGATATTTTGGGGTGAGATTAACATCTGAAACAGGAGACTGAGTAAAGCACATTGCTCTCCCTCACGTGGATGGCCTCATCCAATCTGTTGAAGGCCTGAACAGAACAAAAAGGCTGAGCCTCCAGCAGGTACGGGAAAACTCCTCCTGCCTGAGGGCCTTGACCCGGTCTTTTTCCTGCCTTCAGTCTGGAACTGGAACACTGGTTCCTCCTGGGTCTCAGGCCTGCTAGTCCGGTCTCCTAGGTCTCCAGCTTGCCCACCAGAGGTCTTGGAACCTGTCGGCCTCCATAGTCACATGAGCCGATCTCTACAACACACACACACACACACACACACACACACACACCCTATTGGTTTGGTGTCTCTGGAGAGCCCTGACACAGAGGGCAGCTCGGACAGAGCAGAGAAGCCTTCCCTGACTGCTAACCCTTTCCGGCTCTCCCCCACCTCCCGCTCACCTTCATCACCACACTCTCCTGCCCCTCTACCACTGTGGTCTGGGGATGTGCAGGCCCCACTAGACCTGAGATCTGAGGGTTGACAAGAGCCTGATTCACAGCACTTGGCATGTGTCAGCAGCTCCATAGAATTAACTAGAGAGGACTTTGAGAGACGGTCAATCAGTCCATGGGGTCAAATACTGCCAAGGTCAAGGGGAATGAGGACAGAAGAAAGGTCCTTGCACTAGGTATGTCGGTTGGTTACAGCCCTGGTGACAGAGGCTTTAAGGAGCAAGAATGAGCAGTGAAGAACCAGAGACAGTGGCTCATGGACTGAGCAAAAGGAAGGCCCATCCGGCCATAAGGCAAAGGGCGCCTGTGGTTATGCCACCATCCTACCCTCCCGGATAGTCTGACTAAAAGTACGGAGAGGTAGAAACTCCGACATCAACGTGACTTCCCTTTTGCCAGGCATTTGGATGCAAGGAGCACTCACTTCTTTCTGTCTGTTATATTTTTGAAGCATAAAATATATTGCTAAAGCGAGAGGATATCATTAAAGGTTAATTATGAGAAACTTAAAGGTTATTTTTGCATATCTCACCTCTTGGACAAAAGCTGCTTCCTCATTACCATGTTAGAATATAAATTAATCTGGAAAGCATTTAACATGCCACTGACGCTTTAGCTTTGTTACGGTGCAAGACACCATGAGCACACACGAGCTGGAGGTCCGCCTGCAGCCCTCCTTCCTCTCGACACCCTCCTGAGGCTCTGAAGCCATTCCTGCCCCCAAACCCTCTTCTCCAGACCAAGGGAGTCAGGTCAGGACCACTCTTCCAGAGGGAGCAGTCTGGCTCCTCTCTCTGCCCCAGGCAGCCCCATCTGGTTAAAGGAGCCACGGGGACACATTTGAGCACGCGGCCTGGGGCACACGCGGGAACCCCAGCCAGAGCCCAGGCGCTGGTGCTCAGCCCGTGGCCAGCGCAGTCCCCCGGCCCCAGAAGCCATCAAGTCCCACAGCGTCCTGTGGCTCCTGCCCCCCTCTGTGGCTTCTGACAGAGAAGGATGGTTCCGGCCTTAATAAAGTTAGACCGAGTTTCACTGAATAATTTATTTGCACACACTGCATTTCAGAAAGTTGCTGCTTCTCTTGCTGATGCTACACCTTCCTGGGGTGAAGTGGGGTCCAGTGGAGAAAGCAGGAAAGATGGGGCCAGTGCACCCAAAAGGGCGCCACGAGTCTGCCGGGGAAGGCTCCACTGACGGGCAAAGGCAGAAGGGCGAGGAGAGCGAGCAAGCCCCACCCCGAAGCACCCCCCCATGAAAGGAGGAAACAAATGACCCCCTGGGGTTAAGCACCACATCCCCACTTCCCACGAGAGCAGCGGGTTGGAACCGGAGAACTGGCTCTCCCCGGGCAACAGGGCCGCCAGGGGACAGCTCAGCTCCACGGGACTGCTGCCCCTGCCCTTCAGCACTCAAGGAAACTGTTGGCCCCCGGAATGTGCTGCCATGAAGAGAGACAGAAATATGGGGGGTCAGGGGAGCCCCAAAGCTTATCAAGAGCATCCAACATCTGTTGGGCATCTGAGGAGAGAGGGAGCTAGAACTGGAGGAAAGAAGACTCAGTCTGGACCGGAAGATTGGGGTTAGTGCTCAGCTCTGCCACTGATCAGCCAGACAACCCTGTGTGAAGCAGGGACAGCAATGTCTACCTCGGCCGGTTGTCTGAGGAAGACGGGAGATGGCACAGTCACACCCTTTGAGGCGGGCGAGAGAGCTAACACCAAGGCGGACACTGTGAAGATTATCGACAGGCATCTCAAGAGAGACAAAGAAAAAGGCCAGTCCACCCGTGCTCTGAGGGACACACGGCCCCATATCCTCCAAGTAAGAGAAGGTCTGGATGAAGCCAGACATGAGAGATGGACGAAGGGAGGCAGCAACCCGCAGCTCTGGGAGGCAGGCCTGCAGCACACGCACCAGCCCCGAGTCCTACGGGTGCCCCGACGCGGGCTCCAGGTTGTGCGCTAACAAGGTACCAACCTCCCAACAGAGAGATGCCCACACACTCAGACTGAAAGAGACACCTGTGACGGTCACAGTAATGGCCCCATCTCCGATTGCCTTTCCACTCATTATCCCGTCCACCCTGTGCAATTACCCCGGAGACAGCCCTGCATCAGTAAGCCCATTTTACAGGACAGACAACTGGGCTCAGAGAGACGAAGCATCGTCTGCTGGTCATTAGCTGTCACACATCCAACACCATTCTCTAGCTCACAGATGGCAAAATTAAAATGGGCCCAGCTCTGTCTCCAAAGCCCACCCTCTTAAAATCACTCTAGCCTGCCTCCTCACGGGAGCTCTTGGGGGGCTTTCTTCTTGATAGAAACTTCCAGAAAGCCAGGAAGAGTGGAGCCAGGGCAATGTGGATGTGGGAGGCAGAACAAAGCTCCTCAAAGATGTCCGCGTCCTCACCCCGGGAACCTGTGACCACGTGGGGCTACATGGCAAGGGGGAGTTAAGGTTGCAGATGGAATTAAAGTTGCTGGTTCGCTGACCTTGACACGGGGAGGATAGCCCGGATTATCCAGGTGGACCCTACATAATCACAAGGATCCTTCAAAGTGGAAGAGGGAGGCAAAGACGCCCCCAGAGACAGGGTCAGCACGTGGCCACAAGGCTGGCCCTTGAGACAGAAGGAGGGGCAGTGAGCAGAGATGTTGGGGAGGGGAGAGCCAGGGAAACAGACCCCCCTCTCAGGCTCCCAGAAGGAGCGCAGCCCGGCTGACACCTCACTTTTAGCCCGTGAGACCATGTCTGCACATCTGACCTATAGAACTGGAAGTTGATGAGTGTGTTGCTTTAAGCCACAAGTTCACGGTGACTTGTTCTGGAGGTAGAGGACACAGGGATGTGTGTGGGGACAGCAGTTCCCTGAGTCCCTACAGTGGGAGGGGCCCAGAGTCACTCACTTCCTGCTGGCGCGGGAAGAAGACCACCCCAAAGGGAGCACGGAGAGGCCCGAGGATCTGCGCTGTCCCTCTGGGATCAAAGGACAAACCAGCCTCCTTGAAAAGGCAGGAATCCAACCCTTCTAAGAACACCGATTCATCTGCCCCAAGTGAGCAGCAGCTGTTGGTGAAAACGACGCTGGCCTCCAGGTTGCTGATTAAATATTACAACAAGAGGCCCCACATGCCCCTGTGGCAGGGCTGAATAATTCATAGCGGGCTTATTTGAATGAAGCAGAAGGCAAGAAGCTGAACTGGGTCAGACTGGCCCGGCCTGCTCAAGCAATGCAGCTATCAGGTCATTTTAAAACAAAAGGGATGAGCTGTTGAAAGGATTAATTATTGGCTTCTCAGCTTTCCTGAAGCACAGTGCCTAAAAATCATTGCAAATCGATGTCTATTAAACTGCCTCTGAACATTCCAGCCCTTCAGGAAAAGAAACTTTAAAATAAGGGGAGGGGGACCTGGAAATTCTAATGGGTTGGGATAAAGGGTTACATGGCCCAGAAAACGTGCGTTGCTCCTTGTTAAGAGAATGCCCCAGCAGCTACCGGAAGCAATGAATGGGTGGTAGCAAGATCTCAGAAGCAAATTAAGCCAACACCTGGAGCCCAGGAGCATGTTCCACGAAGGAACAGAATGAATCACTTGAAAGTCACATAAATTGAATGCAGAAACACCTCGGGCCACCTTGAGCTCATTTCCAGAATGACCTGTGTTCCCTTTCCAGGCTGCCACAGGCAGGAGGGTCACCAAGGCCAGATCTGCCCCACGGGGAACCAGACAGAAGCCCACCACCCCAGTGAAAAGGTCAGGTCTAGCCAACCCCACGCTGGGTTTCAGACGCCATGGCCCCTCAGCTGGTGCGCCCCCTGCATCCCCTCACCTGAGTCTAAGTGTTGTATGAGAAGGGAGGACTGGGCAGCAGAGGGGCCACCCGATGTCCCCAAACAGTAAGCAGTCAGCTTTCTCACAGTGGCCAAAGGAAGACAGTCCACCTGCCCTATTTAAAATACTGCAACATCTTGATCAGTGGTCTGCAATACCATACCACAGAATGTTCTTTTACAGATGACTCAGCAATGGCAAATGGATGTCAACATAACTAGTGGTGGCCCTCTGTGTTAAGAAGGCTTCTGAGGCTGAATGCAGCTCTCAAGAAAACAGAGTCATGATTAGTGATACCTGCCCTGGGCATTGATGGAGCACACATATATGCCATCTCTGAATCCAATTCAGCCATTTTAAGGAAAAGGAAACTGAGTCCCAGAGAGGCAAATGCACTTTGCCCAAGGTCACACAGAAAGTGAGTGTCAATGCCAGGATTAACTCCCCAGTCACTCTATGCCGTTCTTATCAGTAATCATGTGATACAATATCTCAGTTAGTCCCCGGTGGTCCCTGCCTCCTGGAATTCAGGCCCTTGTGTGATGCCCTCCCCCACTGTGAAATGGACCTAGTGGCTCTCTTCTAAGAAACAGAGTTCAACAAAAGTTACAGGATGTCATTCATGAGGTCAGATTCCAAAGAGACTCTGGCTTTGGTCTTGCTCACCCTCCCATACTGTCTTGCTCTGATTGATGAAGCAAGCTGCCATTTTGGAGAGGCCCATGTAGCAAGGAACCAGGGTGACCTTGGCTAATAGCTGGTGAGGAACTGAGCCCCTGGCCCAAAGCCAATGAAAAACTGAATCCTCCAACAACCACATACGTGAGCTTGGAAGTGGGTCCTGCCTCACTCGAGTCTTCAGATGAGTCCACAGCCCCAGCAGACACCCTGGCTGCTTCCCTGGGAGGCATAGGTATCCAGCTTAGCTGTCCCACATTCCCGACCCACAGAAAGGGTAAATATTTATCTTAAGCCACCGAGTTTTGAGGTAATTTGTTACACAGCAATAGATAACTAACTTAGTGATCAATAAATATCTTTCCCATGGATAATCAATGAGTTTGGGCTCTGAGTTTGGCCTCCCATGTAACTGACTCTCCTGGCAACCACCTCCTATCTAAAATGTCCTTCTCTGCCGACTGTTGTGACATGAACTCCAATAATACTCTCTACTCTCAGAAACTGGTTTATCCCCAAAGATCATTGTTGGTAGTTGAGAATAACATGGGTTTTCAGACCATCATTCCATGCAGCTACAGAAACAGAAGCAAAGAACAATTGGTCCGTGTGTGTACAGAGCCCAGGGCCATACGGGACTGCTCTTCTGAATGGATTCCTGGCAAGATAATCATAGTATATACAACAACACTGTGTCCCATGAGCTCAGCATTCACTCATTTACTCCTCACAACAGGCACTGCTGTAATTCCCATTATACAGATAAGGAAACTGAGGCACAGGGCAGTAGTTAACTTCCTGCTAATAAGTGGCAGAACTGGGATTCAAATCCAGTCTGGCTCATGACCACCATGCACTTCAGCATGGAATTCTCTTCATTGACATCAGGGTTTCTCCACCTCAGCACTACCGACATTTAGGGTTAGATAATTCTGAGGGGAGGAACTGTCCTGTGCACCGCAGGACACGGCAGGATGCTTACCAGTGTCAGTGGCCTCTACCAGGGGCTGTTAGTAGCAGGTCTACGCCCACTGTGACCACCAGTATGTAACATATGTATGTCTCTGGGTATCGTCAAAAGTCTCGGGGGGATGCCCAAACTCGCCCCAGTGGACAAGCACTGCTCTCCAGTCCGGGAAGAAGTCGGCATGATCCCAGCGGCCCACCAGGGTGACCTTGCAAATGGTTCCACTCATGGTCCTGTGAGCTGCCCAAGGGCAGAGGAAGAGAGGCTTTTGAATTAGACAGCCGGCTATGAATCCCAGCTTGGGAAGGCCTTCTAACCTCCCTGCACCTACCTAGACACTCGATAAAAGGGGGGCATGGTTGTGTCCTCCAGGGCAGCTCTTCAGCATCGTGAACAGCTTTGCCTCCTTATTCAGCCTCTGCCAGGCTCCCCACAGACTGAACACAAATGAAGACATCCCAGCGGCAGCCCTCCCCTCCGCGAAGCTATTCTTTCTGGGCTTTCATTCCATCCTAGTGCATTCCATGGCCTCTAGAGCCTTCTAATCACTTATGCCAAAGCCACCAATTAAGCTGCTGTATCCGTGGTTTCAGGACGAGCAAAGTCCAAGTGTCGCCCTCCTGTCCCCCATCAGGGCGCACCATCCCTCCCCCAACCAAAGTTCAGGGTTTTCTGATTGAAATTCACACTTACAAATGTTGCTGTGCTGTTTTTCCCAATGAAATCAATTGAATCCAATTGATCTTGGCCCCGTTTTGCATTCCTCCTACAGCTCTGTGTGTGTGCGAGCGCATGCGTGTGCGCACACACGTACCCCAGGCCCTCCTGTGTGTGCTGTCTGGGAATTACTCTCCAGTTATCTCAGATATGCATGACTTGTCTCTCCAGTTGGATTAGGGGCCATGTTTTCTACTGCCTTTGTAACCCACAGTGCCCAGTACAAACCTAGGCACGCAGCGGGCACTCAGTAAAGGCTTGTTGACGAATGCTAGAGAGTATAGAATTGCATTTCAGCAACCCCTGTCCTCGCCCCACCTGTCATCCAACATCCCTGATGAGACAGGCTGTCCCTGGTGGTTCCCACACCATCTCCCCTGCAGCAGCACTTCAGTCTGCACGTTAGCGATTGGATCTTGCCCTCCAAGTTAACAAGACCACCATCCCAAACCAGAAAGAGCCCTGGAGCCTCCCTGAGTCACAACCAGGAAGTCGAGATATTAAGCCATCTGCCTGTTGGAAGCCACTTTCCAAGCCAATTAGGGATAATTTTAGGAGAGCAGGTTCATGAGATGTAACATCAAATGCTCTCCTCTGAAGGGAAGGCTTACTGTAGGATCAGCTTCTCCAGAGCAAACAAGTTTTGCTGGAAAATTATAATGAACACTTGGTGATGCAGAGAAAACTGCTCCATCGGGTTATAAATACTCCCAAGTGCCCCACTACTCGGGGTGGTTAAAAAATTATTTTAAAGCACCAAGATGCTGAAGTTGAAAAAAAGCACTCCAATATGAGTCAGAAGGACCTGGGCTATGGTCTCAACTTTTGTGCCTAATTAGACTGAGCGACTTTGGGCTGATAACACAATCAGAAAGACTCGGTAGACTTGGCCTTGAGCAGAAGGAAGTGGCTGGGCAGAAGACAGAAGGACTCCTGTTCTCTCTCTCCCCTCACATCCCGCCATCCCTTTACCTCTGTCTGTCTGTCTCTCCCCCACCCCCGCCTCAGTCTGCTACAGGCACTCCCCACTTTGTAGAGCTGTTATGAGGCTTGAGATCTCAAATTTGAAGGAGCTTTGTAAGTTATCGACAGCCTGTGAGGTACTGAGGAAACTTCAGTGCTGGTCTGTGGGTCTGGGTTTTATAGCAGTTTCACGAATTAACATAAACCAGACCTCAAAGAAATCAGATAGCTAGAAAACACAAATAAAAACTGAAGCTATAGTTACTCCTTGGCTGAGAGCTTTGCTGGACAGGAAGTCACAGCACATATGTCCTAGAACTCCATGGGAAAAGCCAGGTATTTTAAAACTGACTTTGAGATGCGTGCATGTACCATTCTTTTACCAGAATGTACACCCGCACCACATTAGGTTTGGGCTAATGTTAAATTATATTGTAGTTTGTGAACAAACAAACAGCTCAAAGCAACAGCCAGATGCTGGCTGGAAGGGACCCCAGATCTGCCCTCTATGCACCCCCACTTCACCGTGCTCCTCTCCATGCCCACCAGAAACTGGGAACGCTGCAGGGGAAATCCCCAGCGGACCCGTGGAATGTTCCTAAACTAATGGCAATGTTACTTCTGTGAATTCAGACACTTACCCAGGTGATGAAGCCCTAACTTTCTGGCAGGGAGTAAATTCACTAAGCAATGACCTTAACTCAGTAAATTAATTCCAAAGCACAATTGTTTTCAATCTTCATTTGAAATCCGCCTTCATTAATCTAGATTTAATGGCATATGAAATGGAAATTCCCTTAATAAAATAAGTTATGAATATTTATCATCCCATTTTACCTGAAAATTGAATAATTCATCAATTAACTTTACTATTAATTATTTAATGCAAAATTAACAAACTGCAAAACTCTGACGTATCCTTGCAGGCCCTCTGGCGCTGGAGAAATGGCAGAACCGTGGATAAGTCCCGACATAAGCCGACAGGACATAGGAGTAAGGTTGGAAGTTTTCTACAGGAAGCGAGAACTAAACAACTTACTCATAAAGTGAAGGGACAGATTTTCTTCTCAGCTTGGAATTCTGTACCACAGCCAAAAAAAAACTCTGTTTGGCAATTGTTTCTAGAGAATATTTCTCCCGTGTGTTCCCTCTGTCATCCGTCACTATCACGTTGTCGTCAATATTTTTCTAACGCGTAGATGGGCCCGTGTGTGAAGCCATCACGCCCAGCAAAGCGCCCGGGGACCACTGCCTCCCCTGCAGCCTCATCAGGACCCCAGTCTGAAGAGGAGGGAGGAAGCTAAGGAGGAGCACAGAATGCAGGGGACCAAGGGACGGGGGGGGGCGACGGCCGCCGACGTGGAGCTATTGACATTCTCGCGGAATCAAAGCTTTGGGCTTGGAGCTGCTGAGCCCCCAGTTCACCCAGGGCGGCCGAGAGTTCTTCTGACTCTCAACTCTTAAGGCCAGATCATACCGTGTCTTCCGAGAGGACAGCAACCAACAGGATGTGGCAGCTTCAGAGGGACAGTCTTTCCATCACTAACACGGATACCTGCAGAGGCAAGTGAGAGCTCTGGGTTTCTCTGCACGTCCGTTCTTGTCCTTCTGGTTCATTCTCCACTTCCAGGGCAACCAGGATGAGGCTGTTAATCATACCTGCTGATTTACCTGCCCTGCTCAAACCCTCCCCCAGGTGTCCCTGATGATTATCCCCAGTGATTATCCCCAAATCCCGGCCTGGTGTACTCGGCCCTCCCTCACCTCCGCCGCACCTGCCCCTCCAGCACCACCGCTCAGCTCACCGCTCTCCCCACCCTCACCCCCTCCAGGGCAAGGACTTTCCATCCAGTCTCACACTCCCCTCATGCCACCCCCAACACGAACACTCACTCACACTTGCACACATGCACATGGACACTCACACGCTCACGTGCACAAGCGCACACTCACCCACTCACCTGTCGGGCCCCTGCCCAAAGTTCGGCCTTTCAGGAAGGCAGCCCACCCATCACTCCCTCCAGCCCCCTGGAGGGGCAGCCTCTCCCCCCACTTGTCGCTCACAGCACTCCTCCAAACCGCCTTTATTTTACGTTACCTGACTCACTACCACATCCCCAAAGCCCAGCACCGCACCTGGTGCATGGTGGGCCATCAGAGCTATTCACTGAAGAAACAGGTGAGCGGAAGCTGACCAACAATGACATGAGGGGACAACGCGGTGTTGTGTGGTTCGGGAGTAAAAGGGCTCGCCTGTAACCCCATGTGTCTTCCCCAACAGAGCCCCTTCCAGCCCCACGGCAGAGGGGGGACAGCCTCTCCCAAAGTTGGTGGGCAGGATTAATTAATTACTGGGAGCCCAAAAGAGTGGGGGCAGAAGAGCCACAGGTGAGCGTGTGCGGGAAGATGCGTGGAAATGGCACATTGCACAGTGCGGGCTGTGCTCCTGGCCAGACACACACGTGCCTCCATCCTTTTCTCTCCTAGGTCACTGCACTTCTTTCCCTGATTTCACTGCCTTTCTCCACAGCTTTCCCCTGAAACCTGGCAGGGGTCTGACCTCCCTGACACCGCCCCCTGCCCCTTGATACACGAATCCCGTTCCACCACAGGCGAAACGATCCTGTGCCTCAAGAACCCCCACAAACACCCGCTCCCACATTCCCACCGACCTCGTTGGGGCGGTGATGAGAATCGCAAAGCAGCTGCCCAGAAGCCACCTCGGTGAGGGCCGCGCCCTTGGCTCAGCCAGGACCCGCTCCCTGACTCTTGCACGCTGCCCCCACCCTGGGCCTGGGTCCCTTCTGCCCCCAGAGGCCCCTCCAACGAAGCAGCCCAATCAACAGTAAGTTTCCTACCCCGGGGAGGTCAGGGCAGCCGCTACGGAAGAATTTATTTCTTCTTTTAGGAGAAATTGTATTTCATCCCATCTTATTAAATCGTTGAATGAAAAGAAGGAAAATGTTCCCAGAAATATTGCTCTTACAAAAGAGAACAGGGACTGAAGGACAGTGGGTGTGTGCATGTGCACACGTGTGTGGGTGGGTGTTGTGCTTGCATGTGTCATAGACATATACGTGCATAAGTGTGTGTTTCTGCAGGTGTGCACGTGTGAACACGCGTGTCTGCAGTGCATATGGCTATGCCCGTCTGCGCACATGCATGCCGTGTGTGTGTTATACATGCATGCAGATGCACCTGCGTGTGTCTACAGGTGTGCACGTGTGAACACGCATGTCTGCAGTGCATATGGCTATGCCCGTCTGCGCACATGCATGCCGTGTGTGTTATACATGCATGCAGATGCACCTGCGTGTGTCTACAGGTGTGCACGTGTGAACACGCGTGTCTGCAGTGCATATGGCTATGCCCGTCTGCGCACATGCATGCCGTGTGTGTTATACATGCATGCAGATGCACCTGCGTGTGTCTACAGGTGTGCACGTGTGAACACGCGTGTCTGCAGTGCATATGGCTATGCCCGTCTGCGCACATGCATGCCGTGTGTGTTATACATGCATGCAGATGCACCTGCGTGTGTCTACAGGTGTGCACGTGTGTACTTATGTGGATGCCTCTAAACACACACCACACAAAGCAAAAGTTCACGTGGAAAGTGGGATACGCAGTAAAGCTGGAGAACCACGAAAGGTTTCCTTCCTTTGTTTTTGGTTATTTTCAATTTTTTAAAGCCCCATAATAAAGGCCTGTGGGGAATCTAAGAACAGCAAAGACAGTAATAGCTCCTAACCAGACTGAGAACAGTGGGAGAACCTCCTGCCCAGAATACCCAGCTAATCTGGGAATTACTCATTACACAGAAGACCATGAATTGCAAAGAATGGTCTCTCCCGAGAACATACCTTCCCACCCCGCAAAGCCGCTAGGCATGCAGGCGGCTCCCTTTCCCTGTAGCCAGCAACAATTTATTAGATCAGAATTGATCTGCAGGAAATACTACAGACACCAGCCCAGGCCCATTACAGAAATACCAGACAATCCTAATTTTCCAAATCCAGGAGGGGACTGAAGACACAAAGAATGAACTGGCAGCAGCAGAAACAAAACAAGATGGCGGGGAGTGAGCACTGATAAGGACTGTAAATGCCTTCGGCATGTGTGAGCACTGCCTCATTCTCATCAACAGTCCTCACTGCTGGGTCATCCTGCAGAGAGATACCGGCAGCAGTCCCCACAGGTGCCCCAGCACCTCACCTTGCACCACGGGGGCCCTGATGAGAGCACCCCACCACACACAACCCAAGGAAGACACGTTTGTAGCCATGTAGAGATAGAAGGCATTGAGGCGCATGGTCAGATGACATGCATGGCATACCACATGGCCCCCCAGCAGCCCCCTAGCCCCCAAAATTCTGCCCAGGGAGAGGCCACGCCACACCCCTTGTGCCATAACCAGGAAAGGCTCTAAACCAAGGGTGGTACATAGAAGGTGAGGAGACACGTGTTGGGGGTGTGGTGCCAGCACGCCTTTGGGGCTGCATCCTTGCACACGAGGGGTGTGTGCGTCTCGGCAATGGGATTTCCTGGGCCCTGAGTGGGTTGTGCTTTTAGGAACCTCAAAACTACATTATGAGGCTTTTCTCCCTGAAAAAGAGAGACAGAGAAAAATAGCAAGAGAGTGAACAGCAAGTAAGACTGAGCGTGAGCATGAGCCACAGAAACGGGGCCAGCCCCTGCACAGGGCCAGCCACAGAGGAAGGAAAACAGGTGCAGACCCACAAGGACAGGGCAACAGGAGCAGAGATGGGGGTGGGACAGAGATGTCAACACATTCTAGCACAGAAGAAGCCCAAAGCCACGTGCCCCACAGGGGACACCAGGAACAGCAAGCCCACTTGCCCGCAGAGCCCGGGAAGACTGGCAAATTGCAAGAATTAGGTGCCAGAGAAGGCAGAGGTTGGAAATGAGGTGGGAGACAGGGAGAGGTTGCAGGTCTGTGCAGGGAGCAGTCAGACCCTCCCAGGGCCCCACATCTACCCCGAGTAGCCAGGCAGCCACCTGGTCTCTCTGCCCCAATTGGAGACACATTTATTCTCCGGAGAAAGAAACCCTGAAAGACTCCCGACTTGAAGACAGCAGAGGAGAGTCGCGAAGCACAGATGTAAACTGGGGGAATTCACTAATTAATGGTGAAATTCCAAGCCCCTTCCCTGCCTGGTTCCCAGACCACTGGCAACACCTTGGAGAACCCGGCTGGCGCCTCCAGACGTCAGCATCCAGAGATGCTGAATCTCAGAATCCCGCAACCAAAGCCCTTCCCCCAGGTAAGGAAAACACAGCGGTGGCAGAGGGAGAGAACTGAATCCTCATTTAGCATATGAGGAAGTCAAAAGACAACTGTCTAAAGTTGACAAAGCAAGAAATAGCAGAATAACACATGCAGAAGTCTGGAGGTAAATCTCAGCACTACAAGAATGACTAGTGGTCGCTCCTGGGACGCAGGCTGGAGCTGTGGGGCAGAGGTCTGCTGCTCCTTCTTACAAGGCCTTTAGGGCCGTTTGACTTACTAAACTATGTGTATGGATATTTTTGATAAAAATAAAACTAGCGAAAGGAAGCGGAGGCAGGAACCGGGAGCCAGCAGCTGCCTAGCCCAGGGAGGCGAGAGACACAAAGGTCCGTCCCTCTCTCGGCTCCTCCAGGAAGGCGGCCCAGGACTTGCTGCCCTGGCCCCTGGAACCAGGAGGGATGTGATGAAAGCTGGCTCGGCTGCTGGTGCCCTTTCAACAAGCTGCTAAGCACAGAGGAGCACACACTCCCCCCCACGCCCACCCACAGAGGGGACAGCAGTGGAAACCTCCAAGGGAAACCAGGGTCGCAGGGACCTGGGCAGCCCCCTTCCCACACACAGGGCGTCCCGGAGAGGTGGCCTCTGCCGGCTCCCGCTGCTTCGTCTCCTCTGCGGTCTGTGATTCCGGATAATGAACTGGAATCTGGGACAGACCCACTTCGATATGGAGGCTAGGGATTTCCCCACCACTGTCGAGACACCAGACACTTTATCAGGATCCAGGTCACAGCTAATTCCCTGCCTCATCAGGAAAGGTCTCAAAACCACAGGACCCTGAGGCAGATGCGTTCCGGGAAGGTCCTGGGGCGGATGGGGCTGCTCATGAGTCCTCAGGCAGCAGACACTACACCGACGAACCCTCTCGCACTGCACTTGCTCTTTGGTTAATGATGGTAGTTTGCACTTCATCAAGGATTTGCTCAATATATTAGGCAAATAGTGAAATGGATGTAACATGACACATAGTTATGTTAATTTGATAGCAGGTCCCCAATTCAGCGTAACGCAAAGGTCGCACATTGAAATGACTGCTGACCCAGTTTATTTTTTCTTTGCAGCCTCAAAGAGTCCTTGAAATGACGTCAGTATAAGGGCTAACCTCTCAAACTCCGTCCCCCAACAGAACCCCCTACACGCCCACGCACACACGCACGTGCACACACTACAGCCGATCCCTGACCCCCCGCTCTGCCCAACTGGACACAGAAAGAAGCCACTATGGGAATCTTTTTTTTAATCGTTGTGAAATACAAGTAACATAAAATTTACCATTTTTACCACTTTCAAGTGTGCAGTTCAGTGGTATTAAGTGCATCCACAGTGTGGTGCACCCATCACCACCAACCATTCCCAGAACTTTCTCCTCTTCCCAAACCAAAACTCTCCCCATGAAACCCTCACTCCGCATCCCGTCCCCCAGCCCCTGGCTCCCACCCTTCTTCTGTCTCTGTGAGTCTGACTCCCCCGGGGCCTCGCAGAGCGGAGTCACACGGGATCTGTCCCCCTGTGACGGGCACACTCCAGGGAGCAAGGGTCCTCGAGCCGGGCTGATGGAACTGTGTGTCGGAACTTCACTGCTGTTTACTTCTGCGAAGTCTTGAATCACCCAAACGGGATCTCCACGTGACTTTTGCAATTCTATTCTGGTCTCTCAAGCAGTCTCCCCAGCAATGGGGGCTGTCCCAGGGGTCCAATGCCCTGCAGGGGGCCAGCAGGTCACCCCCATGGGCCACTTACAGAGGGCCTGGCACAAAGCAGCGCCGACTGCACGGGGACCGGCCTGGGGCCAGATCGGGCTGGCTTTCCAGGTGGAGCCCGGTGCCCACACCCCGGCCCCGCCCTACCCGCCTGAGCTGCTGCAAACCCATTGCTCTGCCCCAAGTCTGCACACTGCGCGGCGCCCCATCGAAGCTCCTCTGTACACTAGCCATTCAGAGACAAAAGAGGCAGCATGACCCAAGGGCAGGGGGCTCACATCTCCCTGGGGAGGCAAGACTTCCATACTGATGGCAGCTAAACTGTCAAACAGCTGACGATACAGCGAATGTGGGCTGCAGAAGCTGACAGCAAAGAGGGCTCACCACAGGTTGATGCGTTTGTGGGGGCTCCCAGAAAGAGGTGAGATTCGAAGGACAGGCAGACTGGGCTGGACATGGAGCATTCGAGTCTGAAGGCAAAAGTAGGGGACACAGAAGATGTGTTTGGACAGCAGGAAGCAGCCCCCTAACTGTAATGGGTGCTTTGAGGTGGGAGTCAAAGGGAAATACTGAAGAAGACGGGTTGAGGCAGGAGAGCGACCTTGAACGTGACACCAGAGTGGGACTTATCACATAGGAAATCTCCAAGGCGTTGGAGGGGAACAATGATGCCACAAAGGAGCACTGTAGGACAGCTGGTGCAGGGAGGGGTCCAGCCCAGAGAGGGAAGCGCAGCGGGAGAGGTTCCCCTAATCCAAGCATGACACTGGTGCTACGGGTGATCTGGGGGACCGCGGATGCGGACTGCAGTCCAGAACACGGGCATAAGCACTGGCTAACTCCATCTAGGGAACAAGAGTCCTGGGGCAGGGGTGGGGGAGGACATGGTAAGAAAGAGCAGAGGACGGAGGACTTGGTGGCCACCCTCCTGCCTGGCCACCACCGGGAGCACAAGAAGCAATGGACGGGGGGGGGCGGTCCAGAGAGACGAGAGAGGGACAGTGAGGTGTCTCTGGGAGTCACGTGGCTCTTCTTGAAACTTAGGTCTCACTTTTCTTCTCCTTTCCTTCCAGACTCCCTCCCTAGACTTGGCTGTTTTACTGCTTATTGACCAAGAAGCATTTAGTGCTCATTATAGGAAAATTCTATTACTAGACCTTTAGTGCTTCGGTATTAGGTGCTATCTATATAAATCTAATTAATTAGATAATTAATAGCATCTTCCAGCCTCCTTCTAACTGGTGTACACAGGATTCCTGGGAAGTGCTCCTAATTCCATCTTGAGCTTTGCGTGTCCCTGGCTTCCAGGGAAGGTTGCATGTTTCCCAGGGGAGGAGCAATGCATTATTGGGATTGCTGAACTTTGCAGCCTGCCCCCTGTGCCCTGCTCCACTCTGCATTCTGCACTGTTGGAGCAGCGTGCAGTTTTCGCACACTGCCTGCCACTGGGAGGCTAAGTCCGGTGCAGGAGGGCAATCCAGGAACGCACCTGACTGAATCACCTGAGCGGTGCTCACCAACACAGGGAGGCTTTGCCTAGCGCCTGGCTCTCCTGGGTGGCTCAGAAATCTTGGAGATGGGAGGTGGGGGGCGGGAATAGTGAAATTATGTGTTGGGCCACCTTCGAACCCCACACCCACACAGCGGGACAGCATAAAAGCTAAGATGACGAGCTTTGCAGTAAAATAACCCCGGGCTCAAGTTCCAGTTCCAACATCTGCTGTGCAATCTTGGACAGGCTGCGTACCCTCTCTGCATCTCGCTGCCCGGCAGAACAGCTGAAAGGATTTAAGAGCACAGCGCCAGGTCAGTTAGCCGATCCTGGGGATACACAAGACAGAAATGGAACAGAGCAAGCCCGGATCTCTTCCTTCACACACTCAGATACATCTGCCTCACTCTCGTTCATGCCACAAACGTGTACTGAGTGCAGCGTGTCCGGCACTGTTCCAGGCACTAGGGATACGCCCACGGGCACACCAGCACCTCGTGGTATTGTCACTTTGGGGGAGAGGAGGTCGGATCAAGAATAAATGAGTTACACAAATAAATAGATGAACTACATCGTGCGTCAGATGGCAGCAAGTGCTCCAGAGAAACAAAACGAGAAAAAAAAGAAAGGAGGTCTGGCTGAATGGGAGGGGTGTGGTTTTAAATAGTGTGTTCAGGGAAGACCTCGCAGAGGAAGTGACACAGAATCAAGGCCAGAAGGAGGAGCTGGAAGAACATTCTAGACCAAGGGAGGAGGCTCTTAATTCCAAGACTCCGAATTCACCTGGTGGGGTGGGGAGCGCGGCGTTCCCTAGGGCCTCCAAATGGTATTATTATAGTGCTGAGCACACAGCAAGTGCCAAATAAAGACGTCCTGAAGGGTGATTTTTCAAGCTGCCATTTCCAGAAGGTCCCAGTTGCTGATAATACAATATGGGCTGTTTAAACATTCAACACTCAACCCTGTCACGGTGCCGCCGCCGCCGCCCCGGAGGCCCCCAACCCTGGGAGCCTCCTTGTAGCACACCTCATTATGAAACAGGTGAGCGGGGCTCCCGGGACCTTGCCTGTAATTAGGGCAGTATCTGAGCAAGGGCTATATTTATAACCCCCAGCCATCAGCAAGCCACCGAGACAAGGAGCGGGTCCCTGGGCAGCTCCTAGGCCAACATCTATATGGGAACTGATTACAACAATTAATTTAATAGGGATTCCTCCACACAAACAATGTATCATTTTATTAGGAAACTCTATAAATGTCAGTGGTGCAATTCATTTTTATTAATTTTCTAAAATGAAATTAGCAGTGTCTGTGCAGTGGTACACAGAGGCTTCCGAGCCTTCTCCTTCAGCGGAGCATTGGCGTCATTAATTCCTTGGTACCAGGAGGCCGGTTTGTATGAACTCAGCAGTTAAGTGCACCAATTAATTTCAATACTAGAGATGGGGGGGGACCCCAAACTCAACTCAACAACTAATTTAGGAAGGTCCTTGAACAACCACAGCAACTTTTCCTCCTCCTGGGACGAGAAGCTTTCGAGTGTAAACACAGAGTGAATATTATAATACTAATAGGAAACGTTCTGTCTTCACCCTCTGCCTTGAGGAAAGAAATTCATCTTTCCAAAGCCTGGAGAGATTTTGGCAGATGTCTCCCGAAGTTGCAGCCTCCAGCGGGCCCCGGGGACTGGCCCTCGCAGACAAGAGGAGCGGGGACACCCGTGCACATCCACACCGAGCCTCATAGCATGCAAAGAAAGCCAGATCACAAATACGGTCTCACTCGACCCTCGTGATGGCCCAGTGAGGACAGGAGCATCGATGCCATTTCATACATGAAGAAAAACAGAGGGGCTTTTAATGAGGGGCAAAAATGACTTTCTAGAAGTCCCAAAGTGATTGAGGGGCAGGGCCAGGCCTCTAACCTGGATTTGCCGGTATCTGAGTCCCGCATTTCCTCTCAGCTGTGCGCATGCCCCTTTGTGCCTCGGGATGGGAAGTCTCCTGGCTCTATTTATACTCCAAAAAAGTCAAGTGAGTCAGGCATGACCGTGAGTGACATTCACTTCTCAACTGAAACCCAAACTCTGAAGGCTGAAACACAAGGCAAAATCCCCGCTTGAAATGTTCTGATCTGCAGTCAGAGGATGTTCTGAAACATAGCACGTGTCTGCGTATCTGAAATCAGATGTCTGGCCCAGGACGCATTCCAGAGAATCTCGCTCTCCAGCTAAAGAGAAGCTCTTTCCTTCCACTTAGATTCAAGGAGTGTTTCGCTGAGGAGTGAAGGGCGCACAGAGAAGTTGCAGGCTGCTCGAGGTGAGGGCACTGTTCAGAGTCGGGAAATAGTGCAGACACAGAAATCAGACAGACTTCCTCCCCCCACCCCCCCCAGAAACCAGGGCAGCGGTTCTCAAAGTGAGGCCCCAGGCTGGCTGCGTGCTGTCACCTAGGAACCTGTTAGAAATAACAGGGGACCAGGCCCCACCCCAGGACCACTGAATCGGAGACTCTGGGGCTGGGGCCCCGGCATGTGTATTTTAGCAAGCCCTCCAGTGGATCCTGGTGCCTGCTCAAGTTTGGGAATGTCTGCCCTGGAATAAGATGCCCCCAGAAGAAAGGAGAGCTGAGTGTGCCAGGCTTTCCACAGCGGGAGACATGGCTGTGCTCACCAATAGTGGACTGCGCCACCATTCACTCATCACTCCGCCCCGCCCAGGCTCCACGGAACAATGTCGTTCCTGGCCCCGTTCTTACTGGGCTTGGCCACAGGAACGGCTTTGGCTAATGGATTTGTGAGCAGGTGCAACATAGGATGCCACATCCAGCAGGGATCCTCATTACGCCTACACGGATTGCTTTAGGCTTTTAAGCTCCTGCCATGCTCCATGACTATACGTCCCACACCGTGGGTGCTTCCTCAGCCTGGGTCCTAGAACAAAAAGACACATGGAGCAGTCCTAAACCCAACCAAAGCCACAGTGAACCCACTGACCCGTGAGCAGGGGGGAAAAACGTCTGCTGTTCCAAGTCACTAAGTTTGGAGATTGTTTCTTAGAAAGCATGATCGCAGCAGAAGCTGACTAATGCAAACCACTTGATTTTATAGCAAAGGAAATCACGGCCCCAGAAGGCTGAGGAGCTGAGAACATTCTGCAGAGGGATTCAAGCCAAAAGGTAAAAAAAAAAAAAAAATCAGTGCCAACCTCTAGCCTGACCTGTGGAGATGTGAATCTCAGAACTAAACTTTCTCCTCAATATCCACCGACCTCCTCCAAAATGGACATTTTTGTCCTCGTCGAAATGATGCTAACCAGTAAAAACTGAAGCCTAATAAAGTAATAGTCCAAAGTACCATCCAGAATGAATAAACATTCTAGAGGGTAAGACCCTCTTTCCTCCATGGCTCAGAAAGAGTAGAGGTCAAGGAACTGGCCAAGGGGGCAGAGGACACACCCCCGCCCCTTCCCCTGGAGAATTTGGTGCTTCCACCCCAAGATCCACCGCCCGGTCACCGTGAGAGCCACACTCCGGCCGACGCGCATCACACCGACGAGTGTGTGCCCTGGCACCGCTAATGGAAAGGTGGTGGCAACTGCTGGCCACGGATCTCCGAAGCTCTAAATTGCAACATACCAAAAATAAAACCGGAGGGCAGGGGAGGAAAGAGGAGGCTGCCTTTTCAATACACCCTAAGCCCCAACTTCACCGTCGTTCACACAGCAGTATCTGTGTGGTAGAACACCAGGCGGCCGCATCTTCACCGATTCCCTGGCCCTGAGTGATGAGGGAAGGGCCGGGTCTGAGGCAGGTGGTAGGTTCAAGCTCATTCACTGCATAATAATAAACTGCAATCCTAGCCCCTGCTTCTGATTTGGGAGATCTTCTCAGCACCACCAAGAATGACTCAACTTTCAGTTCGTAAAGCACGTTGAGGTGAACGTGGACAATTAAGGTAGTTTCCTGTTTAAAGAGTGAGTTTCTAGAGAACACTGGTGGCTGGTGGGCACTTTCCCAAAATAAACCTCCCCTGATGTTCCCACCTGCCAAGGCTTTCAAAGCAGCCGGCTGGCTGGGGGACCCAGCCTTAAGCCATCCCGTTAAAAGTCCCAATTCATGTGATGGCAGCTACACTGTTTTTAAGCTGATTGTGGTCACGGCCACGATCTTAGGTCAACTAATGAGACCCCAGTGTCGCACGCTATCAAACACAACATGGTATGTTCAACTTGCCCATGAATTGATTGGCCAAACCAGGTAATCAATGAAAATGAATCCATTTACCGTACATAGTTGAAAAGCTGCAAGATCTGGGACATTACCTTGTCTTAGGGGATGTGGTTAGCCATTCTTCGTGTTTCTCAAATGTTATTAAATAAGCTGCAATTTCCTGAAACAGAAGAATAAAAAAATAATAACAACAATTAGCTCACGTCGGCTCCTGAGAGGTAAGAAAGTTCTTGTTGTTTCCCAGCTGCCGCCTCCCTGGCAAGTCTGGACCCCCATCTCTGCTGGAAAATGCTTGACTTGGAGGGTGCTTCTATTTTGATTTTGTTAAGCCCTTTCCATTCAGCCTGCCATACAATAATAATCAAAGCACTGGATTTCAAAAGATGAGTCGGTGGCAAGGACAAAGCTATTTCTCTGTGGGAGGAAAACATCAGACACCATTTCAGATACTAAATGTCATTAATTTGAAGGAGGGACGAATACATGCCAACAACAGGTCTGCACTCATGCAAGGTCATCATTGGGAAGTTCCGTCCGTCTTCTCCTGAAGCTGGACTCATCTTACATCATTGTCACAAGAGATGTCACATTCCCTCAGCCTGATTCCCACCCCCCTGAGCCAAGTCGCACAAAGATTAAAAAGAAAAGATAAAGCCATATTCCAGAGCAAGAGAGAGAGAGAGGTTAACCTTTCCTTCTACTGATAACTTAATCTATTGAGCGGCGCTTCAGAAAGAAGAGCAATGTCAGCAGAGTTTAAGGCAAAGATGGAGAAAATGTGGGCACCTGAAGGTAAATTAAATATTTATAAACACAACAACATCACTGCAGATAGAATTACTGATTTATTAATAATTTCCATAAAAAGCCAGTGGGTGACATCAATATAAGTCATTGCTCCAGCTCTGGGGCATGATATGGCCCATTACTCCCAGCTCCAAACGGATCTGCTAACATGAAATTGGCAGGGATTGGGAGTTAAATTAAGGATGGACTAGTACACATTTCCCTTGATCTTGGTGATGATACAAGACGGAGCTGCTGCCCTTGACTATCAAAACATGCAGAGAGGGGGCCTCCATCTCAACTTTCTCTGCAGCTGAGGTTCCCAGAGGGCTCGTGGTGAACAGCAGCCTATCCGCCCCGAGGCTCAAAGCCTTCCTCTGCACTGAGCCTCCTCTGGGCCTGGACATAACGGAGCTGACACCTGTGACCCGAGATGCTAAACCTGCCCTTGAAGAAAAAGAGGAGACTCTCACCAAAAGCAGGTTAGCAGAGCAGGTTAAAGTAGAAAACGCCACCCACACCATGCAGTCTGAAGGCCACAGGCTCAGGTGGAGATCAGGGTCTCTTATCATCATGGACATCAGCCACCACCACCAGGCGGCCAGCGACCAGTAACCCAGAGCCCGCACCGCCTCATTCTGGAAGCCCGCATCTTTCACCAAGAACCTGGCAAGCAGAAACCTGGGGCCCAAATTACACAGATTCCTGTCACTGAGTGCAGCTAAAGAAGAGGATCGACCAGCACCCTGTTCTCTCTCATCCCTGAGCCTTTTCTGTTCCATACTCGATTTCTTCTCCTTAGAAAACGCCTTCCCTGAGGCCTCACCGTAGCCAGACACCCCCTGCTTCGGCTGGCCCTCCTAACTATCCATGGCGGGGTCGGCTGCCCATCCTGTGTGCTCCCATGGCACCACACCATCCATTCCCTATGATTTATCACTTTGCGGCGTTCTAATTGCTTGTTTACTTGGATAGCATCCCCCACTGGATCATAAGCTCCTCAAGGGCGAGGAATATGTCATCACTGATGTATCCCCAGGACCTAACAGTGTCCTGACAGGCGTCTGTTAGGCAGATGGATGGAGGGGTGGGTAGAGGGGAGGGGCTGAGGAAGAGTGGGTGTGAGAGAAACAAATGCACAGGTAGGAGTAAGTCCGTGTGTCCGTGTGCACGTGTTCTGAGGCTGTTGTGTGTTTGTATAGGCTTATTATTAGGTGAAGTCATAGCTTAAAAGCCGTGAAATGCAGCAGTTCCTAAAGGAAACCCTTACCAGTACTTTACTGAACTCCACACCACTGTAGCAAGGTGATGTAGCATCACGGTTAAGAGCACAAGCTTCAGAAGCAAACAGACCTGGCTTGGGGTGCTGGCTCTGCCACTCGTTAGCTGTCTGATCTTGAGCACATTGCTCACCCTGTAGAAACCTCCGTTTTCTATGAAACTGAGATAGGACCACCTCATGGGGCTCTTAAAAGGAGCAACAAGTCTTAATACTCCGACCGGCACACAGCAATGCCCCCCTACCTGGCCACAGCTAGTGCTATGCTCATTATGAGGTCCACATGATGGGAGCTGCCATCTGGAGGCTCCTGATGAGGTAGCAGGTACCAAAATGGTGCAGCTCAGAAGCTGCCAGTGCTGCTGGACTTACCTCCGTCCATCCCCACCTTCCATCCCTCTCCATCCCTGTCCCCCATGCCCACAGCGAATGGTAACATCACAGGGACTATTCAGAGTTAGTTGGAGTTGATCCTTCCATGTAACTATTGATGCCCATTTGGCTTCACAAAACATGGAGAGCAGGCTGTGGCTGGAGTCGGGGAGTGGATAAATTGAGCCACTTATGTGTGTCAACCCGTCTACCTGAATTTCAGGAAACCTGCCATCCAGAACAATAGTCTGTGCCAACCGGAACCCCTCGGATCCCCGTCCTTACCCAGGATCATGCCGAGAGCTAAGTGACCCCTGCTGGCCCAGAAGGATGGGGGCACAGTACATCCCAGCCACCTCCAGACTTATCACAGTGTTCCGAAGACCCAGACACCCAAAGAAGACCTTCATGAACATCCCTCAGCCACTACTCACCCCAACCCAGCAGGGCCCCCTACTGTTACTGTCCTTCAAAGAAACAAACCCCCTGGACCACTTATTGCCTTCAATATTTACTCTACAAATATTTATTGAGCACCTACTGTGTGCCAGTCAGTAAACGAGACCACTTTGAAGCCCGCTCTTAAAGTAGGTGTGGTCAAGTAGGTGATAGAAACAACATGATAGAGCAGCGTAAGCACCATTACAGGGTCACCTGCCCAGTCAAGTCTGTAGGCACACCCAGTGGGTCATCCCAGGTCTACTGAGCTGTTGTATGAGCAAGCAAAGCCACAGGAAGTCACACTGACTTATAAGCCTAACCTTTGAGCACTGGCCACTGCTTCCTCCACCCCCAAGGTAACAATACCTCCCACACAATGCCCCTTGGTGAAGCACTCATCCCCACTTAAGAGCAGGCTTACTGAGCAAAAGAAACTGAATGTCCAGACCCAGGCACTTGCCTCTGTGGTGCTCAAGTTGCTTGCCTGGCTTCCAGATGGACTAGGCATGTCTGAGTCACTTGTCCACTCCCAGGCCCATGCTACCCAGTCCACACAGCCCATTTCCCTGATGCAGGTCTTGGTCCACCTCATCATCAGATGGGCAGACCATGGGCCAGACCGCCCACTTCCCAAAGCTAAGGAATATATTGGGAAAATGGATATGCACATGCCAAAGAACCAAACAGAATAATAGATGCTAAATAGTGTAGAGCAAAGTAAGGACCATCAAAATTCAGCATAAGGAGAGTCAGCTGGGCCAGGAAAGGGGATGGCTTTTAGGGGAACAGAGACCTCATCATCTGAGTCATCATTACTATCATCACAATGGCTAACATTAGTAGAATGATGTCTAAGGCCAAGTACTGGTCTCGGACTTTATGAGGGATAATCCCACTTAATCTTCACAGCAAACTATGAAGCAGGAACCATGCCCATTTTATGGGTGGGAAAACTGAGACACAGAGCAGTTAGGTAGCTTGCCCAAGGTCACATGGCTAGTCTCTGTGGAACTAGAACCCAAATCAATGTGGAATGGTTCCAGAGTCTACACTCTCCACTACTGTTCTGAATTTATGATGTGATCAGAAGGAGAAAAGGAAAACAGCATGTGGAGAGTCATGTTTTCTCCAGCACAGGTCTCCCCACTGACCCAGAGGCACTTCACTGCCCCACCACCTTTCGGGGGATGAAGGGAAGCCAGGCTGAGCATCCATCACTGGGATTCTCTCCTTCTAGCAGGATCAAGTTCATTTTCACCCAGAAGCCCTTGTATGATTCATGGGACCATCTACACTTCAGGAACAGAGAAAATCCCTTATATTCAGAAACCATTTACTTAAAATATCTTACAACGCGGAGAAAAACAACAAACAAAAAGAGAGTTAGTCAAGCTGAAGAAGGGAAAGAGGTTTAAAAAAAAGAAAGAAAAAAAAAGATCTTCAGCCCAACTGTCTGGCCTTTCCCTCTTTCCCCAAAGCTCCACCAACCCAGGGCTCTGAGGAAGGCAAATGGAAAGAGATCTGGTCTATCTCATTTTTACAGAGCAGGAAACTAAGGCACAGAGAAGAGAAGGGACTTACCCAAGGTCAGCATTTTTGGCTGACCCACGCTGGGAAGCAGGGCTCCTGACTCACAGTGCATGCATGATCTTGTTGGCTCTCAAACTCAAGTCTGGCCCAGGAAATTCATGGGATGCTCAAACAAGAAGAGAGCTTGCCCCAAAGAAGTGAAAATGGCAACTCAAACAAAATCATGTATGCGAATGTTCGCAGCAGCATTATTCACAATCGCCAAAAGGTGGAAGCACCCCAATGTCAATCACAATATAGACGGATACAGGAAATGTACTACATCCACACAGCAGAAGGGGGTTGAGCCATAAAAAGGAATAAAGTTCTGATACATGGACGAACCTTGAAAACATGCCGAGTGAAAGAAGCCAGAAAACAAGGCCACATATTGTAGGATTCCATTGATAGGAAATGTCCAGAACAGGCAAATCCATAGAGATGGAAGGTAGATTGGTGGTTTCCAGGGGCTGGGGGGGGGGGCGATGGGGAGTGACTGCTGATGGGTATGTGGTTTCCTTTTGGTGGGATAAAATTGGAACTAAATCATGGTAAAAGTTACCCCGAATTGTGAATGTACTAAGTGCCACTAGTAATAAAAAAGAACAAGAAGAGAGGGTAGACATCCAGCTAGGTGTGACACTGGGGTGCAGAAAATGCCAGCCCCCCTGCCTATAAAGTTGGACTTGAACCCAAAGAGCTACACCCCATGCCCACAGGCCTCCTCCAGCTCCCTGGCTCTCTTGGTATCTCTTTCTTCTTGGACCCTAAATACTGCAGCAATGCTGAGAAGAATGACCCGACTGTCAAGATGAAGGAATTCGCTGCAGGCTCCAAAGCAAAGACTGTCCAGCTTGCAGATTTTAAATGTTCACTTTGTCCTTTGGACGTTCAAATAGAAAAACTGCTGCCAAGGTATCATGTCTGTGTGTGGCAGGGGCTCTGGGAACGAAATGTAGTGGAGTCCCACAGGCCCCTGTATCTGCTTGGCACCAGGTTCGGTCCCTGCAGACCAGGGAGTTGGGTGGGCCCCTCCCCAAAGCACTGACCCAGCCCCATCCAGGAGGGCAGAGGGGGGCGGGACCAGGGGGCAGCACGGCTCCCCGCTTGGCGCCACTGTCTTGTTACACCCTGTGTCGTCATGAATCTCCACCATCCAAAGGCATCACCACCTAATTGCCAGGTAAGGCTGGGCCTGTCTGCCCGCCCCCCCAGCTGATGGAGTCTGATGGAGGACTACAAAGCCCCTTTTGGTGGCAAGCAAGCTGTGGTCATCCACAGTGGCTGCCCTGAGAGTGGCTCTTTTTGTCCCTTCCCACCTCAGCCCCTATGCGCTGATTCTGCCCGTGTCACCTGCCTGGCCCTGTTCATAGCCCACCTCCTCCAGGGAGTCTTCCCTGCTGCCTCACTCCAGGGAACTCCAGCTTCCGCAACCTTCTCAGTAATGGTTGCACCGCTCCTGGCCTCCCAGCACACAGTACCCTCTGCTGCTAGCATTTCTGTGCCTGCTGGTTCTCCCCGCCTAGTTTTGCAGCATCTGGGGAGGGTCTGAGTCTCTGAGTCTCGACACTGTAGAGCCCCCAACAATTCTGCATCTGGAGATGACAGGGGACCTAGCAAGGAGGAATGAAAGAATGCCCAGTTCTCTTCTAAAGGACACCAACAGGGGCGCCTGGGTGGCTCAGTCGTTAAGCATCTGCCTTCGGCTCAGGTCATGATCCCAGGTTCCTGAGATCGAGCCCCACATCGGGCTCCCTGCTCCGCAGGAAACCTGCTTCTCCCTCTCCCATTCCCCCTGCTTGTGTTCCCTCTCTCACTGTGTCTCTCTGTCAAATAAATAAAATCTTTAAAGGACACCAACAGAAAGAGCCCATGTCTGAGGCGAGTCCTGCTGCAGGTTGGGGGTCATGGAGGTGAACAGACAAGGGCGTGGTTGCCATCAAGGCTCCGTGCCCTGTGTGCAGAGGGGTCACGGTCTGCTCAGCACCGCACATCCGAAAGGCGGCAGCCAGCCAGCCCCCAGAGCAGCCGTGTCGGGTAGGAACAGAACGTCAGCCACAGACGCGAGCGAGCCACAGGTGTGATTTTCAAATTTCTAGAAGCTATGCTTTCAAAAAAGTAAAAACAAACAGGAAAGATTGATTTTAATCATACATTTTATCCATATATTTTATATTTTAACCCAGTAGATTCAAATGATTATCATTTTGTTAATTTACAGAAAGCAGCCACGAGCTATTTTGCATTCTTTTTCGTACTAAGTTCTCAAACCTCAGTGTGTATTTTGACCACAGCCCAGCTCAGTTTGGAACAACCATATTACAAGTGCTCAACAGCCACGTGCACCTGCCACACCGGACAGGCAGCCCTAGACACAGACATCAGAGGAATCTGCAAAAAACAAGATGCCTTCTAAAGCCAAGCCCTCTGCATCCAGAGGACTGACGGGGAGCCCGGGGGCAGGGGGGAATGCAGACGTGGCCACAGCAAACACAGCAAACACTTCCCCTGAAGCGGGGCTCCTGCCGCACTGTCCACCTCCGAGGTGAGGAGCCGCGTCCTGCCTCTGGTGTGTGGGGAAGCTGCATCTGTTTGGGAGAGGATGCGGGATTCTCGGAGGGGCTGAATTCACCCCCATCCCTCAGCCTGAGCTCACTGTCACTTCCATTCCCTCCCCAGAAGGAGCCTCCCACTGCAGACACCCCATCGAATCATCCAGCCCCAAGAAACTGGCTTCACCTTCAACAATTTCACCTGGATCAGCCCTCAGAAAAAGGGCAGGAGTCCTTCCCAGGTTTCCCTAGAACAGTCCATCTCCGATCTGGCTTCAAGGCATGGGTCCAATGTCAGGGAGAGAGTAGGGTCAGTCTCGAGGGGTCTTTATTGCTTATTGGGACAAATTAAATAGACAAAAACAAAAAACTATATAGAGGTATGTTTTGTTTTTATACTCCTGAGTCCAAGTAATAAAAATATCTGGGGTCTATACAATCTCAGATATTTTGCACACCAAAAAAATGAATCTTCAACCAAGGGATAATTTTTAAAGTTTGTTTTTTATGAGAGTTCTGCACAAGGGTTTTATCTATAAAGGACCAAAGCGGGGGGGCGGGGGGAGGGGAAGCCAGGACTCTCCTAGCAGCTGGCCCCAGCATCTGCTGGAGCCACAAAATGCAATTATATTACTCCCAAACGAGAAGTAAAAATATCTTGTTTCCAATACTCTTGGTTTTAAGACTCATACTTAATGTCCTCTGGGTATTTCAATGGTGCCAGATCTCTGTGTTATGTACTTTATTAGGGATGTGTGAATGTCATATTAATGACTTTTAACCAACATGTTTATAGTGGAAGCACATTTTCCCAGAACCCACCACTCACTGCACTTTACAAAAAATAATTGGCCTTCATTTAAATAAATAACCATTCCATAACCCTCTCCCAGGGGCATCTCTCACCTGCAGGGCACCCCATGCATAAAGCTAGTGTCTCCTCCTCCATGATAAATATCCTGACCCTGGGGCCAATAGTGAGTGCAATGTCCCTTCTCTGTATATTTCTGTCCCCATCCACTGATGTACTTCCCAAGCACCCAGCTGGCCAAGCCAACACCCTCTACAGGATGTTCTGGGTCCCCACCCACAGATTAAAAACAGCACCCCAAATCATGCTTTCAAAATGACCAGCTCTTGTTGTCAACAACTAGAATCGAGAATAATGGTTTCTATTTTTTTATTTATATGAGTGGTAGCATAGCTCTATGCTGACAATTTATGAGAATGGTGGTGATTAAGATCTCAGGGATCCAAGGGTATCTGGAGGACTTCCTACAAAATGGTAAGTAGCAATTCAGGATAAATTCCTAACAGCCCAAACTTCTGCAATAAAGCCTGGCCCAGTTGGCTATCTTTTTCAGATGTGGTAAAGCATTGTCATGACCATCAAAGTGCCAATCCGAGCAGAAACAATGAACCATCATAAAAACGTTCAGAGAGAGATTCGGTGAAGAAGCAATCCACCCAGTCTTTCATTCATCTCATTATCCACTCATTGGTTCAATCATCTGATGAATTATTGAGCACCTACTATACACCAGGCACTTTGCAAGGCCCTAATGATGCAGACATGTGAGTAACGGTCCTGGGAAATACAGCTGGGAAGACAGACGGGGCTGCAGGATCCAGGGCTCTTGTGTCAACTACACAACAGATGATGATGCCAAACTAGCAGCCCAGATCATGTGTCCGTGCTAAGCAGAAAAGTGAAAGTCTCACCAAGGAGCTAACATTTAAACTGGGTCTTGAAGAATGAGTAGGAGGTTGCCAGGCTGACAAATGGTAAAGGCATGAGGGAAAGGAAACTGCAAGTGCAAAAGCAGGAAGGTGAGAGCAGCAAATGTGTTTGGGGAACTTTGAGCAGTGGGAAGTAGGCAGAGTCCGTAGGGAACGGGGAATGACAGAACCCAAAGCTGGGAGGGTAGGGAGGCACCAGACTGGAGAGGAATTAAACTGACCAGTGAATGGAGTTTTATCCGCAAGAGCCAGGGGAGTCATTGAGAGCTCTCATGTGGAGGGGAGATACAAGAAAAGCTGTGCTTTAGAAATAGCACTCTGATGGTGTGACGGGGGAGAGGGACCACAGCCCAGGAAGGACAGGGTGGGATCCTGAACTACAGTGTGTGAGTGGGAAAGTGGAACAGAGTTGAATTTTTTCAAAAGTGAAGTAAATAGACTTGAAAGCCAATTGGCTGGAGCAAACAAGGCAGTGAGGGCATCTCCAAAGCAAAGGAAGCTCAGGGTGCTGAATGTACCCAGAGATGTGCTGGTTTGGTACACACTGTGTTTGCTCCCCTTTGGTGTATTTGCCAACATTTAAGGATTGGGAGATGGGCATTTCCAGCTTTTCTTGAAAACTAAGATCTGGCAATTTTGGACCCAAGTTCCTGCAGAGCATCCACTGGATGGAGCTGAGAAGCAGCTGCCCCTCTGGATGGGCATGAGCTCTCAGATGGCCACCTTCCCCACCTGGCTGGCTTGCTTCACTCACACCTACTTGGACACTGTAGGCACATGACTTTGGGGCTCCCACTCTGATGTTTCTGGCATTGAAAACAAAGTGGATTATAAGACATAAACCATATAGGTTATCCAGAAAGAAAATACATTTTGAGCAAAAGATTTTAGAAGAAAATATGTTAGGGGCACCTGGGTGGCTCAGTCAGTTGAGCATCTGACTCTTAGTTACAGCTCAGATCATGATCTTAAGGTTGTGGGTTTGAGCCCCACATCAGGCCCCACACTCAGTGCAGAGTCTGCTTGAGACTCTCTCTTGCTCGCCCTCTCCCCTCCTGCTCATGCCCTCCTTCTCTCTCTCTCTCTCAAATAAATAAATAAATCTTAAAAAAAAAAAAAAAAAAAAAAACAAGAAGAAGAAGAAGAGAGATATGTTAGCCAGAGTAATCACTGCCCTTAATACAATGGTTGCCGATTAATCTGAACCTAAGATTGCCCCACCTTCCATTTCAATATTGTGCCAGTAGTCAATGATTATTTTTTAGCTCCAATTTCACCCTTATTTGTCCTACTTTGTGACACTGATGATAGGCCCTGTAGACATTTCTCCTGGGCCATCCTAGCAAAATCCTAAGCTTCATCAACAGAGAGCAATGAAGTCACCCTGCAAGATGATAGTGGCAAGAAGACGTCTCCTTTCTGGTTTCCGTCCTCTATCACTATTACTATCCTCATCACTATTATTCAGAGCGGGACCCAGTGGCCATGCACATGAGCTCCAGCACCACCCCACAGCACACTCCCTCCCTGACAGGCTGCAGCTCTGGTCTTCCCAATGCCCTCAAGCAACAACAAGTCACCTCTGCAGACCAACTGCAGCCCATACCCTTTGGCAGCCAGCATGTTCCTGAGTTGGCCAGGTGCTCTGAAGAGGTCTGAATTTCAGCCCAAGGGGTGGAAGGAACTCTTCTAGTCCTTAGATTATTTATGGTCTACTCTTCTTCAACCTACAGGTAGTAGCTGCTCTTCCAGTGGTAGCTGGTACTTCTAGAACCCTCAGAATTCTCTTTATCCCTATTGGTAGTCAACCACCCTTTACTATTTAACAATTCTTTATACTAAATTTTCTCTGTTCAAATAATCAGTATGGTTTCTGTGTCCTGAATGGACCCTGACTGATAAGAATCAGCCACAGTCCTGAGGATACTGATACCCTCACTGCTGTGTCATCCTAGAAAAATGCTAAAAAGCAGAGGGTAATGAAAAGACACCTAAAGCAGAAGAAGCATGTTTTGGGGGAAGTGTCCGAGTTACCCCAGTGAGGACTCTGTATTAACTTTCCCAGATGCCAGTCACACACTAGGTAGTTTGAAAGTCATTGGAATGATGTGTACCCTTAATTTGTGAGATCTAATCTGCCTTTGGGGGGAGATAAAAAAGCATTTCTTGTAGAGTAGAAAAATGTCACTCCATCTCCCTCTGCCTTCGTGATTTGGGTCAAATGACTTGACATTTCCTCACCCGAGCTACGGAATAACACACTGTAGTACATGGGGTAATATATGCAGATTCTAGGCACACAGTAGATCGCTGGGCTGAAGTTTTTAATCAGTTATGTTGAGGTATAATTTACATACAATAAAATATAACTCATTTATTTATTCATTCATTCATTTTGGTGGAAATTCCTTCTGATGTTTTTCTATGTCAATGTACTTTATTTTTTTTTAATTTTATTTATTTATTTGAGAGAGAGCGCACATGTGCACACAAGTGGTGGGGGAGGGGAAGAGGGAATTTCAAGCCCACCCTGTGCTGAGCACAGAGCCCCAGCACAGGGCTCAATCTCACGACCCTGAGATCACGAACTGAGCCAAAATCATGAGTCGGATGCTTAACCTACTGAGTCACCCAAGTGCCCCAATGTACTTTATTTTTTTCATTGAATACAATGTTATATTAGTTTCAGGTGTACAATATAGAAATTCAACATTTATATACATTATGCAATGCTCACCATGGTAAGTATAGTTACCACCTGTCATCTGTAAAGTTATTACAGTATTATTGACTATATTCTCTATACTGTACATTTCATCCCTGTGACTTATTTATTTCATAACTGGAAGTCTGTACCTCTTCATCCCCTTCACCTATTTTGTCCATCCCATCCACACCTCTCCCCTCTGGCAACTGTCAGTATGTTCTCTGTTGAGTATGTTTCTGATTTTTGTTTGTTTGTTCATTGGTTTTGTTTTTTAGATTCCATATATAAGTGTAATCATATAGAATTTGTCTCTGTCTGACTTATTTCACTTAGTATAGTAACCTCTAGGTCTATCCATGTTGTTGTAAATGGTAAGATTTCATTCTTTTTTAGGCTGAGTAATATTCCATTGTGTATATATACCACTTCTTCATTCATCTATTGATGGACACTTAGGTTGTTTCCATATCTGGACTATTATAAATAGTGCTGTGATAAACATAGGGGTGCATAAATCTTTTCTAAGCAGTCTTTTCATTTTCCTCAGGTAAATACGCAGAAGTGGAATTGCTGGATCGTAGGGTACTTCTATTTTTAACTTTTTAAGGAAACTCCATACCACTCTCCACACTGGCTGCACCAATTTTCATTCTCACCAACAGTGCAGGAGGGTTCTCTTCTCTCCACATCTTCGCCAACATTTGTTATTTCATTTCTTTTTGATACTAGCCATTCTGACCGGTGTAAGGTAACATCTCGTTGCAGATTTGATTTGTATTTCCCTGATGCCGAGTGATGTTGAGCATCTTTTCATTTGACTGTTGGCCATGGGTATTATGTTTTCTTTGAAAAAGTCTATTCAGGTCCTCCGCCTATTTCATGATCAGACTGTTCTAATTCATTTTAAATATACAGTTCAATGAATGTTAACAAATATATTATGTATCTATCACCACATTTAAGATATAAAATGTTTCCAGCACCATGAAAAGTTCCTTCATACCCCTTTTCAGTCAATCTCCATCATACCTCCAGCCTCAAGCAGCCATTGACCTCCTTTCTGTCCTTGCAGATTAGTTTTGTCCGCTCTAGAATTTTATATAAATGAAACCATACAGTATGTATTCTTTTTGTGTCTGGCTTCTTTCATTTGAGATAATGTTTCTGAGATTGATCCATGTCTTTGTGTAGTAATCCCATTCCCCTTTATCGCAAAGTGTTATTCCATTGTAAAGATTTGTCACAATTTGCCTATTCATTCAAATGTTGACAGACATTTGTGTTGTCCAGTTGTGAGCTGTTAACGAATAAAAATTCATAAGGAATTAACATTCATTCACAAGTCTTTGTGTGAGAGTGTGTCTTCATTTCTCTTTGGTAAAAACCTAGGGCATGGAATCACTTGGTTGTATAGTAAGTATGTACTTAACTTTATATGAAACTGTCAAACTGCTTTCCAAAGTGGTTTCACTATTTTATCTCCATCAGGAATGTATATGAATTAAAGTTGCTCCACATCTTTGTCAACACTTGGCACTATCAAGCTTCTCTATTTCAGCCATTGTAGTGGGTATATAATTATCTCATTGCAGTTTCAGTTTGCTTTTCCCTAATAAATAATGATATGTAACATTTTTCCATGTGCTTATTGACCATTTATATATTTTCTTTTACAAAGCCTGTTTTAATTTTTGCCCAATTTTTAATACGGTTGTCTGTCTTTTTATTGATGAATTGTAATAGTTCATTTTGTATTTTGGATATGAGTCTTTCATAACGTTTATACTTTATGAGTGTTTTCTTCCCATCTCTGGCCTACTTTTTAATTTTCTTAAAGACATATTTCAAAGAGTAGAAGTTTTGTTGTTGTCTGTTTTTTGTTTTGAGAGAGAGAGTGCAAGGGGGTGGGCAGAGGGAGAGGGAGAGAGAGAGAGAATCTTAAGCAGGTTCCACACCCAGCACAGAGCCCAACATGGGGCTTGATCTCACGACCCTGAGATCATGACCTGAGCCAAAATCAAGAGTCTGACGCTCAACAAACTCAGCCACCCAGGAGCCCCAAATAGCAGAAGTTTTTAATTTTAAGTTAAGTTCAATTTATCGGTTTTTTTCTTTTCTTGATTAATTTAAGAAATCTGTGTCTACTCCAAGTTCTCTGCTTTCTTTTGGGAATGTTTAGACTGTATTTAGTGTAATTATCAATGTGGTTTAGTTTAAATTTACATACTATTTGTTTTCTGATTGTTCCATTTGTTCTTTGCTCCTCTTTCCTCTTTTTTTTTTTTTTCTTGGCCTTCTGTTGGATTAACTGATTCTTTTTTATTTTTAGTATTCCATTTATCTCCACTATTGGCTTACTAGGTTTGCCTCTGTTTCATTTGTGGTTGCTCTAAGATTTACATTATGCATCTTTAACTTAACAGAACATACCTTCAAATAATACTAGACCACCCATGTGTATTGCAAAGATTTAAACAGTATACTTCCACTTTGCCCCTTCTTTCATTCCTGGTATTGTCTGTTGTCATATACTTTACTTCTAGGTATGTTCTAGACCCGCAATGTAGTGATTTAAACAATTGATTATCTTTTAAAGAAATAAAAAATGAAGGAAAATATCTTAAATTTACCTACACATTTACCATCTTTAGCACTCCTCATTGTTTTGTATAGCTCCAAGTTTTCATCTGGTGTCATCCTTCACACAAACTTTTAACATTTCTTATAGTGCAGGTCTCCAAGCCACGAATTCTCTGATGTGCCTGTGTCCGTGTGTGTGTGTGTGTATGTGTGTGTGTGTGTGTGTGTCTATTGGAAAACATCTTTACTTCACTTACATTTTTTTTAAGGATAATTTCACTGAATATGGAATTCTAGGCTGACAGGTTTTTTTCTCTTCAGCACATAAGCGATTTTACTCCACTGTCTTCTGGCTTGCATGGTTTCTAATGTGAAATCTGCATAAATTCTTATCTTTGTTCTCTTATAATGTGTCTTCCCCCCCACCTCCTGCCAACCCTGCCTCTGGTTGACTTTAAGATTTCCTCTTTATCATTGATTTGAAGCAATTTGATTATGGTGTGCCTTGCTGTGGTTTTCTTTGTATTTATCTTGCTTGGGGTATGTTGAGTTTCTTGGATCACTAGGTTTATAATTTTCATCAAATTTGGAAAACTGTCAGCTATTATATCTTTAAATAAAGAATGTTAGGCTTTGCCCTGGCAGGCATTTGAGTTACTTGTAGATCAACCTGATCTTCTTAAGGCTTAATCTTTGTAAAGGTGGGTCTACAGTACTCTTATTCTAGGAATATTTTAGCCCTACTATTATTTTTTTTCCTTCTGTACTACATGTCCCATTTGTCCAATCTGGCTGGTCAGAATTTGAATGCCTCCCAGTCCTATGTGAGTTCTGGAAATTTTTCACCTCACAGTCCTAGATGCTTGTAGCCCAACCTTGGCAAATTTCAACAGTTCAATATCCAACAGATATTTCCAGAGGACCCATGCAGATTTCTGGAACACTTTCTCCACAAGGCTTTCTACTCTCTGACATTCTGCCTTCTGATATTTGGCCATACCGATTTCCCCAAATTCTGCTATCTGTCTCTTCAACTCAGCAAGATGACTGTACTCTGCTTGGGGTAACCTCCCTGAAACCAAACTTGAAATGCCTCTGAGCAGAAATACCAAGTGGTTGTAGGACTCATAATATCCTCTTGGAAACCAAAGTCCTACCCTGACTATTGCATAACATCTGAAAATATTATTCCACATGTTTTGTCCAGTTTTATATTGTTTATGGCAAAAGGACAAATCTGGTCCCAGTTATTCCATCATAGACAGCAGTAAAATCTTGCCATTAATTTTTAGATTTTTAGATTTTTGTTTTATTCTTTGAGAGGTCAGCAATCTGATGAATAAAGGACATAGCCAGGGCTAAAACTTTGAGGGTACCATTGTTGCCTCAGAGAGAAGTTATCCTGAAGTCTATGGGGACCCAGGCTTTCCCCAACATCAAAAAGTGGGAGGAAGAGATAATGTCCAGGGACAACTGAATACCGATTCTGCTTTAACAACACCCACCCTTCACTTCTACCCTTGGATGAAGATGTAGACGTGCTGATCTGATAGATTCAGTTGAAGAATCAGAAGAGCCTAAAAGAGCACAGATTGTTGTTATAAGTCCTTCCAGAATAGTGATATAAACCTGAATATAAAACAGAAGCAGTGTTGCAAGAATTTGGCTTCTTTTTCAACCTTGGCAGGATTCTATCTGCACAGAAAGTGTCAGTGACAGCCACACACTGCCAACTCCCATTAAGAACTAGGGACAAGGGACAAGCCATGTAAAAATATCCTGCATCTGCTGGTCTTTGTGTACCCACCTCCCTTTAAGATAAATTCCAAATCCCTAGCTATGAAAATCAGGAATTTATATCAGGGTGTGTGTGTGTGTGTGTGTGTGTGTGTGTTCTCTTCCTACCAATAGATAACCCCACCCACAATGCTAAAATCTACCTCTGCTCTAATATTAACCAATAGAGCCCTTTGGAAATGGGTCTTAAATCATTCAAGGAGGTCAGAAAAGGATTTGAAGTTAGCAACGATGGGGTTCTGGTACCAATAGGGACAGATTAGAGGTAGGCATTTCGACTTGCTCTTGGCCCTTCCTACCTCCAAGCAAAGCAAAGCCACTTAACTCTGAACAACTAAATTTCCTTGCAGAACAAACACCAACACTCATCCTAACCCCTCCCCCACCCCAAATCCAATAAAACTAATAAAAACAGAAGCAAACCCTCTTAAAATTAACACAACCAAGATACAAGCAGAAACCATCGATCAAAACCTCCTATCTTCCCTCACAGCCGACAGTTCCAGAGCAGCCCTAACACCCCATAATGGAATCCCATTATCTACAAAGGCAACTCGTTCCAGAAGAGAGCCACAAACAAAGAGAGAATCAAAGAAGGCAGGCAAAGGGGGAGACTCCCGTGTTTGCCTCTGCTCCCATAGGAGGGGTACAACACTCAAGCTTAGAGAGCCATTAGAACTACAGCAAGGAGGAAGTACTTGCCATAACTTACAGAACTGAAAATGAAATTAAGGAAGAGTCCAGTGGGGAAGAAAGACTTGAAAGCCTACTTCTTTCCATCTGTGCAAAAGCAAAACAAGCTCATTTCATGTAGGAAGAAAATTGAGTCAACAAATATCTGTCCTTAAATTCCAGAACTGCCTGAATTTGGAAAATACAGGGATTTCACTAAAGTAGGGAGCAAGTAAGATTAATTAGCAAATGCCTCAAATCCTTAATTCACACTTCAAACAAACAAGTTAATTGTGTAACTAACAGAGTGTGACTTGATTATAGGCCACTGGTGGCCATTAATAGATGAAAGGTGTTTGGATTTCAATAGTGTTTGGATTTCATAACCCGCCTTCATAAAAGAAGTTAAGCTTAGTCACCACCTCCATTTGCTAACACCTGTGATCATGAATCCCACATGGCAAGCAAGCACCCCAGCTTTGAGCTTTTGGAATTGAAGAGTAAACAGGAGAAGAATTCATGAATTTTCTAGACGTAATTGTTCTACTCTGCTTTGAAGAGCAGTTGAGTTTGGTCTCGGAAGACCTTAACATATGCATAAACACAGCCTTCCTAGCTGACACACAACTCAAAAGGACCACTGCTATGCTGCTTCAGCAGGAATCCTTTGGGAGAGCAGAACAGGACCAGGCTCCAACCTGCAGATAACACTGATCAATCGCGCAGATACCCTATTCCCAAAGACACAAACATAGGTCCGTATGAGGCCTTAATTAAAACTACAAATGGGAGATGCATCCAAAACCTGACCATTGATAGTCTGCATCGGTCTTCCCTTTGACAAGGTGGGCCCTATCCTCAGAATCTCAGATTACTTTAAAAGGAAAAAAGAGATCTTCCTCTTCTCTTGTTTCTTGATAATATCAAGGAGTAAGATGAGTGATAAGGAGCGCACAAGCATCATATTGTGTCATTTGAAGAGCAGCATAGGCTGCAGGGCAGAAAACACAGTCAATCAAATATATCTTCCTGAGAAGGCTGTGATGTGATGATGCATATAATGTCAAAACTTTTATTAAAAGGGAGCTTGCTTCTCAAAGGGTCACAATATGGTAATATCAATAGGAGGAGGACAGCATTGGCCTTTTTTTTCTGGTCATATAAAAAAGAAAAGGATTCCAGTGAAGGGAGGCCTTCCCTGTCCAATGTGATAACAGTTTATGAAGCATTCCCAGTGAGTCTACAGCCAGCTGCACCCCCCCCCCAGGGGAGCAGCCTTGATGCAATATCCTTATCTTCACTTGTTCAGCTCCATTAATTCCTTGGAAATCTGGGTCAGTCATTATGGGGGATAGAAACCATGGAGAAGACCTAGGCCTTCTCTTGAAAAAGCTTTTGATCTTGGAAGACTAGGCACCTAAACTAGAAAGTGGTATGAGACTCTGAGACCACTAAGATCCAAAGTGGGCCATGGGAAGTCCAGGAAGTCCAGGCCAAGTCAACACAAGCTGGTGGCATCAGAATAAGAAACCGACATGCCATTGCAAGGGAGAGTAAGGGGCTGCTGTCCTTGGTCCTGAACCAACCAGGGCAGCAATTTCTTGCTGCACGTCATAACCCATTAACCCACTAGTGAGTCCTTATATCAATCTAGGGTGGGAACTGATATTTCCTGAATGGAATGGAGTGGGGTGGGGTGGGGTGGGTTGGGGTGGGGTGGGGTGGGGTGAAGTAGAGTCGAATGGAATGGAAAATATCAGAGTACACCATGGGTAGCATTGTTTCTTGAAACTTCTGTTCAGATATTTCGTCACAGATTAATATATATGTGTGTGTTCTGGATCATGACATGAAACGTATTTCTGGATGTCAAGAACAAATGTTGGGACATCACTCTTCTAGGGTACAGTTGATTCTTTCCATCCTTGAACATGAAGACTCCTGTCCCCAGGAATTCTGATGGAAGTTGCAACTAAGAAGCAGTGGTAGAAGAGAATGCAGGATGAAAATCAAGAGAAACAAATAAATAGAAGACCACAACTACTAAGAGATTGTAAGGGAAGGGATGGGGAGAGACTTTTGATTTTTACATGAGTTACCCAAATTGCTGGGATTTTGCCCCTGCAAAGTTGAAGTAGGAGGCATGTCGCCCACCTCTACTCCCAACACTACAATCGTTTCAAAAAGAAGGTAGCTGCATGGCAAACCCAGGCAACACTAGCTGTTTTATTCTCAGTTCTTTCATCCTTTGGTCCTCGCATTCAATGAAGGGCTTTAACTCAGCCTTAAAGGCTTTACTATAAACTAGGAATAATGACTGTACCTTTGTCAGAATGTGGTGATGAGGATTAAATGGGTTAATTTATGCCAAGTACTTCAAACAACGCTGTATAAGGGTTAACTATTATCATCACTTTACTTTGATATAAGTTTAGGTGGCAAACTCAAAGATTTCATATTACACAGCCATTAAAAACATGCATAAGGGGCGCCTGGGTGGCTCAGTTGGTTAAGCGACTGCCTTCGGCTCAGGTCATGATCCTGGAGTCCCTGGATCGAGTCCCGCATCGGGCTCCCTGCTCAGCAGGGAGTCTGCTTCTCCTTCTCCCGCTCCCCCCTCTTGTGCTCTCTCTCTCTCTCAAATAAATAAATAAAATCTTAAAAAAAAATAAAAATTAAAAACATGCATGAGAATTTAATGCTTAAAATACAATATTGAGGAGAAAAACTGAGAAACAAAGCTGTGTAACAGTATACAATTTCAAATACATTTTACACATATAAGCAGTACAACAATCTCAATTATGTTTTAAAAGAGTTCATGAAAATATTGGGAAAAAATCTCCTGAAATGTTAACCACAGTTGGATTTGGGTGTGAGGCCTCAGATAAATTTCTCTTTTGTACATTTCCTTCAACTTTCCAGTTTTTTCTACAATTAGTACGTGTTTTTATAATCAGAAAAGAAAATACTTCAGAGACTCTAGCTCAAAGTCCAAATGGCTTTCATCTTGAAATGTGCCATTCTGCAAAGCAGGCAATAAAACAGAATATAGGAGTGAGCACGGCAACACGCCTCATTTGCATAGTCATGCAGATAAGCCAACCACTTAGCAGGACTATGGTGCTTCTGACTTTCTGATCTTTCTGTGCCACTTCACAGCTGCTGAAAATTTGGGAATTTACCCAAACTTTTGATTTACTTCCAATCCCAGGAGGGCAGAGCATCAGAGATTACCTGAAACAACCCTGGATGCAGACACACTAGCTCAGGTCCTCCTGCCCACACCTCAGGCATGGAAGCCAGGCAACAGCACTGGCAAACATGCAGGAACCCTACTATGTGCCAAGCACTGGGATTCCAAGAGCATCTCATTTAATCTTTCCCAACAGCTCTATGACACAGGTATTATCATTGTCCCTTTTCACAGACAAGGAAGCTGAGAGTTTAAAAAGCACAATAGCCAAACTATGGAAAGAACCCAGATGTCCATCAACAGATGAATGGATAAAGAAGATGTGGTGTATATATACACAACAGAATATTACTCAGCCATCAAAAAGAATGAAATCTTGCCATTTGCAACAACGTGGATGGAACCAGAGGGTATTATGCTAAGCGAAATAAGTCAGTCAAAGACAATTATCATATAATTTCACTTATATCATATGGAATTTAAGAAACAAAACAGATGATCATAGGGGGAGGGAAGGAAAAATAAGATGAAACAGAGACAAACCATAAGAGACTCTTAATTCTAGGAAACAAACTGAGGGTTGCTGGAGGGGAGGGGGTAGAGAGATGGGGTAACTGGGTGATGGGCATTAAGGAGGGCACGTGATGTAATGAGCACCAGGTGTTATATGCAACTGATGAATCACTGAACTCTACCTCTGAAACTAATACACTATATGTTAATTAATTGAATTTAAATAAAAAAAATTTTTTTTAAGTAACATTACCATTCCATCCTATGCTCCCCTTCAGGGCAAACTCCTTTCAAAGAGTGTCCAAACTGGCTGCCTCCGACTTCTCTCCTCTCACCCTTTCTTAGGCCCATTCCTATCACGTTTTTACCCCCACCATTCCATCAAGACAGTGCTCATCACCATCACCAATGGCTTCCACATTGCTGAAGCCAGTAGTAATTCTGAGCCTTCATCTTGCTTGTCCTCTCAGCTCCCTCCTTGTGGAAACACTATCTTCACTCAGCCTCTCAGACCCCCATCTCTTTCTCTCTTGGTCTTGCTTCTGCTTCTCTGACTGATATTCTCAATATTGTTCACTCATTCCTCCTCTCCTGCCCTCTAAATGCTGGAATGCCCCAAAGTTCAGTCCTTAGACCTCTTCTCCATCCCCCCACCCTGTCACCTCATGGAGACTCACAGCTCCAAATATCATCTCTACACTGACCACCCCAAAATTTCTACTTTCAGCCTGGACTTGTACCCTGAACTCCAGACTCATATATCCAGCTACCTATTAAATAACCACCTGCATACCTGCTAGGCATCTTAAACTCCACATGCCTCACATGTGAACCCTTGAACACCCCTCACACACCCACACACAAAACCTCCTCTTCCTATAGTTCCCCGTCTCGGCAGATGACCGCTCCACCCTTCCAGTGGCTCAAACAAAACACCTGAGATCCATCCTTGTCTCTTCTGCTCACAGATTCATGAGCAAATCCTCTTCATTCTACCTTCAAAATATGTCCAAAACCCAACACTTCTCCTATCTTTCTTGTTGCCCCTTGGTTCCAGCTGCCAGCACCTCCCACCTGGAGGACCGCAATGGCCTCCTAGCTGGTCTCCTGGTTTACACCAGTGAGGGGCTTCCTTTAAGATGGCTCCCATTTCATTCAAAGTCAAAGTCAAGGTCCTCACAGCAGTCTACCAGCCCTGCATGATCTGGCCCCACTCCCTCTCTGATCTATTCCCTATCACTCTGCTGCAGCCACACTGCCCCCTTGCTACTCAATAGACAGACCAGCATGCTCCTGCCCCAGGACCTTTGCATCTGCATTTCCATGAACCTAGAAGAGACCCTTCTCTCAGAATTCCACTTGGTTCATTTCCTCATTTCCTCTGGGTCTCAATCCAAATGTCCCCTTATCAGTAAGGCCTTCCCTAATCACTGTATAAAATAGCAACATCCCCTTATGCACTCTTTGTCCTCACCTGCATGATTTTTTTCCCATGGTATATATTCCCACCTGATATTCTACAATATACTATACATATTGCTATACTGTTTATACTGGTTTTTTTAATTGTCCCTCTCTGTTCTTACCACCACCCTCACTAAAATGCAGAGATTTTCTCCATTTTGATCACAGCCCCTAGAACACTGCTTGACCCAGATTCAATAAATATTTATTGAATGAACAAGAAAACAAACAAATAAGCCTGTTCAAGGCCATCTGGCTAATAAATTCTGGTAGCAGGTTTCAGACCTAGACCTTGTGTCTCCAGAGCCCACACACATCCCATCTACATTCTCCTGCCTCTGGTTGCCAAGACATGTTGCCTGACAACCTTGCAAAGTCAGAAATATCCAAGTATGCAGCCAGGGAGGAAGTTGGTGTGAGCCCCCATGTGTCTAATAGGACCAAGTATTTGAAATAAGAGGTTTGCACTAGAAAATTTAGGACATATGATCATGACACTAATACCATGCATCATGTAATGCAGCTTGAATGAGTTCAGTGTTGACAGAGTGGTCAGGGAGCTCATCTCTACGCAGACCAGATGCACACAAAGCCCCAGCAAGCATGTAACAAGGATTTACCCTTGACCTCAAGAAAGCTCAGAAGACACAAGGCAGATGGGCCAGCACAAATCCATCTTTACTATCAGAGAAATAGCCCAAAACCCTGATCTACCAACATAGCCACTAGCCTCTGCTTCATCCCTCAAAGACTGCATTGACAGTCACCTCCATCCTCTCTGCTCATTTCCTGATGACCCCAGGCAGGACGGCACAGGGTATTGGCACCACATTATGCCCCAAATCCTTTGCTTTAATTGGTCCTAAGCATTTCCACTTTTAGCTTCTTTCACTTCTTTGGTTTAAAAAGTCAATCTCTGCATGATCCAGTAGGAGCCCAGAGAATAGATAAGATAGTGAGACTAATCTACAGCATTTGTGTTTAATGGTTAGATATTAATTGACTTTTTTTAAAGTGTGTAAATCAGTCCATTTTCGGTCTTTGTAATCTGTTCATTCTCATTAATAGAGCAATACTCATCAACAGCTCTATACTACATATCACCTTTAAAACTATAGTCCGTTTATTTTTTAAAAATACAATAGATTTATCACGATTTGAAATACTAGTCATTAAAATAATAATTAAAAACACAACTACAAGCACAATAAAAGTTCATGATAATAAACCACATTTTAATGTATACTAATTCTCCTAAAGATTTACTCTCTGCATCTTACAGGGTCAAATCAATGTCTGTACCAAAAAAAAAAAAAAAATTTTTTTCAATTAAATTCTATTCACTGTATCTTTCAAGTGAGTCTATTGTTTGCTTTTGTTTCCTATCAGGCCATTTGTCAGTTGTTCTAGCCCAAGATTACAAATAGGAGGGACATGGCCCCATCAAGGTCAGGAGAAACACGTCCAAATCCTACCCAATCCACCTTCACCATCTCCTGTTCATTTGTCATTTGTGACCTTGCTCAAAGAGGGGAAGAGAGAGGGGGAGGCACCATTCCACCCCATGCTCCTGCACAAGCCGTGGGCCTATGGGCTCTGACTGACGTGCCCTCCCCTCGCACGCTCAGCCAACACAGGGACCTCCATGTGGGAGCGGAAGCCACTTCTGCCAGACGTGGCAGCCTGCAGCCCAGACTGGCCCTCGCTGAACTCTCTCTTGCCCAGAAACACACACACACACACACACACACACACACACACACAGGCAGGCCTCCCCTTCTGAAATGCGTCTTGCCTGGGTGCTCAGAGCCAAAGAAAGCACCTCTGCTCCGCAGCCCCTTGCATCAAGACTTACCAAGTCTTGACCATGCCTGAGTGACTTTTCTAGAATTAACACATGCGCATTTGCACGCGCACGCGCGCGCACACACACACACATACACACACACAGATGATTTCTATGCTTGGAAACAGTGGCCGGTACTGACAGTTTGATGAGATAGAAGGATGGAGGGTGGAGGCGCCTGGGGAGGACACTTCTGCCTGTCCCCTCCCTGCCACCAACAGAGAAGGGCATTGCCCAGTGATGTGCTGGAGCCAATGTGGAGACAGGGGTCCTGGTCCAGGCCTGGGTCTGAGCCGACCACCTGCTTTGTTGCCACCACTAGGGCTCACAAGGCGTGACCTGCATCTCAGAGTTAAAGCCAGCTTCTCAAAGGGCATCTGTTGTCAAAGCCCGAGGAGCATGAGCATGTGGAAAGGAACATGTGACCCCTGAGGCTGACTCTAGAGCCACAGGGAGCCGGCAGTGACCACCAGCACCAGAATCACACCCACTTTTCAAGTGAGGGAAAACACATTACTGAATGAAAATTATTTACTTCAAGACCCAACATGAATTAATGAGGAAGCTGAAAGAAGGCCAGAAGTGGCTATTTAATATCTCTTTCTTGTAAGTCTAGAAAGTCTAGTGAAACATACACATCTCCTTTCTGGAACCTTCCTGGCCGTGATGTCAGGAGAGCCCGTGGAGCCTTCTTGAGATGCCCCCATGTGAGCCGCACTGATTTTGCTGTCACACCGGGAGCTGGCCATTCCAGGCACTTCTGGGCCCCACCTGCAGCAGAGCCCTCTTCCTCCAGAGAGCAAAGGGCGCATCCTACCAAGGAGCCGCCTTCAACCCCACAGAGCAAGAGCGTCAGAAGAGGATGAGCAAGCAAGACTGGGAGAGGCCGAGGAAGCGAGCAGGAAGTGGCAGAGGTTCTCATTAAGCAAGACGGCCTCATGCTGGTGCTAGGCTTTGTAAGTCTCAGCTGTACCACGCTTTTTAAAATATAGGTGCACTTTGGGCCTGTGGTTAATCCTGTTTAATTTTATTTTGTACTCTCTAATATTTTCCCAAGCTGGGCCTAGAGTACATCTGGAGTCTTGCTCGGCTCCAGACCTGGCTGGCCCGGCAAAGGCACCTGGTCAGGCAGCTGTGTGCAAGTCCCGGGCCGCCGCGCTGCCTGCCCCTCTCCCCGCACACCCCCCAGAGTCCGCAGCCACCCCACACGTGGCGGCCAGGCTCTCTTCGGCTGCTCCCCTCAGCCGCTGACACAAGATCTACCCTGCTGGCTGGCCTCTGATCCGGTTCATTTGTTTGCACCTTCAACAGCTATTTATTGCCTCCTCACTCCATGCCAGGCAGTCTGCATCCAATTTTTGGTTTGGAAAATGTGATCACTGTGATCCCGGTGGAAGGAAGTGACCCTCCAAAAAAGAAATTGCAGATTCTAATCCCAGTTCCACCATTTCCAAGCTAGGTGACTCTGGGCAAGCCACTTCACAGCTCAGCGTCTCCTTTCTGTCCTCAGAGGGTCTCACTGAGGTCGGAGGCCTAGGGGAGATGATGCAGGAGGGCGCCCTGCACAGCCCGTGGCTCCAGGGTGGTGCTCCATAACTGACCACAGCCCCTTCGTGGCTAACAGTGACAGCCTTCGCCAGTTGCCTTTGGGGTAAGGGAACAACAGTCAGAAAAGAAAAAGGTTCCGTGAAATGGGAAGACGACACCATTAGGACACTGGGGGCCTCGCAGTGCCCGCGAGAACAGTGGGTGTCTGAAACCTTCCTTTCCTGCCTTAGGGCTGTGCAGGGACCAGGCCTGCCGCCCCTCCTGCTGCCCCAGGGGCTCTCTAGCAAGAGAATGATGAGGGACAATGCAGAGGGTCCATCCTCCCTCTCCATGAAGACAGGGCAATAATTCCACTCGGCTGAAACATCCCATAAATGCTAGTATGTAAAACGAAGAGGAAGAAAATGTTCATGCTCAGCATGCTAAGAATAAGAAAGAGACTCCATCTCAGGGCAGGCCCTGGAACGGCCAGGAGGGTCCTCTGTGATGGAGAGCTGCTGGCAGCTAATCAGGAGCTGGGGAGCTACACAGGGGCTGATGTTCGTAGCCATGAATTTTTCTGAATCCCGACAAAGTGCCTTTTACTTTATTTGTCCAGATTATTTATAAATGGATTTTTCAATAAAAAACAGAGCTCAGGCCGCGTGATGGATTTTCCTCGGCACCTCCCTCAAGACACTTTCATCCCCACTGCCGCCGGCCTGGCCCAGTAGTACCTGCCTTGATCAGCCCGTCCTCCCCCCTCGGGCCACTGATTGGCTTTCAATAATTTCTCAGAAGCCCACGGGTAGTCACTAAATTTAAAGTCCTGTCCTAAAAACTCAAATTCAACTCAATAAGCTCTTACTGATATCCTACTATATGCAGGACACTAGGCGAGCCAGGCGCTGTGCTGGAGAGAGGGGACGGAAGGCAGAAGCAAAGATTTCCTTAAGCATCTGGCAAGTGAAAGAAGAAAGCACTTTTGCACAAAACTGAGCCCAAGACAAGGAACCTCGGAAAGGGTTAAAAGGAGGCTGGTGTTGACAGCGCGTGGATAGAGGGGCGAAGTGTCTATATCAACAAGGATACTTCTGGCTGCAAGATTACAGAAAATCGAACCTAAACCTTAACCAAGAAGGAAAATGTATTATCTCATGTCCCAAGAGGTCTGGAGGGCTGGAGGACATCAGCGACATCACCGGGAACCCGTGTTTGCTCTTTCAGCTCGGACACCCTGACCTCAGGCTGCACCTGTGTGGCTCACCCACGTGACAGCAGGGTGGTCACGGCAGCTCCCTCCGGTCATCACATTCGTAAAGCCCAGAACCCCCTTGGAAGAGCTAGGGGATTTCTCCCTACACATCTCACTGGTGCTGACTGAGTTACAGTCTGCCCCAACACCAACCACTTGGCAGGATGGGTGAGACCGATCCAGTTTTACTCCCCACGACGGGAGAGGGACCTGGCTTCTCCCGAAGAATCTGGCCACTGACACCTGTTAGCAAGAAAGAAGACGGGGCTGCTGTTGAGCAAACGATCAAAGAGCTGCCCCATCTGGAGAAATTGGCCTTTTATGTTAAGCTACCAAAATATACACACATGTAAGCGGAGGGCTTGTCTGTTTTGTTCTTTCTCATCCTCTGCAAGTAGCACAGTGCCTAGCAGACAGTGGACACTCAAATATTGGATAAATGAATGCATGAATGCTGGGATTAATCAAGGGACTGTCTGGAAATAGAATAGAGAACATTCAAAGCCCCAGTCGGGTCTCAGGGAATCAGGACAGCAAATAGGATCACATAGGTAAAGGACACTGATGTGTTCCCCTAAACTATGAACCTGTGGCACTTCCCAGATGACAGTTTAGTCCAGCAAGGAGGCAAAACTTTCTTTCTCTTAATTTCACCTATGATTCAGGTGAAACGAGCCCTGGATGCTCCCCGAGACATCACTAGGCTAACGTGGCCATTTGGGAAGGCGGTGTCGTGTGGCACAGATATTATTAGCATCAAGACTTCCGAAAGGGATGCAACCTTTTATTCAAGTAGACAGATGCACCTCCAGCTAGTTTGCTCTTTCTCTCACTAGGACTTCAGCTTCAACTTCCTGCATGCTGTGGTCTGATGCCAATTCTACCAAAACCAACCAGATCATGGGAAGCAGGTGAGTGATTCCATTTGCAGAGGTTACTGGTGCTGCGGACCAAAGCATGTCTAGCTTGGAAGCAGTAAAGTCTAATCAACAGGAACTAAGTCAAAGTGCTGTTCAGAGACCAGAAAAATCTGTCCCAACTATTTTCAGTGACATGCCCGCTTCTCAAGAATGAGCGTGTGCACGCACACACAGGTGTGCCTCTCCTGCTCAGCACGCCCGGGGGCTCCCAGAAGCCCGCGGGAAACAAGACACCGTGGGTGGAGCCCAGGACAACCCTGGGGAGGCTGTCACCCCCGGGGAGAAGAGGGACCAACTGGGAAGAAGGATACATTTGGGGGTCAGTAAAAGGCCAGAGAGAGAGAGAGAGAGAGAGGACCCGAGGCAAGGGTGGGGCCCAGAAACGGAGGCCGGACAGGAAGCCAGCAGTTAGGACGCTAACCAGCTTGGAGTCAAGGTCAGTGGCCAGTCTGTTCTGTGACAGGCACGCCGGCCTCATTTCTTCGTCCAAGACCTGTGATGCCAAGCTGCTGCAGCCAGTGCAAATACCCTGGACATGGTCAAACAAACACCGTGTTCTTCTCTACTTCTTATTATAAATACTGCTACGCTTCCCAGGGTAGCAGGGGGTGGACATGGATAACCATGCCCAAGGCCAACTGCTCTGTGAAAGGAGGAAAATCCTTCTCCGGGTTGGGAGAGAAAGTATTTCCCTGGTTGGTCTTCTCTACACTCAGAATTCGGCTTCCACCGACCGCCAGCCCAGTTCTCTCTTCTGGATCCCTCCAACCAGCGGCTGCCTTCCCCCTCCTGTGGCTGTGGAGAAGCACCCCGCCCCAAGCAGGTCGGGTCCCTCCTGTGTTGCTCTGCACCTCATCTTCTCTCACCTTCTCAAGTTTTCTTTCTTCTGCATCACCCATCAATCAGAATTCTTCTCCCCCTCCTCCCTCCAACCCTCCTTGGTTGGTTCATTCTGCTCCCAGTGCTTCTGTCTCCTCTGTGTTTGCTACACCACTTCTCCAGGGCCAGTCCACCTGCAGACCACTTTCAGTGGTCGGGCCTCTTTCCCATGTCAGCTTCCCAGCGGCCTGGCACAGAAGTGACCCCGCACCCCCTGCCCGCCCAGCCCTCCCTCTGGCCACCGCTGTCACCATCCCCTCTCCTCTCCTGACCGGGGGCTCCAAAACCTGCAGGGCCCTGCCTGCCCTCCTCACTCCCACACCCGCACTCTCCCGGGGCACCCTCGCCTGGGTCGTGGCTTGCAGCAGCAACTAGTTGTTGGTGGAGGAACTTCCTTGTCTGAGCACCTGATTCCTGTTATCCAGCTGCATCCCTGGACGTATAATAAATATCTCACATTTAACATGTCGAAAATAGTCTTGTTTTGCCTCCTTAAACCTGTTTCTCCTCTGGCTTCACCCTCTCAATATACTGCACCACCCATCACCTGGTTACTCAAGTTGAAAACCCACAAATTCTTTGGTTCTAAGTCTAAGGGGCACCTCAGAGCTGCGCTGCTCCTCATCACCACTGCCAGGCCCCTCCCATCTCACCTGGACACCTGCTCAACACCTGCTCACCAGGCAGACTGGCCCCTAAGCACATCCCGCCACATCTCAGGGCTCCCCTCTACTCCCCCCAGGCCCCTCCCACCATGCCCCCTCTGCAATCGCAGGGTTCCAGTGGCCAGGTGGGCCTCCCTCTGCCCTGGACCACAACCCTGGACCACAACGAGCCCCTTCCCATCCCGGGCCCTTTGCAACTGCAGTTCTTGTCTAGGGACACGCACCTTTGCTGGCCCTTCCCAGGCCGCCTCCCTCCCTCCCTTCCCAACCCAGCTCCCCAGGGACTAGCCCTCATAGCATCCCCCCACCCCCTGCCAGCCGACTACTCTCTTCCACAGCCCTTCTTGCCAAGGCCATGGTCTCGACTACCTATTCACTGATGGCTATGGCCTGAATTGCATCCCCACCAAATTCCTCTTGAAGTCCTGACTCCCCATGTGAGGTGCCTCCCTCATGATGGGATTAGTGGCTTGATAAGTGGAAGCAAGAGAGAGAGAGAGATTCTTTTTTTTTCTTTTTTTTTCTTCTTTTTTTTTTTAACATATAATATATTATTTGTTTCAGAGGTACAGGTCTGTGATTCAACAGTCTCACACAATTCACAGCGCTCACCATAGCACATACCCTCCCCAGTGGTGATGGGTATTAAGGAGAGCACATTCTGCATGGAGCACTGGGTGTTATACGCAAACAATGAATCATGGAACACTACATCAAAAACTAATGATGTAATGTATGGTGATTAACATAATATAATAATAAAAAAAAAGAGAGAGAGAGAGGGCTCTGCCACGTCAGGACACAGCGGGAAGGCGGCCATCCGAAAGCCAGGAAGCAGCCTCTCACCAAAACCCAAACTGGCCGGCACCTTGGTCTTAGGCTTCCCAGCCTCCCTCCAGGACTGTGGGAAATCAGTGTCTTGTTTAAGCTGCCTGTTCCATGGTATTTTGTTACCGCCACCGAGCTAATACACTGATTTACTTCCTTTTCTTCCTCACTAGAATATAAACTGCAAGGGGCAAATGTCTCTGGCTCACTCACCATTATGCTTGTTCCCCACGCCAGCAGGATGCCGGACAGACAGAAACAGGAGGCCAAGAGGTGTGACTGTTGCACTGGCCCCCCGTTTGTACCTACATCTTGCTGGGGTTTTTTATGAGAAGAAAACGTCTACGCCTTTAAATCTAAATACAAATGCAAATTAGAGCCAGGATGTATTTCAGATCCAAAATAGCTTTAAAACCACAAAAAGGGAGGAGGGGGTCATGCAGCGATATTTCTTCAGAAGTCTTTCATTGCAAGAGGGGGGACGTTCCGTCTGTCCCTGCCTCCAGTCTGCAATGCAGTGAAACCAGCCTTTCCTAAGCTATGTGCCACAGAACATTCTCTCCACAGATGTTCTCCCAAAATAAAGGGAAAGGGATGTGGATGGGGATGGGGGGGAGGGGAGTTCCTTGTGGTCAAACAAGTTAGTGAAAAGCTCCAGATAATCTCCCCCGAGGAGCTGTGCCTCAGCATATCAATGTGTCTGAGAGGCCTTGCGGTACAGATGTCCTTATTACTTTCCTTCTGCCAGCACTTCGGGCCCAGAACGGACCTGCTCATGAGGTCTGAATTGTGTCCCCAAAAAGATATGCTCGAGTCCTAACCCAGTACCTGGGAACGTGAGCTTATTTGGAAATAGGGTCTTTGCAGATGGGATCAAGTTCAGGCGAGGTCGTCCCTGGAGTGGGTGGGCCTACAGATGGGACCCCTGTCCTAACGTGTCTGGCCACGTGCGACGGATGCACGGGGAGGAGGCCGTGGAGGCAGAGACCGGAGGGAGGCAGCTGCAGGCCCAGGAACGCCAAGAACCGACCACCTCCAGCCTCTGGAACTGTGAGAGGATGAATGGCTGTCACTTTCGGCTGCCCAGATTGTGGGATTGACTCATGGGAAACACACACCGGCAACCCTCAGAGCGCGCTCTTCACGCCCGGGCCCGCACGCTTCCCCCCGCCACGGCCTGGGCGCGAGCCCCACGGCGGTGCTGCGACTGGGCAAGGAGCCTCCTGGCGAAGCCTCCCTTGGGCCTTCCCACACACCCTCACTTGTCTGTCAGCAACAGTGTCTCCCCTTGTCACTGGGTGCTCGGTCCCTCTGAGCGCATCTGACAGACGGTTCTGTGTCACGCACTCCACAATTTAATCCTGCCCCATCTTCTCCTCCTTTCCTCACTTTTTGCACCAAAAATGTTTAACTGACTGTATTATATGTTTCTTTATAATTGGCCTTAAATATATAATCTATTACACGGCTATTTATTGGGCATCAGCTATGTGTCTGGAACCTAAATCCTGTCTGGAACAAGGTAGGATATTTAAATATGGAAATTTTAAAAATGTAACGGGACCGTATAAATCATCACAATAAACCCTTTCCTCACTCAACCTCAGACCCCGGCACTGCTGCATGACACGCAAACCCCTGGTTACCTGGATCGGGCTTTCCTCCCAGGTCCCTCCACCAGCCCCACCCTCCACCCAGCTACCATCGCCCGGTGCAGCGCCCCTGCCAGCACCCCCATCCAGCCTCGTGCTTCTGCCTGGGCCCTGCCCCCGTTCTGTCAGCACTTCACAAAGCCCACCATGCCATGTACTGTCTCAGAGCCTTTGACAGCCTATGTCCCCTACTTAGACTGGCCTTCCTCCTGCCCTCCCCAGTCTGTCTGCTCAACTTCTACTCAAAATCTGACCTAGCCCTCACCTCCTCCAAATGCCTCTCCCAGCACCTCACACTCAACCCAACCCCCTCCTATCGATGTGCCCTTCACAGGGGTGACATCCCAAATATGAAATGGCCTGGCACAGACACCACTACTCAGAATGGACACAAGCCAGAGCAGTAGGGGGGACTCAGGGAGCTTGGGGTGGCACCTTCTTTATCAATAGTTACAAAATTTTTCGATAAGTTAACAGCCTGGGAGCCCAGGCAGCCGGCAGCCCAGATGAACGCATATTCCGGGCCGTGTGGGACCCACCTTGAGAATACGCGAGAGCTTACATGTCTGCCCGGCTCAGGATAGGACTGGATTTTACCCAGTTCCAGAGCCTTGGCGCCTGACATCATCCCTGGCACAAAGGAGCTACTCAGTTAATATTTGTTGAACTGAACCAAACTCTTTCAGGCAAAGACAAAATGGAAAGACTGGGGATTTTCCCAGACTGTCACATCGCCTTGGTGAGCCAAATAAAACCTGTTCCTGGACAGTCTGTTTGCTCAGATGGTGAGTCTGTCAGATTTCACAGCTTCAGCGACCTCATGAAGCTCTGACCTGAAAATAAATTGAGAGGGAATAAAAAAAGAAGAAGGAAGAACAAGGGGAAATGATCTGCTCCTTCTGAGGCCGCTCTTCTGGCAAGCACACTCCAGTCAGTTCCAAGAAACAAAAGGAAATCTTCCTTATGTCAGAAAAACCAACATAAATCTCCAACAATTCTGCTTCTCTGGCAACACTTTACGTGCTCCTGGGAAAATGGAACCCAATTCTCAAACAATTTCAATGCAGAAGGCTTGTCTGGTATTATACAAGAGTCCACAAAACTTTCCACAGTCTGGAGAAAATGTATGCTGTTTTGGACGGAACATAAAATCCAGGGTTGTGAGGGCTTGGGGCCATAACCACTTCCGGTGCGCCCATGACCCGCAGCTGGCTGGCTTCCCCGGGTGGTCTGAAGACAGGTGCACCCCAAGGAGATGCCGCCCATGTGAAGCAGAAGGCCCCTGTTATGGGATGAACGGTGTCCCCCCAAAGTCACACGTTGAAGTCCTAACCCCCAGAAGCTCAGCCTGTGATTGCATCTGGAGACGGGGCCTTTAAGGAGGTGGAGAAGGTGAAATGAGGTCACATCAGTGGGCTCTGATCCAGCAGGACTGGTGTCCTTATGAGAAGGGAGACACACCAGGGACACACGCATGGAGGAAAGACAGTGTGAGGACACAGCGAGAGGCAGCCATCTGCAAGCCAAGGAGAGAGGCCTCAGGAGAAACCAGCCCCGCCGACACCTGATCTGAGGTTTGCAGGCTCCCGATCTACCAGAAAATAAATGTCTGTGATTTAAGCCACATAGTGTGCAGTACTTTGCTCCGGAAGCCCAAGAAGACTAACACAGCCCCTTAAGAAGGGAATCCACCCATCTTAAGGTTCCCTGCTCACAAGCATCCACCTAAGATGCATGGGCACCATAGGTTCTTACGGAGGAGGTACACCAACAATGCTGGGGGCCCCAGGGCCCAGTCTGGGGGCAGATGCACCAGCTGAGGGCTAGGTACTTAGATTTGAGTCCTGCTTCTTCCATTTATTTGCTCTGTTACCTGGGCCTCAGGCCACTCCTACCGAAACGAGGGGTAATAATAGCCTCTGCTATTTAGATCCAATCATATTTTTTAAAGCACTAAGCATAAGTGTCCAGAACAACAGAAAGCTCAATAAAGCCCACTCATTATATTCTATTCTCAATCCTCCTCAATACACATGACTCCACTCGGATCGCTTTAGGCATCAGGACTGGGAGGAAGCTCCCTTGAGAATAAAAAAAGAAGAAATGGGGTGACATTTGAGGAAGAGTGACCACAAGGGGACCATCCTGGTAACCAGACCAGAAGATTTCTTAAATTCTTCTAACTTCACCAGGTTTGTCAACATCACGCCTTCCACCCCACCATCCACTTGATGACATCTTGAACCGAACGAGACTTGAGTCCTTGGGGTCAGTAAAGAAGGAAGGAGCTCACTGGAGCTCCTCCCCAGTCTGTCTAGAGAGAGAGCTCTGCAGTGGGGAGGCTGGAGGGGGCACCCTGAGATGGAGAGGGTGGTGGTGGGACATCCTCAGGAGGCCTGGGAGCAGACGCCGAGAAGAGCCAGGAATGGAGCAGCGATGCTGGACACCCAGGAAGGCCAGGGAGGACCCAAGGGTGTACCTCCCTGGCCCATGAACTCACACCCTGAGTCTAGAAGAACACAGCTTTCCGAGCCTACAGACATGACCCAGAACACACAACAGGAAAGAAAGGGGGGGTGTGCACATGCACCCCATTATACACTCACTTTAGCCATGGGAAACTGATTTATCAGAACTGATTTATCAGTATTTTTTAGCCTTCCATGGGGCCAGATGACATTTAAATCATGCTAATTTAAGGAAAAGAGGGGATTTTCATAAGCCCTGGCCTCTATGTTCAGACCCTAGAACTTGGGTGACTCCATCCATCCAGACGTCATCTCTGAAAAGGAGAGTCCAGTTTCGGGGGTTCCGCCACCGGCAGGACTCTGACACTCACAGTGGCACCCGTCCCCTCTCTACTGGCCCAGGTGGCTCACTCATCCTCCGCTTGTTCATTCATCCCACAAACACCCGCCGGGCATCGCTCTGAGTGGAGGGACTCTGTGAGCCTTGCAGGCAGCAGCGCTGTCTCCCTCCGTAGCGATGGACTTTAGCCTCTGCCAACCCGGAAGCAAGGGCTCCAGGTGGGGGCTCCCCAGGCAGGCCAGCGGCCCATGAATGGGGTGCCTGGATGTGTTCCTCCACTTCTCCCCACAAAAGATCAGGCCCGGAACAAAAATGAGAAAACCCAAGTCATCCCCGGCCAAGGAATACATGCTGAGTGTAAAATAAATCGGCAAGGCCAGAAACTCTCTCCCAGTCCCAGAGGCCAGAGGGCGGGAAGTGGCATGTCAGGGTCAGGGGGCATGTCATCCTGGCCACTATGGAGGTATCACCACACTAGGGAATCCAGAGGAAGAGCCCCAGGCAGGCAGAGCTGGGTGTCCGCGGGGCTATTTCTATCTGGCAAGAGGGGAGGGAGGGTGGGGACACTCCCCTGCCAGGGACACTCCTCTGGGGAATATGAGCCACGCTCGTGGACTCGCACCCTGGGTAATACCGACCTCCACAACAGGGGGTCACCTCTGAGAAAACCTGATCTTGCTGGAAGTGTCCCCTCCCTGCCTCTGGAACAGAAAGCAGCCCTTGCTCCTCTAAACCCTGCCACCACCAAATGGCCTGCCCTGGCTGGGCTTCCGGGATCTGGGGTCCAGTGAAGGAAGATCCTCCCACAGGCAATCTTCCTCTTAGTCCTGGCTCTGAGAAGTCGTTGGCTCCGCTCCAGCTCAGAGGGGAAGGCTTAATGGCCATGATAGAGCCCTCAGTGCAGGACCGTGACAAACCGTGACTACACCCAGGCTGGGGGGCCCACCCCACTAAACCCTCATCTGTATTTTAATCAGGACGTTATCAGAACCAACTGCCAAAACGGTTTCCAGAAAGGCCTCATGCAGGTGTAAACAAAACCACAGCTGGATGGGACTTCTCCCTCATGGGTCAGATTAGTCCAGTGGCAGCTGGATACCCTCCCAAGCACCTAAGGAGACCCCTGGAATCTCGACCCTTCCCTGCAAGGAGGGGAGACATAGCCTGAGCAGAGTATGGCCTGAATGCAGTAAGAGCCAATCTGCCAACCTGACATTTGCTGAGCCTGCTGCATAGAGGTATCGTAAAACCCCCTTTAAATCTATGTTTAAATACCTGTAAAGTTGGCCTTTTTAAATACTTTGTTCTGGCAGAGATATAAGCTCTTTCAAAGATCGATCCCCAGGACCACTCCTGCTAAAGCAGCCAGTGCCTGAGTCAGTTTACACGCATTGTGGGATGCTAGGGAACTGGGGCAGGGAGCCCCGTGCCCACATCTCCATTTCCCAGTTGAGAAACTCAAGGGCAGAGTAGAGATTACCTTCATCTCCCAACAGGCAAACTTCCAAAAGGGCCTCAAATTGCAAAGAGGCGAAAGAGCGCCGGGAGCCCAGAGCCCGGACCCTGTCTCGGGCCTCGTAGGAAAGAGCACAGAGCTTGAGGCTCTGTCTCTCCACTTCCATCCCATGCTGGGCTCTCCATCCACCCAGAGTGGTGCCAGCCCCAAGCCATGAGGGTGAGCAGGAGAAAGCGAGTCCCGGAAGCTGTGAACAGTACTGAGCACCAGGTGAGCCTGGGAGGCCAGCCCTGGGGTGCCTAACACTGAGTTCCCCTGTGGAACCCCTCCAAGGGGGGCAGGATTAGCCCTCCTGGTCCCCACAGCTTTGGGAGGGAAGGACATACACCTGCCTGTGTCCACTCCCCTAAAATAGCACAGGGCTCGGGCCTCCCAGGCCTCTCCTAGCATGGCAGGCCCCTCTCCCGAGCCATTCCCCTGCTCACACCGCCTTTTCAGCACCTAGCAGGTGTTTCTCAGACATCTGCCTCCCCCGTCCCCAGACTCTGTGACCCTCCCTCGGCGGTGACACCCCATCATATCCATCGCTGTGTCCCCAGCACCAAGGACAGGGCCTGGATTTAAAAGGTGTTCAGTAAACATGGGCTGAGTCCACCCACCCACGAGTGCTTATGTCTGGTGTTCCGCAGTATTGTGTTTGTGTGGCTCTCTGTTTTAACAGAGTTTTTTTTATTATTATTATTATTTTAAAAAGTAAAAAGAGCTGGGAAAGTAATGACTGCAAAATGCCTTTCAGATAATCCCATGCAGTTTAAGCAGACAGGTCAGATCACGCTCCCCCCCTCCCCCCCGCCCCGGCCCACCTGGCGGCCTCGTGTTCTAATTGCAGGCTCAGTTACTTGAGAGGTTAAAAATAAATGATTGAAACCCGAAATGTAGATAACTCAAAAGCACCATGGTAACATCAAAAGAGGTCACCAAACCATGCATGTCTGTGAAATGCCACATCCTGGCTGGCTCCAGGTGAGGAGTGACCTGAAGGCCCCTGAGCCGACAGCCCCTGGGCGGCCCCCGGGGCCCCAGGAACCGGCTTTGCATCCTAGTGTGTTACTGAAGCCTTTTAGGTGTGGGATCACGCAGAGCGTAGCAGGAGGAACAGGAACTTCGGGGGAGAAGAGAAATGGTGCTCCTTGGGCCAAGTGAGGAGCAGGGACAGGACCTAATTTGGAGGCCCCCCACCCCGGAAGGGCCCCTCCGTCCAGAGGTTGTTCTCCACTGGGGTTGTTTAGCCCCAACACCCTTCCAGCTGGGACTCACGGCAGAGACAGAACACAGCATCTGTGAGCCTGAGCGGGCCCAGGCAGGTGAAGCCCTGGGTGGAACAGACTAAGCAAGTGGCCTGGGGTCTGATGATGGGGGCCACGGGGCCACCCACTGTGAAGCCACCGCAGCCCACAGATGAAGACAGAGCCACCCAGGACAGGGGCCACGGCACAGCAGGTGTCCGTGTGGGGTAGTGGCCATGTCCCACAGCACCCGAAACAAGGGCACAATGAATGTTCACTGCGTGGGTGGATATTAACAAATACCAACAGTCCCTAACATGTGTATTGTGTATTAGAGTTCAGAGCCCCTTCTCGAGTGTTCTCTCATGTGTGCCTCAGTTCATGCCCAAGGAAGTGGGTGCTCAGGGACACTGAGTCCCACTGGAGCCACTGAGAGGCAGAGCAGAACCATCCCAGGGCTTTGAGGTGCCATGTGCAAGAAGTGGAAGATGAATAACTACATGACGTTCCCTGGCCCCTAGATCACCCATCATTCTTGCCAACAGACCTCAAACTCAGAGAAGCCCAGGGAGGCGTGCTCTTTGTGGTAGGAACCAAGAGATGCAGGACAGCAGCCTCCCTTCCCATCCTTCCTCCCGGGGGGTGGATGCGGCTCATCTGGGAACTGTCCAGGAATCAGCAGGAGAGGCCCCGGCTCCCTGCGTAAGCTTGGAGGTGAGAACAGCAGGAAAGGAGGTAGGCACGCACTGAGTGAGTGCACCAGCAGTGACTCACTCAGAGGTGGTGAGGGTGGACAGCTTGTGATGAGACTGTGAGCACAGGGACCCCCCGGGGACTCACTGCAGCAAAGGCGGCAGGAGCACATGGCCAGTGGGGAAGACATCTCCAAGGCCAGTGAGGACAGAGGCTTGCAGGGCCCACAGGGGGGACTGTGGCAGATGCTGCATTGCTAAGAGCCGTCTCATCAGGAACACTCAGGGCTCCTGTCAGCAGTGTTCATTCATTCGCTCCACAAACGTGCACTGAGCTCCAACCACTTGTCAGACCGTTGTAGGTGCTGGGGACACAGCCAAACACAGAGCAATCCCTGTCTGCAGGAGCATGAGGGAGCCACACAGATACTTGGGGGAGAGAGCATTCCAAACAAGAACAGCCTGTGCAAAGGCCCAGGGTGAGAAATGGTGAAGAGTCCTGCGTCTTTGAAGTGGACTGAGCAAAGGGAGAGGGGAGAGCTGAGCTCAGAGCGACATGGCTGGGAAGGTCCTTTGGGGCCTTGTTGGTCACAGTAAAGACCCTGGTCTACCTCAAGTGAGAGGGGGGCACGAGAGGGCTATGAGCAAGGAGGCACATTCTACAAAGACCCCTCACACGGCTGTGTCAAGAATGTACTAGAGGAAAGCAGGGGTGAAGCAGGGGGACCCACTACAGAAGAGCAGGTAGGAGGCTGCTGCCATGTCCTCTTGGGTCTGAACCTGCCGTGGCAGTAAAGTCAGACGTAGGGAGTAGAGAACTCATCCTTCCAGAGGGTTTGATGTAAAGGGCACAACACCCAGACGGAGTCAGAGCTGGAGGCGGGAATGAGTCCGGAGGGTGTTGCTTAACGATGGGAACATATGTGGATGCTGATGGGAAAGAACCAGGCAAGGAGGAGGCAAGGGAAGAAAAGGTGGGAGAAGACTCAGCCAGTGCAGGGGAGAGGAGGGAAAAGGGCAGCACAACAGGGTCAAGTGCATGAGGGTAAGTGTCCTCGGAGAGGAGCAGGACCGGCCTGTGCTTCCAGCTGCCCCAGCAAGTCACTCGTGCGTCCCCGTCGGTCCCTGGGCCTGTCACGTCATCAGACCTGCTTGGTGGAGTCCAGGCCTCCTAACACCGAATCCCCTCCTGCCCTGTGCCTGCCCCACCCCCAGCCCCTAGGCCACCCCCCTCAGTTCTGTCTGGCTCCCCCAGCCAGCTGAGCATGGAGCATGGGAGTGGCAGCGGCCAAGAGGCTGGCCATTCTGAATGCCTCCTCTCCTCTCCCCCTCCCCTCCCCTCCCCTCTCCTCTCTTCCCCTCCCCTCCCTTCTCCTCTCCTCCCCTCCCCTGTCCTCTCCTCTTCTTTCTTCTCTTCTCTTCCCCTCCCCTCCCCTCTCCTCTCCTCCCCTCTCTTCTCCTCTTCTCTCTTCACCTCTCCTCCCCTCCCCTCTCCTCTCCTCTCCCCTCTTCTCCTCGGTGAGAGGGCAGGCAGGAGGGAGGGAGGCTGAGGAGAGGACAGGAGAGCATGTGGGAGGTGGTGGTGGTGGTGAACTGAAGGCCCTGAGGTTCCCTTAGGGGCAGACAGTGGGGCAGACACAGGACAGGAGGGGATTCAGTGTAAGGAGGCCTGGGACTCCACCAAGCACGTCTGATGATATGATAGGCCCAGGAATCAGAAGGGGACACACGATAACCGAGTGGCATCTGAGCTGAGTTAGGAGGAGCGTGAGGCCACGATGGAGGTGACCAGGATCCCTGGTTCCGGGAGAGCTGGCATGGCAAAGCAGGGGAGGAGGGTGTTGGAAGCACAGGAGGAGAGAGCAAGGAGGACAGGCAGGTCTGGAAGGGCATCTGGAACCTGAGATCATGACGGTGGAGGTCGGGGGTACCAGATCCCAGCAATGGGCATGACTCAGGGAGAAAGGTGAAGGAGGAGCCTTGGGGAGGGAGGACATCAGGGACCTGGGAAAGTGGATGCCATCATGTCATCATGGGCAGAGGATATGAAAATATGTTAGAACAGGGGAAGCTTGGCACCGCCCAGTGTGGGGCTGAGTGACCCTAGATGGCCCCATGGAGTGCTGGGGAGCAGGACCATCTGAGAATAAACTGGGGGAGGGAAGTGATCTGGAAGAGGCACCAAGGACCAAAGGTGCATCTACTTCAGGATGGGGGTGAGAACCAGAGGCCCCGCAGAAGGAGAAGGGGGAGCCCACAGAGGGAGAAGGGGGAGCTGGCACTGGAGACAGGGTAGGGACATAGAGAGCTTGCAAGTTCCAAAGAGCACAGCAGAAATCTCCAGGAGTTGGGGGAGTGGGGAGATGGGGTCAGGAAAGGGGGTGCATGGAGCTGTATGGGGATCAGAGTCTGGGAATAGAGGGCAATCTGGGAGCTCGGAGGAGCCACCTATTAGAATGAATAGGGACCCAAAGGGAGTAGCCTCTGGTTCAGGAATGTTCTGAGTCTGTCCTGGCAAACAGGGATTTTTCCTCAGAAAGGACATTCCAGCAAACAGCAGCTGAGTCCCCAAGCTCATCACCAACCACTTTGAACCCCCAGGCTGGGCGCCTGAAGTGAGCCCACAGCTTGGAGCCCCCAGAGGTGGGAGGGCCAAACCCCAGCTGCACCTATCAGCCCCACACAGATGCAGGATTTAGGACCGGTTTGGAAGTGTCACCTGGGATGGGAGCTGCAGTGACAGTGCATAATCTCCCTTCTCTCGGGGGCTGGAGGGTCACGGGCCACCCACGAGCCTGCGTCAGCGCCATCACCGAGAACACGTGGCCTTTCTCCCCACCAGCCCATGGCATTCGGAATGAACTCGGAGTCGCCCTTCTGAGTTCTGAGATTTTCAGCCCATAGGCAACCAGATAGAAGAACTTTCAGACCCGAGGTGCGGTATCGACCTCCCACCAAACCCTCCTATTGACACATTGGATGCTGACATTGTTCTTGGTGTCTCCTGGTGCCTCCCCCCAGCTCCTCGCCAGCCAAGACCAAAACAGAAAGGGCTGAGTTGGGGGCCAGCCCTCGAGGACATGCAGTCCAAATCACCCCTCCCCAAATGGGCAGCATGGCCACTATGCCCCCAAGCTGAAGACAGACTACCAGGATTTGCTTCCAAAACTGCACGACCTGCAGCTGCTTCTCCGGGTGCTCTTGCCCCCAGCTCCCAGACACATGCCACCATTTCTGTTTCTCTGCGTCCTTAGGGGAGCCCTTGCCTCTTGTCTCGTCTCACCCCACAGGACCAGAAGCTCATGGAGCAAGGGCTTCTTTGGGCGCACCCCCTCCAACCTCCATTGCACTCTCTCCTCCACCCACCCTGCCCACTGCTCCCCCTAAAATCCACTCAGCTACCAACTTCCTCATATACAAAACTATGGCACAACATTGAACTTGTCTGCCTGGGTGCAAAGAGTCAGAGGGACAGGCTTGCAACATTTTCCATAGTCTGCGTTGCCCTGACAGACACCATGGGTGTTATTTGCCGAAGTCTGAAGTCTGTTCTCCCCCTCCCCCTGATGGTGCTCCATGCGGCCAAGGCCTGTTTGAGAGAGGGTCTAGGTCTAAACCCACCACCCCACCAGGATCCAGAGGAGCAAAGAGCAGCGGGAATGTGGACCCAGCCATCCAGGGGGGCTTAGATTCAGGTGTCTTCATCTTGACCCCATCCTGCCCCCAGTGCTGCCTCTGGAGCATCTCAGGGTCGAGGTAGCTCATTATTTATAGACTCCTCCTGCCCTACCCCCCCAGTCAGACGAGACAGGGAGGCTCCGGTCCTACCCCATTCCTCCATGGCCATGGAGGCAAGGCAATGGTCGGGAACAGCGGCCCCCAGCCCCTCCCAGTGGCCTGAGCCCCATCCCCTCTCTGATCTCAGGGCCGTCCACGTTCCCCTCTCCGTTCACCCAGCTCCAGCCTCACCATCCCCGCTGTCCTTCGGAACAATCCCCTCAGGGACACTGCACCTGCTACTCCCTCAGTCCCCAGATGGCCACGTGGCTCACTCCCTCCCCTCCTGAGGCTTTACCAAACAGGAAGGTAGCCTTCCTGACTGCCCTATTTCCTACTGCCCTTCTCGCATGCTCTGCACCCAGCCTTCCCCTGGACTGCTCACATTGACCGCATCTGGATTTTCAGCTTAGCCCAAGACTCAAAACCAACACTCAGGGAGCACGTGACCCCCACACTGCGCCTGCCGTCAGGAGAACGGCTGATGTGAGTGTCAAGTTCACCAACTGACATTCGATGACCATCTCCTCGTGGATGATAGCAGGGAGCTACGGGTTGAAATGAAGCCACGCATTGCACGTTCCTGAGTCAGCTTGAGTCTAGGGAGATTTGGCCTCTCTGTAACTTTAATTTTAAGCTAATTCCTAAAGCTGGAGGAGATTTGCAACACCGGTTGATGGATCATCTTAAAGTCTCGAAAGTCCTATGAACAATTTCAAATGCGTTTGGGGAAGGCCTTATCACAAAGCTCAGCTTCAACTGGCCCACCCCTCCTAGGAAGACACTGAGCCCCGTTCAAGCACCGCATCTGCACACACCTGCAGGATGTATATCCGTGTGTGATACAAGCCATCGTCCCAGCGACAAGTGAGCCTGCCCGCTCCTGACTCCAGAGCAGCTGAGAGGCCGCTCAGCGGTGGGCACGGATGGGGGGCTGCTGCATTCCTTGCAGAGCTCAAAGGGGGCACAAACCCACCCAAGGCTTGGAGAGAGTCCCTCCCGGGCGAGGGCTGTGGGAACAGGGCTCCCCATGCGCCGGCTGCCTGGCCACACCAAAGCACACAGCAGACTCTCCTTTCCCCCGAGAAGCCTCATTCCAGCAACTTAGTTTACTGATTCCATCAAATATTAAACTTTTAATTGTATTTTGTTTTTCAAATGACTCCCACTGTGACTATCTGGTTAGCGTTTGCCTCGCTCGTAATTACCTGGACCTTCCATGTGCAGTGTTATTTTACCTCGGAGTGACTCTCTCTCTTCCCTTTTCCCACACTCCAAAATTTCTCCTTGTCATAATAATTAATAGGCTCTGTTCCCACAGTGATTGTATTATTATCCTAATAAAGCACAGGTCTGAGGGCCATCCAGCCAACGTCTTCATCCCCACGAGGCCGGGAAGACTCTACCCTCTCCCCCACAGAAACTTCTCTGTGTCCCAGGCCCCACGCAGACTGCACAGCTGTGACTGGGACGCCCCTCAAACATGCCTCCTGCCCAGCTGGCTGACACCTCACTGCCGTCCCCACACAGACGGTAGGGAGCGTGCTTCACTCTGTAACCCTGGTAACCTCTGAGGGAGGGGGCAACAGGGAGAAGCTCAGGGCACAGGAGAGATGACGCTGCAAAGTCCTGAGACAGGCCACCTCGCTGGGGACACAGGCCAGTCGGGCCACAATTGCCAGGGTCATGGAGCCTTAGGACACCTGGCAAGAGAAGAGAATGGAGGAAGGACGGGGTGGAGAGGAGAGAATGAGACGGGGGAAATGGAGGAGAGTGGAGGAGGAGCTCACAGAGGAGACAGAAATGTGCTCTCGAGAGACAGGGGTGCCGTCCTGCAGTTCCCTTTTCCCCTTGTGCATCTGGAAAATGCTGGGTCTTGACTAAAGAGGGGGCTTGAATTGAACCTTCTCCTTCTCACTGAAAGGAGAAAATGGATCCTCTCGAACATTTAGTCAGGATGTGCCAAGTTCTGCTGCCATAATAATCAAACTTAGAATTTCAGTGATATTGTTTCTTGTTCGTATCACACATCCAATGCATGTTGTTGGGGAGGGGACTCTGTGCCTTGTGGTCTCTCAGGGATCCAGGCTGATGGAGGCGCCACCTTACGTGAACATCCAGGTTGCCAAGTTGGGGGAAGGGCACATAGCAAACTACATTCTAGCTCTTAAAGCTTCTGCCCAGAAGAGACACAAGTCACTGGCCAAAGCCAGTCCACCCATGACTTCAAAGAGGAGAGGTTGGAGCAGTCCTACCATGGCCCCCAGGCAAAAATGCAGATACTGACAGGCAGCCCCCTCCGCCCACATCTGTCCCAGGCCAGTAGCTGTGATGGGCAAGGTCCTATGACAGTCATGCATCTGCTTTTATAGTTCATCCATATGCCAAGCCTGGAAAAAAAGCATTGCTATGTGCATTTTTTATAGATGAAGAAACCAAGCCTCAAAGAAATTAAATATATTTACTGAGGTCACATGTCTATTAAGTAAAAAGAGCAGTATTCAAAGACTGGTCCTTTGTGAGTCCAAAACACACAGTCCTGCCCCATCCCACACTCTTACTCAGATGGAATTAGTTCCTCTCTCCTGTCTCCCACTGTCTTTCCACTTGACCATGAGTTCTTCCAGAGAAACACAATGCCTTCTCCATCTGGCCAGAAGAGTGTCAGGCATTCAAAAATGTCTGCAGAATGAAGACATCAGTTCCATGCCAGCAACACGTGAGCAAAGCCTGTTCAGCTCCAGGATGCTGTGGCCCCTCCCCATGAGCCCCAGGAGCTCCAGTTCCCCATAATGGGAACCACTCACGGAAAGCTCCTGCATGGCGGTCAGTAACCTTATAAGCGGATACCTCAAGCACTTGGGAGGCCACGTGGGAGTTCTCAGGGCACTAGGGGTGGAGGATCTGCTGTCCTGGCCTCCTGCTGCTCCAGGGCATGCTCAGACCCTTACAAGCCAGCCAGAAAAATCTGGGATGCTGTAAACAATGCTCCCAAGTTCTTAGCAGTGTAGGCTTTCCCACACTGGCTGCTGGCTTATTAAATAAAGTAAATTAGGTCTCAATTATTTGCTTACACACCAGGCAGGAAAAATGAAATTTTTAATTTAAAAGTAATACTGCTATTTATATGCAGAAGCAGATCTGAAATTGGACTTTCTGTGTACTTCTGCCAAGAGAGGTCAGAGGCCAGAGGTCTTCACAAAGGGGTCTCCTCCCCAACAAGGCACCCCATTGGAAGAACCCAGGCCTTTCAGAGAAGCTGGGCTCGGGGAACCTGGAAAGGCAGTTTAGGAAGGAACAGAAGCATCTAAGCCATTAATTTAATCTTGTCTTTTATTTTATTCAGGTTTAAGTGCCATATCGCTGCCAAACGCCCTGATGACATTGTCTTTCATACGGAAAAGTCTCAGTCAGGCACATTTGGGGGTTCTGAATGTACATTTTCTAAGGGAAAGGGATTACTAGTATCAGGTAGGGCCTCGGTAACCCCAAGCCCTTATCAGGCACGCAATCCAAGAGCAGATCTTGGAGGACATCTTCAAAGAAGAGACTCCTGAAACCCACTCACGTTGCTTTACTCAGGCTCCACAGCCTATGCTCTAAAAGCCAATTTCATATCTCGAATTCAAAGAACCAGGACTCAGTAACAGGGGTCACATTCCAGTCCCCCCTCCAGAAACCCTTTTCCCTCAAGGGCATCTATGTAAGCACGTAATGGTGCTAATGGAATAAAAATAATATTTCAAATGTAGATGTATTTAAAAGTTTAAAGAGTTCCAGGCTGGCCTGGGGGGCAACTTAATGAGTAGTCAGATGTACAGGAAGGGGATTTCATGCAAGATGGAGACCAGCTGCTTTCTGTTTCAGGTGAGGGCAGAATGAGTGGGAAAGACGCTTCCAACTACAGCCGACAGCCATCAGACAGCCCAGGCCCTCCCAGGAAGGGCTGGTCACGGTCCCTGGAGGTAACATGTCAGAGTGAGTAGAGAGTGCAGGCTTCCGTATTCTGCCACATTCCAGCTGGGTGACCTCAGACAAGTTATCTTTTAAATGCTCTGAACTTCTGTTTTGCATCTTAAAAATGGGGATAGCATTAGTATTGGCTTCTTGGGGTTTTAGGAGGATTAAAGAGATAAGCATATAAAACATTTGCTTGGCATCTGGCACAGAGTTAAAAACAGGATAGATTCATCTGTGCAGAGTTTGGGGGTATAAGCCATACTTTCCAAGGTCTCTTCATGCAGAAGTTAGCAACAATTGAAGAGATTTAGTCCCTGGGTTTATAAAGAGGGCTGCTTCCAGAGAACTCCAGAATCTGTGTGGAAAACCCTCACAGGTATGGTTTTTGGCTTTTGTTTTTAAGTCCCAATGGCGGGATGACATAGAGACAGGAGGTATGGCTGGCAGACGGGAAGAGGAAAGGAGGGTGCAGGGAAGAGGAGGGATGGGGGAGAGAGGAGACAAGAAGCAGCTGGGAGGGAAGACGCACCAGGTGGGACGCAAGGGGGACAACACACAGGGACAAGTGCCCTCTCCAAAGCTAGGGAAGAGCCGATGCTTCAGAAGGTCACCCAGGGAGCCAAGGGAGGGCCAAGAACTTCCTGCCTCCAGCTCATTCAGGCTCTAAAGGGCATGTCTTCAAGGTTGAGGAGCACTCTCCCGTTCAGAGCCTGCAGCAACAGCTGTGAACTGGAGGCCCATCACCATTTGCTAATCAGGCCTGTGCCTTTTCCAGCTTCAGATCCCTTTGGACCAGCTGGAGCCCACAACATCGGTGCTGTCAGCCACACAGCAAAACAACAGGGTCCCCAACAGCACTACTCTGTCTCTCCGGGTCTCCTGGAGTCCCTGGCCAGTCAGGGAAGGACCTGTGGCCAGTCTGTGGGCTGGGGTTCACAGGCCCAGATCTGCAGCCCCACCACTGATGCCGCCAGCTCGCCTGTTCTGCAGCCCTAGTGATTTTCTGCACGCGTGTGTGTGTGTGTGTGTGTGTGTGTGCATGCGCGTGCGCGTGCGTGTGCATGGCACCTCCACAGAGACATCCAGGCAAAATGACTGCTGAAGGCGGATGGCAGCAGCATGTCCCGTAGATCACTGCTCCTGACCTCCTCCACTCGCAGCCCGAACAGCCCTCCAGAGGCCCCAGGTAATGCATTCACCTTCCCCAAGACCCATATATCCTCCAAATGTTCCCAGTGAGGAATGTGAGCACCTGCATCCAAAACCACCCTCTCCCCATGCCGCCTGGCTACTTGCAGAGAGCCACATGCATTTCTAATTTCACTGTGTTCAGGCAACTCAGACATTTGGAGCTGGAAAAGAAATGAGTGCCTGAGAAACCTCACAAAACCTCCAGCCAGAGGACCCAAGTGTCTGCCAAACGTGGGCCACCCACCCTCCCACCTAAAGCTCTAAGGTTCTCCTGCCAGCCACCCACCAAAGACAAAAACACCTTCTCTGGAACACACATTCAGATACTGCTGCCAACAAAGGCAGGCATTTCTTACTTCCCACTGATAGCGTCAACATACAGAGAGGATGGCCAAAGAGGGCAGGGAGGGGAACACCACGATCCGCTGTTCAAGCCGCTCTTTGGGGTGTAGATGCTTCCACGGATGGTCCTCCCCAGTAAGAATGTTATTATGGCTGACATTTATCAAGCGCTAGCTATGAGCCAAGCACTGAGCTTTCTGCATCATCTCTTTTTAACACCAAACAGCTCTAGGTGGACAGTACTGTAACTGACTCTGTGTTACAGAGGGGGAGGTGCAAACACACGCGCTCCTAAGACAGCCTAACCCCAAGACGGCTGCAAGAAATGGCCTCCGAAGATGAAGGTCAGGGTGTGTGGTGGGGGGGCCAGGAGGAGAGCCCTCCCACCGAGTGCGGGCCCCTGATGCACACGACAGGGCGCCTGCCAGAGGCCTGCACCAGGGGCCCTGGGAGTCGAGCCTTCCCCAAGCAGCCACCTGCCCTGGTTCTGCAGTAGAGTAGACTAAGAAGAAAGCAGGACTGCAGGTCCGCACCCCAGAGCACACTGCAGCACACCCAGGCCAGTTAGGAAACTGGGGGGATTTTGTTTGGTTTCATTTTATTTATTTGAGCCAACTACCAACTTAAGACTCTCTTGAAACACCTGCTTTCCACCTTATTACAGTGACCTCTGGTGGCCAAGAACTGGGCATTGCAGGCCCAAATTAGAATGAAATTGCTTAATTTCAAGCAACTCTAAGTAACAAACGCCTTGAGGTCCTTTAAGAGCTTCCAAGAAGAGCAGAAGAAAGGGGAGCGAGAGATGAGAACTGCCACCAGCCCCATTTAAGGTATGGGCTGACCGTCACCAGACCCTGGGTGTAACCCAGAGCAAATGCGAAAGGCCTCTGAGCTCCAGCCTGGGGCACCACTCAGCCTCTGCTCCCCTCCCCCACAACAGGGGGCATCTCAATGCCAGGCTTAGAAGGCACAGGCTCAGGAAGGTTTTTTGGAAAAGTTTCAACCCTGCCAGGGGATCTGCTAGGAGCTCAGTAGGGAGGGAGGGTTTCTAGAAGGCTTATGATCTCAGTGCCGCCAGCCAGCCGTGCTCCAGCTGCCTTGGACCTCTTGCCAGCAGACAGAGACCTGGAGACTGAGTCTGGGAGGAAGGGAAACAGCACTCCCTTTCCCCACCAGAATCACCATCCCCAGAAGAAGGTCTTCCGGGAACAAGAAGCGGAACGGGGCTTCTGACAAGGGGCCAGGGTAACCCAGGTAAGGGGTGAGATGAGGCAGGGGGAGCCTTACATGGGAAAGAGAGCTGAGCAAGGTCCTCTGTGGGGTAGAGTATGATGGGTATATGGAATACAGCCCTGCCCCCGGCTGCAAGCAGGAAAGCTTAGCCCAAGCTGAGTCTCCACCAACCACCCCCAAATCATTCCTGAAAGATGATTTGCCATCCTAAAAACTCTTCAGAGGAAAGGACCCGACAACCTCAGAGTCATCCAACCTAGAAGCCTCTAGAAGCTTCTGGTTCAGAGCATCTAGAAGTTAATCTTCCCACACGTTATTTCAACCTTTTTTGGTCCCTCCATGGTGTGTAGGCTTGGGCCAATTCCCCAAACACAAATGACAGATTCTCCCAAAGTCCCTGCAAGCATCAGCTTGGACAGCCTGGGCCTCCGTTTGGAACATGAAAACAGACTGGTTTGCTATCCTGGTATTCTTTGGAACTCAAAATGGATGTAGAATATCAATATTGTCTCAATTTTCCTTTATCTGCAAGGAGATGTCAGCAAACCTTTCTGCCAAGGATTGTACAAGGATCATTAAAAGGAAAATGTCCATGGTAATCATGCCTTTATGCATATTTCTTCACTCCAATATTCTATAACATAATAATGTTTCACATTTCTACAGAACTGTCTTTTCAGCATGTTTTCGCATTATGCTTAATTTCGTAAGAGTTTCTCAGCCCCACATAACGACACAGTTCAATGCAAAATCAGATATAAATCTAGCTTAAGAGACTCTCAACAGGAATTTCATTTAAAACTGTAAATGTTAAAAGATTCTGGCTCTGATTTATGTTATGTTGTGTGTGTGTTTCAAAGAGAGAGCTTAACCAGTCCTCCCAAACAATAGATGCACATGAACTTGCGACCCCCACACAACCAGGCTTTCACGAGTCTAACCAGCTGGTCTCCACTCATCCAAAAAGGAAGCAGAGAAGAAAACAGGCCAACCTGTGGTCAGAGTGCTAGCTCCCAATCCAGCCGGGGCCACGTGTGCAAAATGGGCAGAGTATCCGAAGATGCCATCACCCGTGCTGGCTCGGGGGCAACTTTTAAGCAACAATGTTTCAGCTTCCTCTCACCTTCCTTCTCCTCCAAACACTGGGGCACCACGTTAGGGCCTTCCATGTCCCTGCTCCCACTTGTCCCTGTCTTTGTAAAAAAAAAAAAAACACAGGCAGAGACGGAAGGGAGTGGCAGGAAGTCGTGGGTCCAGAGTGTAATCTGCACTCTACCTGGCTGTGTCCCTGAGCCTCCACGATGGACCCCAACACCTATTCACAAACACATCTGGGAGATGGGCAAACCGACCTGCTGATGGCTGGTGTGAGACGGACTGGGCTGATGCCTTCGGGAGCTGTGGACTGTGAATTCATGATGGAATTAATGAATCTGGAGGAGGTATTCACATCCATTGTCTAAGCACATTGAAGACAATTTTAAATGCGGATTATTTACATACTCCGCTCTAACGACTCTGAGGCAACTCTTACAGTCCGTCATGTAAAACCATATCCAGGCAATTTTATTGCAGCCTATCACACACATGCCGTGTTTAGACAACTTATAATACACAAATTATTTACATCATGAAAACATCTCTGTGGCCCTGGCATTATGCTATCAACAAGAGACAACAAAGCAGCAGTAGATTAAATTGAAATATGCTGGCTGCTTCTGAAACTTTAAACTCTATTCCAAAATGCTAAAAGCCCAAAAATTCACAGTTAGCATTTTGGAACCCACCGCGTCTAAAATTTCACTTAAAAGGTGGAGCTATTGTGAGTTGCAACCCAAAAAAGAATAAGTCACCACTTTGCAATTGTAAAATCCATTTATTTAAAGAAGATTGAAGTATCCAAACCCTCTGATAGCACTTAACATATTGAAAAATATGCACTGCAAAGCTCTAAAAATTCCTGAATTCCTCCATAAAAAAAAATGTTTTTGCCACTTCTAATGGATGCCACCCAACTCCAAGCAGGATCTGTAGGATACACGCCCCCAGGAAAAAAGCAATTGAAATGACTTGACTATATATCTTTCCAGGAAAGTAAATTATATATAGGTCTGTATTCACACCCGCTACTCCCCTATGGTTACCCATTTTTCCTCCCACACTCCACAGCCCACAGAAATGAAGAGAAAATTATCAAGTGGGTTTAAGCACTTGGATACCTAATTGCAACAAAGCTAAGAGCCTCATCTTTCTACCTTTTAGAACTTTGGTTTCAGTCTTTAAAGTGAGTCCCATTAGCCAAGGTGACACATGCCAATTAGTTTCATGCATTTCACAGAATAAAACGCCCCTTGAGATAAATCACCCCACATACCCACATGTCTTCCACAAATCTCCATTTGTTTTTCAATATTTCGTTAAAATCAGGCTCTTATGTAACAGTGCAGATATTTACAGAAGTGCTATCACTTTTAATTCAGAGCCCTCATACAAAGGTATCAGAAAGGACCCCAGACTTAATTAAGGACAAAACAAGTGTCTCCAATTAGAAAAGTGTCCCATTTTTGTCCCTTTTGCTGCATGAAATGCAGGGGTTGCCTGAGTATGTTGTACCTTTACAACAGAAGCTTCCTACAACTATTTTTGATGATGATGATGATGATGATGATGGAGGGGGAGGACAAGGAAGGGAGGAAGAAGGAGGAGGAGCCACAATGCCATGCTCCAGAACTATATTAAATGTTAAAATTCAAAATCTGTAAGTCAAAGTACACTGCTCAGTAATGCCACTCCTAACAGATTACCACAACTGGTTTGCTATGGTCCATGTAGACCCACACATATAAACATCTTTGTTTATTACATAAATGGGTTCATACAATATCTGTATTATAAAACTAATTTTTTGGAAGAACTATAAACAAGTAATGGACTCTAATCCATATATGGATGCTGAAGTATTTGGGGGGAAGTGTACTGATGTCTGCAACCTTCTCTGAAATGAATCGAAATATTAAGCTGCTGGCGGGCTGGCTAGAGGAATGGATATGTGATAAAGCAAGTAAAATAAAATGTTAATTGTGGAAGCTAGTTGGTAAGCATATGGGTTTCATTGCAAAATTCTTTCAGCTTTATTATATCTTTAAAATTTGCAAACTGAGGGGCGCCTGGGTGGCTCAGGTGGTTAAGCATCTGCCTTCAGCTCAGGTCGTGATCTCAGAGTCCTGGGATCAAGCCCATGTTGGGCTCCCTGCTCAGCGGAGAGCCTGGTTCTCCCTCTGCCTCTGCCCCTCCCCCTCCTGCTTGTGTACTTTCTCTCTCTCTATCAAATAAATAAATAAAATCTTTGAAAAAAATAAAATTTGTGAACTGAAATGGCAAAAAAATTAATAATATGGCACCAATTTCTTAACATGTTAATACATTCAAATCTTTATACTTCTTAAAAATATTTTATTTATTTGAGAGAGAGAGAGAGAGAGCATGCACACCCATGCAAGCTGGGGGAAGGGCAGAGGGGGAGGGAGAGGGAGAGAAAATCCCCAGCAGACTCCTCGCTGAGCGCAGAGTCTGACACAGGGCTCTATCTCACAATCCGGAGATCATGATCCCGAGATCATGACCTGAGAAAAAACCAAGAGTCAGACCCCCAACCGACTGAGCCACCCAGGCGCCCTGCTCTTTATCCTTTCAAACAGCTGCACCAGATTCCATTTCATGGTTAACCAATCCCTCACTGATGGACACTTAGGTTATTTTGCAGTGCCAATGCCACAGTGAATATCCATGTAAATATGTCTTTGAATACGTATGACAGCTTTTTTATAGGATAAATCCCTAAATGTGGAGTTGTTGGCTCAAAGAGAATACAGTTTTACTCGGGCTAACACCTACTGCAGGTTTACTCTGTGCAGACACTGTGGTAAGCACTTTCCATGTATTATCTCTTGTACTCACAACGACCTAATTAAGTAAGTACTATGTAGCCTCATTTCATAGGTGAGGAAACTGAGGCACAGAGAGATTAAATGACTTGCCCAAGGACTCACAACCAGAAAGCAGCAGTCCAGCTCCAGAGCTGGTACTTTTAACCATCACGCTTACAAATTATAGTCAAAAAGATCGAAACAATATATATTCCCACCCACAGTGTTTGAGAGTCACGGCTTCTCCAGGCTGTGTTGTTCTCAAATTTATCTAAAACTTAAAGAAAACACTGTCCATACTTCCAGATGCCATGAAGACAGATGCGAAGACCCCAACACGCAGAAAAGGCAGCACAAACCGAAAGAATGGCTTCAGCAGGGAGCGAATGCCTTGTTAATTAGAGCAGAGGCACAGGGGAAGGTGGAACGTCCCACCTCCACGCGGGATTCCCTCCAGCTAATGTAACCACCTCTCTGCAGCACGTACCCTCTCCGGCTTCTGCAGGAACGCTGGCAGGTAAACATACCTAAAAAACTCTCAACCTTCTATTTTTAAACTCTATAAATCTTCAACCCATCTTCCCAGATGCATTAATGTAATCTCAAGGATTCTGCCTCCGTTTTTCTTCATCAGACAGCTGCAAGTGGGAAAAACTACACGAGTATGTAGATCATCTCTTTCCATCATCTACTCAATTAACTCAAATCAATCTTTAGACAATGCTTGATGTGTCAGTGGGATATTATTATTAACAACCTCAAAAGGTTCTTTTGTTTTATCACCTAAAACACGATAAATGATCCCATCGAAAAATTGATCAAGAAGTCTTCCTATAGCAGGCGACAGTCCCAGCCCCAAACTTCCAAGCCCTCAATGAACGAAGCACAGCCTCGATGCAATTAGTTTCAAAGACAAGAAAGCCGCAGCCTCTGGGAAGAGCCCTCTGCAAATAGCAGGGCATCAGCCTGGCTGAATCTCACAACACAACCAAACAGTAATAATACCTAATAATACTGCTGCATTATTGTTGCTATAGCAACAAACACAATGTAATTGATCCAGCTGGCTCACTTAGTAGAAACGTAACAAACTACAAAAAAAAAAAAAAAGTGGTTTGGAAGAAGAGCTGAAGGAGACATAGAAACAGAATAACTTCACATGAAAAGCCAATCATCTCAGATATTAGTAGAGGGGGCAAAGCACAGACCTGGAACCCAAAAGACCTGGATTCCAACTGTGACTTCACAACTGACTAACTGCGTAACCTTGAGCGAGTTACACATTTCAAATTGTGAGCGGTCTCATTAGGACGATAATCCCATTTCGTAGGTGATCATGAAGTTGAATGCGAAGCTTGGTCAAGTCCTGTAGTCCCTCGGTAAATGACCGCTGGCGGGCACCAGGATAATCCCATGGTGAGCTTGCCAGCCAGTGCTCAGTGAGCCTTGTTACCGTGGAACTGGGAACCTACCATCTGTTGATGCATCTTCTCTTTTTGTATATTTCTCAACAGTGAGGTTGACGATGATGAATATGAAGAATTTCAAGCTTTCCCAAAACTACAGAATATCATAAAAAACTACCTGCCAACTAACCACATTTTCAAGTTTTCCTATTCTGCTGGATTTCCTCAGATTTATTTTTTGGAAATGAAAACTAAAATTACAGATATAACTAGAGCTCCTGTCACCTATCCCATCTCATTCTCCTCCCTCCAAGAGGTAGCCACTATATTCCATTTAGTTTTTATTTACTACATATGTAGGTATCCATGAACACATACTTTTTTTTTACATTTTAAGCTTATATAAATAGTATCATACAGTAGTACATCTCTTTGTGCAGTATGTCTTTTTTCCACCCAACTGTTTTGATCTTTATACATATAGATACATACAGCTTTAGTTGACTCATTTTAATTGTTACATATTATTCATTATATAAATATACTACAATTCATTTATCCATTCTACTACTGATGACCACTTAACTGTTTTCAAATTTGTATTAGTGTACACAATGCTACAAAGAACATTCTTGTACATATATCTCTGTACACAGGTACAAGAGAGTCTGTAGTGATAGCAACTCTCCAAGTGTGCTCTTTGGACTCTTGGGACAGCCCCAAGACCCTTTTAGGGGACTGTGAGGTCAAAACTATTTTTCTAAAATACTAAGAAGTTATTTGCTTTTTCTCTGTGCTGATATTTGCACTGCTAGAACAAAAGTAATGGTAGGTAAAACTGTTGGGGCCTTAGTACCAATTAAGAGGGTAGCAACAAACTCTACTAGCCATTGTATTCCTCATCACCATGCACTTCCTGAAACATACTCTAGCTTTACTTAAGAATTCCTTTATGAGGGCGCCTGTGTGGCTCAGACGGTTAAGCGTCTGCCTTCGGCTCAGGTCATGATCCCAGGGTCCGAGGATTGAGTCCCACATCGGGCTCCCTGCTGAGCAGGAAGCCTGCTTCTCCCTCTCCCTCTGCCTGTCACTCCCCCTACTTGTACTCTCTCTCTCTGTCAAAATAAAAAATAAAAAAAATAAAAAATTCCTTAATGAAGCAGTAAAAATGATGGGTTTTCTTTTTTCTTTTTTTAATTGAAGTAAAATTAACATACAGTGTTAAACTAATTTCAGGTGTATAATATAATTCAACAATTCTATACATTACTCAGTGCTCACCATGGTAAGTATAATCACCACCTGTCACCAAATAATCTTATTACCATCTTATCGACTATATTCCCTATGCTGTACTTTTCACCTCTTGTGACTTATTTATTTTGTAACTAGAAGTTTGCACCTCTTCATCCCCCTTATCTGTTTCACCCATCCCCCCACCCGCCTCCCCTCTGGTAACCACCAGTATGTTCTCTGTATTTAAGAGTGTGGTTTTTTATATACCTCTTTTTCCTTTGTTCACTCATTTGTTTTGTTTCTTAAATTCCACATATGACTGGAATATGGTATATATATGGTATTTATCTTTCATGTAACATCATACCCTCTAGCTCCATCCATGTTGTTGCACATGACAAGATCTCATTCTTCTTTGTGGCTAATATTCCTGTGTGTGTGTGTGTGTGTGTGTGTGTGTGTGTGTGTGTGTGTATCCCACATCTTCTTTATCTATTCATCTCTTGATGAATGCTTAGGTTGCTTCCAAAAATTATTGGTTTTATTAAATGTCAATCTTTGGTTACATGTCTTTTCAGTATTCTGTGTGACAAAATGGAAGTATGCCTAAAGCACTTCTGCTGCCAACTGAAGTGCATGAGATGGCTGTCTTGGAGAAAAGCATGTGTGTGATTGGTGCAAGCTAAACTAGCTACTTGTTCCATGGAACCCCATTTTTACTTGAAAGGATGACTGAAAAATTATGGTTATTCAGACTTGGTATTTGGCAAGACTTCTTCTGGCCAAGGTGGAGTAGCATGGGCTGGATGTATCCTCTGGCTCGACACAACTAAAAAGCTGGAAAACATATAGGAGACACCAGTTTTCTAGACATTGGACATCAGGCAATGAAGGACAGTGATCCCAGAGAGATGGGGAAATAAATAAAGTGAGACCTATAGCTGCCCTAGCTGCTTACAAGAGAAAGTCTATAGGGCATAGCACAGGAAGGGGACCCAGGCAGAGCCCAGCAATCTCCCTGAGTCGGGGGGAAGGACTAGAAATCCAAGGAGACCAAAGCAGGAGGATTCACAGGGCAGCACAAAGAGGACTCCAGAGCTATACAGAGGGTCCCCTGTATAGGAATATCTGTATTCAGATACATACAGATCAGTGCATGCATGTGAGGAAACAATGTGATGTCATATAATGAATCATCCAAAAGAATTAGCAAACAATCATCATCACCCACACTTGGGCCTAGAATAGGGTGTATTCCCACCAACCAGAATGAAAAACTTCATAATATCTAGGGCACAGGGTAGAGTATTTAGTAGAATTTTACCTCAGTCATGCGGAAAAATTAGCTCTGGACTCAAGGCTGTTGTGGATCACCTAACAAAGCTCCAGGGCAAATCTCAAGAATATTTATAGAAATGAAAATGTATACACTACTCAACAAGGTGAAATTCGTATGTCTGGGAGCAAACAGAAATTTTCCAAGCATGTAAAGAAGCAAGAAAATATTACTAATAATGAAAAGAAAAATCAACTGCAACCAAACCAAAAATTACACAATGAGAAAATTAGCAGGTAAGATTGAACACATTAAGAAGAGACATGGAGGGGCACTCAGGGGGGTTAAGCATCTGCCTTTAGCTCAGGTCATGATCCTGGGGTCCTGGGATTGAGCCCAACATCAGGCTCCCTACTAAGTGGGGAGCCTGCTTCTTCCTCTCCCTTTCTCGTGCTCTCTCTCTCCCTCAAATAAATAAATTCTTAAAAAAAAAAAAAAAAGAAGAGACATTGAAATTTTAAACAGACCCAAGTAAAACTTCTAAGGAAGAAAACTGCAATGAAAACCTAAGATGCAATATGAGATTTAAAAAAAAAAAAAAACCCACTGAATAGAATTCACAGAAAATCAGATGTCTCCAAAGAAAATATTAGTGAACTTAAAGACATGGCAATAAAAGCTACCCAAAATGAAAGACAGAGAGAGAAGGGGGAAAAAAATGAACAGAGCATCAGTGACAACTTCAAGCAGTCTAATATGCATAATGTTCCCAAAGAAGAAAGGACAGAAGAAATTTTGAAAAAATATGGCCAAAAATATCAAAATTTGATAAAAATTATAAATCCACAGGTCCAAGAAGTTTGATGAGCCCAGTCACCAAATAAATAAATAAATAGATAGAAAACTACATCAAGACACACAATAATCAACTTGCTTAAAACTAGTGACAAAGACAATCAGAGAAAGACATGTATCATATGACCGCACTGATATGAGGAATTCTTAATCTCAGGAAACAAACTGAGGGTTGCTGGAGTGGGGGGTGGGGTGGGAGGGATGGGGTGGCTGGGTGACAGACACTGGGGAGGGTATGTGCTAGGGTGAGTGCTGTGAATTATGCAAGACTGTTGAATCACAGATCTGTACCTCTGAAACAAATAATGCAATATATGTTAAGGAAAAAAAAGAAGAAGAAGAAGATAGCAGGAGGGGAAGAATGAAGGTGGAAATCGGAGCGGGAGACGAACCATGAGAAACGATGGACTCTGAAAAACAAACTGAGGGTTCTAGAGGGGAGGGGGGTGGGAGGATGGGTTAGCCTGGTGATGGGTATTAAAGAGGGCACGTTCTGCATGGAGCACTGGGTGTTATGCACAAACAATGAATCATGGAACACTATATCAAAAACTAATGATGTAATGTATGGTGATTAACATAACAATAAAAATTTAAAAAAAAAAGCAACTAGTGACAAAGAGAAAATCGTAAAAGCAGCCACAGAAAAAAGGACACATTGTGTACAGAGACACAAAGATGTGGAGACCAGCAGATCTCTCACCAGAAACAAGACAATCAAGCCAGAAGACATACAGCACCTTCTATAAAGTTCTGAAAGGAAAAACTGTCAAACTAGAATTCTTCCCCCAATGAAAAGATCTTTCAAAAACAAAGACTTTTTTCAGAGCTACAAAAGCTGAAATAATCCATGACCAGCAGACATGCACAACATGAAATGTTAAGGGAAGTCATTCAGGCAGAAGGAAAAATGATACTGGATGGAAACCTAGATCTACAGAAGGAAATGAAGAGCAACAGAATGGTAAATATGTGGTGTCCAACTCTTGGTTTCAGCTTAGGGTCATGATCTCAGGGTTCTGGGATCAAGCCCCATGTTGGGCTCCATGCTCAGCAGAGAGTCTGCTTGGGGATTCTCTCCCTCTGCCCCTCCCCCTGCTCACTCTCACTCTCTCAAATAAATAAATCTTTTAAAAAAATATAGACTATTGTATTACTTAAATCTCTTTAAAAGACAGTCAACTATTTAAAGCAAATGTAGTAATTAATTATGGGATTTATAATATAGCTAAAGTAAAATGTGTGAGAAGAATAAGAAAAGGATGGAAGGAGAAATGGAACTATACTGTCATAAGCTTCTTACACTATACATACCATGGTTCAATATCACTTGAAAGTGCACTGTGGTAAGTTAAGGATGTGTACTAAAAACTCTAAAACAACCACTGAAATATAACAGTTATAGCTAATAAGCCAACAAAACAGATAAAATGGAATTTAAAAAAAAAACCTCTCAGTTAATCCAAAGGAAGATAGAAAAGGAGAAAAGGGAAACAAACAGCAGATGGGAAAAAAATAGAAATCAAATGGAAACCCAACCACACTGATAATCACATTAAATATAAATAGGCTAAAACTTCCAATAAAAGACAGAGATTATAAGATTGGATTTAAAAGCAAGATTCAACTATATGCTGTCTGCAAGATGCTCATTTTAAATATAAAGGCAGGGCGGAGCAAGATGGTGGAGGAGTAGGAGACCTGGATTTCATCTGGTCCCAGGAATTCAGCTGGATAGGGATCAAACCATTCTGAACACCTACAAACTCAACAGGAGATCGAAGAAAAGAAGAGCAACAACTCTCTGAACAGAAAAGCGACCACTTTCTGGAAGGTAGGACGTGCGGAGAAGTGAATCCGAGGGGATATTCGGGAGGATAGACGGCGGGGGAGGGGCCTCCGTCGGCCGCTTCTGGCAAGTGATAGAGCCGCGGGGCACAAAATCGGAACTTTTAGAAGTCTGCTCCGCTGAGGGACGTCGCTCCAGTGGCTAAGCGGGGGGTGGAACCCTCGGGACAGTGTGGTCTCAGGACCCTCGGGGTCACAGAAAGACCGGGGGTGCCTGAGTGCGGCAGAGCTCCCAGGTATCGGAGCAGGGAAGCCGGCTGCAGAGACGGAGCCCAGGCGCGGGCTCTCAGCTCGGGGTTGTCATAGACCGTGATCCGCGGCACAGTCGGGCCACTGCTCCTCCAGCAGGGACCCAACAAGCGGCAGGTCCGGGGAGACTCACCTTCTTCCCCCGGGAGGAGAGGTGCGGGAGCGCACCGCGGGGATCTGCTGGGTTTGGAGACTCCACCCGGGGTCGGGGGCCAGATAGAAAGGCGCGGTCACAGGCCGGGTGAGCGCGGAGTGTGGCCGGAGACCGGGAAGACGGGAGTGACTGACTGCTTTTCTCTGGGGGCTCGCTGAGGAGCGGGGCCCCGAGTTCTCGGCTCCGCCGGGCAGAGACTGGGAGGCCGCCATTTTCACTCTCCGCCTCCAAAGCTGTACGGAGAGCTTGCAGGGAACAAAAGCTCCGGAGAGCAAACCCGAGCAGATTACTTAGCCCGGACCGGCAAGGGCGGGGCAATTCTGCCTCCGGCAGAGACATTTGGGAACCACGGCAACAGGCCCCTCCCCCAGGAGATCAGCGAGAACAGTCAGCCAAGACCAAGTTTACCGATCAGTGAGAACGGCAGAACTCCAGCGCTAGGGGAATACTGCACATAGAATCCATGGCTTTTTTACCATGATTCTGTAGTCTTTCAAAGTTAAATTTTTTTTAACTTTTTTTTTTTTGAATTTTTCTTTTTCCCTTTTTCAACCAACATCTTATCAATCCCTTTTTTAAAAAACATTTTTATTTTTCATTTTTGGAGTCATATTCTATCCCTTCATACTAGTTACCCGTATTTTTGGCATATATATATATAAGTTGTTCTCTCTTTAAAATTTTGAGATAGTTTCTTCTAACAGATCAAAATATACCCTAAATCTCTAGTGTATGGTTTTTTTCTACTCCCCTGCCTGATCACATTCTCTCCCCTTTTTTTTCTTTTTTTTTTAAATCCTCTTCCTCTTTTCAAAAAACTTCTTATCAATTCCTTTTATAAAATTTTTTATAATTGCCATCTTTACAGTCATATTCCATCCCTTCATCATATCAACCCTTATTTTTGTACATATATAAGTTTTTCTTTCTTTAAAATTTTGGGAGGCACTTTCTTCTAACAGACCAAAATACACCCAAAATCTAGTGTGTGGCACTGATCTATATACCAGCCTGATCATATTTGATCATATTCTGTTTTTTTTGTTTTGTTCTGTTTTTGTTTGTTTTTATCTTTATCTTTATCTTTTTCTTTTTTTTTTTTTTTCTTTTTCTTTTTTCTCTCTTTCCCTTTCTTTTCCCCCTGCTTCAGGTCTTTTCTGATTTGTTTAGAGTATATTTTCTGGGGACGTTGTTACCCTGTTAGCATTTTGTTCTCTCATTAATCTATTCTCCTCTGGACAAAATGACAAGAAGGAAAAAATCACCTCAACAAAAAGAGCAAGAGGTAGTACTGACTGCCAGGACCTACTCAATAAGGACATTAGTACAATGTCGGATCTAGAGTTCAGAATCATCACTTTAAAGATACTAGCTGGGCTTGAAAAAAGCATGGAAGTTATTGAGAAACCCTTTCTGGAGAAGTAAAAGAACTAAAATCTAACCAAGTCGAAATCAAAAAGGCTATTAATGAGGTGCAATCAAATATGGGGGCACTAACTGCTAGGATAAATGAGGCAGAAGAGAGAACCAGTGATATAGAAGACTAAATGATGGAAAATAAAGAAGCTGAGAAAAACAGAGATAAACAACTACTAGATCACGAGGGCAGAATTCAAGAGATAAGCGATATCATAAGATGAAACAGCATTAGAATAATTGGGATCCCAGAAGAAGAAGAAAGAGAGAGAGGGGCAGAAGGTATAATGGAGCAAATTATAGCAGACAACTTCCCTAATTTAGGAAAGGAAACAGGCATCAAAATCCAGGAAGCACAGAGAACCCCTCTCAAGATCAATAAAAATAGGTCAACACCCTGATATCTAATAGTAAAACTTACGAGTCTCAGAGACCAAGAGAAAATCCTGAAAGCAGCTTGGGAGAAGAGATATGTAACCTACAATGCTAGAAACATTAGATTGGCAACAGACCTATCCACTGAGACCTGGCAGGCCAGAAAGAAAGGACTGGCATGATATATTCAGAGCACTAAACGAGAAAAATATGCAGCCAAGAATACTATATCCAGCTAGGCTGTCATTAAAAATAGAAGGAGAGATAAAAACTTCCAGGACAAACAAAAACTAAAGGAATTTGCAAACACGAAACCAGCCCTACAAGAAATCTTGAAAGGGGTCCTCTAAGCAAAGAGAGAGCCTAAAAGCAACATAGACCAGAAAGGAACACAGACAATATACAGTAACAGTCACCTTACAGGCAATACAATGGCACTAAATTCATATCTTTCAATAGTTACCCTGAATGTAAATGGGCTAAATGCCCCAATCAAAAGACACAGGCTATCAGATTGGACTAAAAAACAAGACCCATCGATATGCTGTCTGCAGGAGACTCATTTTAGACCCAAAGACACCCCCAGATTGAAAGTGAGGGGGTGGAAAACCATTTACCATGCTAATGGACACCAAAAGAAAGCTGGGGTGGCAATCCTTATATCAGACAAATTAGATTTTAAACCAAAGACTGTAATAAGAGATGAGGAAGGACACTATATCCTACTTAAAGGGTCTATCCAACAAGAAGATCTAACAATTGTAAATATCTATGCCCCTAACATGGGAGCAGCCAACTATATAAGGCAATTAATAACAAAAGCAAAGAAACACATTGACAACAATACAATAATAGTGGGGGACTTTAACACCCCCCTCACTGAAATGGACAGATCGTCTAAGCAAAAGATCAACAAGGAAATAAAGACTTTAAATGACACACTGGACCAAATGGACTTCACAGACATATTCAGAACATTCCATCCCAAAGCAACGGAATACACATTCTTCTCTAGTGCCCATGGAACATTCTCCAGAATCGATCACATCCTAGGTCATAAATCAGGTCTCAACCGGTACCAGAAGATTGGGATCATTCCCTGCCTATTTTCAGACCACAATGCTTTGAAACTAGAACTCAATCACAAGAGGAAAGTCAGAAAGAACTCAAATACATGGAGGCTAAAGAGCATCCTACTAAAGAATGAATGGGTCGACCAGGAAGTTAAAGAAGAATTTTAAAAATTCATGGAAACCAATGAAAATGAAAACACAACTATTCAAAATCTTTGGGATGCAGCAAAGGCAGTCCGAAGAGGAAAGTATATAGCAATACAAGCCTTTCTCAAGAAACAAGAAAGGTCTCAAGTACACAACCTAACCCTACACCTAAAGGAGCTGGAGAAAGAACAGCAAATAAAGCCTAAACCCAGCAGGAGAAGAGAAATAATAAAGATCAGAGCAGAAATCAATGAAATAGAAACCAAAAGAACAGTAGAACAGATCAACGAAACTAGGAGCTGGTTCTTTGAAAGAATTAACAAGATTGATAAACCCCTGGCCAGACTTATCAAAAAGAAAAGAGAAATGACCCAAATCAACAAAATCATGAATGAAAGAGGAGAGATCACAACCAACACCAAAGAAATACAAACAAGTATAAGAACATATTATGAGCAACTCTATGCCAGCAAATTAGATAACCTGGAAGAAATGGATGCATTCCTAGAGATGTATCAACTACCAAAACTGAACCGGGAAGAAATAGAAAACCTGAACAGACCTATAACCACTAAGGAAATTGAAGCAGTCATCAAAAATCTCCCAACAAACAAAAGCCCAGGGCCAGATGGCTTCCCAGGGGAATTCTACCAAACATTTAAAGAAGAATTAATACCTATTCTTCTGAAACTGTTCCAAAAAATAGAAATGGAAGGAAAACTTCCAAACTCATTTTATGAGGCCACCATTACCTTGATCCCAAAACCAGACAAAGACCCCATCAAAAAGGAGAATTACAGACCAATATCCCTGATGAACATGGATGCAAACATTCTCACCAAAATACTAGCCAATAGGATCCAACAGTACATTAAAAGGATTATTCACCACAACCAAGTGGGATTTATCCCTGGGCTGCAAGGTTGGTTCAACATCTGCAAATCAATCAATGTGATACAATACATTAACAAAAGAAAGAACAAGAATCATATGATCCTCTCAATAGATGCAGAAAAAGCATTTGACAAAGTACAGCATCCTTTCTTGACCAAAACTCTTCAGAGTATAGGCATAGAGGGTACATACCTCAATATCATAAAAGCCATCTATGAAAAACCTACAGTGAATATCATTCTCAATGGGGAAAAACTGAGAGCTCTCCCCCTAAGGTCAAGAATGCGGCAGGGATGTCCACTATCACCACTATTATTCAACATAGTATTAGAAGTCCTAGCCACAGCAATCAGACAACAAAAAGAAATCAAAGGCATCCAAATTGGCAAAGAAGAAGTCAAACTCTCACTCTTTGCAGATGATATGATACTTTATGTGGAAAACCCCAAAGACTCCATCCCAAAACTGCTAGAACTCATACAGGAATTCAGTAAAGTGGCAGGATATAAAATCAATGCACAGAAGTCAGTGGCATTCCTATACACCAACAACAAGACAGAAGAAAGAGAAATTAAGGAGTCGATCCCATTTACAATTGCACCCAAAACCATAAGATACCTAGGAATAAATCTAACCAAAGAGGCAAAGGATCTGTACTCAGAAAACTATAAAATACTCGTGAAAGAAATTGAGGAAGACACAAAGAAATGGAAAAACGTTCCATGCTCATGGGTTGGAAGAACAAATATTGTGAAGATGTCAATGCTACCTAGAGCAATCTACACATTCAGTGCAATCCCCATCAAAATACCATCCACTTTTTTCAAAGAAATGGAACAAATAATCCTAAAATTTGTATGGAACCAGAAAAGACCCTGCATAGCCAGAGGAATGTTGAAAAAGAAAAGCAAAGCTGGCAGCACCACAATTCCGGACTTCCAGCTCTATTACAAAGCTGTCATCATCAAGACAGTATGGTACTGGCACAAAAACAGACACATAGATCAATGGAACAGAATAGAGAGCCCAGAAATGGACCCTCAACTCTATGGTCAACTCATCTTTGACAAAGCAGGAAAGAATGTCCAATGGAAAAAAGACAGTCTCTTCAACAAATGGTGTTGGGAAAATTGGATAGCCACATGCAGAAGAATGAAACTGGACCATTTCCTTACACCACACACAAAAATAGACTCCAAATGGTTGAAAGACCTCAATGTGAGACAGGAGTCCATCAAAATCCTAAAGAAGAACACCGGCAGCAACCTCTTCGACCTCAGCCGCAGCAACTTCTTCCTAGAAACATCGCCAAAGGCAAGGGAAGCAAGGGCAAAAATGAACTATTGGGACTTCATCAAGATAAAATCTTTTGCAAAGCAAAGGAAACAGTCAACAAAACCAAAAGACAACCAACAGAATGGGAGAAGATATTTGCAAATGACATATCAGATAAAGGGCTAGTATCCAAAATCTATAAAGAACTTATCAAACTCAACACCCAAAGAACAAAGAATCCAATCAAGAAATGGGCAGAAGACATGAACAGACATTTTTCCAAAGAAGACATCCAAATGGCCAACAGACACATGAAAAAGTGCTCAACATCGCTCGGCATCAGGGAAATCCAAATCAAAACCTCAATGAGATACCACCTCACACCAGTCAGAATGGCTAAAATTAACAAGTCAGGAAATGACAGATGTTGGCGGGGATGCGGAGAAAGGGGAACCCTCCTACACTGTTGGTGGGAATGCAAGCTGGTGCAGCCACTCTGGAAAACAGTATGGAGGTTCCTCAAAAAGTTGAAAATAGAGCTACCATAGGATCCAGCAATTGCACTACTGGGTATTTACCCCAAAGATACAAAAGTAGGAATCCAAAAGGGTACGTGCACCCTGATGTTTATAGCAGCAATGTCCAAATAGCCAAACTATGGAAAGAGCCAAGATGTCCATTGACAGATGAATGGATAAAGAAGATGTGGTAAAAATATACAATGGAATATTATGCAGCCATCAAAAGGAATGAGATCTTGCCATTTGCAACGACGTGGATGGAACTGGAGGGTATTATGCTGAGTGAAATAAGTCAAACAGAGAAAGACATGTATCATATGACCTCGCTGATATGAGGAATTCTTAATCTCAGGAAACAAACTGAGGGTTGCTGGAGTGGGGGGTGGGGTGGGAGGGATGGGGTGACTGGGTGATAGACACTGGGGAGGGTATGTGCTCTGGTAAGCGCTGTGAATTGTGCAAGACTGTTGAATCTCAGATCTGTACCTCTGAAACAAATAATGCAATATATGTTAAGAAAAAAAAAAGAAGAAGAAGATAGGAGGGGAAGAATGAAGGGGGGGAAATCAGTGGGGTAGACGAACCATGAGAGACGATGGACTCTGAAAAACAAACTGAGGGTTCTAGAGGGGAGGGGGGTGGGAGGATGGGTTAGCCTGGTGATGGGTATTGAGGAGGGCACGTTCTGCATGGAGCACTGGGTGTTATGCACAAACAATGAATCATGGAACACTACATCTAAAACTAATGATGTAATGTATGGGGATTAACATAACAATAAAAAATTTTTTTAAAAAATCTTAAAAAAATTAAAATTAAAAAATTAAAAATTATAAAAATAAAAAAAATAAAAAGAATTTCTTTTCCAGCTAAATAAATAAATAAATAAATAAATAGGCAAAAAATAGACTGAAAGTAAACAAATGGAAGGAGCTATACCGTGCCAGCACTAATCAAAAGAAATCTGGAGTGGCAATATTAATATCACACAAAGTAGATTTCAGAGCAAAAAAAAAAAAAAAAAAAATTACCAGAAGTAGAAAAGTTCATTTCATAATAATAAAGGAGTCATTTAATCAAAAGGACATCACAGTCATAAATGTTTAGGTACCTTTTCATGTGTCTGTTGGCCATCTGTATGTGTTCTTTGGAAAAATATCTATTCAGGTCCTCGACCCATTTTTTAATTGAATTGGTTGGGGGGATGGAGGTTTGGTGTTGAATCATACAAGTTCTTTATGTATTTTGGATATTAACCCCTGATTGGCTAGATCACTTGCAAATATCTTCTAACATTGTGTGTCAACTATACTCAAATAGAAGCTTTTTAAATAAATAAAATTAAAACATCCAATAGCCGTAAAAGTATGTATGTATGTATGTATGTATGTTTGGGTGCCAAACAAGAGATATTCAACATATATGAAGCAAAAACTGTTAGAAATACAAGGAGAAATGGACAAATCCACATTTTAGTTAGAGATTTCCACACTTCTCCCTTAGTTGGCAAAACAAGTAGACATAAAAACAGTATGTGGAAGACCTAAACAACACTATCAAATAACCTGACCTAGTTGACAGTTACAGAACCATCCAACTAACAACAGAATACACATTTCTTTCAAGTGCACACAGAATATTTACCAAAGTAGATCATATTCTGGGCAATGCAATAGGTCTCAATAAATTTAAAAGAATTTAAAGAACTCAAATCATACAAGTATGTTCTCTGACCACAATGGAATAAAATTATAAGTTAACAACAAATAAGCATTTGACAGGTTTTTTAAATGAACATAGTAAGACTGTCACTTTAGTTGACCATACTTGCAGGCAACAACAAAATTGGAATTTTTAAGTAAAAAATCAGAATTTGGGAAAACTTGCATTCACCACTGTGAACTTGACAGCTTGCAAAACTTAAAGACTTTTCTAATGACATCCATAGTAATGATATTAACAAAGGTAAAATTTTTTGGACTGTACAATGAAATATGTCAACTTTTGGAAGATCTGTATAGGTCAGTGAGCCAAGATTTTCAAAGTGACCAATGTGATTTTACAAAACCATGCCTAGATAGATCTTTTCAAAGATCTGTGTTAAAAAATAGCCCCCCTCAAAAAAAAAAAGTATAAGCCAATGTAACAAAGTACAAAAACAATTCATTGATAGAGTTTCAGATTCCACATGGCAATTAACCTCTAAAAAGTACCACTTGTCAAGTTTTGGTATAGTATCCAAGAAGAATATTCACAAGTCTCTGAAAAGGCAATTAAAATACTTCTTCCTTTTTTAAATTATATATCTATATGAGGCTAAATTTCTTCATATATTTCAAATATTGTAATGTATTGAAGGCAGAAGCAGATATGTGAATTCAATGGTCTTCCATGAAGCTAGACATTGAAGAAATTTGTAAAAATGTAAAACAGTGTTACTCTTCTCACTAAATTTTGTTTGGTGTTGGAAAATATAGTTATTTTTCATTAAATAATATGCATTTATATGAACATGAAATGTGTTTATTACTGTTATTTTTAATGAATAATATAGATTTTAATAATTTCTCTGTTTTGTTTTTTTTCTTTAAGATTATTTATTTATTTATTTATTTGAGAGAGAGGGAGAAAGAGCATGCATGAGCTGGGGGGAGGAGCAGAGGGAGTGGGAAAAGCAGACTCCTCGCTGAGCAGGGAGCCCAACATGGGACTCAATCCCAGGACCTCGAGATCATGACCTGAGCTGAAGGAAGACGCTTCACCAACTGAGCCCCCCAGGCGCCCCTCTGTTTTATTTTCTAATGCAGTAAATATTATAGCTATGGCCCAGAAGCAAAAGATCTTTGGGGTCCTTGATAATTAAGAGTGTAAAGAGCTCCTAAAACCAAAAAGTTCAAGAGCCACTGTTCTCAAGAAGTTGATTGCTCAGTCAGTCATAGGCTACACAAAAAAGATGTTTCTAGATGTTTGCAAAATCACTGGGAGATTCTAGGCTAAGCAACAGACTGTTCAACACAGACAACTACTGGAGCCCTTGATTTTATAGTAACAGTAACGATGATCAGAGTAGCAACAAAGGCTCCTGTGTATTAAGCCCTACTATGTGCCAGTTGTTTTCTCAAACTGAAATCTTTGTTATACAACAACTCCCATGGAAAATAAATACCATTCACATGTGATGGACAAAGGAACTGGGGTTCAGAAAGGTTAAATTAGTTGCCCTAGATGATGAAGGAGGCAGGTTTTGATCCAGACCTGTCTGATTCCAAACCTATAACACCTCCCAAATTCAAATTGCTCTGAAACGTCGCCATGACATGCCGTCATTTTACTCTGCTCTATTGTCCTCGGTATTTGCCTGACAATACGTCTGATAGCATTCATGTATTGTCTCCTTCTGCCCCATTAGAATGTAACCCCATGAGCTCAGCAGAGACTTCAGTCTGTCTTCCCATATCCCAAGATCTATAGCAGTACCTTAGACATCACAGCAGACAGCCAATAAATATTTGCTGAATGGGTGAATGAACCATCATGGTAATAAACAATTCTGTAATCTATGGTGCTTACAGCTCCAATTGCACTGACATCTGTTTGAGTCCTCATCAATTTTTTACATAAAAAAGTTCTATGGGGCGTAATTTATGCATACAATATATTCCTATAGTGGATAAGGGTAGGGATCAATCTCCCCATTTTATGGAAGGAGAAATCAAACTCTAGACAGTGGTTTGCTCCAGGTCTTGAGGCTTCGGGAGAAGTTCCCTGGCTTCAGGTTAGTGTCCAGTCCCCAGATGTTAAGACAGAGACCTTTCTTTAAGTTTTGGGGAAAGGTGGGTGGGGTGTACATTCTCAGCTGGACCTAGGAAGTAAGGGGGAAAATTGAGAGCTGGGCATTCAGTCTTTAATTTGTTGGGGTTTTTTTCAAGGTATTAAAAATCCTAATGTCAGAACACTTGGAGGCCCAGGTCAGAAAGAAAAAGATTGCACGTGTATTCACCTCCAACATCCCGAACCCTCACTGAGCACACAACAGATACCCCACGATGCCCTGGACAGGCAAAAGGGCAAGGAGACCACAGATCTCAAAGCCAGGGAGGTGGGTAGGGACACAAATCAACGAATGCCAACACCAGAGTGTGTCTCTAAGCCCCTCGGGGATGCCCATGGACAAGTGCCATAGGCAGTCCGGAGTCAGGCATGGTGGCCAAGGGTCAGGATGACCAGGGAAACACTGGGAGGAAGCCCAGTCTGCAGAGTAGAACTCAGATTCCCAGACAGGAGCAAGAAGGAAGAGGTGTGAGAAATCAAACTGGAGATTCAGACAGCAACCAGAAGCCTGGCTGGAGGGGCACCTGTGTCTACGACAGCCTCTTAGGTTGGAAGAACGAAGGCGGCTCGGCGTGGTTGGCAGTTCTCACTGGTTCATGCTGTGAGTTCTGGCTGTAGGTCCATCCTGACCCCCAGCCCTACCACCCAGAGACCCCCCCGGCAGGAGTATCAGTGCTCCAGAAGATGACACAATGCCGGACGGCCCTGTCACTGCAGGCCAGCTCCACATTACACACTTCTCCTCTCCAGCTTCGTGTCTGCCATAAACTTGGACCCAGAAGAGTGTCAGGAAGAAAAATGCTAAAGAGCATTTCTGGTTGACAGTAAATGCACACGGAGGCCTACTACCGAAGGGAATAAATAAAAAGTCACAGAGTCACCACATCTGCCACCAGAAACACCAGGCCGACTGAGTACACTGAAAATACGGGCCCAAGTGAGCACCAAGATTTAAAGAACAGATAAGAAAACGTAAGCTGGCATATATGGATCCCTAGGTCACCGAAATATATAAGGAAGCCTCAACTGGTCTCTTCCCCCAGGGCCAGTGGGCCTCCCAGGGGTGGTGCCCTAAGGCTTCAACCTTAATTGCTGGTTTTTAAATGCAGCCCATGTATTGCTACTGATCCTCAAAGCAGCCTCCTAATGCTGATATTCATGATGTTACCATGAATCCCAGCAGCTAGTGAGTGATGTGCGTGTGCGCACACGCACGTGTGCATATGTGTGTGTGCATGTGTGTGTGTCCCCAAATACAAACAGGAAAGGTGGGGGGTTTTGTTTGCTTTTTATTTTATCCCCAAGAGCTGGGAGGGAAAATGCTATGGCATTGACCCTTTGGGTGTTTTTTCCCCACCCCCTTCTCTAGGCACCAGAAGCTGGAAACTTCCTGAAGCACCAACCTTCACCAACCACGCTCCAAGACCAAGACCAAGACAAAGGATCCACTCCAAACCCAGCTCTGCCACCTCTCAGAGAAAACCACCGGCACAAGGATAAGACCTATGGAAGTGGCCAGGGGAAGTCTGTGCCAGAGAAGGTGGAGAGATAGCTCTCGATCCCCATGCAAACCTTAATTCCTGGGTTAAAGGCTAGAGAAATGTCCCCCTCCCCTGTTATTGGAAACCACCTGTGAAGGTCCCTAAAACCTTTTGAAACTAATTTTATGGTTTTTGCTTATATCCGAATTCTGGCAAGAGGAGCCGCAAGGCCGCCAGAAACCTTGAACTGCTGTCCCTTCTCCATCCAGCCTCCTGCCCTCCAAAATCCAAAATCTATTCACCTGAATGACACATTGGCTGTGCCCACACACCTGCCTAAATATAAATGTGAGAGTAGCACGAATATGCCACCACCGACCACATGTTGCAGTCCCTTGCTGTGATGGCCCGTCACCCTCTGGGCCTTTGCCCACATGGTCCCCTCCTCACCTGCCCTTGCTCAAACCTTACTGATTCTTTAGATTTGGCTCAGATACTACTTGTGCAGGAAGCTTTCCCAGCCCCAGCCCCCTCTTCGACCTCCGCTTCCCCAGGAGGTAAGCAGTGGTCATCTGTGCCTTGACCAGATCGCTACCACTGCACCAGTCTGGTTCGCTGAAATCATCTGTTTGGGTGTCTGCTCTTCCCACTCTGCGGGGAGCACCTTGAAGGCAGAGCCAATGTCTTATTCAGATGTCTCCCTAGCACCTAGCCCAGAGCCTGGCACAGAGATGCACTCAAATTCCTGATGAATGCAGCTCTGCCCACCCTCCTCAACCCTCCCCCCACCACACTGAGGCCAGAGGGGCTGAGGAGATGACCCCAGAAACAGGTGGCTGCATCCCACAGTTCCCTCCGACACCCTGCGGTCCTTCCATTTAAGAGACCCCAGCTATCTGCCTGCACACGCGGAAGGTCTGAACGTCCCCTCCCCACTGCAGCACGACAGCGTGGCCAGGACCCCCCGGGCCTCCAGAGCCAGCTCTCGGGTCCTGCGGCATCGATTCCCACAGGGGAAAGTCATTGCATTCAGATCAGCCGCCGCAGCAATAGGTCAGGCTTCCAGAAGCCTCCCCCAAACGCTGATTAATGGCCAGGAGCGGCTCTTGCGCATCTCATTACGCACATAGCTGCAATGAAACCATCTTTGCTTTACAGTTTTGTGCAGGACATAAAAGTGGGAAATATCCCAGCCTTCAGAGGGAACAGGCTATGAATATTGAAGCAGACCTGGGTTATTAATCTAGCACCATTAGTCTTAGGGAGTCACCCTAGCACTGACCCCCTGGAAGGAAATTTCTCTTGCTGTCCATTTCTCATTGCAAATTATCCCTATAGCCACCATACCTACCACCTGTGAATTATTTGATATTTTGGAGAGGAAAGTAAACAATATAAAAAATCAGCAGAACTTAGGGGATCTATAAATTCTTTGCAAGTTATTTTCAGAGTGAGGAAAGCTGATTCATATGGCACTTTGCTTCCCGAGATTAATTTAGTTTGCTTTTTTTTCCTTTATTAATAGGAAGTAAGCACCCTGGAAAGATCACATTTTCGTTCTCGGCAGCACCTGTCAAGGGGATCCCAGGCCCACAGCCCCTATTTGAAGGTTTATCCCTGAAAGGTATTCATGGAGCAGACACAGCCCTGGCGACACGTCAGGTGAACAATACCTCACGAGCCCCGGGGACAGACGTGCAAGGACCCTTCTGCTCTTAGAGGCCAGCATGCCATTGCTAGTGCAGACTGGCGGGAGCACATTTTCCCCTGTAATTTTCCTAGCAAGACATATTAAAATAGAGATAGCAGCCCCGATCCTGCACTTTCTCCCTTTTATATTTATCCAAATTAGTGAGGTCTTCCTGTGGCTGTTTTCCTGGAGGTTTGAAGATATCTCCTTGTGTCTGGTGTTCACTAATTGCACCATGATCTGTCCAAACATGAATCTGGGCTTTCACGTATTCCGCTGGGGACCCCGTGTTCCTTTTCAGTAGGATGGTTTGTGCCTTTCTTTATTCCTTCAGCTATATTTCTCCCAAGTCCACCTCCCTCTCATTCTGTCTTCTCCTTCTGAGACCCCCTTAAATACACGTTGGACCTCCTCACCCACGGCCACCACCGGTACTTCCCTGCACCTGCAGCATCTGCACGAGCTCCTCAGGATAGCGCAGGGTGTTAGCAAACTAACGCTTTCTTTAGCCATGTGGATATGCTTTTGTTGGCCTCACCTATTAGGAGTTGATTTGAGGGGGGGCTTTTTTTTTTTTTAGTCTCACATACCAGGTATTTTTATTTCTTGAACAAATAATTGATTCTTTAAAAAAAAAAAAAAAAAACTGCCCCGTTATCTCCTAGTCAAGTCTCATGGCTTTTATTTATTTCATCCCTTCAAACATTTAAACCTATTTGGTCTAATATCTTTCTCAAAGTGCCCTGTTATCCAAAGTTCCTGACACGGGAGTCTTCCTTTCGTGGTATCTGTGGGCTGTCTCTTGTGGTGGGAGATGTTTTCGTCTGCCTTATCACCCTTGTCTCAGAGCTTATCTACATTGGGAGCACCCCAGCTTTCTTTCCACAGGGGCCCCGCATGTGCCCTGGGCTGAGGACTAATCCCTGCAGAGCAGTTTCACACTAACACCTGACAAAGCCCAAGGGTCTCACGAGGCCTGGGCCAAACGTTACGTTAGGTTCTCACTCAGGGTTTCTGCCCTGCGTGGACAGTGCTGGATCTGGCCTCACATCTACATGGTAGGCTTGGTATCCCTCTATCTGCTAGGAAACTCTTGTCATAGCTATGGCTTGGGGGTGGGGCATACCATGCCCCTGATGGACAGAAGCTTCCTAGTTTTTACTGACAGAAAGGACGGCCTCTTCTTGCTCCCAGTTTGGGGCAGGAGATCTAGCTCCACCTTCCTGGGACCTGGGAAAACCCCAGTAGAGCCACTCAGCATCAAGTCCGAATCTCCGCTTCATCCCTGACACCCGCAGACCTCCCCCATATTCCCTGAAATCAGGCTATGTTTCACTGCCATTGTATCTAACCCAACATCCCCCTGAAAATAGAGGTGCAAGTCCCACGGGGCAGAGTCTGCGTCTTGATGGTAATTTCACCTGCATCCTGCCCCCACCCTGAGGGATTAGACTCTTGCCTGATCTTCGCCAAGAACACGCTGAACCGTAGACATAGCCAGCCCTCCTTCAAATACCTCAGACATGCGGCCAACAAATGCCATCCGATCAGAGAGAGAAAAGATAATGCCCCAAAAAATGCCACCCAGCACTTGGGGCCCACTTATATCTCTAGGATTTCAGAGGCTGCCAAGGCAATTTTGCCTGAATATTCCAAAAATTCGGAAACCAAGATCTGACCAAACCTGACTTTCTTAAAGAGAGGCTGTTTTATATCACCCTAGACTGATCAGGGAGGCCAAATCAAGATTAAAAGCCCATTCCTCATGTCCCCTTGCTGCATAACCAGCCACACAACACTGGCCCTACCCAATGTGCATCAGGGCCATCCTGGGCCCTCCCCACAGCCAGCCAGACAGTGTCTGGACAGAAGGGATAACAAGGAGCCTGTCCCCCAGCACAGAGGGCACACTGCTGGGAATGCGGACGTGGTAGAGAGAGGAAAAGGGGTAAGCAAGAGAAGCAGACCATCTTCTCTTCAAACTCAAACCAAATCTCACCAGAAAGTGGCAGGCAATTTCCAACACCCTTTGGTAATTGTTCCAAGTGGCCTTTTTGTCCCATCCCATGATCAGTGGTGGAGAACAGGTCACACTCTGGAGACCTGGGTGTGATGCGGGACTTTGCAACGGACCTATGTGGCCTTGGGTAGGTCACTTCATTTTCCCTGAGTCTCTGGGCACAAACACAAGGGCTATTTCATAGGCTTGTCAGGCAGACTAAACTGCCTGCCAAACACAGTAGTTGTTGATGCTGCTAATAATGATGTTAGAGCACCCGGACCCCAGAAATAAATTGCCCCAGGCTGGGTCTTCGCCTCCCTCTAGTTTACAGGGAGACAGAATACGGTTTTTTCTAAAAGTCAAATATTTGAAAACATATCCTCACTGCTCTCCCACTCCAAATGAGTGAGGGTTTCAAAACCAGCTTTACTGAAGTAGAACAGATACACAGTAAGTGCATAGACTTACGGTGTGCAACGGGTCAGCTGACACATGCCTACACCTATGAAACCATCACCAAATCAAGGCAGGGAACATATCCGCCATCCCCAAATCTCCCTCCTGCTCCTGCTCACTCTGTCCCACAGGTAGGGTTTGATTACAACGAAAAATCTAATAAGAAAGGAGGAGAAAGTAGGGCAGAAAGGAAGAGGGAGAGAAAGACACAGGGAAAGCAAGAAAGCAGAACAGGTGTTTGATGGCCACGTGACAGCCGGGAGAGACAGAGGGAAAAACAGGGGAAAAGCACGTGCCTGCAAGGAACAGAGAGACAAGAGAGAAGCTGAGGACAGGAGTGTACATCTGTCCACTTTCCCCTCTGGGAACCGGAGGAGGCACCCACTGCTCCCGGGGGCTCAGGTGCCGGGCTGCAGCTCAGCAGGGACCCCGCACCATTGCGCCCCATTGCATGGCCCCATTTCTCACTGTCAAGGCCCTGCTGCAGCACAATTCATCACGGCCACGTTCGGAAACTACCCCTGTAAACACGGAGTGATTCCACCTGGCAAGGGCTTGATTGCCGACACCGTCTGGGCTGCATCAGCCAAGACGGCTGGCATCTGGGCCGTCTGTGGGCTTACTCCTGAGACCCAAGCGCAGGGAAGGGTTAAGAACAGCCAGTGACCAGGCCTGGGCATCCCACGCCGTTGCACGATGCAGCTCCCATGGCCTGAGCCTGGGATCCAAGAGGCCAGTGCACAGACAGGGGAGGGCTCCCTGGGCACAAAGGAGGAGACCCACCCAGCTCTGTGTGACAGCCTGCAAGAGCGAGCTCCAAGCTCAGGCCCCGACAGGGGAGGACGCCCCAGCTTCTGCCTACTGCTTCCACGGCGCTGTGTCTGGCCCTGGTCATCATGCTGCCGCATGTCACGGCTTAAGGCCAAGCCCACCATTTGCAGCCCCTCCCACTGTGACAGATGCAGGGTCCTAACTGCTAAGCCCTGGGCCTCAGGTGATAGAAAATTATTTCTTCATCTACTCATTTATTGCCTGTAAACATTTTGGAATATACTCCTAGCCCTAATCGGCTCCAACTCACACTCCTTCAGAACTCAGAACAGAACTGCCTCCTGTAAGAGACAGCACATCATTCTGCAGCTGATGCTGCCATCCCCGCTCTCCTAGAAAAGCTGGCAGCCAGTCATATCAGCCCCCAAAGAGTCCCCTAAACAAGAAACCATCAACGCCTACCACTCTGGGGCTTAGGCCTAAACTGTTTCTGGAATCACAAGCCCCATGCTTGGGAAAGAGAAGGAAAGGGAGCCATTGATTTTCAAGACTGTTGCAAAACAGTGGTGTTAGGGAGGGTCCAGGGGAAGAGTGCCAGCGGAGTGGGGGGCTGGCCGCAGGGGTGTGGACACAGAATCAGTTTCTCCAGGATATAGCTTGGTTTCAGGGTCAAAGGCAAAGGGCCCACGGTGTTCTGCATCCTCGTGTTCTATCTTGATGGAAATTTTTACCGAGTTTACATGGTAGCAGAACAAGCCGACGCTGGCTTACCGTCTGCCATTTATGTTGCCGATTTCTTGTACTCTGATGATCCTACGGCATCTCTGACAGTGAGACGCTGTCCCCTCTGGGAAGCTGAGGGGCTGTCTGATGGGGATCCAGAGTTCTGCCAAGAGGAGATCCCCTCTACGACTTCACTCCCCAGGTTGGGGCTTCGTTCCCCCCACACACACACTGCCAGGAGCCGCCCTGACCCACGTGTCTCCTCACACACAGGGTACCTTGTTGAATTCACACACACAAAAGCCTAATCCCATCCCCAGCTCAAACTCACTCCTTTGGAAGGTCTTGCTAGCCAACAAGCTAGGCTGTTGTTCAGAGGGAGCCGTTCCCAAAGATCGCCAACTGGCTTCACAGAAACTGTCCAAGTTGACAGCAAAGGCTTGGACCAGGAAGACCCTGCCTTCGGGAGGTTTGCAACCCATCTCTGTCTTGAGGCAAGCCAACTGGGTCCACGGGTTCCGGAGCAGGACTACATTGAGGACACAGGAAATGTCAGCGGTTCAGAGCATAACAGGACCTGTGCCTCCACCCCACTCCTGGACCAGCCCCACCTCACTGCCAGGGCGCCAGAGCCCTCTGCCAGGCTGGCGGACCACAGAGCCAGCGCTGGAGCAGACACTCTGATGCCCGGAGGGACAGTCTTTACCCACCCCCAGTGCCCTCTCTCCTGGGTCCCAGGCTGCTTCTCTGATGCTGAGCACAGGGAGCAGAGCCAGGGCACCAGGTCAAGACAGAGAGCTGGCTTCTCTCAGGGTAAAATGATGCCAGAAAAGGCTAGAAGCTTTAATAGCTGGGAAGGGAAAGATGGGCATTAAAAGCAAGAAATGGCTCCAAAAATGGTTTTGACCCCAATGACAGGAAACAAATCTTCCCTCCCATGTACACGCTCTGTGATGACCAGGGCTGCACGGCGGGAAGGAGGGTAGAGTCTACTGTGTGCTACTGAGAACATATTGTTAGCTATTGGAAAGATATCTATAAGCCAGCATTGTCCGCAGAGAGTTTCCTTTTGCTAGTCTCGTATAATTGGCAGTATAAATTTGGGTAGGGAAGGGAGGGTTAGAAGGAGAGAGAATGTTTGTAAAATGGCCATGGAGTTTTCCAGATGGGGAGAAGAGAGTCTTCCGTGAGTCTTGTCCCTACCTGTTCTTTCTAGGATAAAGATAATAGTAAAATGCTGTTCCCCCCTCAGGGCAAGCCCACCGGGGGCAGAAAATGCCTGTACCCCCCAGGCCACAAGCACCCTTAACCATGGGCAGGCCCACGCCTCTCTCGTCGACTCCAGCTGAGTCTTATCCATCGCCTCTATGACTTCTTTCATGTGAACCCCACTTGAGACCATAAAAAAGTTTGCTCAACGGAGTTGCTTTCTGACATCAGAGCGGAGGGATGGGTCCGAACCCCCAGCTCCACCCACCACCTGTGTGGGCTGACAAGGCCCTTGACCCCTCAGAGCCCAGGAGGACCAGACAGTGGTGAGTGCAGAGGCTTTGGGAACCATGGAGGGCGGAGCAAAGGAAAGGTGCTGGCGGAGGAATCCTCAACAGAGGATCGTCCCGAGACTGCCGCAGAGATCAAGACCAGGAGGAGCAAGCCCAGACCAGGAAGGACCTAGTTGCATCCAGTTCTGCACCAGATCCCTTTTGGAGAGAAGCAACTCCTCCCTCTGCTCTTCTGCTGGAGGCAAAATGAACAGTGCACGGAGGGCAGGCAGGGGTGGGCCCAGGAGCCAAGCACACTAGCCCGCGTTCCTGGGGCGCTCGGACATTCAATCCTCAGGAGGCTCGTCTGTAAGACACCAACCTGAATCTGGTGATCCCAGAAAAGGAGGCAGAAGAAAAAAGAATGACCCATAGAAATTAGACGGGGCCACGATAACACAGGGCTACTCTTCTCCTGCCCTCTCTTCATTTAAAGAAAAAACACAAAGCCATCAGACAGTATTTGCAAATCTTGCAAACATTACAACTCTCAAGTTCAAAGTGACACACCGTGAGCACCTACTAAATGCGTGCCAGGTGAGGATGTGCACTAAGAAGCAAGGGACTCACATTTTACAGTAAACGAAAGCCACTGCCTTAGAAAAACCCCTGGCTTGGTTGGGAGGTCCGCACGACCGTGTGCGCTGAGGTCACCCAATCACAAAACCACACTGTTTCAGAGCTTGAAACATCTGGGCCAGCTTCATCATCTAACAGATGTGTTCAGAATAAAGAAACTAAAGTCAGTAAGGTCACAGAGCTGGGAGTGGCAAGTCAGACCACAAGGCAGCCTGTCCACTTCCGGGCCAAGCCCACTTCACTCTGCTGCTAGAGAGGGTCAGAGAGCGAACCACGGAGCCTCAAGCCTGTTCAGGACCTTCCAGGAGCGCGGCATGTTCCCTCTACCTGCGTGCCGCTGAAGGCTGTTGGCAGTGGGGCAGAAGAAGGGGAAGGATGCACTCAACCTGGTGACACAGAAGGGGGTGCATGCCAAGAAGAGATAGGAAATGGGTGAACAGCTAGAAGGGAATCGCTGGTGTGAGTTACCCTGATTTCTTTTCTCCCTACTCACAGAACGCAGAGGGGGATTGATTGCTTTTAATTCAGGAAACAGAGGTTATTCTTAGTAGGGATTTGTTTAGGACAGAAGAAATGCCAAAGTTCTATAAGACTAATGTCACTCTCATGTCGCTGACCTTGCTGTCCTGCTCCAGTGACACAGGACACGTACAAGAGAAGGTAAAGTTCACCAAGACAGGGCACACATAACGCACCGTGGGAATGGATCGTCCCAGCAACCAGAAGGAACCAGCTGCTGATACACACAGCTTGGATGAGTGTCAGAGGCACTAGGCAGAGTGGAGACGCCAACCTCAAGATGACATCCTCGAGAAGACCGGACCACAGTGTCCAAGAGCAGCTCAGTGACTGGGGGTCAGGCAAGGGCAGGAGGGGGCCTGGGGGGCAGTACCAGGGAGGGTTTTGGGTGATGGAGCTGTTCTGTACCCTGAGTGTGGTGCTGGTTACATGTGCTTAAGTTTATAGAAACTCACCCCCCCAAAAAAAAACTATTTTACAGTATGATCATTTTAAAAATACGATGTTTTAAATTGAAAAAAGTAACATTACACGCATTCCGAGGAAAGGCTGCAGCCCCATCAGACCCTGACGGCTGCCAGGATTGGGACCCGGGGAGCAGTGGAACATTTCAGGCAGAGAACGAGCCAAGCGAAGGTGCCCAGGTGGGAATGCACAGCAGACGCGCTGGAAGGCGGTGGCTCTGTCAGGTGGCGAGGAATGCAGCAGGAGGGACGGCGGAGATGCACTGGGACATCCAGCTATTAGTGCATCGTGTTTAACTGCCTCCACTCGGTCCGAGGAATCAGTTACTGTGCCATGAGGAGAACGTAGCTCATGGGTACAGAAGCTGAGAGCCTCTCTGAAGATTAGAAATCTTGAACATTCCAAGGTGCCGGTCCATCTAGCACAACCCAAGGTGGCACTAGGAATGGAAACTTCCAAATTCCTGGCATCTGTGCTGAGAGAGAATTCTATCCTATAACTTTCAAAATGTCTCGACTTGGAATAATAGGGTCAGAGGCGATCAGAGCTGGAAGAAAATTTACAGATCATGTAGCATGTGGTTGTTGGGTCAGGGAACCTTCCAGAATCTGAGAAAAAGCTCCATCCTCTTTGTCCAGAAGGAGACCTAATTATGCAAATGATTATCAGACGTTCCTGAACTCCCTGACACTCAGCCCTGGGCACACCGGGGCCCTCAGACTGTCCACAAGTGCCAAATTAAGACACCCAGACACAACCCCAAAGGCCCAGGCTTCCCCAGCTCATGGCCTCACATAGAATGTGTCATCTCCAGCACACCCGACCTGGCCCAGTCCCACCTATCCCAAGGGTCCTGGAAATGGCACCAAACAGAAGACGGTTCCTTTTGGAAACGGAGTCAAACGTTGAGTAACGAGAAGTAATTCGAGGCTGGAGACAAGGGACAGAGCTCACACATGGTCTTGCTGCATTCCCATGGCAGCTGGGAGGTCTCTACCTGCAGTTGGGTTGGTCTTTAGTTACAGAAGGGCCAGTCCCCACAGTCACTCGCTCTTGTCCCTGCAGTGTGTAATGGGGCGAGCTGGCTGGCGCAGGGAGCAAAGCTGAGCTCACATTTCTAGAGGGCGTTGGGATTCCCGGGAAAAGGAGCCTGTCTCCAGCTTGTTCACAGTTGACTCAATCTCCAGCCCCCTCAGGCCTCCTGGGCTATTTATAGCCTCACACCCAAAACACAAACTGTTGTTTGCAGCTTTTCCAAGGACTCGCCCCAATTCAGATTTCCATCTGAGCCGACTGCTTCCAGGTGGGGTTTCAAGCACCGGGGCTGGAGGGAGCACCTCAGAACCTGTGCACCTGGGAGCCAAACCTGGGCCTCACCTTCCCCGGGCAGACAGGGCCGAGGGGGCCAGCCACGGGTGCCTTCGTAGGACACAGCTGCCCAGCAGGCCCCGTCCCCTCGGCAGGGCGGCCCCACAGAGCCGGCACGATGGGCAGGCTCCCCGCTCCCACGCGGACGGGTCTATTTTAAGAGCTATATTTTTAGGATGAGCAAATGTGCCGGGTTTCTATGTTCCAAGGTCACGGCCTCGACTCTGGCAGCAGCTGCACTGCCAGGCCTCCTTGTGCTTGACTTTGGAGGTCGCTTTCAGCCCGCTGTTTGTGGTTGGGCTTTAAATAAGAGGAGTCTCCTGGAGGAGGACAGCGTTGTGAGGTGGTTTGGGCCTGGAAGAGTAGAGGCAAGACGTGAAGGAAAGTTCTGCCAGCTCCTGGAAGCTGAGAACGGCAAAGGCATCCTCGCCCTTACCACCAAGAACGTACAAAGAACCAACAAACAGTGAGGGGCCCCGGCCACGCTGAGGAGGCGGGCAAGTCGGGTAGATCCACGTTCAACTCCTGATTCCATCCTGAGCACCTGTTTTTCCTGCAGCCAGGTGCTCACCTGCACACTGAGGTGAGGATAGCCAGGCCCACCTTGTGGGGTCGCTGTGCGTGAGTGAGAGAAGCACTGGAACTATTTGGTCCTGGTGGCTTACTCAAGGGCAGATGCCTCCAGGATCATTTTCTCACAGGGAAGCCTTTCCCTTGAGCCTCTCTGCCATGCCACATCCAGGCTGGCAACACTATCTGGCACAGGGCCCTAGGTGGGGTGCTCCCTTCATCATGGCCACGCCCTCAGTCAGCCCTCCTGCCCAACACCTAACACCATCTCGGCCTCAAGTCTCTCCCTGGCCCAGTCCGTCTGCATGCTACCACCCAGGTAAGCATTCTAGAAGACAGATCGGAGCCTGCCACTCCCCTGCATGCTCAGAAGCCCTTCCCGTCTCCCCATGCTCCCCAGGAGAAAACGTGACTCCTTAGGCCTCACAGGCAAACCAGGCTCACCCAGAACCTCATCCAACCCAACAACAATAAAACAAGTAACTCCACTCACAAATGGGCAAAGGACTTGAACAGTCATTTCCACAATGTAGACCTACAGATGGCCAACAAGCACATGAAAAGATGCTCAACATCACTACCCATTAGGGAAATGCAAATCAAAACCACAATGAGATCCCACTTCACAGGCATTAGGGTGGCTATGATCAAAACAAACAAACAAAACACCAGAAAAGAACAAGAGTTGGTGAGGATGTGGACTAACTGGGAAGCCCCGGGCATTGCCAGGAGGAATGTAAAATGGCCCAGCCTCTCCGGAAAACAGGACGACTCTTCCTTGAAAAATTAAACAGAATTACTGTATGAATCAGCCATCCCACTTCTGGGTATAAACCCAAAAGAACTGAGAGCAGGGACTTGAATCGATATTCGTAGAACCACATTCAGAGCAGCATTATTCACAAGAGCCAAAAGGTGGAAAACCCCAAATGGTCCATGGACAGATGAACGGATAAACCAAAGGTGGTCTATAGGCACACTGAAATATTATTCAGCCTTAAAAAGGAAGGAAACTGTGACACATGCTACAATATGGGTGAACCTTGAAGACATCATGCTCAGTGAAATGGGCCAGACAAAAAAAGACAAATATTACATGATCCCACTTATGCAAGGTACATAGAAGAGACAAATTCATAGCCACAGAAAGTTGAATTGTGGTTATGAGGGCTGGGGAGGCAGGAGGCCTGGTGAGTAATGTTTAATGGGGACAGTTTCCATTTGGGGTAAGGAAGTTCTGTGGAAGGATGGTGGTGAATAAACTTAGCGCCACTGAACTATACCCTTAAAAATGGTTAAAATAGGGGCACCTGGGTGGCTCAGTCGGTTAAGCGTCTGCCTTCAGCTCAGGTCATGATCTCTGGGTCCTGGGATCAAGCCCCACATCGGGCTCCCGGCTCAGCAGGGAGTCTGCTTCTCTCTCACTCTCCCTGTGTCCCTCCCCACTGCTTGTTCTCTCTCTCTCAAATAAACAAATAAATACAATCTTTTTAAAAAATCGTTAAAATAGTGGATTTAATGTTATGTATATTTTACCATATTTTCTTAATTAAAAAAAAAGACAACCTGATTCAAGGCTGCATTTGCAGTCTCACCTCAAGGGTGGCCTCTCCAGGAGCCACCAAAATGTCTGCTGGGTCCTGAAACACCCTGTGTGTTACCTCATCTCCATGCCTTTGCTCAGATGCTCCCTGGGCCAGATGGGGGAGAAGAAGGGCTTCCGTTCACCAGCTCAGCAAATTCATGCAAATGTTTATCAAGCACCTGGTCCGTGTAAGCCAGGGTTCTAGGTGCTGGGGACAAGCCAATGGGAAAAGAGACGAGGATCCCTGTGCTTGTGGGACTTCCGTTCTGACGCGGAGGAGGAAATAAGCAGGGGCAGCAAGTGAACACGCGTCACCTGTGCTCGCTCGGGGACGGTGCTGTGGAGAAAAGTGCAGTGGGGACCGGGGAAGAGCATTTCCAGAAGCCAGAGAAGAAAGGGCAGCAAGTGCCAACAGCCAGGCTGGGGGTGGGAAAAGCGAGCCGGGCAGCCCCGCGACGGGCAGTGGGAACACAGGCCCAGGGAGGCAGCTGCAGGGCCCGTGGAAGGCCGTGTCCTCTTACTCTCGGGGTGCAGGAGCCGCTGGCCGTTCTGAGCATAGAGTGGCCTTCACCTTGGCCGAACCGTCGGGGCGGCGGGCGTGAGGAAAGCGTGAAGGCCGGGGCAGAAGCGAGGGAGCAGGTGTGGGGGCTGCAACAACACGCGGGAACTGGGGAGGCACCGGGCAGAGGTGGTGAGGTGCCAGACGGTTCGAAGGTACATGGACGGGGTATTGTGGAGACAGAAGTGGGGTGGCTCAAAGAGCATCCCGAGGCTTTTGGGCTAAGACACCAGGAAGATGGAGGTGGCGGGAAAGAGAGTCAGAAGGTCAAGTTTGAGGAGAAGCAAGAGAAGCTAGATGGGTTTAGGTTGTTGACCCGTGGAGCATCAGAAGAGTGGCTGGACGGGCGAGTTTGGGGTTCAGGAGGGAAGCCCAGGCCACCGACTCCTAGGTGGGGGTTATATTTAGAAGCATGCAGCTGGCTGTGAGTGGTAAACAGGGAATCCAAGGACAGAGCTGGAACGCGACGAAATTCGGAGCAGGGGGTGGGGGTAGTGGGGGGATGAGCAGAGTCGGCAAAGGAAACTGCGAGAGAAGGAGCCCAGGCGAGAGGGAAGCCAGGCAAGGCCGCAGGGCGGGGGGGGGGGGGGGGGCAGCACCGAGAGTGCGGCAGGAGGGCAGGGCTGATGGTGGAGGGTGTGCGGGGGGTGACAGTCCAGATGGGGTGGGCTGGCGGGGCATCCACGGGCAGGCAGTACCAGCAACGCTCCTGGCGGGCAGCTGGAGGGCAGTGAGGTCAACAGAGGGGTGGTTCTCACTTTCTCCTTCACACCTTTCCAAACTGCCCAAATTTCTGTATACTGCTTTCCAAGTTTTTTTTTTAAGATTTTATTTATTTATTTGACACAGAGAAAGAGAGACAGCGAGAGAGGGAACACAAGCAGGGGGAGTGGGAGAGGGAGAAGCAGGCTTCCCGCTGAGCAGGGAGCCCGATGCGGGGCTCGATCCCAGGACCCTGGGATCATGACCGGAGCCGAAGGCAGACGCTTAACGACTGAGCCACCCAGGCACCCGTCCAAATTTTTTATTGTCACCAAATACACATAACATACCGTTCACCATCTTAACCATCTGGTGGCCTTAAGTACGTTCACACCGCTCTGCAGCCATCACCACCATCCATCTCCAGAACTTTCTCATCTTCCCCAACCGAAACTCTGTCCCCACAAAACGCTAACATCCATTGTCCCCTGTTTCAGCCCCCCTGCCCCGCACCCTACACCCTACATTCTACTTTCTGCCCTATGATTTTGGCTCCTCTCAGAACCTCACATACGTGGAATCATACAGCTTTCGTCTTTTTGTGACTGGCTTACCTCCCTTAGCATAATGTCCTCGAGGTTCACCCACGCTGTGGCACGTGCTGGGAATTCCTTCCTTCCGAAGGCCAAATGATATTCCATCGTGTGGATGGGCCACACTTGGCTGATCCATTCATCCGTCCCCAGACTCGTGGGTTGTTTCCCAGGTGATTGTGGTGACTGTGAACAATGCTGCCGTGACCACGGGTGCACGAGGAGCTCGTCAAGCCCCTGCATTCGGTTCTTTTCGGTACATACCCAGGAGTGGAACTGAGGGATCAGATGGTAGTTCTATTTTTAATTTTCCAAGGAACAGTCCTACTGTTTTCCACAGCAGCTGCGCCATTTTACATTCCCACCAACAGCGCACAAGGGTTCCAATTTCTCCACATTGAGAGGGATATTTTTAAGATGGGAGAAATCGTGGCATGTTTGTATGCTGGCGGGAAGATCCAGGAAAGGGAGAGAAATAGGCGCTTGGGAAGGCAGGGGAGCAGGATCAAGAACAGCAGTGGCGGCCAGAGCCAGGGCCTCCCGGTAACCGCGGAGAAGGTCATTCACGGGCACAGGTGTGCGCGCTGGCGGGTTTGGCAGGAGGAGTCTGCGGAAGTTTCTGTTACGATCTCTGCTTAGCAAGGTCGGCAGCCAAGAGAGGGCAAGAGCTGCGGGGGAGTGGGGGGGGCTTGGGAAGGGGGGAAGGGAGCCTTGGAGAGGGAGAGGAGCAGACGGGGGACCCCAGGCGCCGTGGGGCAGCGTCCCAGAACCATGGAGCCAGCGCTCCCTCTCCGACGACACGGCTGTAGGCGAGAAGGCGAGAGTGAGACTTAACCAGGGTCGTGGTTTCACCAAGGGAGTGCGACGAAGTGAGAACGGGGCGGAGTCGGGAGAGTGACTGGTGACACTTGGGCCAGGAGGAAGTGAGCGAGGAAGGAGGGCGGGAGCTGGCCCCCAGGGCATCAGGGGTCTGCAGTCCCGGGGGCCACCGGGGAGCCTGGAGGTGTGTAGCTGCCGGTGACCGACAGCGTATAGCAATGAGTGTCTCCACCTGCCAGCCTCCCAGGGACAGGACCGGGAAGAGCTGACGGTCCAGTGGGGGACGTGGACCAGACAGGAAAGGAACAAACAAATAAAAGAGCTACAAACTGCAATAAAAGATGTCATGAAGGAAGGAGATGGGGGAGGGGCTTCTTTAAAGAGAGTGGCCGTGTGATCCCCTGAGAGGGAAACCTGAGTGACAGGGAGGGTCCGGGCGTGTGCGCAGGACTGAGGGAAGGCCCAGGTATCTGCGGAACAGAGAACCATGGGGAAGGATCGGAGATGGTGCTAGAAAGCTGGGCAGGGGCCCGCAGGCCACGAGGGGAGCTCTAGAATCTTATTCTAGAGGCAGTGGAAGTATCTGAAGAGCTGACGGCAAAGTAACCGATCCAAAGTGGAACAGGTAATCACAAGTCAGCCACACTGTTAGTAGGACTGGCCGCAAAGTCTGTGGTGGCTTCCTTCTGAAGCAACGGGGCCAAGACCGAACTCAGGAAGGAGCTCCCACCCTCGATAGTGGTGCCAAACCAGGTGGTGTCTGTACGGACAGCTGTTGGGATGTTTGGGGCTAGAATTTTTGCCCCAACAATCAGAACCAGACAACACATGCGCCTGGACCCAGACGTCCACGTGACAACCACGCCCAGCCACTGACCAGGCCACACGTGCCAGTGAGAGTGCTCTCCACCGCTTGCTCCACCCAGAGGGTCTGGCTGAAATGGAAGAGAAGGTGCTTGGGAGGCCGAGTGCAAGAAACTGTTAGCAACAAATCCAACCGCTCGGAAATGCGTCAAAAGGAAGGCTGGTGGGTGTGGGGCCGGGGTGCACAGGCGACAGCTAACACACCGAAGCATCTCTTCCATGCCAGGTCTCTGGACTCTTGGGCCCAGTATAATTCTCCATTTTAGAGACAGTGAAACGGGGGCTCACCCCACATAACAGCAAGCAGGAGAGCCGAGATTTGAACTTGGGTCTTTCTACTCCAAAGTCGACTTGCTAAACAGCTAAGCTAACAAACCCAGGAGGCAGGCAGGCTGTTTTCAGAAAAGGTCTCCTGGCCCCCTCGGGGCTGAGCCAACCTGGGAGTGTCCCGAGGAGGCTCCTGGATGAGGAGGTGCCTGAGCCCAGGGCCCACGGTTGCCAAGCAAAGCGGAGCTCAGGCAACGTGCGGCCAAAGCTGACAGGCTTGAGCTCTGGACGCAAAATAAGGAGCCAGACACGGACCCTGATTCTCACACTCCCTGGTGGCCTCTGCAGTCATATCTTCTCCCTTCTCTGGGCCTCAGCTTTCCCAAGATCCAGAGAGCCCTCCCAGGGGCCACGTCCCGCAAGCCAACGGCTCGCGGTTATACCTAGGACATCTGCCCTGGGGACGATGCCAGAGAGAGCAGAAGGCTCCCATCTCACCCAATGCTTGAACCTGCCACCCTGGGTGAAAAGCAGACCCGAACCGCAGCCTCATCAGTCAGAGGTGGCTCAGAGGCTCTGCACCAACCCGCTGATGGGTGGCCTGTGTCTTGGCCTCAAGGCAAGTTCATGAGCTCAGCCCGGATTGGGGGACCTGGCTCTGTGTGGCCCGGGGGACAGGTGCAGCTGACAGGCTCACCCCCCAGCTTCCTGGGGCTGCAAGTTCCCTCACCGCAACCCCAGCATGAAGCTCGTCCCTTTCAGAGGGGGCCACCGGGGCAGCCTGGCCGATGCAGATGGCACGGAAAGTGAAATGCAGAGGTGGAAAGCACTCAGTGAGCCCCTCGGCCAGGGGTCTGAAGCACAGAGAGGGGCAGGCAGGGGTTTTCCTCAGGCCACTGGGCGGACCCTGGTCTTGGAACCAAACAGCCCCAAGAGGACTTGGACTCCGGGTTTCCTGCCTGCCCTTACAGGAGGGAAATGGGCAAGGAAAGGCAGCCATCCTAATCCTAGTCCCAACACTGAGGCTGAATGAGCCCCAGAAGCCCAGGTACGAGCCTGCAGTGTACTGAGAAGCAAACAGACATACCCTCCCCAGCCCTGAGCTCCTCTGAGGGCAGAGGGCAGAAGTCACTGCCTAACTCCAGGCCCTACAAATAGGACTGTGCATCCAAACCCCAGAGGCAAGGCCCCCAAATCTGCTTCATCAAGCCACCCAGGTAAGCTTACTAGAGCCAGCTGGTACTGCGGCAGAGAGGTGGGGCTCCTGGACCCCAGGGAAAGGCAAGGGCAGGTTTCAGTTGACCAGTCTGTTGCCCTGAATGCTTCTCTCTCTTCCTTTCTCCCTCTCCCTCCTCCACCCTCTCCCCAACCCTCCTCCCCACCTCCTCCTGTCCCTGTCCCCCCACCCCCACGTGCACACTTGAAAGCTCAGACCTCTCCCTGCCCCAGAGAGGCCACCAGAACTTCCTTGCTCCTGATGGTCAGCCCTCCAGCCCCCCAGAACTCCCTTTCCCACTGGGCCCTGGGGAGGCTGGCCTGGCTCTATCCCAGAGCTGCCTGGGCTCTGAGGGCAAGGAAGGGACACAGGAAAGTCCCCTCAGCCAGTCCTGGCCAAGCCCCCTCCCTTGGGCTGGGAGCAGAGCTGGGGCTGAAGGGGCTGGGGATGAAGCAGGAAGAAAGGGGAAAAGAAGGGGAAAGAGTGAAGCCAGTCCAGAAAAAGGCAGCAGAAACTGAGTGGCCTGGAGAGTCCCCTGGAGCTCTGGACCCTGCCCGGAGAGCAGAGCGCCCCGGACAGAGAATCCGGAGGGCCACCCCACCTGTGCTGCATTCTGCAGGCTGGGACTGTGTCCGGGGGTCACCATGGCCCCGTTGTGGAGGGGGAGGCTGAGACTTGGTCAGGAGTGTGACCTCAAGCGAGGTCATGCAGATAAAAGTAACCCTCCAGCTTCCTCGCTCCTCTGTCACCCGGGAGCTGCCACCACTGGGGAAAAGGCAGAAGCCCGTGAAGGGGCCACGCCCCTGGGCTCCCTTGCCAAGGGCCAGTGGATGAGAACCCCTGCTAACCCACAGGGAGGAGCAGAAAGTGCCAGAGCCTCCCAAGGGCTCCTTACCCAGCAAGGTTTGCAGGAGGCCTGAAGCACCTGTTTCCCTTGGTTTTTTCCTCCAGCACTAAACCATAACATTTATCCTTAGGTCACTTAAAGCATAAAGATCAAGTTAAATATTTCATTCACTAAATAGCTCAGATAGTTATGGATTCTACCATAAGAGAGCAGAAAGTTAATTCTACCTAATAATATGAAATAATCATCTTAAATGAATATTTTACAGTTCACATTTATTAGCAATCCAATTCTTTTAGAGCTGCTTGCGAGGGGTCCTGATGTCTTAGGAAATTTAAACAATGGAGATGGAGCCATCAACTTGGAAGAGTTCTAGCAATCTGGCACCAATACGGGGTGAGAATGTGCTCCCCCCGTCCCAGGCCGGGTCCTCTGCGGAGGGTGCTCGAGGCCCAGCCCCCAAACCCGGCTCCTCCCTTCTCCAGGAAGCTTCCGGCCGAGACAGCGGGTCTCCTGCCCCACACACAGCCAAGGTCACGGCCGGCCTGTCCAGATTCTCCCACCTGGCATCCTGTTCACGTCGCTGAAAACAAGAAACCAACAAGCCACACAACCCTGATGCGGCACATGCTGTGTGTGCGGTGCTGCGTCTGCCTCTGCCCGTGACACTCCCGTCACCGTCAGGCCCACGGAGGTATGAACCTCTGCTGACGTCGCCGCGCAGCGTTCTCTGCCCCCTCTCCTTCTGCACACAAGGTTCCTCCGCATCACGCACCCCACACTCGTCTCCCCATGTGTAGTTCTAGGAGAATCTCACTGGAATAAATCTGAGGCCCCAGACAGGAATTCAGGTTCCTTAAGAGGTTGGCTCCCTTTCCACATCCCTCTGTGCCCACAGAGTGCCCCAGACAGCACTGGCCACAAGGTCAGCCCCCCAACGCCCCCCGCCAACCATTCCAAATCCCACTGCCTAGACGGAGGCAGGGCTGCGGGTCTTCCCTTTCAAGTCTCTCCCATCCTGCTCCTGAATCGGGAGGGCGCCCACCCCAGGCCTGCCTTCTGCCGCTCCACGTGCCGCCCGCACTCAGGACTGTGTATGCTAATCGTGCAGGATGCTGTTCTCCAGCTCTTACAAACTCTAGGTGTTTTGTAAGTGAATTCAATTAACAATCATTAAGGACTTATTCTGTGCAAAGGCCTTGGGGGCAGGTAGCAAATGGAATGAGCCACTGGTCTGTCTCCCGTCATGGAGTTTGTAATCCTGTAAGGAGGGCCCTCGGATGATCACAGAGCACTGCAGGCAGGTGGGATCGGTGCTGGCAGCCCCAAGAGGCAGGCCTTCCCGAAGAGGCAGCACCCAAGAGCAGGCCGAGGACCCAGGGCAGCAGGACCGCGTGAAGCAGCTGGTGGCCTGAAGGAGGGGGTAAAGGGTGGGGTGGGAGGAGGCGGGTTGAGCTCAACGCAGGAAGGCAAACTGAGACCCCATCTTTAGGACCATGAAAGGAGTCCTAAGCAGTTTGAACTATTTCCAATGGGAAGTGGGAATACCCTTGGGGGGCTGGGGGCAAAGGAAGGACCCAGGAGTGATGTTCTGTCGCCCCAACTAGACAGGATGCTGCATCAGCTCAGCCAGCACTCGCCATGGCCACTCAGGGGTCCCCGTTTGGACCCTCACTTCTCGAGTCCTCTTCCGTTAGGTCTCAGGATTGGAGTAAGTGCGGAAGTGCTCAACGTGTCTAAGCCTGTTACCTGCTGTCGCCTGCTCTAAGCACAGGGGCTCTAACCCACTGGGACAGCGTGGGCCTTTCCCTGAGTTATGTCCCTCGAGTAAGATCCCCTGTGATCAGCTCCCTGAAGGATTTAGTGACAGAGTGGTCCTCGTCTCAGAGTTGGTCTTTTCCTTCCGAACAAATAATCAGGCAGCCCAACAGCAGCTTTCCCTCCTGCCCCTGACTTCCAAGCACTTGTAGCTAAATGTGAAGCCTATTACAATAATGTTATGAATATGGGATTTTTAAATTTTTTACTTCTATCTGGCAGCCTTGTTGGAAAAGTGAATTTTATTATCAGCCATCACAAATCCTTCCTGGAAGTAAACAGGGTATAAACCAAAGTACGGATCTTCCTTGACTTACAACAGGGTTACAGCCTAATAAACCCATCATACTTTGAAAATACTGTAAGTTGAAAATGCATTTAATACACCTAACCTACTGAACATCAGGGCTTAGCCTCGCCTCCCTTAAAGGTGCTCCAAACACCTACATCAGCCTACAGTTGGGCAAAATCACCTAACACGCAGCCTATTCCATAACAGCGTTGACTATCCCGTGTAACTTACTGCTGAGCTGAAAGTGACAAGCGGTCACTGCCAGTGTATGGGTCCCTCACCCTTGTGACCTCGGGCTCGCTGCCGCCACCCAGAAGCATGACGAGAGAGGATCGTGAGGCGTATTGCTAGCCCAGGAAGAGATCAAAATTCAAACTTAAAAAAATACATATTATAAATAAAAATTAAAAAGGAAAAGGGGTACCTGGCTGGCTCAGTCAGTAGAGCATATGATTGTTAATCTCAGGGTCATGAGTTCGAGCCCTTCGTTGGGCATGGAGCCTACTTAGAATTTTAAAAAGTACATAAAAAGTTAAAAAAAGAAGAAAAAAATTCAAACTTCAAAGTACGGTATCTACTGAATGTGTATCACTTTCGTACCATCGTTAAGTCGAATCCTTAGAAGTCAAACCACTGGAAGCTGGGGACCGGCTGTAAAAAAAACCTAAAAATTATACAGTGTTTGTTTGATTTCAAGGTTAAAGGAGAAATCACAGAATGTGTGTGTGGGAGATGAAGGAAAGTCTTGTGACTCAGATGGGGACAGACTCCTGCCCTCAGCGGTGTAGGTGAGCTCAGGCATGTCAGGTGCAGACAGCCCTCTGTGACAGGTGATGGAAGCTCAGTCACAGCGAGTGCCCAGCACTGGTGACCGCCCAGGGGATGCCTCACCCAGCTCAGCACTTTGGAGGAGGTCACCATCTCATCCCCCTCAACTACATTCCTAAGCTTGCCTTTAGGGATGGGTGAGCTTCTATATCATTTTCCTTATAATCACTAATTTCCTATGCCTGGGTCGCAGGGTAATTCTGAAAGGAGTAAAGGGTTTTGTTGTTTTGCCCATCAGATTAACAATAAAAGTAATAAAGCCTGCCACCTTCCATTCAATAGAATTTCTAAAACCGATACTACACTCTGCTAAAATACCACCATGTCTTTTCTTTCTCCTTTCTATTTTTCTGTAACTTTTGGAATTTTCTATAATAAGCATATGTTAGTCTATAACCAGGAAAAGTAAACTCCATTCTTAAAAATCTCTTTGCTCACCAGATCTTACCATCCAGGGTTTTAAGAACAGTTAGAATCAGAAGACATGCCATTATTGCCCAAGACAAAACTAGATTGAAATCTGGGGAGTTCCCAAGCCCCAATACCATGGCCTGGTCTAGGAAGCAATTCCCAGTGCTCCTCCAAGTCTAGCTAAGCCCAGAGCACGGCACTAGCATGGCCCCCGCTCCCCATCCCTCCCAATGCTGCTGGTCAACCGGCCGCTCTTCCTCTCCATCACCCTGGCCTCCCTGAGCTCTTTCTCCATCACACCCCCTGCCTTGTCCTCCCACACCATCTCCTTCTTCCCCCTTCGAGCTCCCCATCTGAGCTCTCCCAGCTGCCTCACACGGAAGTCCAAATACAATTGATGCCAGACCCCTCTTTTTGAAGAAAACAACAGACCCGGCCTCTCTGCTCCTTGGCAATTATTCTCTCTTCAAATAGACAATTTTTCACCATTAACTGGATGACGGAACTTTAGTTTATAAGGTGATCCATCTAGAAAATAATGTAGTGTCCACCATAATTCCCATTTCCTAAGCATGTTGGGCTATTTTTTATTTCAGGAAAAGCTAGGGAAATCATTTTCTGTAACTGAATGCGTTCTTATGCTCAGATCATCTCAAAACAGCTTACATTTGGAAGTGGGAGTTTCCCTTGGAGAGGCATAGCACAGCCTGGCCCCTCTGGGGAGTTAATTTTCAAAATAAAAATAATAATGATGAATAATCTCTTGTTGGACAGGCAGTGGCAAGCTTGGCCTCACCTCCCTCAACTGCTATTACCTCCCAGGGCATAAAGGAGACACTTTTGTAAAGCTGGAGGTTCTCCATTATTCTCCTCTTCAACCTGTGGTGAGATGGGCTTGTTCTCGCTGGTGTATGAAAATGATTACTCTTTCTAATGGAAACAATAACTTCTGAACAAAGTACCTGTGTGGCCTCCCCTGACCGCCAACCTGCCTGCATGAGTGATTACTTAAAATCAAAGAACCTTAGAAGATGCCCCTTGATTTGGTTTTGCTGCCGAAACTACAATAACGAAGGCCCGAAGCTCCTCTGCTATGCACGGACAAGATCTGAGAGTCTGTCAACGTCTTCCCCCAAGACTCAAGTCTAATTCCACTTGTTCTATCATGGACCACCCCAACCAGTTATCCAGGCCCCTGATATTAATCCCAATCCGGTTCCCCTTGACCCCCACTCTCACGCCGGCACCAGACATGCTTCTGGACCACATTACTCTATGCTGATAGAGCAAAATCAAAGCATATGAACTCATTGCAATACTAATCTCTGCAAAATGCAATTAGAACAGCAAACCTCTTCTGAAGCCAAGTTCAGAAAATGTGGTGGTAGTAGGTGTCACTGTTCTACATATTTCTGCCCCTCTCCCCTTTAGTTAGACCAATGGTTTTTAACCGGAGCACTCCCCGCAGCTCCCCCCCCCCCGCCCCCGCCAACTACCCAAGGGGCATTTGGCAATGTCTAGAAACATTGTTTGATCATCACAGCTGAAGGTGAGTGCTATGGTCATCTAGTGGGTAGAGGCCAGGGATGCTGCTAAACATCCTACCATGTGCAGGACAGCCCCCCACAGCAAAGAACTCTCCAGCCCCAAATGTCAGGAGTGCCGAAGTTGAGAAGCACCAAGTTAGGCAGATCACAGGCCATTTACCATGTTCCTTACCATGTGCCTTCCAGAAGTTGCTGTGACTTGAGTGCTTTGTGCTCCGTGATGAAATGCTGGGGACTGCGGGCTTGGGGAGCACTCAGGAAGCAGCTGCGAGCGCAGGAGCCAGGCCAGTACCATCAGTGTGAGTCATGGCAAGCCATCACATGCCCCTTGGTGACAGGACTGGGGTTCTCATGCCTCAGTGCCCCTGGGTTTCAGCAAGGCCACCAGCAAAGTCCCTCACGTTACCCTTCAAAACGAAGCCTTATAGGCTAGACAGCAGTACAGGTGGGCACACTCATCACTGACTGAAGAACCAAACCTCCAGAGTCTAGAATAACAGATCCCAGTCACCCCAGAGGGGGGCCTCCAACAGTGTGCCACACGCTTTGCCTTCAGCCCTACCACGTGGGACATGTCTATCAATGGCTTCAATAAAGTCTTAGAAAGGGCTTATGACATCCCATGAATAACAGCTTTGAGAAGGATGCTGATATTCTGGTGGGCTGCGCACAATTTAAACAGACCTCAGTGGATTTTCAATAGAATAAGGCGGGTATACCACAATAACAGGGGGCCTTAGACATCTTTATGGCTTTTAAAGCACTTTCACACGGGGCTGTTTCATTGGATCGTGACCATTGGATCACAAGTCCATAGTGTGGGCAGGTCTCCTGAGTCCCAGCCCAGCTCCTTTCTATGCCCTACCTTGCTGAGGGGTTGAGCCTGCATCTAGGTTCAAAGCCTCTCCCAGCTAGAGTCCAGGACCAGGGAGAGAGTCCATTGGAAAAGGGTTTTAGCTGAGCAAACTTGAAAGGTATTCATTTGGCTGCATTCATGCAAGGAAATGCCAAGGAAAGGAAGGTAGCAGTGCTATTACTCTCGGCTCTGATCAGCAGCCATGCTTGTGGTTTAGTACTGGATTGGTGACCACATTTACAAGCAGTACTGAAAACAAGCGCTCACTCACTGGAGGATAATTAAGATGGAGAAGAGTGTCAACATCAAGCCTTATGAAGAAGTTGGAAAGAACGTGGGCTATATGCTTGCCAGAGGCGCCCCAGGGTGCCCACCATGCTGGTCTGCAACAGCAGAGGGCTGTCACAGACAAGATGAACGCAAGGTATTCTCCGTGGTTCTAGAGAACAGAAGCAGGAATAATGTATATTGAGGGGGATAATCTAAGCTCAACAGACACGAGAACTTCCTAACCACTCATACCACTCAGACATGGCAGGCAGGTCACCATGCCAAATGGTAGCTCTCCAGCTTTGAAAGTGTTCAAGTTCAGGCTGGAGCTAAGAGAAGAGGTCCAGAGTAGGATTACTAACTACATCATTTGTTCATTCGGCAAACACACACTGAGAGCACTGTCCCAGGAGCTGCAGGAGACAGCGGTGAACAAAAGACAAAATCCCGTTCTCGTGGGGTTGAGAGTCTGGTTACGGGGTTGTGAGCAGTGCCACAGAGACATGAGACTTTCAAGATAACTAAGAACCTCCAGTCAATTTTTTTGCCAACACTATTCCTCTAATATTCAAGTCCTTAAAATTTAAAGAAATTACAAATGTAACAATAAATAACTAAATTAGTGTGTAGCTAAAAGAAAGTATAGGAGCTTTCTGATGGGCATGGGATCTGGGTCCCTTAAATGGGTCATTAGTGAGTCAAATATATGATCATCTGAAATCAATGAGATCTGTCACCTCCAAAGTCCCTTCCTGCCCCAAAACACTGGAATTCTATAAAAACATGTCTGTGGCTTCCCACACACTCTCTTTCTGAAACGAGCCTCACAACTTCACAACAGAGCAGAGAACTAGGAGTCTTTGGCAGCCCACGAGGCAAAAGAAGGAACAGGAATGGGAGAGGTTAACAGGCAAGGGTGGGAAAGAGAAGCAATGAATTTGAAAGTAAACTCGTGTAGTAAACAGGTCAGACACACCCAAGGTCATAGCCAAGAGAAGTCACATAACCTAGAACCTCAGGTCCCAGTGGGCAGAGGCCCCAAGGAAAGGGCCTGCAGGCAGCTGCCAGCCCTCTGCTCTCTAGCAGGACTGTGACCCCCTAGGCCCAGCCTGCTCTGGGTCCCTCCCCACAAGATACGCTCCCCAAGTCTTCAGTGTTTCTCCTCTGCAACTGCCCCCCAAGCACGGCCATTTGAAGCCAATCCCCCTGCCCAGTGACCTTCAGAGCAAAGCACCTTCAAAGACAAGAAGCTCACAAGAGGTGAGCTGACACAAGAAGCTCACAAGAGGTGAGCTCCATTCTTTGGAGATGCCCCTGAACAAGAAGCAGAAACTGAGACATTCTCAGGAAGAGAAAGATGCAGAGTCCAGTGCAGGGATTTGCAGGACTGGGCAGTGGGAGAGGCGCCTGCTTCGTGGTGACCAGGGCTGCAAGGAAACTTCCCAGTGGCCCACATCTCTACTCCATCTTGCCCTGGACGGTCATTTCCCACCCTGTCCCTAGAGGAAAAACAACCAAAGAGCAAAAGCACCAGCTCCTCTCCTAGTACCGCTTTGGTGACACGGCCTGGCCAAGGTGAGAAGTCTGTGATACCCGGAACAGGTCTCCGGGTGGCCCCCGAGCACCCCACCTCACAGGCAAGTGGTTTGCAGCAAAGCCTGGCAGCTCTCAGAAGAGTTTGGCCAGGGTGCAGGCAGAGGGCACCTCAAATCAGGGAATGGTCAAGCCCAGACTAACATCCAAGTTCTCCACCCTGTGGGGGACCCTTGCCTCTGCGCATTCTCCAAAACTCTCCAGGAAAAGCACAAATGTGGGCCTGGGCACGACCTTTCTGTCAGGTGCTCATCACTGTCAAGGCGGCTATGGCTCCCAGGGAAAAATAATGGGACCTCTCGGGAGAGCAGTCACCCTAGGAGAAGGACAGTAGATGCCTCATATCTGTCCATAAAGCAGAATTAATGGACAAAACACAACAAGAATCCAAACTAAGCAAATAAATATCCTCAAGGAGATAAGGGAAGATAATCGGGAATATAAAGTAGGAACAGGCAGTTGTAAAGAAGACCCAACTGGAAACACTGGGTATGAAACACATAAAATTTTCTTTAATGGGGACAGAGTTTCCACTTGAGAAGATGAGAAAGGTGTGGAGATGGATGGTGGTGATGGTTGTACAGTAATCTGAATGTATTTAATGCCAATGAACTGTCCACTTTAAAAGGGTTAAAATAATAAACTATATATTAAGTATATTTTACCACAATAAAAACATACAGGGCGCCTGTTGGTTAGGCGACTACCTTCAGCTCAGGTCATGATCCTGGAGTCCCAGGATCAAGTCCCACATCGGGCTCCCTGCTCAGCGGGGAGTCTGCTTCTCCCTCTGACCCTCTTCCCTCTCATGCTCTCTGTCTCTCATTCTCTCTTTCTCAAATAAATAAATAAAATCTTTAAAAAAAAACAGAAATAAATGAATAAATGAATATTTATTTATTTGTTTCCAAGATTTTATTTATTTATTTATTTATTTATTTATTTATTTATTTGAGAGAGAGTGACAGAGAGCACAAGCAGGGAGAAGAGGGAAAAACAGGCTCTCCCGGGACCCTGGGATCATGACCTGAGCCAAAGGCAGACGCTTAACCAACTGAGCCACCCAGGCGCCCCAAATAAATGAATATTTAATACCATGAATGTAAAGACCCTAGCACTATTTCTAGAACAAACAAGATGTCCAATTAAAGGTAGCTCTCACAAAATAATAATAATAATAAGTGAAATAAAGAATACAGCGTAGGGATGCCCGGGAGGCTCAATCAGTGAAGCATCTGCCTTCAGCTCAGGTCATGATCCCAGGGTCCTGGGATCGAGTCCCACATCGGGCTCCCTGCTCAGTGGGGAGCCTGCTTCTCCCTCTGCCTGCGACTCTCCCTGCTTGTGCTCACTCTCTCTCTCTCTCTGACAAGTAAACAAGTAAAATCTTTTATTAAAAAAAGATAAAAAAAAAAAAGAATACAGTGTAATCATTGGTTCACTTAGCAAATAGTTATTGACCATCCACTCTATGCCAGACGCTGCACTGGATGCTGGGGAAACATGAGAGCACAAGAGAAACCAAAAGGTGCTCCCTTCCTGACCCTTACATTCTGGCAGGAGAGACAGAAACTAAGTAAGATAAAGAAATAAAATGCAGTGTTTAGTGAATGGTGATAGGTGGAGAGGATGGGAGTGGATTCTGAACAAAATGGTGAGGACGGGCATCCCTGGGAAGGGGCCTTAGGGGTGGGGGCTCCTCTGGCAACTGCTGATCAGGGGCAGATAGTGGGGGCAAGGGTGCCAGAGATGCACGGGAGAAATGGGGGTGGGGCCAAGAGTATACACCTCCCTCTGGACTCAAATGAGGGCATGAAGATGGTCAGAGGTTCAAGTTTACCATGTTCTTTTCCTAAAATAAAACATTCAACAAGTAGCTGAAGAATAATTTTGTGAGCTGGAAGACGACATCAGGAAACTTTCCTGGGAAGCACCAAGAAAGGATAAAAAGCTGGGAAATATTTTTTAAATAAATAAGTGAAAGGAAATATGGTGAACAGAAGTAGACCTGCCAACACCCATATTCTAGGAGCCCCAGAAGGACAGAAACAGACATAAATGGAGGGGGAAACTAATGAAGAACTAATAACCAAGAATCTCCCCAAATTAAAGAGAGATGTGAACACCTCACACTGAAAGGATGCACAGAGCACCAAAGGAGAGAGAAGAGAGTTAGAGGAATACTAGCTGCTTCTGAAAGGAACAATAACTCAAGAAGATACAATGATCACGAAAAGATATACACCTAAGAATATGGCCTCAAAAAAAAAAAAAAAAATACAGAGTAGCAACTGGCAGAGCTACAAAAGGAAATACATAAATCAAGAGGTTTGGTTTGGAGGTTTTAACACGCCCCTCTCAGAAATTGATGGCTCAGATACACAAAAAGCAAAACACAAAGATAAAGAGATTTATTAAGGTTGAACTAATAAAATATATGGAGAACTCACCCAACAGAGAATACACGTCCTTTTCTGAGCACACGTAGATCATTCACAAAAATTAAACATGCACGAGGCCATAAAGGAAGATTCAGTAAAGGTCAAAGAATCAACATCATACAAACTATGTTTGAGACTGTAACATAATAAAATTTTAAAATATTAACAAAAGGATTGATTGCAAATCCAAATATCTGGGAACTAAGAAACATTCTATTGATCCTTGTTAAAGGAAAAATCATAGGGGAAATTTAAAATACTTAGAACACCTAGTAAAATCACAGTATGTCAAATTTTATGGGATACAAGGAATTCCACTTCTAATAATGGAGGAGTAACTCATATTGGACCAACCTTCCACTTTAAAATATATATTTTTAAATCTGCAGACACTAGAGAGAGACCAAAAGCAGGTAGAAAGTGGAGAAATTTGGACACCTGGAAGAAGATGATGGCACTGGGTAAGTTTCTGAGCATTTTTGTTTTGTATAGCTTTTTGCCTGAGGCAGACCCTTGTCAATGTCATGGAGCAGCTAATATGCAGATAGAAACCTGCAGATTTATTATTGGTTGTAGAATCAGAGGACAGAGTACAGGGGACCATGGTAGCTAGAAAATGAAGGAGGAAATTCCAAAATGGAGAAAACTACAAAGCAAGTGTTCCAAATTTGGTGTATAAATTCTGCCCAAATCTCTGGCTGGTCCCGGAATTACATGTGCATGGAGCTGACTCTTTGTAGCCCACTAATACTGTAAGACCTGGGCAGAGATTTCTGCTGCTGTCCAATGCAACAGACATAGTTTAGAGTCTGAATTTGGCAAAGTGTGCTAAAACAAAAGCTCACTGTTATTCAGAAAAACACAACGGGATCTGCAGTCCCTGCAACATATCATCCACAGGATCCAGAATACAATCCCAAATTACAAAAAAATACAAGCAGGAAAATGGGATCCAGACTCAAGAGAAAAAGCGTTCAGTGGGGTGGGGACTAACTGCAGATGACATGAAAAGTTTGTATTAAGCAATTCTTTTTTTCTGATGCTTTGACATCTTGGGGCCTTGTGACACTGGAAGAAACTGCCCCTCCTAGGGCTAGCTCATTTCTAGACAGAGACAACTTTAATAAGGAGCACACTCTTCATATGCAAGCCAACCAACCTGAAGCCCATACCCCAATCATCTCTTTTGTTGGGCTCTCACAAGCCTCTTCCATACAGACCACAATCCCCATGCCCAATCACCCCAACACCAGCTACCAGACAACTAGGGACAGTCCCTACACCCCAGAGCCCACTGAAATTATCCAAACTAACCAATCCTATCCCTGCTTACCCTGCCTTGCCTTGTCCTTCTCTCAAAAACCACAATAAAGGTTCTTGTCTACATTTTCCCCTCATCCCCTCTGCCTCCTAAACAGCCCTGTGCTTCCCTGTTTGGCCCACTGTGGCATGCTGTGCTCCTCCCTCTTGAGAACTATAAGTGACAAATTATATTTTCAATGGCAGTCATCTTCCAATCTGTTGGTTTCACCATAAGAATAATAGTAAGACCTACATTTTAAGACACTGTTGAAATTAGAAGACAAAGATTTTAAAGGAGCTATTTATAGCTGTGCTCAAGTGAGGAAAGGAAAATACGTTTGTAATGAATAAACAAATGGGTCATCTCAGCAGAAAGGTAAAAACTACAGAAAAAGAGCCAAATGAAATTTCTATAACTGAAAAATAAAATATCAAAATGTATTCACTGAAAAAAAATGTATTCACTGAATTGGAGATAACAGAAGAAAAGAGTTAGTGAACCTGAAAACTAGATAATTTCTGTTGATTTATCTCACTAATTCTCAACTGGAGGTGATTTTTGCCCCCCAAGGGACATTTAGAAATGTGTGGAGACATTTTTGGTTGTCACAAATGGGACGCTATGCTACTGGCATCTAGTGATGGTGGCAAGGGATGCTGCTAAATGCCCTACAATGCAGAGGGAACCCTTCCCACATGCAACAGATAATGATCTGGCCCAAAATGTCAATCATGCTGGGGTTGATAAATCCTGTTCTATCTGAATGATAGATAGATAGAAGTGAACAAGCATCAGCATTTGGTGGGAAAATAATGCAAGGTCAAATATACGTATAATTGGAGTCCTAGAAGAAGAGAATAAGAAAAGGGCAGAAAAAAAAATATTTGAAGTAATAATGGACAACATTTTCCCAAATATGTTGAAAAATGTAGATTTTCAGACTCAGGAAGCTCAGCAAACCTCAAAGAAAATAAACAAAGCATAGTCAAAAATACCTAAGCACATCATGGTCAGAGTGAATAACACTAAAGATTAAGAAAAATCCTGAAGGCAGCCAGATACAAACAACACATTACATAAAGGAGGTAAATAAATAAATGCTGAATATCAACTTCTTATCAAAAGCAATAGACCAGAAGAGAGGAGAACATGAACTTTAATATGCTAAAAAAGAAAAACTGTCAGCCAAGAATTCTATACACAATGAAAAGATCCACCAATAATGAAGGCAAATAAAGGCATATTGAGAAAAATAAAATAAAGAAAATTCACCACCAGAAAGTATTCACTATGAAAAAAAAGTTAAATGAAATTCTTCAGGCTGGAGGGAAGTGATACAAATGGTAACTCTCATTTCAGAAAGGAATGAAGATCCTCAGAAATGTGGATGACTATAAAAAGATATCATTTTATTCTCTTATTTTCCTAAGTTACATATAACTGTTTAAAGCAAAAAGAAAAAAATGCATTATAGGGGCTTACAGCATACATAGATATAATGCATATAACAAGTGTAGCATGAAGAAGTAGAAGTACATTAAACTACATAATTGCAAGATTCTTATAACTTACATGAAGCACTACATATACTAACTGTAAGTAGACTATAAAAAGTTCAGAATATATATTATATTCCCTAGTGCAACCACCAAAAATGCAAAACATGCAAAAAGAGCAAAGCTAAAAAGCCAATAGAGACATTAAAATGAAATTCTTTTAAAATATTTAATTAACCCAAGAGCAATAAAAAAAAAATGAAAAAAATAAAAATCAAATATCAACATGGTAGACCTAAATCCAACCATATCCATAATTACATTAAACATAAATAGACTAAATACACCAATTAAAAAGGAGAGATTGTCAGAACAGATTAAAAATCAAGACAGTTGTATTTGTTGTCTACAAGAAGCATACCTTAAATATAAAGTCAAAGAAAGTAATACATGAAAAAAGAAATATCATGTGAACCATCAGAATAAGAAAGCTGAAGTGGGTATTATAAAGTAGTCTTCGAGATAAAGAGTGTTACCAAAAATAGAAACATTCCATAATGATAAGTGGGGTAATTAATCTGGGAGACATTACGATCATAAATATGAATATGCTCAATAACAGGGCTTAAAAAACAAGAAGCAAAACTGATAAATCTCTTATCTTAATTGGAGATTTTAACAATACTGTCCAAAAATCATAAAATACCTAGGAATAAATTTAACAAATGATCTATAAACCTCTACACTAAAAGCTATAAAACATTGCAGAAGGAAAATTAAAGAAGACCTAACTGAAGAGATATTCCATATTTGTGGATTAGAAGATTCAGTATTTTAAAGATGGCAATTGTCTCCAAATTGATCTATATCTTTAACACCATTCCACTTAAAATACCTGCAGATTTTTTTTTGTGGAGATTGACAAGCTAATTCTATAATTTAAATGGAAAATGCAAAGAAAGCAGAAGAGCCAAAACTATTCTGAAAAAAGAATACAGTTGGAGGACTGGCACAAAAACAGACACACAGATCAATGGAACAGAATACAGAACCCAGAAATGGACCCTCAACTCTATGGTCAACTAATCTTCGACAAAGCAAGAAAGAATATCCAATGGAAAAAAGACAGTCTCTTCAACAAATGGTGTTGGGGAAATTGGACAGCCACATGCAGAAGAATGAAACTGGGCCACTTTCTTACACCATACACAAAAATAAACTCAAAATGGATGAAAGAACTAAATGTGAAACAGGAATCCATCAAAATTCTAGAGAAGAACACAGGCAGCAACCTCTTTGACCTCAGCTGCAGCAACTTCTTGCTAGACACAACTCCAAAGGCAAGAGAAACAAAAGCAAAAATGAACTATTGGGACTTCATCAAGATAAAAAGCTTTTGCACAACAAAGGAAACAGTCAACAAAATGAAAAGGCAACCTATGGAGTGGGAGAAGATATTTGCAAATGTCTTACCAGATAAAGGGCTAGTATCCAAAATCTATAAATAACTTATCAAACTCAACACCCAAAAAGCAAAAAATTCCAGTCAAGAAATGGGCAGAAGACATGAACAGACATTTCTCCAAAGAAGACATACAAATGGCTAACAGACACATGAAAAAATGCTCAACATCACTCGGCATCAGGGACATACAAATCAAAAACACAATGACATACCACCTTATACCAGTCAGAATGGCTAAAATTAACAAGTCAGGAAACAAGAGATGTTGGAAAGGATGCGGAGAAAGGGGAACCCTCTTGCACTGCTGATGGGAATGCAAGCTGGTATAGCCACTCTGGAAAACAGTATGGATGTCCCTCAAAAAGTTAAAAATAGAGCTACCCTACCATCCAGCAATTCACTACTAGGTATTTATCCAAAGGATACAAACATCGTGACTCAAAGGGGCACATGCACCCCAATGTTTATAGCAGCAATGTCCACAGTAGCTAAAATATGGAAAGAGCCCAGATGTCCATGACAGGTGAATGGATAAAAAAGATGTGGTAGATATAGATATAGATATAGATATAGATATATAGATATAATGGAATATTACTCAGCCATCGAAAAGAATGAAATCTTGGCATTTGCAACAACATGGATGGAACTAGAGGGTATTATGCTAAGTGAAATAAGTCAGTCAGAGAAACACAAATAACATATGACTAAACTCATATGTGGAATTTAAGAAAACAGATGAACATAGGGGAAGGGAAGGAAAAATAAAATAAGACGAAAATTGAGAGGGAGGCAAACCATAAGAGACTGAATTCTAAGAAACAAACTGAGGGTTGCTGGAGGGGAGGTGGGGTGGAAGGAAGGGATAACTGGGTGATGGGCACTAAGAAGGGCACTTGATGTAATGAGCACTACGTTTTATATGCAACTGATGAATCACTAAATTCTACCTCTGAAACTAATTTAAAAAATAGAATTTTTAAAAAGCTACAGCAATCAAGACAGTGAGGTGCTAACATAGGACAGACAGATTAGACCCATTCTTATATGGCCCATTAATTTTAGGCAAAGGTACCAAAGCACTCCAATGAGGAAAGGAAAGTCTTTTCAACAATGGTGCTGACACAACAGGACATCATTGTGGAAATTAGTAAGTATTGTCTCCTGCCTTACACCATACACAAAAATTAATTAGCAGACCTACATTTAAAAGCTAAAACTATAAAGCTTCCAGAAGGAAACAGGAGAATATCTTCACGACAAGGTGGTAAGCAAAGGCTTCTTAGAGAGGATAGGAAAAGCAATAACCAAAGAAGGAAAAAAAGTGACAAATTAAACTTCAGCAAAATTTAAAACTTCTGCTCCCAAAAAGATGCCATTATAAAAACGAATCAGCAGGCTATGCCCTAGGAGAAAATATTTTCAAAACATATAGCTGGGAAGGACTCGTATCCAGACTATACAAAGTATAGTCTACAAGCCAATAATAAAAAGGAAATCCAAAATTTTTAATGGTAAAAAGACTAGAACAGACATTTCATCAGGGAAGATACATGAATGATCAATAAGCACATGAAAAAATACCACTAGTCATCAGGAATATGTAAATTAAAACCACAGGAAAATCCACTATACACCCACTAGAATGGCTAAAATTAAAAAGACTGACAACATTAAATGTTGGTGAGTATGTGAAGCAACTGGAATCATCATACATTGTTGGCAGAAATGTGAAATGGTGTGATCACTTTAGGAAAAAAATCTGTCTGCTTCTCTTAAGAGACAAAAATAGCACCCAACAATTCTCTCCTAGGCATTTATTCCAGAGATATAAAAACACACAACCCAAAAAAAACTTGTACGAAATATTCACAGGAATTTTATTCATAACAGCCAAAAACTGGAAACACACACCAGATGTCCATTAACAAATGGATAAACAAACTCTGGTACATTCATACAATACAATACTACTCATCAATAGAAAGGGGGGGAAAAAACCACCAATACTTGCAACAACAGATGAATCTCAAAACATAACAAGTGAAGGAAGCCTTACCCAAAAGAGTACATATTATATGAATTCATTTATGGCAAGTTCTAGAACTGGCAGAAATAATCTATGGTGAGAAAAATCCCAACAGTGGTGGCTGGTGGGAGGGGTACGTTGACTAAGAGGAGGCAAAAAATAACATTCTGGGGTGACTAAAATGTCTCTATCTTAATAGGAATTGGGATTATGTGGGTGTACACATTTGTCAAAACTTAGCACATGGTACTCTTAAAATTGTGCATTTCACTATATATAAATTCTCCCTTAAAAAGTAAGTAAACAGGGCGCCTGGGTGGCTCAGTTGGTTAAGCGACTGCCTTCGGCTCAGGTCATGATCCCGGAGTCCCTGGATCGAGTCCCGCATCGGGCTCCCTGCTCGGCAGGGAGTCTGCTTCTCCCTCTGACCCTCCCCCCTCTCATGTGCTCTCTCTCATTCTCTCTCTCACAAATAAATAAATAAAATCTTTAAAAAAAAAAAAAAGTAAGTGAACAGTTCACAATATGCATTCTGCAATATTCAGGGGTGACGCACTGTTATCTGCAATTTACTATGAAAGTCACCAAAAACTAAGATGGACTGATGAATATGTACATGAATTTGGATACGTGATCAAGCAAATATAGCAAAATGTCCAAGTGGCAGAGATGAGGACATTAGCTACAATTGTTTGAACTTTTCCTTTTGCTTGTAATTTTTCCTAACACAGCATTGGGAGAAAAGCAAAACAGTTGGGAGATACAGCGTAAGCAGTATTTAAGGGGAATTTTATCGTTAGAATGCATTTAACAGCAAACAAGAAAGATTAAGAATAAATGCACTAAGCATTTGTGCTAAACACTGTCGGTGGCCGACCAATAACCCGTTCTCCCCTTCTTCCTAAATAGCACGGCCTGATTTTCCCAGGGGCAGGAAAGTGAGGAGTAGAAGATGACCCTTCCCAGCGCTCCCTGCAGAGAGAGGTGGCCAAGGAGATGTTACCGGAAGTGGGGGGTAGGGCTCCCGGGAAAGCTGGTTGGGGGGAACTCACAAGAGAGCTGGCCAGCCCTCCTCCTCCTCCGTTCACTTCCTGCCTAGAGTCCAGGACCCCCACTGCTGTTCTGACTCCACTCTCCTTTGCCCCCATGCAGCTCTGTTCCCCTGTGTCCCTCAAGACCAGGGCCAGCCATCAGACGATGACAAAATACATTTTTAAATGTTTAAACTTCTTTGCAAATAAAAGACGTGGCCATCCAGAGTCAGAAGCAGATGGTTCTGCTCTCAGAGGAAACCCCACAGTGGCACCAGAGTGGCCCCCCGGGCCCGGGCCAGCACGATGCTCTTTTTAAAGCCAGAGGGCATCCACCGAAATGAAGAGGTTTACTGCCTCACTTAGGAGCAATAACAGTGCAGATACCTTGAACCATGGGTTCTCATAAATCTTGTTTGGGGAGAAAACCTTTCAATTCCCAGTGGAAATATGCAAAACAGCCTCCACACTGTAAATCTCGCTTTTCAGTTCTAAGGAGATAAGCTAGACCTATTAACCTCCTGTGTTATTTTCAACTTCATTATTTGAGCTGACACGACAAGACAGCAGTGACGGCTCTTTCTGGCAGAGTGCATGTAAATCGCTTTCTCAAAGGAAATTACTTCTCCGGCCTGAATGTTATTAATCTAAATTCTCCGTTAGTCAAATTGTTGCCCATAATAAATATGGAACAGGTTCTGATACTCATGGAGTGTGGCACTCCTGGCAGATGCCATGTCCGATCCTAGCCCCCTGCCACGGAAGTGGCCCCTGGGCCCGCGTAGCTCCCCCTGCACCAGGCCCCTGACTGCAGGAGGTGGGAGATGGCTCACCGGAGGGGTGGTCCTGGGCTCCATCCCTCTGTTCCCCTGCCCCTCTCGCCTTGGCAGGGGATAGCAGCTCCTGGCCCAGGGGAACACTCCTGATGGCCTCCCACACTGAGACAACATCTTTCAAGAAAAACTACCAGGATGAGGTTTGAGTCACCTCCCAAGGATGGGCAGAGCCTCTGAGCTAAGTGCTTCAAAGACCGGGTCTCGCCGATCCCTTGGGCAGCCAGCCAGATTATTCACAGACTGACACCAGGGTTGTGGGTTAAACTCTTCATAAGACCATTTAAGTCCCATTTTGCTCAGCACTGAAGTCTTTGAAAACCATGCTATTCTCTGAATCTGGAGTGGGGGGATGGAGTCGGCTCACTTGCCTGCGGCCCAACCCTACCGTTGGCCAAGCCCCAGAGAACTCTTCACATAAAGATACTCCTTTCCTACAAGGCCACCTTAAAGATGGAGAACACTGGCTGCCGCGAAGCAGGAGTGGAGGAATACAAAAAGCTTTTTTCGGTTTCTACTGGGGTTTTTTCCAGGGTAATTACAAGAAGTTTAGGATCCATTCGGGGACTTGTAGTTCATTAAATGAATTTCCATCTGTGTATCCACCACCTAAGAAGTATCGCTTGGTACAATACTCGGGTTTTTATTGTATATAAGTCAGATTGCTAATTTGCAACATGCAGCACTGAAAGGATCATTTCAGTAGCGCCTGATTATGCAAAATGAGGCTGGGTTTGCGTTAGGTTTGGCTCCTGTGCTCCTTAACGCTTGATGGGGTGCCAGGATGCAGGATGGAGCCCCATTCAAGGAAGGAAGCCCAGCAGCAGCTTGCAGAGCACCCGGGCCCTTCTCCCAGCAGGGTCTCCGAACCCCTGGCCAGTACTCACTCCCACCTCCCCCCCGACTGCACAGCCCAGGACGGCCGCTAGGAGAGCCCTGACAGGAAACTGGAGCTTGTGAGCGATTAGCTTCCAGATTCCAAGCATGTCCTGGGTCTATTGATTTTAGTTAAGGGATAATGTTCCCGGGGACGAGGAATGGGAGGCAGAGCAGCGCCTGCTGATGGTGCGGTGCTGGAGTCAAACCGAGCTGGCCGAGCCCCACCGAGTTACAGGGGGAGATCAGATCTTACAGAAGCCAGCTCCTGCTGCAGATGATGCTCATCCAGGGACCACGAGGCTGGGGTGGGTACCACACGGCACAGGCTGAGCACGCGAGGGGAAAGGAAGGAGTGACAGGGAAGAGGGGAACCTGGATTCCTGGCACCAAGGGCAATGTGGCCCTTTTCATAATGACCTAGAGGATTTGGTCCTGTGCACCCTGCACTGCATCGACAGCAATGAAAGTCTGTAGGTTACCAAAGGAGAGAAAGGAAGAGTGAGGGGCTTTACAGACAGATGGCCTTGTGTCCAGAGCATAATTGTTTGCTCTGATAGGACCTATGTTCTTCCAGCTAAATCACCTGAAGGCCAGGTCACCTGCCTGGATGGTCTCTGGGTCCGCAATCTGGGTTGCCCATTAGAACCATTTAGGGAACCTGAGCCCCTCCCCAGATCATTTAAAATAAAGGCTCTGAAGATGGGCCCTGAGACCAGTAGTTTTCTAAAATTCCCCCAGGTGAGGATAACATGAAGACAGGGCCAAGAATGTCTGGGTCAGATCATCTCTGAAAAACTTATCAAAATACTCACCCCAAGAGACACGCAAAAGAACACAGGAACGAACAGACCCCAGGGGTCTCAGATGCCATTACGGGCCCAATCAAATTGCAAAATCTGCCCAAGAACCATTACAAAGATTGGCATGGCAGACACCAAAGGGCTTGTGTCCCAAAAGAAAACAGCAGGGGGTACCTCCATGGAAAGCTGGGCTGCAAACTCAGTCCCACTGCTCTGATGCTGGGAGCTACTCTCTCTGCACTAATTCCCATCCCTGGCATTCTTCCAACCCACTTGGGGCCAGGTACCAACAACAAACCAGGAGCCACCTTCCTGGGGCCCCTGTACCTGCAGGCTCTTCCAGGAAGCCTCCCGGTCATGGGGTGACCACGGACAGCCCTTCTCGGCACGTCCCAGCACTCACTCTCGGTTTATATGCTTCCAAGGACTGTTGGTGAATGACCCAGGAACACTGTCCCTTCCTCCACATTCTCTCTCCTTAGATCATAAACACCCCCCAGGGCAGGCATGGTGGTATCCACATCCTTTGTAAACACTCAGCCTCTCCCAGGACAAGACTGTGCACCTTGACCCTGACCAAAGGGTCCAGTTCCCTCTCTCTGGATCCGCTCTGCCCAGTGAGTCCTCCTTGCGCTCCTTCTGTCACACCTTGGGCTGCGTCCTCTGCCTCTGCTGGGGATAGAAGGCCCACTCTTGCTAAGAGGAGATCTAGACTTCCCATCGACCACCCCCTGATGCTGAAAGCCCACCCCCTACCTGGAGACTCAAGCACCTGAGCAGAGCTTGTCTACTGAGAGGTGATCGGTGGTAGCAAAGCCCGTTCCCCTTGGACCCTCCACCCTCAGAGAGCCACCTGCACGTGCTGCCAGGGGGATGCAGAGAAAGTCCCAGCAGGGCTGTACCCAGGCCCGACCTCTTAGAAGTCTGAAAGTGCAAAGCCTGTGTTTCCAGAATGTTCTTCCATCCTTGAAGGAAACAGGTCAGCCCAGGAAGAGTTAATCCTCCCGTAGTCAGAGGTTAGAAGATGAAGTTCCTGCCCATACACAGAGGTGCAGAGAGCATCCGGAGCATGATAAATCTGAGCATGCAGAAGGCCTCTCTCCTCATTTGTTAGTCAGCGATGTGTGAAAATGTTAATGAAGGGAGTTATAATCTATGAGAATTTCACTATTAAAATGTAGTTCACGTCTGAAGGCTTCTGCTTACACGCAGCCCACTGTACATCAATCCTTTGCGTGCACTGCTAATAATAGACGTAATTGCCTCGCTCTGTCTAGCCACCTTCACCCTGGCAATTCTAAGATTTGCTACAACTGTTATTGTAGAAATTATTTTCATGCTATTAACTTTGAGTTTTATTATATGTGTTCTTAAAAGAAAATAAATGCAGAGAGATTGTAAGTGTATATAGGGCCCCCGATGAAAGTATTTTTAAAAAATATAACGTAATGACAAGAAGCACTGAAGTAGGGTGATATAATGGTCCCTTCCCTTATTGAAACCTAAATTAGACTCTGCATCGCAAAAGTGCATAAAGAGGTTTCCTTCTTTTCATGAAGAAAATTTCTAGTCTGAAATGGCAGCACGCTGCCTCTTGCAGAACTAGATGGGGGAGAAGAGCCGGGCTCATCTGAAGAACCCAGGTGCCGGCTCCTTCCTGTTTCATGGTGGGTGTCTGATGAAGCCCAGGAGCATCTCACTTGGGAAAACCCATGAAACTTTTACGGGGGGCCACAACAGCTATGGCCACCATCCTCTCCCCAAAACCAGGCGGGCCTAGCAGGGCTGATCTCAGCTCTGCAGGTGAGCCCCACTGCCCTGTACTCATAGCTCTAAATGGGCAGGTTTCCCAGGCTTGCAGCTGAGCAGAGAGCCTTACAATCAGTGCAGGCTTCTAGGCCTGGGACCTAACAGGCATAGGACCAGACGGGCATCAGATGGGATATAAGAACGTTAGCCAAAACTGGAAAGAAGATCCACAGGGTAGGCTAAGGAAAACCAGTATGGCAGATCCAATGATCCCTTTCTCTGGGAAGTGCCCCACACACACATCACAAGGGTGTGCCCCCACTGTCCAAGTGTGTGACTCTAGTCCCCCCAGCAGTAGATGACTCCAGATTGTCTTCCCAGGAATTTGGGATTGGACTCAAGGCCCTGCCAGTCACCTCTTCATGTGGCTGACCTGATAACACGTGAACTCAGGACTGACGGTACCAGTGTCCCGCCACACGGACTGAGGACGAACCAAGCCAGTCTGCCAAGAGAAAACTGTGCAATGTGTAGGGATGCCTAAGTTGGAGACAGAGACTGGATGGCCTTCCCATTCCCTGTTCCAGTTTCTCCCTGAGCCTGCTTCTCCCTGTGAGACATTCCTATACCCTCACAATAAGTTCCCTTTTTTCTCAAGCTGGCTTGGCTTTTTTCCGCACTTGTGACAAAAGAGTCAGAATATAGTTGGCTAATATAGGATGGGCCTAGGGACATTTTGAGATTCTTAGCTGAATTTTCATGGAATGCCCCAAAAGGAGTTCATATTCCTATCTATGCATGTATCCATCCAACCATCTATCCATCCCTCTACCCAACTATTCACCCATCTACCCATCCATCTACCCAGTCATCCATCTACCCATCCATCCACCCATCCATCCATCCAACCCATCCATTCACCCATTCATCCACCCATCTACCCATTCACCCATCCAACAGACAGATCTATGTACTGGATGCCCACCATATGCCAGCCACTGGGCTATAGGAGTGAACAAATAAGTTATGGAACCTACCTCCATGAAGCTTTGTAGAAAAGATAAATGTGAAATAAAACAAAACACTAAAGTAAATACATGAAGACAAGTTGTGATAAATATTATGAAGGAAAAGCATATAGTGTGATGACAGATAATGACAGAGGTGCCTGGTAGGTTTGGAGGGTTGAGACTTAAGCTGAGACTTGACAAGAGTTAGCAGAGCAGGTGAGGAGAACAGTGAGAGTGGGTGCCTGAGGCCTTGGAACTGAGAGGCAGCCAGTAGAGCTGGAATGCGGTGGAGGGAAGAATGGGACAAGGCTGGGGGGTTACACAGGCCCTAAAACCTAGTCTGTTCTGAGGACAGCTATTTTTGAAAGACATGGCATCAATAGGAAGAGTTTGCAGGAATGCAGTTTTCCCCACACACACTCTGGGTTTCTTCCTGGAATTCCCACTCACACCACCTGCCTCAGGGGGCAGTAACATGGGATAATTCAGCAAATAGGACCCACACCCAGCATGTTCTGTAAGTCCTAGTGGCTGTTCCCAAACCCCAAGAACCATCTAGAAAAGTATAAACAGGGCAGCTCAGAGGCTCCCCAACCAGAAAGGACTTCAAGGTCATACAGTCCAAAATCCCCACCTCTACCCCACGCCCCCAACTCATGGGAGGGTGACAAGAAGCCTGAAAGCAGGAGCAGTCACCTCCAATGGCCTGCTTCCCACCAAGCCCCGAGTCAGGCAGGCAAATCTGTGCAGGAGGCGGAGACAGAGCCCCACTGAGGCTCGGACCACCCCTGCTTCTCCCCACCCCAGGCTTTCCCAGGGCCAGCACACTCACCAGAACCACTGCCCAGAGAGCTGAAGGGGGACCCCTGTGGGCAAAGGTGCGTGGTCAGAGGTCCCCTCCAGATGCAAGAGCCAGGAGCCACTCTCTGCTACCTCCCTAGGGACAGGGAGCTGGTGACGGGTGATGCCGTCGGCAACTCTGAGGAAGGACACCGGGCCATGGGAGCTTGGGACACAGAGGGAGCAAAGAAGGGGCTCTCAAGTATGAAATGAGGCAAGAAATACTCACCTCGAGGGCTGTGCCACCCACCCATGTGGGGGGGCCTGATGCAGACACCCACCCTGCCTCTCCTTCTGCCCTCCACACGTGCAGACAAACGCAGACCCGCCTCTGAAGGACCTGCTCTCATTTTCCAGGCTGACGGGCTTCTCAGCTGCGGGCGGCCCACATGGAAGAGGAGACATCCTGGAAATAGCCCCGGAGCTCTGCCCACAAGACTGCCCCCTGCCCCGCCACCCCACACAGCTCCTGGAGGCCTCAGCCGGGGCCATTCCCAGCCGTCCCGGATGCTGGGGGTGGGGGATCCCCTGTGAGGGGCTCCCAGTCTGACTGGTGGAGAAGCGGCATGTGCTGTAGGGAGAAAAGCTCCAGGCTGAGGGGCGAGACGTGGACTTCTCACAACTGTGTAACCACGGAAAAGGCTTCGGGGTTCAGAAACATACAGAAGTGCTTATTATGTAATAAGAAGTGAACAAAGTAAAGTACAAAACTGTACAGAGGAAGAATCCAGCTATATAAAAATACACAAAGTCTAGACATGGGTTCTGTGTGGAATCTAAAACACAACCCAGTAAGCAAGCAAGCAAGTTCAGGGACACAGGCCGCCCCAGGTGGGGGGTGAGGGGTGGGCAAAATGGGTGAAGGGGGTCCAGCTATGAAATATATGTCATGTACAGCATGGCGACTCTAGCGAATGATACGAGAGGGCATACTGGAAAGTTGCTACGAGACCTTAAAATTCCTCATCACAAGAAAACAATTTTGCCGCTCTGTATGGTGACAGACGTTAACCGGACTTACTGTGGTGATCGGTTTGCGCTTCGTGCTGGTATCGAATCATTACGTTGTACACCTGAAGCTAATATAATGTGACATATCGACTCTAGCTTCATAAAATAAACTTTTGTAAAGTCTAGAAATCAGTAAAATCGGGAGCAATGGCCATCTCCCTCCAAAGGGTACTTTTGTGAACCTTTCAATTTCCCCTCAAGGAGGATGTGTCGCTACTAGACGCGGCCATGTCCTTTCTTAGAAATCCTTAAATCCCAAAGACTTGGGAAATCCAAAGTTTTTTTCTTATATTTGGCACCATGTAGTGGCAAGCCTTAATCTGAACTGACACAGTTTCTAGTCCTTGTTTACCCCACTTAGCATGAATATTCATGTGTTTTGCCGCAGAAATATCAATGTGTTTGCTTATAGGGTGTTGTTCCAAAGCCACTGGGGCCGTGCCAGCACATACGCTGTATTCCTTGTCCAAAACCCAAAGGATTCCGATTTCTGCAAACAACTGACTCAGAGGCTTCCGGAGAAGCGAACAGAAATTTGAAACACAGCCGTGACACCAAAGGAAGCTGCTTCCAGGCGGAGTCTTGCTTCCATTACCGACTTGTTGTATAATCTTAGGGGGATCACAACCCTCTGGGGCCTCAGCTTCTGGATTTGCAGAATCCAGAAAGAAGTCGGAAGATCCAAACCCTCTCCTGGGTCTGCCTTCCCACACACTCCTGATTCCTGGTGCCACTGCAATCCAACAGGTTCCTAAATGGGACCCGTCCCTTCAGCCTCCCTATGGGCTGAAAGGCAGCTGGCCATCAGGGAAGAGAGCCTCTGCCCTGGATCCCACCCTGAACTTGCAGGCCCCTCAAGGGTAAGCCCGAAGCACCACTGCAAGTGAGCCAAGCTCCCCTTCTCCAGCGGATGCTCCTGGCAAAGGGACAGTGGAAGGGGTTCCCACCAAGGGAAGCTCTGGAAGAAAACCCAAGGGAGTGAAGTCCCACTGGTGGGATTTTAAGGACTTGAATGACAGAAGGACAGGTTGGGGGCTTGTTCCTTTATATCCCACCATTCAAAGCACTACGGCACCCCTTTCTTCACATTTACTTAGTGGACCCTTCCCACAGCTATGCTGGGCAAGGAGAGCACAGCGGGACAGAGAAAATGCCCAACACTCAGGGGTCCTCTCCCCCAAATTATACCACCATTGCCATCACCGCTTTGTGATTTTTAATTTTCTTCTAATTTTGGGATTGGAGCAGCATTCCAAGAACCCCTCTAAGTGTTTTAGGGAGATGGTAATGGTCCTACACTAAAATAATTCAACCAACACTATAATTTTAGTGCCACCATCAAAATGAAATAATGGCTGTTTACTATGTTACACCTTTCAAATGACCTTCATTTGAATACAAATTGTGGCTTGAAATTCTAAAAGCTGCTCCTGTTCCAGAAGGCTGCAAAATGCAGGAACTCTATAATGGCTCCTCTTCCTGAGCCTCCTCCCCAGGACCAGCAGTTTAAATGGATCTCTTTCTCTGGAGCTGCCGGAAACCCATTTAGCGCCTCCATGCAGAATGGAATGGCCCTGCCCTCACAAAGCAGGCTGGGAGCTGGGGAGGTGGCCCGGAGCTCAGCGTAGCGCAGGTGGGAAGATGCTACCTGGGAAGCACAGCCCTGCTGGGCCTGGGGCGTGCTGGGGGAGGCAGGGAGGTTTCCAGAAACCTCCTCAGAGGAGACAGATGCCGCCCGCCCCTTCATCTATCCATCAGCATCCTAGCTCCTCTCCTGCCTGTCCCCACACTGCCTTCCACACACCGTCCTGCAGTCGCACAGGACCGCTGGGTCCTGAACCTCACCCCGTGCTTTCAGACGCCCACCCTACCAGGTGGAAGAGGGAAGGAGTGTCCCAGGCCAACTCCTGCTTGTGCATTCAATGCACCAGTTCAACAAGCGTCTCCAGAAAGGTGGAGCAGTGGAGACACACGGGCAGGTTATACGTGTGAGTGTGTCCTCGCTGTGCGCGGCAGGGACACTCCTGGGATCAGGGGTGTGTCCTTCTTGACTTTGTATCCCAAATGCACAGCCCTCAATTAGTGTTTGTGGAACTGAAAGCTCATTTCTAGAAGTGAGTAGAGTGAGGGGTAGAGTCTATCCAGGCTAAAACACACTGTCCCTCCCTCTGTTTACACCTAAAGGAAAACTTTTTTTAGATATGTGATTTAGGGTAAGCTCTGAATTTCTCTAAGTCTTAATAAAGTAGTAATAAGAATAAAATCTGCCCTGTAGATTGCTGTAAAGAGTAACATCAAAAGCTTCCCGCAGAGCTTGGTGCATAGAATATGCTGTATTTATATGTTGTGTTGATACTTGCCTGGCTGGCTTGTTCCCCGATGTTCTCTGCAGGTTGCTGGTGCCAACCTAGGGCCAGACCCACACTACTTCTCTCCCATCCAGGGCCCCTGATTCTGCTACTTGCCAGGCTTGGATCCAGACTATTCCCTTCTCTCCTCTTGGCTAGCGTACGGCTCACCCATCCTTCAGGGAGAGCTTGGGTCCTGATTCACAGATGTGCTCCCTGTGCTGAGGGCCTGACTTTCAGGCGGATCTGCCCTCTCAAAGGCAATTTCCTTAAAACAGGAGCCTCTGTCTTCAGCTCCTCCCTCCACAGCCCTCCAGCCAACTGAACCCTGTACCCTGCCATCACTCTGAAAGGTGGGGCGCAAGCGGAGACTCACCTCTCCCCTTCTCATCAGTCACCACACAATTCATGCCCCAGGCACCAGCACTGCAGGCCAGAAATGCAGATCTCCCTCCCAGGTCCCTTACACGCATCCACAAGGCCCCCAGGACCTTGCCTGTTCATGTGTCTCTTTCCGTTCCCTGGTTCTGACCATCCTCGCCCCCTACCAAGAAACCCAAAAAAGCCTCTGTGCTTATCTCTGCCTCCAGATCCGTTTCATCGGATCCTGTTGTGGGACTGAGCTTCTCAAAACTCCCATTTGATTAGGTCAAACTCCTGCTCCAACAGCTTCAGTTCAGGCGTCCCGATCCCTAACGTGAGTTGCATTCCAGATGCTCCAATCTGTCTCCATACCAGGGAATATCATTCAGCAACAGAGTAAGGAAGCCCTACGCAGACTACAATGTGGACCAACCCTGGAAACACTGTGCTGAGTGGAAGAAGCTAAGCACAAAAGGCCACATATTGTAGGACTCCACTTAGGTGAGATGTTTGGAATTGTCAGCAGCTTTGGGATAACAGGTAAGGTGTGTAGGTTCCTTCTTGGAGGATGAAATGGTCTAAAGGTGACTGTAGGGATGCTTGCACAACTCTGCGAATACACTAAAACCTGCTGAGTTGTACCCCCTTAATGGGTGAACTGTACCCTATATGAATTACATCTCAATGAAGCTGGGTTTATGCTCCAATCAGGACTCTCTCCCTTTTTACCCACCACAGCGCCCCACCAGCCTAAACCAGTGTTTGTCATTCCATTCAGCCTAACCAAAGAATACCCACCCTTCCAGGTCCGCCTCCTCGGATTCCTATAGCATTCATTCATTCATGCATGCATCCAACAAATGACACCTGAGCACTACCAGGCATTCGGGGGCAAACACAGCCTAATGAAAAAACAAAGAACAGTAACAGCAAACAGAAAAGCAAGCCAAAGGATGACTACAGTGTAATAATGCAAACCATACCACTCTCTTGCTCCTTAATTTTTGTACTAAACTTTTCAGGGTCTACTCTTACTCCTCTGGAGAAGACCCCAAGCCCCCCCGACCCCCAAGGACAGGGACAATGTTCTGTACTTCTCCAGAGGTCACACAGTGTGTGGCAGGTGGAGTGAGGGCTGGAGTTGGTTTTGGAAGGCCCAGGACTGCTTCTGGTTCCATTGACTGTGTGACTCTTCACCTCGGTCCCCTAGGGTCCCCTAGAAAAGAGCGATGGCGCCTCCTTCACAGGAAGAGCCCTGTGCAGCAGGGGGATTTATTGAGAATTTAATATCAGTGGGATAATCTGTTGAAAAATTAACTTGTATCTTGCAGACTCTTCAGAAATGAAAGAAAGGTATTTTTCCCCTTCCTCCCAGGAAGATGGTAAGCCTTTATTTACTCCAACACATACTTGATATTTGTTGAATGAATGATTTTTTTAATTATTACCCCACGGGGAAGTAAATAACTTTCTTATGTTTCAGGGCTGGAAGAGATTGTTGGGCTGCCCTGAGGAATATCCCTGGACAGAGATCTCTGTATGTCCAAAGTCTCTAAGCTGATTCCTGAGAGGGGAGAGAGCTAGAGGTTGTTCCAGAACAGGCCTGATACCAGGGGTACTGGCTCTTCCATGATCTGAAGAGAACATAGGTGGAGGGTCTCAGGGTCCAGGGATCTGACCTTGATCAGACAGCAACTCTGAGGTTGTAGGTAGGACTCCGGAAGAAAGGGGGATGTCTGTGAAGACCACATGCCCAACCAAGGCTCACGGTGCCCTGCTTGGCCAAGTGTGGGGCCATCCAACCCCCGGGGGCCTCTGCTTTCTTCTGCTGGTGTCAGCAGACCTGGGCAAGCCGTGGCAGCCACACACAGGGGGCTCTTCTGGACTCTCATACAGCCCCAGGGCGGAGAGCCCAGAGAACTCCAGATTTGGGACCAACTTCTAATAGAATGTTCAAGAAAAAAGGCTGGGAACAGAAGAGTAGATACCCTATTATCAATGAATGAGCAAGAGCCTCACTACTCTTACAGCACTACTGGAACAAAAAGGTAAAGTGCTCAATAATGATTTACTGATTAATGACACTGACATCTTAGAAGATTAAGACGATCCTGAAGACAGCCTATGGCTGGGAGCCCTGTAGGCTGGGGTCCCAGGGACACATCACTTCAGCTGCCAGGGCTTTGGCAGATGGCTATGGATCTCAGTGAGAGAAACTTTTCCAAAAACACATACGTTATAGACAGCAAACGGTGGGGCTCTACACTCATGAGAGACTGACAAAGAAAAATATTCCAATTTGATGTGGCTCAGAGATCAGCCCCAGTTCTGCTTCAAGCAAACCTGCAAAACACAGCACTTCTTTGCCAAACGTCCACCACCTGTGACCAGTTCCAAAGTGCCAAGAAACCACAGTCCTAACGCCTAGAGGATTCTCCAACACATCCAGCCCCCTGAAAGGAGGCTTCCTCACAGCCTCCGTCTTGGGAGCCTCCTGCCCTCCAGATTCCCACAAGACGTCTGCGGGCATGGAATTCAGAGCAGACCGGAGGACATCAGACAAGCTTGCCACTTCCATCTCCCCGGCCAGCGAACAACTCCCCAGCTCACAGAAAGCTTTCACTCTGGGACAAGACCCAACACGGCAACCATTTCCATCACTCTCTCAGCTTGTTTAAGAAAAATTGCTTTCCCACAAGTGCTGGGCGCCATGCTGTGTGCCACCCCACTTAGGGTTTATTTGACATTAAATCTCCAAGCCAGAGACCCTCCAGTCGGTCTGCATAAAGCAGAATTATTGGTCCAAGTGTTTTTAAAAATAGATGCAACTCCAGACCCCAAGAAACTGAAGGGATATTATGGGAATACACAACTGTATTGTTTTGTTACTATATGAAAAATTGGATTCTCGGCTCCTGTGTTCCCCTCCTGCTACCTTGTTCCTCCTTCTCCTCACCCCATGTGAGATGCTTACAGCTCCTGGCATCAGGAACAAGATATATTACAAATGAGCTCCCTGTCAGAACAGCCCAAACCAAGCCGCAGGGTCCTGAGCTGCTCTGTGTGCTGTGCCGGGGGCCCGATTAGCTCCAGCCTCCATCTTTCTTCAGACCAGAATGCCATTCTAGGCCAAATTTTAAATAATGAGAAGTCCACAAAAATCGACTGCAGCTTCAAGTTGGATTTGGGGACCACATTTCACCATGGGACTCCCCAGCAAGACCAGGGGGAGTTCATTTTGGCTCTGAGATTGGGAGATGTGAACGGCCCTTCCCCAGCCAGATGTCCTGGATGCGGCCAGCAGTAACTCCAGCCACAGCAGAAGTAAGGGAAAGGGGATCCTTACCCATTACAATGGCCACAGGGATGGCCAACAGTCACAAGCAGTTGCCACAATCCAGATGTGGCTGAGTGTTTGAGGCCACAACAGCCCTGCAAGCTAGGTGTGGTCCAGCAAAGGAGGAAACCGAACAGGTTCAGAAATGTGGCCAATGTCAAGAACAAATTAGGTTCTGGCTGGGGCGCCTGGGTGGCTCAGTCATTGGGCATCTGCGTTTGGCTCAGGTCATGATCCCGGGGTCCTGGGATAGAGCCCCACATCGGGCTCCCTGCTCAGCAGGAAGCCTGCTTCTCCCTCTCCCACTCCCCCTGCTGGTGTTCCCTCTCTCACTGTGTCTCTCTCTGTCAAATAAATAAATAAAATCTTTAAAAAAAAAAATTAGGTTCTGGCTGTGTGTGGATGCAGAGAATGAAGTCCAACCCACCCCCCACTTCCCTCTAATTTCAGCTCCTGTTATAGACCCAATGTTTGTGTCCCCCTAAAACTCCCATGTTGAAATCCTAATCCCCAGTGTGATTGTTATTAGGAGGTGGGGCATTTGGGAATCATTAGGTCATGAGGGCAGTGCCCTCCTGAATAGGATTAGTGCCCTTTTAAAGGGACCCCAGAGAGTGACTTCCCAGCCGTTAGGACAGTGAGAAATTTCTGTTGTTTATAAGCCGTTCAGTCAATGGTACTTTGTTATAGAAGCCCAGATGGACTAAGGCAGATCCTTTAATCAAGATTTCCCTGGCCAATCGCCGGCCCCTAAGACAGATGGGTAGGACTTCCCTCTTCCCCTGGACAGCATTCTCCTTAGAATATAAGCTCAATGAAGGCAGGGCCCACCTGGTTAGCCGCCTGAATTCCAAAAAGAGCAGTCTGGCACAGAGTGGGCCCTCAGCGGAATTGCATGGAATGAATAATGGTTCATTACAGATGCTGGTGCAAGAAAGTGCTTACTAACCATGGACTGGTGCTCCAAATGCAGGAAAAGTAAAAATTCAAACCCTTGTCGAACGTCAAATCAATATTAATTTACTCAAGGGCATGAGTAAATGTCTTAAACAAGGCTTTTTTATCCTTATTAAAGACAAATGACCAGGTGTGTCACTAAGAGTACACACAGGATTTTCTTTTAAGTTGCTTATTATTCTTCCCTGCAACCTACAGAAGCTTACAGTCTTTAGACATCCTAGAAACCAAAGTCCCTCCCCTCCAGAGCAACGGAGCAGTGACCTGCTTCTCTGCAGAGGACCCTGCCTTATCTATCTAACCTTCTCCACGCAGATGCTCCTTGTTGGGGGTACGGAGAAGGCACAGGAGACCCAGCCAAGCGTTCCCTCTGGAGCCCTCAGTGTGCACCTTCTGCTTTTCTCCCTCCCAACAATGCCAGGCACAAAGCAGCATCTGAGCTCTCTGCGGAGCCCGGCCCTTTTGCTCACCCCACCAGGATGACCCACCTCCTGCTCTCGGCCTGTCCAGGATATACAAAGGGTCCCCTCGAAAGAGCAGCCAGCAGCTCCACCAGGAAACTGAGGGACCGCAGGGGGCGAGCCAACACCAGTGACAGAGTACGCAGAGTCACACCTGGGGGTAGCGCTGGGGCCACCGGCACAGACCAGCCCGCCTACTTCTCCAACACAGCCCTGCCCTCTCCTTTCTTTTCTTTCTTCTTCAGAGAGCAGGCAATCCATGCCTGTCACTTACCTGATAATGATGGAGAACGGTCACAGGTGTTTGTATCCTGGCCACAGACACCATTATCCTGCACCAAATCAGCTCTAATGCAACAAAGATGCGAAAGTCATCAAACACCTTTTAATAAAAGGCCTGCCTGTGGATCTCTTCATCAGCTACAAATCTACCCAGAAGGTGCTTTGGCCGCTGCGCAGCTTAAGAGACAAACTGTTAAGACTCATAGTAAGGCCGGAAAGAGAGGAAGCCCCACCCACCCCCCGCCGGTGCCCTTACAAACTCTTCGGGATATTACAATTTCATATTTTCTATTTTCTATTTACTTGTAATCCTAATTAAAGTTGCAGCAGAAAGACGCGGACACAATTGCGCATTCTGCTATGTGATTACCTTTTTATAAGCACAGGGCCGCGAAGACGAAATTTCCACACTCCAGCACAAGAGACGTTGCTATAAATACTCCCACTCCCCAACACCCACGTGTAATTACTCACAAAGTGAGGAGGATGAGGAAAGACAGGGGACCCATGACATGCTTTCCTTCTTCAGGAACTTCATGTGCTCTCGCTCTTTTAATTACTTTCAAGGTTTTCTCCATCTCTACTTCATGCTCGGTGACAGTCCTAGGACCAGCGAGCCAGCCGCGGGGTGGTGGACCCACTCTGGAAAGCCAAGGGGCTTCCCGGCCCTTGTGGGGACAGAGGCAGGGCTGCAGGAGGCCCCGTGGCCTCTCCACCGACCACACCTGGTCCCTGCCCAGCCTCGCCTGGTTCCGCTCCCCGGATGCTGCTTGCGCCTCACTCTGCCCAACATGCACGGAGGACGGAAAAGCAGGGCATGGAACCCCACATGCGTTAGGATTATAAACACATTAAATATTCACATATGTGCCAAAGAAAGCACAGACAACATACACTGAAACGATGGTGGTGGCCGTCTGGGCATGGCAGGAGAGCGGGAAGATTTTTCCTTACATGTTCCTACGTTTCTAGAAGATTATTAGAGATTATTATAATACAAATAAGTAAATTCATAATACAAAATAATCTTGCAGAGATGGAGCACAAACCAGTGGTTATCTGGGGTTCGAGACAGTGAGCGGGAGGGTGGGGACAGAAAAGGGGAGTGGGAGAGCTTCGTGGTTGGGGGCCCATTCTGGGGGGATCTTGACTGTGGGGGAAGTCCCACGAATCTATCCACGTGACGTGAAGTGACCAGACAGGTACGCATGTTGTATCAACGCCAGGTTCCTGGTTGTGACCTGGCGATACACCAGCTGAGATACAGCCCCCGGGGGAGCTGGGCGAAAGATACGCGGGGCCTCTCTGGGCCATCTTGGCAAGTTCCTGTAATTTTTTAATGATTTCAAAATAGAAAGTTTAAAATAGATCTAACTATGGTCCACATCCAATGCGGAGAAATGCAGATGAAGCCGAAACTGTGCGGCTAAACTGGTTTTTAAGGCCAATAACACCCATCCAACTTTTGCCTCATGAACAGAAAGACCAAGAGCACACACTTTCTTATTGTATTCAGCCCCCAAGAAACTCCCAGGGAAAGTCACCATATTATGGATGAGGATGCCGAGGCAGAAAAAGTGCACAGAGCTAGAACCAGCTCCTCCGTCCGTAGTCTGCCTTCAAAAGCTTGTCTCAGGTTAGGCCCAGCACAGCCTCGAAGCAGGTGTGATTCTCCTGTCTTCAGGTAAGGAGCCCAGCCAGCTTATGGGGGAAGTGGCAGCACAGCAACTGGGGTCCAGAACTCTGGCTGCCAGGCCCGACACCTCCATCTGACCACCTCGCTTCCGCAGCGCCCTGACCCCCGTCCAGCTCCACTTAGGTCACACGCACCTGGCCGCTGCCTCCCCAAACACCACCTCCTTCCTGTCCAGACTCCAAGTTCAGGCCCGTCACCCACATCCTGTTCACAAGCTGCCTAATTTAGCGCGGCGCTGGTGAACGGGGCAGCACACTTGGCAGTGGATGAAGCCACTAGCTTAGCCCTTCCCTGCAAATGCTCAGGGTGGTCAAGCAAGGACCCCCTGTCCCTGCCCCCACATATCTCAGCTGTCATTCTTGTCCTCTTTGATCCATTCAGCAACACGCAGCCGGGAGCTCTCTAAGGCAAGACAGGGGCCCTCCACAGTGGTTCCTTTCTCATTCAAGACAAAACCCAATTTCTTTATATATCCCCCAACTTGGCTAGATGGACGAGCCTCTGAAGACTGAACTCGGCTTACCTCTGCAGCCCACCTCACCACACCTCTCCCCGACTCGCTCCAACCTGTGGCCACACTCACACCCTGCATTCTCTCTCTCAAAGCCACTGCACATTCTGTTCCCTCTGCCTTGAGTGCTCTTCCCTGCACCCCGCCCCCACCTCCACTCTCTATCCAGCCACCTCCCCTTGCCAGGTGTCTCCAACTCATCCTCAAGTCTAGACTGAGATAGCACTTCGTCCAAGACTTTTTCCTGACCCACCAGGACTAGATTATATGCCCTAAATAGGTGCTCCAGTTACCCCCTATGCTTCTAATACACACATTGATCACATTCCTATCACTGCCTGCTTGCTTGTCTGTCTCCCCAAGCAGACCATCAGCTGCAAGATGGCAAGGACCATATGCACTGCCCAGCACATCATCTGGCATGCAATAGGTACACAGTAAATACTTGTCAAATTAATGAATTTCAGACAAAGAAGCTGATACGACTTCCCACGGCCACGTTCACAAGTGGGGAGCTGGGACAGGAACTAAGGTAGTGGCTATGAGTTTTCCAACTTAACCAAGGGTGGGAGAAGGCCAAGGGCAATCCCTCAGGTGATCTGGTCCCAGCACAGACAGAAGCAGGGGGTAAGCCAGGACACGCTCAGGAGAGTTCGGGATCTAGGAGAACATGTCCAGAGCCACTTGAGAACAGTTTGCTCAGCACACAAATGGAGTAATGGGCTGCTCCTGAGGGTGCCATCTGGGGCAGGGTGAGCCAAGGGAATTCTTGGATTCCATGATTTAGGAGATGGGGGTGGTCTCAGCAGCAAAGGGAACACGCTGCCCAATGCTTCAGGCTCAGTTTGGCAATTCATCGATGTTCTTCGAGTTAATGCATTATTATGAGTTTGCATATTTATAATGTGCCCTCTAGTTATTAACAGTGATATAATGCCAACTGAGAAAACCAAGAAACCTCAGAAATATTTACATAGCAGCATAATTAAGACTCAGAGCTGAGTCACTGAGGAATCCTACTGATTTTCTGGGAGAGGAAAAAATAGGACGTTCTGTCTTGACACGCTGCCCTAAGACCCTCCCTAAATCTGGGCCAGTCAGAAGCCCACTGTGCCTCCCCCGGAATCACCCTCTGCAGAGGACAGACCATCTCTGAAATGCATCATTGCTGTCCCTCCTCCGCAGACAGACCAGACCTTCAGATTGGTGGTCACCCTGTGCAGCGCCCCTGGAGTCTGTGGGGAGGAGGGGCCAAGGCAGGAACCCGCAATCATTCCATGCCCCCAGTCCTGCCTGTTCCACAGCCCTCCCCACACTGATGTCCCTCCTCAGAGAGGCCAAGGGTCCCCTTCGATACAGAAAGAAGAGCAGCAAAGTGCCCCCAGGACCCCAATCAATTCTGGGTCAGAGGCAACTGACCTCCTGCTGAGTGAGCCCCTCACCAGGCCAGATGGCAAAGAATCAGCTCTCTCTTTCCAAAAGGACCCACCCCCCAGTGTCTCCTCGCATCCTCTGCTTCTTCCTCCAGCCAGAACTCCACCGTCCATCAGGAAAACTCAAGTTTGTTCCAAGGGGCGCAACCAGGATTTTTTCACGTATCTTTTAAAATGAAGAAAGAAAGAGATTTTATACAAGGGGGAAATCAACTGATGAAAACCAACAAAATGCGCTCCATCCATACAATGGGCTGTTAATCGGCCACAAGGATGACACCCTGACATGCGCTACAACGTGCATGAACCCTGAAAACAGGATGCCGAGTGAGAGAAGCCAGACACGTGTGTATGATTCCACAGATATGAATTGTCCAGAGTAGGCAAATCCATAGAGACAGAAGGTGGGTTAGTGGTCTTTTAGGGCTGGAAGGGGTAGGGGGTTGGGGTGATGGCTAAGGAATCAGGGGTTCTTTTGGGGGTGATGAAAATCTTCTACAATTAACTGTGGTGATGGTGGCACAGTTTTGTGAATACACTAAAAGCCAATGAATTGTGCATTTTAAATGAGTGAATTGTACAGTATGTGAAATAATCTCGATTTTTTTTTTTTTTAAAGAGCGTTTGGGAGAAATTCCTGTGTCTCCTGGAATGGGGCCTGAACCCTAGAATGGGAGTCTCCCCAAGATCAGCCTCGAACAGGCGCCCAGGCAAAGTGTGGCCCTGCAAAGTCCCTCCGGGGGCCGCCCACTCCCCACCCTGGGCACCAGCCCTGCCCCCCCACCACCACTCCAAAAGTTCTAGCTTGCTCTTGACACCAGAAGCTGCTGCACCAAGTCCCAGAAAGATCCCAAGACTGAAAATCTACATTCCACAGGACACGACAAGCAGTAACTAATGCCAGGCACGCGGCACCGAGCTTGCAATAAATGTCATCCTGTTTGGCTTCTGAAAGGGTCTCTGATATGCAGTTAATGCCGCATTCAGGCTCCATCCAGCCTCCATCACGGGCGATATGCAAACGCGGCTTTTGTCACAACCGGCACTAACTCTAATAACTCCCAAAGTGAAAATGTTCCCATAAAAACCACCATAAAAAGTCCCTTATTTTATTGCCAGCTAAGTTTTCTTTACTTGTTGTCAGGACTTTCTCCTCACTGTTGATTAGCTAACAGGCGGCACGTCATTTTTTTTCCTTTAGAGAAACTGGGGCACACAATCAGAACCCTGTCCCCTCCCTCCATCTGGAGCACACTTTGCTTCTGCTGCCACCACTGCCCAGCCCCCTCTGAGCTAACGGGGCTTATAAACCACATTTACCTTCCCCAACGGGCGGCTGAAATGCATTACCTTTGGTCTGCTGGTTGCACTCCCTGCTCAAGTGGGAATATAAAACTCAGCCTTATTTATAACAACAGAACACCTCTGTTCCCCGGATTAGACATGGCTTTGTGCCATACACACACGCGTGCACACACACACAGCACCCACATGCACGGACACACACCCATGCAAGGACATATAAACACACACGCACACAAAGTACACATGGGCATGTGCACAAGGGTGCTCGAACACACATATGAAAGCACGCATACAGACACACACACACATACACACACACACGATATGCTGCTTTTCCCAAAGCAGGATACATCACATTCATCCCACAAGAAAGGGCACAGTCAGGCCCTCCCAGCTAGACGCTGCCTCCCTGTGCCTTGGTGGGAAGCCTGCCTCTCTTCCAGCCCAGCACCGTGCACCCAGGTCAGAGAGGACTGGGCAGGTCTCCAAAACAAGACCCTCCCTCTCTGTGTGAGAACACGAATAAATCTCCACCTTTAGATCCTTGGAAGAGGCCTCAAATCTCCAAAAGAAGACAACTCTTTCCCAAGCTGACCTGGCCTCCCCTCCCTGAGCCCCTACAAAGATGACATGATGGAAGACAGTCCCCTGCTTTTGGGCCCAGAAGGCCCAGAAGCCTACAACTGACTCATCTCTGCAGAAACCTTCTAATCCTCCTTCCAGAGAATTCCTGGTGGCATCCCATAAGCAAGACACACTAGCTGCTTCCACCAAGAGGCCCCTTGGAGAGAAGAATCCAGCCACCCATCCGTGTACTGCACAGGAACCAAAGTAAACCAATGTCTACAAAGGTTTTTTACAAAAACCATAAGAGACGCTGAACTCTAGGAAGCAAACTGAGGGTTGCTGGAGGGGAGGTGGGTGGGGGGAAGGGATAATTGGGTGATGGGCATTAAGGAGGGCACATGATTAATGAGCACTGGGTGTTCTATGCAACTGATGAACCACTAAATTCTACCCTGGTAACTAATAATACAGTATACGTTACCTAAATTGAATGTAAATAAAGAATTAAGAAAAGATGTAGAAAGGAAGGAGTGAATCAGTCACCTTTCTATTCATGACCATTTGCCTTTGGGAACAGCAAAGTGAGAAAATGTAACCTCCTTCATGTAAAATGCTTATGTGGACCCACTGAGTGGCCACTGCCAAGAGTACACGAACCCCAACACTGGAGGAAAGTAGCCACGACCACTACATTTTCTGCCCAAGCAACAAAGACCTGAAGTCTCAGATGAAATATGAGTCCAGTGGTTGTCCCAGGCTCTATGATGTGCAGAAGGAACACACGGAGCAGCCAGGATGCAATGGCCCTAGCTGGGGCAGTCTCCAGCCAAGCTGGGATAACCTCAGGACTAAAGCAGGCCACCCCGGCTTCACGAGCAGCCCACCGTCCCCCAGATGACCCTCTCTCCCCACTGAAGCCATCAGGGGCCCAGACCGTGGTGGGGGAGGTTTCCACTCACTCGATTCCACCCCACACACACACACCCATTGGTGACCGTCAGGGTACAAGTCACTACCTCCCATCCCCAAAAGGGCCCGCCAGCGCCCCAGGCCTCTACACCCGGCTGGGGTCCGCAGCACCCCTCAACCCGGTCGGGGGGTTCGTGAACCCCGCGGGCAGGTGGAGCCCAGTTCAGCGCCCTCTCGCCCCATTCTCCTCCTGGCAGCTCTGATTCCTTTCCTTGGGGTTTTAAAGGTCATGTTCTCCGTCAGCGGAAACATTCTACATGACACTTCTGAGGCAGAGGCTCCTTTCAGAGGCATTTAATCCAAGAACAGGCACCCTCTGAAGAAAAGGGTTTATAGGTCACGGCTCAGACTGTCAAATAAATCACCGTGCCTCCTGCGGGCGTGGTGGGGGCGGGGGCGGGGGCGGAGGGGAGGGGGTGGGAGGGGCGGGGCCAGGCCCGGACGCGAGGGGCAAAAAGGGAGGAGGGCAGGACCTTACGGAAGAGGAGGGGAGGGGCGACAGCAGGAGGGGCGGGGCCACGAGGGAGGGCGGGGCCCGGCCTGGAGGGACCCTGCAAAAGAGGAGGAGAAGGGCGGGACCACACAGGCGGGGAGGGACCAGGCGCCCCCTGCCCGGGCTCCTGGGCCTGGGACGCCCCCGGGACGCTCCCATCCAGGCCCACCAGCAGCCAGGGCGAGCTGACCTTGACGTAGCGAAGTGAGGCGGCCTCAGAAGAGGGCTGGGGAGGGGCTGCCAGGCAGACAGTGGGGGAGAGGGTGGTCCCTGTTTGTGTCTGAGCAGAGACCCTGTGCCCCATACAGAGCAGACAGACGCCCTAAGCGTGTTTGTGTAATGAATATAAAGGCGCCTGGGAGAGGCGTGGAGGCCACCAGAGCATCGACGCTCGTACAGCGGACGCTCCCTACAGCAGACACTACAGAGAAACTGCCCAGCGCCCAGGGCGCGTCTGGGGGAGGTGCGTTAGCGGGACAATGGAGAGGGCCGACTGAGGCTGAGGTCTTGGATCTACGAAACCAGGCAAGATGATTCCCATCCCGGAAAACTGTGGACTGGCTGCCGGGCCCGATGCACAGCCACTGCTCTCCCACCCCTGGAAAAGGGGACCCCCACCTTGCCTTGAAGCAGGGCAACAACCTGAGAAAGGTCCCCGTCTGTGTGCCCAGCTCTCCCGGGACACCCAGCCAGCCCGTCTCCCCTATTCTAGGGTCTGGTGCCAGCCCTGTGTGAGACAGTCTTCACCCGAGTTTATGCCCGTTTCCAAACCTCCAAGCTGGGCTGGCCTGTGGTATTTGTGTCCCTTGGAGCCCCACAATGAATGGGCTTGGATCAATTCAATCAATCCCCTCAAAATGTTAAAAACCTGAGAAAGGTCACTGCCAGTGAATATTCCTTTCAGGAAGAATCATCCGACCCACCCCACCCCCAACTCCAAGACTATGTCTCAAGGAAACGTGCCGGTGAGCCCTGGGCCCTCATGCTCCTCAGCCCCCATGGCCACAGGGGTACAGGGGGTGGGTAAGGGGGTGGCCACGGGACAGCTGAAGGCACGTGAAGAGCAGGAACTCACAACAGCAGACAGGCAGCTTCTGGCAAAGTCTGGGAGACCTTCTCGCCCACTCAGCACTCGCCCACAGTCGGTCTTACCAGCCCCCTAGTTTTGTTTGGGTCTTCCCACTCTTCACCACACAGTCAGGATGGCGACGGGCCAGCAGGCCCAGGAATCTGCGGGTGGGGGGGGGGGTGACAGAAAGACTGAAGAGGGGGGAGCGCATCCCGGCGAGCCTGCCCTTCAGCTCCTGCTGCCTAGGCCCCGGCTCCCCAGAGCTCTTCAGCCGGCCTGTCCGTTCTGACAGCCACAGGAGAATCCACTTTGGCTTAAATTAGCTACAGTTGGTTTCTGTCGCTTACAACAAAGGAGCCTTAACTGCGTCGCAGCCCAAACACTTTTTCCAAACCTCCCTAAACTCAGATAAGTTAAAAAGAAAAAAAAAAGTGCAATAAGAATTAATTCCCGAGATTCCCTAGTAAGAATCACTGCTCACAGTCGGAATGGACTTCCCTGTAAGACTGCTTTAAGCAGCCGTGCCCACCCCAGACTACCCGGGATTTAAAAGCCCAGCTCTACCACTCACCAGCTGCACGACATGAAGAAGTTACAAAACCTCTCTGGGCCTGTTTCCTCACCTGTAAAATGGAGATAATAGAGCTGATCTCCCAGGGCCATCATGAAGACTGAGTAAATTCATCTACGTAAAGGGCTCAGGGCAGGACCTGCGGGTCACTATCTGTTGAATTAAATCAAATTCAATCACCTAACAGTCCGTCATTTACTCAGTCATCATTTATTGAGCACCCACTGCATGCACAGCACTGCTCCAGGTGCACGGACACAAAGGCAGAGTGGCAGGGGACCTGCCCTCGAGAAGTCCCTGTCAGCTGGAGAGGGAGGCTTGTAAACACATAAATCCGAGTCCAATGTGATAAGACTATTCTGAAGGTATCAACAGAGAGCTGTGGGAGCACAGAGGAGGGGTGATTAATTTTGCTTCGGGGGTTAGGGGAGTCTTTGCAGAAGAGGTGACATTTGAGCTGGACTTTGAAAGCCAAGCTCTCCACAGAACTAAATCTGGACCCAGTGCCAAGAGAGTCAGCCTCGGAAATCAATCCAGCCACCGCGGGAGGGGCGGTGGGCCTCAGGCTGACTTCCCACAGGCTCCCTGCCCCCAGGACAAGGACAGACGGGGCCTCAGCTCCCCCCGGCTATGAGAGCCCACACTCTCCCTGGAGGCCGGGCCAGGCCTCTGTGTACAAACTGCTATCTTTTCCCACCATCCAGCTGTCCGCTCACCTCCGGGTAAGAGCTCCACGCGAACTCCCCCAGTCTCCACCTCTTGAATGCAACTTGCATTTTCTTCCTCCAAGAATGAAAATCATCATGATTGCTTTTAAATTATATCCTACTTTCACAGAATACCTACAGATTTCAAGAGAGAAGAAATACAGAATATCTATCAAGGGCAGAGCTTAAACCCAGCTCCGCCACAAACTACCCAGTGACCTTGGGCTGGTTATTGTAATTTCTCAGGCCTCAGTTGCCACATCTGTACAATGGAGTACTAGGGTTGCCATGGGGATGAAATGACACAGAGACGTGAGGCTTTCAGAACAATATCCGGGCAACAGTGGGCACAATGGAGAGGGTTACTAAGGTAAAGCACATCGCACCCTTCGTATCTGATATGTGAGATGCTCTTGGTAAACACTAGCTTCTTTTATTAACTATACTCCCTCTCCTGGCACCTGACTTTTCTGTGCCTTGTCTCCCAAGCCAGATTGTGACCTTTTAGAAGTCTAGGCCACATCTCACTGGTACTTAGACTGATGACAGTCTGGTTCCCAGAGCCTTGGGCCCGCTCTGAGCAAGTGGCTTCCTGCAGGCCAGGGCCAGACAGGTGCCCGATGCTCCCACCACCACTTCCTGCAGACCCCGTCACAATGCCTCACCACCACCACCACCAGCCCCAGCCTCCCCACCTCGGTCGTCTCTCCTTAGCACTATTTGAACTGCCTGTTTGAAGAGGCTTCTGGTCACCTTCTTCTCCCAGAACACACTGTGTACAAATCTGTATTTTCCCCTGGATATCTATATAATTTTTTTCAACACAGATTGAACCGAGGATGAACATGTTTTCAGGACTCTCTGTAGAACTGCTGATGTTATTTTCCAATTGTTGGCAGCAAGGACTCCGCCAAAATACTCAAGGTCAAGAGACCAGCATGGTTCTGGGCAATCTGTACCTCTTAAAACAGTGACAAATATGTTATTTAATTTTAATGAGCTTTTTTGCATCTCAGATCTAATTACAGCATTATCAAGCACTGCCTGCAACTGCAGGTGGCTTCTCATTACGTGTGCAAAGCCTGCCACGAGCATTTTTCGTGAATACTAATAACTGCTTAATTTTACTATCCGCTTAAAAAAAATAAAAACTTCCAGCAACTTATAAGGCTGGGCTTTATAAAGCATCTGTGGAGGGTGAGCCACACAACAACACGGCTTAATTAAAAAAAATAAATACTGTATGTGGCCACCCTCGAGGATGACAGCTCAGGAAGCTGCAGAGGCGCGGTGGACTGGGGCGGGGAGGAGATGCACTCCGTGCGCTTCTCGGAGGCTCTGTTTTATTGCAGGCTTATTGCATCACATTCAAATTTCCCAATTTGCTTGCAGTTCAGAGAGAACGGTTCCGTCAACAGATTTTCTGGGTGACGGACTTCAGTAATAGGCCTGGAGCTGGAGGTCCCCGAGGACACGCTCCAGAAATCTGTTGTGCGGACAGGTCCGGGGAGATGCCTGCAAATCATCACGAAAGCTGTCTGAGAGGGAGTCCAGCTGCCTCCTATCCAGGCTACCATGGGAGAGGGTAGAGGCAGCCCGCCGGTCCGGGCTATGCGTGATAGGCTTTGCGGTCCCAGAATGGAAAAAGTTATCGAGCCCTGGCCAATGGGTCTGTGCCATGTCTGGGGTTTGTGTGTTGTTCATTTATTTTGAAAATTGTTAACGCTGAACTTCATCTTTGAAGGCCGGTTTCCTGATTTTCGGGTGGTCTAGGAGGGGAAGGTTGTTGCTGACCTCCCCCCACCACCCCCCACCATTTGTGATTTTCATTCAGGAAGATGCCAACAGTCTGTGACGCTATGGGGTATGTCTCCTCCTGGGTTTTGTTCACACACGTCCACACTGTCTGATCGGGAGTTCCTGGAAAATGCAAGTCCCATCAGCAGTGTAGGCTTGTCACCTGCACCGACAGGCCATGCCATTGACCCAGCCACGCTTCCTTCTTGTTCTCATTTCCTGGACGACCAGCTCAGCAATCCTTCCTCAAGTCCAAGCCCTGCCTGTGCCTGGCTCAGAGGTTACAAAGGCCAACCCAGCCCACAGCCCTGCTCTCCACCTGCCTCTGGTTGAGCAAATACCATCCCCCTGAAGATGCCCACATCCTAATCCTCAGAACCTATGAATGTGTTATGTCACATGGCAAAGGGCAAGTAGGATTGAGGTGCCAGGAAGGTTGCTAATGAGTTGACTCTGAGATGGAAAGATTTTCCAGGTGTGCTCAGTTTAATCCACACAAGTCTTTAAGAATGCAAGAGAAAGGGGCGCTTGGGTGGCTCAGTGGGTTAAGCATCTGCCTTCGGCTCAGGTCATGATCCCAGGATCCTGGGATCGAGCCCTGCATCGGGTTCCCTGCTCAGTGGGAAGCCTGCTTCTCCCTCTCCCACTCCCCCTGCTTGTGTTCCCTCTCTCACTGTGTCTCTCTCTGTCAAAAAAAAAAAAAAAAAAAAGAATGGAAGAGAAAGAAGGCAGAAGAGCGCGTCAGAGAGCTATGACGTCAGGACTCCACCCACCATCGCTGGCCTTGAACATGGGGGGGAGGGGGCAGGCCAAGAATCTGGTTGGCCCCTTGAAGCTGCCCTGCCCACACCTTGACTTTAGCCTATTGAGCCCAGGGTCAGACTTCTGATTTCACGGCTGTAAGACAATACATCCGTGTTGTTTGAAGCCAAAAGTCCGTGGTCATCTGTTTTGGTGGCGACAGGCAGTGAGCACAGGACTGAGAGCTGGTCTGCAGAAGGGCAGCAGAGCCCCCGGGAAAGCGTCACCCCATCAGGCTGCCAGCAGGGCCCGGGGGAGGGGGGAGGACAAAAACACACTTAACAACCTACCTACCAGTCTTTGTCCTTCTTCTGAGACTTGTGGTAAACAAGGTTTTCTTCCAGAGAGCAAGTTGGAAGCAAGCCTCCATCACCCCCACTGAACCTCGGGAGTCCTGCCTCGGATTTCCTCTTTCCGTGTGTTGAGCTTAAGAGTGGCAGACCACAGGGCTTCTCAGTGCTGACTCTTGATTTCGGCTCAGGTCATGATCTCCGGGTTGTGAGATGGAGCCCCGAGTCAGGCTCTGCACTCAGCATGGCGTCTGCTTGAGATTCTCTCTCTCCATCTCCTTCTGTCCCTCCACCCACCCAAATAAGTAAATAAATCTTTAAAAAAAAAAAAAAAGAGTGGTAGACGGCGCTGGCCCACCCAGGAGGACTGCAGAAGCTCCCCTGGGCCCCGTCAAGACCACGCTCACCGGACTACATCCCACCTGGCCCCTGGCGCACGGCCTCCACCTGGACTCCGAGAAGGCCCCGCCTCAGGCAGCACAGGATCCCTGATGTCAGCTTGTCAGCCGGATGCCCTGCCACCATGTCCCTGACGACAGAGGGAGTTAATGGGCCAACACTGGGCCCTTTGTTGTTATAAGAGAACAAGTGGTTCATGACAAAGAACCAAGTTTCCGTCTTTCCGAGGCCATCCTCGGTGCTCCCTCTCCGAGCCCATTAAAGCCTAGTTCTCTCGCGCACGGCACTGCCACACAGGTACGGCTCCACCGACAAGTTCATTTAGTACGATTTACGGCCTGATCGGGCAGCTGTTGCCTTCAGAGTCAGTTTTAAGAGATTGTTACACAGGCAGTGTCATAATTTAGTCATGTTTTCATCTCACAACTGTACTGTAATTACTGCTGTTAATAGCAAATGGTAAACAGGAGTGTGAGGAGGGCCAGCCAAAGGGAGCGCTAAAACACTGTGGACCCAGCGAGGCAGAGGGAGGGATGACCCCTGGGACCCCGCACCGCTCCCCGGGAAGCTCCCACCCTCCCGGCAGGCCCTCAGGTTGACTGCGGTGCGCACCTGAGTAAGCAGCTGGCGGAGGTGAGGGGCGGAGTTCTGCCTGCCTCCCCAATTCCTACCAGGGTCTGGGGCGCCAATGGGGCTGCCAGGAGCAGAACGTGGCAGGACCCAGGATGGTTCTGGGCTTGGGAGGTGGGGAGCTCCAGGCAGTGTGCCTGGAACAGTGGGTGCTCAAGCCACATGAGCTGTGGGTCCCCAGGTGAGACCCTGCTGCAGCCCCTTCTCAAGCAGAAAATGTTGCGAAGGAGCTGGGGGCGGACCACAGAAGCAGCACTGAACCTTGCTTCCCCTGATGCGCGGCTTCCCTCCTGGCTGTTGCCGGCAGGATTATTTATTTGCACAGAAAGACCCACTGGAGCAAATCTCTCTGAGTGCTTTGAGTCTTCTCCCGCCGGCCAGGGGGAGGACAGAGGCCAGATCCCACCGCCCTGGAAGCCAAGCTCCCCCCAATCCAAACTGCTTCTTCCCCACAAGCGGCAAAATGGGGAGCCTGGAAGGGCTTGGTGAACCATGATCCAGACGTGGTACAAGGGTTAGAAACACAGATGGGGTCCAGGCAGGGTCCTTGGAGAAACCAGTTCCCACTGCATGACCACAGCACCAAACATGTCATCCTGGGGGCCACTCCCACAGCAGCATCAGCCCCCAGTGCCCTGACTCTCCCCAGTGTGGACAGAAGCTAACTAACTCATCTGGGGCCACAAGGCCAGGTCTCCGCCCAGATCTAAGCAACCCCAAAGCCCTGGCTCCATCCCACATGCCATGTGGACCTGGCCCAGGGCTGTCAACAAGCAGTAGCTGCTCTCCCCAACCCCACGTCTGCCTCTGAGCCAGGGCAGCCCCCTAGCATGTTAAGGGACACATGCCTGTGACCCCAGGTCAGAGGAGGCATGGAGGTGACAGAAGAGGTGGGAAAGTATGAGGCAGAAGCAGTATCTGGTGTCATCTATCCTTTGAGGAGGTCCCATGGGCCTCCCCTCCTCCAGCCCCAGTCCTGTGCACCCTGCCCCCCACCCCATCTCACTCAGAGCCACTGGTCATGATTAGTGGGAGCTGATTAGGGAAAAGGTCGGATGCTCTACAGAATCCGGTGGCTAACGAGGCTGGAAGACTCATTTCCAGATTGCCAGAGCTGCAGAGAAAAATTGAAGGTCTGGAGACAGTAATCAATAAACACGAAGCCCTTCTAACAGAGGAGAATGAAGACCATGAAGTGAAGAGGCATCAAAAGAATGACCAAGAAAGCAGGTGCAGACTGAGAAGGGGCAGGGTCAGAGCACGGCAGCCTGCCCCCTGCAGCCCACCCCAGCCAAGGAACTGCCCTGCCCCGGGGCAAACAGAGTGAGGGAGGCAGTGGCGAAGTCCCAGCCCCATGTGCTCAGAATCAGGCACCCACTGGTGCTGTTCCAACTCCCAGCTGCCTGGCAAGCCCCACTGAACTTTTAAACAGGGTCACGTTCCTTAGGGGCTTGACGTCTCTGTTTCTCATGGTCTCATTGGTAGAGTACCCACCACTGGGCTGCTCTGTACCCACACAAGCTGGGCACAGGGTGACCATGCCATAAACAGGAACTCTCCTTCCTATTCTGCAAAGCAAAACTCAGACCTCAGGACCCTACAAAATACCTGTTGCAAAATACTTGTTTGGGAGTTCAAGAAGTGATCTGGGAGATCCACTCTGGATAAGGAGATATTGGGACTTGTGGGACAGAGCTGTAGTTGATGAGAATACATAGAGGAGTCAAAAGTCTGAGGACAAATAACACTGGAGCTTCCCCGACCCACACCACACCTTGGACGTGAGTTGGAGGCGCCTTCAACGCGGCACTGGGCACCAAGCAAACGCCCTCCAACCCCACAACCCTCTGGGGTCAGGGACCAAGCCCGCGCCAATCTCTGCACACAGCGCCCAGCACTTCTGTAGATGGCCATCACCCCTTACTGGCCCATGCACTGGTTAGTCATTAAATTGACATTCAGAAAACTGCAACACGGGACTGGCTCTCCCCGGCTAGCTGACAAAAGCAAAACCAACCCTCCAGAAAATGGACAAGTACAAAACAGTGTGTGTGGCTGACTCTGGAGGTCAGGGTTCAAGCTACCTCAGCATCACCAGCCAGGAAGGGACCTGAGCCTTGCACCCCAAGGACCCAACCACCCGAGTGCTGCCCTCAGGTCAGTGAGGGCACGTGTTGGCCCCGAAATCCAGAACCTCCTCACAATCGGAGGACTGCAGCTTCTCCCCCAGAAGGCAGCCCCTACCTTCACGGACTTTCACATCGGCGCTGGGTTTTTATGCCGGTATAATGCTCAGCCATTTTATGTGGGATTACGCACTGTGTGTACCAAAAAGCTCATAAAAAAAAGAAAAAAATTGAATGAACATTGTTTTTAAAAGGCCCTTAAGAGGCTATAAAGTGCAGTGACTTTCATACCCTTGGGTTTTTTCCATCTTGTATTAGAGAGTTCCTCAATCCAAGCAGACTCTGGGCATAAGGAGGTGACAAGAAGGTAAGGAAAGTGGATTCCAAGGTCAGAGAGACAGGAAATTCTGGAGCAAGTGGCTCCCTGTGGGCACCGGTGGGCACACGCTTAGGTTCTAAGCCCGTCCTCCATGAGGGGGTCGGCCCTGAGCCAGCAAGGCTATGTTGCCGGGTGGGGTCTGGTTCCTAGGCCTGGGGGTCTGCGAAGCCACAGCCTTGGAGCATGATGGTGACAGTGTCCCCCCTCCAAGTCTGAGAGCGGCTTGCCTGAGGGTGGGGCCACGGAACAGGACCAGGGACTGAGGACACAGTAACATGACCCGGACCGCTGAGGTGACTGTGGCCAAGTTCCCCAGCTTGGAGCCCAGCCCCGCCTCATCCCTCAGTCTCTGCACAGCTCCTAAGGGCCTGCGACAGGCCTGGCAAAGGGAGAATTCTCCCGACACTTTCTAGCATCTTTCTCCCTCTCAAACGGGGCCAGAGTCCACAAACGGAATCTATGCTGAATTCCTTGAAGCTAAAACAGCGACATAGAGAGAAATGACAGAGGCTGCATGAGGGGCTATCAGGCTAACATTAAAATCATGTGATTAACATAACAATAAAAAATACATTCTTAAAAAAAAATCATATTTGCAAAGGATATTTAGTGACTAGGGGACACGCTCACAATATGTTGTTAAATGAACAAGTAAGCTACCAAAATTATGATCCCAGCTTTATGAAACAAAAGAAACCCATGTCTAGACTGCAGAGGGCTGGAAGGAAGCAGACCACAATGCCAACAGTTGTGACCTGTGGGAGGTGAGCCCTGTGGATGAGCCCCCTTTTCCTCCAAATTCTTTTCTGTATTTTCGAAGTTCCCTGCAATGATTAATTATTTTTATAATGGGGATTGATTATGGTAAAATAAATCAAATATTTAAATAATATTCCTTCCCAAAGAAAACATACCATTTTATCCCATTTGATGCCAGAAACACCTAAACAGCCCGATGTTACATTTTCCTCTTCTCTGCAGCTGTCCCCACAGACAGAAGGCACCAGAGGGTGCACACAGCAGTGGGGATCCGCTGGACAGAGGCTGGACGTGTGGTTCAAGAGAGCAGCAAGGTGCTGCAGGGGCAGGGGTAGGGGGAAGCTAGCCCAGACACAGGGAATAAAAACAGTACTTCAGCACCCTGGGCACCCCACAGCGTGTGGGGCACCCTCACCCTGGACCCTCCCAGGCTGACAGCAGGGGAGGAGGCCTTTCCCAGGACAGGGCGAGGCTCTCCGCCCCAGCCACAGGACAGAAGGACAGGGCCCAGGAAGGCCCAGTGAGGGCTCTGGAGAGCTGCAGCCTGACTAGAAAGGAGGGAGAACAGTCCCCTCCAGAGCCCCCAGCCCGTGAAGGCCAGGAGGACGCTAAGGTCCCCCAGCCGGGGGCTTTGCACAGATTGTCTCTTTTGGTCTTCCTAATAGTCCCATGAGGTAAAGATGCTTCTTATGACACCTATTTCACAGACCAGAAAACTGTGATTTGTTCCTTTAACTGGAATCCGCTGCGTCCAGTGTGTGCCAGGCCCACACCAGGGACTTCCACCCATAACCCACTGAATCCTCACAATACCCCTAAGGTTGGGAATAGGTCCCAAATTTTAGAGATGAGAAAGCCAAGGCTCAGAGAGGTTAAGTGACTTACCTCAAGGCACACAGTTAGTAAGATGAGCAAAGTTAGCATTCAATAATGGACAGATGGACTGATAGATGGATGGGGCCCATCTGACCCAGGTCCCAGCCCTGCAGCCTCCCCTGCGGGCGGCTGTCACACTCCTGTCTTCATTCACTGTGCCTCCCAAGCCCGTCCACTGCTTGACCCCACAGAAAAGTGGTAACAAGCACATTTCCTTCCTCTGTGACCTTGTCCTTGGGCCCTATCAGGATTCCTGACCCCAAATCAGCTACAGAAAGGGTGTCTGCAACTCCTAGCCCACAGCCATAAGGAAAAACAAGGTGAAGATGATTCTCTAGCCTCCTCCTTCTGCTCCAGGACAAAGGCCAGGCCCCTGTTTGCAGACCCCTACAGGAGGCCAGCACAGGCCTCGGGGATGTAGCTGGACACCCCTGCTTGCTGGACAGGAAACCCCTCCCCCACCCAGAAAAGCTCTTGTCCCACTCCTCCTCGACTGTGATGACTCCTGGGACCCACTCTCCCCCGTGACAGCATGTGGCAAGATTGCCCCTCTGTCTCACCCCAGTTGGAGCAGGGAGACAGGGGCATAGAACTAGTTCTGTCTGGTTGTGAGCTTCCAGGTAGCGCATCACTTCCAGCTGGAACATTTAGTCACCAAGTTAAGACCCCATGGCTCTTGCTTTCCTTCTTGCATAGTGACCAACATGCGTGAAAAGGGGGCTCCATCAGCCAGATCCCTGAGTGGCCCCAATGAGCCTAGCCCCTGCCCACCTGCAGTGAGCCTGAGGCAAGAGTAGCAACCCCCCCAATCCTGTTCCAAGTCACTGAGATTTGGGGGCCACTATTCCCCCAGTCTACTCTGAAATGCAGTTGGAAGGAAGCCTGGCTCAGAAGGCACTGTGTTCCTTTTTCACCAAAGTCCCAAAGCCCTCAGCCTTGGAATCCAAGGGAATACCTCACTATCTATAATTTAAATATATAACATATAACACCCCATCAAGACAGGAGGCTGCCAACACATCACAGGAGCCGACAACCTGCACGGGTCCCAGGCTCCTCTTCACAATTAGGCTCATGTGCCAAGGGAGAGTGTGGGAGGTAGTTTGGGAGCAGAAGGTCATCCCTTCCTCACTGCCTCCTCCCTAGGCTCTCCCAACCAACACTGTTCCCACCCCTGGGCAGAGGGGGCCCCTGCTCAGCACCCAAGAGGCGATGGCTGGTGGCTGAGCTGAGAGCCAGCCAGCAGAAAGGTCCAAGGACACATCCATTTTGGGGCTTTGTGGGACCCACACGGGGCCTGGAGTCAGGCCCACATGGATTCCCGTCCGGCTCTGCCATGTCTTTGCTGTGCAGTGTCGGCTGAGTAACCTCTTCTGTCAGGTGGGGTAGGAGAGCAGCAGGCCTTCTGAGAATGGTTGTGAGGACAATGAGATGCCTGGTGTACTGGTGGCAATCAACACGTGTCACTGCCCTTCCCTCTGTCACTTACTTACTGTGTGGCCTTGGGGATAATTCCAAAATCCAGTGCCTTCCTTTGAAAAATGAGCTTGGCCTAAGTGAGCTCTAAAATGAGAAAATTGAGGATGAAAAATACTAAATCATATGCAAAAGGTCATACAGAGAGCGAGTGGCCAGGGGTCTGACTCCAACATCCGGGCTCTACCTACCCCAACAGCAGGGTCTGAGGGGCGGGCTTCCTGGCCAGCAGCACCTCCCCCGAGCTACAGCACTTGTCGCCTTTGGTGACTCTGACCCTGCCTTCGGGGAGTTTTGTAATCTGGGAGCAAAATGTTGGCTCTTGGAATAAAATGGGAAAGTCACAACGAAGCAGCCTCCTCTTCCCAGAATTCTCGCCCACAGCACCTTCCACGAGGTGTGTACAAAGGGGACCACCCTGCATATACCTGTCCCCGTGGCATCTGGCACTGCCCTGAGCATCCACATGGGATCACCTGTGATGTCAGCAGAGGAGGCCACAGTGCCACGTGGGACCTGGCCCCAGCCCTGCCTGCTGGAAATGTGGAGATCCCGGTGGTTCACAAACCCCCACAACACCCTAACCTGCTACCCCCAGGGAACATCCAGGTGTGGGGCTGAAATGGGAATGAGTTAACCCATTTCAGTTAATCATCAGTTCTAAAGATAAAGTCGAGGAGTGGATTAGTCACAGGGACTGGATTAGTCAGACTTCTCTCAGAAAAGGCAGGAGTTTGTGTGAACAGGTCTCTGCTTTTCCTGCAAGATTATCCAGCCTCTCTTGACAGCAGCTAAACCAAAGGGGGCGGGGGACAGGTGGGGGGTGGTGGCACAGCAAGGGGCCATGTCTCCGGGAGCGACAAAACCTGGCAAGGCTGGCCTTCTGGGGATCGTGCTTTTTTCCATGTTTGTTTCCCTTTAATGAATTTCCTTAATCATCTCAGGTCTCCTGGTGCAGGGACAGCAGGTATAATTTCTGGGGTCAGACGCCTGGGTTTGAGGGGAGATCCTGCCATTTATGAGCTGCGTGCATGGAGCCACTTACTTAGCCCCTGTAACCATCAATTTTCAGAGCAGTAGCAAGGGGATAGCGATATTGAGTGAGGATTAAATAGAACATTGTATGTGAAGTGTTCAGCACAGTGTCTGGCCTCTAGAAGATGTTCAATCGACGTGACATCCCACCCCATCCCTACGATGGCAACATTTCCCAGAGACCAGGTAAGTCACTTGAGCTTTCTGAGTACCAGCTCCTCATCAATAAAATGGGAACACTAAGACTCATCCCTCTCATACCAGAGCTGCTAGAGGATGAGGTGAGATCCTGGAAGAGGAAGACTTCAGTAGAATGTACAAATGTTCCAGCTTCCATGTTGCTGACTTGCCTGTACAGGTACCTATACGGGGGTATCCAGCACACAGACAGGAGCTTAGTACCTATACGGGGGTATCCAGCACACAGACAGGAGCTTAGTACCTATATGGGGGTATCCAGCACACAGACAGGAGCTTAGTCCTGCCCCTCAGACTTTCAGAGCTTGTTGTTAAACCCTCTGAATGTCATCAGCCAGGTTGGCCTTGGTCTGTCTCCAAGTGCCCACCATATATAGAGATGGTACAACTAGAGGAGAAAGGACTCTAACAAATAAACTATAGGTAGCAGTTCTGGGCTGGCCCCACAGCTCTATCACTTGCCAGCTGTGTAACCTCAATTTACTTCATCTTTCTAAAGCTTCAGTTTGCCTATCTGTCAAATGGGAATAAACATTATAATTACTATACTGGAATGATGTGAACATTAATTAAAATTCATTTAATCCTGGGTGCCTGGATGGCTCAGTCGGTTGAGAGTCTGACTCTTGATTTTGGCTCAGTTCATGATCTCAGGGTCGTAGGATTGCTCTGAGCTCAACACAGAGTCTACTTGTCCCTTTCCCTCTGCTCCTCCCCCACTTGCATGCTCTCTCTCCCTTTCTCTCAAATACATAAATAAAATATTTTTTTAAATAAAGTAAAATTCATTTATTCCTTCCATTCAACCTTGTACTTGAGGTTCTAGCCAGAGAAATTAGTAAGAAAATAAAATAAAAGGCATCCAGATTGGAAAGTAAGAAGTAAAACTATCTCTATTTGCAGATGAGATGACGTTATATATAGAAAATCCTAAGGAATCCACACACAGGAAAAAAAAAAAAAAAACTATGAGAACTAATAAACAAGTTCAGCAAGGTTGCAGGATACAAGATCAGTATACAGAAATTAATCCGTTTCGATACACTTGCAATGAACAAGTCCAAAAATGAAATTAAAAAAAAATTCCATTTGTAATAGCATCAGAAAGGATAAAATACTTAGGAATAAATTCAACAAAAGTAGTGCAAAACTTATAATCTGAAACCTTAGAACAGTGTTGAAAGAAACTAAAGAAGATCTAAATAAATAGAAAGACATCCATGCTCATGGATCAGAAGACTTAACAGTGTTAAGATGACAATATTCCCCCAAACTAATCTACAAATTCAACACAATCTGTATCAAAATTCCAACTGGCTTCTTTGCAGGAATTGACAAGCTGATTCTAAAATTCATATGGAAATACAAAGGATCCAGAATAGCCAAGACAATCTTAAAAAAGAACCAAGTTGGAAGTCTCATACTTTCCAATTTGGAAATTTACTACAAAGCTATAGTAAGCAAGACAGTGAGGTACGGGCATAAAGATGGTTATACAGATCAATGGGATAGAACAAAGAGTACAGAAACAAACCCTCCCATTTATGGTCAATTGACTTTCAGCAAGGGTGCCAAGATCATTCAATGGGGAAAGAACAGTCTTTTCAACAAATAATGCTAGGACAACTGGATATCTACCAAAGAATGAAGTTGGACTCCTACCTCACACCATATACAAAAATAACTCAAAATGGATCAAAGACCTGAATGTAATAAAGAACAAATAAGTTAATTTAAAAATGGGCAAAGGGACTGAATAGAAAGGTCTCAAAAAAAAGCTAACCAAATGTAAGATATACAAACATCCAAATGGAAAATGCTCAGAATCATTGGTCATCAGGGAAATGCAAATCAAAACCGCAGTGAGATACCACTTCACACCCAATAGGAAGGCTATAATCAAAAAGAAAGATAACATTGGTGAGGCTGTGAAGAAACTGGAATTCTCATATACAGCTGACAGGAATGTAAAATAGTGCAGCCTCTTTGGAAAACAATCTGGCAGGTCCCCAAAAGGTTAAACACAGAGGTGCCACATGACCCAGCAATTCCACTCCTAGCTATATACCCAAGAGAAATGAAAACATATGTCCACACAAAAAAAGACTGTGCATGAATGGTCACAGCAGCATTATTCATAATAGTCAAAAAGAGGAAACAACCCAAACATCCATCAAATGATGAATAAACAAAATAAGATATATCCATGCAATGGAATACTATCCAGCAACAGGAAGGAATGAAGCACTAATACATGCCACAACATGGATGAACCTTGAAAACATTATGCCAAGGGAAGGATGCCAGTCACAGAAGCCCATACGGTATATGACTCCATTTATATGAAATGTCCGGAATAGCATAATCTATACAGATAGAACACAGGGCCAGGGGGGCTGGGGAGTGACAGCTAAAGGGTTTCTTTGGAGGGTAATGAAAATTTCCAACACTCATGCTGAGGGCTGCACAAGTCTGTGAATATGCTAAACCTACTGAACTGTGCACTTTAATGGGTGAGTCCTGTGCTATATGAATTATATCACAATAAAGCTGTTACCAAAAAAAAAAAAGAAGAAGAAGAACCATGTATTCATTCAACAAGTTTTTTTTTTTTTTTAAGATTTTATTTATTTGACAGAGAGAGACACAGCGAGAGAGGGAACACAAGCAGGGGGAGTGGGAGAAGGAGAAGCAGGCTTCCCACTGAGCGGGGAGCCTGATGCAGGGCTCGATCCCAGGACCCTGGGATCATGACCTGAGCCGAAGGCAGATGCTTAACGACTGAGCCACCCAGGTGCCCCTCAACAAGTATTTATTGAGTACCTACGATGTACCAAGCACTGTTCTAGGTGCTCAGGAAACCTCAGTGAACTAAACAGAAAAGATCTCTGCCCCCTGAGAGTAGGAGACAGATAATAAACTAAAAAGGTGAATTACATAGCATGGTAGAGGGTGATAAATGCTATTTTATGCAGGCCAGGAGGATCTGAAGGAGAGAGGAGGGGAGTATGACACAACATGAGTAGGGTGATCAGGGCGGGTGTATCACTGGAACAAAGATTTGAGGGAGATGACAGAGGAAGCCAAGAAGCTCTCAGGGAAGAGTGTCCCAGGCAGAGGGCACAGAGGAAACAGCCTGGGCCTGGGCCACAGGGCAGGAGTGAGCCCATGTGTCTGAGGAAGAAAGGAGAGCTCGGTGTGGCTGCGGGGCAGCGAGGAATTGAGGACGGGATACAAGAGGCAGGCTGGACAGGTCCTCGTGTGCCATCGTATGGGCGTGGGCTTCTCAGCAAGAACTGGAAGGCCACAGTTGAGCAGAGGATTGTCGTGGTCTGACCTGTGTTAGAAGAATCACTCCGTCTCTGTACACCCATGTTCACAGAGCATTACTCACAATGGCCAAACGGCGGAAGCAACCCGAGCATCTGTTGATGGATAAGCAAAGTGTGGTAGATCCATACGACGGAATGTTATTTAGGCTTAAAAAGGAAGGAAATGCTGACCCCTGCTACAACATGGCTGAAGATGGAGGATATTATTATGCTCGGTGATACAAGCCAGTCGCAAAAAGACAAACGCTGTACGATTCTACTTATAGGATGAATCGAGAGCAGTCAAATTCAGGGACAGAAAGTAGCGTCGTGGGGCCAGGGGCTGGGGGAGGGGAAAGGGACTTAGTGCGTAACGGGCACAGAGCTTCAGTTCTGCAAGTCCAAAATGTTCTGAAGATCAGTGGTGGGGACGGTTGCATAACGATGTGAGCACAATGCCAGCGAACCGTACACTTAAAATGGTAATTTTCACATTACACGTATTTTACCACAATTTTTAAAAATTAAAAAAAGAAAGAAAGAAAGAAAGAAAGAAAGAAAGAAAGAAAGAAAGAAAGAAAGAGAAAGAAAGACTGACTCACTCTGGCTGCCGAGTTGAGATGAGTCCGAAGAAAGGCAAAAGTAGGAAATGGGGCTGGGGGCCATTGGCAGCGTCCATACCTATTTCTGGCACAGGACAGGTCCCGTTTCCCTGCCCTCCAGAGGTAGGTGTCCCCAGTGTTTGATGTCCCCTAGCCTGTTCCCCGAGCAGCAACGTTTCAGAGTATGGCGGCCCAGAGGGGGTCAGAGGGAAAGAAGGAGACCAGAGCTGAGCCCTGAGGCCTCCAGAGGAGACCAAGAAGCAGCCGTCACCAAGGTGAGAGGAAACCTGCTGGCCAGGCAGACTATTCCAGGGAGGAGGGAGAAATCAGCTGTGTCCAATGCTCTGGCGGCTCAAGCAACATGAGGACGAACCACTGCATCAGCCATGGGCAGGTCACTGTGACCTTGACAAGGAGTAACACACATTGCCCAGCACATTGAGGGCCTCCACAGAAATTACCAGAAGGTGGGAGGCCTGGGCCCCCCTGCATTAACATTCTCAGTCTGCCACGAGGCACCATCTCAGGCCCTGCCAGCGAGGAGCAGCCTGCCCAGGTGCGTCCAGGCAGCGTCTCAGGAGGGGTCTGGCCCATTGGCAGGACTCTGGGTCAGGGTGTGCCCAAGACCACCCAGCTGAAGGCCACGTCCCAGCACACACAGACGCCGCCCAGTGCAGCCCCACGCCAGGCGGGCACACTGGCATCACTGGCGGAGAAGGGCAGCCGTTGGGCCTCAGGGGTTGGTGTGGTCTGCAGGTTGCACTCTGCCTTCTGAGCTCACTCCCTTCTCTGCTGGTTCCATGAAAAGCCCAGGGTTTTAACTCTGAGGTTTATCCACCAGCCAAATGAAGAGGGATATTTTATAAAACTGTAATACTGCATGAAATTGCTAAGTACATATATAAGGCTAATGTCACTGTAATATTAAAATACTAAATTCATTTATATACTTTTTATTTAAATTGCTGGGGCAACTTGCCAGAATTGATTAAAAATTCTGAACAGGGTGTATTGTATGGGCCAATTATGAAACAGGGTGTAAGCACTGTGAACAGCACTGTAACATGCAGAAGACCATTTGTAAAATGAGTTTCTTTAAAAAAAAAAAAAACAAAAAACAACCAAAAAAAAGCAGGTGAAGAGAGAATCAGGGCATGGAGGCAGGTTTTTATACAGCCGGGGAGTCACATGCTGAACCATGTGGATGAGGCCCCCCTACACCCCGTGGCCAGTGAGGCTGGCTTCTGCCCTCTGTCATTCACATGGGTCCCGCCTTTTCAGGCCCTTTGGTGGCATGAATTTATCATGACACAAGCCTCCCGCCTCTCCTTCTGGAGTCTTGGGAAAGAGCCCTGGTCACACCTGGAGTGGCCACACCTGGCTTCATCCCCCTTCATCCTTCGTCTACCCCAGGCACAGCCTGGCTGGGCACGGTTACCCGGGGCATGTGACCCACCCATACCGCCTCTGCCCATCCGGAGGTCACCCACAGACCTCTCTGAACATCTGACCACGGCTTTCAGACGGGGCTCAGTCGGCCTACAGGACGGCCCAGAAGTGCCGGGCCACTAACACCCTAGAGTGACTCTCAGCTTGTGAGACACGGGAGCTAGTGGATCAATACCCTGCTTTGTCATCCCCCTACTGGAACCACTCTGCGCTGTGCTCCCGCATCTCTGAGCCCATGGTGCCAACCGCTCACTGCCACCTGCTCACCTTCCAAAAGGCACCAAATCTGTGCCTCAGGGTCAGCTTCTGGGGAAGCCACATGAAGGCACCAAGTCCCTGGACACTCGGGGTCATGGCGTCTCCACTATGGAATGGACACCAGCATGGGACCCCTGAGGGAGTGGGGTCAGGGAAGAGCTGCTAGAGAGCTGGGCACAAGTGCACTCCAGGAGGGCCTGGGGGATGCTGGGCCTCTTTTTCGCGGGGACACCATAGGCTCCCAAAGGCGTCCTGTGGCTTCACACACAGAGGTGCCCGGTGCCCGTGAACAACTGAAGCTGGCAGGGGAGGGGCTGCGGGGAGCCCCCATATACCTGTGAAACACCCCCTGGGAGGAGGTATCCAGAGAGGCAGCGGCGGATGGAGGCAGGAGAGGGTTCTGGAATTTTCCCTGGCCTGCACTTACTGGCCCTGTGGGCCCCGCTGCAGGAGAATAAGACAGACCACGCCCACCTGTCAGGATGCCCCACAGGCACCAGGGGCAGGCAGGGGTGATGACAGGACTGACAAGGAGACAGAGCCGACAGTGACACTTGCAGAGTGGACACCTAATGTGCCCTTCTCTGTCCTCCCTCCAGGATCCTCAGCACACCATCAAAGCCCCGATTTCCATTGCCTCTGGAGACCTTAGATTGTTACCATTTTGGGCCCTTGGCTCCCCAGAAAGTCCATCCCTTGTTTATACTGAACGATCCATAGCCCCTAGCCCAGCACCAGCCACAGGCAGGCCTCCATCCCCTCTGGTCAGACTGTCGAAGGTCCCACGCAGATGCGAGTGGAGGCACCAGGGTGCCTGGCACCAGCCATGTGGCCGAGGTGGGGCTGTTCCCTGCCCTTGAGGAGCTCGCAGTTTAGGGGAGGAGACGTTTGTCCATCCATCCATCCATCCATCCACCCACCCACCCACCCAGTAAATATTTGTCACATGCCTGCTGCAAGCTATGTGCCATTCCAGTTGCCAGAGACGCTGGGATGAGCAGAGAAACTCCCTGATCTCCTGAAGCTTATGTGGGAATGAGGAGACAAGTACTAAGAAAAACCCTCAGAGACTAAGTGAGGGCCAAGGTCTGAAAAGAAAACCTTGTGATGTGATAGAGTGACCGGGGTTACCTTGGTCTGGGCAGGTAAGGAAGGCTTCCCCGAGGGGAGGCCTCCACAGCAAGAAGGGCCTGTATGGTGTGTCCAGCGACAGAGAATCAGAGAGTCCTGGACAGCAGAGGGCCAGGAGGGGAGGACTTGCGGCAGGGACCGGGGCCGAGAGGGGCCAGGCGCTGCCCCAGGAGGGAGCTGACTGCACATTCCGTGTGTGGGGCAGCGCTGGGTCCTGAGCCCAGCCTGTGGGTGGTGCTGTTGGCTCCAACACCCATCCACACATCACCATGGTGACTCCCTTCCACTGGAAAACAACCGTGTTTATTTTCTCTTCTACATTCTGGACTAAGGCCATATGATCACTACAAAACGCACAACCCATAATGTGTTCTAAACTGTCTCTGCATACTCTGTGGTTTTGGAATAATACATAAAATGCTTAATAAAAATTAATGTGGAAAGGAGAGTTATCAGCCTCACTTGGAAATAAAATCGGTATTAATTTCTTTGCCCATGGTTACCCCGATAAGCTAGTCACGACGTGTCTCGTCTCCTCGACCTTTGGTATGACCCACATGGGAGATGCTGCTCCTCTGGTGGGAACCTCAAGTTCTGATGGCCCCGGGGTCTGGTAATGACACTTGTGAACGTGGTGGGTGGCCACCACAGCTCCCAGCACGCAGGAGACACACAACTGTTTGCTGAAAGCTGTTTGCTCAGAGACTCAGCAGGCAGGCCCTGTGGTCGTGGAGTGCGTCCACGCAGCTCAGCCACGGATATGAAGACACAAACCCAGTGAGCCTGCACCATAGTCAAGCATCAAACCTACAGCCCTGGTGGGCCACTGGGTGCCAGAGGAGGGCATGAAGGACCAGAAATACAAAGGTTGGGACTACGCTGCTTGCGAGGGGCAGCGGGTGACCGCTTAGGAGACCTGGGGGGACAGCATGGTTGAGTGTCCGTGCCCAAGGCCGGCCAGAGAGGCCTCCAATGGCCCTGTCCCCATGCCCCCCCAGCGGCCAAGGCCCCAGTGTTGCCAGGACAGAGCAGAGACTGCAGCTCCCCTGAGGCACCCCAGCCCCAGCCGTGACTCTGCCCTGGGACCCCACAGCACCTCCTCGGGGTCCCCACGCAGCTCTGGCTCCTCTCAGGGACCCTGGTCCCTAGGGCTGAGAGAGTATCAGCTACTGGGGAAAGGGAATCCCTAAGTGTTAGTCTTCAAACTCGAGACTGCTGACATCCTCAAACTGTTTTCTTGACAAGAGCAGAGCGTGCTTTCTCATTCCTTCCTTTACCCTACAAAATCAAATATATACATTACACATATTCTGTTTGCTGTGTATGTATTTACATTTCCTGACTGAAAAGGTATGCTTGAGCTCCAGGGCCCAGCTTCAGGGCCCAGCTCCATCACTTACCTGAACCTCAGGGTCCTCATCTGTAAACTGGGCAGAATAGTATCTGCCCCGTGGGATTGGACAGGACAAATGTAAGACTAGCCAGGGGCCTGGTGCGTGATACGTGGTGGCGTGATGATGAATGCGGCGATGCCATCATGGTGGTCGTGGTGGTGCTGGTGAGGAACGGACTCCTCTCTCTGGCCTACAGGCAAAGTCTTGCACGAGAGCACTGCTCACCACCCCAAAGAGCTCTCCTTCCTCCCGCAAGCCTCAGGTCCTGCAGGCTCAGCAGATGCAATCTTGCATCCTCATTCATCAAAGAGAAGGTCAGAGGAAACGAGCCCCTCCCTGAGCCAGCTCACATTCACAGAAACCTCATCCCCTCCTGCCCCATCCACAGGCGTCCGCCTCCGGCCACCGGCAACACCAGGCACCTTCAGAAACACTCAGCAGCATCTCTCCCTGCATCCCAACCACTAAGCCAGTTATTGTGTTTTACTTTCAGTGGAAATTCCATCACTTTGTACTAAATCCCACTGTATACAAAACATCGCGTGTCTTCTACTGATAAGAAGAGATAGCGCAGGAAAATTGCCACATTAGATACTGCCTATTATCTGAGCTACTTTTGTTGAAAACTGCATCATCTTAGGTGCGGGCTAATGGCACAGACTCCCAACAGCCAAGGCAGACTCCCCACGGCCTTCACTCCATGAGAGCCGATGCTCTCCACCTAGTCAGAGTGCTGAGGCTCTGTCCAGGGTTTTGCTTTCCAGAAGCTTTCAGTGCAAGACAAGTAGGAGGGCAGTTCTGTGGGGTCACGCTCTAGGCTCGGGTTCATCACCCCAAGCGGCTAGACCTCTCATAGCCACGGGCCACGAGAACACAGGGGCTTCCATCCCCGGCCTCCCGCCCTCTGAGGCCCTGAGGCACCCCCTCGGGCCTGTGGGGTCCCTATCTGGTGACAGAGAAGGCCCAGCTAGGGGCTCTCTAGCTCTCTAGGGCTCCTCCTTTCTGAGATGCACCCGACGGTGATTTCCATGCCTACAGCAGAAACGTGAGCATCCGCCGTCAGGTGGCACTTTACAATCCAGGAAGGAAAATTATTCATTTCGGCTCGGAAAGGCCACGGAAAAGTTTACTTCTTGCAAATGTTTTCTTTACAAAAGCCAAATCCCAAAGCTAATATGATGTGGGGCGGATTAGACAATTAAAGTAGGCGCACGGAATACAAATCTGCATTTGTTCAGCTGGGCCGACAGGAGATCGCCATTCCCTTCCTCCCACAAGTCAATTTACTCAGAGAGAGCAGCCTGCGCTCCAGATAAGCACATTGACTTTAAAATAAAGTGTTGCCAGCAGCTGCAGCCCTGTGACTGGAGCAGGCAGAGATGTGGCATGGAATGATAATTAAATATATTTTCACCATCCGTCATTTTTTTGCTGCAGGTGCCAGGGTAATAAATCTGGACTCGCCTCTTCTGTCGGCTGGCAGTGAACACATCTGAACGTGAAATCTCCCGGGAGGAATTAAGAGTCACTTGGCCTCGTAAAGGAGAAAGGGCTTTACTTCCAAACTGCCAAGTGGGGAGCTCACAGCTGATTGGCTTCATAATACTTTATTATTTGACAATATATATGCCTCGGGCTGTATTTCAGAGTACCACACCTACGGGAGAACCAGTGCTCCAGGAGATTTGTCATCAAATTTGAGAATAAAAACTTATTTGGGGAGATTTTCACCACTATTGCTTTTTATGAATTCCAAATTTAATGTCTTACTGACTAGGTATATTCCCATATTTTAAAACTTTTGCTCCATCCTTTAAATTCCCCAACAGCCTTCCCCCATCCCCCCACCCCTGTAACCCACGACAGGGAAATCTGTTGCCTTCGCTGCCTGTCATCTGAGTTAAGTGTTTTCGATTGGCCTAAGGAGTTTGGTTGACTTTTTATTGTGACAGTTTAACAGCTCCTTCTCCCCAGGGGCAGCCTCCAGTGAGCAGTCCTCAGAAAAGCCCACTGAAATGGCACATCAGGGCTCCTTCAGAGCCCTTCCTTCCTCTCCAACAACACATCCCCTGCAAAATACCTTCACTGAAAGGCAGGTCTGGGGGAAGACAGGGCACCTGCGCTGGAGCTTCAGACAGCTCCTGCTGGCCACAAACCAGCCCTGGAAGGAAGTGAGGGACTCCACAGTGCTCCACGGTCAGGAGCACACAGAGACACATGACCAGCCCGGGCAGGGCCACAGTTAGCGAGCCTTCTTCTCTTTCCTTCTCAAAGGAACGTTCTGGGAAGGAAAGTCCTGCCAGTGCCCACTAGCAGGGTCACCTGAGGCTCCACACAGGGTCAGCGTGCATTCACACCCGTAGAACCTCAAGCGCTAACGCTTAAGGCAGATGACAGGATCAGATTAAAGAAGAAGAGACCCACTTGCACTTTCCCAAAGGAATGGCAGTTTCCTTGCCAAGCCTTGACCCAGGACCATGAGCAATGGAAACTTCCACAAGCATGTTTGAATTTGTCAGCTCTGCATTCCTCAGCAGCAGGGACCTGGGCTCAGCCAAAAAAAATCAAATCCTGACCCCCTAAGGTCAATGCAAAGTGTCTCCAATTATAAACACGAATATCCTCTCTTACTGACTACGGGAGCCTTCCCACCCAGCCACTCACTTGACCCCACAGCTGCCCGGTGTGGGGCACTGCCAGATGACAACTCCAGAACTGAGGACCCACAGAGGATACAATCTGAGGCTCGATCCTAATCACAATCCCAGCAGGCTTTGTTTCAGAAACTGGCGAGCCAATTCTAAAATCCATATGGGAATGCAAAGGACCTAGAGTATCCAAAGCGATCTGAAAGAGAAGAATGAAGTTGGAGAGCTAATTCTACTTTGATTCAAAGGGTTTAAGACTTGTTATAAAGCTACAGTGGTCAAGATAGTGTGGCCCTGGCACAGAGATAGATAACCAGATCAGCAAAATAGAACAGAGTCCAGAAATAGACCCTCACATATACAGACAAATGACTTCTACAAAGCAGCAAAAGGCAATTCAGTGAAGAAAGGGGAAGGCTTTTCAATAAACAGTGCTGGAATAACTAGCCATCTCCATGCTACAAAAATTAAAGTGGACCTCACCCCATACCTCACTCCATATACAAAAATTAACTTAAAATGAGCCGTATACTTAAGTTTAAAACCTGTAACGTTTTGAAAGAAAAATAAGAGAAAATATTTATGACCCTGGGTTAGGCAGAGACATGACACCAAAAGCCCCATCTTTAAAAATAAAAATATCAATAAACTGCACTTCATCAAAATTAACTTCAGTTCCTCAAAAGATACTGCTAAGAGAATGAACAGAGAAGCCCCAGACTGGAGGAAAATCTTTGTAAAACATTTCTCTGCTAAAGGACTATCTGAAACATACATAAAGAACTCTCAAAACTCAATAATAAGAACACAAATAACCCAATTTTTTTTAAAATGGACAAAAAGATTTGAACAGACATTTCACCAGGAAGATACAAGGTGTGGCCAATAAGTACATGAATGTCATTAGTTATTAGCAAAATGCCAATTAAAACCACAACCAGACGTGACCACATACCTAGTAGAATGGTTAAAATTAAAACGAACAACCACACAAAGCGCTGGGGAGGGTGGGGAGGGCGGGAAAGTACAACGGTGCCACCACTCTGAAAATCAGGTTAGCCATTTTCATATGATCTGCGCATTCCACTCCTAGGTATTTACTCAAGAGAAAAGAAAGCCTATGTCCTTACAGAGACTTGTACACAAATGTTCCTAGCAGCTTTGTTTGTAATAATCAAAAACTGGAGACCACCCAAATGTCCATCAACAAGCGAACGGACAAACTGTCTCATATCCACACAGTGGAACACTACTCAGCAATAAAAAGAAGTGAACTGATACACGCAACATGGATGAGTCACAGAATAATCGTGCAGAGTGAAAGAAAGCAGACCAAAAAAAAAAAGAGTACAGACTGTACGATTCCAATTATATAAAACTCCAGAAAATGCAAACTAACTATAGTGACAGAAAGCAGCACAGTGGTTGCCCGGGGGCCGGGAGGCAGGGCCAGCCCGGAGCGAGCGATTGCAGAGGAGCTCGAGGGCACTTCTGGGGTGGGGCCTGGACCCGTTCACTCTCTCGAGTTAGCGATGACGATGCCAAAAGCCACCAGGCTGTACGTTTTAAATATGTACGGTCTGGTGTATGTCAATTACACCTCAGTGACACTGCTTTTAGACAGAGACCCAGTGTGAGCGGTGCCCCTCAGGCTGGGTGAGGAGGCTCAGGGATGAGCAGGTGGCATGAGCCTGGGAGAGAAAAGAAAACGCATCAACAGAAGGAACAGTGATTTGCCCGTGACTAGTGGTGAAAAAGCTTGCATTAGAATTCAAAACATCCCGTCTCGTTCATTCAGTCAGTAAATGGGTGTTTGGAGCCGTGAGGACACAGAGAAAGATATGGTTACTCTCCTGAAAGAAATTAGGACAAGAACACTGACTGTTCTCTATCTTGGCCATAAATATGCACCCCCACCTGCCGGTGTGCAGGGCGAGTACATGGCCAGGCTCCCAGCTGACTGCACTTCAGCAAATTACATAAATGCTTTGTGCCTCAGTTTCTTCACCTATAACAGAAGGATGATAGTATCCTCCACCTCACAGAGTTATGATTTAACAAAATAACATCATCTTCAATTCTTAGAAGGATGCCTGGCGCATTGTAAGCACGCAGTGTGAACCCATTTCGTGCTATAATTATCTCTACTTTTATCACTAAACTATCTGTAGAGACATACACCAAGATATAAAGAGGTCTCCAAGGGCTGAGATAAATGACTGCCTTTATCTGCTTGTCTGTATTTCCTTACTTTTCCTCATTGCTCCTGTATCACTTCAAAAACGGAAAGTTTTAAGTAAATACAAATCCACCAATGAACAAATAAGCTAGAACACCGTATTTACTGGGCACACTTCAAAGGCAAGCTCCTCATGAATGCTGAGCCCACACCCTCTCCCCTTCCTCAGACGCCCTAGAAGCCACCCGGACAAGAGTCCAGATCAGAACCTTTACCCCCAGCAGGTTAACATGTTAGAGGTGTGACTACAGGTTTCTCTTCACCTCCTTTCTTGTAGCCTATAACTCTGACCTGACCGAGGGTGTCTACACCTGGGGGAAGGGCTGCTACATGGGCCAGAGAACCCAAGAAACGAAGCCATGACTTTGTGGAGTCTCAGAAGCCACAACCTGGACGTATGCAGAGGAAGTGCAGGGGACACCCCACCAGCGGGGGCCTCTTCCTGCCCATAGCCAAACTGGAGGGAGAATGGGGGCCGGACATGAGGGCCCCGGATCCCAACCCCCGCCCCGGCCCTGGTGATGGGTGACATGAGAACCCCAGAGAGGCCTGCACTCCCAGCAGGAGCCTCATTCCTCAAGTGGAGCTGAGAGCACTCACCCTACACCCCGAAGAACAGAGATGACTGCTGGGGGAGCGGGGGCAGCCAAAGGGCTCCTCACCCACCCAAGAGGGGTACAAAAGCAGCTGAAAAGGACCTGGCCCTAAAGAGGCCTTGCATGGGGTCAGAGGGCACAGCAGTGACTTTGTGTGGGGTGCCAGCCAGTGGCAGGGGCCTGAGGAAGTGGCACTCACTGAGGACCAGACCCCTCACCTCCACACCCTCCTCACGCACCAACAGGCCCAGTAATGGATTAAGGGAAGCTTTAAATTGACTTAGAAACCTCAGAACTAAATGAGATTATGTTCCTGTGGCCTGGTGGAATGAAGGATTGAAACAGAAATTAAATTCAGTTATCGAAAGAGAGAGCGAGCTCTGTGTCCTGGGCCCCTGAGTTGTGACCCGAGCTTGGTCCTGCTCCACACTTGTACATGGTCACTGCCAGTTCCGCAGATGAAAGCAGAGCAAGTGCACAGTGAGGAACGCAGCCCACCAGGCTCCACGCGCAAAAGGGAGGGAGACCTGCATCTTGTCCCGGGGAGCTCACCCCCCACTCGGGAGACAGGTATGCAGACAGGTGATGACAAGGTCACAGGTTACCCGGAGCAAGGGGAGGCAAGGCCCGTCCTGCAGAGCTTCCAGAGAGAGCACCTGGGCAGAATTTGAAAGCCTCCAGGGATCAACGAGGGCATCTGAAGCAAGTGCAAAGGCAACTTAAGTCTAAAAGGCGTTTCCCCCAACAGGAGTTTACAACTTAGTGAAGGACACACATGCCACGAGAGCTAAACAAGGATGGCGGTGGGGTGGTCACTAAGTTCCACGGAGGGTGAAAGTGGTGTCTCCCAAGTGCTCACAGATGGACTTACGTCTTTTGTGAGGGTTTTCTTTTTTTTTTTTAATTTATTTATTTATTTGAGAGAGAGAGTATGCGTGCGAGTCAGGGGAGGGGCAGAGGGAGAGACTCCCAAGCCAACTCCCCACGGAGCAGGGAGCCCAATTCGGGCTCGATCTCATGACTCTGAGATTATGACCTGAGCTGAAACCAAGAGTCAGACGCTTAACCGACTGAGCCACCCAGGTGCCCCTTTGCCCCTTTTGTGAGGGTTTTCATCCATCCTCCATGAGATGAGAAAAGGGACAATGCAGCACGTTTTCAATAAAGCTAAACTGATTCCAGTTAAAGAACTGTCCTTTATTCTGAGACTGTGTCCTTCCAACTTTTCTTTTATGAAATGTTAATGATACATGGTTGCTAGACTTTTTCTGTCTTCCTTGGCAAAATTAAAAGTTGGTGACCCTGTAAGTCCCTCCCATTAAAAAAAAAAACAAAAAACTGCATTGCCCCGTGAAAACATTCACTCAGTAGGATGTGTCTGCCGGGTGCCCAAGATGGGCCAGATCTGGGGCCAGGTGCAGAGAAAAAAACAGTGAACAGCGCAGACGTAGGTGTAGACGTGGTCTCAACCTGGATAAAGCTCATGTTCAAAAGGCCGTGAAGAGTAAACCATGGGGCTGGGGTTTTCTTGAGACAGGGTCCTCACGGACAACCTCTTTGAGAAGTGACATGTGAAATGAGACCTGGAAAATGAGCTGGGGCCAGCCATGGGAGTGGCTGAAGACAGAGGGTCCCAGGTAGGGGGGGTGGCAAGTGCAAAAGCCCTGAGGTGAGACCTTAAATGGACAGAGGGCCAGTGAGGCAGACAGTGCAGAGGCGCACAGCTAGAACCACAGGTAAGGGCCTGTCTGGGAACAAGGCAGCCAGAGGCATCTTCCCACGGCAGACAGAGGCAATGAAATCTTCCTTGGGGAGGGTTCAGATGGGACCCCCTAAAAAGGGGGTCTGTGTGAGAGCCAGAACAGAAGAAGCAAAGGCTTTGGGGTGAAGCACCTGTTTAATAAGACATGGCCCTGCCCACCTGGGCTTATAATTGGTCTGTACCTAAGGCATCCTGCTGAACAGTAAGGTTCAGAACCTCTGGTTCCTGGTCTCAACTTTGCAGAGTCTAAAAAAGACTCCCTATCTTGTAAGTCCAGGGGTTTGGGGAGCTCCCTGCCCACTGAAGCAATGGATTTCAGTACTTTAGGCTGAGACCACGTACCCACCAAAACGACAAAGGGTATTCTCAGCTCTGAATGGCAAATGTGATTTTCGTGGGTGTCAGCAGCATGGCCACAGATTAGAAAGCGTTTTGTTGAGAGGGAGGGTTTTCTTAATTCATATCCTGGAGGATTCGGATCATCAAGTTCTTCCACAAGTGTGGAGAAGATGCCCTTCCATCCCCACCCCTGCTCCACAGCTGATGGTCCTGGCAGGAGAACAGGAGGCACAGGGAGCAAGAGTGTGACCCACGCCTGCCTGTCCTGAGAGACGAGGGAGGGAAGGAGACAGAGGAAGAAGGTGGGACATGAGATCCTCGTCCTCTCTCCCGCACCACCCTCAAACAGGTACGTAGGACTCTGAGAGCCTGAGGCCTAATGATCTGCTTCCCGGAAATGAGGAGAAAGTCACAGGCTCTAGGAACGTGGTTCCCAAACTGTGCACCGAGGCACCCTGGGGAACCTCAGTAAACTTCTAGGAGACCAGCAGAAAACGTTCAGTTACTGAGCAATACTAAGGATCCGTCAGACACTGTAGGAACTACTAGCTTGGGGTGGTTTACAGTTTCACCAGCAGATCACCCGACGTCCCTTTTGAGCAAGTGATGTCATTGCAGAGCTGGGTTTTCAGTGCTTGCTGAGATAAGCAAATGCCTTGCAAAAATCAGTATGTTACGAAGGTGGTGGCCCCCAAGATGATACTAGGATTTGAAAAGGTGTCCACTGACCGATGGGCACACATATCCCATTAGGTAGTAATTTCGTTATTTAAGAATGAAATACAACATTATGAGTATTATATTTTCAAGCTGCTATTAAGTTGTTAGGACGCAGATATTTATTAAGGTATTTGGATCTAACTACTTAATGAACAGAACTGTGAGGTGTTTCTCGCAGCCTAGGGACACACTGAGGCACTTACTGGGAGGCCAAGAACCAAGAAAGTTTGGGAACTTCTGCTCCGAGGGGAACTTGGCCCAAGGCCCCTTCCAACACAGAACAGGCAGATGGACAATAATGAGTAATCACTGCCACCGAACAGGCCAGGTGCTGTCCTAAGTGAGTGATCGGTCAGTGGTGAGTGTCATCACTATTACATTATTATGACTTTTATTATCAACATGACACGGGTCAGAGGTGGGGGCACAGAGGGGAAGGAAGGTCCCCATGGCTATTAAGCTGGTGAGGGGAGCAGCATCCACAGCCTGCCTCTTACCCCACACACAGTCCCCAGTGGGATGGATCGGCGGAGGGCAGCTTAATGCCTTGTTGAGAGGACACAGAAAGTCTGAGGCCTCTGATGGTCAAGACAGAAAGGCCTCTTGGGAGAAGACAAAGATGGAACCAGGCTTCATCTGTGAGGACTCCTCCCTCAAAGTCCAGATGGGGCCATTGCTCCTGGAGCAGCAACAGTGCGTCTCTCTGCAGAAGGGACCCTTACCCTCAGCTATCACCAGATCCCAAGGACACACCCCTCCCTGTGCCCCGGGGAATGGAGGGGGGTCTCTGAGAGGCACTCAGAAAGACTGAACATGGACCCAACACAGCCGGCCGAGACACAGTAACAGGACAGGCCGCAGCAAGCCACTGGACTAAACTGGCCAGAGTGGAGCCAAAATCCAGAACCCTAGCCCTCCTCTTTCACCAGCAAGCTCGGGCCACCTAGAAAGAAGCTATATGCTCTCTGCACGGAGGCACATGGGAGTGACCGTGTGACCCCATGACACAGCGGGCAAGGCATCAGAGTTGAGGGATGTGGAAGAAAGTGAGGCGTGGGCTGAGCCAGCAGGACCAAGCAGCCCCGTGGCTTGGTTCCATGGAGGAACACAAGAAGCAGGTTCCAAAATAGCTTTCCCAAGTCCCCAGGCTCCAGGAGCCCACCTTCCCTTCAACCTGCAGTCACCAAGGGCCCAGCACGGCCTGGGGCTGATGTCTGAAGCTGCAGTGCAGTCCCCCCACCCTACCCAACAAGGCTAGACTGGGTTACAGGAAGAAAATGCCCAGAGAAATCAGACCAAGGCAAACTTAGGCTGCCAGAGTTCATCAAAATCACTATTTGCAAGATTTTTATCTGCCCTACTCGAATCGTTTCAATTCCAAAGTGCTAGATTCCCCGGTATAGTAATAGAAAGGGTATTCATAGGCACTCTGGCTTCCAATAAGATGTAAAAACTTAGCTCACATTTTTTAAAGTTTATAAATAGCCTCGGAAAAGAAGCTGGAACACGCTTCTTAGTAAATACAGCTGACCCATTTTCCTCATTCTTCACCAGGAATAAAGCGACTGTTACCACGGAAAGTACAGAAGAGTCTAAATATATATTCCCTCCTCACAGGCACCCAGATCAGAAAAACAGAGTCGACACCCAGGCGCTGAAGGAGGGAGAAGGCAGGCCAAGGAGGGGCAGCCCCCGGCTACCTTCCCACACTTGAGAGGGCCAGGGTGGCAGCAGGGGGAGGGGGGGACGGAACCCGTGGAGCCCCATGTCCCAGCTCTGGAAGGGGGCAAGCCCTGAGTCCAGGCTCTACCGCCCACTGCTCACTGCCCGAGTGTCAGTCAGCTAGCTTGGCCAGGCTCTCCCCGACCTGCCCCCCTCCCCAGCAGCTGGCTTTTTCTCCAGCATCTCATGTGTTTCTACTGCCTATCTCCCCAGCGAGAAGGGAAGCTCCCTCTGGGCCCACTATTTACACCCAGTCCCCGGAACAGTGCCTGGCACATGATAAATAAACATTGATCTGATGAATGGATTCGTGTCTGTGCAGCCAGGCCTGACTTAGCTTGTGTTCAAAGCACTCTGTTCCTGATTACAGGTGGGCTTCTCCTTCATTCGGGAGGCTGCAGACCAGTCTGTCTAATGGCCATGGAGGGAGTCCTTGTTTCTGATTAATTTTACACCTAGGGAACTCTTTCTCCCCCCCACCCCCACCCCCTTTTGGCAGCAGCTGTGGTATAAAACAATTATCCACCAAACCCAGCGGGTCTGGCTGACTCAGAGAAGGAACGTACAAACATAACTTTCTGGGCAGTCCCGTGGGGAAGGTAAGAGTGTCTGTCCACTGCTCTGTCCCGAGGACCGAGAGGTGTGCCTGGCACATGACAGGCGCTCAATCAGTATCCACCAGTGGGCACCCCGGCAGAGCCACTGATGGGCGCCTGGCCAGCTTCCTGACGACCCTCAGATGTGGCCATGCTTCATGCGGGGCTGGTAGCGGACCTGCTGCCCTAGAAGAATTGTTCTCAGAGGGGCTACAGGCAGGGCAGAAAGGCCAAGTCTCCCGGCTCGATTTTTCCAAGGAACTGCAGCAAACAGAGAAGGGACCCGCTCTGGAGGGCCCCCTAGGGATGGGGCTTGTCACCCTGAGGGAACCAGAAATTTCCCTCAGACATTTCAAAGCATCCAAGTCTCCAGAGGGTCTGCCACACAAGGAGGGAGGCACAAGGGGCAGACACAGGCCGTGGGGCAGAGGCGAGGGGCACTCAAAGAGGCCTTACAGAGAAGCTGGGAGGCTGGCAGCAGGGAAGCCTGGGTCAGCATGGAGGCAGGACGCCGGGCCAGACCCAAGGGGAGGCACCTGGTTTCCGGTCACCAGGAAGCCAGTAACTGGCATGTATTCCCATCTTTGCCCTGCCCCAGCTGACCCTGAACACACCCCAGCTGGCCAGCTCATCACCACCGGAAGCAACCGTGTAGTCCGCCACTTCCCAGGCTGGTTGAAACCTATTTCCCTGCCCCATTTCATACATCGGATCTTGAACAGTCCAGGCCTTGTGACAAGGGACCAGCGAGGGCTGCCAGCACCATGCTGGGGACTGGGCCATGTGGCTGGTGGGGATGGACCGCTATTCCTCCTCACCTTCCCGGGACCCTTACATTAAACCTCCTGAAACAGAGGAAACTCCAGAGCACCTCTGAGAACCAAAAGCCAGCTAGGCTACCAGGCTGCTAGCCCACACCAAGCAGAGCCTGGCCCTGCACTCTGGTCCTGATGGGACGACACGGGGACACTCCCAATCTGACCATGGACATCACGGAGCACAGGTCTGTCCCTGCCCCACCTCTGCACACCACGGGACCCCCAGGTACCAGCCCAGTGCCTTGCACATAGAAGGTGCTCAACCAGGGCTAAAGGCTGCCCTCCCAGAAAGAGTGAGCGAGTGCTGGGATTCTGTCTGTTCATACCGGATTCTTAAAGTCTCTATTCTTTTACTGGTTATTTCTCTAGATTGACTTCAATTCATCATCTTGGTTATGATCATAAAAGAGTTTAATTGATACTTAGTTGGTGGAATCTACCTTACCTAGGAAATTTATTACTCCAGAGAAGTGCAAGCAGGGACCAACAAGCAGAGCTCACCACCCATCACCAGAGAGCCACCGACTTTATCCTCCACCTGACTTGTTCCTGAAACATGTACGGAGGGGAGGGGACCCTCAAGATCTCAGTGCCCCAGATTAAAACCTGGCTTTCCAGGGAGCTTGGGAGCTGTGCAGTGCTTTTAAAATATGTCTGCAAACCCCTTGGATTCCTCCCATCAGAAAGTCAAGTCTAAGTCCCCTCTCCTTGAATAATGGCACATGGAAGGGACACCAGGTGCTTCCATAGTCCACCTGGTTCTCTCAGGACATGCACCTCTGGGGCCCACGTGCAGGCTGGCTGTCTGTCCAGAAACTGCCATGGAGACCATGGCGGGGGGAGGGGGGAACGTGAGCCCCAAGTAGCCCCCACTGGGCTAGCAGTTTGTATCTTCCCAAACACAAGAATGGCACTAGGCCCCAAGAGAGAGCCACCTGGCCATGCCAGCTAGCCTGCAGACCCAGGGGAGGTGATAACAACAGATGAATTTGCTAAGTCTGTGACGATTTGTTATGAAACCAGAAATAGCTGGAACGATACACAGACCTCACTGGCTGTGGGGCCCTGGCCAGGCCTCTCGCCTCCTTTTGTTCATCTGAAATGAGGGAACTGGGGACCAGGAACAGATTTTTGTCAGCCTTCAAAAAACCGGAGGAAAAAAAACAAAAACAGGACAAATTACTCCTCAAGCAAAGTTATTCCATTTGAAGAAACAGTCTAGTCTTAAAATTTCGTCCCTCTTATATTGTTGGTGTTGAAATATTCCTCCTTTTACGAATGAGGATATAGTAGCTGGTGTTTGGCTTTTAATGGCCTCACTTGGTCAAATTAAAAAGTTTTTAAAATATGACCAGCCTGTGACATCCCACGTCGGGGAAGCCACCTGGTTCGATGGCCTCAGATCACTTCCACATCTGATAGGCTGTGATTTATGAAATTCCCTACAGAAAAGAGGAAGCTGCCTCTTCTCCCACCAGATATACTCCACAAAGCCCTGCCCTGGCTTATCAGCTCAGACACCTGGCTCTGCTTTAACGCAGCTCGTCGGTCATGGGATGGGCCCTTAACGGGCTCCCGCAAACCATCCCACCAAGGCAGCGGCCTCTGGCCTCCAGCCTGCCTGTCCTGCTTCCGGGGGCCACTCCTCCCGTTGGGCCCTACTGGGCTCCAGGGCCACCGAGCGGGTGGAGAGCTTGAGACTCCCACACAAACACTTCCTCCAAACCCCAGCACAAAGCGCCTGGCTTCTGAGCCGAGCGCCTCCTCCAGGAGCATCCGGCCCGTCCGAGGCAGGGCAGCTCGCCACAGACAGAAACACAACAAACCGCCAGAAAAAGGTGTCAGCAGATCTGCACTTTCCAAAAACAGAGTGTTTTCAGGTCACGGAACAGAAAGACGCCAGCCCCAAAATGCTGTGGACTTCATTTCTAAAATGGTGAAGCGGCCTGAAATGTTTGGCTCTTCGGTTTCCGGCTTGCTGGGTCTCACCTGGCCTCCCGCAGCCTGCGGTGCTCCGGAGCCGCCACACCTCTGGGGGGAGGCCACCGCGGCTGGCGGCGAGGCCGGCCCAGGGTCTTGGCCTTGTCTTCTCTGCAGCAAGCGGTCTGAGGCCACGGAGGAGGAGGGGACACATCCCTACAGCTCAGGGAGACCACCTGCGGTAACACGGTGGGGTCCCTGAGCTTGAGCGTGTCTGCCTCACCCCACTGTCCGCCAAGAGGCACCCAGGAGCCCGGCCTCCACCCTCTGCCCCACCCGTGTGTGGACAAAGAGGTGGGTGCGATGCCCCGGGCCCCCTCCACAGAGGCTGCAGGCAGGACTGGCTAGTGTTGATTATTTCCCGATGTCAGATAAATACCGTCTTGAAGCCACAGTATTTCTCGAGCACAAACAGTACAGTAAAGCCCAGACATTTATATGCAATTGGGAAACATTTATCCTGTGACAACATTCTATTCCAATGACTTTTCTATTACCGCCAATGATTAATGATGTAAATTCTGTCACTTGGAATGATGGATGCAGGGCAGCTGAGGGGCCTTTGCATAGATTACCCAAACCCTGGCTTCCTACTGGCTCCCAGGACAAATGTGGTCTGTGCTTCAGTCAAGCATAAATGTAAAGTTCTTTCAGATTAAAAATATATTATTCTTCCTCAGTCTCCAGCAGCAGCTCAGGATTGGGTGGAAGCTTTCTCCTTCCGGAACGTGGTTTTGTTCGTCAGCGTCAGGGCTGCTGAGAAAATTGCCTAACTTTGCAAACAGGAGCCGGGAAGGCCTTCACCACTGGGTGCCACAGCAGGAAAGCTGGAGCCAGGAGAGCAAGGCCCAAGGCCTCGGGCATCCAGGGCCCCACCCAGCCGAGGTCCCAGGCAGACGGGCCTCCCTCCCTCTCTGCCTTGCATGCTGGTCCAGTGACCTGGACTGTCTTCCTCAGCTCCCCATGGTCTCCACCCGCTAGGATCTGCCATTGTTCTGCACCAGAGAGCACGTGCACATGTTCCTGATCCTGCTTTGTGCTCCTGCCTCTGTCCTCTCCTTAAATGCTGTGCCTTCTGGAGGCTCTCCAAGGCTCTCTTCCCTCTCACTCTACTCCCTGGGGGGTTTCCATCTACCTCCAGGGCTTCAGCTGCTGATGGCTCCCAAACCTGTGTTTTCCAGGCCCATCTTGGTCCTGAGTTGCATGCTCCTAGATCCTACTGCACATGGGGGTTTCCTGGGGGCCCCGACTGCAGTCTCCCATACTCCCCTGGGTCCTGCATGGCAGAGTACGCGCTCTTCCAGCCCAGCTTGCCAACACAGAAGCCCTGGAGCTACCCTGCACTCCTCTCTGGCCTCACCCTCCATCTCTGATTGATGACCAACTCCTACAGATTCCTTAACAACCTCTGGACCTGTCACTCCAGCTCTGCTGCCCCAGTTTGGCCCAACCGTCACCTAGACTAACAGCAAGTTCACGGTCTCTAAACAGCTCTCCGTGCATCCGTCCCGGCCTTCCCCTCTGAACAACAGAAGTCTCATCAGCCCTCTCCTAGGCCCTCCAGAGCCTTCCTAGGCACGTGATACAAAGGCCCCTCTCCAGCTGACCGGGCTCTGCACCACCTGGCCCCTGCAGACAGCTCACCCTCTCCCCAGGCTGCACACTTTCTGGATGTCCAGCAGTTTCTGGACATGCCATGCTCTCTGGACACCACATCATCACAGGGCAGCTCCCCAGCCCCCTTCAGCTGGCTAACTCATCCTCCAGGTGCCAACTTTAACGTCACTTGCTCAGAGAAACTTCCCTGATCCACCCCCGGCCCCCCAAACCACACAGTCTCTGCTGTGGACTCTGGGAGGAGCCTGGGATTCTGTCCTCCCACCTCTTGACACACCTCTCCCTTTCCCACAGGGTGAGCGCAGGGCCCACCTGGCCTTGGTCACCACAGAGGCCCTAGCACCTCCCACGGCATCGGCAGAGTAAGGGTCCATCACACAGGCACTTAGCGGCTGCACCAAGTGGAGAACTTATCTGCACACCCAGCTTCTTCCCATCCCTCCGGAGAATGCAAACTCCTTGAAGCCCAGAACTGTGCCCCATTTGTCTCTGGACCCCTGGGGAGCCTGCCCGGTCTCACCACAGAGCAGGTGTTCAGAACAGGTTATGGAGAAACCAGGAAAGAAGAAAGAAAACTCATAAAAGCACAGGGAACCCAGAAAACCAGTGGCCTCATTCATAAGGCAAAGGCTTAAAAGTTTAAAGAAGGAGAGAGAATTGATGCGAAATGTGCAGCCAACACGCGGGCCTGTAAATCAAGCTGTTGTCAAAGCCACGGGGAGAGCTGCCTGGCTTCCCTGCAGACGCGCCAAGCAGCTGTAATTCAGGGCCGGGGAGGGCCTTACAGGAACTCGGCGCTGCTCGCGGGCCTGGATTCCTGGCACTCCTAACTCAATTTGGCCATCTCTCTCAGCGTCCTTTCTTGGAAAATGGATAGGCTCTCGACTCTGTGAGGCCTGGGAAAGGCCGGAGCTCTGTGCTGACAGCTGGGGGAACTGGATGCAGGTCAGCCAGGAGGATTCCCCCCCATCCGGGGGCAGGGAGAAGCGCAGGGGAAGAACACGGCCACTGCACGCCCTGGCTCTCCTCCTGACCTCTCCAAGGCATCTGGACCTGGGGCAGGAAGGTATTCACAGGGCGTACCCTGGGGACTCTGGGGCTCCACTGCCCATGTCCAGTGTGCGGGACCCACAGCCAAAGACTCGGTACGCACAGAGGGGGACCAGTCCTGTGCTGGAGGCTGGGAACGACAGCGTGATGGTGGGCTCAGACCCTTGGTTGTAGGGCGGAGGGCCTGGGAGGAGTCACTGGGGCCACCCCTGCCTCCAGGCCCCAGGCTTGGTCAGCAGCTGGGCTGTCTGCTCCCTTTCTTAGCAATCATGAACCTCACTGCCTCCATGCTCCTTCCCAAACCCGTGGCTCCAACCCTGCCAAGTGGCCACAGCTGCGGGAGTGGGAGGCCAGAGGCCAGCCGTTGCCTCTCACAGGATTCCCCACGTTGGCCCGCATGCGCCCCTGCTCCTGCCGCCCAGCTCTGCCTCCACCCCAGGGACCTTCCTCCCGCAAGCCCCTCCTTTTAGACCACTTCTCGGACCCCTCCCTTTCCCTGCCCACTGCACCGGTCTCTCCCATCTGGAAAAGTTTACTTGGCTCCACCAAAACTCTTCCCACTGGGTTGCTCTTCTTCCTCTTCCTGTGAAACTTCTCCAACTATAGCCCCAATCAGGAGGCTGGGCAGGGAAGGAGTTCAAGCCCAAGTCCCCAAGAGGACAGGACAGAGAAATTATGAAATGCAGAAATTCAGAGATCTTATAAGATCGCTGCCTTTCTCGGCAGAGTGAATGCATATACCCCACTACAAAAATTATTTTCCAAGCTTGGCTTTTAGGTTCCTGGAGTGGAAAGAGTAAAACATCTAAGTTTTGAAATCTTTATAAGTATATGCATTTTTTTTTTAATAAAACTACTTAAATGAATCCACTTTTGCCTGACAAAGTAGAGAAATCCAAAGCTCTAGGATTTTAAAAGCTTCCATTAAAGCCGCTTTTCTTTTTTCAAAAAATAATGAATTGAAAACTAAATCAGAAGGCTTCATTAAGCCCAGGGCCAACGAGAGGCCGCCAGGACGGAGCCCCTGACAAGCCCAGGAAGCTGGAGCAGGGCTGCAGTTCCTGCTTCTCTTATTTCTGCCGCAGCGCCAGCCAAAGGCATGCTTTTGAATCGTACAGAATTAGAATTCCGCTGTGTTTTTTTCAGGCAGTACAGTATGTCTTCATTGGTGCTCCAGCAGGCTCGTAAATTAAGATAAAAAGCTGGTGAGGGGGCGCCTGGGTGGCTCAGTCGTTAAGCGTCTGCCTTCAGCTCAGGTCATGATCCCAGGGGTCCTGGGGTCGAGCCCCGCATCGGGCTCCCTGCTCGGCAGGAAGCCTGCTTCTCCCTCTCCCACTCCCCCTGCTTATGTTCCCTCTCTTGCTGTGTCTCTGTCAAATAAATAAGTAAAATCTTTAAAAAAAAAAAAAAAAAAAAGCTGCTGAAGTGGAGACAAGAACATGTTCCTGGGGAAGGGGGAGAGCATGGAGCAACGCCCCAAACTCAGTGCCTGGGCAACACCACGGGCTCCCCGCTTCCTCAGACCTGCTGAGCTAAAAGCCCCAACTTCCCAAGCCAGGTCTAGGCTGGCTGCGTCTCAAAGCGAGAAAGGTCCGTGGCCCAACCATGCACAGGGTCGGCCTGGGACCAGAACCTGAGAGTGGGGCAGACAGTGCCCAGCCAGGCCACTAGTCAGAGCCCACAATAAATGGCCACGGGGGCCACGAGCTGGGGCGTTCTGAAGCTGTGTGTGTGACTTCACTTCACCTTAACTCACGTGCAGACCCACTCAGCCAGTGAGCTTCAGTAACACCTGCGCATACATCAGGCCATGTCCTAACACCAGAGGTACATGAAGAGGTCAGACGTGCAACCTATATTCAACTGGGGGAGGCAGGCATCAAACCGAACCCCTCAGAAATAATCAGTCATGATTACGCTTAGAACCCCAAAGGCAGCATGAGACCATGTGAGCAGAGGCCCTCGCCCTCGTGCAGCCTCTCTGCCCCTCTCAGAATGCTGACAAGCCCCGCACTTTTCATGTGCCCCCACATCCATCCCTGCCCCCTCCCGAGCCCACATTCTCCCCCACTAGACAGGCCCCCATCCCTCTCTCTCAAACATCCAGCCCCACCTTCAGAGCCCAGCTCCACCCACCTCCTTTGGGAGCCCCCTTGGTCCTCTCCTCTCGCCCCCACTTCTCTCCTCCGCAGTCTCTGGCCCTGAGTGCACAGCCTGGCACAGCACAGAAATGCTCAGCCATTGCTGAGCAACTTGGAAACAGGAAAAGAAGAGTACAAAATCCAGTGCAAAGAAAATCCAGTGATGGAAGCTTCTAGAAAAAAAGCCCTTCCAGGTCTAGGATGGAGGAAGCTGAGGTTAGGGGCAGGGAGGAAGCAAGGTACACCAGGCAGGGGTCAGGGCTGGGCCAAGAGCTCCTGGGGGTCAAACAGAAGGCCTCCCTTGCTCTGACAGGGCTCTTGTGGGGAGGGCATCCCAGTGGAGGAATGGGGACCCACAAAGGCAGGTCTCCCTGCAGGCCCCGCAGAGGAGCGCTGAGCAACCTGACGGACCTGGTGTCCGGCGTGTGGAAGCCCCAGGAGTACAGGTGGGAAAGGGGGAGTCCCAGCCGTGGGGGCCGGCTAAGCCAACCTCTGCAGGCATCCAGGCCGGGGCTCGTGGGGCCAAGCAGTGGCAGCCGAGGCTAAGATGCAGGCACAGACCTGGAGCACAGTGGGAAAGACTAGTCCCTGAACTCCAAGCCCTTCCTCAGTGACCTCTGTCCTCTGGAGTGTTCGTTCACACAGGACAGGAAGGACTGGGCTTGGTCCTTTCACAGAGGGCAACTAGGCACAGACGGTGTGACTCACTCCAGGTCACAGCACATGGAAGGCAGCCTGGGCAGGCCAGGTCTGCAGCTGGGACGGGAGGTGCTGGGGAGGCAAGAGCACGCAACGGCTCGGCGCCCAGGCTCCAGCACCCTGGGCACGTGCGCCTTTGCACAGGCCACGTACCCTCCCTGAGCCCAAGATTCCTTCCCTGCAAAGCAGGAACAGAAACCTCTCCCCAGCTGCCCAACTGGGGCGTTGGGAGGATTCTCTGACACATGCGTGACGACGGGCAGCGGGCCTGGTTCAGTCCGGAGCAGTTATGACCGTCTATCCCCTATGAACTGGGGGTCACATCTTCTGTTGAAAAGGAGGCAGAGATGGGGCCTATGTGAGTGGGGAAAACGCATCAGCCCGGGGGACAAGTTGCTGGTAGAACCAACCCAAAGAACCCTCCCCAGGTACACCACACACACCCCCGCAGAGGGAGAGAGCCTCAGCCCAGCCAGCCAGCCACCAAACGTACAGTATGAACTTCTCTCCTACGGCAGCAGAAATACCAAGGTTATTTTGAAGAGTGCTAAGAAATGTTAATTCTCTGGGGCTCTTTATGTAAAGATGACTGAAGTCAAGAGGACAGAGTGGCCCCCAGGAGACAGACAGGAAGAGAGACACACTTTAATATTTCATTAGTGTCCCATTAGCAAGACAACACACATTTTCACACTTGGTGACTTCTTGGGAATAACGTCTCATTCAGAAACAAACAGGGGACACCGCTGCTGCTTACCCCCCGGCCTGCTAGGCATCCTGAGGCAGCCCGTCAGAAAGGACTTGACCTTCAGGGCTATGGCTCCCTGAGCCAATGAACTCAAGAGTACAAGACTTCCTGGGTGCCTCCTACAAAACCTGCTAATCTGGGATCGAGAGCCAAGCTGCCAAGCCGAAGGAGGCAAAACCTTTCTGATGCTTCTTAAGCCAGGCTCATACTGCTCACCCCTCCAGGCCTGGCACAGCACAGCCCCCCACCAACCAGGGCATTCTAAAATCTGGGCCCTCAACAGTGGAGGGCAGGGAAGGGGAGGGGAGGGAGCAGGGATTTGGGAAGCCAAGGGGTAGGGTGCCCTTAGCTATCATTGTGCAAATTGTTGTCACATTCATTTGCTCAACAAATATGTCCCAGGCTCCCAGCGTGTGCCAGGATGAGCCTGATGCTCGGCTCAGGGCAGGGAGCATGCAGACCTCAAACAAGGATGCAGAGAGAAATAATAAAGTTGTGGATTTACATTCACGACAGACCCAGGAGACAGGACCACTGTTCCCACTTTTCAGATGGAAACGCTCAGGGAAGTTAACTGCCCTCAGCAGCGCAGGGCCTTGGACTCAGGTGCCTCTTCCTGCGGCTGGAGGCAGGCGCGTGGCACAGGGAGGGGCGGGGCCTGGCCGACCTTCCAGAGTATTTGGAGATGACAGCACACGGGTGCAGACACCGTGCAGGGCTTTGTTTTCCGGCTTCTAGACTTGTCACTAACGTCTCGCTCTCTGGATGGAGAATGACAGGACTGGCACCAAAAGTCAAAGGAGATGACAACAGGCAGTGTCCTCTCCAGCTCAAACGGGCCACCTTCGTAGAAGCGGCCTCCCGGGCTCCTTCACTCCCTCCCAGGCCCGCCTCCCGGAGCCAGCCCGCAGGCCCTGGGCCTGAGCGAACCTCAGCCTCCACATCCAAGGAGCAGAGGCCATCTGGCCTCCAGGGACACCCTCCCCAGTGCCCTCTAATTTGGTCTATTAATTTAAAGGAAAGGAAGCTGGCCAGGAGTGGTAGGCACAGGGGATGTCTGAGAGGATGTAATTAATGCAGCTGCTCCAAACGGAAGGTAACGCCTTGTCTCCTCATTAGCAGATGTACAGCAATTTAGGATGACATCCTGGAGGACAGCAATGGGGACACACAGCTCCCTTCAGGTCCATGCCTCGCCCGCCACTCCAATTTTCTCACTGCGGGGCAATTACAAAGTGCTCCCAGCAGAACCTCCCGAGCTGCTGGAAGCCTCCAATGGGGCTCTGGTGCTGGAAAGGCCAGCGACCCAGCGGCCAGGCCCAAAGCACCTCGGATCCAGCAACCACGGGTTCCCACACAGAGACCTATCAGGTGACAGAGACCACACCTCCATCTTTTCAGCATTCCCTCATTCAGTATTCAGCATGGGTTCCTGACCCTGTTTGCTGCGTTCTGTAAACACAGAAGGCACAAGATGGGCCTGTGAGGATGTGAGGACCATCCCAAATCGTGACATGGCGGAGGGACAGAAGGCACGCAGAGAGCTGTTTCCAAGAAGCACACATCAAGTCGTATTAGCATTTTCCCTTCAAACAACCAAGACCAACATTTAAAAAAAAAAAAAAAAAAAAGGCTGGCTTTTTCTTGCAAACCTCAAATGTTGCAGAAACATTTCTGTAGAGAGGGTTAACCCTGCAAAGTGATGTTCCGGCCTGGCTCAAAAGAGACACACACAGGTTCTGGGCCACCTGGATGACTAGCTGTGCAGAAGCTGGAAGCTGGAAGATAGCCGGGGGAAGAAGAAGGGGGGAAAGTTGCCATATTGGAGTTTTGAGATTGCAGCTCTTCTTTCCTACCCAGAGGTCACCCACTGAAAGTCCATGGCAGCTTTGGAATCACCTGGGTTGTGAACTTAATTATGACCCGGCAGAAGGACGACCACGTGCCCCTTCAGTCACTGCGCAGCCACCTGGGCCGTCCATCAGGTGACACTGCCTCAGCATGTCCGCAGCAAGGGCTTTTGGCTGGACCCCAGGACCTCGTGGATGCACAGATAAAGCCAAAAGCCAACACGGGACAGCTGCAGAGTCCATGATGGCACACTGTGAGAAAGGCCACCGATTTTCGGACTGGTCAAGGTTGGTGGCGCAGAGCTCAATACAGGCTGGGCAGCCCTCGAGACCAGCAGCTGAGGAAGATGCAGGAAGCCCTCCTTGGCCTTAGGTTAACGCCAGCCTCTCACAGAGCCGAGTCTGAAAAATGGGACCTGGATCACTCAGGGGTGGTTTTTTGTGCACACGGATTAAGTTTACCTGTTCATACTCAGAGATAAGCCCAAGGCGGCAGATGAGTGTACCTAGGCCTCCCTCACCTGGTATAAGGCGGCCTCCTGTGGCCCACTCCACCCGCTGTCCTTAGATCCACACGCAAACGGTCAGGACCCCAGCTTTTTAGACGACTAGAGCCTTCTACACCCCACACGCTCTCTCCCTCTCCCACACATGTGCACCTCGGCCAGGTAGAGCACCACCCCTGACACGCCAACTGGCCCAAGTGTCTGCTGTAGGACCCACCTCAGGGTGGAGACCCTGGGATGGGCCTTTTCTGGCTATGAATTTCTAGAAGATGCCTGTTCCCAACCAGCCCAGAAGGGCCAGCGGCATTTCCATATGCGCCACTTTAGGGAGCGCCCAAGAATGAAACAACTATGATCTTGCTTAGAAAGAACACCTATAGGTTTGTTGTTTTTTCCCAAAGGCAGCTGGAACAGGAAGGCAAAACTGACCTTTCATGTGTATTTTGAATTAATTCAGAAATACTCTAACCAAATATAGAATATTAGGTGACTTTACTTCGTGTGCCCTTTCTTCTAAATTATTAAAAGTCTCAAGGATTCTCCAGTCTGTGTCTAACATTTCAGATGACCAAAGCAGACAAATTGAGTTGTCTTTTAAGGCAAGGAAATCTTTGTTTTCCTGAAGAGTAAAAAAGAATGTGGCAAGTCGACCTGTTTAATCCTACTTGCCTCCGTTGAGAAAATGGGATACGGATTAGGATATAAAGTGACCAGGATGTTTGTGGTTATTATTATACTTTACCATGTTATTCTTTGATCCAATGCCTTTTAATTAAATTTAAATTGATTGAGCAGTTTCAGCAATGATTCCTCAACGCTCACGTGTGATTCTGAAAATGTCGGAATCTGGCTAAATTACTATTGCACACTTACCTGTCAGTGACAAGTCCGCGAAAAACTGCACACTCAGGAGCCGGGCGAGGACTGTCCCCCTGAGCGGGGTGGGGAGGGCAAAGCCCAGGGCATCTCAGCACACATTCCCAGATAGCTGTGCAGTCTGGTCTCACACCACCAGACCCCCAAGTGCCTCATGAACAGTACTTTGGCAGAGTTGAATCAAAGCGTATTTTTTAAAATTTTATGTCCACCTTCCAATTCTCCACCCCAACAAAAAAAAACGAATGAGGGCTGTGGTTCACAACTATGAACTCTGTGCCAAACGTGGAGAAGGGGACAGGACCACTGTCCTAAGAGGCTTGGATTTATGGAGGAGAGTCAGGAGGTGAGCAAGGTGCCAAATCGCTGACACTGAAACCTTTTCTTCGGAAAAGCACACTAAACTTTGACTTTCAATATGCTTCTTGAATGTTCTAGCTTAGCATCTGCAGTGAGCAGTGAACAGCGTCTCCTGTGCCAGGAAGCAGATAAGCCTTGGGTAGAAGGCCTGGCTGGGGCGTGCGAGACAGAGGCCTGGCCATTGGCCTGCGCACCATCGGGGGCAGTGGGGCGGCCTCAGCGGGCACGGGCGCCCACTCAGCGCCAGGCTCGGGGGGCCAGGGGCCACAGTAACAGCTGACAGCAAAAGCCCCTTCTTCCTGTCACGAGGCAGATGGAGGATACACAGATAAGGAGATGATACAGGGCAGGCAGCTGAAGCACCTCACAGGAACCCAGCAGGCAGAGGGGTGAGGGAGCGCTCGTCAGATAAGGCGGCGACGGAAGTCACCAGAAGGGCGCGTCTGAGCACAGCTGAGGGAGAAGCGTAGAGAGAACTGTCTGGGGTTCCAGGGAGAAGGAACAGTAAACACACAGGCATCGGGAACGGGAGAGCTGTGAGCCAGACCACCTGAACCCTAGAGGTCACGGGCGGTCTCTGGATTTTACCCGAAGTGTGATGGGATCCAAGCAGAAGGGCTGGCTGCTCAGCCTGTTGCCAGAACTCTGTCTCTTAAGAAGCCGGAAGCACAACCTCTCACGTGTGCCCCAGGGCAGTCCTGGGGTGATGGAGGGCACTCCCAGCTCCCCGTGCCCAGGCAGAAGGTGGCTCTGGCCCCTGGGACAACCACCGTACTCCCCTGTTGGGCTGGCCCGGTACCTGCTGCTGGACCCACAGAGCCTTTGGTGGTGTCTCACCAGGAAGGACTGTCAACCCAGGGAACAGCGCAAGCTCACCGCACAGCAGGAGGCATGAGCCCCGAGAGATGCCCGGGCTTACGCAGGTCCCAGAGCAGCTGTTTGGAAGAAACCCAGGACCACTCAGGTGCCAGCATCTGAAGCTCACCCCGCAGCTTCCCACCCCTCAGGAGCAGCTCCGGACCTAAGCTGCCAAGACCTACTCTCACCCACCCCCCCAGAAACACAGGCTGAGGGACGGTATGAGGGGGCCACGGGGAGGACAGCAGCTGAGGGTGCAGGTCAGTCTGTCATGTCTCCTTCCAGCGAGAGTTCCTAGAGGTCAGGGACCGTGTCCCTTCATCTGTCCCAGAGCCCAGATATCTGGCGACTCAGCAAACAGTGACTGTTGACGACGCTGCCCAGGCTCCAGGACATCCTATAACTCTTACCGTTTTGCCAACTCAAGGACACAGTGGAAACCACACGCCAGATTTTGAAAAAGCAAACAAACTAAAAAGCAATTAGAAGAGACAAATCACAAATATTTAAATATTGAGGCCTGAAATTGATGTCTATCTTGAAGACGGATCTCCGTTTCCTCTTCAGACCAGGGGGCCCTGCTGGAGCACAGCGAGGCCACGGCTCGGGCACAGACGGCACCGGCAGCCGCGTCGCGGGCGGGTCGCGACCGCTCCGCCCCGGGTGCCCGCAGCGGCCCAGGCAGCAGGGGCTTCCAACTTCGCTACGGTGAGTGTTTTGATTTGCCAAAGAAACTTGCACTGGCCCTGGGCAAGTAACAACTGTATGAGAGTATTTCATACAGCACCTGCCTCTTCCACTCCCTCTAGGGAAAAGACTGCCGCGCTCAAAAATGAGGGGGAGGGAAAATTAAATAAAAAAATATATTCAATAACAGCCACAGAGCGGGGAGGGGAGGCACAGATTTCTGAGCCAACTTCCAAACTCGTGCTGCTCTGATTTGCCTTTGAAACAATCTCACTTTGCCTTCTGTTGCTTAAACAGTAATTATTAAAGGCATCAATTAAAAATGCCCAACTCCGCCGTCCCCATGGCCGCGGTCCCTGGCACGCCTCCCGCCCTGCCCGCAGCACCTGCCGCCACCCTTGTTTTCTGTGTCAGTGGGGTAGCACCAGTCCACAATAAAGCCTCTTCTCTGGGTCCACGGGCCGCTTTAAGGTCAGGAGCGGGATCGCCGCCCACCCACAGCCCTGCCAGGAGTGGGAGGAAGGAGCAGGCCTGACGTGAGCCTTTTCCATCTGGAATTAGCATGAGCAGCCCAGACACAACGCACAAATTCGGCTCGGCAGACACAGTCCTCTCTGCTAGGAGGCCGGCATCTTCATCTCCTGTAGAAAGCTACTAGGCAGTGGGTTTCTCCCTGCCCTTCTTCCCACCCCTCCCCAGGAACAGGAGACTCAGACCACCAGAACCACTTGGACAGGACATGAAAGAGGAAATCCCTCTTCTTGGCACCAACACTGGACAGCTTCCAGATCACAGAGTGGTCCCTCCTGGCTTGTCTGAAGAAACTGTGGGCGATTTCCGCTCACACTCCCAAGCAGGCAACAGGCTCTTTTGGCCAAAGCATTGACATTCAGCTCTGCCTCCCCTGGGGCATGTGTAGGAGCAGGGAGAGGATGTGGGAGCACAGGGGCAGGGCAGGGATGGAAAGGCTGTCTGGCCCCAGAACACACACAAGAGATGCAGGTATGATCCCCAATGTGTACAGACAGACACATGCACAAATTATTAAGAAGGAAATATGTGAAGTGCCACATAAAGCCAGAACAGGGAACAAGTCATTCTGCCAGGGGACGAGGACAATACAGAGAGGAGGGAAAATTTAACTGAAACTTACGGGTGTTCCCATCACCCAGGTGCAGAAGGGACAGGTGCTGCATGGGCAGAGGGTTTCACTATCATCCTAAGGAGCTGAGGCTTTAACCTGCAGAGTAGGGATAACTGCCTTCAGATGAAGGCAGAAGTGGGTTGTAGGAAAAGGAAGAACAAAGCAGGGAGACCCAGGAAAATCCAGGGGTCATGAGGGCCCACACTGGCACAGTGGCTGGGAGAGACGGAGAAGACAGGCAGAACCTGTGGATCGCCATTCAGACTCCAGGTAGCACCAAAGGGTATCAAGGGGGACGCCAAAGCCATGAGTCTGGGCTAGCAGTCTCAGGGGACACCCTGGAACAGACAAAGGATCAGCTGGAGGGAAAACAGTAAGTCTGGCTTGGGACACAGTGAGTTTCAAGTGTTCGGTATGCAACATGAAACAAAGATGTAAGACTCCGGCGAGGGGTAGGGCCTAAAGATCCAGATGTGGTGCCTGGGTGTAGAAGTGGAAATTTAAGCCATCGGTAATGGAATACAGGCTGGAGTTCTATCCCAGGAGAAAAGAGAGCCAGGGACACAAATCTGAGGCACTGCAATCTCAAAAGATGGCCAGGAGAAAGGCAGGGTCTGTGTAGCAAAGCAGGGGAGAGAACTGTGACCCAGACAGAGCCAAGGGAGAGAAAGACTTTTTCCCCAAGAAAAAAAAAGGAAAGTCGGGGCGCCTGGGTGGCTCAGTCGTTAAGCGTCTGCCTTCGGCTCAGGTCATGATCCCAGGGTTCTGGGATCGAGCCCCGCATCGGGCTCCCGGCTCGGCGGGGAGTCTGCTTCTCCTTCTCCCACTCCCCCTGCTTGTGTTCCCTCTCTCACTGTGTCTCTCTCTCTGTCAAATAAATAAATAAATAATCTTAAAAAAAAAAAAAGAAAAAAAAGGAAAGTCAACATTAATACACGGTACACAGAGGCTAGGAAGGAGGAGGGCTGACACCAGGCCACGGGACTTAGTAACAAGCATTCTCAGTGAACCCTAACAGGAGACGTTTCTATGGCATGGGATGTAGATGTCTACGCCTGACGTTTGCGGCTGAGGAGAGGACAGGAAGGGAAACGCAGAGATGAAGCAGTTGCAGGAAAGGTTTGAGAGAAACCTTACACAAAATGAAAATAACAGCACATTTGTGAGCAGAGAGGACAGAGCAATACAGAAGGGATATCTGGAGAGTTTTGACTCGGAAGAAGAGCACAAACTGCAGATAATTTGGGAATCGTCAACAGACTGGTGATGGTAGAAACCATGCCCACGGATGACAGTACCCACAGAGAGTGTAGCGAGAAAAGAAAGACCAAAGCAAGAGCCTGATCTTTAAAGCAAGCTGGAGCAAGAGACTCTTTTCCAATCCCTTGTCCCACCCATCCAGCTCAGTCCAAAGGGCTGAATTCCAGCCACACCAGCTTCCAGAAGGGGTTGCCCCTATGACTAAGGTATATGGGAGTCTTCAAGTTCTCCACAGCACCGATCCTATACATGATGAGCCAGTCAATAAAAGCAGATCCTATAGGACACAGAGCCAAAACACACAGGTTACTTACCTGTTCCTTTGACAGTCTGAAGCTGTGGGCTATGCCAAACCATGCGATCAGAAGCTGAGCCTTTCCTCGTGCCCCAGTGGGACACTGCACAGTGTCAACAACATGTACCACACAAAAACCTGGGTTTATGCAAAATGCACGTAATGATGACCAAACAGAATAAATGGTTTAAAAAAAAAGATTCAATAAAATGTCTATAAAACTGAGTTAAGATAATTTTATTAAGGTATAATTAACATCAAAATAGAATGTATGGATCTGAATCTGTTTGATGTTTTCACAATAACATACGCCCACACAATCACAACCTAAAATGGGATTTAGTGTACCTCCACCACCCTAAGTTTCCTCGCTCTCTTTCCAGTTCCTTCCCCCACCCTCTGTCCTCAAGAACCACCTTCCATCACCATAGATGGGTTTCATAAAGTATGTACTTCTTTTGTTTTCGAGATCCATCCATATGGTTGTATCAGCAGTTCATTCTTTTTATTGCTCAGTAGAATTCCATTGTGATAACAATTTGTTCATCCATTTTTCAGATGATGGATATTTGGGGCTGTTTCCAGTTTGGGGCTTTATATAAACATTCTTGTGCAAGTCCTTCTGTGAACATATGTAGGAGCACCCCCTTATCCACAGGAGATTCCTTCCAAGACCCCCAGTGGATGCCTGAAACCATGGATAGCACTGAACCCTATTATACTAATGTTTTTTTCCTATACATACAAACCTGTAATAAAGTTTAATTTATAAATCAGGCACAGTAAGAGATTAACAACAGTAGCTAATAAAATAGAACAATATAACAATACACTGTAACAGAAGTTAGGTGACTGTGGTCTCTCTCTCCCTTTGTACTGTACTCACCCTTCTTCCTGGGGTGATGTGAGATGATGAAATGCCCATGTGATGAAATGAAGGAGGTGAACACAGATTAGGCGACTACTGACCCTCTGACGCTCCGTCAGAGGGAGGGTCATTTGCTCCCGGTAACTGAAAGCGCAGAAGGCAAACCTCGAGGAACGGAGAACTACTGTATTCTCATTTCTCTAAGGTAAACAGGAAGAGCAGAATTGCTGGATCATAATGCAGATGTTCGATTTCATACAAACTGCCAAAGAGGCGTCCAAAGAAGCTGTGTCACATGACACACCACCAGCAACGTAAAACACAACACCTAACGGCTTTAATTTGTACCTCCCTTACGAGGGATGATGTTGAGCACCTTTCCACATGTTAATTTCATATACATTCTTTTGTGAAGTACATGTTCAAAGTGTCCAGATCTATATATTCTGACAAACATGTATAGTTGTGCGACCACAACCATAATCAAGACACAGAAAAGTTCCCTTGCACCCATCTGTAGTCAACTCACCTCCACCTCCAACACCAGCAACCACGCATCTGTTCCCTTTCCGTGTAGTTTTACCTCTTCCAGAATGTCCTATAAATGGAATCAGGCAGTATGTGGCCTTTTGAGTCTGGTTTCTTTTCACCAAGCACAATGAACGTGAGATTCATCTGTGTTCTATCAGTTTGCCTCTTTTCCCTGCTGAGTAGTGTTCCACTGAGCTGAGAGAGGCCTTCGACAGCAGAATGACACTGGGTTTTCTGCTCTGGGAAGTCATGATTAAAGCCACAGCTCACAAGCAAGTTTTTGTATGAACTCAGCCTCTCATTCTCTCACGTAAATACCTACAAGTGGAACTGATGGGCCATATTTTAAGTAGATTTAATTTTTTTTTTTAAGTGCAGATTTATAGAAAACTCAAATTTCTTTCCAAAATGGCTGTACCATTCTGCATTCCCACCAGAAAGGTACGAGAGCTGGTATTACCAAGGCTTTTGTTTTGTTTGGAAGACATTCTAACAGGTATGTGCCAGCTAGTCTCACTGTGGCTTCTACTTCATTTCTCTGGTAATTCATGACCCCGAATGTCTTTCATGTGCTAAGCTGCCATCTGTAGATCTTAACATGCCTATTCAAATCTCTTCCCCATTTTTAAGTTGGCCAATTTAATAACTCACGTTACCGAGTTTTAAAGAGTTCATATATTCTGGATGAGAGTATTAGACATATGCTGTGCCTATGTTTCCTCCCAGTCTGTGGCCTGTAGTTTCATTGTCTTATCTTTGGAAGAACAGAATTTTTAAACTTTTGATGGAGTATAAAATCCATTTTTTCTCTTATGGATTGTGCTTTTGGTATCTAAAAAAATCTCTGCTTATTCCAAGGTCACCAAAACTTTCTCCTGTGTTTTCTTCTATAAGTTTTATAAAAGTTTTAGACTTTAAACTCAGATCTATGATCCATTTTGAGTTAATTTTTGTATACAGTACAGGGTACGGGTCAAGGTTCATGTTATTTGCATAGGATGTCCAATTGTTCATTACCATTTGTTTAAAAGACCATCCTTTCTCCACTCAATTGCCCTGCGCCCTTGTCAAAAATCAACTGCCCATGGATGTGTGGGTCCATTTCTGGCCTCTTTATTCTGCCCCACTGATTTAGGTGTCTATCCTTTGGCAATACCACACTAGATTGACTACTGTAGCTTTATAAGAAGTCTTGAAAATCAGGCAACAAAATCTTCTAGTTTTGTTCTTTTTCAAAACTGATTTGGTTTTCCTAGATCCTTTGCATTTCCATATAAACTACAATCGGCTTGTCTAAATTTTGACTAGATTGGCACTGAATTCCTAAATCAACGTAGGGAAAACAGACATCTTAACAATATTGAGTCTTCCAATCCACAGCCTAGCCCTCTGTTTGTGCGGGACTTCTCTCATCTCTCTCAGCAATGCATTCGTCTTCAGGGCGGAAGTCGTACACGCATTCTTAGTTTTTTGTACTGGATGTTTCTAAATCTATTGCCAGTGATATTGATTTTCTAATTTCACCTTTTGCTAATATACAGAAATACAACTGACTTTGTACCTTGTATCTCGCTGAATTCACATATTCTTAAGGGGGAGAATACACAGATACATATTCCATAGGATTTTTCCTAATCATGTTGTTTGCAAATAAAAGTTAAATTCTGGAGCTGGGTTTATTTGACTGTCTGAAACTCCAAAAGACAGGAGCTTTTCAATGACTAGAAAAGTGTCCAAACTTTCATGGGGGTGGGGGTGGGGGGGGAATCCCTGGAAAAAATTCACTGTAATTGCATAAGTTGAGATAGCAACGTTTCCACCTCAGAGTTTTATTTCCCATTCTTACCAGGGGTGGCGGCAGGCTGTGTCACTGCGTGGCGAAGGGACACCATCATCAGGGAACTATGGTGGCTGTGCCGGGCATGGTTTCCCTCCCCACACCACCCCCTCCTGCACAGCCCCGGGGTTGGCGACGAGCCTGAAGGAGCCAGCACGCCAGGGAGCGCCTCCACCCTCTGCGATCCGGAGAGCCACCACAAACGTCTGCCAGGACGATCTCCCTCGGCCTGCTAAACAAACTTGGATTCCACATGTGACTTCTCAAAGATCTCTCAAGTCCATCTTCTAAAGAGCTCCAGGAAGTGGGGCTGTCGACAGCATTTTTCCCACCGCACAAGAGGCACATGAAAAGGTCTCAATTACAGGAGACCGACAGCCCAACAATCCCAAATACACGGCAGCACTTGAAATGTAAACACCAAAGCCCCTTGCTTAACAGGGAGGCAGCACCAAGTTCACCAGTTTATGGCTCACTTACTGAAGTGCACAGAAACAAGGAACACATCACCTGATGAAAGTCTTGACGGGGGCTTGGGTTTAAGATGCATTTCTGGCACCATCTGATTTTTCTCCATCCCGTAACCTTATACTATTTTACTAAGGTCCTCAGTCACATCTGTGGTATCGGCTACTAGGATCTGTTTGAAGCTCATTACTGCCTCCATCACAAAAGTCAAGTAATAACTTTCACACTGGTGTTTCCGGCCAGTGGTTTCAGACACAACTTCTTTATTATGAGGCGGTGAGACTATATACGAGTGTGCGTTTGTGTGTATGTATTATATATATAATTTTTTAACGGAGAAATAACTCCAGAGCACTCTGCTGCCATTCTATCAAATGCAAGGCAAGTGATTACTGAGCCCAATTATGTTCAACCTTAAATCACTCTGTTTGGTCTGGTTGTATATCCAGCCCTACAGGGAGTTGTGTGAAGGCATATATTTGGCAAGCTTTCAAACCACGGCTACAAAACATGTGCTGAAGAAAATGATTCAAAATATTAAGAAAGCAGTCATTTATTTTAGAAAGCCTGTTCACGTGAGACAATAAGCTGCTTCCCAGAATAGGCTCCATCCATCAGGAAAACACTACAACCCAGCACACCCTGGCTGGAGCCTGCCTTTCAGCAATCATGCTGCCGTGATTATTATTTATCATCCGTGGTGCATCTCAGATGGATAAGCAGGCTGGGCACACTTCCATGGGGACAGCAGCGCTGTCAGGGGCAGCAAACCCTCCCCCACCCCAGAGAAGCACTCGAGGTACAGATGACCTCACGGACCCTACAGGACTACCTGCTCTGTCCTACAGATCCACACGAGAGCAAGCTGTGGGCATCCGGGCACATGAAGGGGATGTAAGGCAGGAGTACCTTGGTGCTCGATCTAGATCATCCACTTCACCATTAAAAAGGTAACAGTTCAAACAAAGCAAACCAGAGGATCCACATCAACCAGGCACCTGCTTGGAGGGCCGCTATGTGATGAGAGGGCGGGAAGTCGGTCTAGGAATCAGGCAGGAGCCAGCTAAGCTTGGCCAGCTGAAGCAAAAAGGAGATTCCCCTTGAGATGAGAATGGGGGAAAATCCCTTTGCAGCGTCTTTCCTGAACTCTTCCCTGGAAACCGTGTGTACCATCCTCAGGGGCCAACTCACAAGCCAACGCCAATGCCATGTGGGAGAACTGCTCCCCACGGCTGAGCCTTCTCTCACTGTCTACGAACTTTAACTTGTCTGCCTGAAGGACAGAATCTTTAAGCCTCATCATCACTACAAGCTCAGGAATGGGCAAAAGATGGGTCTTATAAAGTATACACAGTAATTCATTTTCTCTAAGTCAGAACACACTGAATTTTAACAAATATTTAAGTTTCTCAACCGACTTGAAACATTTAATGAGTCAAACACAGTCTCAAGACAAGGAATGTAAACCCCGCCGCAGCGGCTGAACGCTGGAATCTCAGCTTTCCTAAGGCAACAACTTTGGATTTGTGGGGCTCTTCAGATACCACTAACCACAGCATCTGCAACGAAGAGGAAAGTTATGGATGGCTGGTTAGCCAGAAATTTCTGCAAATATCTTGGCCACGAAAGGAAGAGCAGAAAAAGAAAACCAAGCAATTTATGGGCAGGAAATCATTTTGGCTTTTTGAAGGCTAGAAAAGGAGACGGGAACAATAGTAAATGGGCGCTTATGCCTTGCTCACACGCAGTGCCAGGAAAACGCAAACAGGATGCCCTTCTGGAGGGGCAACCTCGCTTCTTCAGGCTGGACCACAACACCCTGGTTCACGCTCAAACAATTACACAGTAACTACCATATACACTGGGGGTGTGTCAACCACAATGTCAAGTGTGCTAATCATCCACACGGGAAAGTCACTGCTCTTCAAATACTTACCAGCCCGGTATGTATGGGAGTCTGTTTCTAATATTCAGTTGACCAAGCCAGAACCTTAACTTCAAAAGCAATCGACCAACAGGATCAAATCAGAAAAGAGATACAACTCAGGGGTATGCAGTAGACAGCTTCTCGTAGCGTCTGTTAGAGAGGGAAATGGCTCCCAGGAAAGACAAGCATACCCAGTTTCCAGTAACTACAAAACCAAGAACTGGGATGTTCTCCCAGCTCTTCTCCCTGCCCCCAGCCAGCCCTACGCACACCCCAGTTCATCAGCTCGGTTCTCAGGGGAAACGACCTACTGTGGTTGCCCACTTCTTACATACAAGACCCCCCATAAGCTGCTTGAAACCCATTTTCCAGCCCTATCTAGCCACCCCACTGCGCACATCTCTGGCTCAGGCAGGCCAGGCCCTTTCTTGACTCTGCCTGCCTTCATCCTGTTTGTTTCCTCCAGCTTGAGCCTGTTCTCTCGCCAGGCAAGTGGGGGCCAGGCAGTCAAGACACCATGCCATGGGTGGCACGAGGCTCCAGTCACACAGAAGGGGGGGGGGGTTCCTTTTAAATCCAGTCTAATGAGCTGATGCTCAATCGTAAGTAATGCAAATGCTCCAGCTCAAGGGTTCTGTCCCTAGGTCTCGGTTAAGAAGGTCCATTTCACTATAAAATAACTGAGAAGTTAGTGTTTTTACTAAAACAACCCAACACCGTAACAATGTACTGATAAAGATAGCAGCAAGAATGGAAGGATGCACAGCGGAGCTTTTGCTTAAGCAGACAGGTCTCCTGAGTTCTACAACCCAGTCCCTAACTAGCATATTTGAGACCAAAGTAAATGCTCTGACAGACAGCTTGCAGCGGCCTATCATATTTGAGATGGCCATGAGTTGGAAATGTGATTCTTTTCTTCCCTAAGAAAGTTGAACATGAAGGGCTGCTTCAATTCAACTACTTCCAAACATCCTCATCAACTTTCCAGCTATCTGTAGCCTCACCACATTTTCCTCCTAAAAATCTGAGATGTAGCCAAGAGGAGAACCAAGGAAGCTAAAAGCTACTCACCAAAGTTTAGACTTCTGCAAATAACTGGTATCCTAGGGGATTTGTCCCCTAGCCCCAGAAGGAATGTGGAACATAGTGCACCATTGTGCCGCAGGGGCAATCACAGAAATGAGGTCTAGCTCTCAAGCTGGGTGTGGGTGAGTTCAAATTCAGTCTCCGGCAAAGTCAGGCAGGGCTGTGCCACCGCCCCCAGCAAAGAGCAAAGCCCCCACTGCTGAGCTCCCCTGAACCAAGAGCACTGGGAATACTGACTTTCCATCTCACTCAGGGAGCCATGAGAGCGAGGTCCCCGACTCTCGTGGGACATGGGCTGAACCATGTCCACAGCCATTCTCTGAACCTCCAAATGTCAACTTTTCAATGCCCAAAGGTGAGGTTTAGAGTGTTTCCCAAACGGTTCTAGAAACCATCTGGAGACAATGAGGACTTTAGGACTGTCCCTCTGGGTGCCCAGTTCTACCAGGTCAGCCCCCTCCTTGGACATGAGTGCTGTCCAGGGCTCCTCTCCTGCATTCACTTAATCAGTGGCAACCGGTACACTTACGGGCACCTGTAGCTGCTAAGAATACAGCTGAGGAGACGGACAAGGTTCCTGCCCTAAAGGAGCTCACGTTCTAGAGGGGTGGGCAGGAGAGCAGAGTAAGGGAAAGGAATACAAGAGACAATTTCAGACAGTAATAAATGCTACCAAAACATGCCACATGAGAGAGTGACGGAGGACTGTGCTAGCGTGGGTTGTCTGGGAAGGGCCCCCCCGAGATGACGTTTGAGGTGAGACCTGAGACGTATGAAGAAGCCAGCACACAAACACAGGGTAGGAGGGGACACCGCTCCATGCAGAGAAAACTGCAAAAGAGAAGCACATGGGGTGTGTTCCAGCTGTGGAAAGGGTCGATGTGTCCAGAGGAAGAGCAAACGGTAGGGCTTAAACTGTCGCAGGGACCAGGTCACAGGAGCCAAGTGCATTCCAAATGGGTAGAAAGTCACTGCAGGGTTTTGAAGCAAGCTAGTGACCTCACCCGCATATCTTTCATACATCACCCTGGTCCCTGCATGGGGAGCGAGACTGGGAACAGGAGTCCAGATAGGAAGAGGGGACGGACGTCCAGGCAAAGAAAATGAGGACAGCCCGGCCTCCAGAGGCGCGGGCAGAGACGCACACAGCAGGGCACGTGTGAGAAGGAGAAAGGGACTGACAGGTGGGTTCCACATGTGGCAGGGGACAAAGGGCAGAATCAAGGACACACCTGGGCTTCCGACTGGAGGTATTGACTGCTCAATCTGGACGAGGCAACACTGGTCTTTATTTTCACAAGTATCTTCCCAGGCACTTTTCACCAACAATGAACTTCAACCTCACCAGACACCACTTAACCGTGGACAGAGAACGCCGTACCCACTCCAAAACCGATAAAGCAGATTTAGGAATACCTACGCTCCCGCTTCTGAATGAAAGGTTCTGTAAGCTCGGCCTAAGGGACAGCTTGCAAGTGTCTCCAAGCACCTGCCTGGGCTACCTGCCTCCTCCCATGACATCACCCTCCCTACGGAAAGGCTTCCTTCCCCTGGCTTTGCAAAGCCCTCTGCATGAAGCAGCTGTTCACAGAGCTTTTCAGCTTCCTTTTACCAGGCTTTTTTAAACAGATACTTTTTCTACCCTGCGTTTGTCACCATGTAAAATGTTGTGCTAGTTAACAGTAATTATGTAAATGCAAGCAGCCATTTCTAGTTTTAAAAGGGAACCCCATTTAGCATTCTCACATCCTGAAATGTTTAAAATAGCTAGTCCAGTGATGTTTTCACTTTATTCAAACTGTTTGTGTGGATTTAAATACAGGTTCAGCAGAAACCAAAGCAAGTCAAACATTTACTCTCTATTAAACATCTGAATCAGAAGATTAAAAACCTATTTTACATTTAACAGAAAGAAGCCATCAGATCAGCAGAGCAGCGGTGACTTCACCGTATTTACTGCCAAGCGGGGCTGATGTTTGAGAGGCAATCAATTTAGGAAGGGAGGGATGGATTTCTTTAAACTCTTCAAAAGAGGATAAATACATTTGAGCAAATCTTTTAATTATAGTATCTTCCAAAGAACCTACAAAGCCTTTATTCCTTCCAAACTTAATGCTTTGTAAAGGTAACTCTTGCCCCTTAATTCCACATGAAATATTCAGCATAGCATAATTAAATTTCAGTCCATGCTATTTTTATTGGGTTCACAGAAATAAAGGGTGGCATCATTTCTGAAACAAACTTCCAGCAACTTTGCATTCACCGTGAATGGTTGGTTCTCAAAATTGAACTTAAAATGCAAAACCTACTCCAAATGCCTGTTTCAGTCCAGGACAGATGGGTGGGTATTAAAAAGATAGGCTCATTCATATGTCACACCCAACCTTCAAATAAACAATTGCCCCAGTTCTCCACTTACTTCACTGTGCTAGCCACCAGGCGCCTCTGGGCACGGATCTTAATTTTCAACATGCAAATACTGGAGCCTGTCTTATTTTTCACTGTGAATCTATCTGGTGGGGAAAGAAAACAGAAAGGAAAAAGACAAGGAAAAAAGTGTCCCACAGCTCAAAGAAATTTATAACTTGAATGAATATTTGGATAACTGGATGGTTTGTGGGGAGCAGGCTTGAGGTTTTTGTTCATTATTGTAAATTACACAACTAAAGTCCTACTCTTTTTTCCAGTGTCAGAAAACCCCAAGTGAGCACAAAACACCCCCTTCTCAGACTGACGATCAGGTTATAGACCCGCCACTCAAAGAGAGGGAAGCGGTAACCATCTTGGGCAATCCACAGCCAAGTCCGCCAGCTGATGGAAGCCCAGCAGCCCCCAGTCTAACCTTCTCAGGGTCTGTCCCACGGTACTCCCTGTGATGGGGACATGGCCTATCATGACACGCATGCAACTTCTCCACGACGTGTCCGTGAAGCTAAAACTTCCTTTTGAATTCTGCCCACATCAGCAGGAACAGTCTCAGATCAATGGTTACCCGACCTCTCCGTCCAGCCGGACAGCCCCATCTGTTTTACAACTTCCTAAAAGGCACCAACCTGAAGAGGATAACCAAAACAACAGCAAAGATCTCTCCCACGTGACATATGGAGCTGCTATTAAGGGAGCAGCACACCCACCCACGCTAGAGGCCGTGAGGAAAGCCACCAGGGATTTACCCTGGACGTGGCTCCAGAATTCTAAGGTGCCAGGCTGGAACCAGGCAAGCGCTCGGATGCTTTGTCAGCTTTAAAAAAAAAAAAAAAAAAAAAGATGGTTCTTTAATGAGACTCCTAAAACTTGAAAAGATGAAAACATACCTTAATTCTTACACTTGACTTTGGCTTTATGGATGGGTCTATGTTACTGATTAAAAACAAAACAAAACAAAAGAAAAACCACCCACCAAACTCACTGAAGTGGTCAGTGAGACTTAACAGGCTGGGAGTAAGTGCCACTAGCCACCAGCACCTGGCTTCCTCTGACCTCATGGTTTCAGAAAGGTTAAATGGGATGCGGTTAGAATTGGAAACCTAACCAAAAACAAACAAATGACAAAATTAAGTTTTATACCACAGAAACAGATATTAGAATTTATATAAAAGCACTATATTTGCAAAAAAAAATTTTTTTCTTAGGAGACTCATTTCTGTTTTCTGATTAGATCTAAATGTATAAATAAGATGTTCTGCCAGCTCTTCAAGAACCTGGTCCATTTATCACTTTTTCAAACTACATCATTTTCTGACTCAAATATCTCTGTGGTTCTTGTAAAAAAAAAAAAAAAATGTCCCACACATCTCCAATGCCAAGGTTCTCTCCAGCACAACACACAGCCCAAAGATCACACACAGGATGCGGCCTCAGACCAGGCTGCAGGTACACGAGGGCCTGCGGATGCTCGGTGTCAGCACAGACTGTGACTTCCCCTGATGGCCCAGGACGGTGAGACTCTGCTAAACCAAGCCTAATAATGCTGATCTGATAATATTCAGGAAGGATCGGAGTTGAAACAAAATAATATAAATTGTCAATTAGGTATCCAAAAAAAATGTGCATATTAGAAGCACAAATATGATCACTGGGATGGAACTTAGCCAACATAAAAGAGGGAAAACAGCATTTCCAAAGCCGCATGATGGCAGGAGTGCTGGGGGAGGCCTGGGCGAGAGGTGTTCAGTCGTGTGTAGACTGGCTCTAATGAACTTGGCCTCCATCAGTCACCTCCTGGCCTCCCTTTCTTCATCCAGGTACACGAAAAGAAGTGACAAAGCTCTCCCCACCGATCTCTCAGGGTTAAGAAACCAAATGAGATGTTGTCTGTGAAATCATTTTCTTAGACTATAAAGGTACATACAATGTGAGCTGCTACTGTGTTTTATATACTAATTACAGACTATCTATATATTAAAACTAGCTGGTGGGCTTTTGATTAGGAAGCTGCATCAGTTCTTTTTGTATTTCCAAATATAAGAAGTGTTTTGGAGATTTGGGGTTGTTGTGAATATGCACATGTTTCTACCTTGACTTAAACTGTGGCGGTGTGAGACACGGCCGAGGGTACCAACATGCCCGGGTGACATGCTGACGCCAACTGCCTGCCCCATCTCCCCTGTGCGTGCACAGCTCATTAACTGCATCAAGGGGGAAACTATTTAGGTGCTAAGATCCTGGAAAATCAAAGACTACTCTACTGTCAAGTGGTCATAGACATGGACCAAGGTAAAAACAGAAGGATGATCTGGAAGCAAATGCCACATCTTCAGCAGAATTCAGGTTATTCAGGCAAACATTTCAGCTTTAGCCAAGTGCTAAATTGGCACTTTAAGCCAAATATGATCAAAGTTCCCAGGGATTATATATGAAAAGTTATCAGGAAACCTCAACAGTATCAAAGTGAGGCTTGCAGGAGAAACCAGATAAGGGGAATATGTAAACTCGTACCACCTTTGCAACTTGGCCTAAGTATAAAATTATTCAAGATTAAAAGTTCATTTTTTAGGGGCGCCTGTGTGGCTCGGTCGTTAAGCATCTGCCTTCGGCTCAGGTCATGATCCCAGGGTCCTGGGATCGAGCCCCACGTCCGGCTCCTTCCTCAGCAGGGAGCCTGCTTCCCCCTCTCCCTCTGCCTGCCGCTCCCCCTACTTATGCTCTCCCTCCCTCTCTGTCAAATAAATAAATAAAATCTTAAAAAAAAAAAAAGTTCATTTTTTAAATGATCTTTTAAAAAAGACGGAGGAGCTTGCTTTGGGGAAGAGAAGGAAAGTAGCACGTATGTAATAGCTATCTGCATAAAGGTTACAACTTCCTCACACAGGAGCTCATTTCCACCGCCCAACTATCTCCTGACGTGGGTTTTGAGGCAGTAGCAGCTACACCGCACAGCCAAAGAAACTCACAGAAGATAGAGCAACTGTCCCAGGGTCCCACAGCTTTTCAGAGGTGGGGGTGGGATGCTGTTCCTGGTCCGCCTGACCCCAAAGCCCAAAGAATAAGCGAGTCTGGCTGAAGGACCCAGGCAGGAAAGGCCGGGGGCCTGCCCTCCAGGGAAGATCTAAATGAACAACAAATGCCCACCTACTTCCAGTCCACTGGGTAGGTTTGTCTCAAGAGGCACCACTGAGTCACCCAAAGGCCATCAATCCAAGAAGTGAGATGGTCCCCTCTTCAAAAGGCAAATTAAGAGATGCATCTAAAAATGGATGTCCTGATCCCCCTTGGAAAATCTTAAGGTTGGTATACCTTCCTCCAATAAGTTCACCTGAAAATCCTCTCACCCAGAAATTCATCCTAGACTACGCTGCTAAAGAAGTCTCCCTATAAGGCTGTTACTAGTCAACTCCAGGGCCACGGCTTAAAGGACTAGGGCACTGACGAGCACCCAACACACAAAAAATAAATTACAGATGGGCATAAATCAACCACCACAGGCCTTTTCAAAACCCACCAAAAAGAAAAGCTCTCAGAAAAGAACCAATCACAAGATGGCTCCTCCTCAGAAGAGCATGCTGAAGGCTCACAGGTCAGTCCCTCTCTGCCTGATGTCCTCTGTGCGCCACCAGAGGGCACTAACTCATGTAACCACTCTTGAAAAACTTTGTCACATTTTAAACTGCAGGAATGTTGAATGAAAACTTCAAATCAATGAAGTGCTAGGTATGTAATTTTGACAGCGGCTTTAGGCATCTGCTGGTCATAAATCTCGATTTAATTCCATAAAACTTAGCAGTACACACACACAGCAACGGGGCATGCTAAAAAAAAAAAAGTAAGTCAATCAAATCTTCAGATTTATGAAAATAATGTATTTCAAAATACAACTAAGAGTTACACATTTGCTCCTGCATCTCTTGGCTCTGGGGCTGTCACCTGGGTAACCTGTCCCGGGATCTCGTACATGGCACATATGCATAAGAGCCCAAAGAAAAACGTTTCAGGATCTTCCTTGCTTTGAAAGCCACTCTTGATTGAGTTAAAGTGGACATTCACCACATTAAATTACAGTTCGGTTTATTACGCATGATTAAAACATGATTTAGTCTTCTGTACTAAAATCCTTGTAAGAGATAAAGAGCACACATTTCCTAGTGCTCACTACGCCCTGGGTTGCTATTCTGAGCACATTACACTTATTTAATACTCACAACATCCCTCGGAGAGGCTGTAAAATTCTATTTTAGTAAAAAGTTCAACCTTGCATTTCTTGAACACAATCAAGAATTTTTCTTTACATTTGTATCCTCCACTGATGATTTATTTGCCCACAAAACTATAAATGCAGATTTGTGAGTTCTGCCTCATTAACCACCTTCTGCAATTATTTCTTCACCCCAGAAAATTCACACTTCTTACACTTTCATGGGAGGATAAGATTACATAATCAAAATAGTTCAGCGGTAAGTTTAATGAAAAATGCATTATGCCCTGAAAGGTTTTTTTGTTTTGCTTTGTGGTACATAAAAATCTGCTCTTTGATTTTCACACTTTATTTAAAAGGAAGTGAAACATATTTACTGATTTGATCAGAAATGCTGGGTACCTCTCTACGTGACATAAAATTCAAGCTCAATTGGGCCTTTGGTTTTCCTGGTTTTAGGTGATTCTTTCAGTGTGCAATGAACAACTGAGGTTCACACAACGAAATGAACACAATCTGACAAATGCAGTACGCTATACCTGAGAAGCTGAAGTTCTTTAACCAGTTTAGCACAACTTAGTGCCCCACATAAACTCACCTTGAGATAACAGCCTACGTCACAGGATACGGCTTCCCTGGGTTTTGACCTTTGTATTAAAAACAAACAAACAAACCAATCCTCCTCGAAGGTTCTCAAGAACACGGTACTGTGGCCTACATCAGCACACAAGGAACAAAGAGGTCTAGAACACCTACACCTGCAACATGTAGGTGTTCTAGAACACAAGTACTTCTGTTAGTACCATCAGAATAACTGCCTCCGTGTCTTTGTTAATGCCCCTTTGATCTAGGAAATATTTTGGTTTATCTTGTTTACTTGATGCCAAAATCTATTATTTTAAATTATTAAATATTAAGAAAAGTTAAAAATGTCTACTTTCTACCTATTTTTATTTTTCAATGCTTCTTTCTAAACTCTCACTAGAGGTCTTAGTATTAAAATAAAGAACAGCCTGTTTTATTGCTTTGCTTTCCTGGGCTTCCCAGGTGTTGAGTTTTTATAAGTTGAGGGTTTGGGGCAACCCTGTACCAAAGCATGTCTATCGGTGCTACTTTTCCAATAGCATTTGCTCACTTTGTGTCTCTGGGTCACATTTTGGTAATTCTCGCAGTATTTTAAACTTTCTCATTATTATTATTATATTTTTATGGTGACCTGTGATCAGTGATCTTTGGTGTTGCTACTGTCACTATTTTGGGACGCCACAAACCACATCCATGTAAGATGGCAAACTTTACTGATAAACACTGGGTGTGTCCTACTGTCCCACAGACCAGGCGTTCCCACGTCTCTCTCCTTCTCCTCGGGCCTCTCTGTCCCTGTGACACAACAATATTGAAATTAGGCCAGTTAATAACCCTACGATGGTATCTAAGTGTTCAAGTGAAAGGAAGAGCCCATGTCTCTCACTTTAAATCAAAAGCTAGAAATGATTCAGTTCAGTGAGGAAAGCACGCTGAAAACCGAGACAGGCCGAAAGTGAGGCCTCTCCTGCCAAAAAGCCGAGTTGTGCGTGCAAAGGAAGAGTTCTCGAAGCAAATCAGAAGTGCTACTCCAGTGAACATATGAGTAAGGAAGCAAAACAGCCTTAGAGCTGATATGGGGGAAGTTTTAATGGTCTAGATGGATCAAACCAGCCCCAACATTCCCTGAAGCCAAAGCGTAATCCATAGCAAGGCCCTCACTCTCCAGTGCTTGAAGGCTGAGAGAGGGACGGAGCTGCATTAGAAAGGTCTGAAGCCAGCAGAGGTGGGTCCGTGAGGCTTAAGGAAAGCCGTGTCCATAACAGGAGAGCACAAGGTGAAGCAGCGAGAGCCGATACAGGAGCTGCATCGAGTTCTCCAGAAGATCAGGCTCAGAGGATTCATGAAGGCAGCAACACGAGACAACAGGTTTTCAATGGAAACAAAACACCTTCTGCTGGAAGGCGTATCTGAGCATTTCCATAGCTAGAGAGGAGAAGTCAGTGCCTGGCTTCAAAGCTTCAAAGGACAGGCTGCCTCTCTTTTTGGGGATAATGCAGCTGGTGACTGGACGCTGACGCCAATACTCATTTACCATTGTGCAAATTCCAGAACTATGCTAAAGAACTATGCTAAATTTACTCTGCCTGTGCGCTATAAACGGAACAACAAAGCCTGGAGGACAGCACATCTGTTTACACCACGGTTTGCTGAATATTTTTAACCCACTGTTGAGATCTACTGCTCAGGAAAAAAGATCCCTTCCAAAATAGTACTGTTCATTGACAATGCATGGGGTCACCCAAGAGCTCTGATGGAGACGTACGAGATTAATGTTGTTTCCATGCATGCTAACACAATATCCAGCCTGCAGCCCATGGATCAAGGAGGAATTCCAACTTTCAAGTCTTACTATTTAAGAAATACATTGCATAAGGCGACAGCTGCCCTAGATACGAATTCCTCTGATGGATCTGGGCAAAGTAAACTGAAAACCTCTGGAAAGGAGTCACCATCTAGACGCCATGAAGAACTTTCATGACTCATGGGAAGAGGTCAAAATATCAACACAACAGGAGTTTGGAAGAAACAGACGCCCACCCTCATGGATGATTTTGAGGTGTTCAAGACTTCAGTGCAGGAAGGAACTGCAGGTGTGGTGGAAACAGCAAGAGAACTAGAGTTAGAAGTGGCGCCTGAAGATGGGACCGAATCGCTGCAATTTCAGGATAAAACTCGACGAGATGAGGAGTTGTTTCTTATGGACGAGCATCTTGAGATGGAATCTGTTCCTGGTGAAGACTGTCGAAATGACAACAAAGAATTTAGAATATTCCATAAACTTAGTTGATAAAGCAGTGGCAGCGTTCAAGGGGACGGAGCCCAATTTTGAAAAAAAGTTCTGCTATGGGGAAAATGCTATCAAACAGCATCACATGCTAGAGGAATTTGTGAAAGGAAGAGTTGATCTATGCAGCAAACTTCACTGTTGTTGTAAGAAATCGCCACGGCCACCCCAACCTTCAGCACCCAGCACCCTGAGCAGTCTGCAGCCATTGCATCGAGGCAAGAACCTCCACCAGCAAAAAGGTCACGACACGCTGGAAGCTCAGATGATGGTTAGCATGTTTCAGCAATATTTTCTTAGACATAATGCTGTTAACACATTTAATAGATCACAATATAGTGTAAACTCAGCTTTCATACGCACCAGAAACAAAAACATTCATTTGACTCACTTTATTGTGACACTCGCTCTCTTGCAGTGGTCTGGAACCCAAACTGCAAGATCTCCTAGGTGCCCCTGTATTCCAGAGACAGGACTCCTGTCTCTCCTACATCTATTTCCTCTGCTTCTTCGTCAGGAGGCATGGATACCGGAACAGAGAGTAAATTTGTAATTCAATATCCTAAAGCCCTGATTGGCTCTGGCATCTCAAAAACACCGTCACTTATTTCAATCCCAACGAAATTTTTATATTTACCCCCAAGTTTCACTGTTTTATCATTTTTTAAAAGTTATCTATAAAAGGCAAATTAAAAGCACATTCAGAAAGGATGCCACGCCAGTGGACCCATTTATAATGCATTCAACAGCATTCGTTCGGACTCTACACTGAGCCAGGCCCTACCCCACACACTGAAGACAGGAACAGGACGGAGGCCCTGCCCTCGTGGGGCTTCCATTCCTGCAGGACACAGACAGTAACCAACACATAATTATATCACCACTCTGGAGATGAGTGCTCTTAGGAAAAGAGAAGCTTGCGAAGGGGACCAAGAGTGGCATCTGGGCATGAGGATGATCGCCCAGGCCTCTGTGACCAGGTGGCATGTGGGTAAAGACCTGCTCTCCCACAGCCACGTCAGACTGTGGGTCTCTCGCATAACAACTGTGGGTAAAGCAAGAGTGGGGCACTTGCATGTACTTCATTTTCAGTAACATTCAGTTCAAATTAACTTTGGGTTTTAAGTGCAACCACTTCACTAATGGAATTATCTTGGAGCCAGATATGGGGCGGCAGGATGGCAAGGTCCCCCTACAAGTTCTGCTAGCTGCAAGTCCAGGGTGCCAGCCCTCACGGCTCCAGCTCTGTGGGTCCCTCTTCTTGCTGCGCCCATGAACAACTGTGTGGTGAGAGCCTGAAATAAATAAGTGTAAAATGGGTCAAGACCATCGCTTCTATTTCTGTTTTTAACTGAAGAAAATGTGCCCCATTTCCCAGAGGCAGACAAAGAAGGAGATATCTGAATAAAGACAAACCACACTGTGTATTAAACACACACATATGTCTGTGTATGTGTATGAACACGTATAAATGTGACACACACACTATTCATTCACATATATATCCACACAACTGACACTTCCCTACGGTAACTTGGCCTTTTTATAATCATTACAGTGTAACTTTTATTGGTTGTAGGATGTATCTTTAAGAGGCCACAAGAGTTTTTTAAGGGATCGAATTAAAAATTAAAGGTTCAAAGATGATCAAGGTTCAGATTCAATTAACACTAATTTTAGAAGAATTTTTTACTGACTATGCATATTCAGTAAACTACTTAAGTTTTTGTTTTCTTTTTTCTACCACGGCATCCCCAAGGAGTCATTATGTACAATCAGCTCTCTAATTCAGATTAGCATGTCTAAGTACATATTGATGCAACAGAACACAATGCTTCGAGAGGCTCCCCTGCTAGACACCATTAGGTGAAGCACGGGCCTGAGAAGGTGGACTGCTCAAACTGAATCCTCAGCACCAACACTCGTTACTTCCAAGCAGCTTCACAGGTCAGAGGAATGCAGTATTTCAAAGGAATACTGAATGAGGAGTAGGACTAACATTTCCTTAATTACGTAAGATCCTAACAAGCTACAGGTGACTTCCACAGTGGCCCTTAAACCACCACACGCACACTGATGCGGAAGGAAGCCGCAGAAGGTCTGTTCTTTCTGATCTCACTTACCTCCCCTTGCTTAGATGCTACTGGAGGAGAAGAGCCATTTTAAAAGTGAGTGATTTCGGGTAAAACAATGAACACCGTGCTAATGAATCTTTGAGGGGAAGTTGGGAGCTGGTTGCAGGGGGAGGATGTATGATGCTACTTTGTTTTTCTTTTTTTTTTTTTTTTAAAGATTTTATTTATTTATTTGACAGAGAGAGAGCACAAGCAGGGAGCACAGCAGAGGGAGAGGGAGAAGCAGGCTCCCCGCTGAGCAGGGAGCCCGACGTGGGGCTCGATCCCAGGACCCTGGGATCATGACCTGAGCTGAAGGCAGACGCTTAACTATCTGAGCCACCCAGGCGCCCCGTTACTTTGTTTTTCTACTATGGGAATGATTTCCAACGAAACCTCAAATTGACTCGATAGAAGCATGACTAGTGAATTCCCATGGAACCAGATACTTATGAAAGAACCATCATATTCAAGCATGTGTCCAATGCAGAGAGGCAGCTCAGTTTCACAAGCTTCGAGGATGGTGCTAAAAAGGACACATCACGGAAAGAAAAGAGCGGTGGGCTTCTTACAAGGAACATCCTCACATTTATGATCTGTTCCCCTAGTTGTTACTCAATTAAGTAATTAGTTAATTAAGACACCAGAACAACAAACTGAAGATTTCAAGGCGATCAATGGTAAATTACATTTTTTAATATAAAATGTGACTGTCTCTGTGGAATCAGACAGCCGATTCTGACTTGTTCTCTGTATATTTGCTTTCTGCCACCCAAATTTTAAGACCTATATAAACAAAAACAGTATTTATTCTCTTCCCCCAAAACAATTAAGTTTAACTTTTTGGCTTGAAAGTGTATTACCCCACCACCTCTTCCTCTTTCATCCACCCACATTCATTCACTCACAGCCATGCACACATGCTGGGCTGGGCTCTAGGGAAAGCGAAATCAGTGAGGTCTAGCACCTGCCCCGAGGAGCTCACGGTTTAGGGGACTAAAAACACCAATAAAGAGACAAATTACAATATGCTATGGCAAGGGTCCTCAGACGGACATGGAAAGCAGTGCCCATTAAAAGTGAGCCATCAGGGGCACCTGGGTGGCTGTCGTTAAGAGTCTGCCTTCCGCTCAGGTCATGATCCCATGGTCCTGGGATGGAGCCCCGCATCGGGCTCCCTGCTCATCGGGAAGCCTGCTTCTCCCTCACCCACTCTCCCTGCTTATGTTCCCTCTCTCACTGTCTCTCTCTGTCAAATAAATAAATAAAATCTTAAAAAAAAAAAAAAAAAGTGAGCCATCAGGGCAGGCTGCACGGAAAGGACTCATGAAGAAGTGACATCCAGGCTGGCCTCCAGAAAGAGCCTGTCTGCCAGGCATAAAACCGGGAAGGGGTGGGAGCAGGGAGAAGGCCGGGGCTGGGGGAGCAGGTGAGGCAGGTTGTATCTGTTCATGAACACCTCCACCTACATCTGCATGCAGACATGGGCTTTTTGAGTTAATGAATGCTTTATTAATAAAGGCAAATCCAGATGACAACACAGAGAAGCATCCAGAGAGCTGGCTTGCACAAGGGTTCTAGGACAAGGGAGGGCAAGGGCTTGCCCACTACAGAACAAGCATCCGCTTTGGTTAGGGTTATGCCGGCCAGGGTGGATCAAGTTTCAGTGTCAGCAGTAAATTTCTGAAGGAATAAAGTACAAGTTTAAATGTTATGCTTTGGATTTTTTTGAGGCAAGAATTATACCAAGAGCATGCTAGTGACCCAGATCTAAATAAAAAACAATGAACAAATGTCAAAGCACTCACTTCCCCAGTCTCCTAGACACACTGACCTTCACTTTCAAAGAAACTAGAATTGTGTGTGGACCAAATTAACTAATCATGCTAACAATGCTTTTAAAAAGCTAATGCTCTGGTTCTCGTACATAACATGTGTTATCATTTATAAGTGGCATCATAAACTAGCTCTTCTTTTGTTGGAATAAATTCCAGTCCATTCGTCATAAAGATTTATGTGTGAAGGGGTGACTTTATGAGTAAACCACCATTTAGTGGAGAGAAAAAGCTCAAAACAAACTGCAATAAAGCCATCAATGTTCTTTTAATTTCTTGCTTAATTTCAAGTTCTTAGTATTCACCTACTTCCCTATTAGATGGAAACATTTTAATTAGAATAAAGAGAGTTTAAGAAAACTTATGTAATGAGTAAGCTTTCCTTATTACTAAATTGTGTTTACTGAGTTTTCTTTCACATGAGTACACTGGTGCCAGAAGGACATTATATTTACAGCAGGTGCACAGTTACTGACCAGGAAGACTCTGTGACACCCTCATGGAATTACTAAAGTCTGGACATTAACAAGACAAACTACCTAGACCCCACATTCTTGTGACATTAGTTCATATGAAATGAACAAGCAATTACTCCTTCAAAACAGAGGTCATCCAAGAACATAAGGTTCACAAACACATGGTTCAAAACAGACTCTTCCTAAACATTGGGGCTGGTACGATTTTTGAGGATTTTGTTTGTTTGTTAATCTTAATATGACAGGAAACAAACTAAAGAGAAGCTAAAATAATTTAAACTTGATAAAGGTATAGAATGGGAGTATCCATGCATCTTTTTCCCCGGGGCTCATTATCGGTATGGAAAGTACCAAGACCATGTGAGTGGCTGAGGTGTTCCTGTTTACCCTTTCAAGACAGTTTAATTTTCCTGGCCTACAAGACTAAAAAACAGCTTCTGACCCCATCATCAATTTTTATTAATCTTTAAACACACATTGTGGATCAAAGCCGAATATATAAATTTATCTATGTAAATTATTACACACACACACGTAACAGAGTGAGCGTGCACATGCGCCGTATATATATACAACTCCTCTACACAGTAAAAGGCTGACCATGCCCACCCTTTCAAAAGCATCGGATGAGGACAGGCAGGTTTTGTATGCTGTTGCTTCTATCACATGAGACTGCCTCAAAGCTACCAAATGCTGGCTTCTGTAGGGATTCAAACATATCTAGGATGAAGTATAAACTAACATTTGAGGTATTCAAGGATTATGCCAAAATAAAGATAGAAATCTAAAGATATGACAAAATAAAGGTAAGAATCTAAAGGATATTTTTTTCGGGGGGGGTTGGCGGGGAGGGCGCGGGGATGGCTGTAATGAGTTGCCCACATGGAGTTAACATTTTCATTAGTGAGTCAATGAAAAGCCTTCTGGATGAAAATAAAAACCCAAGTGAAAAGCTGCCATTTTTGGAAGAGCTTATCAAAATTATGGCCTTGTGTTTTGATACTTCACTGTGACTCAGAAATCTTGTCCCAAACCCATCATCCCAAGGAGGTACCACCTGGATTTGAAATGAGGCAAGAGCAATCCCTCAGAACCTCACAGATGCTTTGAGAAGTAGGACAGGATCAGGGTCAGGAAATGTTCCTCGGCAGGCAGAAGGTTAGAACAGTGGCCACTGAGGCACAGATCCTACCAACAGCCACAGCATCCCCCTTCTGCCTCTCCAACCCTGTTACTCTCATCAGGAGGCATAAGTGGTTTCAGATCCATGCAGACAATCCTTCCTAATCATTGGCCTGTTCCTTGACCCACTCCTCTCTAATAACCTTGAACCATACTTCCACGAGCATCCCCAACCTGTCCAAGATGGAAGCCATGAGCCACACATGGATACTGAGCACTTATGAAATTGTGTCTGGTCTGAATAAAGATGTGCTGAAAGTATAAAATCCACATCAGATTTCAAAGACTTATTACAAAATAAATGTAAAATATCTCAATAATTTTTATATTGATTGCATATTCCATGGTATTTGATATATTGAGCTAACATATCATTAAAATTAATTTCACTTGTTTCTCTTTACTTTTTTAAAATATGGCTTCTAAAACATTCAAAATTACACATGTGGCTCACATTATACTTCTACTGGACAGCCCTGCCCTAGGCCTTGATGTTAACCACAACTGCACTCCTTCAATATCAAATTCAAGCATCCCTCTCTCTGACTATCCCTACTCCAACCATTCTTTTTTTTTTTTTTTAAGAGAGAAAGGGGGTGGCCAGAGGGAAAGGGGAGAGAGAATCCGAAGCAGGCTCCACACCCAGAGCAGAGCCCAACTCAGGGCTCGATCCCACAATCCTGAGATCATGACCTGAGCTGAAATCAAGAGTCAAGAGTTGGACGCTTAACCGACTGAGCCACCCAGGCGCGCCCCCTACTCCAACCGTTCCTGATCCTATTCCTCGAATCCCCCTGACGCCATGGCCTCTCACTGCCCTCATCTCCCTCGTGCTTCCCTTTTGCAACCTGTCTGGTTTACAGTATGCAGTCCTTCATCACACCAGCGCTCAACTCCCTTGCGCCTTCCCCCACCATCAGTATTCCCCCGGCAAATCCCAATCCCAGGTTAAACCCTACTCTGCCCTCACAGCCTGCATTTGGGCAGCAGAAAGCAGAACTCTTTAAATGCAGCAGCTCCGCTTCCTGTCCTCCCATTTTTGCTTGAACCAGCTGGGACAGGGCTTTTGTCCTCACCACTTCACTCATCCAGCTCATATCAAAGTCACCACCGACCTCCATGCTGCCAGATCCACGGCCAATTCTCAGTCTGCCATCTTACTTGACCTTTAGCAGCATTTGACACAGAGGATCACTCTCTCTGCTTTGAAACACATTCTTCCAGAAGACCTCGCTCTCCTGGCTTTCCTTCTCTGGTTGTTCCTTCCCATTCTCCTTTGCTTCCTCCTCCTCCTTCCTCTTAACACCCCAGTGCTCTGTGTTTGAACACCTCTCCCTATCCATACCCCCTTCAAGACCCCAAGCATCCCAGAGCAAGTAAGAACCTTCTATATGCTGAAAACACTGAGAAGTCTGGCTCGAGCCTAGGCCTCTCCTCTAGATTACAACTCATATATATGACTGCCTAGTCAACACCTCCACTTGGCATGTTAGAGTTAACACGTCCAAAACACAACTCTTGCTTTCTCCTCACCCTTTCTCCCCAACCTGCGGCTCCCACGGGCTTCCCAATCTCAGCAAAGAGAAGCTGCATTCTCCCAGCTGCTCAGTGCAGAAACATTGGCATCCACCCCAACCCTTCATATTTGCACACAACCTGTCAGCCCTTCCTCTGAAACACATCCAGCATCTGACCACTTCTCACTGCCCTGGTCCGGGCCACTATCAGCCCTCGCAACAGTCTCCTCACTGGTCTCCTTACTTCCATCCCTACAGCCCTAAATTAGGGATCAGCAAACTCTTTCTTAAAGGGCCAGATAGTAAATATTTTAGGCTCTGTGGGCCAGATGGTCTCTGTTGCAACCACTCAACTTAGCTGTTGCAGGCTCAAAAGCAGACTCAAGACAATATGCAAACGAATGAGCGTGGCTCTATTCCAGTAAAACTAGAACTTAAATGGACACTGAAATTTGAATTACGTATAATTTTCATGTACCACAAATTATTATTCATCTTAGTTTTTTCAACCATTTAAAAAATGTAAAAAGCACCTTAGTTTGCTGGCTGCACAAAAACAGGTGGCTGGCTGGATTTGGCCTTCAGGTGACGGTTTGCCAACCCCTGCCCTAGACTGTTCTCTGCACTGCATTCAGAGGGATCCCTGAAATCATGGTGTCTTCCTGCTCAACAATTCTCGGATGGCTTCCGTTCTCGTTCACTAAAATCAGAAGACTTTACTGTGCCCCGCCAGGCCCTGTGGAACATGGGCCCTGGCTACCTCATCCTACTCTTCTCACCACACCCACTCAGAGCAGCCACACTGGCCTCCTTGCTGTTCTCCTTGCTTCTCTTCCGCTACTGCCAAACCCACATCCACCTGGGGGCCTTTGCTTCTGCCTTCCCTCTGCTTGGAGTACTCTCACTCCAGACACTACTTGGATCTGTGTCACTTCCTTCAAATCACCTCACCAGACACCTGCTCAAGTCACACCCTCTCAAAGAGCACACACCTGCGCACCCCCAGGCCGACATCCAGGAGCCCTCCCAAAGGTTCACTTTGCTTCACTGCTCCTCATCACACTTAGTAGCATCAACATTTCTGTGTTGATGTAGAAATAAACACATTAGGCCGTTGTTTAAAAGAGAAAACTGCATGGTGTGAAGAGCAGGAAAGCCGGAGGCAGGTCACTGGGGTTGGAAGACCAGCAGCACCACGTCCTGGGACACTGAGCACTGGAGCTCGGTTTCCTCGCCTGCAAAACGAGGACAAGAGAACCTGCTTCCTCAGTGCTCTGAGGAGTAACTAGTGAATAAATGTCGGCACATATAATCACTCAATTACTGTTACTTATTTTTTGTTTGTTTATTGGCTGTGACCCCTCCCCACCAACCAGAAAATAAGCTTTTTGAGGGGAATGGCCTTCTTTTGTTGATTGCTTTATTCCTGGTAACTAGGACAGCACCTACTAGGCATTCAATAAATACTGAACCAAAGAGGAAGTGTCTGAATTTAAGTCACTGGAGGGTAGACAACACGCCACCGCCCACTCCATCAGCACCCAGGTATCAGAGGGAACAAAAGCTCTCTCCAAACCCACCACAGAATAAGAAATGAAAAACCTGCTATTCCAGGTGGGTTTGTTTGCTGATGTTTCCTTCTCCCTGTGGAGAAACAACAATCTGCTACCCTGAAGGGAGGCGCTCCTGTGGTGCCCATCGCCTCCTAGGAAACCTCCTACAACCGAACACCGTGCTATACACGCCAGGGTTACGTGCTCAGGTCTCTGACCAGGTGAGAGAAGAAACAGACTTCAGAGCCAATCAGGTTCAAACTCTGCACGTAAAATGGCAACTCACTACCTAGGAGCACTTCTCTGTGGGTCTGACAATATTTCCTGGACACAAACACCGAAGACCACTTATTCAAAGTAGCTTACACTGAACTGGCTTCTTCTGAAAACACACAGTATCTCCCCAAATAACTGAAGTCTTCCCTGAGCAAAAAGATGACAGAAACACTTCTCTCTACCCGTCATACACATGCGTCACTCACAGCGCATCATGGGTTCATGGATTTGGCATTTCTGCTAGGATGACGGAGTTCTGACTTACAGATGGCATGAAGAGGAGTTAAAGTACTTTTGCGTTCTACCACTTTGTGACACGGACTTTAATGCGGAGACACCTGTATACACCCCGGTGTGGCACGGGCTTTAATGCGGAGACACCTGTATACACCCCGGTGTGGCACGGGCTTTAATGCGGAGACACCTGTATACACCCCGGTGTGGCACGGGCTTTAATGCGGAGACACCTGTATACACCCCGGTGTGGCACGGGCTTTAATGCGGAGACACCTGTATACACCCCGGTGTGACACGGGCTTTAATGCGGAGACACCTGTATACACCCCGGTGTGGCACGGGCTTTAATGCGGAGACACCTGTATACACCCCGGTGTGGCACGGGCTTTAATGCGGAGACACCTATATACACCCCGGTGGGGCACGGGCTTTTTCTGGTGAGAGCCCTACTTTGCCTCAAAGAAACAGGGGATAAGGTCACCTACCATTAAGCAAAGTAGAAACTACTCTCCTAACCCTCTAAACTAAGATGTTTCACAGTGAAATAGAAAATGAACATCTTCAACGCTGGTTCTACCAAGCAGAAAACAAATGAGTGAGACGTAGGTGGTAAAAACATAACTATATTAACTGGCATCTAACTGAGCTACAGAACTGCCCACCGGCAATGCAGTAATGCAAGAAAATCATGAGCATGGAGGAGTAAATGATCACGAGGATGGGTAAGAAACTGGGGGCTAAGTAGTGGATGCACCCCAGGAGGTTAAGGTGAACTGGCGCAGACCTCCCAAAGCCTCTTCTCTGCACTGCTCAGGCCTCCTGCTAACAGCGCACGACCTGAACAAGTTCATGGGGCTCCCTGGGTGGAGGTTGTTCTAAATGGTAAGACCTGAGATTAAGTTTTTTTCTGTTATCCCCTGTGGTGGTTTTGTTTTTTAAATTCTGCACTTGGATGGTCATTAAGGTCACTGTGACATAAACAGCACAGAGGACCTGCATGAGCCAAGCAGGCACACATCCCATATCTCAATACTGCATTGCTATAAGGTGGCAAAACCCGAAAAATCAGGATGATAGCACTCTAATACTGTATTTAGCTGATGATCCTAAATAACACTCTGTCAGCTTTTGTGATCTAGCACAAAACCACATGCCTTGTGATATACCAGCTGGGCTGTGGTAATGCCCTTGACTGGAGGCTTAAAAGCTTCGGTTGGGACATAACTTTGATGTATCGTATTTCCATTTCAAACTGCAGTGATTATCCCTGGATTTGGCATCACATAGAGTACTACCAAAATTAGATTATGGCTAGTTAATACGAGTCCCCCTCCCCTCTGGTGCTGTCCACGGGTGATGCTAGTCTCCCCTTTGCTTATTTGCAAGATCGAAAAGCCATGGCTGTTTGGTTTACAGGATGCAGGCATAAGAACCATCTGCCTGGTCTGGTGTTTCTTTAATTAAAACTTTAATTACAGATATATCTCTGCACAGATACGTGCAGTCTATCAGCTCCTGTTCTTAATTACCTGTGCTAATGAGAACGGAAAGCGCGAGTGTTTGCTGAGCGCCTACTACACACAAGCTCCCGTACCAGATGCTGCAACATGTACTCGAGCAGGCAAAACCACGTCAAACAGCCCAGCCCGAGCTCCAACCCTCCCTACCAGGCCTCCTGCCGCCGTAGCGAGAGAAGTAAAACAATCACTCGGGTCTCTCCTTGGAAAAATGAAGGGCAAAGAGGGGTAAAGTACTCAAAAGGACCAGCACAGGAGAGAGAAAGGACTGGATGATCAAACCCGAATAACCAAAGTTCTGAGGGAGGCACGTGTGTGCTCCTTGTCATCATGTGGCGGATCTGTGAACCCAGGTGAAGATGTGTGCGCAGTGACAAGTCTGGTCTAGGAATCCTAGGATTCTGAAGCATGTCCCACAGTCCAGTTCCCCAGGGAAACAAGAAGCACAAATGAGAACAAACAGGAGACGTTTCCTGTGATCTCCTGACTATGCCGCCACACTGCTGTCCCCTCTCGTCCTCTTAACTCCCTCTCTGGCTAGAGCTGATGCCGCTGAAGAATGGCAAAACCGCCTTCTCATCCCTGGAGTGGGTCTCCCAGTCTCCGCGATGCCTGAACAAGGGCTAACCTCCATCAGCACGGCCCCTAAGGCGGCCGGATGGGGGCCGTGAGGAGGCCCTCAGGTCACACCAAAGCACTCCGCCCCGCAGAAGCTGTTCACGGGAGGGGGCGGGGGGCACCGACGCAGAAGGGCTGGCTGCTTCACTACCATCTCTCGAGGCAGACAGTGAATGGTACACACGCACAGGTGTCCCAGCTTCTGCTCTGCTCCCCTCGGTCAGTGTGACGGAGGGGGAGGCGCCCCGAGCAGCACGTCTGGACCAGCAAAGCGCCCCGAGGAAAGGCCTTCCCCTCTCAGGAACAACGTGAGAAGTCCCAGATGGCCTCACAGCCCAGCTCTAAAAAACTAGGCGGCAAACACACTAGAAGCCTGACACCAGTGCCTCAAGAACGGTCAAGTCCATCCTACTGCCCCACATTCCGTCCTATTCAGTGAATCGCCAACGAAAGCTGACAGTGTTCAGGCTAATGAGGGGTAGTGCTTACTCCTCTAAAAGAGCGATATGAAGACATATTAAGAAATGTCGATAGCGCCGCCTGAGTGGCTCGGTCAGTTAAGCGTCTGCCTTCGGCTCAGGTCATGATCCCAGAGTCCTGGGATCGAGCCCCGCTTCGGGCTCCCTGCTCAGCAGGAAGCCTGCTTCCCCCTCTCCCACTCCCCCTGCTTGTGTTCCCTCTCTCGCTGTGTCTCTCTCTGTCAAATAAATAAATAAAATCTTTAAAAAAAAAAAAAAAGAAATGTCGATATGAACAGCTACTTCGTGCTAGGCCTCCTGGAGGATTTCAAGTGCTTTGGGGTCCAAAGGATAGACACACCCAGAGGGATCTGGCCCACGGATGGAGACAAAGAAAAAGAGGAAGGACAGGAGAAAAAGAAGTTGGGAGCTTGGGGAAAGGACAGGGGCGGGGGGAAGCATACAAGATGGGAGAAAAAAGAAGTGAGAGAGGAAGAAGTCAGAGCCCCCTAACTGTATTCAGTTCTGTGACTAACTTCAAACCTGGTTTTGGGGATGGTCAGATGCCCAATTCCAGAGGACTATATCCTACGGAGTGGATGGCTGGGATTTTTCCCACAGAAGGGGTACTGATTACAGGTGGCTGAATTACTAAACTGGCCCAGAAAGGCCCATTTAACTTACAGTGTAGCTAACTATAGAATTAAGAGCACTGGCCCATGTTCTGGAAGCACAGGTCTACATGTGCACCAATTATTTACATTTCTTTTCTGTTCATAACATAAACTTCCTGTATTTCTGAACCTACCAATTCTGCCAGAATGGCCAGATCGGAGCCTGGGACGCGGCCAGGGCTCCATATTTCAAAGCTGAACAGTGATCCTGGATGTGCAGCCACGATGGAGGAAGCCACTGCTATGGAGCCCCTCGAAGTGCCGCATGGAGGATGGAGCCCTCCTGGCAGTGGTGGTGGCAGGTCACTAAGTCAGGGCTGCTAATGGCGAAGGGACGTAATGCACACGGCTGAGTCCCCTGCAACCAAACGGCAGAACTACTTCCTCTGAGGGGTGCAGCCACGTTTGCCAGTAAAATAAGGAAGCAGGTGCCAGGAGAAGGACAGCACCTGGATTTAAGTACCAGTTCCATTATTTCCTAGGAGTATGACCCTAAGAGGGCTGATTTAACCACCTGATCATCAGTGTTCTCAGGTGCAAAAGAGGGTGAACACACCACTCACCTCACAGATAAATCTAGATGATTAAAATGTACAGAAAGCACCTGGAAAAATATGTGAACCCCGCCCCCCAACAGTGACTTCCTTCCACTTCTTCAACTTAGGAGGAAGCACTGAAGCCTCATACAGTTTTCTGACTCCTTGGGAGCCAGCTCAACAGTGAAAGATGGGGCGTCTCTCCCACGGGTCTCTTTTCTTACATCTCCACAGCCAAAATCCACTAACATGAAAGGGTTAAGTGCTCTTAAATCTAAGCTTTTCTTTCTGGACGGTTAGGAGCCCAGATTTACCTTGACACACCTGAACTTGCATCTGCTTCAGAGGTGCCCAGTAACCGTAAGCATCCTAGCCCCTCTCCCCGGAAGCACACCTGGCTCTCGCAGACAACGTCAGGATACTAACAGGGAAGCTCTCTGAAGCTTCATTTCCTGCGAGGCCCCCCTCAGAATTCGTGTCACTGACACCCCACCCTGCCTGGGTCTCTCCCGGTGGGCAGGATCTGGCCAGCACGCCACAGCCACTGCCGACCCGCGTGTCAGCCCTGCTCTGGCTACTTCGCAGACATCCACCCCCAAAGACGCACCATGACCCTCTTGAGCAGGGGGCTATTCTTCTCAGCTCCATTTGAAAGAGGAGGAAACCGAGGCACAGAGAGGTCAAACCTCTTGCAAGGGGCCGAAATGGGAGGAGGCACTGGACCCCAGGCAACCCGGCCCCAGAGCCCATGCTCCTGGCCTTTACCACAGACCTCACTACAACTGCCTCTCGGTGTGACAGTCACGCCGCCAACAGCACAGCCATAGGATGACGTTTAATTTCAAAAGCACCTTCCCTCTGGTTCCCAGTGTGTGCAGCATACAGTGTTTCATTTATCCTGCCAACAACCCTAAAAAGCAAGTAGGAGACATGATAATATCTACATTTCACATAGGATAAAACTGAAGGTGAATCCATGAGATGTTTTACAAACTCCTATACTATTGAACTGTACAACTGATTTCAGTGTTTTTAATAACATCAACATGACAGTCTTTTGAAGTCTTTCTATTCCAGTTCTTTAGTTTCATAGAACTACCTTAAAAGGTACAAATGGCACATCCAGATACCCTGCTAGTCAAAAGCAGGTTTTTCTGACTCCCAGACTAGAGTTTTCTCTGAATCAAAAACTTACAAAAACTACATCCATGTGGCTTACAACTTACTAGTATCCCTAAATACGAACCAAATAAACAATGCTTCTTGAAAGTAAGTAATAAATATGTCCATACACTAGCTCTCTTAGAAAAATTAAGTTATCTTAAAATGTACTAAGCAGAAAACTTTAAAGAAAACCTAACTGACCTAACTGCAAAATAAAATATCACAATAAAAACATTTCTCTTGTGCACCTATTTATGTCTCTTCAGCTACTACTGGACTGATGAATGAAGTAGCTGGCCATCTCTAGGAGCCATGGGAGCCTACGGGGAAGAGGTCAAGAGGCCCTGATTCTGTCAACAGGGAGCCTGTGACTCTCTGGGGACCATCAGGCCACTCCCCTCAGGGGCCCCTCCCTGGCTACAGGGAGCTTCAGCAAGAAGAGTAGAGCACACTCTGTGCAATAAACTCAAGCTGTGCACTATTCCTTCAGGGTGGGAAGGAAAACGCATCAGAGGAACAAATAATGGGTGGGATCTGGAAAACATTCCTACACAACTCTGAAAGCATTCTCATTAAAAAAATTTAAAAAAAAAAAAACTTAAAATGCAAGGCAACAAGTAAGTTGCTCTTAACTACCGGGACATTCATTCCATGTACATCCTGGCTTTGTAATCATAGAATTTGTATTTCTCAGCTCTTGGTATTTTGCAATTCTGTGAAAAGATAGCCAAGGTCGAAGGCAGGCTTGCAGGTACGTAAGTATAAAAGACAAAAACAAGCTAGTCAGCCCGAGGAAGTGTTCATGAGGTTCCAATCTCCAGTGAACAGCTCACTACAACTAATTTTAATTTGTGGTTCTAATGAATGACATAAACTTTTATAGGTATCAACAAAGCTCAGAGAGGACTTAAATCCATTTCAGTGCTCATTTAGCAGCTTCAGCTGTGTGCAATTAAAGCATCAGCATTAAATGTTAGAGAATAAAATAATGAGACACTTAAAAAATAATCTGCGCTTCAGCAGACCATGCTAAGAAATTTCACATGATTTTTTAAGGAACATGATTTCTTAGGAATTTCCTGCCAGTTCAAAGAACTAACTCAAGTTTGATTTTTGTTTTTAGACTTTGGTTTGTTTTGCTTTTGAGTAAGAATTTTCTGAAAAGCAGAATACAATTAAAAATGTCTCAACAGCAGTCACAAAACAGCATATGTCATAAAGCAATCAGGTATGCAGACCACCGCAGCTGACTACCCAGGCTGCAGCAGAGACAAAAGCACATTTCTGACCATGTTAAAAATGTTGCTTGTTATTAACTTATGCCTCAAATAAATAAATAAATATTAAAGGAGGGGAAAGGTACTTTCTGGGGAAAAGACGACTTTCTTATCTTCTAGTCCATACATGGAATTAAGGGGCTCAACTCTCTGTCCCAATAATATTTGAGAATATAAAATGTAATCTGAGGTTGTAGAACGTGGCAGCTAAGACTGCTAAACTCAAGTTGCCACCGTTTCTGAAAGAAAGAGGAGGTAATCTGCACGGGAAGGGGTGCGTGCTGACAGGGAGGGGGTGTGTGTGGAAGAAGGTGGCGGCTGGCTGCTGTGGATGTGAGTTATGTGTGATCAGCAAGGTAATCTAGCTGTTGCAAAACACGAATAGAAAAGGAAATCTATTGTATGGGGAAATGCACTCACTAAACTTAAATTTTAAAAGGATGAAAACACAGATTACACTTTATTTTAAAAACTGAAATGAATTTTAATACAGAAAATGAAGACAGCATTTTGCAAATTTATCGCTCAAAGGGGTATCTCTATTTGAGGAAATCAGCGTGTTACACTTTGAGAGATGAAATGTTACAGCTTGTACACCAAAATTAAAAAATGAAATTAAATTAAAAAATGAAATGGTTACCAAGGTAATGCAGGTCAGGGGATCAAAGGTGAAGGGTCACACATTATTAAAAAGAAATCCAAAAGGACGGCTGCATCATGATCTCTGCAAAACAAAGGAGCTCTAGTAAGTAAAACTAATATCTCTGAGAATTTAAAATCAAGTTCTTGAAAAGAAGACTCCCCTGTAATTGAACACAAGTCATTCCTGATTCCGTGTAGAGCCATTTTTATTTAGGCACAAAATGAAATTTCAATTACCTGTTACCAACAAAATTTTTGTAAAAATTTAACCATACAATCATATTAAAACCCAAAATATCTCCAATTATAAGTGTTTGAGAAGTACTGACATTTCCACTGGACCCCACACCCTGTTTTCTGGAAATGACAGTGTTTGGTAAGTTGCCAATATATCAGAAATCTAATTTGGTCACAGTGTGGTGAGTTTTTTTCCTCTCCTCAAGGAATGAGTTCCAAAATTGAGTTTTTGCAAATTTGCTTCATTTTAAGTAGCTGCATAAAATTTCCATTATTGGAACATTTAGTATAACAATGTTCTAGAAGACAGCAATAAAGTGATACATGATAAAATAAACTGTGTAACTCTATCTATTAAGATCTGTTCTCACATTCAACTCTCACTGCACAGAGGGGAGAAAAAACATTTTAAGCAAAATAACTTGCAGTTCTACTGGAATTACACAGAATTAATAGAAGCTTGACAACAGGAATCTCCGACAATGAAAAGTATCTGACAGGTTAGGCTTCAATATCTTGTTATTATTTACCCATCTTCCTCATTAAGAAATTAGAATAGTTTGTTTTAAAAAGGACAAAAAAGAGCTAAGGTTTTGTTTTGCAACACAAAGCTACCGTCTAAATCTCGACATACATACTTTGCAGCAACAGCAAGCGTAACAATTAACAGTTACAGCAAATAATTTCCATATTCCTTCCACTACTAAAGGAAGTGAACATGATCACGCAGTAATCTTTAGTCAGCTCTCTAAAACCAAACTGGAGCAGGCTACATTCCCTGATTTCAGGATCCACAGTACCCAGCATTTACTGGACCGCAGGCTCTAACCGGCAGTGCAAATGATGGCTCAAGGGTGGGAGGGTAAATGGGAACATAAATGTCACCACTGGAAGTAAAACAGGACCTGATTTAAGTACCACCCTTCTTCCAGGCCCCTAGTTACGTTGCATCCCACAGTATCCAACATCAGAGTTTACCTTGTTAAAATCAAATTCCAAAAATACTTCTATATTAAAATATAGACAACTGCCCAAAAGGATTTTATTAAAAGGAACAGCATATTCTTTCTGATGGCTCAGAGCAATCAATAAATAAACAAACTCTATAAACATCAGACTTCTGTTCCCCCGATTAGGTTTTGTTAAAAATAACGTGCAGAGCTTCATGCACTAGATACAAGTGTGTTAGTGCCTTAAGGCCACGATTCTAAAAACATGATTTCTCTTTTTAAGTTCCATAGCTACTGAAAAGTAAACTAGCATTTCATTTCTCGGGAGTGCTCATCTCCCATGAAGTCTGTCACATATGTATTTGTTGCTGGGAGGCATGCAAGCAATTGGGAGCACTCCGGCAGCAATCGATAGCCACCAAAAAAAGCGCTGGTGCTCACACCGCTCCAGCCGGCTCGCAGGAGGAGGCAAGAAGCCAGCGGTGTACCGGCAGTCAGGCTGTGTTTTACTAAAAGATTTCCTATGAAAATGAGAAAAAGGGTACCAACTCAGATCAAGTATCTACACACACCCCTTCATTATCAAAACACATGTACTTATCAAATAATTTCTTCTTAAAACAAGAGGAAAGAGCACCTAGAGAGGTTTCTGCTAACATCTTCTAAATCACTTCTAAAATTCACCAACTCACAAAAATATGTTGGCCCAAATGCTGTACCAGTTTAACCCCTGCCAAAAGTTGCGGAGACACCAACCCATTCCAACATGATAGCAGCCCAAGTAGTAAGGAACCGCTCTCACTACAACCAACCGAATTCCCACAGATGATTCCATGGAAGGAAATGATGACAATCTAAGTAAAAAACACACAGAACTCTCCCCAAGTTCTGACAAATAAGTGGCTCTGAATAAATTTGTGCCAATAAATAATCTACGAATAATTTTGCTAATTGGGGTGGAGGAAAGTAAAGGCCACCAGGAAGTAGTACGTCCCTAATATTCAAGGGTCCTGGAATATAATTTAATGCCTAAAAGGAGGGCTCAAGGACAGGGCACACCTGGGGAGCCCTTCAACCACACGTTGTTGCCAGAGCCGTTTCACTGAGACAGGCATTTGGAACATACATACGTTTTCCCACAGAAACAATCTGGCAATTTTCTACTTAACCTGAAATCTGTTAAAGCAACAGGTCCGCTATGAATTCTAGAAGCTATGGGACCTGCATAGCTTTTTATTTTATTTTTTCCCAAAGGACTGACCCAAGCTGAAACTTGATGTATACAAAAGATTCTCCTAGCTCCCTTCCTGGGCCCCAGATAGAGTGGCTCAGGAACCAAATTACCATTTTCGGGTCTCCTCCAGGAGTCCCCTTTTCTTCCGTGAGGCCAGGCACTGGTTGACTACAAATGGACTGAATTTATACCTACCAGTGCATGCAAAGACTAAGGAGGCTTCTTCAACCCAAAACAAATCCCTCGCTGGTAGAACTGGCATTTTTACATCAAGGGGCACAGAAGGCTCGTCTACTGCAAGACAGTCCCCTTCCAAAATGATGACCAGTCACTGAATTAAACAAGGAATGATCAAAAATCCTACTAACCCCCCAGAACTTTAGGGGCATAACTAACATGCATGCTATCCTCGATCTAAACTGGAGAACTACGCCGCCATAGTACACACTAATAACATCACAGAAATACACAACCAAGCTTCACTGTCAGGAGACCATTAGGTCATCAGAGTTCCAGTGAAGAACACTTTTCCAGGGAAATCCTCACCCATAGTAAGCTCTCAATGTCTGGATCACTTTTTAGAGGGACATGTTTTCCAACACACTCAATTTGTATTCTAGGTTAGTTTCTTTTTGTTTTTTGCCAAGGACCTGCCAGCATTTATAAGCACAGAGAATTGGCTCATTTCTCAACTAAACAGACACAGGACAAAGAACATCATTTCTAATGAGGTTAAATCATGACACAAATGCTGCCATGTTTACCTCAAGCATATTACTTACAAAACAAAATACATGGGAGAACCGAAAAGAAATGAAAAATAAACAGCTGAGAAAATTCAGAGTCAGAAAGCTAGGAGACAGCCGGAAACTAACATTACAACAGAACCCTATCTATCTCACTACTTCTTTACCAAATGTCTAGCAACTCAACAATATTATGCTCACCGGAAACTAACCTCAGCAAGTGTATTCAGAGGTGAAAAAGAGAAAATGTCCAGACAAAAGTTTATTACAGTGAGAGGCAAAAAAAAATCTGTTTACCTATAAATATAAATAAATAAATCACCACGTCATTCAATAAAACAGACTAGAATAAAATGCACTTGAGCTAAGTATATCCTTCAGTTAAGTGGGGATTATATTCCTATTACCCTTTCATGATAGAATTTGTTAGAAATATCATCTACTGAAAAACTAAAAAAATAAAAGCATTTGGTCCTCTGTGCCCTTCCAACAACAGTCACCATCTCTACCATTTCTTCAACCTTTCTAGAAATGCATCTCTGCCAAGCTTCTCAAAGACAGTCTGTTCTAAGATATGTGTGTTTTTCTCAAAACTTTCTATCAATGATAGAGCAACCTACAGTTATAATCATCACATTACTTCCACTAGTCCTCAGGAAAAAAAAACCCTAAAAACTGCAGGTTAAATACCTTTCTACCCATGATTTTATCCTCAACAGTATCATTTTTTCGGCCTAACAGCTTCAAAGATTCCACAAAAGGTGAAGAGAGTGGGAGGAAGGAACAGCAGAGAGCCCCCAGGAACTTTTCAGAGTGATGAACGCGTTCATTACAGTGGAGGGTCAGGCTTGGTCCACGCGGCGTGTGCGTGTGCACACTTAACACCGTGCATGTGCACACTTAACAAAAAGCCATTTCAGAATGAGGGGGCACGCAAGACAGAGACTCTGCCCTCCCCTGCACCCTTTGAGCCACGCGGCCAGGCTGCGGTCCCCATGCAGAGAAAGCAGGGAGTCACGGGGGAGCGCGGGAGAGCCGCTTTCACTGAGCCGCTGAACCCCAACTCTGGAACCACATTTTCTAAACTGAAAATCAGAGCACTCTGAAGTCGCTTCTCTGAGACTACAAAATCAGCTTTAGACAACATACTCCTGGCTTTGCAAATAATATGTAAATTCACCAAATATTCATCAGATTTGAAATGTATATTATGTCAACTTATAGCCAAGACGCATTCCTTTCTGGTACTATCCCACTAGGGGAAAAGAGTAATACAACATATGCCAAATTCCCCCAAATACAAATTTATTAAAACAAAAGTAAAACAGATTCATCCACTGTATATTTTGCTTGTATATTACTTGTTTCTAAGCTGACTAACTGCGCATGCCCATGCTTTTTAATAACTGCTCTGTGGCTTCCTACACGACAGTCAGGATCATCAAGACGCCTACCTTTCCCATCTCCTCGTCTATTCATTGATTCTCAAACTTCAAGCTGAATAAGAAAGAACCCCCTACTTAAACCAAGTCATTGTAAACATTGTTTCCCAAGTCCCGCCACTAGGAAATGACGATTTAGTGCACCAAAAGAGGAACTGAGCACTGCAGTTTTGGTAAAACCGCCAGGTGAGTCTGACCATAAGAGTCATAATCCTCACTTTAAGAAAAAGTGCCCAGGTAAGTCCAACCCCACCTTCCAGTCTCCCCCCGCCGCCACACACACACACACCCTGCCTCCTGCAGGCATGGGGTCACAGCTGTCAGAACTGCCAAAGTGTAAAGTTAAGGAACAAATTCCAACTGGTAACAGCTTAAAGCGGTTCTCCCTCCCAAAACTATTAACATTTTTAAAATGCCAATTGATCCCGAAAAAGTCTTTAAAACCCAAAAGAATGAAGCTGCACTGGAAGGTCGGTGGCTTCACAAGACACAGGAAGTCCTTCCTGGGCTCTGAAATCAGGTCACGCGGTTCTGGCTTCCAGTAACAACAGTTCTACCACTTACTACTTCTATGACCTTGGACAAATTCTTTAATTTTTTTACCTGAGTCTCACTCTCTTCATTTATAACATGAAGATAACGACAGCCCTACTTCATAGGACTGCTGTGAGAATTTATGACAATAAGTAACATCAACTGCTTAGCATAGTGTTTAGAACCTAAAAAGCAATCAACATTAGCTGTGTGACTGCAATGATTATGACACTAATCATCTTACATTCCTTTTCTTATCTCATTCTTTCTAGGACTTACAAGAGGGATAATGCTATTCCCCATGTTTGCAGATGCGCAAAGGTTAAGTTCAAGACATAAACCTTAAAAATGGCAGAGCTGGAATTCAAACTACATCTGTCCAGATCTGCCCTACTCCATGACTTAGTACCCGAAGGAATGGAAGGTGTCCCACAGGCGCCAAAAGTATCACACGGGCTCTGTGCACTGCGGCTCCCAACACACAAGTGGACAATGAGGCAATGAATGAATAGGTAGGTCCTTGAGTTGAATACACACCTCTCCATCCACTGCTATACCCATCACAGGACCTTACACAATGCATTTACAAGGATACAGGTAGGATTTGAAGCAGTGGAATGACAGAATTAAATTCAAAAACATATTTACATATTTGCATGCTTAAAACAAGGAAGATATACTAGTTTCCATTCTGCAGTTCTACCCACTATTTTAAATAAAATACAAATTCATTTACTCAAATATTTATTGAGCACGAAACTCTGGGGCAGGCTCCGTATGAGAGGTGCCCGGAGCACACAGCGAAGGGCAGAGAGTCCTCACCAGCGAGTAAGGATTCCCACACAGCACCCTGAGCGCAGAGGGAAGGAGGAGTGCAAGACCCTGTGGAAACCCATGCAGGGAGGGGTACCCCCTCAGCTCGCAAGGGGGCCTGCAAGTTCTCCCTAAGGAAATACCACACAGCTGTGATCTGAAGGACAGCAAGGTGGCTGGTGACCATCTTCTAGGCAGAGGAAGCGACATGTCAAAGGGAAAGTGGCAGGAAGCACCTGAGCGTGTGGGAGGGACTCAGGGAGAAGGAGGGGAGAAGGGCTTGGCCAGAGGCTGGAGGGTGACAGACGTTAAGATTCCACAGGCCTCGCAGATCATGCTGAGAAGCTGGGATCTTAAGTACAACAGGAAACCAATCAAAGGATTGAGAAAAGGGGTACTGTAACCCAAGTGTGTTTTTAAAAGACCACTCTGGCACCTGCGTGGAGACTGCTTGCGAGGGGGCCAGGTACAGGCAGGGACAGGAGCCAGGAGATCCCTCAAAGCCGACTGGGCACACATAATTGTGGCTCCGACAGCAGTGGTGGCTGTAAAGAGTGATTTGGACAGAAAGGAAGTTTATTTGCAAACAGAACCAGTAGGTTTGGATTCAATGCGGAGTAAAATAAAAAGGAGGGGTCAAAATGGCCTCTGAGGGGAAAAAAGTAGTAACTGTACAGTGGAGAAACCTGATCAACACCACCTCAGCCGGGTGATCAAGGTTAAGATCATCACGAGCAGTCATGCTGACAGCAGGCACCCTTGATATGATGTGATGAGCATGGCAGCACACCTCTGGGGTCTTCCTTCCCAAGACCCAAACCCCAGCCTAGAGATGAGAAAAACAGCAGACAAACCCAACTGAAGGACATCATACAAAATACCTGATCTGTCAAGGTCAACAAAAACAAGGAAAGTCAGAAACTGTCACAATCCAGAGGAGCCTATGGAGACCCGATGACTAAATGTAATGTGGAATCCTGGGTGGGGTCCTGGAACAGAAAAGGACTTTAGGGGAAAACCAAGGTAATCTGAATAATGGGTGGAGTTTATTTTATAATAATGAATCAGTATTGGTTGACTGGTTGGGACCAGTATACCAAAGTAATGTAAATAGGGGAAACTGGGTAAGGGGTACATAAAAACTCTCTAAAATCATCTTGCAACTTTTCTGCTAATCTAAACCTATTCTGATTGTAGAGGTTTATTTTAAAACTGACCCCCAGGCCTGACTTGAGCACCTGGGAGATGCCCTTTATTGAGACAGGAGAGACAGAGAGGAAGATAATCAGTTCTGTTTCAGACACTAAAGCAGAAGCCTGTCAGACCCTCCAGCAGAGATATCAGGTAGGAAGCTCTGGTGTGGAGCTCTGCAGAGAGCCCTGAGCTCAGAAAACTGAAGAGCCTGACGGGCTGAGACTGTGGAACTGGGCTGGGGCGGGGGGGGGGCGGGTCACTGTGAGAAAGAATGGAAATCAAGAAGTAAAGGCCCTCAGATTCCCAGAAATATCCACATTTAACAGTCACACAGGAAAGACTAGTTTCAAACCCCGAGGAAATTCCACTTTTAGATGCTGGGTAAAGACCAAGAAGGAAGAACCAGCAGTGGGGAGAAAAACCAGGGGCATACACGATCCCAGACACCAAGGGAAAAGGCGTAGTCAACTTGCTTGACTACATCTGAGAAACCAAATCAAGTCCTGAAAAATGCTCCTTATATTAAACAACTTTGACGTCACTAGTGATCTAAGAAAAAAGTTTCAGCAGAACAATGGAAGCTAAATTCAGACTGGAGTATCTGAAGAAGAGGCAAAAATGGGGGGGAAAGACAACTCTTCTAGGAAGTCTGGCTCTCAGGTTTGTATACCCATGTTCACAGCAACATGAATCCCAACACCCAAAGGTGGAAGCAAGACAGGTATCCATCAATGGTCGGATGGACAAAGTGTGGTGTATACATAATGGAACATCATTCAGCCTATAAAAAGGAAAGACATTCTGATTACATGCTACAACATGGATGAACCTTGAGAAATTATACTAAGTGAAAAAAGCCAGTCACAAAAAGACAAATACTGCATGATTCCACTTATATGAGGAACTTGGAGCAGTCAAATTCACAGAGACAGAAAGTAGAACAGAAGCTGCCAGGGACTGGCAGGGAGGAGAGAATGGAAGTTAGTGTTTAACGGAACAGAGGTTCAGTTCTGCAAGAGGGCAGAGTTCAGGAGATGGATGGTGGTGACAGTTACACAACAGTGTCAATGTACTTAATGCCAAAGAACTGTACACTCAAAAATGTCTAAGATGATAAAATTTATGTTATGGTATATTTACCACAATTAATTTTTTTAAAAAAGAAGTCTGGCTCTCAGAATGTTAAATCCGTATGAAGTTACAATGACCTACAGTGAAAACTACCTGAAGCTAGAATACCTTAACCTAGGTCAGCACTTCTAAAGACACAAGGCACATCACGTGCGGGTTACAGATGCTGAGCTCCTCGTTCTCTGCAAGGAGCCTGGGACACCCAGACCCCTGCCCAGTGGGCTCTGACCTCAAAAGAACTCACCCACTAACCCAGCACACCCCAGAAATACTTCTATTTTTGATGTGTGCTAAGATGGGAGGAAAGGTGGGACACAACAGCTAGAGAAATGGAGGATAGAGATTATTATTTCAATTCTATTTTCAGTGGCAAGAAAAGTTGCTTTAATTCATTTTCTTCATCAACCCACAACATTTGCTGCCAAAAGAAAAAAAGGATTGTGACCTCAGCTTACAGAAACTGGTGTCCGATCATTCAGAAAAGCCAATGAAGTCACACTCTGTTTTTTGAAAGATCTTTAAGACTAGAATAGGAGCAATAATTTTCACGATACCTTAGACTGATAAAAATTAAATGAGTGTGTAAGGAAAGAACACACAATGTGGGACTGATGAAGATACACTAAACAGATCAATGAAGAGAGGGCATCAAGATAAAGAACCACTCGTCTGTGGAAATTTAGCACAAGGTAATCAGGCGACATTTCAAATCAGTATGAAAGGATCAATGATTCAATAATTAGCATGTATTGGGAGGGGGATGAAATTAGGGCTCTACTTCACCCTGCCCATTTATAAAAACTGTTTATTTATATTAAACATCTCAGGATAAAAATACATAACAGATAAGAAAATCTAGGGAGAATACTGAATAACTGGGGTGGGGAGACTGTCCTAGGCATGCTTTCTGGGCCAGAAAGATTCAAAGTCTGAATGCATGACTCACAGGACTGCCACAGGATATATAACGAGCTAAGAAAATTAAGAATGAAATACAGGTGGGGCACCTGGCTGGCTCAGTCGGTTAAGAATGAAATACAGGTGACGAGCCAGGGAAAATTATACACACACTTGTTTACAGAAAAACACAGAAATCAGAAAGAAAAAGATGAAGAATCTACTAAAAAAAAAAAAAAGGGCAGAAGAATGATCAAACAAGTCAGAAAAGTAACAAGCGGCCAAAACATGCCAAATCTTAGGAATATGCAAAGAAATGCAAATTAACAGAGACACCATTTTTCACCTGACAGAAGATTTTAAAAACCTAGTGTTGGTTAGGGTTTGGGGAAATGGACACTCTCAGCTACTGAGAATACAAATTGGCACAACCTTTCTAGAGGGCACATGACAAATGTTTCCACTCTTAGATGAGGAACTGCACGGTAGGCCTCTCTCCTATGGAAATAGCCGGTGAAATGTGCAAAAATATGGGAACAAGAATGTTAAGTGCATCACTGATTACACAAGCAAAATCCTGGGACAATCCATAAAGGATTGGTTTAAAATTTTTACAAAACATCTGTGCTCTGCAGTTATGCACAGCCACAGCCATGTACTCGTGTGGGAAATGACAACAGACGGTGACACAGGAAGAAGAATGGTCAGGCAAGAGGCATGTGTGATTCCTGCAGGGGGGAATGTGTGTACTCACACGTACATATACACACAGAGACTTACATACATGTAAACATGTATATATACATACACATGCACACACACTACACATACACACGATTTACATATGCATTTTAAAGTCCAGGGAAGGATATAAATCAAATTGTTGACAATGGTTTACATTTTTAAGAAAATTTTAATTTTTAATCTCTACATGCCTTTGTTGTTAGCACAGTTCCAATGACCATTCATTATTTTTATAATAAAATATATGTGTCTGTATACTTTTTTTTTTTTAGTATTTTATTTCGATAGAGAGAGTGTGCAAGCAGGAGGAGGGGCAGAGACAGAGCGGGAGAGACACTCTTAAGCAGGCTCCATGCTGAGTGCAGAGCCTGCTGGGTTCAATCTCACAACCCTAAGATCATGACCCAAGTCAGACGCTGAACCGACTCAGCCACCCAGGCGCCCCTGTCTGTGTATTTTTATACAGAAATATAATAAGGCGATTTCTACGGGAGGGGTAGACTACCTATAGCAAAAAGGATGTAGGCAATTTAGTGTGCTCCCCATTACCTCATTCACAGATGAAGTCCCTCGAATATAAGCCAGCTTCCAGTTATGACTGAATGGTCTTAAAACATCTGTATCAAATTCTTTTCAACAAAGGAATGCCCTATACTTATCAGTCAGAAGCTGTATCTTCTTGAGCTATGACGTTATATATGGCACTAGAATCCTCAAACAGAAAGCATAAGACTCAACAAATAAAGGGCAATCTTCATGCATACCCAAATTAGAAGAAGGAGTTATGGTCTGTCAATATGATTTCAAGCAAACAAAAAGATCATCATGAGGCTAAACAAAGGCTACATGAAAACTCACTGAAGGATCCGTCCAATTAACAGATCAGAAGAATGACTGCAAGGAGTGTAACTTTAAACTCAAACACTGCTAAACTGCTGAACTCTAGCTAAACTGGTTTGACTGGCATAAAATCTCCACCCCACACGTGCCCACAGACACCCCGTCAGCACCACCACCTTAAGGCAGTACGATGCAGTAAGACAGGTGGTAAAACAATTTCAATATATCAATCAATATACAATAGCAATTTGATTTTAAAATTACTAAAAGTAGCCACCTTTCAATTGGGTAATACCCCAGAGGAGAAGCAGATCTGTAAATTATTACTAAGACAACTGAGAAACACAGTGGACAAAACTAATACCATGAAACAACATTAACTCAAAGAATTCAAAATATCATTGAACAGTCAAATCCTTTAAGAGTAAATATAATTTACAGTAGTCCCCCCTGATCTGTGAGGAATATGTTCCAAGACCCCCAGTGGATGCCTGAAACCACAGCTAGTACCAAACCCTATACAGAGAATGTTTTTTTCCTATATATACATACTGCAATAAGGCTAAATTTATAAATTAAGAGATTAACAATAATTTAATAAATGAACTGTAACAATATACTGTCATAAAAGTTATGTGAATGTGGCCTTTCCTCTCAAAATCACTGTCCTGCATCAGCCCTCTTCCTGTGACCACGTGAGGGGATGAACCTCCTCCCTGAGGACAGACAGTGACGTGAACGGCACAGGCACTGTGACAGAGCGCTTGGCTACTCCTGACCTTCTGACACTATGTCGGGAGGAGGATCACCTGCAGTTGACCGTGTTTAAGTGATTCCATGAAAGGCAAACCACAGTCAAGGGATGACTACTGTAATCTGAATTGGGGATATCAGTAATAATATGCCTACAATATGCACACCCTCCCTACAATGTATCTTCATACATGACTAATCTTGTTTTGCTCTCTCAATGGGAGATAACAGAAAATATCTATTAGTCTCTGGCCCCGTGCACGGCACAGAGCTCCCAAAACCCTCACAATCTGCCTAAGTGGTAAGATTATCTTTTCTTCCAATATTTGGTATTCGACCCTATCCCTGACACAGGGCTCCTAAACCCCTTGTATCTCCCTAAATGATAAGAGCACTTGAAGCATCTTTTGTTCTAATGAGGCAACTTCACATGGGCCCCTGGATGGCTCCTGAGAGGTGGCGGGTCACCAGAAAAACCAAGCCATGATTAGAAGCTTGGATCTTTCAGCCCCACCCCATCCTCCAGAGAGGGGAGAGAGGCTGGAAATGGAGGTAACAACTGATCACGAGGAAGCCTCCATAAAACCCCGACAGTTCGGGGTTCAGAGAGCTTCCAGGTTGGCAAACATCCATACGGGGAGGATGATATACCCCACCCCCCAGGGACAGAGGATCCTGCACTTGGGACCTCCGAGACCTTGCCCTATGTATCTGGCTGTTCACCTATACCCTTTATTATATCCTTTAATAAATTGGTAAACCCAATTTTCCTGAGTTCTGTGAGCACTCTAGCAAATTAAATGAACATCAGATTTACAGCCCATCAGAAGCACAGGTGAGAACCTGTACTTGCCATTGGCATCTGAAGTGGGGTGGGAGCAGTCTTATGGGACTGAGCCCTTAACCTGTGGTATCCGATGCAATCTCCAGGTACACGGCGTGAGAATTGAGTTAAGCTGTAGGACACCCAGCTGGTGCTGGAGAGAACAGCTTGGCGGGGGACACCCCCAACGTCTGGTGTCAGAAGTGCTGTAAGTATGGCAGTGGTGTAAGCGCTAGGGAGACACAGGTGAACAGAATTTTCCCACAACTCATTCCTTCCCATCCCTGGGATCCTGCATCATTCATCATTCATACAACATTTACTGAGCACCTACTATGTGCCAGGCACCACTCCAACCTCTGGGGATACAGCAATGAATAACCCAAAAATCTCTGCCCTGGTTTATCTTGCATTCTAGTGGCATCAAATCCATCCCACCACTTAAAGCTACATCCCACTGCCTGCCCGAACTCAGCTCCTGTATCTCCCTGTTAATAGGTTCTACTTTTCTCTTTACAATACATTTAGCACCTTATTTTGTTTATTTTCAGTCTCCTCCTTTAGAATGTAAGCTCCCTGAAGACAGAGATCTTTTTCTGTTTTATGTGCAGAATACTGCCTCCTGTAAGACGCTCAAGTATTTGTTGGGCCAATGATTGCCCTCTCCTCTCTCTATGGTCTCTTCCTCCCAACATAAGTCACTCACATCTCCCACCTATAAAACATAACACAAGGCTGCCTGCTCTACACCCCACCGCAGCCTTCACTTCACAGCCAAGCTTCTTCCAAGTTGCAGAACGGCTATAGCTGCCCTTCTCCTGCCCTGCTCTACGTCTCCTAGCCCCTGGCCACTCCCTGCTTCTCCTCCCACTGCTTCAGATGTGCCAACGCTCTTCTTCCCTCTGTCCAGAACCTCCTCTCTGATCACTGATCTCAGCAAGCTAACTTCTCCTCATCCTCATGTCTCACGTCATGAAAATATCACTTCGTAAGAAAGCCTTTCCCTGGCTTCCAGTCTAAATTAGACCCTAGACCCTCCTCTCCTGTAGCAGCCGATACTTCTGCTCCCTTATCCTTTATCTGACTTTGCAAATACACAACTATTCTTATGACTATTTGCTTAATGGCTGTTTCCCTTTGAAGGCAAAAGGTGTCCGGACCACCACCATAAATAACAGATACGGATACGGATACGGACATGGACACGGACACGGACACGGACATAGACACGGACACAGACATATCCACCCCCAGGGACTAGAGCAACGCCTGACAAAGGCGCTCCACAGCCTGACAGAATAGCTGGCTATCCAACGAGACTATGAACTCAGCAAAAGCAAGTTCAATGTCTATTTTGTCCACTCAAGTATCTGGTAACAAACACATTTCTACATCTGGCATAGAGAGAATGTTTAACAACATGTATTAAATAAATGCTGAATGAATACAAACAAGGGGAGACACCATAATCTTATCTGCTAAGGAAAAAAAAAAAAAAAACACTGGCACCATCTTGGCATCTTGATCCATATATATCGCCTTCTGAACACTTTCACTTAAGCGTGCAGCTCCTTCAATACAGGTGGCTTCCCCAGCATCTACCTCCCGCAGCACGTGCAGTTCCCAGCGCCCCTCCAGCATCACCCCAGCGCCCACCCAGCTCCTGCAGTGCGTGCAGCAGCTTCTCTGGCCTCCAGACTGTAGCACACAGAGGTGAGCATCGCCTAGCAGCCAGCAGCTTCCCCCAGGGCCACCACCTTGGGGGATTTTAGAGCACGGTACCTCCAGTAAGACAGCTCCCCACGAAAAGCTCTCCTGTGATGCACCAGAGAGCAACTTCTGCCAAGGTCCAGAGGGCAGATTTCTATCAAGCTCCACCAAGCTCCAGCAGCACGACGCCAACAGCCACGTTTCTGCCTTACGGTAAGCCACAGGGTCTCAGTCCTGCGGGCAGGGGACCTTTTCCCTGGGGGCTCTCTCTTAGCCCTAGAGGTAGCAGCTGCTCTGCGTAACTGCTATTTTATCTTCTTTTTTTACTAGCCAATCTCTCATTACTTCAATTCCCTGTTTCAGTTAAAAATTCTTCATATTAGGGGCGCCTGGGTGGCTCAGTCAGTTAAGCGTCTGCCTCCGGCTCAGGTCATGATCTCAGGGTCCTGGGATCGAGCCCAGCGTCGGGCTCCCCACCGAGTGGGGGAGTCTGCTTCTCCCTCTCCCTCTGTCTCTCCCACTGCTGTGTGCTCTCTCTCTCTCCCCCAAATAAATAAATAAAATCTTTTAAAAAAAAATTCTTCATATTAAACTTGTTCTTTCAATTTAATGTTTGGTTTCTCTTTCCTGATTGGATCCAGCCTGATATAGATTTGGAATTAATTTCTATGTTTGTAAGGTACAGAGTCACATTTCTTTTCTTTTCTTTCCCACATGAGTATCTAATTAACCAAACACCATTCACTGAAAAGACTATCCTTTCTCTACTATTCAGCAGTGCCTTTGGTGCAATCAATCGAGTGTCCAGATCAGAGTGGGTCTGTGTCTGGACTAGTTGGGTCAATTGGTCTACTTATCTAACGGCACTCTTCATTCCTACAGCTTGATAATCAGTCTTGCTACCCAGTACAGTAAGCCTGCTCAGTTTGTTGTTCCTCGAAATTATTCTGGCTATTCCTTGCTTTTTCCATTTCCACGTACTTTAATATCAGTTTGTCAAGTTCCACAAAAAAGAAAAAAAAATCTGCTGACATTTTCACTGGTATTATATTAAATGCATAGGTGAATTTGAGAAGAATCAACATCTTACAATATTGAGTCATCTAATCCATGAGCATGGTATATCTATTTAGATCTTTAACTTTACTCAATATTTATTGTTTTCTATATAGATGCCTTATACTTCTTTAGATTAATTCTGAAAAATCTGTGTTATTGCAAATGATATCTTTATTACATTTTGTTAGTTGATACGTAAAATTGCAATTGTGTCCAGCATTACCTTAAATCGTGCAACCTTATTTATTAATCATAATTAACTTATAAGGAAACTTTTTGGATTTTCTTCGAACACAATCACGTCATCTACAAAATCAGTTTTATTCTTTACTTTCTGATCTTTGTACTTTTTATTTTTCTTGTCTTTATTAAACTAAGTAGGACTTCTAGTAAAATAATGATGAGAAATGGTAACAATGAAAAGAACTTATTTCTTCTCCAGTCTCAGAAGGAAATTTTTCAGCATTTCACCACTAAACACAATGTTTGCCATAGGACTTCTCTAAGTAATTGCTATCAACTTAAGGACTGTTACTATTTAGTCATAATGTGTCATGGGATTGCATTTTATATGGATGATTTTTGTATCTATTGACATTATCACATTACTTTTCTGCTTTATCTTATTAAGTTAATGATTTACACTGATTTTTCAAATAGTAAGCCTATCTTTAGAAGTCTGATTTTAACCTTTTGAAATTTGTCAAGAATTACTTTGAGGATCAGCAATTTTGATAAATGTTCCATGTTCGTATGGAAAAAAAAAAGTTCAGTCCCCAGATACTGGGTGCAGTGCCCTATTTCTTTCATATTTCATTTTATTCTATATTTCATTTTTAACATTTATCACTTCAGTTTGCTAGTTCTCTGTCCTACTGTGTCCAGTCTACTGGTAAACGCAATAAGATCTCAAGTTTGTTAATTGTGTAATTGAGATCTTTTATGTCCTGATTCTTTATCAGTTAATCAAGTGTATTTAAATCTCCCACTATGATTGTGGATTTGTCTATTCTTTGTTAGTTTTGTCAATTTTTGCCTTGTGTATTTTGAGACTATGTTTTTAGGTGCATGTAGATGTAGAACTGTTGAGTTGACTGCTTTATCATTAGGAATGTCTCTCTTTATCCCTATTAATGCTTCTCTGCCCTAAGTTCTACTCTACTAATATAGGTACACAAGTTTCCTTTTGATTAGTGTTTGAGTGATACATCCTCTTCTACCATTTCACTTTCTACTTATCTGCATCCTTGTAAGCAGCATGAAGTTATGAATCACTTTGTTTTGTAAACTAATCTGTCAATCTTTGTATTTTAAATGAAAAACTTAGTTCATTTTTATTTCACATAATTACGAATATCATAGTTTAAATCTATCATCTTACTGTTTGCTTCCAATTTTTCCCAAATGTTCTATATTCCTTCTTCTGTCCTCTTGCCTCCTTTTGGATTAACCAAATTTTACTCGATGACAACTCCTCTTCCTCTATATTTCCCCTCTATTAGTTTGGTAGGTATATAATATATTCTTTTATTATTCTTTTAATGAGTATCTAGAGATTACAACATGCAACCTAAATTTACCAGTCTTAAGTATATTACTATTTTTACCACTTCCTGGACAATGCAAACATCACAGGATACTAACTCTGTTTACATCCCCACAACTTATACGCTATTTTAATATATACTTTTGTATATTTTAAACCATACAAGGCATTATTGTTGTCCTATACATCAAGATTCATTTGCATTCACCCTCGCTCTGTTCTTCACTTTCCCTGCATCTTAAAGCTGCCATACAGGATTATTTCCCTTCTAACTAAAGAAGAATCTTTAATATCACTTTCGGTACAGGTCTGGTGAGATTACTTCTTTTCATTTTTTGCTGATCTAAAAAGGTGGTATTTTGTCTTCACTTTTTTTTTTTTAAAGAGTTTATTTATTTATTTGACAGAGTGAGACACAGCGAGAGGGAATACAAGCAGGGGGAGTGGGAGAGGGAGAAGCAGGCCCCCCAAGGTGCAGGGAGCCTTTACTTTTGAAAGGTTTTTTGCTGGTATAGAATTCTAGATTGGCAGTTTACCTTCTTGTTTACATTTTAAAAATATCATTCATTGTCTTTTGACTTCTGCTTCTGTTGAGAAATTAGTTGTCAGTCTTACTGCTTTTTTTTTTTTTTAAAGAGAGAGCACACGTGGGAGGAGCCAGGGTGGGAGGAGGGGGGTGCAGAGGGAGAAGGAGAGAGAATCTTAAACAGGCTCCACGCCCAGTGTGGAGCCCAACACAGGGCTCAATCTTATGACCCTGAGATCATGACCTGAGCCCAAATCAAGAATAAGATGCTTAACTGACTGAGCCACCAAGGTACCCCTATTGCTCTTTTGAATGTAATTTTTCTCTAGCTATTTTTAAGATTTTTATTTTTAAGATTTTCTTGTTATCTTTGGTTTTAAGCAATCTTATGTTTCAGTGAGATTTTATTTGAATTTATCTATCTAGCTTAGGGTCTACAGTATTTCTTGAATCTGTGATCTGATGCTTTTGTCTGTTATAGACAATTCTCAGCCATTATCTCTCCAAATACTGCTTCTGCACCATTCCTCCTTCCTCTCCTACTGGGATGTCAATTACACACTCATTAAACAATTTCACTGAATCTCACATCATACATACATTGTTTTATGTATATCCCATCCATTTTTCTCCACAATTCTCATCGTTCTGAATATTTATTTTCAAATTATTATTACCACTCATCTACTGTTAAGCCCATCGATTAAGATCTTAATTTCAATTCAGTTATAATCCTTCAATCTAGAATTTACATTTGGTTCTTTTTTTTTCCTTTTTTTAAAAGTTCCAGTTCCCTGATTCTTAATTTTGTCTTTTTTTTTTTAAACATATTACATACAACACCATTTTCTAAAACTTTATTATCTGGATCCCTGTGGATCCACTTCCATAGTCTATTGTTTCTTTTGGTTTCAGTCAAATTGTCTTAAATTCTCATCTGCTGGATGAATGCCAGTCATTATAAATAAATGCAGGTATCATTTGAGGCTCTGGGTAATGTTATCTTCTTCCAGAAAGGATTTACATTTATTTCTGTCAAGATCACCTGGATCCAATCAAAAATTGAGAGGATCTGAAGTTGGACTTGGCACTTCTGAGAGACTACTATTCCTAGGATACAGGCCTTTGGGACCTCTCTCTGCTCAAAGCCTAAGAAGTTTTCCAGGGTCCCTCCTCCCTGATTTACATGTATCAAAGTATAATTTCTGCCCCCCACCTTCCAATCCCTTGAATCCATCAAAATCTCTATTTGGCTTTCCAGCTTCTTGCCTGCCTGCCTCTTCTTGAATTAGCAGATTTCCTCTATGACAGAAGTAGATTCAAATCTGATCTCCAGGGCACTTGGGTAGCTCAGTCGTTAAGCATCTGCCTTCGGCTCAGGTCATGATCCCAGGGTCCTGGGATCGAGCCCCGCATCGGGCTCCCTGCTCGGCCAGAAGCCTGCTTCTCCCTCTCCCACTCCCCCTGCTTGTGTTCCCTGTTTCACTATCTCTGTCTGTCAAATAAATAAATAAAATCTTAAAAAAAAAAAAAAAAAATCTGATCTCCTATCTATGAGCTACCCTCCTCCCACAGATCCTGGCCCCACAAATCTTCACCATCTTCTAGCTCCCCATTACCTTCAACATAAATTTTGGTTTAAATTGTATCCAGCTTTTCTACTTGCAAGAAAGAGGGCCCAACCACTTAGTCTACCATTAACAAAAATTTTCCCCACTCCCATATTTTCTATCTTTGTGGATTTATACCTCTTGTGATTCTCTTCTATCATTTTATCAAAATTTTGGAAGGAAGTAAAGATAAATCCATTTCAATGAGTAACTGCTTAGCCAGAAATCTCCAGTTACTCATTTTATTAATAGATCTTCTATATATTAAGGACATTAAACCATTGTCAAATATGTGGTAAATATTTCTCCCAGTTTGCCATTTACATTTTAATTTTACAGTATTTTTAGCACATAGAAATGGTGAATTTATATGCAGTCCAATTTATAGCCTTTTCCTATCTAATTTTGGTGTCATTAAGAAAACTGAACACTTTATAAATATGACCCATATTTTCTTCTAGTATTTTTATTATTTCCCTTTTATATTTAATTTTTAAATTTATTTTGTATAAGGTCTAAGATACAGACCTACCTTTTATTTTTTTCAATTGGTAAGCCAATTGTCCCAAATCCATTTAAATAAATAACCCTCCATTTCCTCCTCTAAATGATACCTAAGTTACACAAAAATTGAAAAATATTTCCTTAATATTTATAAAATTTTTCTTTGCAAGATGGTACTGCTAATCCCTCTTACTCATTCTCCTTACTACTCTACCCTCCCTTGGCTTCTGTGATCCTCCTAGTTCTCTTCCTCTCCAACTATTCCTTCTGAGTCTCCCTCATAAGCTCAATTTCCTTCCTATTCTCTCTTCCTTTCATCTAAGGATGCTCTCTTACTCTCCAGAGAGGATGGGGGAAATAGTTCCTTTCCTGAACCTCCCCCTTTCCTCACTCCCCCTACTCTCCTTGGAAAGTACCACCTGTAAGCAGTTCCTCTCTCCTGAGCACCCAAATCTATATCCAACTGCCTTCTAGGATCTCTGTCTAGGTGTTCACAGGTGCTCTAAACTCAACTACACAAATATTAAGTTCAATGTCTTGAAACTTGCTCTTCTTTCCATATTCCATTATCTACAGTGTCACTATCATTCAAGCCAGAGTCTCAGTAATTTCTCCTCTCCTTTGCCATCACATCTTAGAGGTCAGGGTAGATCCTGATTCTAGCTCTCAGGTCAGATCCTTCTCTACTGCCACTGCCTAGAAACAGGTCTTAATTATCTCTGGGAGGGATTCCTCCCCAGATTTCCAGCCTCTAAACTGCCCACGGAGTGACTGTATAAAATGAAAATATGATCATTTTACTTTTCTGATAAAATCTTTCCATTGATCCCTATTACTTAGAAGATAAAAATATAAACCCAGCATGGCATATACAGCTTTCCGTGAGCTGGCTCCTGCCTGCCTCTCTAACCTTAGTTCATCCATCTCTCTCCTTAAACCCTATGCCAGCCACTCCTGATTAACCAAGGACATCACTCCTCCTTGCACTCCTTTACACAATTAGTTCCTTCTCCCTGGAAAGCTGTCTTGGTGCTTCTCTTTGCCTAACAAACTTCTAATCATCTTCAAAATACAGCTTGAGAGTCATTTGTTATACAACAGCCACCATTTATAGGCCTCAAATTTATCTTGTACATACACACTTCATAATTTCATTATATCCTTTATTGTACCATATTGCAATTATTTTTTACGTATGTCTTCCAACATGACTATCACCACCTTTTCCTTCCTTCCGAATGGCTTATCTCAGGGCTTGGGGCACATAGTAGGCACTCAAAATGATTACTGAACAAACATAACAACAGACAAAATGCTTAATTAACTGGCTTATAAAAATTATCAAAAATGTATTTCTTGGGGCACCTGGGTAGCTCAGTTGGTTAAATATCTGACTTCAGCTCAGGTCATGGGGATCCTGGGATGGAGCCCCACGCCTGGCTCCCCACTCAGATCCTCTGCCCTTCCTGCTGCTTGTGCTCTCTCCCTCTCTCTCTCAAATAAATAAAATCTTTTTTTTTTATGTATTTCTTTTTTTAATATTTTATTTTATTTTTTAAAGTAATCTCTACACCCAACATGGGGCCCAAACTCACACCCTGAGACCAAGAGTTGCATGCTCCCCTGCCTGAGCCAGCCAGGCGCCCCAAAAATGTATTTCTTAATGGAAAACTATAAAGAGTGACATTTGACTCAAAATAAAAGCTTAAGAATCTCATTATGTAACAAACGTATCTCTGAAGTTTTGCAAATAGTCCAGAGGCACAGTAAGTAACAGTAATGAGGCTTTATATTATAAATTTAACCCATGCAGAAATAATGGTTTGGGGGCTCCTGTTAGTTAAGGAGTTAAACTGTCTCACTCAAATACCTTGCTATTTATGTTCTACACCAGAAGAACATAAAGCTAAAAGTCTCCATAACTACAGCAAAAATTTTTTTAGCCTTTGCATACAAAAGGCACAAGATACTCTTTGTTTTTGAACTTCTGTAAAAACCTTCGCACCCTGGGTGTTATGCACAAACAATGAATCATGGAACACTACATCTAAAACTAATGATGTAATTATGGTGATTAACATAACAATTAAAAAAATTTTTTTTAAAAACCTTCGCACCCATTTCCTGATGATGGTACAACTACAGCCCCGGGGAAGGAAAGCTGCATAACTTTCTTCACTTGGGCAATTGCTTCCTCACTACAAAGAGGATGAAAAGAGCCATAGCAAACATTCAAATAAAAAGTGACTCCATGTAAATGAAGAGTGGATAAGGGCATCTTCCACTAAGTTTTAGATGATGAGAACGTTCTGATTTCTCAGATTATCAAAACAGATTTGTTACGAATGCTTTAATGAATCCGTATAATCTACTTTTAAGTACAAAGAAATCTCAGTTGAAATTTTAAAATCAAATATACACAGGAAAATGATAGGAATATCCTATTAACCTATTTTCAAAACTACTCACGGACCCGTCAGGCGCTCTCGGAGGCCTTGTTACCCAGAGCCCCGGTCACCACCCCTGCTGCCCTAAGAGTAACGCCTCACGGTAACACGGACACAGATGGAGAAGCAGCAACTGCTATACTGAAACTTCCAGTTCCCACGATGGAACGCTGAAATCATCCACGTTAACATCTTCTAATCATTAAAAAGCTAGAAATCGCAGACTAGAGCACACTGTGCCCCCCTAACTTGATAAACCACACTGACGCACCACCTCCCGCACGGGGCTGTGAATTCACGGCTACTGCGTGTGTGGGCTGCCATATGCCATCTACAGAAGACTGTGCAGCCAGAGAGCAAACGCGGGGGGGAGCCCCCGCCCATAGCAAGGAAAGAGTTCCTAACATACCACCTTTGAGAAGTAACCAATATCCTGATTTTTGAACTCATTATTTCCTTGCTTTTCTTTGGGGTTTTCAACCTATGGCAGTCTTTGTTTGAATATCAACTTTACAGAGATAGCATTCACATACAATAGAGAGTATTTTAGGATATATTCACAAGGTTGTGCAAACATCACTGTGGCTGTTTTTACCTCAATCGGTTTGGCCAAGCTGGACCTTCCCAGGATCCCTTCCCTGAGTCTGCCCAAGATTTAAAAGGTGGAAGCAGAAGAGCCACTGCCTTCAGAAGGTGGTGACAGACAGAAACAGGAGCCAGAAGGTTCCAGCCTTTCCAACACTAGCTTTATTCCCCAACTGCTAGTCCTGATGACCAAGAGAAGACACCCTCCCCCCTTAACCGCCAGCCCCCTCCAGGCCCACCTACCACTGGATGCTAGGCAGCAGACCTATGAAAGCAGCAGCCTGGGGCACCTGCGGGGCTGTCAGTCAAGCGTCCGACTCAGGTCATCATCTAAGGGTCTTGGGATCGAGCCAAATGTAGGGCTCTGTGCTCAGCACAGAGTCTGCTTGAGATTCTCTCTCTCCCCCTCCCTCTTGCTCTGCACCTCCCCCCACTTGTGTGCTCTCTAAAATAATCTTTCAAAAAAAAAAAAAGAAAAAGAAAAAGAAAAGAAAGCAGCAGCCTGGCAGAGGTGACAGCTTTTCCTGCCTGGCTTCCCAGAACCCCGCTGGCTGCCAGGCCACCCCCACCAGAGCTTTAGGAAGTGATTCCCGATGCTTCTCTAACCCTCTAATTCTTCCACTAGACTCTGTTTCCAGCTTCTTCCACAGTTGCATACAGTCTATTCTTATAATAAATAAATCCCTTATTCCGTAACACTTACAGTTCTGCTGCACTGATACCCACTAGCTACTTGTTTTCCCTAATGATAGCTGAGCACTGGCTCCTTCCAAACTTTACAGAAATAGAATCAAACACTGCATTTCAAGATTCTCCCATGCCATTGCATGTAGCTGTATTTTGCTCATTTCTCACTGCTCTTTAATAATCTATTTTACACTATATATCATTTCAACAAACTTTTTATTGAAATATTATTTACAAACAAAAAAGCACAAATCACAAGTATATTTTTATGTGTCCATGTATGCATATCACACCCATGATCAAAAACTAGAACATGACCAGCAAGCCTGAAGCCCTAACAGACCTCCCCTACTCTCCAAAGGTACCTACTCCTGACATCCAACCTGTGGTTAATTTCCTGCTTCTGAACTGTTTTGAACTTGTATCCAGAATCACACGATATATAAACTTAAGAGTCTGGTTTCTTTCACACCGCAGTATGTTTGTGAGTTATTCGTTTCCTGAATATAGCATAAGTTCATTCGTTTTCATTGCTACACAATTTTACATTATATGAATATAACACAATTAATTTTTCCATTCTGTTGTTGGTGAGCATTTGAGCTATTTCTGGTTGTTGGGAATTTGGAATCACACTCCCGAGAATGTTCTTGTACGTATCTTTGGTATACATATGCACATGTTTCTGTTGGGAATATACCTGAGCAGTGGAACCGCCAAGACATGTGGCATGCATGACTTCCACTCTGATAGGTAATTCTAGTTTTCCAGCACTAACGTAGACGCCCTTCAGCAGTGTATGAAAGCTTCCACTACTCTGTTCCTTGTCAGCACGTGATGCCGTCTTTTCTAATTTAGTCATTTGGGTGTATAATAGCATGGTGCCGTGGTTTTAGTTTACTTTTCTCTGATGACTGATGAGGACCTATGTATACTGACCATCTGTGAGGTGCCCGTTCAAGTCTCTGGCCCATTTTCTATTGGGTTTGCTTCTCTTTTCTTTGTGACTTTCAGGACTTCTCAAAATGTTCTGATTATAAGCCTCTGTTGGCCAGTCGTACTCTATGGCCTGACTTTTCATTCACTTAACGGTGCCTTCTGATAAAGAGAAGTTCTTTAAATATAATCCAACATATCAACCTTTTATTTTACATAAAGTTAGTGCTTTTTGTGTTTTATTTAGTATTTGTTTACTATAAATATGGGCAAATGAACTGAAGTTTTAAGTGTTGTATCTGTTAACTCATGGAATCCGCCAAACCATCTGAAAAAGTAAGTAGGATCAGGGAGCCTGGGTGGTTCAGTCAGTTAAGCATCTGACTCTTGATTTCTCCTCAGGTCATTATCTCAGGGTCATGAGACTGAGCCCCACATCGAGCTCCATGCTGGGTGTGGAGCCTGCTTAAGATTCTCTCTCTCCCTCTCCTTCTGTCCCTCCCTGCTGGTGTGCACGCATTCTCTCTCTCTCTCTCTCTCTAAAAAAGAAAATAAATAAAAATAAATAAAATAAAATAATTAAATAAACAGAATAAATTTTTTAAAAAGTAAGTAGGATTATCCTGGAGGCACACAGTGCTGGAGGTGCACTGAGCAGAAGAGGAAGCTGCCAGATCCATCAGGTTCTTATAATCTTAGCATTGTGTAATAAACAACCCCTGCTAAGAGTGCTCTTCAAACCATACCTAATCCTCACCCACATACACAGAACATACACATAACATTCACTCACATACAGGGAACACACACATGCATACATGACACATATAACATTTATCCACATACAAAGTAAATAACATTTATCCACATACACAGAACATATACACATATACCTAGGACATTTACCCACATTAACAGAACAGGCATGCATATATAACATTTACCTACATGCACAGAACATGCACATACATATAACACTTACCCACATAGAGAATACACCCATGTATATAACATTACCCACATGCACAGAACATACATACACACACATAACAAACATGTGACATTTACTCACGTACACATAACATTTCCAGCCCACACTTCAAAAATTAAAGAAGTTAAGAACCAATGAAGTCAGCCTGACTGTAAACTCAATTGTGTTTCCAATGCAATTTCATGAAAGGAAGAAAAGATACAGGACTAAACCATTAACACTAGCATCAATTCACAGAGAATCACAAGCTGAGAATTTAGTGGTACAGATGAATAATTCAAAAAAAATCAAACAGTAAGAAGACTGAAAATTAATGAGTGGGTTTGAAGGAAAACAACTATTTTGGTAAAAGAAAGCAAAGTGAGATTAATCTTCATTACATATTTGTGAAGTATTTTTAAAGCCATACTAAATTTGTTGTCATTGTGAGCTCACGTCAGTGTCAGAGAGGGGGAGTACAGTGAGGGAAATCTGGAAGTGTGCAACAAGGATGGCTGTAATTACTCTCAATAAGACTGCTCTCAATGGAACAATTACGAGACCACGAGTAGCCAACACCTACTCTGAGAACTCCCTATGTGAAGGTTTGAGCTAACCTCTTGATCTTTTTTCCAGATCCTTCCCTGACTAAGCCAATAACATCAGTTTTCTAACAACTGAAGTCTCTCAGAAACTGATCATCTTGTAAAATACGGTGTCTTTCCAAACTGGATGGCCACTTTATCAGGAATGCTCACTGTCACAGTGTTTTGGGATTAGATAGGAAATGGGACGAACACTGAAGAGCCCTACAGTATGGACAGAGAACAGCAGCTAACTGATGAAGATGGACTACAAGAAGAAAAGAAGAAAGAAAAATTTGTTACAAACAGGTGCTTCATCGCATTAGGTTAAAATATTCAGAAAGGAAAAGGATAAAGAAGGCGAAAGGGAAAACAGAAACAGATAACCTCTGCCCAGACACGAGACTCTTGAGTGTTATCCACCGCTTGAGTCTTAGTCCAAATTGGGAAGTGTCAGCTGGTTCCAATGATCTGTGTTCTCATAATGTAATTGTACATTTCATAAAGCCCACTTGACTATTACAAATGTTCCCCTCCAGATTTCCTTTTGCTTACTTTTAACCACAGTCTGTTTAATTACAATGAAGGCTTCTTCTGAAAGCAGTCAACAGTAGAGTTGAGGTGGTGATTCTCAACCCTGGCTGCACTTAGAATATCCCAGGGAGCTTTTAAAAATCCTAAGCCTGGGGCTCACCCCAGAGACCTCAATTTAATTGGTCAGGGGTGGGATCGAGGCCCTGATATATTTAAAAGCTGTCCAGATGATTCTAACATTCAGCCAAGGGAGAGAACCAACATAAGAGCGCTGAGAACAAGAGCAGGGACTGGTTTCTCTAAGCTCCTCCATAAGGGCATTTTTACCATTTTGTACAGAATCAGAGAAGACCCACACATACACTCACCATGACACCCAAAGAGTGCTCCCACTTGTTTCTAAATACCCTTTAAAGGGTCAGTACCAGCCCCATGTGAGAGTCACTGATCCAGACAATGAACGGGTCTGGCCTCCACCCCTCTGGGCATCAGTTTCCCAAGCCACCGTTCTGGTCTGTCATGCTCTAACCTTGCTTCTGACACCCCAGGAGCCCAGGCCTCACTGTGGCAGCCGCCTCTGGAGGAAGTCAGAAGCCCAAGCAGGCAGAGTATAGTCCTGCTCCCCAGCTTCAGCCAGGGCATCTCTACTTTCGTCTGTTTTATAGATTTAGGTTCCCCATAAGTTTATGTTTGAAAAAAAATCGTTCAGCTACTTAAAGCAATTTTTTTAAGTTTGAAAACTGGCAGACCTTCCAGTTCAAAAGTACTTGTATTCAACTGAGAAACATAGGGCTCCAAACTGCAAGCTCCTGTCTCACTCCTCCTGCATCTAAGCCCAACACAACCCCAAGACTCAGCACAGAGCAGGGATTTTGTAAATGACTGGCCAATGGGCAGAAGAAGAAGAGGAGTGAAAAGGAGCCTGAGAAAGTGACTTTCTCTCCCCCATTTCCATCTACCACTTGGACAACTCCTCATGGATGTGTCTGAGACTGCAGATTTGTTAAGAGGCAGACTAAGCTCCTGTATGTCACGTGTGGCTTGGCATATGGTGACCACAAGGCATTCTATCTGTGAGGAGGTCCTCTGGAGAGATGTGGAAATTTTGTTTCTTCTTTTAAGGATACAAGTGTAGGTGCCTGGGGTGGAAGGTGAGGTGGGAGGGAGCAGACCAGCTCTAAGACGGATCCCACCATCCTGGCCTCCAGTGTAAACTCCCTCCCCTTGAGTGTGGCAGGAGGACCCACCTGTGGACCTGAGAGTTGCTTCTAACAAACAGAACACAGCCACGTGATGGGACACGGGTGATTACACGTGGGATTACATCACTTAAGACTGCAGCATTAGGACTCTCTCTCCCTTGCTGGCTTTGAGCCAAGGAGCCATGTTAGGAAGGCACAAGTAACTAGGAGCTGGTGGCTATCTTTAGCTGATAAACAGCAAAAGATTGAGACCCACAGTCCAACAGCTCACCAGAAACTGAATGCCGCCAACAACCCCTTCAGCTAGGAAGAGGATCCTTCCACAATCAAGCCCTCAGATGAGAATCCTGGCCAACACCCTGGCCAACACCCTGAATGCAGCCTCAAGAGACCTTAGAGCAGAGGGCCCAGCTAGGCCTTGCATGGACACTGGTCCCACAAAAGCTGTCAAGACAGGAAACGTGTGGTGTTTAAAGGCACTCAGTGTACAGTAATATGGTCTTGCAGCAATAGATTACAGTGTGTAACAAAGGAAACAAACAGCACATTCCATGGTCCTGTGGGTGGGAAGAGCAAAGCACAACTGAAGAGCTGGGAGAACATGGCTGAAGCTCAACCAAAGTGGGGATGAGGGCCTGAGATGAGACAGGAGAGGGAGGGCAGCCAGGCTGAGCAGAGAGTGTCGGCCATCTGTTTAAATTTATATCCACAAAACAGTGGAAAGCACTTGAGGAGTGTAAAGCTGGGGAAAAACATGATTTGATTCACATTTCACTATTTTAAGAAGGTAACTTGACTGCTGTGGGGGAATGAACGAGAGGAGGTCCAGAGCAGAGGCGAGGGAGTGACACGGAGGCTCCTGCTGGTGTCCAGGAGAGCAGCGGTGACGGTGGCACTGGGACAGCGGAAGGGTCACAGTGAAGACAGAACTGGGTTCATGAACTTGGGTGAGAGAAGAACTATATCCTCATTTCACTAAACTCCAACTGAAATGCAGTATTTTGTTTAACTGTGAGTACAGGCAACAAACCTCAGCAACATGGGCTGTACCCGTGACTTATAAATCTCCCATGTTTTTCATCCCAATTACCAATGTCGTGACAGGAAGTATCATTTGTGTTTATCATTTCTTCACATTTATGGTAGTTACAGACCCACCACTAGATCCTGTTATTTAAGAACATTTCAGGAGTATATGTGTTGTCATATCACAAATCAGATCTGTGTTTTCGTAAGATTTTGGTAACTACTTCAATACAACTGGTTTCCTCTGTAATCCCGCAGATGATGTGCATTAAGACATAATTCCAAGAAGGTATCCACAGCTTCTTCACTCCGCTGCAAAAAAGCCCAAGAAAGCCCTGGGCGGGGGGCGGGGGGGCAGGGAGAGACGCAGTACAGTGTGGTGCTGTGTTCGATCTTGGGGGTGGGAGAGAGGGAGGGTAAGGACTACTGTAGAGGCAGCAGAGTTGGGGAAAGATCCAGAGTTCAGTTGTGGACGAGCTGCCTGAGGTGCCCGTAAGCATTTGAGGAAGGGTCTGAGGAAAAGCCGGAGCCTATAACTGGGGACATACAGATGGATTGCGAGCTATGTGCGTAGACGAGAATACCTCAAGACAGCGTGCAGTGTGAACAGAGACACTGAGGGCAGAGCCTGGCAGAACCTGACCCCTGAAAGGCTGGATGAGAAGAAAGATGGGCATGGGGTACTGACAGGCAGCTGGCCCAAGAGGAAGGAGCACCCAGAAGACGCACGATCACAACAGCAGAGAAGCGTCTGGAATAGGAAGAGCTGTGAGGAGGCTGCAGTGTTTGCTGGGTTCAACAGCTCGTACGATGTTGGAAAAGACGGGCAGTCTCACTGGAGCAGGGGCAGAGGGTGCAGACGGGAACCGAAAGAGGAACTGGACAGTGAGAACGCAGAGGAAATTCCTAATGCTGAGGATTTAAAAATGGGGCTAGTGATGGAAAGGGAAGCTGGGTTTTGTGGACGTTAAACTGGACGAGCTGGTAGAAATGGAATACAGGAGAATGCAGGACAACTGCCAGACTCAAGTCCCTGAGAGGGGGAGGGGCTGGCGTCCAGAGCTCCTGTGACCAGACTGGCCTTTGACAGAGGTTAGAAGACTCGGTTCAGTGGTGGGAAGATCTGGAGTGAAGCAGCTCAGCAGCTGAGAGGCGGGGGTGGTGGTGATGGTAAAGAGGGTGGTCCGGCGAGAAACAGGCAGAAAGTATGAAGTGGTCATGGAGTCAGAACAGGCTTAGTGGTGGAGAATCCTAGAGAACTGTGGGCGGTGCTAAGTGCTCACTTGGTGACCAAAAACTGACAGAGACAGAAGTCTGACTCTTTATCCCGTTTTTCTCCAGCAACACTGAGCTGCTGGGCTGCGGGAACAGAGAGGGCAGGAGATGGGTAGGGTTCACTGGGAACAGGGATTTGTCCAGTTGGGTGTGACAGGAAGAGAGAAGAGCAGGAACGCTGAGGACATTTGTAAAAGAGTGATTACATACTGTGGACTCTGGAATTTAAGCTGGATGAGAAAAAAAAGGGAAAAGAGGACACCTATGGATGGAGGTCCAGGGATAGGCCCCTCCAAGGAAGGGTGTGAGTAGCACTTAGGTCATGCCCTAGGGAAGCGAGGGGGGACTGTGGGTAAGGAGCAGGAGCTCTGCTGGCAACAGGAAACGCGGGCCCACTCCAGGTGGCCACTAAATAATGAGGTTAAGAGAGAGTCCACCAGCTGGTTAGAGCATGCAGGAGCCCCAGGAGAGTGGCCCACACAAACTCAGTGCCTTGCCTCCTGAAGATGACATCTCTGGCCATACCTGTTACTTAAGAGACGGGGCCTCCAGATTGCCAGATCCACAGGGCACGCATCTGTTTGGTTCACGCCTATTTTGCCCAGAGTCTACTGTTCAAGAAGTACTAGTGTGTATGAATGTTATTAAAACACAATGAAGGGGCACCCGGGTGGCTCAGTCGTTGAGTGTCTGCCTTCGGCTCAGGTCATGATCCTGGGGTCCTGGGATTGAGCCCCGCATAGGGCTCCCTGCTCCATGGGAAGCCTGCTTCTCCCTCTCCCACTCCCCCTGCCTGTGTTCCCTCTCTCGCTGTCTCGCTCTCTCTGTCAAATAAATAAATAAAATCTTTAAAAATAAAAAAAATTTAAAACTTTAAAAATTAAAAAAAACACACACAATGAAGTGAAGAAAAAGACAGAGGCAGGAAAGGACTGAGCTCTGTGCTGCATGTGGGACGCACTCTCCCCCGTGACACTGGGGCCAGACCACCTCGGGTCCACGAGCAATAAAAGGCAGATGATCTACACGTACTTCAGAGATTTGGCCGACAAGGTGGTGGGGTGGGGACCCTGTACTAGCTGCTGACAAACATCCTGTCCACTGACCCAGGGGCATGCAGACGAGTCATCAGTACGTTCTGCTTGATTGTAAATAACCATATTAATTCTTTTTTCAGGTGTCTCCAACTCTATAAACCATCTCTTGGTCTCACTCTAGGTTCTTGGCTCAGGTAACCCACTCCAGCAGACACCAGACTTGGCCCCTTCCTTAGAGGTCTTCCCTGAACCTCTGCACCAAAGAGGGCTTCCACTTCACTCTCTTAGAGCTGTGCTCTGTGCTACCCTTGTAAACTGAGCCATAATTCCCTTTCCTTCACAGCAAAATTCCCATCAAAAATCACTAACACTTGCAGCCCCCACATCCCCATTCGCCTTTCCCCCCATTGGAGAATGGGGCCTCTGCGCCCACCATGCAACTGAAACCACCCATCAGGGTTACTAAGAGCTTCCAGGTGCCCTAATCAATGGTGACATCATCCTCATTTCACTTGACTTCTCAGTAACCTCTGATTATATACCCCCTGTTGTAGGAAGATTAGTGACCGCCCAAAGAAATCCTAATCCCTAACACCTAGAAATATGTTGTGTTACATGGCAAAGTTGCAGGTAGAATTAAGAATTAAGGTTGCTAATCAGCTGAGCTTAACATAGGGAGATTCTCCTGAATTATCCAATGGAACCAATGTAATCGTAAGAGTCCCTAAAACTGGAAGCGGACACAAGAGAGGTCAGAGTCCGAGACAGGGGTGTGGCAATGGAAGCAGGGTCAGAGACACGCTGTGTTGATGGCTCTGAAGACGGAGGAAGGGGCCGGAGCCAAGGAATGTGGGCAGCCTCTAGAAGGTAGCAGAGGCAAGGAAACAGATTCTTCTCTAGCACCTCCAGCACCGAGCACAGTCCTGCTCACACCTTGATTTTAGCCCAGTGAGAGCCAGGTCAGATGTCTGACCTACAGAACTCTGTAAGATAATAAATCCGTGCTGTGTTAAGCCACCAAGTTTGTGGTAATTTGTTACAGCAGCAAAAAGAAAACTGATACACCCTCCTTGAAACACATTCTTCTCTGGGCTTCCACCGCACACTTGTGTGGTTCACCACTCCCCCCTCGCTCGGCCGCCGCCTCCTGCTCCACTCAGGGCTCATCTTGTCCCTTCTCCCAAACATTGTTTGCCCGCAGGGTGACCTCATCTAGTCTAATGGCTCTCCAATTTACATCCCCAGACAGGACCTCTCTCGGACTCCCAGACAGCTGCCTCCTCGATGCTGCCACTTCAGTGTCTACCAGACACGGCAAAATCAATACACCCCAAAGAACACTCTTGATCCGCCCCACCCTCCCTTCCCTCAGTCTTCCGGGTCTCCGTTATGAGCACCAGCACCAAGGTTGTGCCTGAGGCCACAAACTAGGAATCGTTCTTGACTTCTCCTTTCTCCTACCTCCTACGTCCAATCCCACGAGCCCTAACACCTCCACCTCCACTTTTCAGCCTCACTCTTACCACGATCGTCTGTTACTCTAACAGCCTCCTCATTGGTCTCTCTGCTTCCCCTGTTGGCCATAGAGAGGCCAGAAAAAGACTTTGAAAATAAAAAATCCATATAATATGTCACTCACTTCCTGAGAGTTTATCCTCCAATGACTGTTACTCTTAAAATAAAATTCCCAATCTTTATACCTACCAGACACTTGGAGAGCTAGTCCCTACCTACCTGGCCCATCTCACCTTCCAGATGTCCCCTCTGCTCCAGCCAGAATGTCTTTTTTATTGTTCCTCAAACCAAATGCATTCCTGCCTCAGGGCCTTCGCACTTGGCTCTTCCCTCTGCCTAAAATGTTCCTCCCCTAAATCCTCAAGCAGCTAGACCTCTTTCACCATTCAGATCTCAGCTCAAAAGTCACTTCCTAAAGAAAGTCAAACCACCCAACCAAAGGACTCACACCTCAGTATCCTGATCTATCTTCTTAGCACTCTCTGAAATTCTTGTCTCCTTGTTTACTTAGGCATTGTCTTTCCTTCTAAACTATAAACTCCATGAGAACAGGAACTTACCTGTCTGGTATCCTCAACCCGTGCCTGGACATACTAGGCCCTCAAAAAAACTGCTAGGCATAACTGATAGCATGAAACACAATGGAATACTAATATGCAGGCAATAAACATGATGCTATGGATCACTGTCAAAAAAGCCCTAAGACAGGGGCGCCTGTGTGGCTCAGACGGTTAGGCGTCTGCCTTCGGCTCAGGTCATGATCCCAGGGTCCTGGGATCGAGCCCCGCATCGGGCTCCCTGCTTGGCGGGGAGCCTGCTTCTCCCTCTCCCACTCCCCCTGCTTGTGTTCCCTCTCTCGCTGTGTCTGTCAAATAAATAAAATCTTTAAAAAAAAATAAAATAAAAGCCCTAAGACATATACAACCTATTAAAAAACCAGATTACAAAACTACATGCACAGTAAACCTATCCTGAGTTAATAAAATGTACAGCCACATCAGCACAGAAAAATATCTGAAGAGACTTCTATCAAAAAGTCAACTATTTCTTTCTGATGGTAGACTTTGAGGTGATTTGGCCCACCTTTCTACCTGTGTCGTACTGTGTGAATTAGCCGCAGGAGGGTTGCGGTGGAAGGGGTCTCCCTCCCCCTCCCGCCCCCCCATTTCCCACATGGCCAAGAGCTCCTCCACAAAGGACAGTTTGGCTTCCTGCCTCACCCTCCCTCCCGCCCTAGACAGGAACAACTTAGCCGCCTGCTAAGTTTGAGATAAGGACTGAGTGTGCTTGCCTCAACCCTTCCTTCCCTGGATTTGGGAACCCAAGTGCACGCGGGGAGCACACATTCTGCTCATCTCCACATCACAGCTTTTTTCAGGGGTAGCTCCGTGGACCGGCTTGTCACTCCTAGTGACTACTACTAGCCCAGGCTGTAGAATTCAGAGACAAAGTACTAGCAGCACACCTGAGTAGCAACCCTAAACTGTGTCTGTTGGTCACGAAACAGCCACTATGTGCCAGGCACTGTTTTAAACTCTTCAGATCCATCCGTAAACAGAGCAGATGAAGATTCCTGTCCACCTAGACCTCACAGTCCAGCAGGAGCACCCAGGCAACACACAATAAAAAGCAGCAAATTATACAGTACATTAGATGATGTTACATTAGATTATGTTACATGCTAATTCTAAAACACTTACGTCTCGCCACCCTCATTTATGAAATAAAAAATACATAATCACCCTACAGCAGGCTCTCTGAGTTGCTAGAGGAATGGACTGTTAAAAATTACTGGAAAATGCATAAATATAAAAATTTTGATTAATAATGATTAAAGCATCTAACAAAACTGATTCTTAAATAGAACAATTAGAGTTAGGAAGTTGAAATGTTGTTCAACAGTACAAAAATAAAATAAAACCCTAGCATGCACATTAACAACTGTCTTCTGATGCCGGGAAAGGGGTGTCTGTCACTACATGGTTTAAAGACAGGAAAAATGGGAAATGACTCTACTCTGACCTCAATTTTATAGATCCTGCTTAATTTCAAGTTATTTTAATGTATCCTTTCTCAGAAATGGGAAGCAAATGGCATTGTCCCTTTCTCTCGAATCTTTCTTAACTTTTAAAAAGATAAATATATTTAAGTGTTTTCTCCCCTTCTCTTCCTGAGAAAGTGGCTTTTGCAGCCCTTTCTAAGTAAGATACCAGCTTCCCACAGGATAGCCTTCTTCTTGGCCAGCTTCTCTGAATAGGCCCTGTCCCCCACCCAGAACATGAAGAGGGTGTGGCGTTTCCCACCTTGTCTTTGACCTTCTGTGTTGGGACTTTCACCCTTCCCTAAAGTGCTACCCACCCTTTAAAATGGAACTACTTCAGGTATGAGTTAACACACAGAATGACGGTCCCAAAGGGAAATTTTCAAAAAGGCTTTTGGTCACTGAAGACCCACTACGTGCCAGGCACTGTTTTAAGCTCTTCGGATCCAGCAGTAAACAGAGCAGATGTTTGCTCTGCGGATGTTAGGCCTTTTAAAAAAATCACAGAATAAGCAATTATAGAAAAGTCTATCGCCTTCCTATATACCAGTAATGAACAAGTGGAATTTGAATTTTAAAACACAATATTAGTACCCCCAAAAAATGAAATAACTAGGCATAAATCTCACAAAATAAGTACACAATCTACACGAGAAAAACTATGAAACTCTGATGAATGATATCAAAGAACTATACAAATTAATGGAGAGATAGTCCATGTTCACAGATAGGGAGACTTAATATCGTCAAGATGTCAGTTCTTCTCACCTTGATCTATAGATCCAATGTAATCCTAACCTAAATCCCAGCAAGTTATTTTGTGGATAGCAACAAAATGATTCTAAAGTTTACACAGAGAGACAAAAGACCCAGAATAGATGAGTCAATACTGAATGACAAGAACAGAGTCAGAGAAATGACACTACCCAACTTCAAGACTTACTATAAAGCTATAGTAATCAAGACAACATGGTATTGTTGAAACAGACAAATAAATCAATGGAAAAGAATAGAAAGCCCAGAAATAGACCCACATAAATACAGTCAACTCATCTCTGACAATGAAGCAAAGACAGTCTTTTCAACAAATGGGTGTTGGAACACCTGGACATCCACAGGCACCAAAAAAAAAAAAAAAAAAAAAAAGGAATCTAGATCTTCATCCTTCACAAAAATCAAGTAAAAATGGATCGAGACCTAAATGTAAAATGCGAAACTATAAAACCCCTGGAAGATAACACAGGAGAAAACCTAGCGGGCCTTGGGCGTAGCGTTACTACACCAAAGGCAGGATCCATGAAAGAAATAACTGATAAGCTGGACTTAATAAAAATTAAAAATCTCTGCCCTGTGAAAGACAAAGTCAAGAGAATGGGAGAAAATACTTGCAAAAGCACATCTCAAAGGACTGTTGTCCAAAGTACACAGAAGACTCTTCACACTCAACAATAAGAAAGCAAACAACCTGATTAAATGGGCCAAAGACTTTAACAGACCAAAGAGATACAGACGGCAAACGAGCACGTGAAAAGAGTCTCCATGTATCTGTCTTCAGGGAAATTAAAACAAGAACGAGATGACCACTACACACCTATTAGAACGGCCGACATCCAGAACACCAACACCACCAAATGCTGGGAGGATGTGGAGCAACAGGGACTCTCCCTGTTGCTGGCGGGAACACCAACAGTACAGACACTTTGGAAGACAGTTTGAAAGTTTCTTATAAAACTAATCATACTCATACCATATGATCCAGCAATCACACTCCTGGCTATTTAAAGGAGATGAAAACCTATGTCCACACAAAATCCTGCACACAGATGTTTAAACCAGCTTTATTCATAATTGCCAAAACTTGAAAGCAACCAAAATGTCCTTCAGGAGATGAAGAGATAAACCATGGTCCATCCAGACAACGGAGTATTAGTCATCACCACAAAGAAATGAGCTACCAAGCCATGAAAAGACATCTTAACACCAAGAATGAACCATAATGTAAACTAGGGACTCTGGGTGACGATGATGTGTCAACATAGGTTCATCAACCGTAACAAAGGTACCAGTCTGGTGGGGGGCGTTGGTAGTCGGGAGGCTATGCGTGTTTGGGGGCAGGGGTTGTACGGGAACTCTCTGTACCTTCCTCTCCATTTGCTATGAACCTGAAACTGCTCTAAAAAAAATTAAACCTTAATTAAAAAAAAAAAAAAAGTAAACAGAAGAAGTAGACTGGGTGGCCTGGATTCAAGTGCTCCTGCTGCAGCCACCCCTGGAGACCAAGCCCTGTGACACACGCTCCCTCTGACTTTAGGCACAAGGGGCTCTACTTTCCAGCCCAGGTCAAGCTACTTTTCAGCTTCCTGTTATCTTGGACATGGAATCTTCTCTTTTTTACCATAAACAACTTTGGAATCATAAAAAAATGAACTCAAGGCAAATAAAGCCTGCCTCAGAATTCCACCCTGGTTCTACCACAGCTGCCCCACGGGTGCGTGCACTCACGTACGCACACTCACGCGTGCATGCGCGCGCGCACACACACACACACACACACACACCTGCTCAGTCCGGTCCAATTCCCCAGAGCCCCAGCTCCTCCTCCTTTCCTCCTTTCTCACCAAACGTAAACAACAGGTTCTTTAAGTTTTACATTTATTTCAACTCTACACCCTGCACCAGACCAGGGAACACATAAGCACAGAAGCATACGAGAAAGCCTCATGAAATCCACACATCCTGCCCATAATATTCTCCCTTACAGAGAAAACACTCTCCCAAACACAAATTTATCTTCATCACATCCACCCCAGCCCATCTGTGGTTTCTCAGCCATCTAGAAAGGACTCCTTTGTATGTTTTTTCTTTTTCATTTTTTTCCAGCTTTCTAAAAGCATTAAAATTGGAAAACTTAGGTTATATTTTAGGAACTTCTCTTAAAATCTTCAACAGAACTTCATAATTACCAAGATAACAGAATTTATCATTAGAAACATTTGGAAGGTAGTATTAAAAAGACCAGAAGGTGGGCAGACAGATAGGTAGGTAAGTAGGCAGGCTATGACGTTCAGCTTTAGGGTTCTGCTGTTTTCAGCTATTTGGGCCAAATGGAGATGGAAACGAAAGGGGGAGTAGAGATGATTCTTCATGCTACCTTTTCAAAACAAGGTCACAAAAATTAGAATATGCCTCCCCATACCCCTACCGCCACCCATACTTTAAAAGGGCTTCCTATATAACAAGACATTAACCAATACTTTAGATAAATACCAAAACTAACTGCATTCTCTTACTTCTGGGTATATGAGAAGAAGACTCTAGAAAGCTCAATTGTACTGCATGTAGCCAAAGTACACCAAAATACACCTGAATGGTATAAGGACAGCAGAGCTGAGACTAAAGTCAAGTGAAGTTAGAATACACTTCTAGGGGCCTGAGAGTCTTCATCTAGGTTAAGTTTCACCAGGAACTTGTTAAAAATACACATTCTTAGGCCCCACCCCAGACCTATTGAAGCAGAAACCCTGGGGGTGGAGCCCAGAAATCTGTGTTTTAACATGCCCTCCAGGTGATTCTGATGCCAGCTAAGCATGAAAACCAGTAAGCTAAAAATAATGCCCACTTTTCCACGTATCCTTCCCTTTTCCAATCTCAGCTGACTTTCCAGCAGGGCTCAGCTTCTCTTTATGCAAAGTCACGGCCACAGAGTCTCCCACCATTACTAGAAAGGGCGGGGCAGTTTATCCCCATGTAACCCAGTTTGCAGGGCATATTGTTTCAGCTTTCAACTGAAAACTCTCCTCAAGCCCTCTTCTTCCCTCAGAAAAACAAGGCCCCAACTGGATCCTCACTTGCACTTGAACATTGTGAAAACAATCTCAGGACAAAGTGCTCTGTGTTAAGACCTGGACAAAAAGACAAGCTATTCTAATTTCAGCTCCAGCGCCACACAGGTATAGAAACTTGGAGGAGATACCAAAGAAGAACCTTGAGCCCCCTAAAAAGAGGCTGGCCACCCCTTGAGAGTGCTGACTCCACCAAGTCCAGAGAGAGGGAAAACCGGAGCTGTTGGGGTGATGAAAATGTTCCAGAATTACATGGTGGTGATGGCTGCACAACTGTATGTAGACCATACTAAAAACCACTGAAGCATAGACTTGAAAAATAAAAATAAAGGATGATTAACAGCAAAAAATAAACAAACACACACCCCAGCTGGACCCAAGCCTGCCCTGAATGTCCTACACTCCCAAACAATTCTGAGAGCAACAGTGATTTAGCCTCCAAAACTGGAGAACGGGACTTACGACCTCTCTCTAAAGGTCACTCAGCACAATCACAGCAGATGCAGACGAGGCCAGGCAGGTGGCTTACCTCGCGCTCAGCTGACTGGTGGCAGAGCCAAGACTAGACAGAACCAGTTCCTGATTGCCAGCTGTGTATCCCTTCCAAGAGATCAGTGGTCCTTGAGTTCACTAGGAAAGTTTTCACTTCACATCTTAATTTATAACCTGAAAAAATAAAACCTATAACCAATTTTTCTAACACACAGATCCACTGTTCAAGTCTGTGGTCTGTGATTACAATCACCTGGGTACCCGTTTAAGTTGTTCTCGGACTAATGAGAAAATCCAGAAGTGAACTTCAGACTAAATGATGTATTTGTACCGAGGTCTAACAACAGACTTCTAGAAATGCCTGCTGAGCCAAAATCAGTTTCTAAATAGTTCAATGGGGAGGGGGTGGAATCACTGCAGGGCACATGATAGTGTCATAGGCCAAATTCAAAAGACCCTGCCTGAGAACAGTCACTATTACATTCGTGTTGCAAGAGCAATTTGGTTTTGGCAAAACTTCTCCATCTCATTTAACTAATGTTGTTAATATAAATCTTATTAGTTTTCTGATCTTTTTTATGTAATATATTTACATTTGAGTTTTATATCTGCATAAGAACTCCAAGAGCTCAGAAATTTATACTGAGTTTTTGTATTTTTACACATTGCATTCATTCAACAAATATTTATGGAACACTGACTATGGGCCAAGTATTCTTCTAAGTGATACATTCTGAAGTAATATATAATAAAAACCACTGGGGTCAAAACTGAGGCAGATCCACAAGAATTTTCTTTCTTCAAAAAAATTTTTCTTTAAGATCTTACTCAAATGTTATGACCATTACTCTGCTCTCTGCAGGTTAAGATCTGCTTCTCCTCCCGTTCCTCAGAGCTAAACCCACTTGTCTCGACCTCTCCTCACCTGCCTTCCCCCAGAGATGTAGAAGGACATCTGCCCCCAGCATTTCAACATATCCAATCTCCCTCTACTACCACCAATGCTAAACTGATACAGGTTGTCTGATAAACAGGTGCATGCTCATTTGGATTTTGGTGTCCATTTACCTGACCTCATACTACTAAGTGAAACAGAGGAATTATAGTTAACCCAATTGCTACAAAATTACCACATTTAATTTGAAATTTGGTACAATATATTGTATTCAAAAATCAAACGGTGTCCCTCTTAAAACTTGGCTCTCTGTGGTGCTGTTCATATCTGTGCTTTCCTATTTGCAATTGAACCAGGAGAGCCCCGCCTGGACTCTGAGAATAACTTGGGACCATTCAAACCGTTACAACTGCCAAAAGCTACACAAAACAAAGACCAACCTCAGGGTTAACTAACGTTCCGAGTCATCAAGGCCAAATACCTCACTCACCTTCATAACGCTAATACTTTTCAGTTTAGCTTGCATGGTGGAAGTCTGAAGAGTGCTAAATGATCCCCCCAAAATGTGGGTCTGTCTTTCAAAAAGATAACATATAAATACACTAGAAAAACCAATCATTGAAAAAAATTACAGCCCTTAAAACTATGACTCTATAAGGTATTCCAAGAGAAAAATTAAAAACACAAAAAACACTCAAGAATATATGGCTACACAAAAAAAATGACTAAAGAAATTTGAAAAGGTGGCTTCTTATTAAAACAACTGAAATGAAATATAATTTAATAAATCTCATAGTCTTAAAGTCCATTTGTCCATTTTTATTACCTGAATATAAAAAATTGAAGGAAAAAAAAAGTATTCGGGCTTTAAAAAAGCAATTCTTTCCCTATAAAAAGCATTACACTTAGGGGTTTTTTTCTTCAGGTTCTTCGGCATCACTTAGACTATACCAGCGGAGAGTTATATGCTCTCTACACAGACATGTTTACCATTAAAAAGGAGGCATTTAATATGAAAATCTCTGAAGCTATCACCAACTGAAAACCTTTGATGCAACTTTCTTTAAGATCAGTACAAACTAGAATTCCATTTTGTTTACTTCCTCTAGAGAAACTCTGTATTAGAGGAAAAACAAAAAAAAAGAGCATCAATAGTTCAAAAACAGTAGCACACAAAAGTGATTTGAACATTTAAGCAGAACATTTTCATTAAAAAGGTCTGTTGGTGTGCATTAGCTCGGCTTTGGAAGAATGCCATATGAAATCCAGATCCAGCGACTGGGGGAATGCAGTAGTCGTAGTTTAAGTCAAACAGCTAATTAATGACTAAACAAAAGAATTTCAGTCTGGACAACGTACATGGAGCACTAATATGTGTAATTATAAATAGTCATTTGTGCAATCAGAAAGTTGCATTAGCATAATTATCTCTGGCTCTGGGCCTTAAAAATATTAACTTAAAATGCAGAAACCTTATAATAGTTCACCTAATGAAGACGTGAATGCCAAACTGATTATGGAATAAGAGCCAGTTCTTCAACAATTTTGCTCTGTTTAATACATTCTTTCTCTCCTGCCCTGGATATAAAAAATCAAGCCTAACCCTCAAGTTACACACAGGTTCAAAATTTCTACTTTTAATATTTTTTTCATTATCCAGAGCCTACATATTAACATTCATTAAGAATCAAAACTATTTCCCTAAGAAATGAGTGCTACTTTTTTTGTAAGTAGGCTCCACACCCAGCATGGGGCCCAACGCAGGGGCTTGACATCAAGACCTGAGCTGAGATCAAGACCTGAGCTGAGATCAAGAGTCAGACGCTTGGCATCAAGACCTGAGCTGAGATCAAGAGTCAGATGCTTAACTGACTGAGCCACCCCAGTGCCCCGAAATGAGTGCTACTTTTAAGAAAAACTTCATGCAAAAATATGTTTATGTATAATACTTGAAGATGTAAATAAATAAAGAAGCCAAACAATTCTATAAAACAAAAGGGTTGGAAATCACTAAACAGCTGCGAGATCTTGAGAAAGTCGGTTTGAAATTATTCTTTGGGACAGAACTGGAGAGAGGATGGGCTCTGAAATCAGGCTGCAAGGTTAGACTCTCAAGTCCACCACTCTGGGGCACATTATTTAACATCTTTATGGCTCAGATCTCCTCATCGATACAAGGTAATCACATAATCTGCCTCATAGGATGAATTCCAGGAAAAAATGTGATTATTCACATCAAGGACCCACCAGTGCCACACACACAGTAATGTTCAGTCAATGCTGGCTGCCATAATTACTGCCCCATCATCATCGTCACCCCTCCTTTATCGCCTGTAAGAACATGGGCAAAGGCTGTGTGTGGCTGAGAAAGCATAATCCACAATGATTTGTTTCTAGACACAACATTTATTTTGCAACTGCAAATAACATTCAGGAAGGGCAGGAGATTTTACCTATTCCAATGTGTTAAGAAAGGTTCCAGGAGCTTAGCTGGGCCCTAAGACCTCCTTATCTTCTGGTAGTCTTCCTTTTTAGTGACTTTCAGCTTCACCAAATGTTTGCATATGAACCCACAACACTAATCCTGTGTTAACCCTTTTTAATCCAAAATTAAATGACAGAACAGATTTGCCAAGTACACTAATGTGGTTAAGAGTTATGGGTCTTTGATTAAAAGCCAAGACAACATTATAACAGAATGAATGTTCCTAAGAATTAGTAAGCAACGTACAAGAAATTAAGCTCAGAGAGAGACAGGCCCTAACAAGTATGCTATCTTGACCAAATGAGTTAACCACTTTTTACCACTACACCCTCATCAGTAAAAGGAAATATGGCATATCTTGTAACATTATTATAAGGCTCAGAAATAATTATACACAGTGCCCAGCCACCAGCAAAAACAGGGACTCGATAAATGGCAACATGTGAATGGGCACAATCTCACTCTCTGTCTCTCAACAAAGACACAGTACAAAAGCTAGGTTTTCTCAAATCATCACGAATATTACAACACAGGTCTCAACAAAGGAATTTCTCAAAAGCATGGAGGAGTCACATTATACTCAGGATTTGAACTGTACAAACCCAGCAGAGAGCGGGCACAGAAGACGGAGACCCCTCAGACAGGCAACTCCAGCCACCAGGCTGCTCCGTAAACATATGCTGCACAGAGTGACACGGAAAACTGCAATCAGGTGTGCTGTCCACCGCCCTCCCTCCCTCACGCCTCTCCCAGTGACAGCACCTTGTCCCAGGAAAGGGGGATCTAAACCAGTTTTGGTACAACACTGCTCCCAAATACAAGCCGACTACTTCATGTGGTCCTCCACCAAAACACAGCAATCTATTCCAACCCCAGCAGGAAACAGGCCCTCACTAATGGCAGTATGACTAAACTTAACTCCATGAGCAATTCAAGAGACCTTATGGGCAACTCTGACTAAGCATGACTCTGCCGTAAATAGGACCAAAAGCCCCAGAGAGAGACAAGTCCATGGAAGGACGCTTCCTTCAGGTTTAGCAGGATGGCAGGCTGAAGAATGTGGGAAAATGCCAATACCCAGCTAGATCAAAGAAGGAAGTGCTTTAATAGAAGTACTGATTGTTTTATTCCTGTTATCCAAGCCAGTTCAAAAAAAAAAAAAGACAGGTTACCATCACCACGTAACACTCTGCAGAATTAAGGACTCCTAAGTCTTCAGCTGTCACTCCCAGAGTCCCCTATTTTTCCTAAAGCCAAAAATAAACAAGAAAGAAAGCCAATGTCCTCTACATTGAAATGAAATATGGGCCAACCTTTAAATTCAGTTCTCTCATAAGAGTTTTTGTCAGCGTTGAGCTGACAAATTACTGAGAGAACAACGGGTCATGAGGGAAAAGGGTATGAGCCTTGGCCCCTGCCGGCTGAGCCACCCATCCTGCCTCCAGCCACCCTTGGGAACACACGTTGTTCACTGGCGTTTTCAGCAGCAGTGGTAGCTTGCACAAAACAATCCACATGTCTCAGAGCCCCCAGTTTTATGTTTCGCCAGAGAGGGGACCGAAGTCTCCTCTCTGGACAGGGACTTTTGCAACACTGTGACCTAAATCAGCAGTCTCCAAGGAGCTCTTTGGGCCAGGGTCCTAGAAGAAAGTACAGAACAGCTCCGTATTTCCTTTTAATCTCATCCTCTATAAAAATTCTTTATTAGGTGTTTTATAATGTATCTGAACGATGAGTAAAGGGGAACCTGTCAATAACCAGAGATAAATACATGAAAGGTGAAGTCCTGTGCAAGGATCTGAACAGTCTACCAACTGAGCTTCAGATACTGTGACTCCAGCTTCAGAAGACCCTAAAGACCACGAATTTTAATTAAGCGCTTGCTGGTTTCAAATACAATTTCAAGTCGTAATTAAAAATAAATTGCCAATTTCACATAAAACATAATACTGAAAAAATATATACCAATTATGTGTTTTGTTTCATTTATAAATAATCTAGAGCTAACATATAATAGTAAGGTAGCAGATCCATGTTTCAGGGAATACTAAGAAACATACTGAGTTTTTAAATAATTCATGACCTAGTTATGACCTACTGAATGGCTCCCAAATCATACTATTTTGCTGACAGAGGAATGATCTATGATTAAAACTAATTTTCAGTATATTTACTTTGTTTTCATGTTTAAAATCGTTAATCGATGACTGATTAAAACAACAGGCCTCTAAACTAGCTAATGTTTGTCAAGGTAAAAGTATTCTGTCTAAGGGGGAAATATAATTTATGCAAATAATCAAAATATACATACCTTAAAAGAAATTAAAATCAGTTGAGACAAGGTATCAAAGCTATGAGGGTCTACTGAGTATTTAAATCTGTAAACTAGGATTAAGTAGACAGACTTTCACCCATATAACCTCTTAAAACTCAAAACAAAAGCACTCCATGTCAAGAAGTTAGAACAAAATAATCTCAAAAAGATAAGGTAAGTAGGCAGCACTACTGTCTTCTTGTGTCTTTTAACAAAACTGAGGGCCCAATACAGAGCAGGGGGTTGTATTTAATTTAACTTGGAAGTGCATGTTGAACCAGCAACACAAACTGACTCAGACCAACTTTGGAAAACCAGTAATCACAGCCATCTGAACTAAAGGAATACAATTCCCAAATTGCAGCCATCTGAACTAAAAGGAATAAAATTCCCAAATTGCAGCCATCTGAACTAAAAGGAATAAAATTCCCAGATCACTGGACACATACCCAGTTCTCATCACCAACTAAATGCGTATTACCCTACATGGAAATATTCAGATTTCAAAATTAAAAAGATGACAAAGCAATCCACCCTTAATATTAAGACTCCCAGACTAAGATTTACCAAAAACAAGAAACATCATCCAAGAAGATACTTTCATTCATTCTACTTTACCAATCTTCTAATTGGATGCCAAATACACAATCTACCATACAGCCTCCATTCCTAATAAAAAAACTCCTATCATTAAGGTAAACCCATCAATTCTCCATGCAAACTCTTTTTATCACAAAGGACTGTTGTGAGAGCTGTTTTGCTAATAAGAAGCCTGCCCTTCCCAATCCTACAGAAACTTCACACTGTCAAGAAACTGCATGTTTTGTGGAACACTGGGGCTGTCTCTTTATTAATTCATGACAACATAAGAACTAGTGTTTAGCTGAGATGCAGGCAAGTTAACCACCAAATGTAAGACGCCAAAATGCAAGAGAACACAAGTATGGTAACTCATGCTACCTTAGTAAGTCAGCGTGCACATTTTATAGTTTTCAACGCCAGCCAAGCAGATTAGAGATAGTTCAAGAAACATGTCGGTGTCTGTTAAACCCAGATTAAATATTCTCATTTACAATCCCCTAGTTCAGTATTTTGATTTTAAAACTAATAAAAAGTAGTATACTATGCCAAATGACCTAACAACTTTGCCCTTAAAATAATTGTACCCCTAAAAATAGAAATTTATCTACCTCATTAGTGTTCCAACGGTGCCTCTCTTTGGGTAAACTTGAACATTTCGGCAGACATTCAAGCAGCTTTTTCGGTAAAAAGATTTTTACATGACTACTATTGCTGTTCCCATGATCATCTATAAAGAAGAAAACAATAGATTCAGAGAAAATAATAGAGGAAAATCTCCTTTTAAGTATACTGGCAAGGTCAGAAACGGCAGCTTAGTTTGGTCACCGTGAGACCAAGAGCACCATTCCTCTTGGTTAACAATGCTCATTTACACACTGATCAGATAGGTGGCAGCAGGAATCTGGTCAAGAGGCTCTAAAATAAGATCCGAGCTTTTGCTCCATGACAAGCGAGTGAACAGGGAATATCCTAGCAGCTGCCCATAACCAGAACATTACTTTTAAAGGTTCTCCCACCAGGTTTCCATGAAGTATGTCCAAACTGCAAAAGGATTTAACCTCACAAAACCCAGAAATCTTCTATTAACCAGGTGAAAAAGTTTTAAGTTTTTTTTAGGGAAAAGGAATTATAATAAAATATGACTATTTTATTCATAAACTAATACTACTTCATCCCCAAGAATACAAAGGAGACTTATCCTTTCAAAAGCAAATTACAAATCTTATAAATATAAGGAATTTAAACCTGCAGTTAGCTACCTAGGTAAATACAGAGGCTGGTCCTTCTAGCCTAAATCTAAAAACATACCATTTTAATTAACTTGATTTACATACACATATCTATTTAATTAATGTCTTTCATCAAAATGTAACTCTTCTAAATTAGTGAGAGAAAAGTTCATTACTTTCAGACAAGATGGTATGTCTGACTACCTGATAATCAGTCTCCTGGATACTTTCTAGAAGAGATCATTTCCTTTATGTATTATTTCATTCATTCATTCATTCATTTACAGATCATTTCTTGTTTCATTCCCATAACAAAGTCCCTCTGCCTGGCTCAAAATTTCTTGCCAGTTTTGGCACATTTAGGTCAAAGTTTAGAATTACCCAGTCCAATTTTTTTTTTAATGCTAAATGGAAGCCCCAATATCCAAAGTGCAATGCATAACCAGGTACTAGGAGCAACACATTAAAATACTAAAGACTGAATCTGCTCCAGAAAATCAGTTAAAATAACTTATTCTGATATTAAAAGTTGTAATAAAAACACTGACCTCCAAATCAAGAATCCAAGATTCTGACCCAGTTCTGCTACTTTCTAATTGTGTGACCTTGGGTAAGTTACTTAATATTCTCAGTTTTCCAAATCAAGGAGAATTAAGTCATCTCTACTTCTCCTCCAGGCATAAATCCCTATGAAATTTACTGCCATTCAATAAATTTAAATGCCTTACAATTAAAGAACCTTACATAGACATACAGGAATTAGTTAATAATATTAAAAGTGAAATACAACAATATATCTTTCCAGTCATTTACTGTAATTTTGTTTAGCATAGCCTATTTTTTGAACATGTGAAAAACACAGAAGAATAAAAAATTTTCTACAATCACAACAAAATCTTCTCCAAACATTTTTCATCTGATTAACAGATTTCTTCTCAAGGAAAAGACCTTAACAGAAAAATATTGGGCACAGAAATAAAGTCTGAAAAAATTTACTACATAATATGGAAATATTTTAAAGGGAGGAACTTAAGAGAACTGTAGCATACTAAATCTTTTTTGGTCCATGAACTACATAACCAATTGAATTATAAAGCCCAATCCTCTATTTCTGTAAGCAGTATAAAAACTTGAAAAACTTAAAAACTGACTGCTTTTAAGAATCCAAAATCTTCATAGCAAAATAAAACTTTTTAAAAATCTTGCTATGAAACCAGAAAACAAAGTGTTCAACTAAGAGAATGTTCATAGAAAGTTCTGTATTAATTACCCTCTATAAAACCAGTGTAGTATTATGTGCTTATGCATGCTCCCTGCACTTCATCCTCCCAAGGGAGGCACCATGGGCCATAAAACTTTAAAGCACAGAATACCAAATCACATGAGCCAATACCTCCCTTCTCTCTTCCCCTAAAGAGGTTTTATTCTTTTTTTTTTTTTAATCTCCCATGATGTGTACAATTCTGAAAGTAGAGGTAAAATTCTAAAATCTATACTCAATTCAAATAGTCACCATTTACAGGATGCCTTTTATGAAAACAGTATTACACTAGGTGCTCAATCAATAGGCTTACTCTGAACTGTATATGACTAGTCATACCTCCGAGAAAACTATTATTTAAAGTGTAATTTTGAACAATAATGAACAGAAAATTAAACCCCAGCTTCTATTTTTATGTTGGTGATTACAACCCGATGTTAATTATCTGTTCTTTTAAGCCTCCTTGAGGGACCCAGCTGTCCTGTGGCTATAACACACAGGCGTGTGTGTGTGTGTGTACCCCTACATATGTGTACACACATATACATACACCCAGACACGTGTGCTCTGCCTGTGTATACATATGTGTACAGACACACATGTGTGTACATGTGCACATGTGTGCACGCACGTGGAGCAAGAGAAAGAGATACTCTTCTCAACAGCACAACTAACTGCCACAGAAGAGGCTTCTGTCTTCCACTCTGATACGAAATCAGGCAGTGGTGAATCAGCCCAGAAGCTTTTCAAGAGGAAAAGGAGAATGGCTGTGTGAGCACTGTCCCAATCACAGTTCCAAATATAGCACTTTACGGGAATGGGCAGCCATGGGTCAAAAGGAAGAGGAGTACGACAGGCCAATGGGTTCCCCTTAATCAGTTTTTAAACTGTGCTACTTCCAGAATTTTAGGTTCATGCTGAATATAAATTCATGTTTTTTAGAAACATAACAATGGGTATATTTTCCCACTGTGTATTATGAAGATGGCAATTTTAATACTGGGGAAAGAATATCAGGAACTCAAACAGGCAGAATCTTAAAACTCGTATTTTCAAATTTCAGTTTTTCCAGTTACAGTGTGATGGGAGAGCAACTCTGCTTTTCACACCAGAAAAGAACTGCTCACATGGCCATACTGTGCAAAACTGTGTTTTTTAATTAAAAGCTGCTTTTTAATGTTTTTGGAATAACTATAAATGATACAACAATTAGATAAATTCATGTGCCAGTTTTTAAATGTTTGTCTCAGTACTAAGACTATTAACAGTATCGAGTTAACAATGAAAATAAGGTATATACCGGTTTCAACTGCATCTCAGCATTTAATCCAAATACTTAAACTTTGACACTGCAACATGGAAGTGTCAACCAAAGACAGTAAAATATTTCATTATCATTATCTGGGAAATATGTGTGTATGATATATGACTTCACAAAATAGTTTTCTAACCTACTTCACAATAAAAATAACTAGTGAAGCTCTTGAAATTGACAGATGATGTGCTTGGCTGACAGCTATAATTCTAGAGACTGAACCATCCTTTCCAGACAACCTTCAAATATTTTCCGAACAATAATTTTAGAGGCATCGTACAATTTAACTAAAACATGCAAAAATGCTCATTCACTTAAGTAGGCAAAAGGTAGAATTCTTATTTCCATGTTTTATTTCAAAAAACCAAAACTCACATTATCAAACCCTTAATTTAAATCAAAAAAGATAATATTCAAACTCCCTCCTTGGAACACACTATTGACTCCTGTAAGGGAAATTATAACTATATTAACTCTAACCTGGAAACGATAACATCCATTTTATTTTGATTGATAATTAATAAAAATTAAGTAATTTTGGTTCCGTGAATAATCATGAACACTGTTATTCAATCAAGTCAATTATGATTAATCTCTCAACCTCTAGACCAAACTGTTCAAAATAAGTTGGTATAACAGTGTATCCAATTGCTAAATCTTATTGGGAATACATGTGATCAACAACTTGGAATGGCAAAATTAAAAGGAAGCTCTACGATTTTTCTGTTCAGCTCTAATTATTATGTGCTTAGATTTAATTAGTAGGCTAGGAGCTGATTCAGGAAAACACAAGCACATATTGTTGTATTCAAGTCAGCACAGCGCTCACAGCAGCAAATACCGCCGTCACTAACCTAAGACCTTCAAACCACTATGCATCCAAAATAAATATTAATTAAGCAACAATGTGCTTAATTATGTGCCAAGCATCGGTATGGTATCCCTCTAAAAGAAATTCTCCAAAATGAATTACTCAATTGTAATTATCCAAAAGACTTTTGAAGTTGAAAAAAACAAAAAATAGTTTTTGTGGGTTTTTTCCATAGAAAACGTAACTGGTTTTCTATTTAACAACCCCTTTCCTCTCCTTAGAGTGTGTGATCGTCAAATCTCACCCTGTCTTTTTTTAGGTGGCCCAAGTTTACCCTCTCCCTGTCAATCATACCACCAAATCTCTGGTCCGGGTTTAGGTCAACTCCTAACTTAGGTTCAATAAGCTTCTCCCTATTTATCTGCATTTACATTTTCAATTAAAAAATATGCAAGCGGAGGCAGATAAAGTGGGAGCACAGAAGTTGTGCAATCGATTGCTTCAATTTGGGTTCTGGGGCATCCTCTCCTGCTTCATTCTATTCAATTTCAATTTGAGCTGCATGTGATCAAGTAAACTTATTTTCTACTCTTTATTAGGAAGTAAACATTTGTGGGACTCTACATCAAGCATCCAGAAAGGATTTTACATTGCGTTCTCTCATTTAATTTTCACAATTACCCATCAGGGCATAATTACCCCCATTTTACAGAAGAACCTAAGGTTCAGATTAACTTGCCCAGGAGCCGCAGCTAGTGACTCAAATGGGATTCAAACATGACCTGTGGCTTCTCCCACAATACCACACGGCTCCCACTTGAAGTCACAGGAATTGGATCCTAGAATTACAGAACTGTCGTATTAGTATCTAACACTGGCAGAGTGCTTTGAATTTCCCATGTGATTATACCCTTTGCCTTTTTGAACCCTCACAGAAACTTGACAAAGGGAGTATTATTTTGCTACCCCCAGAAGGATTAAGTAACTCATCTAAGATCACACAGCAAGTTAAAGGCAGAACCCAGTCCCCTAACGCCTGGTCACAGGCTATTTCTACTGTACTACCATGATGGAATTACTCTTACTGCCAAGCCCACCCCTTCCTGTAAGTCAAAAGCTTTTCGAATCCTACCTTCTAGAGGTGGCACGGTGTTGAGAACACAGTAGGTGCTAGTTCCGCAGAATACACTTTGGGAAACGCTCTAAGGAAACAGAAAATAAAATGTAAAACTAATCTTTGAAAAAGATATATACTGGCTCTTCTGTGATACTCCTGCCAAAGATGCAAAACCTGAATCTAATCATAAGGAAACATCAGACAAATCCAAATTGAGGAACATTCCACAAAATGACTGGCCTGTAATCTTCAAGAGTGTCAAGGTCATGAGAGTCAAAAAGGACTGAGAACTGTTCTGTATTAAAGGAGTCTGAAGAGACAACAGAGTGTGACCCAGGCTCCTGACTGGACCTTTCTCTACAAAGGTCACCACGGGGTCACCTGGCACAGCAGGAGCATCTGCGGATCAGAGGGTAGAAATGTCTCCGTGTTAGTTTCCTGATTTTGATCACTATATAGTGGTTACAGAGGAGAATGCTCTCATCTCTGGTTGGCAGGAAATACATAAGCAAGTATGTAAGGATGATGAAACATACCAGCAACTTATTCTCACGTGGTTCAGGGGGAAAGAGCTCTTCACACTATACCTGCAATTTTCCTGAGGGTTTAAGAGTGTTCCAAAATGTATGTGTGTAAAAAAAAAAAGATACATGCTGGTGAACACATATTATGTGTATAATTTTTTTAATAGGGACCATATGTGCTTGTACATACAGGAAATGTTTGCTAAGAAGAACCAATGCTGTATTCATTCTGTAGTTTAGTCAGGATTCAACAACATTGCTAACCATTTCCCAATAGTGCGCCCACCCCCCAACTCATTCCAAAGGATTTAATGAGTGCCAACGAACAGTACGGCAGGTGCAGTAAGTCAGGAGGAAGTTGGAAGACCAGGTCTCTGCTCTCAGGCTGCTTCATGTAAATAAAATTAAACTTTTCATGTAAAAAACTATACAACAGTAACTTTAAAAAAGGGAAAACAATTTCTGGGAGTCTTGACAGTCAGGTCCTAAAAATATCCTTCTTCAGTTGCAGTATTAAAAATTTTTTTAGATTATTCATCCTGCATTATAAACCAGATACGTATATACTTAGGAAACCAAGGACAGTTTATAAACTCAACTGCCACCCTCAACATTTTATATTTAAAATATGAAAAGCTCAGTTCTCTCACTTACTAGCTATCCTTGGAAAAGTAAACTAACCTCTCTATATGACCTCATCAAAAAGGGTAGTGACGGTGCTCTCCTATCTCACCGTTTTTGGGAGAATTACATGGGATGATGTGTACAAAGTGCTTTAAATTCAAAACTACAAAACAAATATGAAGTGCTATTGTTTCTGTGCTTAGTAAGAATAACCCTTAACAATGTTAACATTTTCTAAGAACTGAGGATTGCCTGAATTTTTTGTGCCAAAGAGAGTATTGAAATCTGACTAAATTGACCTCTATGAATTTTTAATTTCCCTCTCCTTATATCCATGATCAAGTGCTTCATTCACCACAGAGCAGGTCTTTCTCCACAATGTGACTGCTAGCTACCAGGATAACCATCAGCTCCCTAATTATTTACTGTTTCTGGAAAATTCTTGTTCAAGGGCTTTTAATGTCTCTTCCTCTGTTTGATTTAATCAACAGTGATGCCTACTGATCAGCAACCTGTGGTAACAGCTGAGCCTAAGAATTCTCCCTATAAACTGTGGACTAAGCTCAGAATTCATGTATCCTTTGGAAAATCAACATTCACCTCTTCCCATGACTGTGAGTGTGGAATTACAGGACATTATAAAGCATGGCTGATGTAAAGCCAACAGCAGTCTGACTTCAAGTAACATCTGCCAAGAGCTGCCAGCAACAGCCTTCTAACCACAGAATGCAACATCTCATCTTAATGTCCTTTCGGAATTGAAACTTGAAATTTTATGATGTTAAAAAGAATGTGCTACACTCAAGGCTTAACGTTTTCTGGCTTCCTATTACCCAAAAAAGATAGTATAAGTTTACCACTTAACAAGACATCTTAACAACGGTCTTAACATCAAAAGATTTAAAAATGACTAACGTACACTGGGACACACTAATGAATGGCTTCATAAAAAAGGACTTTTACACCTAACTTCAAAGTTCGACAATAGGTAAATGAGCAGTAAAACATACCAAATAACAAATCAGAAGAATTAAACGCTAAAAAAAGAAAAGTAACAGAAATATCACAATCAACCATGACTTCTCTTCAACACTGGCATAATAAAGTCTTAATAGTTAACCAGAAAAGGAAGTCACTCACATAAACTGAATGAAATCAAGTCATTCTATCCTCAAAAACACCAGGTTCTCAGGGGAAAAAAACTAAAACAGAAGAAAACTTCCATGAGAAATGGCTACCTTATATTGAAGACCCACAGGCCAGACTCTGGGATAGGCCTTTCATTCTGAGGACCCTCAGATCGATTTGTAAAACCTGTTCACAACACCAAGCCAGAGGTGGCTCTGGGAGGGAGGAGCACCAGTCTGAGGGTCTGCAGAGTGGAGCCTCTATCCCAGTACCACTAACTGCTGAGGTCTGAAGCAAACAGCTGGCCTCTCTGTCCCCAGGACAACATTCTAAGTGCAAGTTCAAGGGCAGATCTGGGTCCAAGTCCACCCTCAGCTGCACATCTCCATGCTGCCCTCCCTGGCTGACTCTGCAGCTCAACCATCCTTCAGGAGCCTTCCAATGACAGGTCACCCTGCTGGTGCTATGTGAGCAGCCCACATTTCCCTCTGTATCACAATTCCTTCTATTTGTCCTACAAATGTTAAAGGAGTACCTAATGTGTGCCAGACACTGTCCTAGGAGCTGGGACCTAGCAGTGAACAAGACAAAGGTCCTACCCTCATGGGGTCCCTGCCAGTGGGAGAAGCGGGTGGTAAGCGGGGTAAATGCTATGGATATAAAATGCGTGACGCATGATGGTGAGAAATCAGATAGGGAAAACACCATTTCTGAACATATATCCATGCATGGAGTAAAAGGCCTCCTTGACTGAAGCATTAAGAAAGCTGGCTTCTGGGGCGCCTGGGTGGCTCAGTCCATTAAGCGTCTGCCTTCGGCTCATGTCATGATCCTGGGGTCTTGGGATCAAGCCCCACATCCGGCTCCCTGCTCAGCGGAGTGCCTGTTTCTCCCTCTCCATCTGCCTGCCACTCTGCCTACTTGTGCTCATTCTCTCTCTGTCAAATAAATAAATAAAATCTTTAAAAAAAAAAAAAAAAAGAAAAGAAAAGAAAGCTGGCTTCTCTCATCAACCAGATGAGCGGCTCTCAGCTTGGCTGCATGTCAGTCGTCCAGGGAGATTTTCTGAATGCTGATGCCCAGGCTGCAATCCTAACCAGGTAAGTCAGAATGTGTGAGGCTGGAACCCAGGCATCAGTATTTGTGACAGGTTCCCAAGTGATCCCAAGATGTATCCAAAGATGGGAACCACTAAAATAAACAGCTATGTGACTCTGGGCAACTCCCTACTTTAACTAGTTTCTTCAAGAGTAAAATGGGGGGTTGACCTTCAACAGAGCATCTCCAACTTTAATGAGCATGTGGGTCACCTGAGGGTCTTGTTAAAATGCAGGTTCTGATTCACAGGTCTGAGGGTGGCCCTGCCCTGTGCCTCTGAGAGGCCCCCCGGTGATGCCCATGCCATGATTCAGGGCCATACCCTGAGTATCAGGAACTAGACCGTTTTCTAAAAGATCAGGAATTCACTTAAAAAGATCCTTCCAGTCATAACATTCCTCCATAATTTTATGAATTCCTAACAGACTAAAAAAACACATTTGCCTGTTAACACAAACTATAATACAAAACTATACCAGAAAATTCAAGCAAGATAATTAAAAGAAACTACAGGGATGGTTACTCAATTAATATAGTGTCCAGCGTCTCTAGAAGTGCCCAAGAGGGGAGAAACAGAAGCTCTATAAAATATATTCCCTGCCTTCAAAAAATACTCTACCTAAAGTTGCAGACATACTAAAAAAATGTAATGAAGAAACAATACATGGTTTATTAGCGGCTAAAAGGAGCCGCTGGTCAGATGGTAGCAGTACAGAAACTAAGTAACTGTGTACCAAGCACAGATTCTTCGGAGGAATGGACCCTCTTCAGAGAACCTAGGTCAGGGTGTGACACATAGTTTTGGGATGATAGAATAAATGAAACAAAATGCTACATAGTAAGAAGTGATTACGGGCTTTTGAACACAGAGGGTGCTTGATGAAAACTGTATTTCCAGTTCTTTGAAATAAGGACTCTGAATGTTTTAAGTCTCCATAGAGTCCCTTTAAAGCCAACAGAGGCCCCACACAGCTCATTAAATCAAAGAGAGAGGCCACACTGATACTCAATAAACCACTTGTATCAATTAGAAATGATACATTAAAAAACTTTTGCCACATATTTTATCATGACTTAAACTGATTCTTGAAATTCACTGGTCATTTCATATAACATGACATATAAGTAATCAAAATTAAAGTGGAGTCCGAAATTCTTAGCACCTTGACTGAACTCACCAGTGTTGCCTAGCATTCTACCCATTATGCCTAGATCAGTTAGGGAGGCTACTCGGAGCAAACTGTGTCATGGCTCAAATACTATAAATATTTACTTCTTGCTGGTGTAAAGTCCAAAACAGGTGTTGGTGATCAGTAGAGGGCTCCCCTCCAAGCAGCGGCTCTGGCACCCGGCACCCTCCTAAGTCACTAGGCTCTCCTGCCTCTGCTGGCCCAGGGGAACCATGCCTGGAGGGTTTTCCGGGCCAGGCCTGGAAGTGGCACGCTTCCCTGCTCTCACTCCATTGGCTAACATTTGGCCACAAAGCCACGCCTAACTGCAAGAGAGGCTGGGAAATGTGGTCTGGCTACATGCCCAGGAAGAGGAGATGGATTTCTTGATCAGCTAGCAGTCTCTTGCACAATGCCATTTGTGTGCTTTTTTTTTAATTACAGAAGAATCACTCCTTTCAGAAATGTCTTCTGTTAACCTACAACTCCACCTTTAATCCCTAAGGCTATTCAGCAGCTAAAACCAATCTACTAGTTTTTCGTCTCTGATAAATGTTTTTCTAACATACTCAAAGTAAGACTTATCTCAAGGGCATCCTTAAAGGGATGTCTGGCTTTTGGTCCCGGTATCTCCAGTACTTAATACTTAACGTCTGGCACACAACGGAAGCTCAAATGATGGTTGAATTCCCAGATGAATGACATTCCCAGAAGCTCATGGAAAGGAAAAAGAGTGGCCCCATGTCTTATCATGGTGATGGTGGGATTTACTGCAGCCACCAGCCTTTCTAAGACCCTCTCTCCCTCCCCTAATGCTGCCCTGAATTGCCACCCATCCTCTAGTCCCCTAACAATCAAGCAGTAAGACAAAAGCTACTTTAGACCCACCAAGAAGAACTAAGGGGTAAAAATACTCTTAACAGTGTTCACAGACACCAAGAGAGCCAATATTAAAACATTTCTGGTGAAAGCACAGGCCTGCCAAACAAAAAGGAACACGAGGTCTGGCAAAGGCCCTGCTCTGGAGACACTCTAAAATCGGGCTAAAGATCTCTGAGACTGTATCCCTAAACACAAGTAACTTTATCCTTTTTCTGAACCACAAAAGGTTAGTGGGGAAAAAAATTAGATGGTACAGTACAAAAATACTTTGTGCTCACATATTACCTCTTTTCAAGAAGTTTAAAATAGACCGTAGGTGCTACTATAACAACCCTGACAACATTCCTGTGGGACAGAGACAAAGTTAAAGTACGTACTCAAGTTAAAGGGAAAACCGTCTGATAGGTGGCTGACTCCCTACTACCAGGGCTGGCTCAATAAAAAAGTGAAGGAGTAACCTCTAAGGTAATTGGGGCACAAACCATTTTAGGCTCTCAAATTGAGTTCAACACCTAGAATTGAGTTCAAAAGCAAACAACTAGCTACAACAGACCACAGAACAGCTGAAGTTCTAAGAAGCTCACACAGGAACTAATACTACAATATATCAAGCCTGATTTATGACCTGAGAAATCACATTAATTGATTCACTATTACCAGAGATTCATGTAAAGCGTATTTAAAGTGATTTCAGAATGAAAAAAAAAAAATTATTCTTTCTAGATATGAATCACAGTATCATTAGAATTTTCATAAATTTAATTTGGCTAGGAAGCCACTATACTCAGTATTCTGAAAATAATCAAAGAGCACTTATTAAATGTCCACATTTGTACAGATTCTAGTAGAACATACTCAGAAAAAACTATATAAAATTTAAAATTACACTATTTTAGCAGCACTTATCATTACTAGCACTAATGATAACAATTTTTTTTAACTCCTCAAAGACAGAGCACTATAAAATATCAACAAAATCAGCCCAATAAACTAGGCATTCTATTTAATATTATGTACAAATAACAAGCATTTCCGTATATAAAATCCTATTTTGGCCCCAGCAGGTAGCAGAGCAGACATGATGCCTATTCTAGAAAAGGAGACACCACAGCATGGTTACAGACACTTGTCAAGGCCCCTGGCTAGAAAGGAGCAGAGCAAGAACCAGGAGCAGGTGTTCGCACACACTCCTATGCTGTCTCCACGAGAACAAAGGCTCTCTCCCTAAAGATGAAATAATGCTTCTCCATGAGGAAACGGTGCAGAAGTTTGGGCAGAGAAAGTACACAAGGCACTCTGACAGAAAAGCTAAAGCAAATGTAGACACTGAGGGATGTCCAAGAATATCGAGTCCCTAAGCGGGGAGTTCAGCGTCCCAAAGGAAAGGCGAACGAGGGAAGGCACCGCAGCACACACATGCCTAGCTGTTGATCTGGTGGAAAGATTTTCCGTGCGCCTCAAGTATTTTTCAGTCCATGAACTACAGACCACTCATCACCTATCACCACTTGCTACTGCCCAAAAACTAAAACCTCATCAAAACTAAAGGGGAGAATGGCACTGTTTCTCATAACAGAGCAATGAGGCATACGCCAAGAAAATGGTAGCCGCACTCCCCGGAATGGAACTCGGCTATGTGGGAACCTCACCTAATCCGCACACAGCCAGAGCTAGGAAGGAAGCCAAGACGCACTCTGAGGCCAAAAGAGATTTTTACAAAGTCCACGCACAAAAGCTCCCACACCTCACTGTGAGAAGGGCTCTCTGATCCGTATTCCTAGCTTGATTACTATTAAACTACTCACAGTTCTAATAAGCTTAATTATCAGGTTGCCAAGCCCAGAGAAGATCAGAAACAACAAATGAGAAGGGGAAAGGATAGCTAGAAACTGACAGATCCAGTAGAAGCAAAAGAGTGACAAGGGAGAGCAAGGACAGATTTTTCACAAACAATAAAAACTGGATACAAGGGCTTGAAAGGTACAGCAGTTTGGGGTCATTTATGATAAAAGCAAACACTACTCAAAAGGCCCTAAAAATAGCACAGTATTAAATAAAGCCCAGTTCAATAACTTAAGTACAACATAACGAACCCATGTTAACAAGTAAAATGTACATTAAAGTCCACATATCCTACTGAACCTGGGGTTGGGGGGAGAAAGCACAGTTTAACACCTTTGCATACCACTTTACATTCAATAAAATACTTCCATATGAAACCTCATTTGGTCCTCACAACATGCTAAGGCAAGCAAGGCAGATACCTCCACTGACCAAAAACTGGCTGGTAAATTATTCAATTTTAGCAAGGCAGAAGGGTTTATTGATGGCACTTTAATAATACAGTCTGTTAATCTGGTTAACAGGAAAGAGCACCTCAAGAGGCACCTACCCGCCTTGTTAAGGATGAAGAGAGAGGACAGGGAAGGTCTCCTGAGAAATGTCACCAACAACTGTACCTGAACTGAACACTCACCTGGACCTTCACCTCCAAAACTTCCCTCTCTAAAACTTCCCATCCTGGGGTACCTGGGTGGCTCAGTTGGTTGGGTGACTGCCTTCGGTTCAGGTCATGATCCTGGAGTCCCGGGATCGAGTCCCATGTCAGGCTCCCTGCTCAGCGGGGAGTCTGCTTCTCCCTCTGACCCTCCCCCCTCTCGCGCTCTCTCTCTCTCTCTCTCATTCTCTCGCTCTCAAATAAATAAATGAAATCTTTAAAAAAAATAAAACTTCCCATCCTGCCATCTGCAACCTACAGGGCCTCTTTCTGAAGAACAGTCCTATGCCTTCTAGTGCCATCTTCCCTCCTGTGGTGGACAAACTCTATGATGAGCCCTCCATGACCCCATCTCTTGATGTTAACATTTAACACTCACCTTTGTGTAACCCCCACCCTTGAGTGTGCAGTTGACCTAGTGACTTGCTCCCGCCCCACAGGTCATGGCACAGGTGACAAGATATCACGTCCGTGATCAGGTGATGCAAACTGTGCCCTCTGTCTTGCTAGCAGACTCTCTCCCTTGCTGGCTCTGAGAAGCAAGCTGCCATTGCTGGAGAGGGCCGTGTGGCCGGGAACGGAGGCCCTCAGTCTAACTGCCCACAGAGAAGTGAATCCTTCAAGCTGTGTGAACGTGGAATTCCAAACGTCCTTCCCCATTTGAGCCTTCAAATGAGACCACAGCTCTGGCCAAACATCTTGGCTGCAGGCTTGTGAGGCCCTGAAGCAGCAGACATAGCAGAGCCCTAACTGAACTTCTGACCCACTGGATCAGAAATAAGGGTGTCCTGTTCTATGCCACTAAGTACGTGGCAACTGCTATAGCAGCAACAGATAACGTGTACATCCATGGTCCACCAGCTCCCAGGGACCTCTCTTCTCAGCTTAGACTTCATCTCTCATGTCACTCTCATGTTCACCAGCACTCCACATTTACCACCAAAACCCTTGAAGGGATTATCTGCCCCCCCACCACCTCTTTCTCATTCTTTCAACTCACTACCCAACTGACAAAATCAATACCTTTTTCTTGGTCTTCTTTCTGCCCAAACTCTCTACAGCATCACAACCAATAACCTCCTTCCAACCCTCTGCATTTATACTCTTCTTATTCTATTACCTCTGACCATTCGTTCTCAGTGCCCACTGGTCCTCTCCCCTCTGGTGACACATTTCTGTTCCTACATCCCTTCTTCTCCCATGACAATTTCACTCACTACTGTGTCTTCCAATTCTTTTGAACCGATTCATTCATTCTTTCAACCAAATGGCACTGCCCTGGGCAGAGAGATGTAACAATAAGCAAGACAAACTAGGTCTCTACTTTCATAAAGCTTATATGCTCTACCAGAGGCTGAGCCAGCTTAACTCTACTTGCCACTCCAGGTCTACTCACCTGCCCTGTGCCAAGGTGGCTGCTCAATCACCAGGGCCCCCTTGCCTTCTGAGAGTTCAATGAAGAAGAAAAAAAACACAGTGACAGGAATGACTCCCTAATCTTTGACCCACATTTCAAATGTCACATTGTATAGGTATTGCATCTAAAAGATTACTGAGGGGCACCTGGGTGGCTCAGTCGTTAAGTGTCTGCCTTCAGCTCAGGTCATGGTCCCAGGGTCCTGGGATCGAGCCCCGCCTCGGGCTCCCTGCTCAGCGGGAAGCCTGCTTCTCCCTCTCCCACTCACCCTGCTTATGTTCCCTCTCTCACTGTGTCTCTCTCTGTCAAATAAATAAAATCTTTAAAAAAAAATAAAATAAAATAAAAGATTACTGATACATTTGTCTCCAGTCTCCCAAAACACATCCTCCTGGACTGCCTATCTTGGTTAGTGACCTTCCCTAACCTCAGCTGTGGAGGCTCAAAAGCTAGGAGTCACTTTCAACTATTCTCATCTTTCAAGGCCCACAGGACTGTGTCTCTCACACACACAGACAACTCAGTCACACTCGCTCCTTTCTGCAACCCACTGCTACAGACACTCTTGCCAGAAGCTACTTTCTCCCAACACCAGCCCTTCCTCTTCATTCATTCACGCTCAACCAACAGACACTTACTAAGCCCATCCTAGGTGCCAGGTACTCAAGTCTCTGACTAAAGATGTACACCTAATGGAGGGAGAAAGAGAAATAAACAAGCAACTCCAGTACAAACTCAAATGTGCTTAAACGTGGAAAACCACAGATGCTGTGGATGCACAAAGGAAGGGCACACAATCCAATCTGAAAAGAGAGGGACGGTCAATGGGGCTTCCTGGACAAGTCTCGCTGAAGCTGAAACCCAGAGGATGAGGAAAGTCGGCAGAAGAGAGCACATGTTTGAATATGTGTGTGTGTGTTCTGGAGGAAGGTGCACCTTCTAAGTCAAGGCAGTGGCAGTGTACAAGCGCCAAAACCAAGAGAAAACATGGTGCCCCCACCATTCAGAATCTACAAAAATGTCACATGGCTGGAGAGTGGAGAGGAAGCTGGAGAGGTAAGCAGGAGGCCCTTCTTAGCACCTTAAAGGAGAACTGACTTTATCCAGTCAATCCCACTCTTCTGCCAAAGGAGAAAAAAAAAAAACTCTAAAAGCCCCTCCCAGAGCAGACAAAATAAAATCCAGACTCCTCTTTTCTGACTTTCCAAGCCCCTACAACCTGACCCCTTCCTACTTTTCCAGGCTCATCTACCCTACACGCACCCAGAATTCCAGCCACCCCCTGTACTCTCTTGGCTCTATGCCTTTGTTCCATTCCCTCTGCTTGGAATTTCTCCTCCAACTACCATGTTTGCCTGTCAGTGATGCCAGGTCAAATTCTACCTCCTTCCAGAAGTCTTCCCAGTTTCCCCCCCAGTGCCTGATGCATTCTTTATGACCTGCCTTGAATCAGTCACATCCATCAGACCGGAGGCTTCTGGAGTATGTATGAACTGAAGTGAATCCCAATTCCAAAGACTAGGAAAAATGTTCAGGAAAATATTCATTTTACCAGTACTGCATTCCTAAGTAACCAACCATGGAAAATGACAAAAAAAAATTATTATTTTTGGATTCTATAAATACAATCAATCAAAAGCCTAAATTTAAGTTTTCATGTAAGTATCTCTAAATAAAAAGTTATACACTGCCTCACAAGATTAGAAAACATTACATAAATAAGCTCAGAAAGGTTAAGTTACATGTGCAAAGTCACAGGGCACTTAAGGGGCAGAGTCAAGTTTTCACATACTCTTTCTCAAAAGCTATAAAAAACCAGAATATAACCAGAGCATCCCCACACATCTCACTAACCAGCTCGCCGATTACCAGAAACTGATTTTCCTCATTCTTCCCTCAGTTAATTCCCATTCAGAGCTCAGCTCCAGAAGCCTCCCCCAGTCCCGAGGGTCAGCCAAATCCCTTTAGGACACACTTGCCTTCAGAGCCCAGAGCTCTTCACGGCATACAGCACCTTCACTGTCAGTTCCCAATCAGGTCCATGAGGACAGCGGCTGTGTCTGCCCTCTGCGCCTGGCACTTTATTATTACTTGTCGAGTAAATGAACGGACTTAGGAGTATTAACAATAACAGACGGTCACATGGCCCCCACAGGATTGCAAGACCCTAAACTATCTTCTTTTTTTTTTTTTTTCTTTTTTTTAAAGATTTTATTTATTTATTTGACAGAGAGAGAGATAGCGAGAGCAGGAACACAAGCAGGGGGAATGGGAGAGGGAGAAGCAGGCTTCTTGCAGAGCAGGGAGCCCGATGTGGGACTCGATCCCAGGACCCTGAGATCATGACCTGAGCCGAAGGCAGACGCTTAACGACTGAGCCACCCAGGCACCCCCCTAAACTATCTTCTGACACACCTGACAACAATGACAATTACATAAATTTTAATGTCACAATCTTATTGTAACATGTTCTAACTCTTGGGTAACTAAATATTCATATGTGGAATCTGTTAATTCTCTATTAATCATAATGAGTGTTAACCAGAATACCACATTTTTTTTCCGAAACATGCAAGGTATCAGCAAACTTTCACACCAAAAGAACACATACACAAGCCAAACTATAGGCTATACGAATAGCTAATTGCTCTCCTGGAACCTGAAAAGTCCAATTCCAGCCTAACAGTGAATTACAGTGTTTCCACCAAGGCAGCATACCATATTAATAAATTAAAACAATATTCTTTTTAAGGTAAGATGCTTGGCTGCTTGAGTTACCAGTAGTTCCCAAAGCAAACAGCAGATCCAGATTCATAAAAAGGATTTGAACTCCCCAAGTTGATCCACAGATTTAACATAATCCCTGTTGATATCAAAACTGCCTTTTTTGTAGAAACTGACAAGCCAATCCTAATATTCATATGGAAACTCAAGAGACCCAGAATAGCCAAAACAATCTTGAAAGAGAGAACAGGGTTGGAGGACAGACACTCCCCAATTTCAAAATATAACTACAAACTTAACTGTATCTTAACCAGTAATCGAGATAGTGGCCTAAGGATGGACATACATATCAATGGATCAGAATCGAGACTCCCAAATTAAATCCACACACTTATAGCAAATTGGTTTTTGACAAGAATGCCAAGAAACTTCAGTGGGGAAAGTATGGTCTTTTCAACAAATGGGGCTGGGACAACTGGAATGCACATGCAAAAGAATGAAGTTGGAAGCCTACCTAACCTCACAAAATTACAAAAATTAACTCAAAATGAATTAGAGACCTGAATGTAAGAGGTCAAACTATAAACCTCTTACAAGAAAACACAGGTATAAATCTTCATGACCTTGGGGCAGGCAATAGTCTCTTACTTAGGACATCAAAAGCCCAAGCAACAAAAGAAAAACCGCATCAATTGAACTTGAGACTTAAAACTTTTGTGCTTCAAAGGACACTATCACAAAAGTGAAAGAACAATCCACAGAACAGGAGAAAATATCAGCACATCGCGTATCTGGTAAGGGACTGATATCCAGAATATACAAAGAACAGCTACAACCCAACAGCCAAACAACAAACAACTGAATTCATAAATGGACAGAGGACTTGAACAGACATGTCTCCAAAGCAGACATACGATGGCCGATGAACACACAAAAAGATGCTTAAGTCATAAGTCATTAGGGAAATGCAAATCAAAACCACGATAAGATAAAACTTCACATATACAAGAATGGCTATAATCAAAAAGATTGTAGTATACAAGTGTTAGCGATGTGAAGAAATTGGAACCTTCAAACATTGCGGGAATGTAATATGGTACAGCCACTTTGGAAACTAGTCTGGCAGTTCCTGAAAAAGTTAAACACAGAGTTACCTCATGACCCAGCAATTCCACTCCTGGGTATATGCCCATGGAAACTGAAAACATATGTCCACACAAAAACTTGTACGCAAATGTTCATAGTGGAATTATTCACAATAGCCAAAAAGTAGAAATAACTCAAACACCCACCAACTGATGAATAAACAAAATGTAGTTATCTGTACAGTCCCACAGTATCCCCCCCATAAAAGAAATGAAGTTCTCATATATACTACAACACAGACTTGAAACCACTAGGCTCTGGGAAAAAAGCCAGTAATTAAAGGCCATGCATTGTAGGATTCCATTTATATGAAATGTCCAAAAAAGGCACATCCATAAAGGCAGAGAGTAGATTAATGATGGCCTAGAACTGGGAGGAGGGAGAAATAGAGAGTGGCTACTAACGGGTAGAGGTTTCTTTGTAGAGTGGTGAAGACATTCTAGAATTAGATAGTGGTGATGGTTGCACAACTGTGTAAATATAATGAAAACCACTGAATTGTATATTTTAAAGGGTGAATTTTGAATTTTATCATATATGAATTACATCACAATAAAGTTGTTATCTAGAAAGGAATCAAATCCCTTTAACTACTAAAAACTACTTTGATGGTTATGTTTCTTTAAAACATTATATACTTCTGGGTGCCTGGGTGGCTCAGTCGGTTAAGAGTGGGACTCTTGATCTCAGCTCAGGTCTTGATCTCAGGGTCATGAGACAGCCTTGCGTTGAGCTCCACGCAGGCCATGGAGCCTACTAAATCAATCAATCAATCAATCAATCATTATATACGTTACTCTCTTGTTAAGTAGAACATACCAAGTATTGCTTTTCTCAATGTACTCAAGGGTCATTGCTATGAACCGTCAATCACTAAGCAGCTGCATCTGCAGAGCACTCAATGGCGTGCACTATTGGCCCTTTACAGCCTTCCACCTGCCACCATGAGAAATCAAGAAAAACCAGCTGTGAGAGGTCCGATGGATATACCAAGGAAAAGCCAAACAAGTGTGCATCCAGGTGGCCACACACACTTAAACAGAGGCTGTTTTCTGTTTTCTTCCCCCACACCACCCCTTCTGCAGGTAGCGTCTCCCTTTCTTACTAAGGATGCATGTTTCCAACCTGTCGAGTCTAGTGGTCCACAGCAAAGAGAACAGTGAGGAAGCCCACCCAGGTATCTGACCTGGGGAAAACCTCAGATGACACTGACATCCCCAAACTGCCTTATTCTACCTGAGAACCACACGGGGCAAAGACTGCACAGACCATCTCGTTCCAGTGCATCCTGCCTGCTTCACCAATGTTCAAAGCACAAGCCCTAGGACAGTTTCCACACTCGTGGCTGACTTATTCCCACACACCTAGGCTGGCTGGCTGAGGATTCTTGGCCTCCTACCTGTAGCTACAGTAAACATTTTCTCTTCAAAAAGTTTACTCCCAGTAACAACCAAACATAAGAAGTCCATTTTGGAAGTCAATATCCTTTCTTTTTACCCTAACGGAGACAGAGTTTGAGATGCCAGGATCCCATGCTACAGAACCCTTCTCACACAATTCCCTCTGCCCCCTCTAAGCGGTCAGCAGGGCCATGGACCCTAACCAACCCTCCTTCACAGTTGACTAGATCAGGACGAACACCTGGCCTATGGAAACAAAGCAACTGGCTAAGAGGAGTCAGTCCAATTCTCCATCTTGAGTATTCTAAATACAAACCTTCGGGACTGGAGCCCGATGATGGCAAGCACTGGGGCCAGAGTGAAGCCATGCAGGAGCCATGCCTGGGGCCGTGACAGGCTATGGTAGAGCAAGGAGGCCACCTGGAAGCAGAGAAATCTCATCTGCAAGGAGAAACACAGCGAACAGCAGAGCTGGGAGCTGTGGCATCCCAGAAGAGACCCCAGCTTAGCCCAAGGGGTCTCCAGAGGAAAAGCCTACTACGTCAGAGTCTCCAGGCACAGTTCCCAAACTGTCTAGCTGCACGTCAGCTTCTGTCCTGGGAGGCTGAGAGTGCTTCTAGCTCTTCTCATACAAAACCACCTTCACTGTCTCTGACTTGAATGGCCTGTGTTCCTTGCCATCAAAACTGCTCTAAAGTAGGGCCTGTTACCCTCCGTGACATCAAGTGTCCTAGCATCCACTTTCCTGTAGAGATGAACCTCAGGGCCTGATTGCCATCATTATTTAGCGTGTGTGTGTGTGTGTGTGTGTGTGTGTGTGTGTCAAAGAGAGATTTTGACACACTATTTAAGGCACAACGTCTCACCTTGGGATAACGAAAATATTGTCAAATATTTACTGTTAGGAACTCATAGCTACTTTTCTCATTAGGTTTTGAACCCATCTGGAGCATGTGTGTGTGTGTGTGTGTGTGTGTGTGTGTGTGTGTATGGTAAAATATACATAAAGTTTACCAATGAACCCTCTTTGAGTATACCATTTAGTGCATTAAGTACATTCACATTGCTGCACACTGTCACCACTCACCATTGTTTACTTTTAAAAGCATTCTAAAAATCATGACTTTTCCATTCTTACTAAACCAATGATTTCTGTTTATGCTCCTTCACCAAACGATAAGGGCAAAGAACCTCAGGGAGGTGGTGCTGAGGTAGGCTGGTGAAGCGGGTAGCCGAGAACATCACAACCGCTCGGAGCAGCACCAGAGCGGCTAAACCCAGACAGGGCCACAGAGGCTCGAGACTAAAAATCCCTGGAGAGGACAGATAACAGCTGTCAAGGATACTCAGCCAGTTAGAAAGGTTGCCACTATCACCAGATTTGCATCAGAAGACACCCAGACAGGCAGCAATGGGTCACATGTAGAATAATCAGATTCCGTGGAGAAAGACTGATATTCCCTGCCTCCCAGGATGCCTGGAATAAATCTCTGGGCCTTGAATTTGGCCAAGTAATCTATGATCAATTTCTGGAGGACACCTAGGAAGATAAACAAGTACTTCAAAAATGTTGAGTGCCCACTCACCACCCTCTGCTTGTTATAGCTTTCTTTTTAAGCACAATGGCCTCTATCGATAAAATTAAATAGGGAAGAAACTTCCATCAGAAGCTCTGTCAAGGCAAATGATCCAACCAGTACATTTCCTAACCGCAGAGACAAGAAGGATAGGGCAGAGAATGTTGACAAGAACACCAGGAATTTTAACTTGCCTCTCAGTACCCTTAAATATGAAAAAAACTTCTGAAACCCAAATTATGCTCAAGGCCTCTCCAAATGCTAGGCCCGTAGCATACGGAAGGGTATGCCCAAGAGAAGATCCTAGTGATCGATTTTAGTGGACTCACCAAAACTCCCCATTCCACGAGTTTCTGTTTGTTTTTTTTTTTAGATTTTATTTATTTATTTATTTGAGAGAAAGGGAGAGAGCATGAGCAGTGGGAAGAAGCAGAGGGAGAGGGACAAGCAGACTCTGCACAGAGCCTGACGCGGGGCTCAATCTCATGACCCCGAGATCATGACCTGAGCCAAAATCAAGAGTTGGATGCTCAACTGACTGGGCCACCCAGGCGCCCCTCCCTGAGTTTCTTAATAGAAAGAGTCATGTTTACTGAATTACTGGCAATCTATACATTTCATAAAAGTTTTATCAACCAACTCCAGAAAATGCAACTAAATGAATATAAATAAGACTACCTTAAACATAAAAAGTCTAAGGTTAGCAGACACCTCTTCATCTGTAATCGTATGATATGTAAGTCTATTTCTCCAAAATTGTGAACTCTCATCCACATTAGAATGAAGAGCTAAATGTGTCCTACGGAACAACCAAGCAGAATGAACATTTTTGTGCTGTGCATCCTTAACAATAACTTTTTACATTTTTTAAAGTAAACATTCATTGACAGGTGTTAGACCTAAAAAATCAAGCCCTCTGTGTATACCAGGAAGAAGGCCCTTCAGTGACTACAGCTCAAATTCCTCCTACATAGCTTGAGCCAACAATATTCATTCCTGACCTGGAGCAAGTACCTCAAAAAGAAGAGACACAGTTACACAGAACAGAACAGCTGCATACCAGCAAAGCAGCCATAAAGCAAATTCCATACATCCAACTTCACTGTCTACCATCCTAAGTTAGGACGGGAAGGAACTTTAGAGGTCATCACTAGGACAACACTTTACCCAACACGTGAATCATCTCAAAATTACTACCAACTAACTCAGTATCCAAGACTTCAAGTCTAGGGAAAGCAGGATGAGAAGCTGTAGAATCTGGTAAGAAGAGAAGGGAAGAGACTTCTAGCACGTGGCCTACATAAAGGGCAGCAAGAACAGCAGAAAATACACCTCTAGCTGGGGTCCTTGGTCCTACTTGCCAGGTTCCTGGCAATGAAAGAGAAGAGCAAGAGCTGGGGGCCATGGTGGGCTTGTGCTAAAAACCACGTGGGATACCTAAGCCTTTCTGACTAGAGAACTCACCTAGCACTATTTGGTTCAGGGCATGACCTGTGGTAATGCTGACAGCACAGCAAGTCTTCCCCATGTTCTGAAGTCTGATATTAAAACCCATAACTTTTCATCAATCCTGCAGTAGAACATAGTGTTGAAAATTAGGGAATGTTTGCAGATATTCCTTTCTTCAATAGTATTTATAATTAGATTCCTTCATAGAAATGATGTTTAAATAATTTTAAAATGTCTTCGTTCTTAGGGAAAATTATAAACATTAAGTCATCTTCAAATGCTTATTCACATCTACTTGCTCTTATTTCTTTTCTTAGAGCACCTAAGGACAAAGCTCAATGAGAGACCATGCACCTCTATTCCCCATCAGCCAACTCAGTGCAACCTAAAGGAACACAAAGCCATCCAGGATGGGCGGAGACGGTATCTCTGAGTTGCCATGAGGTTTAAAAAGTCATCTCAGGAGCAACACTAGGTATCAATCAAAATGGCTGTAGTTCGAATCATTTACTCCAACCATAAATTGTAACTGAGCTAAAGTGATTTCTAAATATAACACACTTTATTTCCAAATGTTTTTTGGCAATTAAATATCTAGAAAGTCAACAAACCCCCGAGAAAGCAGAGAAAATGAACTTTGTGAAAGCTCACCATTCATCAACTACAGGAGGCTTGAAAGATGCCACACGCTGGAGGCTCAGCCTCAAACTCGGCCCTGCAGAGGAAAACTCCAAATAAGATTTCTTCAAGAACTGCTCTCACGCAGTACTAAATTACAAGCAGTGACCTCCCTGCAGTGACCTCCCTGCAGGAGAAATGGGAGTCCACAGCCAGAGGGAGAACCTGGGGTGTGCTGCGCCACCCGGGGGGAGAGGAGACCTGCTCAGACACCCCAGCTAGCACACTAGTTACAGAAGAACAACTACAGACTGCTGAAAATCTAAGTCTCAAGCAACAGAGTTACTGAAAATATTTCAAGAACAACACAATGCTTCCCCCTCCAAAAAAAAACTCCAAATGCATTCCAAGAGCAATTTGAGTAGAACATAATTTAATGTCCAGGCCTCACCTCTCTGAAATAAAGCAGATCCTCCAATTTAGTCAAATTACAACCGAAATGCTACTTTATAACAAAGAAACTGCAGCAGAGTGCTCTGAACTTCATGGGAGAACAAAAATGTAGTGTCAATATGCTCACAACGCGGCCCAATCCACAAAATCATGAGGTAATTAAACTGACTGTTTTTAGGTTTCAATCTGTTTCGCCAGAAACCCTGTCCAAACTACACTGATGCAAATCAGCATGAGCAACTATAGCTCTATCAAAACAACCCCGGTATCTTATCTTTTGTTTTACCTTTTATCGCTGATTTATGGGCTAATAGTAAACTGATTTGTGCATGTGCCAGAAGTCAGTTCAGGAATACAAAATAAGAAAAGAGAGTTAGAAGAGCAAATTCATGAATGAAAATGCTGACGTCATAGTTCAGCTCCCAGCAGAGCTCAGGGGAGTCTGTGAAGAAACAGTGTACCTTTTGGGATGTTAAATCACCAGTCATTTAGGAAAGGAGATAAAATAGAAAAAGCCCTTGCTCAGGACAGGGAGGGTGAAAAACAGAGAGAAAGAGAAAAAGCTGTATTAACCTTTTCCATAGACCAAAAATCAAAAATGCACGATGTGTATGCCACAAACAAGCATAACTTCTAAACCATGGAACTGCTTCGTGATCTTCTTAAAAGTAGTATTTTGTAAAAATATGGTTAGCATGTCTCTAAATAAGTAGAATACAGTCCCATCCTCACCTTAAATCTTCCTCCATCACATTCAAAAAAAGAGCACATAATAATAGTTTTAGTTCTTCACTCAAAATTACCTGGCAATGCCACACCACACCTAATTTTAAGCAATTCTGAATATAATGGGGTGGGACTCAATGACCTCAGGCAAGCTACTCGAATTTTTATGGGCAGGGGAAAAAAAACATTTTTATCTAATGATGTAATATAAACTAATAAAAAAAGAGATTATAAAAATTTGATTTACTTAGAACTATTAAAAGCGGCTAGTGGTGTGGATTGTTCACATTTTTCATCTCTTGGCAGGGCTGAAAATACAACCAGTAATACAAACTTCTGTAAAGTTTAGACACGATTTCCTAAAATCCTTTTACTAAGGACACTTAAGTCACTGATTCCTAGATGCCTAACACTTCCCAGGAATCTTAGAAAATAAGCGACCCCCAGATCCTTGGTAACCTCTCCAAAGCACAACACTACAAGGACATCCTCTCTTCCTTACCATTTATATGGCTTAAAATAACCATTCACCCAAAATGGGATTTTTTATTTTAAATTTAAGCAATAAACAATTTTGCCAATAAACATTTTAAAAAGAAGATCTTATTAAGTTAAAATGCAAACATACCGGTTTTATCTGTAAATCTAAAATGTTAAAAGAGATCATCTCACATTTCCACCACAAATATCTTTGATAGAACATCACTACCCCCTTGTGGATTTGCAATAAAAAATCCTTATCTTTTATATTCACTTTTTAAATATTTCATTCTGAACTTCCATTAAAGTTTACATTTTCTTCACTAAGAAGGGTTACTTTATTCCAATTACTTTCTTAAAAAGAGAAAAAACACCTAACATTTTAAAATAATCAATTCCATCAGCTTCTTTATCTTCTAAGCATCTCCACGTTAGGGAATGTTCTTCAGACAATAGCTGTGTGTGCCAATTTCAACATGGTACCCACGCCAATATTCCATTTTTCCTTAGAATAACCAAATTTACACTTCCAATCATCACTTTAGATTATCTTCAATGATAAATGGGTAATTTCTTCACTAGTGCATCGTTTTTCTATTTGATAATTTCACACTTTATACCAATTTCTTTTTATCGCTTCCAAATGGTTTGCTATCCAAGTACCCCAGAAAACCAATGGGGCACGTACATCCTCAGAAATAACTTTTCAGACAAGGATTAAAACACAAATCTAAGTTTCAAAAAGATTAATTCTTGATTGTATTACTGTACTTTTAGAAACGGCACTCTAAATCAACCCCAATGAAGGAAAAAGGAAGAAAAAAAAAAGGTAACACCTGTTTTTCAAAACTAGAAAGAAGGGCCTTGTGTTTCTGTGTTTTTAGCTGCAGAAGTACCTCCAGTTGTATCTGCGGATTATTCTAATAAAACACACAGATACATCTTGTTAAACGCATACTGTAAGAAAGATTAAATAAACTTAAACATCTGGTTTATCACATGTTACAGACAGACACCAGACTTCACTTAAAGTATAAATCATCCCCGCAATAATGTATCGGCTACAGACAGCAAGTCTGAGTCCTGACTAGTCCCAGTGCCATTACTGGGAGTTAGCTCCCCATTTGCTCACAGATGTGGAACACGGAAGTAGGAACACAGTAACTTACTATTATTATGAGAAGTAAACCCCAGTTTTCATTCCAATGGTAAGGTGAAAATAAGGGAGGAAAAACAATCCACTTTGCAAGTGTTAATTTTTAAGTAACTAAATACACAATCTTAACTCGTGCAACGTATAAGAAAAAACAAAAGACACAATGTGTGGTCTGCCTTAGATGAGTGAATGCTACGTGTTCTGAAGGCCTTCACAGGGCCGCCCCACTGAACACGGAATGCATCAGAAGTACCCACTAAGCAACACGTCCAAAGCCGGTGGCTCAACTGCACAGCAGGGGCAGTCACAGCTGGCCTTCACGGTTCGCTTTTTGGGGATGTTATGTTGTTTGGGGATCTTTTTTTTTTTTTTTTTGAGAGAAGGTAGCAGGAAGATATTTCAGATGACACTAGAAGTAAAATTAGTGGTGAGAGTAATGTCACTTAATTAGTCTCCAAGCAGTAACATGTTTAAAACCATTAAGAACTCAGATCCAAACATTTCTTTCAAGGCATGTCACTTTGTACACTTGGAACTACATGACCACACCGCAGAGAGCAGACTGAGGAACAGCCCCAGACCAGCAAATCTCCTTGCAGTCACTTTCTGGGAAGTCTCAGGCAGGGCTATGTTACATGACTTGAAAGGCCTGGCTAAATCTGAAAAAAAATAAAATAAAATGTGACTGCACTTTTTCCAAATGAGTAAAGGACTCGTGTATAAGAGAACATGCAACTCTATCAAGAATGAGCAAAATACTGGGGTGAATGTAGAACCATTTTAAAAATTCCTCTGGCCATTCCATCTTATGACATGTCCATCAGTCGAAAGTAAATAAACAATCCTCTAAAAAAAAAAGAGAGAGAGAGAGAGAAAAGGGAAGTAATATGGCTGACACCTGGCTTCTCTTTGCAATGGGGTACATAATATCTCTTTTTTAGTCCAGGGTAATGAGCTAAAAAATGCTCAGGAAGCATTACCAATCTTTACACAAGGAGGCCCATGACCTTCTACAAGCAATGGCGCTCAAAGCAGAAAGATGCAATACAACCTTAGAAATACACAGCCAGCATACTGATGGGGGGGAAAAAAAAAACCTTTTACTTTGTCCCTCCATATAAAAAACCAGGGACTGCTGTCTATTGTCAATATATACAGAGAAACACTGTCCTTACCAACAGATGACAAATATCTTTGGATGGAAGACCATCACATTTGACAGAATGGCAACACATCTTAATGACAGAACTGATGGGCACTACATCCAAGGATGGTGCAAAATACAGGGATTGGATAATGTCTGGTCAACCTCTATCCTGAACCTGATCGGATGTGCAAAACAAAAAAAAAAAAAAAAAAGGAGGAAGAACAAGAGAGAAAGACAGATTACACACTATAACATGGAAAAGAGAATGAATGACCATGCAACCCTATTCGTGTTATGTGGACAAAGAAGTAGAGCACGAGAACACTTCCTACTCTCACCCTCAAACACACCAAAGACTATAGCTAGTATGACAGTAACATTAGAAGACCACCACCTCCCGTGAATGAAGGTCCCAAATGAAGTAACATACTTGTTGGCTCTGCCCAAAGAAATTTATGATTATCAAGCCAAAGAGACAGAAAGAAGCTGGCTAAATGCAGCAAAAACAAATTTCCAAAATCCTACATGAGGAGTCCCAAATGCCAGAAGGACACAGTGTTTCATCCTGGGATGCTATCCACTTACAAATACTACTGTCACCCCTGTCCTTGTGGCTTAAACCCCATTTCATCCCTCTATCCTTAGGGAGACAGAAGTCACACTGCCTCTTACTACAGGACGAAAGGAATGGTAAAGACAGAAAGTCTACAAATACAGTAGATCTGCAAATACTTTTTTGTAATAATGACAAGAGCAATAAGAAAACTTCTTCATATGGGAAAGAAAGGGAGGTAGGACTTAGGTCATCTAGAACACCAAAAACAGGAAGGGTAAGTGATTCTAGAAGATACAGAACATTTTAGAAAATGATCTGTTATAATGGAAACACACATCACCTGTCACCACAAAAAATCTTCAGTCACATATTCCACATGAATAAAGGACATGCCAAACCACATACTGTAACAACCCTAAACAAGAGTTCTTAAGCGTGAAATACTAGAAGAAATGGTTTCTACAGACATTGTGGAGGGGAAATCTGATTTAATACAGAATGAAAAGAAGTACATTTCAGGTTAATTTTTTATTACGATTGTCATCATTCTGTATACCAAAACTACACCCAAAAATAATCAGAGGCTATTTACTCCCCACCCCCAAAAAAAGACAAGACACAAATAAAAGTACTATTAAAGAAAGTATAAAGTATTAGAAATCACATAATAAACAAAAGCAGTAATAATTTATACCAGATATCTAGCCTAAGAATGGTCACCACAATTAGGCATAAATTTAGATATAACACTTCTTGGCAGTAAAAATGTAACAGCATCTCATACAGTTCTTACTATCTGAGGATATGAAACATACCAGTTCATCATAAGAGAAAATTATTTTTCTACCCCTCCTTCTATAAAGGATGCATTTGATTTTATGCTCTACACAATACCTAGTCTGTTCTATACGATACCTGGTATGTTGCTGTTCAGATGTTAAACAAGCATTCCAACCAACCACGTATCTAAGTGACCTAAAAGTTAAGCCTAGCCATTTAAAAAGAAGATTGACCTTACTTTTTTCTACATACACCCTACACACAGTCTGAGGGAAAGCTGTTAAATGCCTCTCACGCTGCCTTCCACCCTCTCCAACACCCCCAATCCTGCAGGGAGGGGGTAAGAGTTCAGTGGAATAGTACACCATTCAAGTATATTTTTGTAAGATTACAACCCAAACAATTAAAATTCAGAAAGGAATTCCTTAAAATAATAGATAAAAAGACAAGCACAAGATACATTGGGATGTCATTCATACTAAGAGATCTCTAGCAGTCACGTAACCACCACAGAACCATGCACATAATAAAAGCTCAGTGAATGTCTCCAGAATGAATGCGCCCAGTGATGGAATATGGATGCCAAAACAGCTTCTCTCCAAAAGGACAAATTCAAAGGTTCCGCAAAGGAGGCAACAGACACAACTATGAGGAGAAAGAAAGAGAACATGAGAATCACCTCCTATTGCTTTTTCCATAAGGAAAACGGGAAGAAGTACAACTGCACACGACAAGGTATTTCCCTGAACCTGGGGAAGTGGGAAATGCCCACAGCAATGAAGGAGTGGTTAAAAAAAAAAAGTTAAACCACAAGATGGGCTACCGCAAAAGCAGTCAGGAAAATTATAATCCCACCAGGCATATGGGCTACGTCCAGCATAAACAGAGAACTAAAATAATGCCACCTGACACTAAAGAACCGGCTACTTTAGAGGCAAAGCCTAAACACTAAAGAAATGGAAAAACACGGGTAAGCAGGATGTATAAATATGCCTCAAAGAACAAGCAAGAGCAATCCTACTCTTTTGGAAAGGAAAATCCAAACCAATCTGACCTTGAGTAGAGGTTGCTATGTACACATCAACACTCGGAATCCACTGAATGATGAGATAGAGAAACCCAACATTTAACAGCAGGGTAAGTCAAGTCTTCAAGAAAACAAGGGAAGAGATATCCCATGAGTCACCCAACCTTGTCCAAAAAGCTGGAGGTAAGGCCTGAGGGGGAGGAGAGAGTGACATTCTAACAAAAAGATGTAAGAAAGAAAAGTCCTTAAGAGAACCCATCTTGCAGGCCGAACGTCCAGAGAACCGTGCGCTGAAAGAGTAAGAGGGAAAAGCTAATTTCCAATAATCAATGGGGTGAGGGACACAGAAAGCACAACCACATTAAACTCGAAGAAAAGAGCCCAACTTTACACACTAACCTCAAGTGTATTCCTCTAACCCTTACCATTTTCCTTCCATTGCCCATTGTACAGAGCACCCCGATTAGCAGAGGAGACCCGGAAAGGCAGGCGGTGGGAGGCAGGACAGGAAAGGATCCACCACTGGAAGTGAGATGAGAACGCTCACTCTCCTGCGAACACCCCAACATCTACAGCAGGTACTCAACTCTCCTTTTCCAAAAGTCATTAATACCACACCCTAAAAATACACAATTCCATCATGCTGGGTATAGATAGAGACAGAATAACAGCAGTATAAAAACTTAAAAAAAAAAAAAAGGAAGTTGAGGTTAAAAGTGCTACTTTGGGGCAGTGGGTTTTATGCCCCCAGATAACTCCTTATTACCTGAAGGGCAAGGTCTCGAAGTCAAAGCCTAATGCTGACCAATTCTCCAGACCCCCCTGCCTCCCTTACTCGGTACTCCAGGTGGAGAAGAGAGACTCCTTGCTCAAAAAATGCTTAATGGTCCAAATGCTCAGAGTCTGACAAAGCTCGTTGGGGAGGACGAGGCGCCACACTAAGCCGGTTGAAAAGTAAGACTCTGCTGAGCGTCTGCAGCCAGCGGCCACTCCAAGCTCGGGGAGGGGAGGGAGTGCGGGCCCAGAGGAGGCCCCATCATGGCCCTGCCCCAGGGCGGAATCTGCAAACTGTGACACTCAGGACAAACCTGGACAACAGTCCCTCCCACCCTTTGATGAGTGTCACATCCCAAAGGTACCTTTTCCTAATGTGTACAACCTCTCTCAATTATTTAAATGGCCAAAATAAAACAGCGACATATTTATGGCTGTTCATTCCTAGTTCTGTCACAGAAACACATATTCTCACCCCCTCCTATTGGTGCCCCAAATACATGAAACCTCTTTCCCATACCCAGCAGTAAAGAGATCAAGATGAGAACTTTTCACCCTACGAAGAATCAAGCAGAGAATACTGCCCCTGAATTCAGAAGGCCTAAGTTTTGGTGTGCATCGGCAACTCTACACTTCACATATTCGGGGACTTGGTGAACATTCAGGATGTCATTCTGCTTATTCAGTACAGAACAAATGACAAATGAAAGAGCGGTAAGAATTGGCCATTTATCAATGAGTTTTCTAATTCTTCTAAGCCTGAAAAGTTACCAACGACAGTAACATATATCCATACGTGTACACATCAAGGTCCTCACGTACACGCAGAATGCAGAGCTAGCCATGTAACCCTTCCAACTTACAGTGTATATGTGACAGATGTGACTTTGTCTTTTAATGCATACCTACATGTGTATATATACAAACAAATGCATGGCATCATGTTTTTCGCCAAAAGAGAACAAAAGCAACAAAAAAATAGAAAACATCCAAATTTCCCCTTCACCTGAAAGCTACAAGACCAAAAAAAAAAAAGTTCAGATCCATGAGAGACAACACGAGGCCAAAGGAAGGTTCTAGTACAACAAGAAGCACACTAGCAACCCCTTCCCGAATGGCACGTGGGCGACATGAGTGTCTACACTCCCTTTTCTAGATGGAAAGGCATATGGCTTCTTCTTACCCAGCCAACATGAATACAATTTAAGAAAATCAGAAAAAGTCAAGGTAACAGGCTCACTAAATATGGCTGACTGGGAAACAGAAGCCATAAGGAGGATATGGGTTCTCTTAAAAAAGAAATGGGAACTTTATTTCCAGGGAAGGTTCAAAAACTCTTGAATGTAGGATGTACAAAGTCAGGTTCTTACTGCACAGAAGACAGTGATGGGAACACCAAAAAACAAGGGCACAAGACCACGTTACTGGGGGGGTAGTGTCAACTGGTGAATGCTGCCCCTACCTCAGAGGCAGGAGTGAAATGGAAGCAAAAACAGACCCTTGTTTTCCTCAGACACAGAGGAGTAATCACCGCAGCCCCCTCTCATTCAAGTACTAGGCACAACGGAAGCCCTGCCCTACATCTGATCGGGGGGCCCCCACCCTCACCCAGACAAGAAACTCTGAGGAGAGAGAACATGTTAGGGGGAGACAGCCAAATGGGGAAAGGAGCACTGGAATGTCCAGTTTCTCCCCTAAGAAAAAGAAGGCAACTCAAAGGGTATTCAGGAAATGAGCTCACCCTAACCCAGGAAAGTGTGCAGAGAGTATGCATAATCTGTAAGAAGTATCTGCTTTCCTATTTAGAAATGACTTCAGAGCTGCACAGGCCCCCACTACCCTCTGGGTGAAGGAAGAAGAACATGGGGAGCCCGAGTCCCCTTGTCCTGGCTAAAGGGTCAATAGATGGTGTGCAGAGGCCCCAAAAGATTCCACAGAAGATGAGAGGTTGAGACAGACCCCTCTGCCAAAGAAGGATCAGGGTCACAGAAGGTAAAGGGCAAGGGAGTATGGAGATCCTCACTTGCCATAGAAACGGAGACCCCACCCTCCTGGCTGCGAGGGGTGCAAGGGCAGGAGTAGGATGGGAACGACTGCTAGGGGCGGGGATGCTGCGCAGGCCCCCTTCCCAGGAAGGGAAGGGGGAGGGGTCACACGAGGCCCTTCTGCCCGGGGACGCTCAGCAGGAGGGGGTCCCCCTGGCGGGGAGAAGCACGGGGACCCCCGCCGGCTCTGGGAGGCGCCCACGGGGCTCCAGGGTGATGCTGGACGGAGTCCGCCTGGCCCTGCCGCCCGAGAGCCACCGGCGGCGGGGCTGAGCGCCGACCGTGCCCCCGACGGGGACCGGCCCGGGGCAGCGGGGCGCGGGGCCGGAGGGGGCCTGAGGCGGATAAACTTTCCGCCCCGCGGCCCCCACCGGGCCCGGCGCGGGGGGCGGGGGCCGCGCCGCGGGCCCGGGAGCGGCGGGGATGCCCGGTCCGGGTGGGGGAGGCGCCGGCCCTCCCTCCGCCGGCTCCTCCTCCTCGCTGGGCCCGGCCCCCGCCCGCCGGCCCCCCGCCCCTCCGGCCCCAGCCCGCCCCCGGGTGGGGGTGTGCGGCGCCGCGCTCCGCCGCCCGGCGAGTCACCTCAGGACCCGGCCGCACTACGCCCCCCCCACCCGCCGCCCCCTCCTCGGCCCGGGGCGCCCGCCCGCCCGCCCGCCGCCGCCGCCGCGCCCCCGCGCTCCCGCCCGGCGCCGCCGATGCCCGGGATGTCCGGCGGGGCCGGGTCCCGCCGCCTGCCGCGCCGCCCCCGGCCCCTCACGCGCCGGCTCTTACCTTCCGGCTTGTTTTCGGCAGCCATTTCCCCTCCGCGCGCCACATCCTCCTCCTCCTCGCGACCGGGACCCCGAGCGCGCGCCTCGTACCGCCGCCGCCGCCGGCCCAGCCACCCCGCCGCCGCCGCGCACCCGCCCTGGCCCCGCCCCACGGCCCACGCACTGCGCCCGTTGGGCCGCGCGGCTGCCACTCATACTGCCCGCCACCAATCGCCCGGCACCAAGGGTCTCACTACTCTCCGGGAGGAGCGTCCTATCCGCCCGGCCCATTGGCTGGTCACCACCCAACGGAATGAAAGGATTGGTCAAGAATCAACGCCCCCTCCCCACCCACTCCCAGGAAAGCCCGCCTTCCAGACCTAAACAAAGCTTCCCAGTGGCCAGAGCCGGAAAGAACTGCCCAGTTAGGACCGAGCCGACACGGAATATTTCCTCGAGGCCGAGACGTGGCGCTTTGATTGGGCGTTACTACAGTGTTTCCCAGGCCGTCCAGACCAATCAAAGGGGGTTCCCGGAACTCGGGAGCGGCGAAGGGAAGCCCCGCCCCCGAGCGTGACCGTCAGGAGGAAGGCGCTCGCTCATTGGCGCGTTGGGGCTTTTCCCGCGTGCTCCCGGGGCTGAAGGACGTTCCCGGGGAAGCCGCTGCCGGCGCGTGGGGTCCCGGTGGCAGTGGAGGACGCGGCGGGATCTCCGGAGTCCCGCGGCCTGCCGCTGCTCGGCGATAGCGGGGCCCGGGGCTTCCGGGCGGAGGTCGGCCGGGCGCCGCGCTCGGAGCGGGCCGGCCCGGGAGTCCGGGCGTCGCTGCCGGCCGTGGGGGAGGGGTGCGTCTCCCCAGGCCCCGCCCCTTCCCCCTCCCCCCGGCCCCGGCGCCCCGCCCCCCCGGGCGCCCGCGCCGCCGCGGCCCCTCGCGCGGGTGCCCGGTCCGCCCGTGCCCGCCGGTGCCCGCCTTCCGCTGCTCGCCTCCGGTGTGCTCCGTTGTCCCCCTTTCTAGCGGCTTAAAATACTGAAACTTTATTTTGGTCACGTTGGCCATGTGACCCACAGAGCCGATGACTCATAAGTGCCTGTCCCAGGATGAGGCCGCCGAAGGAAATCTTGGAGGAGCGCTGAACCGCGGCGCTCCCGCCCGGAGGGCGAGGCAGGCCAAGTTTCCTTCCCTCCCGGGCGCACGGTCGTGGCTCTTCCCGGCGAATCTTCCAGCGCCCGCCGCACTCGCGCTGTGCACGGGGTGGGAGGCCAGCCTGGAAGCAGGTCAGGAGTCTCCCGTGGGGGACGGACGCACCGCCGCGGCCGCTCTGGAAGTCCGAGTCCACCGGGAGGACCGGCGCTCACTGCACGGAGCAGCCCGGAGCCACGCGAGGTGGCCCGGAGGATGATGCCCCCTGCCCGAGAAAGTCAGCACTGGTGCACGTGGGCAGGTGATACCGGAAACAAAGGAGAGGGCAGAAACCTCCAACTTGGGGGGGGGGGGGGAAGAAAAGTTGAAGGAGAAGCACAACTCCAGCCCCTCTATGTGCATCTTGTATGGTTTGCAGTGGAACATTTCATTACTCAGATGTTACCTTTTTTTCCCTTGCTACCGTTGAAGACAACTAGCAGAATCAGCGCAAGGTCCCCGTTCGAGAATTTCGGCGTTAAGATTTGAATGTCAAAGTGAATTCTGTGCCAATCCGAACAACATGCGTTCTTTTTCTAGTGTTCACGAGTAAAAAATCTCTGAAGTTTTCCAGAAATAAAGATGTCCCAAAAGAATGTTTTGTATTAGACATTCGTTCTTCAACAAACTTTAATTTTATGAGCCTCAAAAAATGCAAAATTTTGACAACTAGGGTACAATATTTTATTGATCGGCATTCTTAATAGTACCTATGCTGACAATTTGAGTAGTGAAACATTCCTGAAAGTGCTGGTGGCATTGAAAATTAGTATAACCCTTTTGAAAAGCAATTTTACAGTACGTATTAAAAGCCATAAAAAACGTCTGCATCTTTTGACCCAGTAATCTTACTTCTGGGAATCTATTCTAAGGAAATAACACTAAATGCCGAAAAAGCTGTATGTGTGAAGGTATTCTTCACAGGATCACTGTATTTATTACAACAACAATTTGGAAGCATCCTAAACATGCTAATATTGGATATTTAGTAAGTCCATTGTGTTAGAGCCACGGGATGGAACACTATGGTAGTCACAGACATCAGAAAGAAAAACTTACCCATTGCTAGGTGAGGGGAAAAATTATTCAAAATTATGGTGTTCATTTATTATATATGACGTAGTTCTAGTTCTAAAAAACTGCATTTTGTAAAAAGACCAATAAAAAGTACGCCCAAGAAATAACATTTGGGTGACAGGGAGTGTTTTTTTCTTACTGTCTCTATTTTCTATAATATAGCCATAACTATACAGCTTTTAAAATTAAAACATGTATTTAAATTAAAATGTGAATTTATCCAGTGCCTAATGGAGGCCAGACACTGTGTTAGGTCCTGAGGATATAAAGGTGGGAACCTGGAGAGGTGTGGGGATCCTGAAGACTCTTGCTGTGGAGCTACAAGGTCAAAACTGTCTTCCTACTAATACTATGTCAGACTCTCATGCGTGTACAGTGAAGTTTTCCAGAGGTCACATAATGTATGACATCAAAACAGACTGAGAGCAGGAGCAGATAAGAGAATCTAGCGGTCTTCTATTAAGTGAGGTATCAAAGAGATGTGCAGAACTGTAAAACAATGCCATTCTCATCACTAACTTTGTTGTTTTGAAAAATTTAGTTTTTATTTTTAAAAAATACATATGTTAATATGTAGTAGTTTATTATTTTTAAATGAACTCATAAATATTTTTTAAATTTCTATATAGTACGTAAGCTATAAATAAACATATCATGGGGTGCCTGGGTGGTAAGGTCAGTTAAGGGTCCAACTCTTGGTTTTGGCTCGGGTCATGGTCTCAGGGTGGTGAAATCGAGCCCTGCATGGGGCTCTGTGCTCAATGCTGAGTCTGCCTAAGCTTCTCTCTCCCCGTCCCTCTGCCCCTGCCCTGCTCGTGCTCTTTCTCTCTAAAATAAAGCAATAAATCTTTAATAAAAATAAACATCACAAATAAAAGTTCTTGGGAGGGGAGGCACCTGGGTGGCTCAGTCGGTTAAGCATCTGCCTTCAGCTCAGGTCATGATCTCAGGGTCCTAAGATGGAGCCCTGAGTCAGGCTCTCTGCTCAGCAGGGAATCTGCTTCTCCCTCTTTGCTCTCCCTCACTCTCTCTCTCTCTCATCAATAAATAAAATCTTTTTAAAAAAATAAAAGTTCTTTGGGGTCCTTAATAATTTTTAAGAGTAAAGGGATCCTGAAATGAATGGGTTTGAGAACTGCTGCCCCAGAGGATGAGATGTTGGGGGTGGGTGTGGCTGGTTGGCTGTGCTGGTGTCTTGGTCAGTTCAAGCTTTGCTCTAACAAGGTACGCTGCAGCAACTGGGTGGCTTATAACAACAGATTTATTTCCCACAGTTTAGAAGTCTGAGATCATGTTACCTCCTCCCACGGCGGAAAGCAGAGAGGCAAGCAAAGTCCTCTCATGACTCCTAAAAGGGCACTAATCCCATCACAGGGCCCCACCTTCACACCTTCATCCAATCGTCATCTCCCCATGGCCCCACCTCCTAATACCATCACGCGGGCGGGGCTGGGAGGGGGGGAGGTGTAAGACTCCAACATACAAATTTGGGGTGGGGGACAGAAATAGTCAATCCATAACAACTGGTGTTTGTCTTTGCTTGGGAGGTTTCCAAGAGGTGGGTATTGACCGTATGGGAAGCCCCCACTTAGAAACTGGCTAAATGAGCCCGTTTAGAAGGGGCAGGAGTCAGAAAATATGTTGGACACCCCACCCTCTGAATCCTTGCCCATTTTGGCCCCAATGTTCTTCCAGGAAAGAATGCCACTGTGGAGGGACAGATGAAGGTAGGTAAATAATGGGAATATTAAATTGTTACTTTTTCACCTCAAAAATAACTGTAGACGAGTATTCTTTCCTGATCAGCGTTCTGCAGTAATTAAAGTGATTGTTTATCATTACAGGAGGTGAAGATAATAAGAGTGCTAGGACTTGCTTCCTTAAACCGGAAGTTTTTGGAACTCCATGTTACCAAGTTGACAGAGAAAAGCATGCACTGAACCCCCTTCAGAGGCTTAAAGAGTCCTGCTCACTCTTTCCCAACACAGGACAGGAAAGAAAGGAGTTCTGCCTGTGCCTTGTTAAAAGCTGCATTGTTAAAAGTAATACTGTCCAAAAGTTCTACTTCCAAAAAGTTTCTCCTCTTGCTTCTTTCTTTAATTTTTTTTTTTTTTTTTTTTACTTTCGAGATCACTGTAGATTTTCATGCAGTTGTAAGAAACAATACAGGAAATCCCATATCCCCCTTGCCTTTATAAGATAAAACATAATGAAAACGTGTGAACTTTGTTAGAACAAACCTTTCCCTAGATACCCTGTTTTCCCAATCCTGCAAACCCCCATCTTTCCTCCTCTCTGCACCCCACCTGCCTCCATACACAGCATCTCAGCCATTGTCATCTCCAGGTTATACTCTTAGTGAGCAAGAGCACAGACTTGTCAGAGAGTCTACACATAATGAGATCTTTGGACCTAGTAGGGCTGAATTTCAGCTCATTGGAAATGTAATGGATTTCAAGAGATGTTGTTTAAACAACAGTTTAAAGGTTGTCACACAACCTTTCCACATCGCCCAGCTATTACATGAAACAGACCTGAGGTCACCTGCTCTCCATGGGCCCTCCTTGGAGTTACCGCTAAATGCCTTTGATAGGATGTATCTCATCTTCATGCCCTACTTAAAAAGTCAATCCAGTTTTTTCTGGACTTTCCCTTTAAAACTGAAGTCTTGGGGTGCCTGGCTGGTTCAGTCCATAGAGTATGTGATTCTTGGTCTTGGGGTTGTAGGTTCAAGCCCCACATTGGGTATAGAGATTACTTAAAAATAAGATCTTAGGGGTGTCTGGGTGGCTCAGTCATTAAGCATCTGCCTTCAGCTCAGGTCATGATCCCAGGGTCCTGGGATCAAGCCCCGCATTGGGCTCCCTGCTCGACGGGAAGCCTGCTTCTCCCTCTCCCACTCCCTCTGCATGTGTTCCCTCTCTTGCTGTGGCTCTCTCTGTCAAATAAATAAATAAAATCTTTTAAAAAAATAAGATCTTGTAATTAATTAATTAATTAAAGTTAACGTCTCTTCCCTTGCTCTTGAGCCTTCTGGTATTATAGCCTAATCATTTTTTTTATTGAATTTGGACCCGGGACCAAAGAAATGGCTTCTTTTTTTAAAAAGGGAAAAAAAGGTTAAAGAGATGGGTTTTGCTGGTTCAGAAGGGCACTATGCAAAGTGAGGTATGAGTTCTGAAGCTAACAGATTTAGGAGACCAGGACATTATCTCTGCTTCCTGGGACCCAGAGAGATGTCAGTGGGGCCCCCAAACTCTCTGGAGCGCAAGGACTTGTGGACAGCAGTCTGATTGGAGGGAGGGGCGAAAGCACTTGGCATCTACCCTGCAAGGCCCCTGCTTGCACATTCATTGTCTGTTTGGGTGGCTCCAGGAGGGGGATGGAAATGGTAGGGTTGCTCATCACTGCCTGGCACCACTGAAGGCTGGTGAGAGAATCTGCAGGGCTCCTAGGTTTTGTTTTGTTTTTTCTTATATGCCTCAACATTTTCCGATGCAATTTATTTTGACTCTCAGTCTTCCAAGGAAACTTTATTTAGTCGTTGAAAGTAAAATGACCTGTCAAAACACCTGAAGGAGAAGGCTGCTGATGTAGGTATCAGTACTATCGTCTCTGACGGGCACCCAGGGACACCGGAGACAAATCAGGCCGCTGCCGTCCGTGGGAGCCCACAAACACAGCGCGGACCCATAGCGCTTAACTGTCATTAAGTTCTCCATGTTTCGAATGAAGTGAGCAATTTATTTTTCTTTAAGTATTAAAGCTGTGGGATATTACACAGCCATTAAAAAGATGGGGGTAGGGGCGCCTGGGTGGCTCAGTCAGTTAATCGTCTGTCTTCGGCTCAGGTCATGATCCCAGGGTCCTGGGATCGAGCCCCACGTCGGGCTCCCTGCTCAGTGGAGAGCCTGCTTCTCCCTCTCCCTCTGCCTGCCTCTCTACCTACTTGTGCCCTCTCTCTCTCTCTCTCTCTGTCAAATAAATAAATAAAATCTTTAAAAAAAATTAAAAAATTTAAAAAAATTAAAAGAAAGGGGTATATCACCATGTGCTGCTATGTAAGTTTCTCCAGCATTAGCTGTTGAACTAGAACAAAGTGAGTCACGGGGCACGATGTATACTACTCTCATATACACACAGATCTAACGTTTGTTGCACATATATTCTTGCACATACAGAAAATGTTTCTGGAAAGATGACAAGAAACTTGTAGTTTCCCTTGAGGGTAAAGCAGAAAATAGAAATAAGGCTTACTCTTCATTTGATATGGTTTAAATCTTTTTTACCATGTGTACTCGTCCAACAGATATTTATCGGGTGCTTACGATATTTATCGGGCGCCGGTTCTCAGTGCTGGGGATACAGCAGTGAACAAAAGAGAAAAAATGCCCGCCTTCATGTAGCTGGCATGGAAGTAGGAAAGGCAGATGATAAAGAAATATATGATCGAAGGTTAGAGAATGGTAAATGCCTGAAGAAAAACAAAGTAGGATAAGAGGGTGGGGAGTTGAGGGTGCTGTTTTAGATAGGACAGGGTCTCTGAAGCCTGAAGGAGGTGAGAGTGAGCCACACAGTTATGGATGGGGTAGAGGAAACAGAAGGTGCAAAAGCCCTGAGGCAAACGCACACTTGGTGTGTTGGAGGAACTGCAACGGGGCCGTTCAGGAAGAGCACGGGACATGAGTCCAAAGAGGAATCTAAGGCCAGATCCCATAGGACTTTGAGTGCATGGTGAAATCTTTGGGTTTTATTCCGAGGGTCCTAGAAAGTTGATGGAGGGTTTTGAGCTGGGAGTATATCTCAGTGGTGTTTTTAAAAAATCACTGGGACATGAGGTGGAGAATAGATTGCAAGAGGGTAAAAGAAGAAGCCCAGAGGCTCGTCAGGAGATGATGGTGGCTCGAACAAGGTGCATTAGATTCCTGTGTCTGCTGTAACAAGTCACCTTCATGATTTAAAACAACAGAAACTTATACTCTTACAATTCTGCAGGCCAAGAGTCCGAAATCTGTTTCATTGGGCCAAAATTAAGGTGTTGGCAGGGCTCTGCTCCCTCTGGAGGCTCCAGGGAAAATCCATTCCTTGCCTCTTCCAGCTTCCAGTGGCTCCCGGCATTGGGCTTGTGGCCACATCTCTCCAATCTTCCAGGCCAGCGTCTTCAAAACTCTCTCTGCTCCATCTTCATATTGTTCTCCCGGGTGTGCGAGTGTGTGTGTGTGTGTGTGTGTGTGTAAGAGAGACAGGCAGAGAGACAGAGACAGAGAATCTCCCTCTGCCTCTTTTACAAGAACTTATGATGGCATTTAGAGACCACCCACGTAATCCAGGACCACCTCACCGTGTCAAGATCCTTAACTTAATCACGTTGGCAAAGACCCTTTTTCCAAATAAGGTAACATTTACCGGTTCCAGGGATTATCACCTGATATCTTTAGTGGCCATTATTCAGTCCTAGGATTAGCAAATTTTTTTCACTAGAGGACAAGATAGTAAATACAGCTTTGTAAACCCTGTGATCTGTCACAACTACTCAACTGTCAAAACTGACACCATGGTACCAAAGCAACCATGGACAATACACAAACAAATGGCCAGGCCTCTGTTCCAGATAAGCTTTATTTACAAAGACGGGAGGCAGGTCATAGACCAAGATGGAGGACTTATGAGATAGGTAGTTTTAGAATATGAATTGAAGGCAGCGATACTGATCAGGTGTTGCTGAAGGATTAGATGTGAAGTATGAAAGAAAGAAGCGCTTGGGGCCAAGGTTGGACTCAGCAACAGAGTTGGTAAGTGTTGCCCCTTAAAGACTGGGGAGGCAAGTTTCGGAGAGGCATCCATTTAGGACGTTAATTCTGTAATTAGAGGAATCCCATTTAGGACGTTAATTCTGTAATGCCTGTTAGAGAGCCAAGTGGGGACATCAAGAAGGCAACTGGATACGTGCTCGTGGGACACAGAGAGGTTGTGGCTGGAGATACAAATCAGAAAGCAGTCAGCCTTCCATGGTATCTAAAACCACGGGACTAGCTAAGGTTTCCCTAGGGCAGGGAGTATAATTCACCCTTTTACGTGCTCATAATTTTCAAAAATCTTATAAAATTCATGACTCTCACGCAAATATAAAGTGAGTCTCTGTCAAGAACTGTCTTCACCTCTTTAGATTATGAGGGAACCAGTAAGATATTGACACCAGTTGGAAGGAGAATTTGAAGAACCCGAGGTATATTTATAGGCAAGCAAGAATGCTTGCTAGAAGATGCAAAAGTGGTTCATATCTTATAGGGCAATAAAGTGTCACATGTGGGGTCCTCCCTTCCAGAGGGCAGAACTCAGTCACAGAACTCAGAACTCTATGGGCAAGAACCATCTGCATTCCTCTCAGCTTTCTGCTTCTATCCAGTCCACAGAAAGACAGTTAAAGGTGCTCATTCTGATGGATTCATGTCCTCCCCAGAGGGTTCTCTAGGCAATGCCCAATACTGCTGAATGGACAGGTTAGCTCATTTCCAAATCTTGGACAATTTTTTCCGATACTGTGCTTCAACATCTATTGAGCATCCTACTAAGTGACAGGCACCGCTCTGTGCAATGGAAGTACATCACTGAACAAAAAACACAGAGTTCTGCTCTCTTGATGCTCACCTTCTAGTGAAGGCAATAAACATAATAAAGAAAATCTATAGGACGTGGGAACTCCACAAGCATTACAAGAAAAATAACAAGTGGAGCGGGTCAAAGGGGATCAGAATCACCAGTGTTGGGGAGATGTAGTTTCAAATAGAAATGGTCAGGTCGAAGGCCATTTAGCTCAGCAGGTCAGAGCCTGATGCTGATAAATAGAAAGAGTCGGTGAAGACATCATTAAGAAATTGACATTTGGGGGGCGCCTGGGTGGCTCAGATGGTTAAGCGTCTGCCTTCGGCTCAGGTCATGATCTCAGGGTCCTGGGATCAAGTCCCGCATCGGGTTCCCTGCTCAGTGCAGAGCCTGCTTCTCCCTCTCCCTCTGCCACTCCCTCTGCTTGTGCTCTTCTATCTCTCTGTCAAATAAATAAATAAAATCTTTAAAAAAAAAAAAGAAATTGACATTTGGGGGCAGTGGGGGGAGAGGGGGCGTCTGGCTGGCTCAGTCGGAAGAGCATGCGACTCTTGATCTTGGGGTTGTGGGTTCAAGCCCCATGTTGGATGTAGAGATTACATACATACATACACACATACATAAAAAGAAATTGACATTGGGCAAAGACTTGAGGGAGCTGAGAGAGTTAGCCTTGTGGATACCAGAGAGAAGATTGTGTAAAACAGAAAAAGAGTTCAGGATTTTTAGAAGAAGGTTAATTTTGTTTTTAATTAGTGAAGGAAAAAAAATGTAAGCAGTAAAATTTGAGTCATAGATTGAGTCAAAACAGTTTGTTTTCCTGCCTGCAACGCCTTCTTTCCAATTCTAAGCAGACTGTGATGCCGTGGGTACAAGATAAATGTTAAATCAGAAGAATGATTCTAACAGTCCTGATCTTTTCGCCCTTTCCGAGTGAAAATTGGCTCTTCTTTCTTATGGGAGAGGAGTCCCATCTGCCTTGCTATCCCACCCACAAAGAATTTGACTGCATGTGTGACAAATACTTAAAGGAAAAATTAAACTTTTAGTAGTAAATAGCAATTCAAAAATAGGTTTCTGGAAAGAGAATTTGCTAGTTAATGGAAGTGTTGGCTAGAGTAGACCGGGAACACTCCTGGTCTGATTTCTAAAACTCCGCTGTAGTAAACATATAAAAATGAAGTTTTGGTTCTCTGCTCTTTATTTGGGAGAGAAAGGGGGGCTGGTGTTATTTCCATTTTAATTCAAACCGTGTAAAGCAGAGTCTTAAGACTTGGGCAAAGATTTCTCAAAGCACAATTTTCCTCTGTGACAAAAGATTTCTTCCTTTTTTCATCTTGCCAAACATAATCACTCACAGATAAAGTCAATTTGCTCTTTTTGCCTCCGTGTTGGGCTATTTCCTTTTGCCAGCTGACTAACGTTTTCTAGGGCAGGTTGGAATTAATCATTCAGCACCCTGAGATTTTTCAGGCCAGCCGGGGCCGAGGACTCGAAACAATAAAATCCACAGTTCGCCCTCTGACAAAAGACCTCACACTTGACAAGGAGTGAACCACAGACCACCTTAGAAAGAACAGTTTGGAAAATTCTACCTAACAGCCCAATCCTGCTTCTCCAGATCCGGAAAACGTGTTCATTTGTCACCCTAACTAGAAGTCATTTGGTGCTAATTATTCTAGAACCGGTGGCCGTTTTCCGCTTCCCCAAGAGGGCTCCCCATCAAGTGCAAGCACACTTCATTGTTTTATCTCTGAAAAACCCCAAGCCTGCCTCGCATTTCCATCCTGGCAGCTCTGCACCCTGCATGTTGGTTCTCGATCCACCATCTTCGAGTGACCTGAAACACCATGTTCTCTCCACCAGGGTGGTGTCTTCATCGGCCCCTTCCGCAGAGCCAACCTCGGTCTGCCCATGCTCAAAAACCCTGGCCACTTGCCCTTCTCACATCTGGAGCTTCCAAGACCAAAAGGCAGAATGCGGTCCCCAGCACAGAAGAGCAGCCGGCTGGGAGCAGTCGGGGCTTTTAGGCCGGCCGGGGTGCTAGAATAAATGTCAAGGGATATTTGCTGCAAAGAGGCTCCAGAAATAATGTAAAATTGTTCTGTCCTTTTAAAAATGGAAAATGCCTTGGCAGGGTGATATATTATTTGCCTGGCTGCATTTTCTCTCTGTCTCCGTCAAGGCTTGAAAAGTACTGGCACTTCTGCCTTTTCAAGCAGAGCTCAGTGTAACTGGACCACATCTAATGCCTGCACGATGCAAATGAAGATTGAAAGTGTTGTTTCCTTTGATGTGTGTGACTAAATGCTCAAAGGCGATATTTTCTTTTCGATCCTCCGGTGGATAGAGCCTCTTTAAAAATACCTGTTGGCTCCCTCTTCCCATTGGCAATTGAAGTCATTCCCGCACTGGAGACGGAGGTTGGGTACGGTCGTGATGAATGTCTTTCTCTGGGAAGAATACCCTGCTCGGGTTTGCGATGATTGTGAAAGCTCTGGGGGGAATTAAGAGGCGTGAAAGGCACGTTAATGATGGGTGTCTGCAATGAGCCACTCGGGCTTGCCTGAGAAAGTCCAGAGAGCACATTCTGAGAGCGAAGTTGGGGAAATGAGATGAGTCACGGCCGGGCTTCGCGGTGATGCTAGTTCTTTCTGGCACCCAGTAGCATAAAGGGCCTGGGAAGCTGGGGGTGGGGGGGGGGGCTGTCATTGGCCAGAGAGGCTGACCCACACGTTGGCCATTCGGTCTTCCCCACCAAGAGGGGAAGCGATCCTCACCAGTGCTGGGAGGATCCTAGCTCTTCTCTGAATCTGGGTGGTTTCTGGACACACACAAACACACGCAAGGAAATTAATAGCTCTGAGCATTGTCAGAACCCACCAGCCTCCAAATTGGCTGAGCTGGGCGCTTTGAACGACTTTCATAATGAGACGAGGCATAACCATAATCCACCTCAGCTACTCTGTCTTGCACACCCATGTTCAGCAAGGCCATCGACAAGAGAAACTTCTGTGAAAAAGCAAGAACAAACAAACATTTGGATCCGTCTATAAATCGTGATCTGGGTCATTAAATTTACTTTTTATGTCACCCCTCTCCCCTTTGTCCCTGGTAGATGTTTGCAGTAGCTCACCTGGGTAGGAAGCTGGAAGCGAGGGTCATTTTGGAGATGGGAGAGGAGATGGGAGAGGAGATGGGATCTCCTGGATAACAGGGGCTTGGCCCCAGCCACTGCTGCGTGCCTCATGCCCAGACTGGCCCAGGCACGGGTCAGGTGCAATAAATACTGAATGGATGAATGAATGCTCAGCCCAGCCTCATCCAAAGGAACCACATTGTTTGGGGGGTAGGAAATTCACATGGAGAGGAATTAAAAACAGCCCTTGGCTGGATCCTGGGCTAATCTGCTCAAGCAGCCATAACAAAGTGCCGCAGATGGGGGAGCTTAAACAACAGAAATTTATTTCCTCACAGTTCAGGAGGCTGGAAGTCACAGAGCACGACGTCGGCAGGTTCGGTTTCTCCTGAGGCTTCTCTCTTTGGGCCGTGGATGGCCATCCTCCCCGCTGTCCTCACACGGTCTTTCCTCGGCACACCAGCACTCCTGGTGTCTCTCTCTCTTCGAGTCCAAATTTCCTCTTCTTGGAAGGACGCCAGTCATATTCGATTCGGACCCATCCTAATGACCGCATTTTAACTTAACCACCTCTTCCAAGGCCCCATCTCCAACTACAGTCACACTCTGGGATACCAGGGCAGGGGGGTAAGACTTCAACATACAAATTTGGTGGGCACACAATTCAGTCCATAACCGGTCCTGACTATTCTCACACTAAAGCTCAGTACTTTGGGGCTTCTTAAAATAAAAGAGCACTGGTCTCATTTCCTGCCCTATTGGCCAGGGCTCTATTTTCCAGGTCTTTCATCCCACGCTCAGCAAAACGCATTATGCAAGTATCCCTCCCATGTAAACCCTGCTGCACTTTGTTTTTTCGATCCTGGTTTTCTGTCCTCTTTCCTCTGTATCCTGAGAAGCAGTTGACATGTTATCAGGTGCTAGTGCCCTCCTGGCTGTGCCCCCACAAACTGTTGCCCGGGGCAGCTCACTTGACATTGCTGAGGGCCACCTCACCCTCAGAAGGGGCTTAATCGTCCCTGCCCTGCCTGCCTCACAAGGTCACTGTGACGATCTCATGATGTCACGTTTATGTGTCCAACCGGGTACATGTGCCCGACAAGGTATATAAAATCTCAGAATAAACAAAGTCCATCCTTATAGAGCATCACTTTTAAAATATGATCGTTATATTAAAATAAGCACAGATGCATTAGGAAGCAGAACAAAAAATTGGCATGAAATGCAAATAAAACCGAAGATTTCAAATAAAATGTGTCCTTGCTGCAGCCTGTGTTTCTGCCATCCCAGGGACTTGGGTGGGAAGTTGAAGCAATGCTGGTTATGCCACAAAGATGTATGAGGCTGCTCTCCAGGTACTGATATGGAACAATTGCCGAGATATATTACAAAGTAAAAAAATGCAGGTGCAGAACAAGGTGTTACCATTTGTTTGAAAAAAGCAGGGGGCATGTGGGTATTTATAAATGCTTGTGAATGCCAAGCATACTTGGGAGTAATACAAGGAAATCCATAACAGGGGTTACCTCCAAGATAAAGACCTGGGGAACTGGGAGACAGGGATGGGAAGGAGACCTCACACCAAAACCTTTCTGTATCAACCGATTTGTAAAGATTTATTTATTTATGTGTGTTTGAGAGAGAGAGCATGAGTGAGGAGAGGGGCAGAGGGAGAGCACAGACCCCTCAGGCAGACTCCCCACTGAGTGCAGAGCCGGACGTGGGCCTCAGTCCTACGATCCATGAGATCATCACCTGAGCCAAAACCAAGAGTCGGGCACCTAACTGACTGAGCCGCCCAGGTGCCCTTACCTCATTTTCTTAAACGTATGGAGTACCTATTTTTAAAAGGCATTGTTTTTAAAAGCCACAGTCTTGATTTTAAAATTAATTTATTATCATTATTCAAATGATAGTCATATGCATTACATGGTGTATATGAGTTATATGGAGTATATGAGTATATGGAGTGTATGAGATGTGGACTATATGAGTTATATGGACTATACAAGTATATGGAGTGCATGAGTTTATGGAGTGTATGAGTATATGGACTATATGAGTTATACAAACTATGAGTTATACGGACTATAAGAGTTATACGGACTATATGAGTATATGGATTGTATGAGTGTATGGACTATATGAATTATATGGAGCATATGAGTTATCTGGACTATAGGAGTTATACGGACTATATGAGTATATGGACTATATGTGTTGTATGGACTATATATGAGTTATGTGGAGTATATGAGTATATGGAGTATATGAGTATATGGACTCTATGAGTTATATGGACTCTATGAGTTATATGGAGTATATGAGTATGCAGACTATATGAGTTATATGGACTATATGAGTTATATGGACTATATGAGTATATGGATTATATGAGTTATATGGAGTGTATGAGTTATATAGAGTATACGAGTATATGGAGTGTATGAATATATGGACTATATGAGTTATAGAGACTATATGAGTTATATGGACCATATGAATTATATGGACTATATGAGTTTATGGATTATAGGAGTATATGGATTGTAGGAGTATATGGACTATATGAATTTATGGAGTATATGAGTTGTATGGAGTAAGTGAGTATATGGAGTATATGAGTTATATGAAGTATGTGAGTATATGGACTACATGAGTTATATGGCGTATATGAGTATATAGAGTAACAAATATATGGAGTACGTGAATATAAGTAGTGAGAGACTTCAGGTGCAGCCTTGGGCAGTGCTAATATTGATGAGGTGATTGGATTGGAGACTGAGAAAAAGGACAACCAGAGAAGCAGAAAAGAAAACCTGGAAAGCATAGAGGAAATGAAGGAAGTGGGTTTTGAGAAGGAAGTGTCCATAGAGTCAAATGGCACAGAAAAGTCCAGTTAGAACCATTTCACATCCACTAGGATGACCATCATCCAAAGAAAAGAATAAACCAGAATAACAAGTGTTGGGAGGGTGTAGAGAAGCTGGAGCCCTCTGCATGGCTGGTGGGAGTGCAAAAGGGTGCAGCTGCTGAGGAAATAGTACGGCGACTCTTCAAACAGTTAAACACAGAACGACCATATGATCCAGCAATCCCACTCCCCAGTCTACACCCCAAAGACCTGAAGGCAGAGACTCAAACAGATCTTTCTACACGCATGTTTGTAGCAACGTTATTCACAGCAGCCGAAAGGTAAAGGCGACCCAAATGTGGGTAGACGGATAAACAAATACGGTATTCACACAATGGAATGTTGCTCGGCTCTACAAAGGAATGAGATTCTGACCATGCGCGACAGGGATGAATCTTGAAGACAATACACTAAGTCAGAAGACAGGAAGTACTGTATGATTCCACTTACATGAAGCCCCTAGAGTAGTCACCTTCACAGGGACGGAAAGTGTAACGGAGGTGGTAGGGGCCTGCGGGAGAGAACGGGGCGTTCATGTCTAACGGGGGCAGAGTTTCAGTTGGGCGGCATGAACAAGTCCTGGAGGTGGACGGTGGTGACGGCTGCACGGCGGTGTGAACTGACTTCCTGCCGCTGAACGGTATGGTTAAAATGGTAGATTGTAGGTTGAGTATATCATACCACCATCACCAAAGCATCAGGTTACGGAATGGATGTCAATCCAACCTAGAAGTTACCAGGGATTTTGATGAAGGCAAAAGGGCAGAAGCCAAAAGAGAGTGGGTGTGGGTAGGGCAAGACTGAAGGGCATGAAGACATGAAAACTCTGACAAGGTGCCTCTAGAAGGTGGGAGAAAGGTGGGGTGGCAGCTAAGGAGTGGGGAACACATTCTCAGCATCTCTGGAATTTTCTGCTCCCTTAGCCAGGCCTGGGCTCTAGGATCATTGCTAGTGCTGAGGTAGGAGGAGGAGGCACCCCATGCCCACTCCAAGGGACCCACTGGCTTCTTCCAAGCCACCCTGCTCCTCCCTTTCTCTTCCCTTGTGAATGTTCTTCAATTTTCTTATGGGTTTAGGTCTTCGGAAACAAGAGCCAGCATCTTGCAGCTACCCCCACAATCTGCCAGTCCCGGAGCTTGTCAGAGACAATGAAATGCAGAGCCAGCTACCTACCTGAAGAAGGGGAAGGAAAACGAGAAAATACAGAGAGGGAGAAAACCATCGGAGGACATTACTTAGTGCACATGCTTCCTGGGTTCTCAGAGCCCAGGTGCAGCTTCTTGTTCGCTGAAATCAATGAGGTGAGTGCATTTTCTACCAGCTCCCCTTCACAGACCTTACCTTCTGTCCTCCTCTCCTCTCTTGTGTGGTCTTCCCAGTGCCCTCATGCCATGCTCCACCTCCCCTTACGCTTGACATCAGAGTTCATTCAACACATTGTTTATTAGCACCTGCTACCTGGCAGGCCCTGTAAGCAAAACAGAAGGGCATTCCTGCTTGTGGATTTTAACATTCTTGCAGTGGGAGATGGATAATAAAGTTTAAAAGTTAAGTACATATTTGAGATAGTGGTAAGAGCTATGAGGAAAAAAAGTCCAGAAATGGGGAAAAGAGGGAGCAAGAGTGAGAAATGGAATTACAATTTCCAAAAGGGCAATCAGGGAAAGCAAGCCTCAGGTGATACTTGAGCAAGGATCGAAGCAGGTGAGGGAGAGCCCTGTGGGCCTCTGGGGGAAGAGCATCCCAGGCAGGAGGGAGAGTCGGTGCAAACGCCCTGAGGCAAACACTTCCCTTGTGGATTGGAGAAAGAACAAGACGGTAAACTTCTGTATCTGAGTGAGCACAGGAGAGCACAGTGGGAGATGTGCTCAGAGTTTAAAGAAGTGAGCAATCAGATCTGATGGTGAGGCTTTGCTAACAACATAGAGACTTTGGCTCTTGTTCTGAGTGCAAGGGGAAGCCACCAACGGGGATAGGAGTGCTGTGATGTGACGTAAGAACTGGGGTCATCAATCTGGCCACAGTATGGAGAATAGACAGTTGGGGGTGGGTAGCAAGAGCAAAAAAGCAGGAAGACCAGTTACAAAGCAACTGCACAATCATGCAAGAGGTGATGGTGGGTTGCACCAGATCAATCTTGAAGGCAGAGCCGTCAGGAGCTGCTGACAGATTGCATGTGGAGCGCAAGAGAAAGAAGAGTCAAGAACGATTCCAAGCAGGGGAAGTGTGTTTGCGGGGGAGGATGAAGCTCACCCCTGGATGGCTGCCTCATCCTCTGGTCCAGTCCTCTCCCTGGGTGAGCTAGCTCCTTCCCGGCACTGTCCTAACGGCTCCACCCGGGAGATGTGAACTTGGAGTTTCTCTACTATGTCACAAAGCTCAGAATCCAGAGTTTACTTTCCACCTATTCTGCCACTGGTAGGTAGAAAATGAACCTATTACAAATGTTAATAATTTAAGAATAAAATCTTAATAATTAAGTTAAGAATAAAATGTTAATAATGTGTAGCCTGTCCCTTTTCTTAGAGAACCAGAATGCAGCCAAAACAGAGCCCTATCATTTCCTGATTATCAGAGTCAATGTCGATGTGGCTTACGTGTCAGATGAGTAAGGGATTGATTTCAGTTTTTCTTTGTTAAATGTGGACAGTTCTGTAAATACCTGTCTACCTTCAGTGTACTGAGAAGTCAGATGTGTCAGAAGAGGGAGTGTCCCTCAGTGAGTAATGCACCCACCCCTTTTCTGGTGGGACACGCCGCTGGATCAGTGGTCCTCAAGGTGGGGTCCCTGAATTAGCTGCCTTCAGCATTTTCTGGGAAACTGTGAGAAATGCAGATCCTGGGGTGCTATTCCAGACCCACTGAGTCAGGAAATCCTAGAGTAGAGGAGCCCAGAGCTCTGTGTCTTAACACATCCCCCAGGTGATTCTGATGGGCACCGACGCTTACGCTTGCAAAGCGCTGTCCAAACGATCAGCAACCCCCCCCCAACCCCCACCACCAATCCCTGCCTTCAGGAGGGATAGACACTGGAAAGTTGGAATGGGGGCGCCTGGGTGGCTCAGTTGGTTAAGTGACTGCCTTCGGCTCAGGTCATGATCCTGGAGTCCCTGGATCGAGTCCCGCATCGGGCTCCCTGTTCAGCGGGGAGTCTGCTTCTCCCTCTGACCCTCCCCCCTCTCATGCTCTATCTCATTCTCTCTCTCAAATAAATGAATAAAATCTTTAAAAAAAAAAAAAAGTTGGAATAGGAAGGGACATTTCTTTATGCCTTTATCTTCTAGGTTCCCTCTCCGGAGTTTTCTTTATTTATAGATTGTCTCTGCTTAAGATGCACACATGTAAGCATCGGGGACCACATCCAGGCATTTTGTCGTGGGCACTCAACCACTTACACACATATATGTCCAGTGGCTCTGGCACGCCTAACACAACCAGGTGACTTACACCCTTTCTCATGGTAAGAATGGCAATATTGAGACCTTTCCCCCCTTGTGCTGGTTACGAAGTTTCTCTGCAGAGGAAAACAGTGGTACAAATGCCAAGTGATGTTGTTTGTTAAACACTAGTCAAACATGAGGCTCACTTTTTCAATGTTTGTGTGATCAGGATAAAACCAACTGTTCTTTTGGCTAGCATCTTCTCATGTATCACTCTTTCTAAACAGAGTAGAGGGGAAACCCTGCTAAGCTAGCCTACCTTCCAGTTTGAAATGCAGACAAACTCAGTCCTTTTTCTCTGTTGTAATCAAAGTTTGAGTCCTTGCAGCACTCCAGCTGGACGCTCGATGAGACAGTGCCAAGCTTACCAGATACGGGGTTCAAAACCACAGGGAGTTCCCTATCCCTCCTACAGCCCCACAGTCTGGTGGCCCATCCGTCGAACGTGACTGTCTTGCCATTTACTGATACGTTCTTGGGTTTTGAAGGAAAACACCTATGCCAGGAATTTCAGATGAGCCGTCAGTGCTGAGTCAGCATGGATTTGGCATATAATATTTTTCCTATTGGCCTGATGAGACAAGTCACCAGACTATTCCTCGCCTTCCAGAGCTGGAAACCCTGCATGGGAAAGAGAGTCTGCCTGCCCCAGTGCACACAAAGAGTCTGTGTCAAAGGCAAGGAAAAAATTCCCTCATTTCCCATGCCATTCCTCAGAGGCTACTTTCTCTGGGTAAAAATAGTCCCGAATTATGACAGGCTCTGGGAGGAGGGAGGAAAGGCCTCTGTCAGAGCTCTCCCTCATCGAGGGGCAAGCTGAGGCTGCACCTGGACACAGGGTGGGGAAGGGTGGCTTGAGCTTCAATAGAAAGGAAAATCTGCCCATGCCGAGGGGCAATGTCAATGAGCCACCCAGAGCCTAGAATGATGATGTTCAGCTGGACACAACACTGCCCCTCCCAGCATGCCCCCAACAGCGAGCTGTATGGGCACCCACCGCCAGACCCAAGATGAGGGGGAGGCAAGAGAGGCATCCCCCCGCCGGCATGTGCAGGACCTGGCAGCAAGCACCTCCTCAGTTTGCACCCAGGCCTCCCCAAAGACACAATGAAATCCTACAGAGGCTTATTGAACAAGACAGGCTGGAGCCAGAACCCAGCACAATTCTTCGAATCATCACATAGTTAGCAGTAAATGTGCAAGACGGGAAAGGAAATGGAGAGAAAATTCAAGGGAGTTTGCTTCCAAACTCTTATTTGGCCATCAGTACTGTGTATGGAGAGAAGTCCTCAGCTTCCCTCGCTGTTCCCAGCGCTGCTTTGCAATTTGGGAGTATCTGCGAAAGGCGCCGGACCAATGGCCTCAGCCAAAGCGACACAGCAGCTCTGGGCAAGTCACGTGGCTTCTGTGAGCTTCGGTTTCCTAGTCTGAAAACGTGCATGAAACCTACCGTAGCATCCCATGAGCTGTCAGTGTCAGAGAATACCCGTAAAAGGTGTTTTGAAAATGCAAGATATTCCAGGGGCGCCTGGCTGGCTCAGTTGGTGGAGCGTGCAATTCTTGACCTAGGGGTTGTGAGTTCGAGCCCCATGTTGGGTGTAGAGATTACTTAAAAATCATTTTTTTTTAAATGCAATGTATTTCATAGAAACAGAAGACACAGTGGTTGCTATTTGCTCTCTACTGTTTACAGATCTGCGTTAGGTCTCTGTCCAGCCAGTCATCCTCATTCTAAACTGTAGAACCCCCGTTTGAGGTTGTAGGAATTTAGGAAGCAAGCCCTAAGACTCAAATGGAGACTTTCAGACACATTTCGTTTATTTATTTTGTCAATGTTATTTCCTATTGGTGTTTACAAAGCCTATTTAGCCCACCATGTTAAACTAGGAGAACCAGCCTGCCTTCCTTCTGGGTTTGGAAAGCAAAGGGGCGACACAGGTTCATATATGGTAACCTTTGAGTAAAGGGCAGCTCACACTAGAGTCACCAAAGATACGCTCATGATTCGTGAGCAGAAATGCTTTCCACAAATTCCAAACGCTCAACTCCATGCATTTAGCTGTCCTTTATTCATTCACTGGCATCCCAGAAACTCCAAGGATTCTGCGGGCCATTAGAATTAGGGAAGGAGCTCCAAGCTGCCCTCCAGAGAGGGAGATTGGAGGGTAACTGTATTAGGGTTCTCCAGAGAAACAGAACCAGCAGGAGATATATATAGAGAGAGAGGGAGAGGAAGAGAGAGAGAGAGAGAAAGGATTGTGTGTGTGTGTGTGTGTGTGTGTGTGTGTGTGTGTGAGAGAGAGAGAGAGAGAGATTCATTATAGGAATTGGCTCAAGTCATTATGGAAACTGAGAAGTCCCATGATCTGCTGTCCACAAGCTGGTGACCCAGGAAAGCCAGCGGTGTAATTCAGGCTGAGTCCAAAGGCCTGAGAACCAGGCATCTGATGATTTAAATCCCAGCCAGTGCAAGGAATGGGAAAGATGAGGTAAGATGTCCCAACTGAAGCAGGCAGGCAGGAAGTCAAAAGGAGCAAATTCCCCCTTCCTCTGCCTTTGATTTTATGCCAGCCCTCCGTGAACGATGGCACCCACCCACACTGGGAAATGAACCTACATTACTGAGTCCGCCCGTTTGAATGCTCTTGTCACTCGGAAATACCCCACCACACACACACACAGGCACAACCAGAAATAGTTTTTAATCTGGGCATCCCCTGGCCCAGTCAAGTTGGCACATAAAATTAACCATCAAAGTAACCAAGTATTGGTTATGAGTATTCCAAGAAATGTCACACTAAGTGCTGGGGAGAATAAAGGAGAGATTGCCTCCACGGAGGACATCAGGGCAACTTTGCAGGAGAAGGTTGACCACGGCCAGATGGGCTTCACCATCCCATAGCATCGTGATTGCTTTCAGAACGTTTGCCCCTCTCTGTATCCACTCAGTGACCCCACAAATATCTGTGTTTCTGTACCAGCTCAGGCCCTGATGATATGGTTGGAGAGGATAGAGACAATGTCCTGCCCTTACAGAGCAGAGGATGGACAACCAGAGAGAAAACAAACAAGGGCAGTGTGCAATGTGACAGGTGCTCTGAAAGCACGAAGCAGGAAAATGGGACAGGGTATGCCTCAGCAGGTGTGCGGGACCATGGGTGGGGGCGCTGTTCTGGCTGGAGCTGGGACTCTCTGGAGGAAATGCATACCAAGCACGAGAATAGCCTGTACAATGGCCCTGGGGACAGAATGAGCTTGGTCTGAGAAGCTGATATGAACACCAGACAGGGAAGGAAGGAGCCGGAACTCAAGGGTACTTGTTGGCCCCCTGATGAGGAGTTTGGATTTTATTATAAAGTAGTAGAAGTCCATTGGTAAGATTTTCAGCAGGGGAAATCTTATGATCTAAACTTTTGGGGAGTCAGGACTTTGTTTCCTAATGGTTTCCAACCATTTATTGAACTGAATATTGAATTTCATCCACTCTCCCAATATTAGCCATAGGACCTTGACCAAATTCCTTCACCAACAACCGTCCTGCAGAATCTTCTTTGCACTTAGAAGGCTTGAGCCCAGTATGTGTTGCATGAAACTCTAGGTTGCCTCCCTATAATGGGAAGGTGGTGGATGAAGGCTGGGGTGCTTTCCAGTTCCATGAGTTCCATGCACGAGCCTGTGACCTCAAACCACTGCAGTGGTCCTAGAGTTACCCAAGCTTCTCCCGGTGCTCAGTTCCAATTGGATTATAACTGCTCATTTTCCTCCGGAATGACCCAGACCCCTCCCTCGACTCTCTGCCACAGAGGGAAAATTAACAGTAACATAAAATGTTAAGAAGGTGAAAGAACATTATCACTCTTGTCAACAATAAAATCTGCGGCTGATATTCAGTTGTGAAGACAGGCACATCTATTATTTATAGAATACAGATTGTTAAATATTAAATACTTGAACCTAGGACAGTGTGAGGGTAAAACCAGGAGTGTGAACTTGTCAAAATCGTAAAAATGGTAACTCTTTGCAAGGGTGGAGTGCACCTACATTTATGACCGCTTTTATTGCACTATAAATTAAGGGGGAAACCTATGATGTGTCGATTCCAAGTTCTAAGTGATACGCATTATCTTTGGGATGGCATCTGTTTAAGTCAGCTTCACAAACAGCTACTAGCCAACCTGCCTAGAACTTTTAACTATTTTGGCTGGGAAGGTGGCAAAAGATAAGGTTTTCTTCCTTATTTACCACATGAGGGATTGGCAGACAAGGAAAACGTTTTATGAGTTGGCAATTTTTCTTATATTACTTGCACATCTGATCTAACATTTGCCCAAAGGTTTGCGTTGATGAAGGCAAAAATACTTCTTAAAAATCTTAAAAGTCACATGTGAGGTCAAACATCTTCATTTTTGTATGATTTTGACATTCTCCAATTTACCCTAATTTCTTTCTGGATTGAATTTTTCATGCAAATTTTAAAACTTGAATCACTGCCATGTGCTTTATAATATGACATGAGATACTGTGAGATCTGTCATAATCAGAGCATCCACTCAGCCTACCCCTAAAAGCTTGATTTCTTGATTTACTGCTCATAATAAAATGATTTTTCTGTCTTCTTACAAAGAAGATTTGCACATCCAATTTGCTTTTCCTTTTAAAAAATGTGTTGAAGTTAACCAAAAAATTTCCAGTGAAGCACCTGATTCAAATACAAATTCTGCCCACTAAAGTAGGCAGTCTTATGTTTAATAAGTACTCGACAAGGATCATGCATTAAATTATCTTCCTCAAAAACTTGCTGATAGACTTATCAATATTTGGCTTAATTTTAATGTTAAGGAAGCAAATTCTTATATTTCCAGTTTAGGAGGACAGGAAACCTATGACTTAATTGTATAACAATTTTAACCTTGATTATCCCTTTTTCTGATTGAATGCTATACAATGATATTAAATTCAAAAATTAATCTAGCCTGCAGGATGGATAATTAGTCAAAAGCTGGGAAAAGTCACAAGAAATTAACAATGAAATCAATTCCTTGATTTTGTGTCACACCTCTTTCTCCTGGGCATTCTGAGGCAGATTTTCAATATGTGCTCATTTCCTTCTTCTAAATTCTGCTGAAGTTATATTATAGAAAGATTTCGACTTTTTGTTTTAGAGACAGGAAAACCAAGTGAAAGCAAAGTTCTGTGATGACAGGAAGAAAAAGCAGAAGGAGAAATGATTTAGAAAGGGTTTCACTAGGAAGGAGGGAAGAGCCAGAGACTGGAGGAGCCAACATTATTGGCAAAGAGCAGGAGGCTCAAGTGGTTAGACCTGGAGCAGAAAACTGCTTTCAAAAGCTGCTGGGAATCCTGAGAGCAACCATCTAGTTTGGAGCAGGAAAGCAAGGAGCTCCAGGAAGAAGATCTCCCGTGAAAATAAATGGAATAAATGAGAGCTTGAAAAGGAATTGAGAATAGGGTTAAGGCAAGTCACAGGAAAGAAAGAAAGAAAGAAGAAAGAAAGAAAGAAAGAAAGAAAGAAAGAAAGAAAGAAAGAAAAAAGAAAGAAAGAAAGAAAGAAAAAAGAAAGAAAGAAAGAAAGAAAGAAAGAAAGAAAGAAAGAAAGAAAGAAAGAAAGAAAGGGAAGGAAGGGAAGGGAAGGGAAGAAAGGCAACTAGACCTTGGAGGAAAAACAACAGAAAGTATACAAGAAATAATGGTCGGGGTGACTGGGTGGCTCAGTCCATTGGGCATCTGCCTTCGGCTCAGGTCATGGTCCCAGGGTCCTGGGATCGAGCCCCACTTCGGGCTCCCTGCTCTGTGGGAAGCCTGCTTCTCCCTCTCCCCCTCCCCCTGCTTGTGTGCCCTCTCTCGCTGTGTCTCTCTCTGTCAAATAAATAAATAAAATCTTAATAAATAAATAAATAAAATCTTTTAAAAAAGAGAAAAGAAAGAATGGTCCAAAAAAGAAGCAAACAAAATGTGTCATAATTTTAAGCAATCAATGGAATATAATAATAATAATTTTTTTAATATTTGGAAAGATGACACAGAGGTCACTCTTGGCATCAAACACTCCTGAGGATGTCATCGTGACGTAAAGCCATTCATTGGTTTTTTAACTTCCCAATTCACACTGTAGACATAGCCCCCAAGATTTGGTTGTGTTGTCAGAATGCAAATATTACCCTGTTATTGTGAAAGCTTATGGATATAACAAGGAAGGAGGGAGAAAACAATGGGTATAAATATCCTTATCTGACAAAGTAGAGGATCAAGTGAGATTGTGGACAGTTGATGTACAAGAAATCAAGACGTAAGCCCATTATCTAAAGTTAAGAAAATGACTTTTAGAAGGTTTAAAATAATAATGTAAATATCAAACATTAAGAAAACAGGGA